>NW_025964361.1:19453852-20707157 GCF_023055435.1 Haliotis rufescens
TAGGCAGGTGAACTACTTAACCTTTCATCCATACAAACTCAGTAGGAGGCAGGTGAACTACTTAACCTTTCATCCATACAAACTCAGTGATAGGCAGGTGAACTACTTTACCTTTCATCCATACAAACTCAGTGATAGGCAGGTGAACTACTTAACCTTCCATCCATACAAACTCAGTAAGAGGCAGGTGAACTAATTAACCTTTCATCCATACAAACTCATTGATAGGCAGGTGAACTACTTAACCTTTCATTGATACAAACTCAGTGATAGGCAGGTGAAGTACTTAACCGTTTCATCCATACAAACTCAGTGATAGGCAGGTGAACTACTTAACCTTTCATCCATACAAACTCAGTGATAGGCAGGTGAACTACTTAACCTTTCATCCATACAAACTCAGTAGGAGGCAGGTGAACTACTTAACCTTTCATCCATACAAACTCATTAAGAGGCAGGTGAACTACTTAACCTTTCATCCATACAAACTCAGTAAGAGGCAGGTGAACTACTTAACCGTTTCATCCATACAAACTCAGTAAGAGGCAGGTGAACTACTTAACCCTTTCATCCATACAAATTCAGTAGGAGGCAGGTGAACTACTTAACCTTTCATCCATACAAACTCATTAAGAGGCAGGTGAACTACTTAACCTTTCATCCATACAAACTCAGTGATAGGCAGGTGAACTACTTAACCTTTCATCCATACAAACTCAGTGATAGGCAGGTGAACTACTTAACCTTCCATCCATACAAACTCAGTAAGAGGCAGGTGAACTAATTAACCTTTCATCCATACAAACTCATTGATAGGCAGGTGAACTACTTAACCTTTCATTGATACAAACTCAGTGATAGGCAGGTGAACTACTTAACCCTTTCATCCATACAAACTCAGTGATAGGCAGGTGAACTACTTAACCCTGTCATCCATACAAACTCAGTGATAGGCAGGTGAACTACTTAACCTTTCATCCATACAAACTCAGTAAGAGGCAGGTGAACTACTTAACCCTTTCATCCATACAAACTCAGTAAGAGGCAGGTGAACTACTTAACCCTTTCATCCATACAAACTCAGTAGGAGGCAGGTGAACTACTTAACCTTTCATCCATACAAACTCATTAAGAGGCAGGTGAACTACTTAACCTTTCATCCACACAAACTCAGTGATAGGCAGGTGAACTACTTAACCTTTCATCCATACAAACTCAGTGATAGGCAGGTGACCTACTTAACCCTTTCATCCATACAAAGTCAGTGATAGGCAGGTGAAGTACTTAACCGTTTCATCCATACAAACTCAGTGATAGGCAGGTGAACTACTTAACCCTTTCGTCCATACAAACTCAGTAAGAGGCAGGTGAACTACTTAACCTTTTCATCCATACAAACTCAGTGATAGGCAGGTGAACTACTTAACCTTTCATCCATACAAACTCAGTGATAGGCAGGTGAACTACTTAACCTTTCATCCATATAAACTTAGTGATAGGCAGGTGAACTACTTAACCTTTCATCCATACACACTCAGTAGGAGGCAGGTGAACTACTTAACCTTTCATCCATACAAACTCAGTAAGAGGCAGGTGAACTACTTAACCTTTCATCCATACAAACTCAGTGATAGGCAGGTGAACTACTTAACCTTTCATCCATACAAACTCAGTGATAGGCAGGTGAACTACTTAACCTTTCATCGATACAAACACAGTGATAGGCAGGTGAACTACTTAACCTTTCATCCATACAAATTCAGTGATAGGCAGGTGAACTACTTAACCTTTCATCCATACAAACTCAGTGAGAGGCAGGTGAACTACTTAACCTTTCATTGATACAAACTCAGTAGGAGGCAGGTGAACTACTTAACCTTTCATCCATACAAACTCAGTAAGAGGCAGGTGAACTACTTAACCTTTCATCCATACAAACTCAGTGATAGGCAGGTGAACTACTTAACCTTTCATCCATACAAACTCAGTGATAGGCAGGTGAACTACTTAACCCTTTCATCCATACAAACTCAGTAAGAGGCAGGTGAACTAATTAACCTTTCATCCATACAAACTCAGTGATAGGCAGGTGAACTACTTAACCTTTCATCCATACAAACTCAGTGATAGGCAGGTGAACTACTTAACCTTTCATCGATACAAACTCAGTGATAGGCAGGTGAACTACTTAACCTTTCATCCATACAAATTCAGTGATAGGCAGGTGAACTACTTAACCTTTCATCCATACAAACTCAGTGAGAGGCAGGTGAACTACTTAACCTTTCATTGATACAAACTCAGTAGGAGGCAGGTGAACTACTTAACCTTTCATCCATACAAACTCAGTAAGAGGCAGGTGAACTACTTAACCTTTCATCCATACAAACTCAGTGATAGGCAGGTGAACTACTTAACCTTTCATCCATACAAACTCAGTGATAGGCAGGTGAACTACTTAACCCTTTCATCCATACAAAGTCAGTGATAGGCAGGTGAAGTACTTAACCGTTTCATCCATACAAACTCAGTGATAGGCAGGTGAACTACTTAACCCTTTCGTCCATACAAACTCAGTGATAGGCAGGTGAACTACTTAACCTTTCATCCATACAAACTCAGTGATAGGCAGGTGAACTACTTAACCTTTCATCCATACAAACTCAGTAGGAGGCAGGTGAACTACTTAACCTTTAATCCATACAAACTCATTAAGAGGCAGGTGAACTACTTAACCTTTCATCCATACAAACTCAGTGATAGGCAGGTGAACTACTTAACCTTTCATCCATACAAACTCAGTGATAGGCAGGTGAACTACTTAACCTTTCATCCATACAAACTCAGTGATAGGCAGGTGAACTACTTAACCTTTCATCCATACAAACTCATTAAGAGGCAGGTGAACTACTTAACCTTTCATCCATACAAACTCAGTGATAGGCAGGTGAACTACTTAACCTTTCATCCATACAAACTCAGTGATAGGCAGGTGAACTACTTAACCTTTCATCCATACAAACTCAGTGAGAGGCAGGTGAACTACTTAACCTTTCATCCATACAAACTCAGTGATAGGCAGGTGAACTACTTAACCTTTCATCCATACAAATTCAGTGATAGGCAGGTGAACTACTTAACCTTTCATCCATACAAACTCAGAAGGAGGCAGGTGAACTACTTAACCTTTCATTGATACAAAATCAGTAAGAGGCAGGTGAACTACTTAACCTTTCATCCATACAAACTCAGTGATAGGCAGGTTAACTACTTAACCTTTCATCCATACAAACTCAGTGATAGGCAGGTGAACTACTCAACCTTCCATCCATACAAACTCATTGATAGGCAGGTGAACTACTTAACCTTCCATCCATACAAACTCAGTGATAGGCAGGTGAACTACTTAACCTTTCATCCATACAAACTCAGTAAGAGGCAGGTGAACTACTTAACCTTTCATCCATACAAACTCAGTAGGAGGCAGGTGAACTACTTAACCTTTCATCCATACAAACTCAGTGATAGGCAGGTGAACTACTTAACCTTTCATCCATACAAACTCAGTAAGAGGCAGGTGAACTACTTAACCTTTCATCCATACAAACTCAGTGATAGGCAGGTGAACTACTTAACCTTTCATCCATACAAACTCAGTAAGAGGCAGGTGAACTAATTAACCTTTCATCCATACAAACTCAGTGATAGGCAGGTGAACTACTTAACCTTCCATCCATACAAACTCAGTGATAGGCAGGGGAACTACTTAACCTTTCATCCATACAAACTCATTAAGAGGCAGGTGAACTACTTAACCTTCCATCCATACAAACTCATTAAGAGGCAGGTGAACTACTTAACCTTCCATCCATGCAAACTCAGTAAAAGGCAGGTGAACTACTTAACCTTTCATCCATACAAACTCAGTGATAGGCAGGTGAACTACTTAACCCTTTCATCCATACAAACTCAGAAGGAGGCAGGTGAACTACTTAACCTTTCATCCATACAAACTCAGTAAGAGGCAGTTGAACTACTTAACCTTTCATCCATACAAACTCAGTGATAGGCAGGTGAACTACTTAACCTTTCATCCATACAAACTCAGTGATAGGCAGGTGAACTACTTAACCTTTCATCCATACAAACTCAGTGATAGGCAGGTGAACTACTTAACCTTTCATCCATACAAACTCATTAAGAGGCAGGTGAACTACTTAACCTTTCATCCATACAAACTCAGTGATAGGCAGGTGAACTACTTAACCTTTCATCCATACAAACTCAGTAAGAGGCAGGTGAACTACTTAACCTTTCATCCATACAAACTCAGTGATAGGCAGGTGAACTACTTAACCTTTCATCCATACAAACTCAGTGATAGGCAGGTGAACTACTTAACCTTTCATCCATACAAACTCAGTAAGAGGCAGGTGAACTAATTAACCTTTCATCCATACAAACTCAGTGATAGGCAGGTGAACTACTTAACCTTTCATTGATACAAACTCAGTGATAGGCAGGTGAACTACTTAACCTTTCATCGATACAAACTCAGTGATAGGCAGGTGAACTACTTAACCTTTCATCCATACAAATTCAGTGATAGGCAGGTGAACTACTTAACCTTTCATCCATACAAACTCAGTGAGAGGCAGGTGAACTACTTAACCTTTCATCCATACAAAATCAGTGATAGGCAGGTGAACTACTTAACCTTTCATCCATACAAACTCAGTGATAGGCAGGTGAACTACTCAACCTTCCATCCATACAAACTCAGTGATAGGCAGGTGAACTACTTAACCTTTCATCCATACAAACTCAGTGATAGGCAGGTGAACTACTCAACCTTCCATCCATACAAACTCAGTGATAGGCAGGTGAACTACTTAACCTTCCATCCATACAAACTCAGTGATAGGCAGGTGAACTACTTAACCTTTCATCCATACAAACTCATTAAGAGGCAGGTGAACTACTTAACCTTCCATCCATGCAAACTCAGTAAAAGGCAGGTGAACTACTTAACCTTTCATCCATACAAACTCAGTGATAGGCAGGTGAACAACTTAACCCTTTCATCCATACAAACTCAGTGATAGGCAGGTGAACTACTTAACCGTTTCATCCATACAAACTCAGTGATAGGCAGGTGAACTACTTAACCTTTCATCCATACAAACTCAGTGATAGGCAGGTGAACTATTTAACCCTTTCATCCATACAAACTCAGTGATAGGCAGGTGAACTACTTAACCTTCCATCCATACAAACTCAGTGATAGGCAGGTGAACTACTTAACCTTTCATCCATACAAGCTCAGTGATAGGCAGGTGAACTACTTAACCTTTCATCCATACAAACTCAGTGATAGGCAGGTGAACTACTTAACCCTTTCATCCATACAAACTCAGTGATAGGCAGGTGAACTACTTAACCGTTTCATCCATACAAACTCAGTGATAGGCAGGTGAACTACTTAACCTTTCATCCATACAAACTCAGTGATAGGCAGGTGAACTACTTAACCCTTTCATCCATACAAACTCAGTGATAGGCAGGTGAACTACTTAACCCTTTCATCCATACAAACTCAGTGATAGGCAGGTGAACTACTTAACCGTTTCATCCATACAAACTCAGTGATAGGCAGGTGAACTACTTAACCTTTCATCCATACAAACTCAGTGATAGGCAGGTGAACTACTTAACCTTTCATCCATACAAACTCAGTCATAGGCAGGTGAACTACTTAACCTTTCATCCATACAAACTCAGTCATAGGCAGGTGAACTACTTAACCTTTCATCCATACAAACTCAGTGATAGGCAGGTGAACTACTGAACCTTTCATCCATACAAACTCAGAAGGAGGCAGGTGAACTACTTAACCCTTTCATCCATACAAACTCAGTGATAGGCAGGTGAACTACTTAACCTTTCATCCATACAAACTCAGTGATAGGCAGGTGAACTACTTAACCCTTTCATCCATACAAACTCAGTGATAGGCAGGTGAACTACTTAACCCTTTCATCCATCCAAACTCAGTGATAGGCAGGTGAACTACTTAACCTTTCATCCATACAAACTCATTGATAGGCAGGTGAACTACTTAACCTTTCATCCATACAAACTCAGCGATAGGCAGGTGAACTACTTAACCTTTCATCCATACAAACTCATTAAGAGGCAGGTGAACTACTTAACCTTTCATCCATACAAACTCAGTGATAGGCAGGTGAACTACTTAACCTTTCATCCATACAAACTCAGTGATAGGCAGGTGAACTACTTAACCTTTCATCCATACAAACTCAGAAGGAGGCAGGTGAACTACTTAACCTTTCATTGATACAAAATCAGTAAGAGGCAGGTGAACTACTTAACCTTTCATCCATACAAACTCAGTGATAGGCAGGTTAACTACTTAACCTTTCATCCATACAAACTCAGTGATAGGCAGGTGAACTACTCAACCTTCCATCCATACAAACTCAGTAGGAGGCAGGTGAACTACTTAACCTTCCATCCATACAAACTCAGTGATAGGCAGGTGAACTACTTAACCTTTCATCCATACAAACTCAGTAAGAGGCAGGTGAACTACTTAACCTTTCATCCATACAAACTCAGTAGGAGGCAGGTGAACTACTTAACCTTTCATCCATACAAACTCAGTGATAGGCAGGTGAACTACTTAACCTTTCATCCATACAAACTCAGTGATAGGCAGGTGAACTACTTAACCTTTCATCCATACAAACTCAGTAAGAGGCAGGTGAACTAATTAACCTTTCATCCATACAAACTCAGTGATAGGCAGGTGAACTACTTAACCTTTCATCCATACAAACTCAGTGATAGGCAGGTGAACTACTCAACCTTCCATCCATACAAACTCAGTGATAGGCAGGTGAACTACTTAACCTTCCATCCATACAAACTCAGTGATAGGCAGGTGAACTACTTAACCTTTCATCCATACAAACTCATTAAGAGGCAGGTGAACTACTTAACCTTCCATCCATACAAACTCAGTAGGAGGCAGGTGAACTACTTAACCTTCCATCCATACAAACTCAGTAAAAGGCAGGTGAACTACTTAACCTTTCATCCATACAAACTCAGTGATAGGCAGGTGAACTACTTAACCCTTTCATCCATACAAACTCAGTAGGAGGCAGGTGAACTACTTAACCTTTCATCCATACAAACTCAGTAAGAGGCAGGTGAACTACTTAACCTTTCATCCATACAAACTCAGTGATAGGCAGGTGAACTACTTAACCTTTCATCCATACAAACTCAGTGATAGGCAGGTGAACTACTTAACCTTTCATCCATACAAACTCAGTAGGAGGCAGGTGAACTACTTAACCTTTCATCCATACAAACTCATTAAGAGGCAGGTGAACTACTTAACCTTTCATCCATACAAACTCAGTGATAGGCAGGTGAACTACTTAACCTTTCATCCATACAAACTCAGTAAGAGGCAGGTGAACTACTTAACCTTTCATCCATACAAACTCAGTGATAGGCAGGTGAACTACTTAACCTTTCATCCATACAAACTCAGTGATAGGCAGGTGAACTACTTAACCTTTCATCCCTACAAACTCAGTAAGAGGCAGGTGAACTACTTAACCTTTCATCCATACAAACTCAGTGATAGGCAGGTGAACTACTTAACCTTTCATTGATACAAACTCAGTGATAGGCAGGTGAACTACTTAACCTTTCATCGATACAAACTCAGTGATAGGCAGGTGAACTACTTAACCTTTCATCCATACAAATTCAGTGATAGGCAGGTGAACTACTTAACCTTTCATCCATACAAACTCAGTGATAGGCAGGTGAACTACTTAACCTTTCATCCATACAAAATCAGTAAGAGGCAGGTGAACTACTTAACCTTTCATCCATACAAACTCAGTGATAGGCAGGTGAACTACTCAACCTTCCATCCATACAAACTCAGTGATAGGCAGGTGAACTACTTAACCTTCCATCCATACAAACTCAGTGATAGGCAGGTGAACTACTTAACCTTTCATCCATACAAACTCATTAAGAGGCAGGTGAACTACTTAACCTTCCATCCATACAAACTCAGTGATAGGCAGGTGAACTACTTAACCGTTTCATCCATACAAACTCAGTGATAGGCAGGTGAACTACTTAACCTTTCATCCATACAAACTCAGTGATAGGCAGGTGAACTATTTAACCCTTTCATCCATACAAACTCAGTGATAGGCAGGTGAACTACTTAACCTTCCATCCATACAAACTCAGTGATAGGCAGGTGAACTACTTAACCTTTCATCCATACAAGCTCAGTGATAGGCAGGTGAACTACTTAACCTTTCATCCATACAAACTCAGTGATAGGCAGGTGAACTACTTAACCCTTTCATCCATACAAACTCAGTGATAGGCAGGTGAACTACTTAACCGTTTCATCCATACAAACTCAGTGATAGGCAGGTGAACTACTTAACCTTTCATCCATACAAACTCAGTGATAGGCAGGTGAACTACTTAACCCTTTCATCCATACAAACTCAGTGATAGGCAGGTGAACTACTTAACCCTTTCATCCATACAAACTCAGTGATAGGCAGGTGAACTACTTAACCTTTCATCCATACAAACTCAGTGATAGGCAGGTGAACTATTTAACCCTTTCATCCATACAAACTCAGTGATAGGCA
Organism: Haliotis rufescens; assembly: GCF_023055435.1. Classification (NCBI taxonomy): domain Eukaryota; kingdom Metazoa; phylum Mollusca; class Gastropoda; order Lepetellida; family Haliotidae; genus Haliotis; species Haliotis rufescens. Next base: position 19,462,579 of record NW_025964361.1, read on the forward strand.
GGTGAACTACTTAACCTTCCATCCATACAAACTCAGTGATAGGCAGGTGAACTACTTAACCCTTTCATCCATACAAACTCAGTGATAGGCAGGTGAACTACTTAACCGTTTCATCCATACAAACTCAGTGATAGGCAGGTGAACTACTTAACCTTTCATCCATACAAACTCAGTGATAGGCAGGTGAACTACTTAACCTTTCATCCATACAAACTCAGTGATAGGCAGGTGAACTACTTAACCTTTCATCCATACAAACTCAGTCATAGGCAGGTGAACTACTTAACCTTTCATCCATACAAACTCAGTGATAGGCAGGTGAACTACTGAACCTTTCATCCATACAAACTCAGAAGGAGGCAGGTGAACTACTTAACCCTTTCATCCATACAAACTCAGTGATAGGCAGGTGAACTACTTAACCTTTCATCCATGCAAACTCGGTGATAGGCAGGTGAACTACTTAACCCTTTCATCCATACAAACTCATTGATAGGCAGGTGAACTACTTAACCCTTTCATCCATACAAACTCAGTGATAGGCAGGTGGACTACTTAACCTTTCATCCATACAAACTCATTAAGAGGCAGGTGAACTACTTAACCTTTCATCCATACAAACTCAGCGATAGGCAGGTGAACTACTTAACCTTTCATCCATACAAACTCAGTAAGAGGCAGGTGAACTACTTAACCCTTTCATCCATACAAACTCAGTGATAGGCAGGTGAACTACTTAACCGTTTCATCCATACAAAGTCATTAAGAGGCAGGTGAACTACTTAACCTTTCATCCATACAAACTCAGTGATAGGCAGGTGAACTACTTAACCTTTCATCCATACAAACTCAGAAGGAGGCAGGTGAACTACTTAACCCTTTCATCCATACAAACTCATTGATAGGCAGGTGAACTACTTAACCTTTCATCCATACAAACTCAGTGATAGGCAGGTGAACTACTTAACCTCTCATCCATACAAACTCATTAAGAGGCAGGTGAACTACTTAACCTTTCATCCATACAAACTCAGTGATAGGCAGGTGAACTAGTTAACCTTTCATCCATACAAACTCAGTAAGAGGCAGGTGAACTACTTAACCCTTTCATCCATACAAACTCATTAAGAGGCAGGTGAACTACTTAACCTTTCATCCATACAAACTCAGTGATAGGCAGGTGAACTACTTAACCTTTCATCCATACAAACTAAGTAAGAGGTAGGTGAACTCTGTGCCCTCCTCCCACATCATGCTGACACACCATGATATAACTTGAATAAAGCGGCATTAAATCATTCACTGTCATGACACAGGTGTATTGGATGTCATTGTTTTTTTGTTTTAGTATCTCTGCCCAGAGCAGCTTTGCAATTGGTGCTATTTTGAATGCGACATTTGGCTCCATGGTAGAGCTCATCCTGTTTGTGATAGTTCTGAAGAAAGGCAAAGACACAAATAAAGAGTGCTTCCAAGAGCTTGTCAAGTCCTCCCTGGCTGGTTAGTACAACCATACCTCATTCTTTTATTGTGGTGCCCCTTTTAAACAGAAAAATGTACAGGCTTTGGATGCTTTACTGAAATTTGATAAGCTTGTGTGATTACAGAACTCAAATATTATATCCCTTGTGAGCAAAGTCATTACTTTTTGCTAGAAAAGAAATCTTACCATTGCTTTTCTGGAATTATAAGGTATAATATATATTTTTTCAGGTACCATCCTGGCAAGCATTCTCTTTATTCCTGGAGTGTGCATGATAGTAGGCGGAATCAAATATCAGATGCAGAGATTCAACCCTCAGTCAGCAGGTGTCAGTGCTGCCTTGCTCTTTGTATCTATTGCTGGTAGGTTGTACACCACAGCGTCAGTGCTGCCTTACTCTCTGTATGTATTTCTGGTAGGTTGTACACTACAGTGCAGTGCTGCCTTACTCTCTGTATGTAATGCTGGTAGGTTGTACACAACGACAGTGCTGCCTTACTCTCTGTATGTATTGCTGGTAGGTTGAACATAATGTCAGTGCTGCCTTACTCTCTCTATGTATTGCTGGTAGGTTGTACACCACAGCGTCAGTGCTGCCTTACTCTCTTTATGTATTGCTGGTAGGTTGTACACAACGACAGTGCTGCCTTACTCTCTGTATGTATTGCTGGTAGCTTGTACACCACAGCGTCAGTGCTGCCTTACTCTCTGTTCTGTATTGCTGGTAGGTTGTACATGATGGCAGTGCTGCCTTACTCTCAGTATGTATTGCTGGTAGGTTGTACACTACAGTGCAGTGCTGCCTTACTCTCTATATGTATTACTGGTAGGTTGTACATAACGTCAGTGCTGCCTTACTCTCAGTATGTATTGCTGGTAGGTAGTACATAATGGCAGTGCTGCCTTACTCTCTGTATGTATTGCTGGTAGGTTGTACACTACAGTGCAGTGCTGCCTTAATCTCTGTATGTATTGCTGGTAGGTTGTACACCACAGCATCAGTGCTGCCTTACTCTCAGTATGTATTGCTGGTAGGTTGTACACTACAGTGCAGTGCTGCCTTACTCTCTGTATGTATTGCTGGTAGGTTGTACACTACAGTGCAGCGCTGCCTTACTCTCTTTATGTATTGCTGGTAGGTTGTACAGTACAGCGTCAGTGCTGCCTTACTCTCAGTATGTATTGCTGGTAGGTTGTACACTACAGTGCAGTGCTGCCTTACTCTCTATATGTATTGCTGGTAGGTTGAACATAACGTCAGTGCTGCCTTACTCTCTGTATGTATTGCTGGTAGGTTGTACAGTACAGCGTCAGTGCTGCCTTACTCTCTGTATGTATTGCTGATAGGTTGTACATAGTGGCAGTGCTGCCTTACTCTCTGTATGTATTGCTGGTAGGTTGTACACCACAGCGTCAGTGCTGCCTTACTCTCTATATGTATTGCTGGTAGGTTGAACATAACGTCAGTGCTGCCTTACTCTCTGTATTTATTGCTGGTAGGTTGTACACCACAGCGTCAGTGCTGCCTTACTCTCTGTATGTGATGCTGGTAGGTTGTACACCACAGCATCAGTGTTGCCTTACTCTCTGTATGTTTTGCTGGTAGGTTGAACATAACGTCAGTGCTGCCTTACTCTCTGTATGTATTGCTGGTAGGTTGAACATAACGTCAGTGCTGCCTTACTCTCTATATGTATTGCTGGTAGGTTGTACACCACAGCGTCAGTGCTGCCTTACTCTCAGTATGTATTGCTGGTAGGTTGTACATAATGGCAGTGCTGCCTTACTCTCTATATGTATTGCTGGTAGGTTGTACACCACAGCGTCAGTGCTGCCTTACTCTCAGTATGTATTGCTGGTAGGTTGTACACCACAGCGTCAGTGCTGCCTTACTCTCTATATGTATTGCTGGTAGGTTGAACATAACGTCAGTGCTGCCTTACTCTCTGTATGTATTGCTGGTAGGTTGTACATAATGGCAGTACTGCCTTACTCTCTATATGTATTGCTGGTAGGTTGTACAGTACAGCATCAGTGCTGCCTTACTCTCAGTATGTATTGCTGGTAGGTTGTACATAATGGCAGTGCTGCCTTACTCTCTATATGTATTGCTGGTAGGTTGTACAGTACAGCGTCAGTGCTGCCTTACTCTCTGTATGTATTGCTGGTAGGTTGTACAGTACAGCGTCAGTGCTGCCTTACTCTCTGTATGTATTGCTGGTAGGTTGTACACCACAGCGTCAGTGCTGCCTTAATCTCTGTATGTATTGCTGGTAGGTTGTACATAATGGCAGTGCTGCCTTACTCTCTGTATGTATTGCTGGAAGGTTGTACATAATGGCAATGCTGCCTTACTCTCTGTATGTATTGCTGGTAGGTTGTACACCACAGCGTCAGTGCTGCCTTACTCTCTATATGTATTGCTGGTAGGTTGAACATAACGTCAGTGCTGCCTTAATCTCTGTATGTATTGCTGGTAGGTTGTACAGTACAGCGTCAGTGCTGCCTTACTCTCTGTATGTATTGCTGGTAGGTTGTACACCACAGCATCAGTGCTGCCTTACTCTCTATATGTATTGCTGGTAGGTTGAACATAACGTCACTGCTGCCTTACTCTCTGTATGTATTGCTGGTAGGTTGTACAGTACAGCGTCAGTGCTGCCTTAATATCCGTATGTATTGCTGGTAGGTTGTACATAATGGCAGTGCTGCCTTAATCTCTGTATGTATTGCTGGTAGGTTGTACACCACAGCATCAGTGTTTCCTTACTCTCTGTATGTATTGCTGGTAGGTTGTACACCACAGCGTCAGTGCTGCCTTAATCTCTGTATGTATTGCTGGTAGGTTGTACATAATGGCAGTGCTGCCTTACTCTCTGTATGTATTGCTGGAAGGTTGTACATAATGGCAGTGCTGCCTTACTCTCTGTATGTATTGCTGGTAGGTTGTACACCACAGCGTCAGTGCTGCGTTACTCTCTATATGTATTGCTGGTAGGTTGAACATAACGTCAGTGCTGCCTTACTCTCAGTATGTATTGCTGGTAGGTTGTACACTACAGTGCAGTGCTGCCTTACTCTCTATATGTATTGCTGGTAGGTTGAACATAACGTCAGTGCTGCCTTACTCTCTGTATGTATTGCTGGTAGGTTGTACAGTACAGCGTCAGTGCTGCCTTACTCTCTGTATGTATTGCTGATAGGTTGTACATAGTGGCAGTGCTGCCTTACTCTCTATATGTATTGCTGGTAGGTTGAACATAACGTCAGTGCTGCCTTACTCTCTGTATTTATTGCTGGTAGGTTGTACACCACAGCGTCAGTGCTGCCTTACTCTCTGTATGTGATGCTGGTAGGTTGTACACCACAGCATCAGTGTTGCCTTACTCTCTGTATGTATTGCTGGTAGGTTGTACAGTACAGCATCAGTGCTGCCTTACTCTCTGTATGTATTGCTGGTAGGTTGTACACCACAGCGTCAGTGCTGCCTTACTCTCAGTATGTATTGCTGGTAGGTTGTACATAATGGCAGTGCTGCCTTACTCTCTATATGTATTGCTGGTAGGTTGTACACCACAGCGTCAGTGCTGCCTTACTCTCTATATGTATTGCTGGTAGGTTGTACACCACAGCGTCAGTGCTGCCTTACTCTCTATATGTATTGCTGGTAGGTTGTACACCACAGCGTCAGTGCTGCCTTACTCTCAGTATGTATTGCTGGTAGGTTGTACACCACAGCGTCAGTGCTGCCTTACTCTCTATATGTATTGCTGGTAGGTTGAACATAACGTCAGTGCTGCCTTACTCTCTGTATGTATTGCTGGTAGGTTGTACATAATGGCAGTACTGCCTTACTCTCTATATGTATTGCTGGTAGGTTGTACAGTACAGCATCAGTGCTGCCTTACTCTCAGTATGTATTGCTGGTAGGTTGTACATAATGGCAGTGCTGCCTTACTCTCTATATGTATTGCTGGTAGGTTGTACAGTACAGCGTCAGTGCTGCCTTACTCTCTGTATGTATTGCTGGTAGGTTGTACAGTACAGCGTCAGTGCTGCCTTACTCTCTGTATGTATTGCTGGTAGGTTGTACACCACAGCGTCAGTGCTGCCTTAATCTCTGTATGTATTGCTGGTAGGTTGTACATAATGGCAGTGCTGCCTTACTCTCTGTATGTATTGCTGGAAGGTTGTACATAATGGCAGTGCTGCCTTACTCTCTGTATGTATTGCTGGTAGGTTGTACACCACAGCGTCAGTGCTGCCTTACTCTCTATATGTATTGCTGGTAGGTTGAACATAACGTCAGTGCTGCCTTAATCTCTGTATGTATTGCTGGTAGGTTGTACAGTACAGCGTCAGTGCTGCCTTACTCTCTGTATGTATTGCTGGTAGGTTGTACACCACAGCATCAGTGCTGCCTTACTCTCTATATGTATTGCTGGTAGGTTGAACATAACGTCAGTGCTGCCTTAATCTCTGTATGTATTGCTGGTAGGTTGTACAGTACAGCGTCAGTGCTGCCTTAATATCCGTATGTATTGCTGGTAGGTTGTACATAATGGCAGTGCTGCCTTAATCTCTGTATGTATTGCTGGTAGGTTGTACACCACAGCATCAGTGTTTCCTTACTCTCTGTATGTATTGCTGGTAGGTTGTACACCACAGCGTCAGTGCTGCCTTAATCTCTGTATGTATTGCTGGTAGGTTGTACATAATGGCAGTGCTGCCTTACTCTCTGTATGTATTGCTGGAAGGTTGTACATAATGGCAGTGCTGCCTTACTCTCTGTATGTATTGCTGGTAGGTTGTACACCACAGCGTCAGTGCTGCGTTACTCTCTATATGTATTGCTGGTAGGTTGAACATAACGTCAGTGCTGCCTTACTCTCAGTATGTATTGCTGGTAGGTTGAACATAACGTCAGTGCTGCCTTACTCTCTGTATGTATTGCTGGTAGGTTGTACAGTACAGCGTCAGTGCTGCCTTACTCTCTGTATGTATTGCTGATAGGTTGTACATAGTGGCAGTGCTGCCTTACTCTCTCTATGTATTGCTGGTAGGTTGTACACCACAGCGTCAGTGCTGCCTTACTCTCTATATGTATTGCTGGTAGGTTGAACATAACGTCAGTGCTGCCTTACTCTCTGTATTTATTGCTGGTAGGTTGTACACCACAGCGTCAGTGCTGCCTACTCTCTGTATGTGATGCTGGTAGGTTGTACACCACAGCATCAGTGTTGCCTTACTCTCTGTATGTATTGCTGGTAGGTTGTACAGTACAGCGTCAGTGCTGCCTTACTCTCTGTATGTATTGCTGGTAGGTTGTACACCACAGCGTCAGTGCTGCCTTACTCTCAGTATGTATTGCTGGTAGGTTGTACATAATGGCAGTGCTGCCTTACTCTCTATATGTATTGCTGGTAGGTTGTACACCACAGCGTCAGTGCTGCCTTACTCTCTATATGTATTGCTGGTAGGTTGTACTGCACAGCGTCAGTGCTGCCTTACTCTCTATATGTATTGCTGGTAGGTTGAACATAACGTCAGTGCTGCCTTACTCTCTGTATGTATTGCTGGTAGGTTGTACATAATGGCAGTACTGCCTTACTCTCTATATGTATTGCTGGTAGGTTGTACAGTACAGCATCAGTGCTGCCTTACTCTCAGTATGTATTGCTGGTAGGTTGTACATAATGGCAGTGCTGCCTTACTCTCTATATGTATTGCTGGTAGGTTGTACAGTACAGCGTCAGTGCTACCTTACTCTCTGTATGTATTGCTGGTAGGTTGTACAGTACAGCGTCAGTGCTGCCTTACTCTCTGTATGTATTGCTGGTAGGTTGTACACCACAGCGTCAGTGCTGCCTTAATCTCTGTATGTATTGCTGGTAGGTTGTACATAATGGCAGTGCTGCCTTACTCTCTGTATGTATTGCTGGAAGGTTGTACATAATGGCAGTGCTGCCTTACTCTCTGTATGTTTTGCTGGTAGGTTGTACACCACAGCGTCAGTGCTGCCTTACTCTCTATATGTATTGCTGGTAGGTTGAACATAACGTCAGTGCTGCCTTAATCTCTGTATGTATTGCTGGTAGGTTGTACAGTACAGCGTCAGTGCTGCCTTACTCTCTGTATGTATTGCTGGTAGGTTGTACACCACAGCATCAGTGCTGCCTTACTCTCTATATGTATTCCTGGTAGGTTGAACATAACGTCAGTGCTGCCTTAATCTCTGTATGTATTGCTGGTAGGTTGTACAGTACAGCGTCAGTGCTGCCTTAATATCCGTATGTATTGCTGGTAGGTTGTACATAATGGCAGTGCTGCCTTAATCTCTGTATGTATTGCTGGTAGGTTGTACACCACAGCATCAGTGTTGCCTTACTCTCTGTATGTATTGCTGGTAGGTTGTACCCCACAGCGTCAGTGCTGCCTCAATCTCTGTATGTATTGCTGGTAGGTTGTACATAATGGCAGTGCTGCCTTACTCTCTGTATGTATTGCTGGAAGGTTGTACATAATGGCAGTGCTGCCTTACTCTCTGTATGTATTGCTGGTAGGTTGTACACCACAGCGTCAGTGCTGCCTTACTCTCTATATGTATTGCTGGTAGGTTGAACATAACGTCAGTGCTGCCTTAATCTCTGTATGTATTGCTGGTAGGTTGTACAGTACAGCGTCAGTGCTGCCTTACTCTCTATATGTATTGCTGGTAGGTTGAACATAACGTCAGTGCTGCCTTACTCTCTGTATGTATTGCTGGTAGGTTGTACAGTACAGCGTCAGTGCTGCCTTACTCTCTGTATGTATTGCTGGTAGGTTGTACACCACAGCATCAGTGCTGCCTTACTCTCTATATGTATTGCTGGTAGGTTCAACATAACGTCAGTGCTGCCTTAATCTCTGTATGTATTGCTGGTAGGTTGTACAGTACAGCGTCAGTGCTGCCTTACTCTCTGTATGTATTGCTGGTAGGTTGTACACCACAGTGTCAGTGCTGCCTTACTCTCTATATGTATTGCTGGTAGGTTGAACATAACGTCAGTGCTGCCTTAATCTCTGTATGTATTGCAGGTAGGTTGTACAGTACAGCGTCAGTGCTGTCTTACTCTCTGTATGTATTGCTGGTAGGTTGTACACCACAGCGTCAGTGCTGCCTTACTCTCTATATGTATTGCTGGTAGGTTGAACATAACGTCAGTGCTGCCTTAATCTCTGTATGTATTGCTGGTAGGTTGTACAGTACAGCGTCAGTGCTGCCTTACTTTCTGTATGTATTGCTGGTAGGTTGTACACCACAGCATCAGTGCTGCCTTACTCTCTATATGTATTGCTGGAAGGTTGTACATAATGGCAGTACTGCCTTACTCTCTGTATGTATTGCTGGTAGGTTGTACACCACAGCGTCAGTGCTGCCTTACTCTCTATATGTATTGCTGGTAGGTTGAACATAACGTCAGTGCTGCCTTAATCTCTGTATGTATTGCTGGTAGGTTGTACAGTACAGCGTCAGTGCTGCCTTACTTTCTGTATGTATTGCTGGTAGGTTGTACACCACAGCATCAGTGCTGCCTTACTCTCTATATGTATTGCTGGTAGGTTGAACATAACGTCAGTGCTGCCTTACTCTCTGTATGTATTGCTGGTAGGTTGTACAGTACAGCGTCAGTGCTGCCTTACTCTCTGTATGTATTGCTGGTAGGTTGTACACCACAGCATCAGTGCTGCCTTACTCTCTATATGTATTGCTGGTAGGTTGAACATAACGTCAGTGCTGCCTTAATCTCTGTATGTATTGCTGGTAGGTTGTACAGTACAGCGTCAGTGCTGCCTTACTCTCTGTATGTATTGCTGGTAGGTTGTACACCACAGTGTCAGTGCTGCCTTACTCTCTATATGTATTGCTGGTAGGTTGAACATAACGTCAGTGCTGCCTTAATCTCTGTATGTATTGCAGGTAGGTTGTACAGTACAGCGTCAGTGCTGTCTTACTCTCTGTATGTATTGCTGGTAGGTTGTACACCACAGCGTCAGTGCTGCCTTAATCTCTGTATGTATTGCTGGTAGGTTGTACAGTACAGCGTCAGTGCTGCCTTAATATCAGTATGTATTGCGGGTAGGTTGTACATAATGGCAGTGCTGCCTTAATCTCTGTATGTATTGCTGTTAGGTTGTACACCACAGCATCAGTGTTGCCTTACTCTCTGTATGTATTGCTGGTAGGTTGTACCCCACAGCGTCAGTGCTGCCTTAATCTCTGTATGTATTGCTGGTAGGTTGTACATAATGGCAGTGCTGCCTTACTCTCTGTATGTATTGCTGGAAGGTTGTACACCGCAGCGTCAGTGCTGCCTTTCTCTCTATATGTATTGCTGGTAGGTTGAACATAACGTCAGTGCTGCCTTAATCTCTGTATGTTTTGCTGGTAGGTTGTACAGTACAGCGTCAGTGCTGCCTTACTTTCTGTATGTATTGCTGGTAGGTTGTACACCACAGCATCAGTGCTGCCTTACTCTCTATATGTATTGCTGGTAGGTTGAACATAACGTCAGTGCTGCTTTAATCTCTGTATGTATTGCTGGTAGGTTGTACAGTACAGCGTCAGTGCTGCCTTACTCTCTGTATGTATTGCTGGTAGGTTGTACACCACAGCATCAGTGCTGCCTTACTCTCTATATGTATTGCTGGTAGGTTGATCATAACGTCAGTGCTGCCTTAATCTCTGTATGTATTGCTGGTAGGTTGTACAGTACAGCGTCAGTGCTGCCTTACTCTCTGTATGTCATGCTGGTAGGTTGTACACCACAGTGTCAGTGCTGCCTTACTCTCTGTATGTATTGCTGGTAGGTTGTACACCACAGCATCGGTGCTGCCTTAATCTCAGTATGTATTGCTGGTAGGTTGTACAGTACAGCATCAGTGCTGCCTTAATATCAGTATGTAATGCTGGTAGGTTGTACATAATGGCAGTGCTGCCTTAATCTCTGTATGTATTGCTGGTAGGTTGTACAGTACAGCGTCAGTGCTGCCTTACTCTCTGTATGTCATGCTGGTAGGTTGTACACCACAGCGTCAGTGCTGCCTTACTCTCTATATGTATTGCTGGTAGGTTGAACATAACGTCAGTGCTGCCTTAATCTCTGTATGTATTGCAGGTAGGTTGTACAGTACAGCGTCAGTGCTGCCTTACTTTCTGTATGTATTGCTGGTAGGTTGTACACCACAACATCAGTGCTGCCTTACTCTCTATATGTATTGCTGGTAGGTTGAACATAACGTCAGTGCTGCCTTAATATGTGTATGTATTGCTGGTAGGTTGTACAGTACAGCGTCAGTGCTGCCTTACTCTCTGTATGTATTGCTGGTAGGTTGTACACCACAGCATCAGTGCTGCCTTAATCTCTGTATGTATTGCTGGTAGGTTGTACAGTACAGCGTCAGTGCTGCCTTACTCTCTGTATATATTGCTGGTAGGTTGTACATAATGTCAGTGCTGCCTTACTCTCTGTATGTATTGCTGGTAGGTTGTACAGTACAGCGTCAGTGCTGCCTTACTCTCTGTATGTATTGCTGGCAGGTTGTACACAACAGCGTCAGTGCTGCCTTACTCTCTATATGTATTGCTGGTAGGTTGAACATAACGTCAGTGCTGCCTTAATCTCTGTATGTATTGCTGGTAGGTTGTACAGTACAGCGTCAGTGCTGCCTTAATATCAGTATGTATTGCTGGTAGGTTGTACACAGCGTCAGTGCTGCCTTAATCTCTGTATGTATTGCTGGTAGGTTGTACAGTACAGCATCAGTGCTGCCTTAATATCAGTATGTAATGCTGGTAGGTTGTACATAATGGCAGTGCTGCCTTACTCTCTGTATGTATTGCTGGTAGGTTGTACACCACAGCATCAGTGTTGCCTTACTCTCTGTATGTATTGCTGGTAGGTTGTACATAATGGCAGTGCTGCCTTAATCTCTGTATGTATTGCTGGTAGGTTGTACACCACAGCATCAGTGCTGCCTGAATCTCAGTATGTATTGCTGGTAGGTTGTACACTACAGTGCAGTGCTGCCTTACTCTCTGTATGTATTGCTGGTAGGTTGTACATAATGTCAGTGCTGCCTTACTCTCTGTATGTATTGCTGGTAGGTTGTACAGTACAGCGTCAGTGCTGCCTTACTCTCTGTATGTATTGCTGGCAGGTTGTACACTACAGCGTCAGTGCTGCCTTAATCTTTGTATGTATTGCTGGTAGGTAATACATAATGGCAGTGCTGCCTTACTCTCAGTATGTATTGCTGGTAGGTTGTACACCACAGCGTCAGTGCTGCCTTAATCTTAGTATGTATTGCTGGAAGGTTGTACATAATGTCAGCGCTGCCTTAATCTCAGTATGTATTGCTGGTAGGTTGTACACCACCGGGTCAGTGCTGCCTTACTCTCAGTAAGTATTGCTGGTAGGTTGTACATAATGTCAGTGCTGCCTTAATCTCAGTATGTATTGCTGGTAGGTTGTACACCACAGTGTCAGTGCTGCCTTACTCTCTGTATGTATTGCTGGTAGGTTGTACACCACAGTGTCAGTGTTGCCTTACTCTCTGTATGTATTGCTGGTAGGTTGTACACCACAGCGTCAGTGCTGCCTTACTCTCTGTATGTATTGCTGGTAGGTTGTACACCACAGCGTCAGTGCTGCCTTACTCTCAGTATGTATTGCTGGTAGGTTGTACATAATGTCAGTGCTGCCTTAATCTCAGTATGTATTGCTGGTAGGTTGTACACCACAGCGTCAGTGCTGCCTTACTCTCTGTATGTATTGCTGGTAGTTTGTACACCACAGCGTCAGTGCTGCCTTAGTCTCTGTATGTATTGCTGGTAGGTTGTACACCACAGTGTCAGTGCTGCCTTACTCTCTGTATGTATTGCTGGTAGGTTCTACACCACAGCATCAGTGCTGCCTTAATCTCTGTATGTATTGCTGGTAGGTTGTACACCACAGCTTCAGTGCTGCCTTACTCTCTGTATGTAATGCTGGTAGGTTGTACAAAGCGTCAGTGTTGCCTTACTCTTAGTATGTATTGCTGGTAGGTTGTACACCACAGCATCAGTGGTGCCTTGCTTTCTGTATGTATTGCTGGTAGGTTATACAACACAGCATTAGTTGTTTGTTGTATGTAATTACCATTGTTTTCCTTATATAAAATGTCAAATCATGACTGACATTTCCAGTTATCATGTATCTTTCAGGTGTGTTTGCACCGACAGTTTTCTCAAAGCTGTATGGGGACCTTCAGTGCAAGGACTGCGAGCAGGAAATCAAAGAAATGGACATTGTGAACGGCTCTCATCTAAGCCCAAATGGCACTAATGTTACTTATGGTTTCAAGTGCACTTCTTGTACTCAGTCAGTGGTAAGTCACATCCAGGTTTTTTCCTGCAGGTGCCTGTTGACAGCTGCCTTTGGTGTCAACAGATTTTACAGTTATGTTAATTACCCAATACACATGACATGACTAAATGGTAAATAGGAGATTTTTGTTTTCAAAATGTAAGACAATTTGTTTTTTCTTCCTTGGGCCAAGAGATTTTTTTTGTTACTGTACATACTCCACTAAAATGCTGTAAATACTACCAATATTGGCTGACCTTAGCTGAAAGTGAACCTAGATTGTGGTCCTTTGTGCGTTGTCTGTCCATCCATTTTTCTGGAAGCATCTTTCCTTATAAATACAGTCAATCCCACATCCCAGCAACTGGATTCCCTCCTATGTTTTTCAAGGCAATGTGATCATCTGACATGGTTGGTGATGTAATGAATTTTCTTGTAAACCAACCAAGTCTACTTGGGTGGTGTCGGAGCTTCATAGAAAATGTTTATTACGACTTGGCTCAAGACTTGCTAACAACAGGGAAATAACAGGGAAAGAAGGCTTAAGTAAAGAGATGGTATTGGTTACAGTTACACAAGTGATACTATTTAAGCAGCCAGATGTAAATTGAGATGCTTGAAGGTTTTGTCAGAACTTGATTGCTGCTGCCACACTTTATGTTTTCAACCACTCAGCACTTGGACACCTAGGGATATCATATTATGTTTATCTCCTTTATGGCCCTGGGAAATTGTTTTGCTGCATTGACCAGTCATGTCAAGAGTTGAAGGTCATGTCATCCTTCAGATAATGTTTAAATAATAACTCAAGAAGTATTTTACTGTATGTCAGTGCAACTTGGGGCCATTATCAGAAAGGTTCTGAGTAACCTATGTATAAGGTCAAGGTCACAGTGAAGGTAATTTGTAAAATATGTTTGCCATTTTCACCAAAATGGTAGCATGTCCAATTTCATTTTTATCACCAAATGGTGTTTGTATGGCTATGTCAGGGACGTCATATCAAGTAATTATCCTTCAACATCAAAGTCACAGTGAAGGTCATCTGTAAACTATTTTTGCCATTTTCAATTAAATGTTGACAATCTTATGATACCAGTGTTTAGTCACTGTCACTTATTTTCAATGAGAAGCATATACAATTTGTATTGTTGCCACATTGAATTCCACCGAGGGACATCATATTTGGTTTATGTGTTGGATAGTCATTTGGAATGGTTTTAAAATACTGCATGAACATTCACTAATATTTTCAACAAGAACTATTCAGAAATGTGATTGGCTGAAACAGAGGGTCAAGGTCATTAAATTGGAAGTGCATCTGTGTCTTTTAGAGGCATGTGACTTTCTATGTAAAAGATATCTTTCCAAATCAAGTTGTGAACTGAAAGTGCATATATCTTTCTTGTTAAAATACCTGGAGGCATGGCACTTTCTGTCTTAGACTGTTTTTAGGCATGTATTTTCTCCAACCTGAAGTCATATAAAAAATTTACCTGGAAGTGCATATGACTTTCTTAAGGTAGTTAGAGGTACAGAACATATTATTTAAATGTTTTCTTGCATTAGACATGTGTTTTGTCAAACCTGAAGTGTTGTCATTAACCCGCAGTGATGTTATTAACCAGAAGTACTCATTACTTTGCTGTACTGAATTGGGCATATGTTTTCCCAAACAGCTAAGGACATTATGAAAACCAAAAGTACTAAGCAGTGGTTATTAAGGTAGATTGAGGCATAGAGGAAAAGGACTCTAAATTTTACTGCTTTTAACATGCATGCATTTTCTCAAGCTGGAAGTAGTCACTAAAGTACTCACGGAAATGAAAAAAACCTGTTTTTTCGATCTCAGATTTTAAATAAATGCAGTTAATGTACAAAATATATAAATATTCAAACAACTCAATTAGTACTAATTGGGCCTTGGCACAAATACAGTGTATCAAAGGTTTTTATGTCTTTTTACACGTAAAAGTGTATAAAATATGTACAAAACAGACTATTGTGAAACTGAGCATAACCAGGTGTTAGTAGATCAAGGTGAATGTCCATGACCTATGACACCTTGACGACAGGTGAAAACAGGTGCTTGAAACCCACGTGCATGTGATTTGTCAGTGGTTAGTAATTTGTCAGTGGCATTGTGGGATAGTGACTCATCGTCAAAATATCAGAACGTAAAAGTAACATATTCCCTTCTCAAACAACAACTTACATGTCATTATTATTATGTACATGAACATAGCTGTTATTTTTATTGTTGTTTTGATAACTTTTTCCAGGCTAATTTGCATAATGCCTATAGCCTGTTTCTGCCATGTCAATTTGGACTTAGTTTTATTTTTGAATGTTGAAAGTGCCTACAAATTACCTCCTGTAAAGTACATTTTGTATTGAGCACTGAGATAAAACTAGCAAATCCAGACTAGTACTTTTCCAGTTGTTTTGTTATTTCATATTTACATCTACGTAATGCTTTGTGTCGATTATTAAATCCAGCAAAACAGGGTTTTTTTCATTTCAGTGAGTACTTTAACTGAAAGTGTATAGAACTTTGAAATTAAGGTAGCTTGAGCCTGTGGACTTTTTGGAAAGTTGTACTGTATTGGGCATGTGTATTGGTTTGTGATATAGGTTTCTGATGGGAAAGCTTTGAGGCATTCAGGGAAAGGTGGGGATTTGGCAGCTTCTGAACATACTAATGTATATGATATACATGTAGTGTTTTTGAGTGTTATTAAGGTAGCTAGAGGCACAGTTTCGTGGCATTCAGGAAAAGTGGAGATGAGTCTGTTTCTGTTTTTGCATGTTTATTTAGATGCAATCACAATGTTGTGTGTTATTACTGACATTTCCAGTTTAGATTTCTCAATTCCTGTTCAAAGTCTTGTGTGGAAGAGAAGATAAGTTAGCTCCTAAAGTAGTTCAAGCATTTGCTTCTGGCCTAAATTTATTTTATTCATGAAGTTATGAATGCAAAGATATTATTCTTGCATAAGCCAAACACTTGCTGGAAGGCAAGATAATATCTTATATTATAACAAAAGGGCAGTTCATAATATATTCAATTACTTCAGTGGCATATTCAATGTAAGTGCAAATATTATTAGTTTACAAGTTGACATAATATTTATTCCAGTTTGATGTCACTGGTGCTGATAAATGAAAGAACATCAGGTATTAACCATGTCAGCTAGCTCATATCACATGAACTACTGTTAGATGTTCCTGGTTAGCATATTGCGATTATTGAAAATATTTGATCCTGGAATTGAAAGTGGAAAGTGGAAATGTTTCTCATCATTTTGAAATATTTGCAGGTTGGATTAAACGGTGACCAGAGTCTGTACCAGCAGCACATTGAACCCCTTGTGTATTCCTGTGCGCTGGTCCTGCCTGTGGCCTACATTGTGGGACTCGTCTACACACTCAAAACTCATTCTTCACATGTCTATGGTGCTTTTGAAGAAGAGCTCAAATCCAACAATCACGGAGGTGAAGGAGCCCCGCAGTGGAACAGAATCAAGAGCACCATCATTCTGCTCATATGTGCTGTACTGATTGCACTGTGTTCAGATCTCATCACAGACAATATACAACCACTTTTAGAGTCATCAGGAATATCAGAGGTAAGCTCTACATGAAAAAAAACTTTCAGTGAATGCCAGCACTGATGCTGGTTAGGATGCAGATCAATGATACAGCTGATATTATGCAAGTGTTTTGAGTTACAGTCAACTTGAACATCTACAACACCCTTTTCATCCCACCTATGTGTTGTTATTAAATATTCATTGGTCAAAGAACTAACTAATGCTAAGGTAGGTTTGTGCAGCAAAAAACAATGGATTTTCCAACATATTCATTCCCTCTCAAAAGTCAGTCATACTTAGCGTGTTTAGCTCAACGGGTTGTAGACAAAGGCAGATTGTGAAATGGCCAATCAACCATTCCAGTGAATGCCTTCACATTTTGGTTTCCAGACTATATAACTAGATGATATGTCCAAATGTCATATGGAGATAGATCAAGTTTTATAAATCGGTCAATACCAGGTCAGAGGTCTCATGACATAGACTGCTTGACTCCAGATGATAATTTTTCACAAATGTAAACGGATATTTGGATAGTCCTTTACATTTAGGACAAGTTAATATTGCTTAATCAGTCTGACAACAATATCAAAAGTCTCATGATGAAAACTATCACAGGCTGTTCTTAAATTGGTTTCCAGATAACTATTGTAAAACTGTACTCCCATTTTGCCCGCTAGAAGGTGTCCATGGAGGTCTTACTTCCCATCTGTCAGTCTTGTCGTTGAAGGTCGACCAGTTAAAGAAGGTTCAGGACTTACAGGCCTAGAAGAATCCCCCAACCAAGAGGCATTGGGATTTTTTTTCAGTAGAGCCCCAACCATCTTTGTCTGCCAGGGCCTGGGTCTAATGACCTCCGGACAACCAGCTGGGTAGCTGTGACCATGTCTTACCCTCCGTGATAGCCGGGTCACCACACGGTCTGCCCGATCGTCCAGATATCCCATTAGACCCACAGGTTGAGCCTAAGGGAATGGGTTCATCTAAGGTCCCATATGGCTCCCGCACAGACATCATCGACTACATGGACTACCAGTCTTCTATTGTTAACAGAGTTTAAACGACTACCACATGGTTTCCACGAGATCATCTTGACAGCCATGCGGATACCGCATTGACTCCATGTCACATGCAAATTTTGATAATATTGTACAGCTTCAGTAAGGCGGTTCAGATCCTGTTACCTCCGATAACATGTCACAACCCTTCCTTAAACAAATAATCCCGGAATTAATGACACTGAGGATTTACATGAGGATGACGCAGATCCTTTAGATGTTATGGATGTACCTCATCATCATGCACCCACAGATTCAGAATCAGACTTTGGCAAAGATTATGACCCCTCGGATGATTCACTATCGCGTGAATATAGTCTACTCTATGTAGATATGATCTACTCTATCTACAATTGTGTGCCGACAACTCAAAACACGCACGGAACAATCTCTTCCATCCCAGATGCCGGAGTATGCATGTTGCCATGCACCTATGTCTTCATCAAACATCGCACTCTTCCATAGCCGAGCTACACTGCTGAGATTATTGATCAGATGTCAAATACCTTACAGAAGCTACGGCACAATGATTGACTTCCCCTCCTTCCTATGAGGAGGGAGTTATATCAAACCCATGATTCACCCCTCCAAGATTTGCAACCTCTCAGTGACGAGTATCTCAAGTTAGTCAAGAATCCAACTATGAAACTCACCATCTCTGCCAGCCGTGTCAAGGATTTATCAACTGTCAACAGGTGCTCCATTGGTGTGGGAACATATCTCAACTGGTTTGTTGCCGGGATTTGTTTTGCTATGCCTCCATTGTCAAACTCCTACAATGATGTCCTGGGGAACATTCCGACGCACATACGTATTGATCAGGTCGGACTTATTTGCAGTCTCCTTGGGATGATCGTTTGCATGCAAGAGAAATTGCTAACAACGCAAGTCCGGACATCTTCCCAGCTCTTCTGGTTACAGCACCAGTGGTCATGTCTCAGCCATTACGGCTCCAAAGATTCGCAATGACAAGCTTGGGAAAATCGTTCAGGAAGTCCGTCAAGATATGACTAAATGAATCAAGTCTTCACTATAAACTTGGCAGTCAAGACAAACGGCTTCAGAAGAAGAAGAGGCTTCATTTGGGAGATCAAGGGGACCGCAAATGACAGTACCCCAATCCTCCCATCGTCTCAGATCTGTTCAACCTGGCTTTGTCTACGGATATCGATAGACGCCTTCTGTTTTTCAACATAACGCAGTTGCTGGGTCCAGTGGGGAGGGTGTCTTTGTCTTACACTAAAAATTGGATGCACACTACGTCCAACACCTGGATTCTTGACGTGATTCTTCACAGGTACAAGTTGCATTTCAACAAACATCCACGCCTTATATCCCGCCCTGTAGGTCGAAGATATCATCTGGTGGGGGCCAAATTAGAGGCAGCTATCAAGAAATTGATCGCCAAATGGGCCATTCGGTATCTTCAGGATCCTGACGAAAGCCAGGGGTTTTACTCCCCTGTCTCCTTAGTCCCGAAGAAACCCTTCACAGAGATGATAATGATCATAGACCTCAAGACCCTTCACAAGTCATATTTAGCCCAGCCTCCCAAATACCAGATGGAATCTGTAAGCTGTGTTTGTCCCTCCGTGCAGGAACTTGGGTCATTAGCTTCAACCTACAGGATCCCGACATGGGTACAATGTGTGAAGCCCATTTCTGGTGTCCCCCACCATGATATTGCTGGAATATTGCTCAAAGCGGCGTAAACCATACTCACTCACTCACTCAACCTACAGGACACCTATCCTCCACATGACCATTCATTACACATCGCGGAAGTTCCTCCGTTTTGTGGAGAATGGTCGATGCTACATATCGACAATCTCCAGATACAGGGCTTATGGACTGAGCAGGAGAAGGATCTCTATATTCACTTCAGAGAGATGAAAGCAATCTTCTATGCTCTCGCACATTAGCAAAATCGTCTTCTCAACTCATCCATCCTGATAGCCACGGACAATACCATGGTACTGTGGCTTAAGTCCAGAAACAGGGAGGAACCAATTCCTGTTCTCTTATGACGGAAACTACTCGTTTGTTTGCCTCGGCAGACTCCTTCAACTGTTGGATGGAAGCAAGACTCATTCCCGGCAAGTTGAACACACTAGCGGACAGTTTGTCCCGACAGAGGCAACGGAGTGGAAACTACTCGTTTGTTTGCCTCGGCAGACTCCTTCAACTGTTGGATGGAAGCAAGACTCATTCCCGGCAAGTTGAACATACTGGTGGACAGTTTGTCCCGACAGAGGCAACGGAGTGGACTCTGCATCCACACTTGTTCACCTGGATAACCTTGCTTTGCACTCTTTGCAACGTGACTCAATCATCTGCTTCCTGTTTTTGTCCGCCTTGTACCACTCTCGATGGACTGGACGGGTCTCTTTGCTTATGCATTCCCTCCATGTCCTCTCCTAGACAAAGTGATTCAGAAACTGGAGGTGATGGATTGCAAATTCATCCTCATCGCTCCAGTCTGGCCGAGCAGGACCTGGTTTCTTAGGCTCTTATCTCTCCTGATGGACAATCCTCTCCGCCTTCCACTTCGCAGAGATCTTCTGCACCAGCCCAAGTTGGTCAGTTCTATGCCTCTTTTTCGTGGAAACCTTCCTCCTCTCTTTATGACAACCATTGGGACAAATTCGTCAACGTGGCTTAGCTGATGGCACTGTTACTATCCCCATGGTTGCTTATATTTTGCTCTATCTATGACAGGATAACAAATTCTGCCTATACTTTTGCCAAATTTGCCAAGTTTTATCTGGTGGCTACTGATCCTAATTGCGGAAACAGCTTTTTATGTCCTGCCAGACACATTCCAACAAGGACATTACAAAGGCCACAGTTGCCCGCTGGCTCAAGAAGATCATTGCGGCAACCATTGTTGAGCACAGGATGACCCTCATCTGATGGCTTCACGCTCTGCCCACAAAATTTAAGCTTTGGCGACGAGCCTGGCGTCCCATACTTCTGTTTCTGTCAAACATGTTGTAACTGGATGCCAATGGGGATCACATTTTTCCCTTCTTCTATGAAAAAGGGGGATGGGTTGTGTGTGAGTTGGGGTGTGTGTTAGGGGTGGCTACTAGAGACAGAAGCCACCAGTCCCTCTGGAATATTTTGGCAATTATGTAATAAAGGTAGGGGATTTGCAAGAATAATCAAAACAATAGTTATCATAATACTACCTTTTGATGATTGCAATCAAGTAATAGCCATAGTATTGTAGGTCTAAATAACCATTCAATGACTTCAAACAGTTCCTTATTAAAGGGCATGTTGAGTACCCACCATAATTGGTCAGTAATAAGGTTAAATGTCACGAAATAGAAGAGCAGTATAGTAGTTGGGTCAATTTGGAAATTGAAATGCATAGGTTAACCAAGGAATTGGTTCGTACAACATTCACCTCACATGTACACTTGTCCCTAAAGAGTATCAGCAGGGAATATCTATAATTCAACAGAAGTACTGGTTATCTGTATTTTATTGCTCACAGAAATAGGGTAAATTCTCAAAGTAACCACAGTCGAACTCCATTATCTCGAACCATCAGCGACTGTGTGGTAACTTGGAGATATCTGGACATTCGGGGTAGCGAGGCATGAACAACCAGACAGATCAAGTAACAGTGTTATAGATACATAGCAGTACAATTGCATACACAAGAAATTAAGTATGTGGCATGTGTATGTGATGACAAATTGAAATATGTTTTGCCGGCAATGATAAATAACAATTGTGACAAATTATTAGGCACATCAGCTATCTCTTAGTCTCTCCACTTTACAAAAAAAACCAAGCACAGTTCTCGCCTTGAGCTTGTCCATTCACAGCTTGGGTATTGTGAGTAGAATCACATGGCATAAATTCCTTTAATCTGACTTTAATTAGAACTTTTTGATGCAACCAGGAAGTGCCACCTTGTTCTTTCGCATGTCCACTCACAATGTTTTATTTGTCAATAAAGATTACCATCACAATGGGATTAAGAGATAAGTACATAATTGGTAAAACAGTCGGTTTAATTTCCACTGTATGTTTCTATAGTGAGATGGTCAGGACCAGAGGATAGGTTCGAGATATCAGTACATTCAAGAAAATGCGGTTTGCGATAACAAGGTTTACATTATGTAAATAATGTCATTAAGGAATGTGAAGAAAATGGTTTATCAAGGGATGTCAAAGGAAGCTGATGGTCAGAGTTATCTCCCTTGTACCATATGATTGTGGAATGCGCACTGCGAACAGGGTTGACCCAGTTTTCTCCAATGAACTGCAAGCTAGCCTAAAATGTTCAGTTGTACATTTGAACAGGTAGGAAAATACTGTATGTAGATTGTTCACAAGTAACCTGAGCTAAGTCTGCATGATGATGTTAATGTAACATGAAAATGCTACATGGTTATATTGTAAACAGGCTTACATGTAGTGAACTTGGACCTAACATTGCAGTAAATATTAACGATAACTTTTACTAATCAATGAGCTTGGATGAGGACAGAAAGTTTTGTCAAAAATGTGTTTGGAAAGTTTCAAAGAATTTGATAAATAAAATCTCAAACAATCCTTTTTTTATGTGAACACATAAGCATTGTATTATAATATTTATAATCTACTGAAATAGTGGGGCCCGTCTTGACATAATTCTTGCGGATACTAAACCTCTATTACATCATTGCCATAATCCTGTATTTTGTCTGTACCCACTAAATCTCCTGATTGTCAACAGAAGTCCTCGGCACTGTCAGCTATCTGAAATAGATGTGCCAGTATTAGCACATACCTGTTCAGAACTCTTGGGCATGCACAAGGTGAAAATAAGTTGGAATAAGTTCACTGTCTGGCGACTTCATGCTAGAAAATCCTTCATTTTCAGCAAGTAATACCAGATAATTAAGGTTAGGTTAATGTAATAGTTCCTAAATAATGCTTGTATTTAGTACTATGTAGTACTGTATGTATCCGGAGTATTTAACAACCAGGTTAGCCCAAGAGCGTTTAAATGAAGTAGGAAAGTTGCAATTTTTCTCAGCTCATTAGCTGGTCCTTGCAACTAAGTGTGTATTGAAAAAACTTCAAGAAGTCAAGAAGATATTGTGCAGCATCTTCCGATGATGTACACATGAAGATCTAGGTTAGAATAGGTCATCAGAAAGCTATGCTTGCCATAAAAGGCGGGTATGCTTGTTGTAAGAAATGAGTAACAGCATCTCTAACA
This sequence comes from Haliotis rufescens, assembly GCF_023055435.1. Taxonomy (NCBI): domain Eukaryota; kingdom Metazoa; phylum Mollusca; class Gastropoda; order Lepetellida; family Haliotidae; genus Haliotis; species Haliotis rufescens. The sequence continues at coordinate 19,485,324 of NW_025964361.1, forward strand.
AGCTCGCTGATATGGCTGAAGTTTTTCATCGTATCCCAGCAGTGTGTGTATCTGTGATTTGGGTTTAACACTGCTTTAAGCAGTATTGCAGTTACATCATGGCATATCAGCTGGAATCAAACCCACAATTATAGGTTTCTGTTGTGCCTAAGGGAGGCAACTCTGCACTCTGGCGCCTTAAACGACTGAGCCACCCGTGCCCCCTATCCCAACAGTTGATAATTTAGGTTGCCAATAATAAATTTAAGTTGCATTGGTGACCGAAATGGTTGCTACTTCGAGGGGTGACATAGTTGGTTCAGGTTGACTTGTACAATATTGATAAATCAGGAGTACAAAATGTTTAATGGTGTCAACAGTTCACAATGGAACACACCTGTGAGCAAAGGGAATTAACTCTTCACAGTTTATCAACAGCATTCACACACACTCAAAAACATCATCAAAGTTGGTTTCACATGGAAATCTTCAAACAAATATTGAGAGTAAATGACCCATGCAGGAAGTGCTTAATTTCATTATCATTTATCAAGCGTTCATAGATGGCGAAAGTTGTGTTTCCTATAAAACGTGACGTTGCGGTTGAAAGGGAACAAACAGTATTATTCCTTTGAACACCTTACCTCTGTTGCATCATGGCCATAAATTCCTGTTTTGGCTGTCAACACAAAATAGATTCTTGAGATCATCTAAACGTTAACTACAGACAAGCAGAATCACAGATTAGGAAGTATAAGGAGCAAGATCATTCTCGTATTGTGGGACATGGACTCTCCCTTCCCAATGCTGTCTGGCGTTTGTTCCGAGTGCGACAATGATCAAGTCACGTGAGATCAACACCACAGATGCCAGTGGTGCAAAACAAGTATGTGCAATCTTGCACCTGTGATATATCAAACTATAGATAGATAGATAGATAGATAGATAGATAGATAGATATTGCTGTTTGTTTCTATTGCAGTATTTTGTTGGAGTGACAATGTTAGCGGTGGTTCCAGAATTGCCAGAGGTTGTAAATGGAGTACAGTTTGCGCTGCAGAACAATGTCAACTTAGGGTGAGTGTTCACTTTCTCTTCATAAAGACATGAACTCCGTAACATGACTTGTACAACAGCAATTCATATGTTCCAGGGTTGGGTTTTTGGAGCAAAAAAATAATATATTTCTTACTTTACTTCTCAAAATGCATATCTTGCTCTGTAATCATCATCTCTGAAATTGGCTTGAATGTTTCTACTTATGTTGACATTTTGTTCAAATCATCATATATTCTTCTTGTCTTTATATATTTAGAAATTATTTGAATATCAATGTGAGCTGTAGTGCCGTGGCACTATTTGTACAAACTTTGTTCTTACTATATGCCTTTTCCTTTGTTACGCAACAAAACAGCAAGTGCATAACATGCTGCAGGCACGCCATGATCACTGCTCTAGCTAATACCTTATAATCAGCAACCCCTTCTGTTCAGCAGAAGTTTTTGTTATGTTATTGTTAACACTACACCATGAAATAGGCCAGCTTTGAGGTTAAGTGACAATTTCGTCTACCCCTGCCCGTGATTATCCTAGTGTCTTTAATGCAGAAATTATTGGCTTGAGACAGTATTCATTCATCCATAGACTTCTTCCACATGGCCCTGGGGAATTCTTTTTTTCAAATTGAGTATGAAGGTCATTAAACCACAAGTGCATAGAACTTTCTCATTAAATGTACCTGGGACATGTGACTTTCTGTTTTGGAGACTTACTTGGAGTGAAGTCATTAAACTTATGAAGACAGCATTCTTAATGCATGGGACTTTCTGTTTTAAAATTGCACTGTGTATGACATTTATTTTGGAAGTAATATAATGCAACCGTAAATCTGTATGACTTTCTTATTAAGATACACCATGTACTGTATTGGGCATTTGTTTTCACAAACATAAAATGATGACATGACTCTCTCCGTGTACATGTTGTCAGAGTGGAAGTGCATTTAGGTTCCTCATATTGTTGGATAAAGACAACATACATGGTTTCAGGTTGACATGTCTTTCTTTAAACTGATGGCAATTCTATTTTTGCAAGTGCCTTGCAAACACTTTCCTAGTTTGATTACCTTTTCAATTGTCATCAACCCTGCAAAGCTTTGGTGTATGTCAGTCTTTCATCTTCACTGGGATCGCAATGTAGCTGTCATCATCTCTTCTGTGTACCAGTAGTACATCTGTCATGGAAGAACATGTTTCTGTTAGCATGTGCCTCCACAAGCAGCATGTGCTTATCGTTACATGTCTTGCATTTGTTCACTGTTGTTAGAATGGTAACCTGTCATACAGCCTGTCTCTTTTTGTAAGATATTTGGCGAAGAATCAACATTAGTTACTGATGCATTTGGTAGATGGTAGTCTCCACAGGGCAGATATTTTACTCCTTAATATTGTTCCATGTTTCTGGCACATACTAGGAAATTATTATAACGACTGTTAATTAAGTTGTATGTTTTATGAATTAAATTACACTGTTCTTTCATGACGATATCACCTGAACTCAACTCGACTTTCTCGCACATACAACTGCAACATCTTATAGCATAAGGACTTCCCTTCCACTGTCATGGGACACATGAAAACATTTGTCCTGCAAAACTTCATTGATAACATTCCATTAAATACATCAAGGGCTCATATGGGTAAGGAATTTGATTTGTTGATTTCAAGCTCATATGAGAAATTCTTTTCTAAGACATTCACTGTTATACTAAGATAAGTATTCAATTATTCTTGGCTTAAAAAATGACACTAAAAGTTTTGTTTGTTTCACATCTTTTACTTTTTAACAACAGTATCGTTGGTCAGGCTTTTCGATTAGTTTATAACTTGTGTTTTAAGAAAAGACCTTGGGCCTTCTGCATGCTGGCTTTTTCACCTTCACAACAGTGCATAATACTGCCTCTGTACAAATGTTGTTTCCTTACATTTTCCCTGCTGGTTCAACAAGGGGAGACTCAAGGATGAGGTATTAAAGTACTCACATGATCAGAGCCTACAGTACATGCTTGGCAGATGAGCAGGGTGATTGTAATCAAACAAGGATAAGGTTCAAACAAAAGTAGTATCATGTATTCATAAGAAAACTCATTAATTTTGTGCTAACTGATTTGTTTGTCAGATAAAGTCAACTAATTTTTAATCTGTTATTCATCTGTGAGTGTGAGTGTGAGTGTGTGAATGAGTTGGGTTTAATGCCACTTTTAGTAATATTCCAGTTATTTCACGGCATGTCAGCTTAATGTGGGAGGAAAGCCTGAAGTGATGCATGTCTTAGATGTTTACCACTTTTTTGAAACCCACAATCACAGGTATGGTGCTGACAAACCTAGAAACATAATCAGGTAGAACCGGGATTCAAACTCGACGTCATTGGCTTCTGGCATGTCCAAAAGACTCAACTCTGCACAACAAAATGTGGTGTCTTAGATGACTGGGGCACCCATGCCCCTGCTATTCATCTGTATGCGATGTAACACTGTTGGACAATTATAACAAACCAGTACATGGATGACAGTTTGAGACGTCTTCTTTTCAGTACATTACTGTTTGATGGCATTCAGGAATTGATTTAGTTTTGAAGAATCTATCAAGGAACTACGTGGTTTCATTGTTTGTATCATGTGATTTTTTTGTGTCGTCTATTCAGGATAGAAATTGGCAGTTCTACAGCAATTCAAGTGTGTTTGGTACAGGTGCCTATACTGGTTCTCATCAATCTCATATATGTAAGTAAACTGATGTACATGTTATGTACAAACTGATATTGTATCAATGCATACCAAACAAAAAATAACACTTTCAGTTACTCTTTTTCAGTGTCAGACACACACACACACACACACACACACACACACACACACACACACACACACACACACACACACACACACACTACACACTTCACACTACACACTTCACACCAACATACAACACACTACACACCAACATACAACACACTACACACCAACATACACACACCACACTACACACCAACATACACACATACACACATACACACACCACACTACACACCTTCCCAGTGTCTCAAACACAGGTAAACACAGTCTCTCATTGTCCATACACGCAGTTATTTACTCTCTCCTTCCCAGTGTATCAAACACAGGTAAACACAGTCTCTCATTGTCCATACACTCAGTCATTTACTCTCTCCTTCCCAATGTCTCAAACACAGGTAAACACAGTCTCTCATTGTCCATACACTCAGTCATTTACTTTCTCCTTCCCAGTGTCTCAAACACAGGTAAACACAGTCTAGCTCCCATTGTCCATACACTCAGTCATTTACTCTCTCCTTCCCAGTGTCTCAAACACAGGTAAACACAGCCTCTCATTGTCCATACAATCAGTTATTTACTCTCTCCTTCCCCCTGTCTCAAACACAGGTAAACAGTCTCCCATTGTCCATACACTCAGTTGTTTACTCTCTCCTTCCCCCTGTCTCAAACACAGGTAAACACAGTCTCTCATTGTCCATACACTCAGTTATTTACTCTCTCCTTCCCAGTGTATCAAACACAGGTAAACACAGTCTCTCATTGTCCATACACTCAGTCATTTACTCTCTCCTTCCCAATGTCTCAAACACAGGTAAACACAGTCTCCCATTGTCCATACACTCAGTCATTTACTTTCTCCTTCCCAGTGTCTCAAACACAGGTAAACACAGCCTCTCATTGTCCATACAATCAGTTATTTACTCTCTCCTTCCCTCTGTCTCAAACACAGGTAAACAGTCTCCCATTGTCCATACACTCAGTTGTTTACTCTCTCCTTCCCAATGTCTCAAACACAGGTAAACACAGTTTCTCATTGTCCATACACTTCAGTCATTTACTCTCTCCTTCCCAGTGTCTAAAACACAGGTAAACACAGCCTCTCATTGTCCATACACTCAGTCATTTACTCTCTCCTTCCGTGTGTCTCAAACACAGGTAAACACAGCCTCTCATTGTCCATACACTCAGTCATTTACTCTACTTCCCAGTGTCTCAAACACAGGTAAACACAGCCTCTCATTGTCCATACACTCAGTCATTTACTCTCTCCTTCCCAGTGTCTTAAACACAGGTAAACACAGTCTCTCATTGTCCATACACTCAGTCATTTACTCTACTTCCCAGTGTCTCAAACACAGGTAAACACAGCCTCTCATTGTCCATACACTCAGTCATTTACTCTCTCCTTCCCAGTGTCTTAAACACAGGTAAACACAGTCTCTCATTGTCCATACAATCAGTTATTTACTCTCTCCTTCCCAGTGTCTTAAACACAGGTAAACACAGTCTCTCATTGTCCATACACTCAGTCATTTACTCTCTCCTTCCCAGTGTCTTAAACACAGGTAAACACAGTCTCTCATTGTCCATACACTCAGTCATTTACTCTCTCCTTCCCAGTGTCTCAAACACAGGTAAACACAGTCTCTCATTGTCCATACACTTCAGTCATTTACTCCCTCCTTCCCAGTGTCTCAAACACTCTCTACATCCCAAATTGATCCCATATTCTGAATTTGTTTTGCAGCCTTTGGGTTTCGTGTTAATCTTCCAAGATGTGCACCTGTTTGCTGTGATATTTTCTGTGATTGTCATAAACTATACATTCCAAGATGGTAAAAGTGACTATTTCCAAGGTAAGATATTATGAGAAACAATCTTCCTCATACACCAGTTGGTAACTTCTTTAAAATAAATGTGACTGTTGACCCAATAGAACTTCAGCTTGCATGACTGATTTCACCAATTATGTATTGGAAGTTACTTTTTATTTTGCGGACATGACTTGTTGTTGGTATGTGATGAGTGAGTGAATATATCTGACCATCCACTGATTGGCATGCTCCCTGGTTTGACAGTTTACTTATCTTATTTACATGTTTTACTTTGTTTCCATTTTGAGATTTGAGTGAGCTTGGTTTAACACCGCTTTGAAAAGTATTCAGATACATCAATTCACTTATGTCAGCCGTGTCCTCCGCTCTGATATTGCTGGAATATTGCTAAAAGCGGCGTAAAACCATACTCACTCACTCACTCACTCACTCACTTATGTCAGCTTAATGATAGAAGAAAGCCCAAAGAGGTGTAGATCTTGGATATGTTTACCCATAACTTGAACTTGGACAAGTATCATCTAATTGACTATATCTTATGCTGCAAGGTGGAGGATCCTACAAATAGTTTAATTTGTAAATTTGCTCTAATCATCATTCCAATCTACTTTCAATATGGCCACTGTGGACTCTTTTTGAGAATTAATAAGCCGGTTATTTGACTGGCTAGTTTTATATGTATAGAACAATAAGACTGTTTGACCAATCAGTGATCATGAAATAGGAAACACACCCTGGAACCAAGCTACTTCGTGAATGATCTAATTGTCAAATACCAACACTACGATTCATTTTAAGTCCAATTATTCTATTTGTGACATGTTTATCTATTCTCTGACAGCTAAGGTTTGTTTAAAAGCATCATGGCATCCAAGCTACATGACTGCAAGCAGCAAACAGTATATGAGATGAGGGGATGGTCGAGCTCTGTGAATGTCATATTTGCAACATGGTAAACATTTTGTTTCAGAAATATCAGTTTGGAAGTAGTTTATTTGTGAAACTGACAGTTGTATATGTGTGTTGTTTCAGGTTCTGTAGTGGTACTCATCTACATAGTGTTGATGCTGATGTACTTCTTCACTATAACGCCACCAGATGCCCAATGCTGAGGACCACCACCACAGGCAAAGAAATCATCCAGATTAAGATTTGCTTCATATTGGATTGGAATACCAGTATGCCTGGAAAATCTGCAGATGAAGCATTTACACATATCATTTAATGCATTTTGTTATGCCATAAAACAGAGACAAAATACATGTGACCACCACTTCTGTGTTCTGATGTATGGTATGACCTGCCTTAGCCATAACATTGATACCATCTTAACCATAACATTGATACTATTGTAATCAGGTTAGTACCTCAGTGATCTCTTGTATTGTCCTTCATGTTAAGAGCCAGGGGTCAAAGTTCACTTTTTGACTTACTTGTTTATAGCTAAGTAAATATTTTTAATCAGTAGCCAAAATAAAACGCTAGTCGCCATGCAACTTTACCTATAAATATAAGATTATGTTTATTTGAAGTTGTCTGTTTTCTATTATAACTTATAACAGTAAAAGACATCAAATTTGAAGGCAATGTTGCAATTGTAACAATGTTAAATAATTGAGGATTAACATATTAGCTGGCTCTCAAATAGATGTTTGTTTTGAGAACTGTCAAACATGATATGATGACATGATCATGGATAGTCACTTTAAAAAGATACTTTACTTCAATCTCAATTTTGTACACAATGGTGTATGCCTGATGTCTTGAATGATTGAAAAAATCAAAATATCACTGAAATTGACTTTATTTAACTTGTCACTGATTCATGTAAATTGAAAGTTCCCAGAGACTCTTGTATGATAGATGAAGCCAACATTTATCAAGGAAAATATCTGCTTGTAAAACATCTTTGCTACTACATGTAATACAGCATTTGAAAGGTCTAATCCTACTGATCATACATATTGTCAAATTTGAGAAATTTCAGATTTTGACGATTTTTTTGGTTAAAAACGTGTTATTCTGAACGTTTTAAGAACTTCATGGATGTATTGTGCTAGGTTAAGAGCTGTGACAATGCATATATTTTGGCATTAAACATCCGAGAAATTGAGGCGACGAAAGCCGAGATCTCATTTGACTTACATTACACGCAATCGCACGAAAACATGGAAATAATAACTTAGCTGTAAGTTTGATAACTTTTATAGATATTCTTGTCAATTTTTTATATTACTTTGTATAGTATATTTTGCTCTTTGGAAGTCCGATGTGGACCGGTTGTCAAACTTGAAGTGTGTGTCCAAGAATATTATTTTCAATAACATTGCGGGAAATAGTGTATATTTCTTTTAATTATAGCGATAAAAAATGATAAATTGAAATGGAATACATATTTCATACATTGTGAAATGCAAGAGATTTAAAAAATGAATGATATGACAGGTAGGTTCATAAAATTATACACCCTCTATTTTGATGTGATTACGGCCTGGTCAGTCTACCGGCCTTCGGTGTCTGGGGACTTGAAGCTTCTTGGCCAGTGGGTGTACCGGCCTACGGTGTTGAAAGAGTTAAATTCATGATTTTTCCGTACTCGCCACGAGATAAGTGTTTTAAAATATTGCAATTCTCAAACTTCACTTGCAACTGTGAGCCCTGAGAGCCACCACCAACTATTTATTGCCCTTTCAGTATGATGGTATCTGGTATGTATGGAAGTACCTTTACGAACACCAACCCTTGATTGGTAAGAAAGGAACATGGGAGTTTAATGCAAGATCACTCAAGATACTGTTGTATTGATCCAAATGTTTGTACATTCATATAGTTTATATATAAATTGAAAGGAACAGTATGTATTGTGAAATACCTACACTAACTAGCCTATGCATGGCAAATGTTTATCCATATTCAAAGTTTATCTATGCTTTGAGATATATACAGTTAATGTCATACAGATTATCATTAATCAATAAACGTTTGGAAAATCTTTGTTGATTCATTTTCCATTTAAGCACAGCCAGAGGTTCATCTGAGATTCATGCAATTGCGTTGTGATTGTGATGTAACACACAAATGGCAGTAGCTCATGTTTATTCTAGATAGGCTGAGAACACACAAATTCAGTGTGGCAGTAGCACTACTCCTTCGACACATATAAAAAGAAAGGTCAAAGGTCACAGTCACTACCGGATTTGTACCTGAAATACCCGGCCAAATCCTTATTTTACGACACTTGTCATCTTGGCAAGATTTGATTTAACAAAGTAGAGACTGTGAACTCTAAAACAATGATGCCAATCTTATATGTGTGTTGATTTACCTATAATAGGTGAGAAAATATTACATTTAAGTCAAAATTTGCTTCAAAACTGATGAATATGACCTTGACCTTTGACCTTGACGTTGGTCCACATGTATTAATGACACAGAGTGCAGGATAAAGTGAACACTTGTAAACATCCCTGAAAAGCAATATTTAGTTAGATACATATATTGACCTGAAACCATTTTTTTCTAAAGGAGAATCTGTTAGGTATCTTATGATACCAAATACATGGTGCTGTACTTATAATGTACTCAGCAGTTAATGATGATGCAAGATACATCCTTGAATTTCAAGCAAGAATAGCTACAAATCCGATTGCTTTGACCATGACATATATCAAAGGAGTTGTGCAAGAAGCAGCCAGAAACAGGCCAGAAAACAGCAATATAGGTTGGGTGAACGACTTTTGGCTGTAGCTCTGTGAAGGCATCCAATCATCATCAGCTGATACTGGGACAATCCAATGTGTGAATGAATGAATCAAGAAAACCTTCGGTCCAACTCAAATATACACAACTCCCTTGAAATCTACAAAACAATCAGTGACAGAAGTAGTCAGTCAGAGAGTTGGATTGACCACTACTCTGAGCTCTCCTCCACGTAAATAGCATCTGTGACTCGGAGCTAGAAGCCATTGAGCACCTACTGGTGATGGAGGCGGTCCTAATAAATAACACACGGGAGAGTCCAAGCAACGCCCAGGGAGCGTCCAAACATGAATACAGTGTTATCTATATAATTGAATCCTTGTATTAATTTTATAATGTGCCGAGTCAGCTTTACCACTGTCCAGCTTCCGTACGGACCGAACGGGGCTTGCTGACTTCATCCAAAGAGGCAACAGGGCAACCTTACGGTGCCCCAACCCGTGGACAGATATTGCCAGAGTCATGGACACCGCAAGATGATATCCCTCACAGGCATTATGTAGACCCGCTTAACTACCTAGACTCCAATGGTTTAGATGATCAGAATACAACAGCCTCATATGTCCATTCTGATTCTGAATGAGGTTAGACAGATACAGCAGAGAGATTTCAAGTATCGACTATCAACCTCGCAGCCAGTGCTCATGAAGCATCTTAAAGATCAAGAGATCATTCAAGAGATGCTCCTTACACTGAACCACCCCAGAAGAAGTATATCCCTTAAAGCAAAGAATCATCTCACTCATTCAGATGAACAGATTTCACAGCATCATCACGACTCTTTTTGTCAATCAGACTATAAATTTTGGGAATCCAACAGAAGGGGCTCCTAGTCCTTGTCTCAGAAATACCTCACGTTTGCAGTGAATGGGCATCACTACGAGTTCCAGGTCCTCCTCGAATAACGGCACCGGTGATCAGCAATACCAGTCTCCATTTAGTCTGCCTACTCAGATTTTCTGGCGACCGATCAAGACAAGTCTCAACAATCTGAAAAGCAGACATTTCTTATCTGGGTTTTCTCACTCATCCTTCCAAATCAGAGCTCACGCCCGTCCAGAATCTGAATTACAGCGGGCTTACACTGTCCTCTAGAAAATTGCTTTACATCCCTAAATCTCGTGATCGACAATGCTCTGACGTTACCGACTCCTACAATCAGATGGTGGATGTCTCTCCCCAGAAGGTTAACGTCTATCCAGGACATGACCTTCAGAGGAAGGCTACAACAACCATTTGTACAGGCCTGGATGAACAGTCTTTGGAACTTATCGTTAGACACTCTGGTTACATTACCAATCCCCTCCCAAGACCACCTCATGTGGTGGATGCATCAACAGCATGTCATGACGGGCACTGCTCTCACCTTTTCCCCGACTCTGGCTGGGAAGCCCATCTGACAGATCTCCAGATATAGAATCTCCACATAAACTGCAGGGAGATGAGGGCTATATTCTATGTGATCCAGAATTGGAAAGATCTCCTCACCAACTCCTCAGTTCTTATCGCCACAGACAACACAACAGTACTTGCGTATAAACAGAAACAGGGAGGAACCAAGTCCAGTTCTCTGATGAAGGAAACCTTGCTTTTATTCGACTTGTCCGACTCACACAACTGCCGGATTGAAACTAAACATATCACAGGAAAGTTGAACATCCTCGTGGACAGCCTGTCCAGACACGGGAGGATCGTTTCCACAGAATGGACTCTTCACCTGGATCACTTTGATATGGACACTCCGCTCATGGGTCTGTTTGCGACTTGTCTACATCAGTCCGGTACCGAATCCGAGAGCTCTGCAGATCGACACTCTATCAATGGACTGGACCAACCTATTTGCGTATGCATTTCCTCCATGGTTCTAGACAAGATGATATAGAAGATAGAACTGGCAGACTGTCCCATCACCCCGATCTGGCTCAAAAGACCTTGGTTTCCCAGACTCCTGGCCCTACTTACGATCGGGATTAGGAAATGTTGCCGTTACTATCCCTATGGTTGACGACTTTCTCCTACATCTTCGTCAGGATAACAGGTTTAGTCACGGGACAATCGAGGGATATCAATCCGCTCTTCATTCAGTTCTCCAACATGACAGCCTTTCGATCGTCAAATATAGTATCGTAAACAGACTCATGCGTTTGTTCCTTTTGGAAGATGTTCGTGTCCCTCCTACCTTTCCGGAATGAAACCTGTCAGTCGTTTTATCAGCTCTACTAACAGAACCCTTTGACGCTCTCGCTTCTGCTACATTACTCCAAAAATCGAAGAAGGCAGCCTTTCTATTAGCCATGGCTACTGTTGCTAGGGTCCCTGACTCATGGACTTCATTAACTTAGAAGAAGTGGTTTCAAGCTGCCAGTGGAAATCGCGGAACACTTTCACATCCTTTTACTTACGCGATATTCAGCCTGATCTTAAGGGGATTCACACACTAGGTCCTACTGTCGCAGCACAGGTGATTATTAACCAGTTTCCTCCCTTCTACACAAAAAAGGGTATTTAATACTGCACTGCATCATTTCACTCCCTGACGTTCGCAGAAACCGCCCGGCCGTTTCCGGACCATGTGAACCGTCGACCTTGTGAACAGAGATTCCAAGGTTCACCTGTCCAACCAAGCACCCCAGCAAGTGCTTACTTGCCACAATGCTTTTTTTTTATAAACGAAAGGGACACACGCACGCCTTTTCACCATCTACCTCCACACAAGATAGGATGGGAAGGTGCGCGCGTGAAGGCAAAAACCAAAGTCCGTGAAACCCACATCAGATACATGCTTTTCGCAGACGAGGGGTCTCTGCCAACCCACTCAGGGAAAAAGCTGCAAATTTCATGCACTGCTTCTCAAGTTCATGTTCAAGTTTATGTTTATTTTATTAAATTAAATGCAAAAGGTAAGTGTAACAATCAGTACATATGTATAAGTTCTAGTTTATATTTACATATTTTGTTCTTTTCAGGCTGACTAACATACTTACACTGTATATGAAACATACGTTCATACTAACACTGTATATGAAGCATACGTACATACTTACACTGTATATGAAACATACGTACATGCTTACACTGTAAATGAAACATACGTACATACTTACACTGTATATGAAACATACGTACATACTTACACTGGATATGAAACATACGTACATACCTACACTGTAGGAATAATCTTTATTTCCTCCATTAGTATCGGAGAGTATAAACATGGAAATGAATTAATCAGTATGTACATGCATGACATCAGATATGTATATAGTCAAGCTACAGATAGAGAATAGACGTAAGCTGCCATGAGCTTCTTTCTTTGCTGACTATGCTTATGAATTGAGCCCATGTATCGAGTGTCATCTTCTCTACAAGATGCGTAATGCCACCAAGTAGTGTCACAACTCTCACTTCGTTGTCTGTACAATCTTCTATTTTAAGATATTGGTTAAGGCACAGTAAATCAAACGGTTTCTCATAGAGGATATTTCTTTCTTGCACCAGACTGTCACAGTTTATTAACTGGTGCAGTACAACATCGTTACATTCTTCTTCACACATCATATATACACCAGTTGTTATGGGTAAAATACCTAGTTTAACTAGGGCATATACTGGCCTGCTACACACATCATATATACACCAGTTGTTATGGGTAAAATACCTAGTTTAACTAGGGCATATATTGGCCTGTTACACACATCATATATATACCAGTTGTTATGGGTAAAATACCTAGTTTAACTAGGGCATATATTGGCCTGCTACACACATCATACATATACCAGTTGTTATGGGTAAAATACCTAGTTTAACTAGGGCATATATTGGCCTGCTACACACATCATATATATACCAGTTGTTATGGGTAAAATACCTAGTTTAACTAGGGCATATATTGGCCTGCTGTTCATGTTGTAAAGGTCACACATATTCCACCATCTGTGTGGAGCTAGTCTTTCATGTATCATATGAAAACGTTTCAGATCTTGGCGAGTAGATACCTTTTCTATCCATTTCTGTCTTTCAAATCGAGCTACCGTGTTATTAACGATTCCTTTCCATGTCGTCTTTGGTGGGAAATGCCCTTCAGTGAGATACGTTTCTATGAAATGGAAGAGCTTGTACTTCTTTGTAATATCTAGCAGATTTGGACAACAGATGTATCTGAGACAAAGTTGTTTAGGTATTGTCCAAGTCTAATGTAAAATAGGGTTTTAAAAAAATAATCTGCTTTACATCTACAGAGTCTACCCAGATAGGCGAGTTTAGCCTTGTTAATCACTGCTCCAATTGTCCAGAGACTAAGAGTTTGGGTAGTTACATCAGTTGGGGATCGTTTGTGAAAGTTCTGTATTGATCTGGCAAAGTAGCGTTGCAGTAGTTCTAATTCACGGAGTTCATTTGATGATATGTTTGCCCATAGTTCACAGGCATAGAGGGCGCTTGGGAGAACAACACGCCGCCATATTTGAACACTGATCAGTGGATTTACACCCCCAGCTCTTAACCCAATATGTCTGAGAGAAGCAATGGTACGTCTTGCCTTAGCGCATGCTCTTGTGCTCCTATCACTCTCTTTCCATGAGGTCATTAGAGAGCCGGTGTATATAGTACTCTCTTTTACTGTCAGTTCAGTTCTGTGAAGTTTCAATGTAACGTCTTTATCAACTTTGTGACCGCTTTTATATATGAGAACACAGCTTTTCCGTGCATTGTATGATAAACGCCATTGGCAAGCGTATTGATGAATTACGTCAAGTGACAACTGGAGACCTGTTTGTGAACAACCTACTAATTTTTGTATCATCTGCCAGTAATACTGTAGGTACATGTTCACTTCCAATGATAAGACCTTTTTTGTTGGTTTCTAGGTTAGTTATCAAGCCATCAATATAGATGAGAAACATCCATGCTGATAAAACGCGGCCTTGGCCAACACCTTGTTGGACTTTGAAGAAGTCACTGGTATAGCCATCATATCTCACACAGGCTGTTGATCCGTGATACGAGTGATGTATCAGATGCCACGCACGACCATGTATTCCGTATTCGAAGAGTTTTAGTAGACGTCCATCGTGCCAGATGCGGTCAAACGCTTTTTCATTGTCTAGGAATACGACATACACTCTCGTTTCTCTCTCTACATAGTATGAGACCACTACCTTCAGTATGTGGATAGCAGTTGTAGCTCCATGTTCTTTTCTAAATCCAGACTGAAGTCTGTTTGGATATGTTGGATTTTTCATAGTCATGTATACTTCTAGTCTGTTTAACAGAATCCGTTCAAAGATCTTCCCGATAGATGAAGTGAGCGTTATACCTCTATAGTTCGTTGGATCGGATCTGTCTTTGTTGTTCCCTTTGTATAGGGGTATAATCATTTCTTTCCTCATTCCTTCAGGCAGATAGCATTCACGTATGATCAAGATGAAAATATGTGCGAGGTGTTTATGCAATAGAGAACTAGCGTACTTAATATGCTCATTAGTGACCAGATCAGGGCCTGGTGCTTTCTTGATCTTCGCGTCTTTTACTACTGTTTTCACTTCTGACACAGATACTGGATCCGCCAATATTGGGTCTGTATGTGGAAGAGGAACGTTGCATATCTTCATCACACGTTCAGTCGTTTGTTTTGCAAAGGAACTGTCAAATTCAGGTTTATCAAACGGACTAAATAGATCACGATAATATTCTGCCCAAATATTACATACATCAGGAGATGAAGATGCTGTTAAGTTCTTATAGGCAATGTTAGAGTTCACAGCGGATTTTTTCTCCGTTTTCTAACAGTTTTATAGAATTCACTGATGTCAACTTCACATGCTTCTTTTATCTCAAAGTATTTTTCTCTTTCCCACTGCCTCTCTGCCTGACGTTTATGCGTCTGAATTCACATTTTGCCTGTTTGTAAGCTCTGTATGTGTTATCATTGCTTGTTCTTGGTTTACCTTTTATTTTCCATAATCTCTTTGCTTCTCTCATCTGGAAATGGTAAACATACAGATTTAAACCTTTCCAGTATGGCTCAAATAATGTCTAAATTGTCCTGTTTGGATATGTAAGGAAGCCGCGGAATGTAGAGCAGTTGTTATCGAGTCGATGTAGGATTCTATAGTGGCTTTTATTTCACACTTTGGGTTAGGCAAAGTTGAACCTAGTAACAAGTCTATTTCTGTTTCATACAGTTTGAGTTGGACTGCATCTGCTTTCGACCACTTGAGCAATTGTAGAAGCCACTGTTTATCTCCAGTAAGGAAATGTCACCAAGAAATGTTAGTATCACAGGATAGTGGTCAGAAATATCAAAAAGGACTGTAAAATTCAAATTGGTTTTCAGAACTGATCCTTGTAGATTGCTGGGTATAAAGAGATAGTCTAAGAGTGAGTGTTGGGTTTCTGTCTTGTTTCTCCACGTGATGAGTTGTCCTTCGGTAGTACCACACGAGTAAGAAGCAAGCATACTTCTCAGCGAAAGAGGTTTGATCAGTAGTTGCGATCTACGTGATAGTTTATTGTGATAGATGGCTATATTAAAATCCCCACAAAGGATAGTAACACTGTTGCTACTTAGTTCGTCTACAGTTTCGAATACGCTGTTCAAGCATTCTGCATATTCGCTGATATTGTGATTTGTTGACGTGAGTAAAGCACAAACTATAGAGAGGTCTACACATTGTTCTCGAGATATAGTCACAGCTATCACGTCATCACATGTAGTGTCATGTACGTACTCAGAGAATGTTTCACAAGAATAGCTACTCCACCTTCACCTCTACATCCATGCTGTCCAGATCGTAATCCAACAGCACAGTCAAACTTGTTTCTCATCTTGTCCAGGTAGGATGCAGTGTTCTCTGTAAGCCAGTTTTCTGTAAGAGTCAGCACATCACACTGGTCAGCGACCTTATTCAGATACTCACAGCTGTATAAGGCTCCACGAATATTCCATTTTCCAACACTTTGCATGGTAATAAGTATTAGGCAAGTTTTCAATGTTATCATGTTAGACGAGTTAGCGTGCACCATTGCTGTTTCTGTGTGACTGTGGTATCCATTCCCGACATCTTACATTTGGCGGCCAGAAATGTTCATTCTCAGTAACTTGTTCTCCTATCTCAGAGTGTAAGTAGGATTGTAGCCTTCCCAGTGTCTCAACAAACGAACGTAACTCACATGGACGCCACGTTGTTTAGCATATTCACATGTGGCATCTTGCACTGTTTTTAGTGGTTTATCCGCCCTAACATACGATAGCACAAACCGTTTTGTTTTAAATTTTGGTGAAACACCTCTAAAAGCTCTAGACCATTCACTGTCGAATTTCACAGATCTCTGAGCATGGTCTTCGTGTTGTTTATGGCTGACGTCATCACATCCAACTTCCCTGGTATGGTCATAACTGGCACTGTCATGTTGAGTAGGAATTGTACACATAGTGTCACAGTCTCCATCCTCGTCGTTCTCAGTGTTGTCCCCAATAGTATCCCTCTCGTGGTTTAATAGTAACGTCCACAACACTTGGAGTTTTAGTTTTGTTGGTTTCTGCTATTCTGATCAGAACACGGTCGGCCTCATTGCCTGGTTGTGCACAGGAACTCACAGTTCTGAGCAGCGGGGGGCTTTTATTTGCTTCAGATTACATCAGCTTCTATTTGCACGTCTATAGCGTTGGTTTTTCGTGTTAGCTTACTAATACTGTTTTTCAGATGACTTTCAAGGTGATGTATCCGTGAATCTCACGTAGTTGAGAGAATAGTATCCGTACGTCTCCATGTAGCTTGAGCTCTACGTTTTTAGACCTTTCTAACTCTCTGTACGCTGTTATAAGGTCGCTGTTCTTCTCTTCGATGGTACGCTTCATATTCCTGAGTTCAGTGTCAAATATTTCATGTGGGGCACGGGTGGCCCAGTCGTCTAAGGCGCCGCGATTCGCTGTGCAGAGTTGCGTCCCTTGGGCACGCCAGAAACCTATGATTGTGGGTTCGAATCCCGGTTCGCCCCGATTATGTTTCTAGGTTTGTCAGCACCATACCCGTGCTCGTGGGTTTCACCGAAGTGGTAAACGTCTGAGACCTGCATCACTTCGAGCTTTCCTCCCACATTAAGCTGACACGCCGCGATATAACTGGAATACTGTTAAAAGCGGCGTTAAACCCAACTCACTCACTCACTCAAATATTTCATGTAATTTTTCTATCCATGCTGTCATTACGTTCGTTCGCAGAATCCCGCATTTCCAATATTTTGGCATAGATTAGGGTCAAAAGATCATTACCTCTTTGTGTATCCGGCGACCTGTCTCCGGATACGTTGGTGGGACGTGCGTTTGGTTTGCCTTTGCTGAGTACTTGTTTTTCCAGTATATGAGAGGGGATTGTTTGTGTAATAAAACCATATAGGCAATATACATCACACGCATATTTCTCAATCACAGACTTCCTGGAATGTTCTCTTTGTACACGTTTTGGTAGATATACATTTGGAGTATCATGTCGACTATCCTTGGCTACGTCATAAAGACTTTGTCTCACTTCGTTCGGTTTTTCTTCATCATCCTTGTATATGTCCAAAAGTTCAGTTTCAAAAGAAATTCGATCAAGTTGTCCAAGGCGTCTGTGTATTTCATTGAAAATGTCATTGTCTATATCATCCACACTTTGTGTAGCTTATCGTAGGTCATGTTCCTCGATGACAGAGCTACTCAATGCTTCACTGACTCTGCTTGGGCTGCCCATTGTTTTGTTGATAAATCGGACGCTCAGTCAATCAGTACTGGTGCATGCGCCCTTGTGTAAATTCTCCTTCACATTTCTACACATGTGGGACACTTGATTTTAAGCAGAACCCTTTATCATTTCCAAGATTTACTAACATGAATCCATTGTGGGTATCTTCAAAGTCACTTTACCTGATTTTGGGGTCACGGTGTCTGATAATGATACAGATATAAGGCGATTTTAGCGGAGCCGACTTTTCAGCGACTTGCTGTTCTGACATAATTACACTGTAAATGAAACATCCGTTCATTCTTACACTGTAAATGATACATAGTACATGCTTACACTGTATATGAAACATACGTACATACTTAGAATGTATATGAAACATACGTACATGCTTACACAGTAAATGAAACATACGTACATACTTACACTGTATGTGAAACATACGTACATGCTTACACTGTAAATGAAACATACGTACATACTTACACTGTAGATGAAACATACGTACATACTTACACTGTATATGAAACATACCTACATACGTATACTGTATATGAAACATACGTACATACTTACACTGTAGATGAAACATACGTTCATACTTACACTGTGAATGAAACATACCTACATACTTATACTGTATATGAAACATACGTACATACTTACACTGTATAGGAACATACGTACATACTTACACTGCATATGAAACACACGTCATTTAGTGCAGTATCTGAACATGTCAATTCAACAAATACATGTAGGCCATTAACATGTTACTGAATTTCGTGTTAATGATAATTCTTTTCAACTTATTAGAAATAGCACTGTGAAAAAATTTGATACTTAACCAAGCAAACCCAGTCAATGACTGGTAAACTGAATCCTAAAATGTGGCACACAATATGGAATGTGGACATGTGGATGTATGATCATTTCATATTACGTCAGGATGGTTTGCATATTCCTTAGTCATTGGACAGTTTCAGGTTTGAGAAAATACCATTGCCTGAATTTAACGACATGGTACTTCATCAAATGATTACATTTATACACTTCTTGGAATTTGGTTTGGGTGCCATGATCACAGAATATAGATTCATTAAATCTGACCCCGCCAATGCGGTCGATGTCAGTGGAGCTCCAGCTCACTAGCGCTACAATGTTACTCAACTCGTAGTTTAAGGTGACAGATTGGTCCATGAGGGATTTAGACTCTGGTCAATGTTATATTTTGCGAACTTTCAAAACTCATACATGATGCATGTCATCGTATCCTAATTGCGTAGATCTATGCTCATGATATCAATCACTGGATTGTCTGGTCCAGACTCTATTATTTACAGACCTATATAGCTGAATATTGCTGAGTGCGGCGTTAAACAACTCACAAACAAACAAATCAAAATTCAAAAGATTAGACTTAGATTTGATTCTGTGAAAACGAAAACAAATAGGTTTATCTTACCTCCTTGTCAGAGTGTTGAAATCTGATTGGTTCACGTGATCTTGATAAATACTATCCCGCATGTTGTTTACAAGTCGAAGAAAGTCCCGTGACACAGGCTAAGTTAAACCCAATCGAACTGCTTTTTTTACTTTTCAATTTGCTTTAATTCCTTACGATGGCAAATTGAAACATGTCGGCAAGATATATTCTTTGAAGCAGTATCAATCGGGGTATATGTGGTTTTATTCGACTCTCGTTAGATTTCATACCATTGCCCTCGTGATACTGCTACAACTTGTAATGAATTCATCCAAAATGTGCATGTCATGCCCAGTCGGATGAGTGGGCCTGGTCCTCCTATCACCAGTGTAGGTGAAGACGGTAGAGCAAAGTTAGGGTCGAGTGGTCATGTGATCAGTCAGGCACAGATACAGCTTTTTTTTTAAATACGGGAGTAATTTTTATGTCAATCTGTGTATGGTAGTCGTGTAATTTTGTCACAAACGATTTATTTATAGTGTAAGTATACCTGACCACCACTTTTGAATGTATGAATGTTAAGAATGCTGCAGGTGGGGTGCGCACCCCGTAAGGCAAACTCTTCACCTCGACGAGAATCGCACAGTTGGCAGCCATACATCTTACTTGGTATTAGGAAAGAATAAATATACTCAATCATACAACAGTCCTATATAGTGAATAGCAAACATCCATTAGAAAGTAAATCTAGAGAAGTTTGTTAATCACTTAAATCGATGATAATGGTGATAATAACAAAAAATGTATGTACGTCTGTGGTGGATCTGGGGATAGCCACGCCCCCTTTTTTCATTACATTTGATTAAACTTTGTATGCGCATATCTTACCATGATAACGTGTTGACTTGGCTAAAGTAAAATTAGTAATAATGGGGTTAACATATAGCGTTTGTTTTGTGTGTACGTGTCAACTAAAGACCGTGCCATTTCTAATGGAATCACGAAATATCGCGATTATTAATTACTAAACGAAGTAGGCTTTTCAAGAAATATCCATTTTGCCTGCCATAAACATCATCATTGAGTTTTCACGTTGTTGCAAGCCGGGTAACGATTGACATAATAGTGTTGTAGGTACATTCCCAGCACGACCTGAAAGAAAAAACCGTGTTGAATTTCACGTGCTTCTGACCTTGTTCGAGATGCACAGAACTGCTAAATATACTCCCCTATGCCGCTCGCAGTCACCTGACTGACGATACGTACCCGGATTGTAACCATGTGATCAAAACTCAATGATGATGGTTATTTGGATATATCTTGAAAATATAAAACTTCAACGACAGAGACTACTATCCGCCGAACAGACTCAATTGGACAAAATAGTGGTGACAGTTATAGGAATATATCACTGAAAATCAGTCATGGCACCAGGTGTTTCGCGAAAGTGTAAGCATGACCTGCTCTACCGGTGGCACCCGCTTCCCTCACAACTTGCATAGAAACGTATTTGTGAAAAGCGCGCTTTGCAATTTTTGTCACAACTGTAATATTCGTTATCGCCGGAACGCCTTGTTAGAAGTTTATAGCACTCATGCAGCTATCTTCGTTAATTAATACTGATACTATTTCGTGATTTTGTTTCAAAGTGGCGAAGACTGCAGTATGCGTGTCGTAAACCGTGCTACTTTAATGTCTCGACATGCCATGGTGACAAATTATTATTCTTTCATAACACGTACAATTCAGCTGCTATGGTCGGACCTGCTCGCCCAGGTGTGACGTATGGGACTCGGCAGCTTGGTTCTAGTCACGTGATGGACTAAATCAAAGTGGTTGCGTGTTTGCTGTTAGCTGTTGACGAAGCTTTTACACAGCAAGGACAGAGCCGCCTCCATTAAACCAGCACAAGGTAGGTGAAGCTAGAAGGTACACTGTCAGCCTGGCCACATAGATTCCTACCAAAATAAGGCGATACTGTCATGGTGTTACTTGCTCAACACACGATCACATGGACAGCATAATCCTGTGTATGTAGATGTGGAGATATGTGAATGAGATGTCAGGCGCCACCTATTAATTTAGAATAGAGAGTCGTCATTAGACAATAGGTCTAATACTAGTATATCCTGAGGTAAATCCGCGCATTCATTTCAGAATACAAAAGTGTTTTACATAAGAGAATGTTAAAGTTACGCCTATCCCAAGAAGGCTAAACAACATTGACACGTCTGTCTTACCTCCGGCAGTCTAAGTTGGGTTACTTGTCAACATGATTCATGCCAGCTCCCAAATGTCCGCATTCACAGTACAGTCACATACCAACTCTCAGCTCACGTGAAGGAGTGAACGATGAAACAAAGCCAATGAGCACGAGACTTTATACCACACGATTATTTTAACTCGTTCGTCTCAAGATGCGTTTGTATATCTTTCTGACAGTATTTCATATCATTCTATCATACTTGTCCAACACATGTGTGATGTTCAAGATGGTACAAAGGAAAGCGAAACTATTAAGTTCAATTATTTATATTAAACATCGCCACATGATAGACGAACCTGTATTTATCTATCGAATTTTGAATTATGATCTCTTTTCACACAAAGCAGACACATTTTCGAGATAGATTTGCATTGCATTCTGTAGTGTACGTTTGCTAAACTGTTCGTCGTTCCTAACAAATAGCCATGCGATCTAGAAACATGTTGAATACGTTGGTTAATGTTGCTATGGTCCTCGCAACATGAAATAGAATCACGAAGTTTCGATATTATTAATTAACGAAGATAGCCGCATGTGTGTTAATACTTTTAAGTGGAACAAGTCATTCCGACGACAAACATTACAAAGTGCGGTTTGCAAGAAATACCCATTTTGCTAACGATAAGTTTTTATCACATGGTTACAATCCGGTTAAGGATTTGCAGTCAGGTGACTGCGAGCGGCTACAAAGGTAGCAGCAATTATACAATCTGTTACATAGCGGCATCGATACACCACTTTAAAACATTACTATGCATCGAACATCCAGATATTATCGCACATACACGCACCTACATATGCTTAAGGTGACTCGAAAAACAGTCCATTTCAGACAGGTAGATACAGTCACATATTTCAAGTTTATCCAATAATAAGGCCCAGGGGCCACATGGAATTGAAAATGATTTTCCAAAGTCTTCAACGCATGTTAACTGTCCCATTTTAGTGCATTAAACTCTATGAAAGTGGTAATTTTCATTCCATAATCTCTCTGTCTGTCAAACCTAAAAAAGGACCAGCAGACAACAAACAAGTAATTATAAGGAACATAATGGATCATAATGAACCACATCGGCAATTTCACATTTCAACTCCCCAACCGGTGTTACAGGGCCTGACTGTTTGTGTATGGTGGATACAGGGGTGGATGCAGTCATGATGACGTTATGGTTGACCTTATTGCTGGCTCTCACTGTCGGAGCTGCCGAGAATGAACGGTAAGGCTTTATAACTACTGTTTACATTACTGGATGTGTGCTTTACAAACAGACAGTTCGCATGGTCAGACGATCGCAGGACTGGTATTCACCACTGTGTGTTGATAATGGTGGCGGTAGGTGCGCGCCGTGCTTCTGAGTCACAAACTACATACGTTCTTAGAAACCCGACCGAAGCCCGTGCAATAGACAGTAAATGTTCTAGTGGTCCCTAACACTCATTTACTGAAACGGGGTGGCTTAAGGGTTTAACTTGCGCAATACCCTCCCCTCCACATATGCAACTATACACAGTCAATAGTGGTGGTGAACTTCTATTTAACGCATTTGGTGCGTCATCGTGATTTTTATGTCAATGATGTTGATGTTCTTAATCAATGATGCATCGAATACGAAATTTCCGAGAAAGAAGTGTGTTCTTTTGCACACAGCGGCGACCGCCTTTATACACGTAATTGTCCAACGGAATATACATCAGACACGTATTTGTACAAGAAGCCTATACACATGTATAGTATTGAGATAATGTATCTCCTAGTCATTTATATGTTGAGACCCAAAGACTTGTCAGTACCTTTCCTTGTAAAATGGTTCAGTACAATATCTGAAACTGTTTTACTAAATTCAAAGGTGCAGTCTATCATCGTACCATTGTATGCAATTAACGCCAAGAGACGGGTTTATTATATGGCTATACTTGTCATTAATTCTAGAGGGAGCTAATACTGGAAGTATTAATATAACTTTTATTATCCAATACTGCCCCCCCCCCCCCCCCCCCCCCCCCCGTGAAATATTGCTTTCTGATCACTTATAATCGATTGACATATTAGTCATTCTGTTTTAGATTACCTTTACATTTTCAGTAGTTTTATTCCAACACTGTCACTTTATAACAGTCGAAATACCGAACTCCTTGCTGCGTGAGCATGTCATTGAGTGCAAAGCTAAAGCGTCACAGCAACAGGAGCATTACAACGTGACGTTCTGTCTCTCGTCGATGAACACAACAAACTTTATCGGCAAACCTCGGAGACTGCAGATCTGCTGACACGTTGTCTTGCCCATACATAGCAGTAAGGGTTTTGTAATAAAGGCTGCACAACGTGGTCTTGCCCATACATAGCAGTAAGGGTTATGTAATAAAGGCTGCACTACGTGGTCTTGCCCATACATAGCAGTAAGGGTTATGTAATAAAGGCTGCACTACGTTGTCTTGCCCATACATAGCAGTAAGGGTTATGTAATAAAGGCTGCACTACGTGGTCTTGACCATACATAGCAGTAAGGGTTATGTAATAAAGGCTGCACAACGTGGTCTTGATCATACATAGCAGTAAGGGTTATGTAATAAAGGCTGCACTACGTGGTCTTGACCATACATAGCAGTAAGGGTTATGTAATAAAGGCTGCACTACGTGGTCTTTACCATACATAGCAGTAAGGGTTATGTAGTAAAGGCTGCACTACGTGGTCTTGACCATACATAGCAGTAAGGGTTATGTAATAAAGGCTGCACTACGTGGTCTTGACCATACATAGCAGTAAGGGTTATGTAATAAAGGCTGCACTACGTGGTCTTGACCATACATAGCAGTAAGGGTTATGTAATAAAGGCTGCACTACGTGGTCTTGACCATACATAGCAGTAAGGGTTATGTAATAAAGGCTGTATCGTCTGTGTCTCATGAGTCCATGGTGATAGACAATTACACGCGCACGGATGCTCGCTATGGTGGTTCATATATTTTCTCGGGACTGGATTTCCAAATTGTCATAAATATGAGTGTGTGAGTGTCTTCCAGTTATATAATGGAGCGTCAGTTTCATGTTGGAGGAAAGCCAGAGGCTATGCAGGTCTTAAACGTTTGATGCGCGCCGTTAACAACCTGTCCAAATTCCACGTCGAACAGCTTTTAAACACGTCGAACAGAACTGTATTAGGCACTCGGGGCTTTTTGTGCATAGCACGTTGAGGATTTACAGATCAGTGTTATAAGTGCTTCATAACTACCTCGTATTACTACTGGATGGGCACGTGTCTCATCCTCCCTCTTTGTTTCTGAATTAACGTTATAGCATGTACAACAATGTCGAGTACAACCATTGAGTTCAGCTCCTCGATTTCGCTAATCATGTAAACTTAACCAGCTGTGTACAATTTTATCCCTAACACCGTCATGGAATGCATAAGAAAACGTCCTTAAATGATTGTCTAAGGACAACAAGCTTACAAGGCATTGGCATTTAACGCCATTCTTGCGTATTGGAAAGCTTTCAAAATTTCTATTTCCCAGGTCGACATCAATTTCCTTCATCATTGATAATCAAATCCGATGGTCCATGTGTATATGGAGGTGAATGAATATTTCTAAAAAGACATTTGAGAACGATTTGCTACTTTCTGGTATGAACGATTTGCTTATTGACCTTGTGACCACCTCCGTGGTCTTGTGGAAGAGCACAGGTGGCCCAGTCGTCTAAGGCGCCGCGATTTGCTGTGCAGAGTCGCGTCCCTAGGGCATGCCAGAAACCTATGATTGTGGGGTCGAATCCTGGTTTGCCCCGATTATGTTTCTAGGTTTGTCAGCACTATAACCGTGCTCGTGGGTTTTACCGGACTGCTGGTAAACGTCTAATACCCGCATCACTTCGAGCTTTCCTCCCACGTTATGCTGACACGCCGCGATATAGCTGGAATACTGTTAAAAGCGGCGTTAAACCCAACTCACTCACTCACTCATTTAACTGAAACAAGTACATAGTCAATTTCACAATCACATATGTTATCAAGAAAAGTGTACTGACAAAACAAGTCACATCAATCAAAACAGATACATATGGTGAGATACCCGTTATATCCGGGTTAGAATAGGTCTCCAGCAATCCATGCTTGCCGTACAAGGCGACTGTTTGACGTAAGAGACGGCTAACGGGATCGGGTGGTCAGCCTCGCTGACTTGGTTGATGCAGGTCATCATATCTTATTTGCGTAGATCGTTGCTCATGATGTCAATCACTGGATTGAATCAATCACTGCCCAAACTTGATTATTGACAGACCGCCGTCATATAGCTGGAATACTGCTGAGTGCGGCATTTAACTACAAACATATGGTGAGATCTGACAAAGTTCAAGGAGCCTGTCAAATAAGTCAAGATGCGCGAAACTTAACTACAACGTAACGAATCAGAACAAAACAACATTTGCACACTGAGCAACTTTCTCCACGGGACTATGTCTAATCAGGGACTATGTCTAATCAGGGACTGTGTCTAATCAGGGCTATGTCTAATCAGGGACTGTGTCTAATCAGGGACTATGTCTAATCAGGGACTATGTCTAATCAGGGACATTGTCTAATCAGGGACTGTTTCTAATCAGGGAATATGTCTAATCAGGGACTATGTCTAATCAGGGAATGTGTCTAATCAGGGAATATGTCTAATCAGGGAATGTGTCTAATCAGGGAATGTGTCTAATCAGGGAATATGTCTAATCAGGGACTATGTCTAATCAGGGAATTTGTCTAATCAGGGACTATGTCTAATCAGGGACTATGTCTAATCAGGGACTATGTCTAATCAGGGACTATGTCTAATCAGGGAATTTGTCTAATCAGGGACTATGTCTAAAAAGGGACTATGTCTAATCAGGGACTATGTCTAATCAGGGACTATGTCTAATCAGGGAATTTGTCTAATCAGGGACTATGTCTAATCAGGGAATGTGTCTAATCAGGGAATGTGTCTAATCAGGGAATATGTCTAATCAGGGACTATGTCTAATCAGGGAATTTGTCTAATCAGGGACTATGTCTAATCAGGGAATGTGTCTAATCAGGGAATGTGTCTAATCAGGGAATATGTCTAATCAGGGACTATGTCTAATCAGGGAATGTGTCTAATCAGGGACTATGTCTAATCAGGGACTATGTCTAATCAGGGAATTTGTCTAATCAGGGACTATGTCTAATCAGGGACTATGTCTAATCAGGGAATTTGTCTAATCAGGGACTATGTCTAATCAGGGAATGTGTCTAATCAGGGACTATGTCTAATCAGGGAATATGTCTAATAAGGGACTATGTCTGATCAGGGAATATGTCTCATCAGGGAATATGTCTCATCAGGGAATATGTCTAATCAGGGAATATGTCTAATCAGGGAATATGTCTCATCAGGGAATATGTCTGATCAGGGAATATGTCTAATCAGGGACTATGTCTCATCAGGGAATATGCATAATCCCTGACATGTTCAGGGAATAATGGGGTAATGTCTGAGTCACTCGAGGAATATACATAATGCCTAGAAAATTCAGGTATTACATATTCGCTGATCCAAGAACAAGTTTTTAGACATTTTAGACAAATTTGGGGACTTTATATGGTCCAGCTTTACAATCAAATTTCTAATCAGTTATGTGAATTAAAAATAATAAACAAATAATTTAGCATTACCTAATTAAGACATTGATCCTTTACATAGGTGAGACCTTCTCTTCAACAGAAGCGAAAGTTTCTTGTTGTTAGTATCAGTTGAATGCCACATTGTTGTGCAAACCTCCCATTTAGTATGCGATCTTTCACAGTCATAGTGTAAATGGCATTGTTACTGCATTCTCTCACAACATCTATGGATCCGTGAAGATCCGGGGTAGGATTGGTCTTCAGCTGCCCATGCTGGCCGTAAAAAGCGACTATGCTTGTCGTAAAGGCGACTTACGGGAACGGGTGGTCAGGAACGCTGACTTTGTTGATGCGTGTCATCACATCCCAGTTGTGTGGATCGATGTTCATGATGTCAATCACTGAAATATGAAAAATTTTATTCATAAGAAAATCCTGCCTTTACTCATTAAATATATTGAGTGCGCAGATAGCTGTGTACAGTCATTCAAACGAAGCGAGACAACAGGCGTGACCATTATCAGCTGCTATTTGGGCAATACGCGTCAAAGTGTCAGACTCAATACAGCTCAACTTCAATTAAGACTGCTGTGTATGTCTTGAAAGTTCCCAATACATGTAAATGCTTGTCATTGCTTGTGACAACACACAATGATGGGGTATACAAGTACTTCTTGTGATCAGAGCTCTTTTATTCAGTCCGAGTCGGTCGCGATATAAAGTGATTCCAAGAGAATCAAGTCACAGTTCAGCAAAGGTCACAATCTGTTGAACTAAGGTCTCACCCTTAAATCCCAAGAGTCAGACACCTAGGACTGTCACTAGAATGAGTGCTGAAGACTTCTGGTTACCAAGTCGAGGCTGGACGGCACTGGCTGACTGTAGCGGTATCTCTAGCTTTGTTCCGTTATTGCGTCCAACTGCGACCAGCAATCAAGACCTCCAAGAAGAGTCAAGCAAAGATATATTGGCACGTATACCACTAGACAAGAACAAAAAGGTAGCTGAAGCATGGAAGTATCGTTCAACATTGGTACTGAGCCATGCGAGATGGATAGCCGATATAACTTAACGTAACAAGTATGAGGAAGCCTGGGCAGAATGGACCACAAGCAATCAGCATCGCCTCTCAGACACCAATTGGTAAGAAGTTCATCATCAACGCTTCATCCCAGAATAAGCTTTGCTGGACTTTCTGAAAGGACAACGAACTTATGTGAATTGCCCAAGGGTGAGCTAATTCACATCACACCACACTTTATGCAGTACGTTTCGGCCACGGGCCTTTATGTACAAACGAATTACAATTTAGGTGCAAACAGTTCTTTTAACAACAACAGCTTGAACATTATTGCATGTTATCAAAGTTGGAGTATTATGTTCTCACAGCATTGGCATGAAACAAGTAATTTGCTGTATTCATATTGATAATAGGTTCTTGCGATGACAGTAGTGTATTAAACTTCAGAATATTTGGAAAGATGTAAAATTTAGATTTTATGTAACTTTGCCTGAGATGGCTATAAGCTTGACAAATAAACAAACACTGATATTCATTTTCGATTTGGTTTAAGTTACAAACTTTACATTTTCTAAATTCACGAGGAATATTAAAATGGTCCAGGTTCAATTTCTCAATTGTGAGAACTAAGCCGAAAACGAGTCAATGTGGTTCTGAATTTACTTAGGGTAAAATACCACTCAAATAATTCTCATATGAAATGGATGTTTGAATCTGTGCATAATAAACCTTTTGGGGACTTTCGGATAAATCACAATACAAAACCTATAAAACGTGTACCACACTCGCCTAACACCGAAATATTTGAAGTTGAAAACGTTGCATTTTAAAAACACTTCCAGGCATACAATTAAACTTTTTTAATAGTTCTATGTCCCTGAAACCCCAATTTCTGCATTAAGTAAAGGAAAAGAAGGTCATAACTTAAGATGTATATGCACGGTGCCTTCTGATACTGAAAGAACTCAGTGCGGGTGACATGAAAACACTTTGTATGATCTTATCCAGGGGGCTCGGGGGAACCCTTAAGTGCTGCAGCGGCGACTGCTACAGATGTGCTAAGTACCATGTTGTGTGTGTGTGTGTGTGTGTGTGTGTGTGTGTGTGTGTGTGTGTGTGTGTGTGTGTGTGTGTGTGTGTGTGTGTGTGTGTGTGTGTGTGTGGATGTGGTCCTTGTTCCTCGAATGCAGCAAAGTTACTTAATTCAATACGGATGAGAGTGATAAACACTTTCTGAATGGGAATGAAATTCTCAAGTGTTCGGAAGTTGACGAACAAATGAAACTTAACACAGACACACAGAAGCCGTGAACCGATCACTCACTATATATTCGTCAATTAATTTGAACTTTTCAAGAAATATCAGTGGGGTGGTTTCTTTGTCTATTCATAGTCTCAACAATGGCCCTGGGGCATCAGCAATTGAAAACATTCTGTTGTCCAGCTGTCATGTCGAGCAGTGTGGTCACTTCAACATGGACATTTGGGTTGCCTATCGCAAGGAATACCAGAACAGTCCTGGTGTTGTGAAAAGAAAACGCGTGCAGCATAGCAGCAATAGTTGTGAACATTTAACGTCGAAACTCAGGAACCAGCATAGTGAATATTCATGTGAAAATTAAAAATATGCATTAATATATCTGCTAATAAACTGACATTGTGTTTCTTGGATTTGAAACAGATCCTAATTGCATGAAAGCTATGTCTATAAGACTGCACAGTTTGGAGATTTCACAACAGAACAATATTATTTTACTGCTGAGCACACCCACAGGCGATAAAATAACAAATGCATCATGCTGATGAGCGTTAATAGCATCTTGGCTAGTGCAGCATACACATGTGAGTCTAGGGAAAAGAAAACATTGTCCAGTTTCTCAGGGCGAGGGAAAGCTAAATGCTCATGAGGGCATTTATCTTAAGATATCAACAGTTTTCCTTTTTATTCTACAGCTCTCCTGGAACATATATCATCACCTTTGCCAGAAAGATCGCCCCGGGATGGACAGTTCCAATGAGAGTACAGATTCTAAATGCAACACAACCAGTGTCAATTCAGATTGCACTTGTCAACCGTACATCAGACACTATAATACAGAGTACAACGAGGTCCTTCTCACAGGGTAGGTATCTGGTACTAATCACCCCAACGTATGTGTGCAGTATATTGATAGATCCTTCTATTTAAACCGGGTAAACTGTTGCCGTAGAACTGCAAGGTCCTTCATCCAGGGTAAGTTGGTGTCGAATGTACATCATACGGACCAGTGGGTTCCCATTTATACTCTTCAAAAAAAGAAACGCAAAGTCAGATTTGTGTGAGGTAGGAAAATACATTTAAACGAGGAACCGTACAAGGTATTGAGCAAATATTGTGGAGAGAAGACTTGGTGATTGTAGTCATCTCAGGTATCGGTACATAGGAAAAGTCCAAGGTTAAGGTCAGCTACCATCAATAACGCGTATATCCCCCGTTGGAATCGATAGCGGCCTGACATCACCTGCCCATGGAAGAGACGAGTATGCGAATCACATCCTGGGGATTGGTAGCCCACTCGGCCTACAACGCAAAAGCCAACTGCTGCAACGTCTGGGGTTGTGGTTGACGTCGCGCAACCGTATATCCAATTCATCCCACAGGTGCTCTATCGGGTTTAGATCCGGGGATCTGGAGGGCCAGGGGAGAACATCAACGGTGTTGTTGTGTAGACAGGCTCTTGGGATCCGTGCTGTATGCGGTGTCCAGCTGGAATACACCGTTGCCGTTGGCTGCAATTGGGAGGACGTGTGGTAGGAGAATTTCGTTGATGTATCGAAGATTGCCCTGGATATGGACCAAACCTGTCCTGCCATGATGATAACGCTACCCCCACCAAACCTGTCCACTTCCTGTACGCAGTTTCCGGCGTAACCTTCTCCCCGACGTTTGTAGATCCGTGCCCCTCCATCCCCTCGACAGAGAAGAAATCTTGATACATCGCTGAACCAGACATCCCTCCATCGCAGTTGAGGCCATACCCTGTGTTGCAGGCATAAAAGCCGTCGTTATTGACGATATTGTAGACTCAATATGACGAGCCGAACAGGACGTCTGGTGCTGACCCAAGCCGATCCCATAGCCTTGTGTTGGTGCTGGGGGCTACATTGAAAACCCTTTCTACAGCTAATCGGGATTCCTCTGCCTGCAAGCGGCCTACGGCGTTGATTCTTTGCACTTCTGTTAATCTTGGCATGTTGTTGAACTGTCACTGTTCGATTGACGCAGATGCCAGGCAATCAAAAACCCTGCACTTTAATATCGTTCATAGTGCTGTTGCACGTGCAGTACGAGCATCTCCATGGCCCTTTTGTTAAGGCACATGGTGCGTTTTTCCGAATCGTACGTGTTTTCCGACAAATGGTTTTCATGTCCTTTTTGTAATCATTTTGATCCGGAATTTTTTTTATGGCAACAAATATCCGCATTGCAATCCTTTTTTAAGAGTATATATTCACGCATTCGTGCCGAAAATAGCAAGATCTTTCATACAGCTTTGAGCTGCTGACGTAGATATATTTGACACCATCCTTCAGAGTATAGCAATATACTTGATATAGATTAAGTTGAGGCTATATGCCAACCTGGAGAATACAGCGAGATCCTGCATACAGGGTATGCTTGAAGTATATCCATTTTAAAAAGACCCATCGTGTAAAGTACAGAGGGACCATTCATACATCGGTGCCGTGTCCACGTACAGCAAGGTCCTCCAAAAAGAGTATGTGGGGGCATTTCCACTTCAGACACCATCCTGTAAAGTACATGGTTCATACATGGTTCGTATTCCCTTCAGACGTCATGCTTCAGAAAACAGCAAGATCCTTCATACGGGTATCCACTTCTCGGGTGTAAGCAATACACATATTCATATCAGGTTCCATTTAATTAGTTATTATTCTCACTGTGAGAATAGTTCATATTTCAAAATTTCATATATAAGTTTATTGGTTTGAATTTTATATACTAACAGTAATTGTACTTTGCTTTAATGTCAGTACATCTGCACTTTATTATCTACACTGACTATTCTCGCACTTCACAGTAGATCTGGTTGTACACTATCGCGTGTTCCTTGAATCATGCTGGACGGGCTACTAGGCCACTGGTGTAGATGTAGATTTGATGTAGTAGCATTCCATCATCTGCCTCACAGCGAGCAGTGCACCAGACCTTTGTGTTTGCCGAAGATCCAATCAAACCGTGTGGCATTTACATTGTTCGAGTGTAAAGCCTTTGTGCAAATATTCCTTGCCTTGAGGTCAGTGGGCCAATGTTTTGATTGGTGAATGGCATGGGCCCTCACTGTTGAATATACCAACTAACTGATTTGAAGTTGAAACAAACAGTTGACACGCCATAAAAAACTTAAGTGGATTCTCATGCAAATTTAAAAGTGATTGTGTTGTATTATTTTTATCTGTGTACACATAGCAACACAATCAGCGCTGTTGTTCCAATATCAATACCTACACGTTTCCAGGAGACGTTTCCATGGAGAAGTGAATGTTTGTTCAATGGCCTACTGTGGAATTCAACCAGTTTGTATTTCAAATACCTAACCGAGTAATTGTTTCATATGTTAACTAAAATAGAAAAAAAATATACGGAAAGTACCGGATGACCTTTGAGTTGACAATGATCCCGTTTGTTAATTATGTCTTCTCTGTACTAAAGGCTTTTTTATTAAAAGCGTAAAAGTATTCAATGATGCAACAATATATTATACTAGCCTTAAAGAATATGTATATTTTAAATCCACTATTTCCACTTTAGAGTTGACGATGGTTTACTCGTATGTAAGGAGTGAGCTGGCAGTTCACATCCACCCTTATAATGTGTATATATTTCTGAATAAATCCTACTTTTAACTTATCAACTTGTTACTTGTAGGTCAAACGGAAACAGTGGATTTTCAGGTAAGAAATAATATCGATGTATGCTTCGATGTATGTTATTGTCATTAAAAAACACTCTCTATTTGGTACAACATATTCGTGATCCTGATCAGTTTCAGTTTGTTTTCGGCACACGTCTTTCTATCATGTTCAGTGGGGGAAATATCTGGGCTCTTTGCTGTCCACGGCATTCTATGGAAGTTGTGAGCACGGGCGTTGTCATGAAAGACCAAACGTCGACCCACACACCTTGCAAACGGGACAACAGAGGGTGTCAGTATGTTTCCAGTAAATCAATTAAAACACAACTTTTGATTAGCAGAATCTTGACAGAAAGAACGGTCCACAGAGATTAGTCGACCTTCCTTGAAGGTGTCCAAAACAGGAATGCCTCCCTGTGGACGTCTGTAGCGCTATGACAGGAGGCACGTGCAAACAAGAAGGTGTGATACGTTTCACTGACATAAACATTCTTGGACAGGATGTTTGTCGTCAACAGTTGTCGTTGTTCAAATACTTGATATTGACATTTATATTTCATGATCCTCTACTTTTTTAAGAGTATACTTCGTCCCAACTAAAACTGCGGGGAAAACAAACTGATGTTGGTATGTTTGGCGTCGTCCTTATACAAAACCATTTTGTGTGATTCTGATACAGATACCAAAAGACTTGCACCAACCATGGAGATGGCGTGAGCTACAGTTCAACTTCACAGGCACTGGCGGCCTGAACTTCAAATCGTCCGAGACTTGTGAATTTAATGAGAAGTCTAAGTCCATCTTCATACAGACTGACAAGGCAATGTATAAACCCGGGCAATCAGGTACTTACTTACACCATGTGAATATGTACTCACAATCAATTGCTGACTGTATATACAGCTGATCGTGACAGCATTTATAGCCATACCGAACGTTATTAATCTTGAATGCTTACATGTTATGACTTAATGGTTTGTTTTGCAGTAAAATTCCGGGTTGTGTCGGTCTATCCTAACCTGAAAGTGGTTCGGGAGCCCGTGGATATTGTCATATATGTGAGTCAACAGTCGTTAACGCCACGGCGATATCATCATGTTCACACCCAGAGCAGGGTTGCTGTACACACATGAGTACTTGTATGCGAGTTATTCATGTGAATAACTAACGATGAAACTATTTACAACAAATATAAACATGAACCTGATAATGAAACCAATACGTTGCGAATGAAGATATTCGATGTTATTTTGAAATCTGAAATATGACACAGTCTCTTTCCGAGTCACTAAACGCATATAGTTTTTTTTCAGGATTCGAACAAGAACCGTATCAAACAGTGGCGGGGAGCTACAGATCCCAGTGGTGTGGTTACTCGCGTCCTCACCACGTCATCGGAACCAGTTCTTGGGGACTGGACGATTGCGGTCACTCTTGATGTAAGTGCTAGTCCAGACTCAATTAATTATAGACCGCTGTCATATAGCTGGAATATTGCTGAGTGCGGCATTTAAACAACAAACAATATCTGGAAGTATCACTTGGAGCCGTGATTGCCGAATTACATCTATTATTATTGTTATTATTATTATTATTTACAAATTAATATAAAAAAAATGCAGCAAAAAGGGTTTGGGTGATCCTGGCACAGTCAGGCTGGTTAGGCTCATCATCAGATCGGGGCCCTTGCCCCCTCTACACGCAGCCCAGAGAGCGAATGGAACTTCTCCCAGGAAGCGCTGCCTAGTCAAAACCACCAAGAACTTTTCGGAGAATGTGAAGACTCCCCAACACTGCAGCCTTCCGCATTACCCAGATTGTCAGAAAGGCTGTATTCCTGGTAGCAAACCCGGGTACTCTCCCAATGTCAGTCAACAGATTGGGAGGTACCAAACCTAAGGCACCGAGAACAATGGGGAGTCGGACAACTTGGTACTTGGGATGCAAGCGTGACATTTCGAAAGCGAGGTCCGCATATTTGCCATGTTTTTCCTCAATCTTGTCAATCACAATAGTGTCAGAGGGAACAGAAAATTCAATGATATAAATGATTTCATTGGATTTATCAAAAAAGACAAGATCAGGTTTGTTGGCCTGGATACGTATGAGGCTGTAAATAGGCCTATTCCAAAGAATTTTGAATATATCATTTCCATGACGCCCTCTACATATTCCGGGTCGTACCATGGGTGGACCTCTAGTGCCAAAACCACAAGCATGGCGAAGACGGTAATAAAAGGATCGAGCTACGCCATCATGTCGTTTAAGATACTGTGTTTGTGCCAAAGCTGGGCATCCACTGACAACGTGTTGGTCAGTCCCAATAAATTCATTAAATAATGTACATTTTGTATTTACATTTTGATGCAAAATCACACATTGACGGTTTCGAGCGGGAAGCGACTGGTCCTGAGCAGCAAACAGATAGCCTTCTGTTTCACTTTTCAGGCCAGACGACTTCATCCAAGCGAAGGACTCTGCAGGATTGCTAATCTTCTCAACACTCTGCACATAAACTCGATGCAGATGCATCTCCTTTAAAAACTGAGTCTGGGCCGACTTGATATGGCACTTCGCTTGGTTGACACTTATTTCTGTACCGTCCAGCAGTACAGAACCATCAACAAAATTAACACCGACATTAAGATTATGTCCCACAACCCTGGCTCGTTTTGGAAAACTGTGGAATTAATAGTAGTAGTAGTAGTAGTTGTAGTAGTAGTAGTAGTAGTAGTAGTAGTAGTAGTAGTAGTAGTGTTGCTGTTGTTGTTGTTGTTGTTGTTGTTGTTGTTACTAAGATTCCTAATGTTTCAGAGATACAAAGAAATAAAAACTTTCACCATTGCCGAATATGGTAAGACGGATAATGTTTATCATTATTAGTTTTGTAGTATCACTTGGTGTATTCTCTGTGAAAATATCAAGACCATTTTCAAAGCAATGTCTGTAAGCAAATGGGGGCGGTCGGGGAGCCTAGTGGTTAAAGCGTTCGCTCGTCACGCCGAAGATCCGGGTTCGATTCCCGACATGGGTACAATGTGTGAAGCCCATTTCTGGTGTCCCCCGCCGTGATATTGCTGGAATATTGCTAAAAGCAGCGTAAAACCATACTCACTCACAAATGGATACATTCAAGTCTAAACGAAACTTATCAATCTTGCCCAAGATGTCTCCTGTTGATTGACATAGTTCGATTATCACCAGTTCCGACAATAGTGTATATAGTCAAGTTCTTACCCCTTCTTCTTGCAAAATATTAAATATGTCATAACGCATGAAATATGACTTTCAAGATATCACTAAACTCAGACCATGACAACTGTTGTTGTCTTCAAAATATTCTTGTGCGGTATACTGAGGCAATGTCACAATGTTTTATGAATATGTTATGAATAAGACATATATTCTTTAAGGTTTCATAGGATATATAATACATAGACTTTTGTCTTCAGTGTTGCCCAAATTTGAGGTGGAGACCGTACTGCCATCGTACCTGACCTTGAACATGACGTCTGTGTCGGCCGCTGTCACTGCCAAGTAGGTTCCCCTCACATACAATTTTCATCACGAGCGTTTGAAATACATCAGTGAATCTACACATTTCTCTATGGTTCCAACAATTATTCGTGAGTGATTTCCTTGATAATAAGTTTGCTTCTCTAAGGACAAGTTCTTAGAAAGTGTCGCATATAACTGCAAACATAACTGGAGCGTAATCATTTATACACTCATCTTCAACACATTGAATCTCAAGTCATATACAGTATTTGGCACATAGCTGAAATATGTGATTCTTAAACTATGTTGCCATTTCATTTATTTAAAGATACACACACGGCAAAGGTGTGGACGGAACAGCCAATATCCGTGTTCGTTTCTCCTACTACTATGGGTCATATAGCTCCAAGAAAAACCCATCAATTCAGAAAAAAGTAACGGTGAGTTTTCAGCGATACTTTGGAATAAGATTTCTTCACGCGTCTTCCTGATACATTGTACTTCATCATTGATGCTTAAATACCCACTGACAATTATATAGGTTAATTTATTTGTTTATGATGATCGTCATCCTTATTACTGATACTATGCTAGATGACATGGGTCATATTTAGTGTCTCCCGACAGAATGAGCCATGACAACAATCATTCTGTAATACGCTGCATATTATTCTGACATACAACTTACGCTTTCAGGTTGTTGATGGCAATGGTGACGTTGAATTTTCTCTTGATGAGTTGGGTGCCTTGGCCCATGAAGGAGACACCTATTCCAGCAAACCTTTGCTCGCAAACGACACCAACCTGCGGTATCGCCAAATTGTAGTGGAAGCTAATGTCACTGAAACACTAACAGGAAAGACGCTTCCTGCCAAGACGACAACCAAGACATTTCATGAAAATAGCAATAAACTCAGATTTATGGATGTTTGTCCCAATGTCTTTAAGCCAGGCCTGACATACCTGTGTGCGGTGAGCAAAGTCTGAAAGGATGCAATATGATTAATATGTGTACGATGATTAAAACGTCAAGTGTAATCTGTTGATTACAGGGCGGCACTTCCTTACGATTTATTAACCTATCCCTCTCTAATAGGCTTATTACGGTAGTTTGATAAACTCTTTCTTTTCTTGTAAGTCTGTATAAACATCTATCTTAAATATAGACAATAACCTGTCTACCTGAATTAGTTTTTCGAATCTATGGTTCACGATCCTTGGATTCGAACCCACATGCCGCATGGCATTTCGTTGAGATTCCGAACTCTATACATGTATTATGTCATAGGTTGGAAATGTAATTGATTCTTGCAATATGTACACACAAATATTTTTTTTTATACTTGTAAATTGATCCCAAAGTGTAAGAAATCGGCGGGGGTCGGGTAGCCTTGTCACGCCGAAGATCCGGGTTCGATTCCCGACATGGTTACAATGTGTGAAGCCCATTTCTGGTGTCCCCCGCCGTGATATTGCTGGAATATTGCTAAAAGCGGCGTAAAACCATACTCACTCTGTACAGGGGGGGGGGGGGGGGGGGTGTAGGGGGAGAGAGAGAGAACAAAGCAGGGTGGGGACAAAGCGGGGGGGGGGGGGGGCAAAGCAGCCGATATATTTGCTTGATATTTGATATATTTTCTCAATTAATTTTAACATATTGGATCGTAATTTGTCGGTATCATAATAACATAAAACGTTTCTCTCTTATGCTTGGGTAACCTCGGAGTGGAGTTTTATCTTACACTTCTACTTCGGAATGATGACAAAAAACGACTAACATTTATTGACATCTAACATATTGTCGTACGAAAATCAACATCTGGGATACTTTTGTGTTGTGTGTTACATTTGAGGTACTCGTGCATATTAAGTAACATTTTACATGTATTGTGTATAAATATGGCATATCAGTATATAGTGAGTTACATCTGTCGTACACAGGTATAGTAACATTTGACGTACCAGTGTATAGAGAGTAACATTTGATGTACCAGTGTATAGCGAGTAACATTTGATGTACCAGTGTATAGCGAGTAACATTTGATGGAACAGTGTAAAGTGAGTAACATTTGACGTACCATTGTATAGTGAGTAACATTTGACGTACCAGTGTATAGTGAGTAACATTTGATGTACCAGTGTAAAGTGAGTACCATTTGACGTACCAGTGTATAGTGAGTAACATCTGACGTACCAGTGTATAGTGGGTAACATTTGACGTACCCATGTATAGTGAATAACATTTGATGTACCAGTGTAAAGTGTGTAACATTTGACGTACCAGTGTATAATGAATAACATTTGACGTACCAATGTATAGTGAATAACATTTGATGTACCAGTTTAAAGTGTGTAACATTTGACGTACCAGTGTATACTGAGTAACATTTGACGTACCAGTGTATAGTGTGTAACATTTGACGTACCAGTGTATAGTGAGTAACATTTGACGTACCAGTGTATAGTGAGTAACACTTGACGTACCAGTGTATACCGAGTAACATTTGACGTACCAGTGTATAGTGAGTAACATTTGATGTACCAGTGTATAGTGAGTATTATTTGACGTACCAGTGTATAGTGAGTAACATCTGACGTACCAGTGTAAAGTGAGACGATTTTACTTTGTAATTATCATTTAACTTAGTGAGTAAGATTTAACTTAGTGTATTGTGAGTAAGGTGACCAAAATCCGATGTGTTTCTATTCGGGGAGAAACATCTGGCTGCGTGACGTCGAACTCAGTATCGAACTCACTAAAACTCAGAAAGCTGGTACATATCTGTCTAATCACCTTTCTCCTCAGTTTCCTCCATTCCTATTGTTATTGACAATGATGTAGTTTGAAAGGCAAATGCATGGTTGAAAGAAAATGCTCTATTCATTCTTTCATGCTGGCACTATCGATTCTCTCTCGAAACTTTATTTGAAAGCATTTAACAACAATCCAAATTAATAATCATATTAAACATTACAATGACAAATTCATGAAAGAAAGTTTAAAATAATATGAGGTTATCCAAAACATTTTATGTGCAGAAAGGAATTATATTCAATTTTAGCGGAATGAGACGGATTTGCTTACAAGAAGCACTCCCTCGCCTTGCTGCTTGATCGATATTGTAGTTTAAGGCATGACTGTTTCTTGCAAAAAGGGAAATCCATGCTTGCGCCATCGTAGGTCAAAACATTGTATCGACCAATGTTTTGATGATATTGTTTTCTGTTACAGTTACAAGTAAGCCAGCAGGACGACAAACTTGTGTCGCCATCTGATCTGGAAGACGTTAATGTAACAATCACCTATCAAGTGCTCCTGCCAACCACACCGGCTCCACCTACCACCACAACCACCACTACCACCAGGCCCAAACCTACACCAGACATGGTGCTGGAAGGTAATGGAACGACGGGTTCAGGACGCCCTCTACCACCCATCACTATGGTTGACCCAGACTTCACACGTGGCCTGCCTGGTTATTACCCCCGCTACAAGGCAGTTGTGCTCTCCACCAACCTGGTCAAGTTTAACCCCAAAACCGGCCTCGCTGAAATTAAGGCGAACATACCAACTGATGCGGAAAGCATTACTTTGAAGGTAAACCAAAGAATTGGTTATTGCTTCGCCAGAGAGTATTAGTGTCAAAGCTTTAAGATTTGTATTGAATATCAGTCATGTTAAATATATCGTACACAAACAAAAACTGTAGGTCGATTGTCGTTAGCTGTTGAATTAACACTCTTCTCCAAATTTCTTTCGTTTTGCTTGATGTTAAATTTAACGCCACACTCATCAAGAATCCAGCCATATGACAACGGCCTGTAAATAATCAAGTCTGGACCATCAATGAGACTCGTTCTACATGCGCCAACCAACTCAGCGAGCCTGACCACTCGATCCCGTTAGTCGCCTCTTTACACCAAGCATGGGTTACAGATGATCAATGCTAAAGTTCACGAGGATCTCCAAACTATTTTAACTAGCAATATCAATGTTATGTATGTTATGAAGGTTCATGACTACAACAATTATATTTTTAAGCGCTTCAGACTAGTCTTCTTTGTTGCAAAACTATTTTATGAATGCATGTTCAGATCATCCTTTGGCAAAGTATACTCACAACTCATAAAATGACGGATTATCGTATTTGTTATTCATCAAAACGTTTTGCTTTTATACAATTCTTACTAGTTTACAAATCACTTTGTCTTTAAAAGGATCAGATTACTTTCTCTCGAAGAAAGTTACGCATGACATCTTATATTATTATTACTCAATAATTATAATGTAATTAAGTAAGAACATTTCATTATATTTCAGCCATGATGAATATATGTTTAGGACACAATCGATACTTATTATGTGAAGACTTTATGACTTTGATGACAACGGTCTAATTTTAACTGGGACTGTTTTTGTAACTTGGAATCTCATTAAAATTAACTACTTGACAAATTAAATGGCGAGGGATGCTTGAAGTAAATTTGCCAAAATAAGCTCATTTGCTCAAGCGTTACCTACTACTTTATGCACTCATCGACCTTGAACAGCTTGTCGAGCCTACCCAGTGGCATTTTGTGAAACATGCACAATATCGCACTTGGTCGAGCTTGCGGATATATTTTATATGTCCTCGTTTCTAGGTGTCATCGTGACAATGTCACAGTGACCTCTTGCCGTTGTAAATTGTACATGTTCGGACATGCTCGGCCTCCCTTGATTGTACTACACGGCAACTACATGTATTAACGATTGACTGATCTAATATAATAAGTTTCCTAATTATGCGTTTAAATGTAAAGCCAGGCAATAGACAGTAAGGACAGAAGCCATATCCTGTCTGTAGCTCCAGACAAAGATGCAGCATGATAAATGTAAAGCATCTTATTGTGGCCTGGAAAATAGGCTTCATACAGGAACTCCCTATCTACGGGAGTGCATTAGAACCCTTGATTACTAGTTTTCAATTGTTTTCTCTTTTCTAACATAATTATCCAACTTCAGATTCGTGTTTTTACTTACTGATGGTTTCCAAAATCTTAAAGTTATATGAGAGTCTACATTGACATAAAAATTTGTGCTGCTACGATTAATCAGCCTTGGTTTTGATAGTACCTATTATCCTGATATCTTATCATCACTTGTTCTCTGTGACATTGGTGTGCTCGGTTCGGATGAAGGGAATACATAATAAGCGTAATTTGTTTAATGGTTTTAGTAATCATAGTAATCATTATTAAAGCAATTTAAAAGTAATGCCTACTTGACCGTAAGCCGTGTGCTAGAGAATGTGATAGTTGACTCATTGACTAAAGTACTGAAATGTGCTAAAATACCTCGTTATATTAGACCACAGCGAAGGTGCAGTCGAAACACATATCGATCACAAACGCGTTGTCACTGCACCGGTTTAGATCGAGAGAGCAGGACCACATTCAGTTTTGTGCATATATAATGAATCACAAGTTGCTAGCAACTGGGCAGGCTCTCCTCTGTGTTTCCTTCTGGAACGAGGACGCATTAAATACCTCGACAAGCAGGTCAAGATGAGCACAGAGAGTAAGGTACTCAAGTGTACGTCTATCTCCTTGCTGC
The DNA here is from genome assembly GCF_023055435.1 of Haliotis rufescens. Taxonomy (NCBI): domain Eukaryota; kingdom Metazoa; phylum Mollusca; class Gastropoda; order Lepetellida; family Haliotidae; genus Haliotis; species Haliotis rufescens. Next base: position 19,527,830 of record NW_025964361.1, read on the forward strand.
CCATGCGGAGCTTCACTTGTTTGGCACACAACCCCGAAGTGTCCCTCACTGATTAATTTGCCAAGTAGTTAGTATTTATCAGATCCCTATTTGAAAAAAGTAGTTCCAGTTGAAATCTTCTTTTGAATTGTAATATTGAAAAAGCACTATTTTACTTTAAAGAACTGTGTATTTGCTATGTTTCATTTCACTCTTGAATAATGAGTTTATTCTTTATGTGATTTAAATTGAAAGAATTTTTGTTAACTTTGATTGTGTCTACTTTTAAACAATAATATTACTTATTCCTGCAACAATTTGTAAAAGGTGATCTGTGTCTGGGAAACTCACTGGTTCATTGAATACGTGTGTATGAAATGAATTTGCAACCATATGATTCCTACCATGTTTAAAATGTGTGCCGAAAAAGATACCCTGCGGCAGTTATGTATTGTGTGAAAGTTGTTTCCAAGTTTTGAAAGTTTTAAGTTAAATCATATTTTCAAAAAAATATCCATTTTAACCGCTAAGTACCAGAACAGATCATAATAGCACTGAAGATATTTTCAATTGAAAATCAATGATATGCAAAAACCATCTGAGAGGAATGGCTGTTTTTTCTGCTCCTCGGTACCCAATGTGAATGTGTTTAGGTCTTTAAGTAGTCATTGATGCCCAGGCCATTCGTTCTGTAAAATAACATAGTACTCAGTATAACGTTAAAAGACATGTAGTCAGATAGTTAATTGGTCTGATGTGTCTTCTTTCAGGCTGAAGGTTTTAACACCCAGGCATATAGATATGCCAGCAAGAGTCATTCACCCACTGATAGTTATATTCAGCTCACTGTGCCAAATGCCGAAACTCGGGTAGGTGGTAACGGTAACCAGAGACCAGAAAATCTATTTTGTGGTCTCTGCGGTAACCACTCACGTCAATATAACAAGTAAGCGCTGATAATTGCATTTCATTTTCTATTTAAATGGTTCAATTTATTTTGCACTCACTATATTGATATATTGTATTCATTCAACGATTGTGATTCAATAAATCTGTCATATATTTGATTGATGTCTATACATCTTGTGTTCTAAACAACGTGCCAATGACATTTCAGAAGGAAGTGACCTTATAACCATATCTCTTTATCTTATCAGGTCGGTGACAGCATGGAATTCCAGTTAAGATCCACACAACCCATATCTGCCTTTACCTACCAGGTATATAACTTAACCCATATCTGCCTTTACCAACCAGGTATATAACTTAACCCATATCTGCCTTTACCAACCAGGTATATAACTTAACCCATATCTGCCTTTACCAACCAGGTATATAACTTAACCCATATCTGCCTTTACCAACCAGGTATATAACTTAACCCATATCTGCCTTTACCAACCAGGTATATAACTTAACCCATATCTGCCTTTACCAACCAGGTATATAACTTAACCCATATCTGCCTTTACCAACCAGGTATATAACTTAACCCATATCTGCCTTTACCTACCAGGTATATAACTTAACCCATATCTGCCTTTACCAACCAGGTATATAACTTAACCCATATCTGCCTTTACCTACCAGGTATATAACTTAACCCATATCTGCCTTTACCTACCAAGGGGTGGTCGGGTAGCCTAGTGGTTAAAGCATTCGGTCGTCACGCCGGAGACCCGGGTTCGTTTCCCGACATGGGTACAATGTGTGAAGCCCATTTCTGGTGTCCCCGCCGTGATATTGCTGGAATATTGCTAAAAGCGGCGTAAAACCAAACTCACTCACTCACTCACTCACTTTACCTACCAGGTATATAACTTAACCCATATCTGCCTTTACCTACCGTTTATATCACTAAACCAGAATCTGCCTTTACATATCAGGTGTATCATAAAACCTATACCTGCTTTTACCTGCTAACTATATAACTCTAACCCAAATTTGCCTTTAGCCACCAGGTATTTCACTAAACCCACACCTGACCTTCCCTGGCAGGTATATCGCTGCACCCATACTTGACCTTACATACCAGGTACATCATTAAACCCACGCCTTCTTTAACCTACTAGTTAATATCACTAACCCATAACTATTTTTGCCTAGCAGGTATATGACTAGCTCATATCTGCCTTTATCTAGCATTAAACCCATACCTGGTTTTCCTAACTGTATGTCTCTAACCCATATCCGTCTTAACTTTCAACGCATATCTGTTTTTATCTAGCATTAAATCCATACCTGGTTTTACCAACTATATGTCTCTAACCCATATCCGTCTTAACTTTCAACGTATATCTGCTTTTATCTAGCATTAAACCCATACCTGGTTTTACCAACTATATCTCTCTAACCCATATCCGTCTTAACTTTCAACGCATATCTGCCTTTATCTGCAAGGTATATAACTTAACCTTTATCTGCCTTTACCTACCAGGTATATCACAAAACCCATATCTACCTTTAACTCGCACACATCACTTAACGCATGTCTACCTCTACCTACCAGGTACATCATTTAACGCATGTCTGCCTTTACCTACCAGATACATGTTTATCACTTAACGCGTATTTTCCTTTACCTACCAGGTATATCTAACCCATATCTGTCTTATTACCCACGTAAGATACAGGCGGGAAGATACTAAACCCCGAATGTGAACAATAACAAGCTCTGTTGATGATCTCAAACGTAAAACGTTGTGAGTAGATCACAACTGTCTTTTCTTCTTTCAATGGTGACCTTGCCCTTTGTTCGAAGCTGTCACTGACAAGTAAGCAGATTTGAGTTTGTTGATTTTTATGTCTTCAGTATAGGGTCGTACAGTTAACGTCTTTGGCGAGCAATCTGATTTCCTTCATCCAAATGGTACGGCCAGGATGTAAATTCAAGGAAACCCAACTATACTGACTCGCTTTGATAACGCACCAACATGGATCCATGAAAATATCACGATAGTTGGCAAAGAACAAACGAAAATACACCATGTTAGGACTCAAGGAAGCTCCAAAACTGTTCTCAAGTTTGACAGCCGTTGTGAGTCGTCACCAAAACGCAGTAGAGAACGGTACTCAAAAACACGATTTTACAAAGCACGAAAAATACGAAACGTCGTTACCTTTTCGTGCAGAAATGGGGTATAAAGGGATGGCATTCAAAGGCTTCCCGCTTAATCGGTGTAGCCGCGGAATAGCACTGAGGACGCAAAGCCGAGATTGACACTTGAGGAACGGGAACGTGTCGTCACCCTTTCCTTAACCCGATTCTGACGCTAAGGCACAGAAATGCACGTCTACACGGCACAGCCAACGGTTTTTTCGACGCTGGCATGGCGGGTTTTTTTCTGACGAATCTAGATTTCACCTCAGGAACGCCGACGGACGTATACGGGTACGGCGTCGCCATGGTAAACGTTGTCACGATGATCATTCAGACTGATGATCGATGAGGCGGCGGAAGTGTGATGGTTTGATGAGATCCATGTATGCATAGGTCGTGTTAATGCAGTTTACTACAAGAACGCCATTTTTAAAACGTCACGTTGTCCTCTGTTTCCGTCAACACCAAGAAATGAATACTTTCCAACAGGACGCCGGAGCACATACAGCACGTGCTTCTATGGACTTCCTGGCATAGAAAGGCGTACCTGTTATGCCACGGCCTGCACTATCTCTCGATCTACCTGGGACAGCGCGTTGCACATCAACGTTAGAGAGCTCGCACTTGTCCTGCAACGTGAGAAGCGTAAGACCACAAGCTGTTATCAAGACTGATAGTGTCCATTAGAAGGCGTTATGGGGCATGCATTGCTACCAGGGATGGTCATACCCGGTACTGACTTTGTCTTTGGACCCCTTGCGTGTTCCATTTCCTCTACATTAAATTTGTATACTTTCCAATGCCAAATTTCATTACTAATGAGCTATGCTATCTAAGTGTGATTGTACTGCACAACCAACCCCATATAAAATTTGTTTATCGTCTATTTCACTTTTTACCTCTGGTGCGTTTTAAATGCGTTTCAGTATATTTTGATTGCACAGCCGCGACACCGTCGGTACGAGTGACATTGTGTTGGTCCGAAATTCAAGGCGCGGCGTTAATTGACTTTTTATGTTTACTTACAGTTGTCCTGCGTACTAACAATATTTGATTTACCATAAGTTGAAGAAATGCTTAAAATAATATCTATAGCGTTGTTGCTTTCATATTTGCACACACAACAGCAGGAACATGTTGTTAATGCGTAGGCATAGAAATGTCAACAATGCCCATATTTGGGCATATATTAATATTCATGAGCAAGCAGATTTGCAACCGGTTTCAGTTTGGTGTGTTAACGAACGAAATTTGTTTCACTTGGTCAGATACCCTTGAAAGTCCACTAGTTTCGTGAAATATGGTATCAAACGAGAATGAGTGTTGTATTCTCTGTTTTCCTAAGAGGTATATCACCGAAACCATATCTGCCTTTACCTACGAGGATAGACCCATATATTCGGTCATCAAATTGGCTGTTTCAAGTAGAGTTCATTTGATTCCTCTGAAGAATCGAGACTTACCGAAATACAAGATAGAATTTGCGTGTCAAAAATCTTGTGGATAACCGAATAACTACGAAAGAAAATATTCTGAAGCTCTTCTTTTGTAAGTAACTAGAGATGCCGTAACTAAATATTCAAGGTATGTGTGAGGATAAATTGTGGGAAGAAGACAGAATCGACTGAGAGGGTGTATATCAAGTTTGGTGACAACAGAAAGCTTACCATTTAGCAGACTGTGATGTCATATATTTTGCGACACAATGACCGATGTGACGTCATAATAGTGACGTTTGGTGTATGAGAAAACCGTACAAGGCTTGCTTAGTTTTCTTTAAGGGTGCCCACTACATGTTGGCTAACTGAGTTGCTGTGCTAGATGCTTTCAATGCCTGTCATATGTTCTAGTGGCGTATTACTGTATTAAAAAGACATATTCAGGTCCATATTATGCTCAAGGGGTGTTGTCGTCGTTTCCTCAATTCAGATCGGCAACACGCTACAAACAGTGGACTTGGCCCATGAAGCTTCACACGAGCGTATAGTAGTACATTTACTGACACCAAAGAGTTCGTGTATTTTTCCATGGTTTTGTGTTTTCAATGTAGAGTCAAGGTTACCTGTGGATTTAACCGCGTAAAATTTAACTTTTGAAACAAGGTAACCTAGCTCAACTTTGAAAACACAGCATGTTTATTCCCTAATTAACATATTTACCTATAAAGCCGTCTGTTCATAGTTTATATAATTTGCAGTGAACAAGCAATATAACATCAAACGGCCGTTTTCATGTGTTAGTATAAACACTGATACTGTGTCCATAAAATATACAATATCTAATTGAATAACACACGACTCATACCTATGCATGTGTTGCAGGTGTTGTCTAGAGGCCGCACTGTTGCTGTACAGGATGCATCTGTCCCTACTCCATCATCAAGCAACATCTTCGCCATACGTATGACAGCCGAGATGGCCCCTAACCCTCAGATTGTTGTGTACTATAAGCATGCTGATGGTGAAATTGTTGCTGATGCTATATCCATTAAAGTGGATGGAACATTTGATAACAATGTAAGATGACGGTTTTTCTCTAGTTTGCAGTGTTTCTTATTTTTTTTATCGAGTTTGGGATTTGGCAATGGCACATTAATTCCTGGAGAAATCATGTTATTATCACAATATGCACTATACAAGAATACATAAAAATAATATGGTCTGAACAGGAACATGTTCATTCATTCTTAGTCTTCACTCGCATACAATAATAACTATAAATCTGAAATGTTGTTCATTGATGTTACACCTGTCTGTCTGCCATACAACACGACATCAAAGTTTGGCTTCTCGTTCGACAAGTCAGAAAAACCGTATTCCTGACTTCGGGCAGATGGTGTGGTATGTAGGTCCAAGTTTGTTGTTTAACGCCACACTCAGCAATATTCCACCTATATGACGGCGGTCTGTAAATAATCGAGTTTGGACCAGACAATCCAGTGATTGACATCATGAGCATCGACCTAAGTGTTCTTGCAGTGCACTGCATTGGCTGGTCACAATAGTAACAATTATGCGTAGTTATTCGGTCTTGTCACTGTACCAGGTCTTTCAAATGCATTGTTCATAGCATCATATTTATTAGCAGACTGTCAATTGTGAATGAGTATGTTGACTGTCTGACAGGTGCGTGTCGAGTTTGACCGACGGAGCGTGAAACCTGGAGCAGCAGTGGATATGAGAGTGCACGCTGACCCCGACTCTCTGGTGTTCCTCCTGGGTCGGGACAAGAGTGTCCTGCTACTCAAAGACGGAAATGATATTACAGAAGAGATGGTAGGTTGATTTGAAACGTATTATTTAAAGATTTAACATTATAACAATTCGGGGCCTAACCATCATCTTACAGACAACAGATGACAATTGATTATTTCATACTTTTTAATGTCATGATAAGAGAGGGAGAGAGAGAGAGTGAGAGAGCGAGAGAGAGAATGAGAGAGAAATGGGAGTAAAAATGAAAAACATTCAGATTCAGTTTACTCAGAATTCCAGGCCTTTAACATTTATAGGTGCATCTTAATATCTTCTTTGATACATCTTAGAACTTAAACAATTTTGGTGTATTTTGAAGATGTACAAACGTATGCTGCAGCCAATATACAAGTCGAGTTAGTTTTATATTCTTGCAAGTACAAATTACCTTCTACTGCTTAACATGGGCAATAATTCATATATGATTTACATTTTAACAGAGTAACATACATACCTTACATCTGTTATATACAGTTCACATTCAAATAAAGATTTACATGAATATTTCCAAGGATTCCACCTTCATCAGTTTCGGCGATCGGGATCGGATGTACGGAAAGTTCTTTCAGTGAAGATGGATCTGTATTTTCTTCACAGTTAACCGCGACCCCTTTTACTGCTACCAAGCCTACCGGAGATTGTATTGTTTCTTCGTCGCCCTCGTCTGTTGCTGAAAATGTCAAGCTTAATGGCATCCCTCAGACTGCGTCTTCGATCGAACCCTCTAGAGCCGACTAGTCCTTGTTTTAGCCCCTTAATGCCGAGCCCCAGACAGGGTAACAACAAGTACCATCTTTTAGGATTCGGATGGCACTTTTTGTCTTCAATGCACTGGTTTAATGTCCACCTACTGTGACTGTTCCAGATGCTCTAGTGACACTACAGTCTTCCACACAAGTCTTCCACGTAGAATCATGGAATTCTAATGATTTAACCTCAATCCCGGATCGGGATCGGCAATCTGTGGCTCGCCGATCATGTGATTGGCGATCTTCTTAGACTCGCCATCCCTCCAAAGATCATGACTCCTCCCCAGATCACATTGTTTATTAGGGTCAGCGAACATCTCAAGATCGGCGCTCTTTTACAGATAAATATATCTAGAGGTACATCCAAATTTCCGTATAACGTCAATCGTGTTACTACGTACAAGGCCAACGAAGATCCAGTCATATCTCAACTTCTCGCAGTATCTTCTTCATCAACTTCTAAAAATCCGAAATGATTCCAACTGAACAGCGTATTCAGTTTATCGGGGTCCTGATCGACATGCACCTAGGCAAGATGTACATGCCCAAGGATCGCTGGATGAACATTCAACACTTTGTAACATTTGCACTCAGACAGTCACTCTCTCTGTGCCTCAATTGCAACAATGTCTCGGTCTCCTGATGTCAGCACATGCTCTCAACTTCACCTGCACGCAATTCAGTGTTTTTCTCAAGCCCTACCACCAGAACAACGATTCTATTTTCTCCAGTGGTGGCTGATTCCATTGAACGTCTGCAAAGGTGTCTTGTTGTGGCCATTTGCATATCTTCGTCGACGCCTCAATGGTGGGTTTGGGAACTCATTTACAGGAACTGCAAGTGGCAGGGCAGTGGTGCAAATATATCTATGTTTGCTGGACTGCAATCATTAATTCGGTCTTTCAAGTCGGCAGACCAGTCATCTCGGTTTTACACCCACCTGGGATTTTAACATCATACTTCGTCGTCTAACTTCGGCTGATTATGAACCACTTGCCAAGAAGGAGTTCGAACACATCACGCATAAAACTTTCTCCTGGCTCTCGCAAAGGCTGCTCGAGTGAATGAGAATCATGCTTTCATGCGTGAACATGGGAACGTTTTCCTAGGCTTGAGAGGGGATTTCATCACCAAAATCAATTTCCTGGACAACTTGATTTGATTCGCACCTTTGACGTCCATCTTGAATCCTGAGGATCTTGAAGACGTATCCTGTGTCCCGTAAGTGCGCTTCAGATCTATTTTGATGCGGCGAAACCATTTCGGCGTTCCAGTAAGAGACAGTTTATCCCACTTTCTAAGACAGCTGTAAAGGACGTTTCCTGTACCACGATTTCGTTTTGGGATTGATTCGGTTGTTCTCCGAGCTTATACCTTTCCTGGCCTCCATGCTCTGGCTGCTTCCATCCCTCACGAAACTCGCATCATTGCCTCTCGCACAAGTCTCCAGGACACATTTGCACAGATATGTTGAGACGTGTACCCGATCCAGTTTGTTGTACTTCTTTGTCCTTCTCCATGTCTCTTTTAAGTTTATTGTAACTTTTCGGGTTTTCCCAGACTGAGTATCCGATAGGAGGATGTATTCAGGCTCGGCCGAATCTCGGTGTCCCGATCCTCTATTCCATTCACCTCTGCTTTTCTGGATATGGGCGATCGTTTCTCTTCTCGTCTTTAACTAACATTCAATCCCTGAGACATGGTTGAGGTTGTTTTTTTATCGTCCATGAAAAATAGTGATACCCTTGTCTTGTAGAGTCGATTGGCTGGATTCCATTTCCTAATCGATTAAAAGTCGTGCATCATATTGTTTGGCTTTACAATTACGCTCGCTTACAAATGAACTTCATGTGGTTTTCCTCTGTTCACGTATCAAGGTGACAACACTCTTTTGGGGTGTTTCATCCCAACCCATGAGCTGTCTTATGACACAAGACAGTTTTACTCACTTTGGTTCACAATTCGTTTAGCCTATTAAGCTCTAGAAAGAGCTGGGGAAATCACGTGTTCAGCTCGTGTATGTCGACCAGTATGAAATGCGTGCATGATCCAGATTGTTGGGCGGTGACGAATGTGATGCTAGGTGTGTGGGGGTGAATTGTTTTTTCCGAAGCTGGAAACCTTTGTTTAGGCACGTTTCCACTTAATGTCGAAAGAAGAATGAGAAATGTATAGTGTGAGATAGGATAAGTATATAATTATACAATTCATTGTAATATTTACAAATTTGTACAGAAGAAAACTGAAAATAATCACCCAGAAAATCATCATATAAAGTCATTTTAGTCTTGTCGAAGGTTGTCTGATGATAGTCCTTGGTTTTCACAAAACTGAGTGTATATGACTGCTTTTGTTAGTCCCTGTATATGGATGTATTTCTTTCATGACGAACCCATTTTTTCGGTATATGATGTAAAATCCTGAAGAAAGGGAGATACGTTTCGTCGAGATTTCTGGTTGCCTGTGTTAAAAATCTTAGGTCGCGCTTGTTTTGCAGTAGCGAGAACTAAGATTTGATTTTAATTATATTGAAACTGATATCACTTAGTGGTACAAAATTCAAAATAGGCTATGCCACGAATTCTTCTACAGCTTGAAGATCTTTGGGCTGAAAATTGCTAATATTTTTGGAGTACATTTCCAATTTGTCTCTTTGAAAATTAAACAATTTAGTATCTTCCCACATGGTTAACGATTTATGTGCTAAGTGTCGCCATAACCCCTGAGACGCATATTTTCACTTTCATATACTTATATTTACAAAAAGATGGGTTTCAAAGCACCATAATAAGATGTGTGGAATGGGGATGATGAAGTAATGATCTATCTGATCATTAAAAAAAAGTGTCTAAGTTTCGAAAACTATGTTTTAACATTTAATAAAATCCTTTCTTGTATGTGAATTGAAAACATTACTCCAATGATTTTGAATAGATCAACGTAGAGGTATATGCGGACAGAGTTGTTTGACTAAGGTTTTATCACGGTTCAAAATGAAAACCAGAAACATGTACTGTAGCAAACCTTATTAAAAAACAGCGATCAGTTCTGAGAGCCCCCCTTCAGACCCGTCTAAGGTATACTCAGTTTCATCTTCGTACAGGAAAATAAAGTGTTCTACACTTTAAAGTCTATACCATTATCACACTGATTAGATTTTATTGCAAGAGCAAATAACGCCATACATGCGACGAAGAGGTAAGGTGGCTAAAGTGTCAAAAAGATTTCTCAAAATCAATTCAAATACCAGGTATTTTATGTTTCTGACAATAATTCATCAAATCATGAAGTATTTTACTATTTCCTCCACTTAATGAATTTTTTGAACATGTTTCTGTTTCACGAATCATATCTGGGAGGGCCTATTTTAGGCGTAAGGCGATAGCCCCTGATGCGATTTTATTGTGGACATTTAAGAGACCTAGCTTTTTTATATGGTATATCACGGGAATGTTTTGGGATACCTGCGATAATAATTTATATTTGAAAGTCCGACAGAAACCATTTTTTTCAAATATCTGTGATCGATCCCCATAGAAACATACGTATATCTTTCAAGGAATATTTACACAATTTTTCGCCAAATATTTACCTGAGCTATTTTTCTAGTTTTCATGTTTCTAACGATGGTGCACTCTCTTCTAGAGTATGTGATCTTTCACAAAATTACCTTCTATCATTTGTGTTATACATCACCATTTGTAAATATATCTAAATACAAGTGCAAATCTTCCGCGTAATTACTTTTGTACAGATTTTCATAAAAGATCATTCCTTTGATATATCATATTTTGTTGTCAAGATGATATCTTTTATGATTTGTGTTATATTAATCTTTACAAAATATCTGTTTTCAAAATTCATAAGATATTTAGTTTTGATTTTAATCCCTCTTTTTCTGTTTTGATAGTTTCAAGTTATTCAAGTTTTAATAACTAGATTACTTCATATTTACATTTTACGTATCTCATAAAATAATTGGCGGTTAACTGTTATTTCTATAGTTTCTAAATTGTCATCACATCCAGAGAGATTCTTATATACATAAAGTTTCAAGTTGTACACAGTCACTGTCACATTTCTTTAATGTATTAAATGACAATTTGTATCCTGACATAAACAAAACATAAAGGAACCAGAATACACGCCGAAATGCAAAAAAGATTTAAGAGGTAATGTTTACAAATGTCACTGCGTGACCTTTTACTTCTCATCAAAGTAAAATGTTGTTCTAGCAAGGGACAGTTTAGGATTCCAGATCGAAAACAAAAGCCGGTACGGGTTTTCGGAAACAAGATGGTTTCCCCGATCGGTTTTTGTAATCGATAACCTGTTGTTGTTAATAATAATCTGCTGCTTATCACAATACATTTTGTTACCTCTCATTCCTTGTCTGTAATCACTCCAGATTGATAAGGGTGTAAGAATCTACCTCGCAACGTCGCTAAATTCAAGAAACTAGAAATTGCCATCAATAAAATTGTATAATTGTCCAAAGATACATTTCAACAGTGCAGTATTCACAGGCTGTATCACATCACGGTACATTTTCTATTGCAGGTTTCTCGAGAGCTCATGTCATATGACTATGGTTCCTACTTTGGGTGGTTTGATACGTGGTACCGTGGATGCTGGCTGCCTCGCTCTTCAGGGGGTACTGATACCAAGGGAGTATTTTCCGTAAGAGTTCATTTTGATTAGTGCTTAACAACAACTCAGATTTATGTGTGTTATGTTCTTAACCCATACATAAAGTATTATGTGCAGTCGTGTGCGGGATAAAGGATCATAGCACATATAAACCCCAGTCTTGCTTCATTTTGTGTGAGAAGTGTATCTGTATCTGTTTCCATTCAAATTTAACTTCATATCAACGAGGCTATACTACGCACATCAGACATACAGGCACCAAGCAATACTGGTATGCTGATATGACATAGTTTGTTGTCCGTAAAATGGAAGGTTTGACCATCACGAAAGTCATTGAAAAGATTTGTTGAAGTCATCAACTAAAAGGTCTGTTTTTTGTTTATTATCAAGGGGGCTAACCTTGCCGTTGTGACCGATGCCAATGTGTACGAACATAAAGAATACTACAACTGTGAGTATAGGTGACGTTATTAGTACACGCGTATCAGCCGCTGTTTCGCATATTGTGAGGACCAACTATCATCTCAGGCGCATAGTAGCGTGAAGTTCCCTTCTGATAAAAGTTTATAAATAGATAAACATAAACGATGTACGTTTCATATTGTTCTTATATTAAACTAAAATAAAAGTCCCTCTTCATTTTAACATTTGACTTACCCTTCAGGTTCATGTACTACTGAAGTACATATGAATTGTTGAAGATCGAATAACGATCGAAAGGGTACATGTTAAAGAAAACAATTGATGTAGTTTCTACCATGACATTACGTTAGACCATTCGAGCTATCGACTCCTGTGATCGGAATATAACATAGTTTTCTTTAAAAAGAACGGGCGCAGTGACCCCGTGGTCCAACGTTCACAAATTGGGCCCAACAAATTGAACAGATGATGCCCTGACATACATCATTTCGATTCTGTTATTGTCTCGTCTATTCAAATTTGTCATTGCTTTATCTTATTTTTGATCAAGACAAATCGTATATTTGATGCAAGACTAACCCGAGATCATGTGCATACTAATCATGTCAATATTCTACCACCGATCATATATTTACACTCTGTAGCTTAATCGAGTTGTTCTAAGTAAGAAAGTGTCACCGCTTCCCAACTCCGAAAAATTAAATAAAACTCCGTTGAAAGAACTTTCATGTAAATTATGGAATATTTATGTCATTGGAGCGGAGATGAATTACACTTTAGTTTTAAATGTAAATATTTCGATGAATACTGAGAAATGTACATTCCAAAATGCTATTCAAAAGGACACATATGTTACAATTCCAGGAATTATTTAACTGCCATAACAAATCTACAGAAGAGAAAGAAACTATGTAAATTTGTTAACATCATACCTGGTTAACCTCTGTCCGCTACTATGTAAATTACTGTTTGTACCTCATATGCCGATGTATTTAGGCAAAAGTTATTGTGACATACAAACGACAAACAGAATCAGCGTTAGCTTTTACTGCCGCGAATGAAATGTTATCACATGGAAAGACAAATGTTCCAAGGTATGGTAACGATCAACAGTCCATGAGAACAGCGTAGGGCATATGCAAAACAAGAGGGGGTTCACAAGCAAGTTCACAGTCAGTAGCGAGTGTGTCCACCCTGTGCACCGATGCAGGTCTCGCACCTCCGCCTCACTGCCGCCTCGAAACGTCGATGATAGTGCTGGGGATGAGCATTATATAAGCGAAGAAAGGTTTGGCGGAGTTCCCGCAGCGCTGTTGTAAACGTAAACGTCGCTTCATTTCATCCCAGACGTGTTAAATGGGATCTTGCGGGCCAGGGAAACACATTAACGCTGTTCTGATTAAGATAATGCTGTACAACTCAAGCAACGTGTGGACTGGCGTTATCGTGTTGCAACGTCACTCCAGGGACGTTCTGTTGCAAAATCTCGTCACGGTACCTCACAATATTCAAGTTCCCCTCAATCACAATTATTGGCGTCCTTGCTGCAGCTGTTATCCCACCCCAGATCATAACGCCCCCACCTTCATAACGACCCCCTTTCAGAACACATGACCTGATGTAACGTTCACATGTGCGCCTGTAGACATGTGTCATGCCATCAACTCGGTGACGAGAACTCTTCTCCACTCACATGCTCCCCATCACAAGTATTGTCTGCTCCACTGGATCAGACCTGGCTGGCTCGAATCTAGGTTATTTCTGAAACGAAACTGTTGAAATCAATTCAACGCAAACCTGTACGCCTTAGGCCACACTTTTTAAATTTTATGTTTCATGCATTTATTCCAGCTTTTCCACTAAGCCGGTTGAAATAAAAATAAATATAAATAGCTATGTCACTCATTTATTTATATATTTATTTATATGAAAGTCATTCTGCCGTTAAAACTGCAGCTGGTTTCTTGAATCCCTGATAGTGACGTAGACATGGGATTTTTATGTAACATTTTATATTATATAAGAGGGTCTATATTACTAGCGGGAGAAATAATAAAATAAATATTTTTATGTTGAATTTATTTCTTTTCCAGCTGCATTTTAGTAGGTGCAGCGGGCCTGTGAAATGAAAAATATAAAACATGTGGCCTTATTTATGTTTGAAGATATTGATATACTTAAAAGCCTGTTAGCATCATCTTTCATATCTCCCACAGCGAATCTGGTATTGAGGTTGGCTGTGGACAGGCCTGAGGTCCTAGATCCTGAAACTGCTGAAACTGAAAACCTGATAAAGAATCTGTTATCCTTTTGGAGCACCTTGGAATATATTGAAATTTCATGATTATGTTACGCAACAAGCATTTGAGTAAACAAACAGACTAAACCCATTATAGGTGTTGACCTATGCACTACTGCTTGATTATCAGAATTAAAAATTACTTTCTTGTTTGTAATTATATAAGATGTTCCCCCAAATATGAACTGCCACAAATATCAAAACCGTGAAGTATTGTTTTTTTACAAAAATGAGGGTTTGTGGCATGCAGGGCGTATGTGGAGGGAGTGTGTGTGCGTTTGGGTGTGGGGGTTGGGTGTGGGAGGGGGGTGCCTGTCTTTAGCGCAAAATGAACGGAAAGGAAAGGAACGGACAGAGTTTCCACCCTTTCCCCATAGATTGCGACCCATAGCTCTAGTTGATAATTGAATTTTATTATTATATTTATGATGCAATAAACTATCAATCTAAGCAGTCGGGTCTGTTTATCTGAGGAAAACTGAAAGCTGAGTAAAATTTCGGAAATGCGATTGTGAAAAGTAATTCACAAAAGTCACATGAAATTTAAGAAAATAGACTGCTTCATGAATGTGTCATTACTTCGTTTTGTTTGTGTTTAACGCCGCACTCAGCAATATGTCATCTGTATGACGGCGGTCTGTAAATAATCGAGTCTGGACCAGACAACCCAGTGATTGACATCATGAGCATCGATCCACGCAGTTGGGATACGATGACATGCATCAACCAAGTCAGCGAGCCTGGCCAGCCGATCACGTTAGTTGCGTCTTACGACAAGCAAAGTCGCCTTGTACGGCAAGCATGGGTTTGCTGAAGACCCATCCTACCCCGGATCTTCACGGGTATGTCATTTGTTCAATTTCATGAGTGATCCGTATTTCAGATGGTGGCCTTTACGCAATGAATGATAGAATGGACTCTGGTGGGATGGGCCGTCAGTCAGTTGCAGTGCCTGAGCAAGCTAACTTTAAACCTGTAGAGAGAACACGCACTAATTTCCCGGAAACGTGGATTTGGACCATGGTGGTTATTGGGTAAAACACTTAACTATACTGAGCATAACCTTAGGGATTAGAATCCAATTGTTTGTTTGTATGGACAACATATCAGTAAGTTTGTGCACACTGTATAGCGACTGTTATCCATATACGTATTAAAATTAACTTAATATTAGCACTAGATCTGAAGCAACTGGTTTGATGATTCAACTGGAAATTCAGGTTCAAAGAGAAGTAAAGAAATGAAAGAAGGCACAGCATGTAGATTTGTGTATACATGTGTCTGTGCCTATTTTGACTTTGTCCATGAAATTACACTGACACGTCTAATGAACCTTTATCCCATATATCCAGTGCTTCTGGGCAAAGCGACTTATCATTGCAAGCTCCTGACACTATCACAACGTGGATCACAAGTGCCTTTGCTGTGCATCCCGGAAAAGGACTCGCTGTCGCTACCCGGACTGCAAATGTAAGTGATACTACAGCCCATTCATTACTCATTAATTTCAAAATTGTTAAGTTATAAAGGCGACCTATTTGTATTGTTCGTGTGACTGAAGACATGTTTTAGTTAATGGATTATATATTTCTTTATCGCAGCTGACAACCGAACGTAAACTTTTCCTGAGATTAGAGCTCCCGTATTCTGTTGTTCGCGGAGAAGAGGTGGTACTACAGGCGACAGCATTCAACTACCATGACCGAGATCTGCCCGTAAGTGAGTGAGTGAGTGAATTTGGTGATTAAAGCCGCAATCTGCAATATTCCAGCTACATGTATATACCGGTGGTCTGTTCTTCCTGTAACCCATCTCATCGTAGTCGGGATATGGAAAAATGCATTCAGCTGCAAATACGTAAACTGTAAATTGCGTATTAAAAAGCAAAGTGTGCGGACGAATTTTGTATCTACCTTTGTTATGAAATGAAGAGAACGTTTTTTCCGTTTTTCAAAACAATCATGTCCATATTTTGAAACACTGACACATGCCTTCAGAAACTGTGGAAAGTGCAATTGTTTTTTAAGGAAATGAAACATTGATATCACATAGTTGAATGCTTGGAAAACTCTTCCTACAACAGTTTTCAACGGGAAACCTCACATGTGCTTTACGATGAAGAGATCAGTCCCAATTTTTCACCTACTCCGAACGCCATATATATTTTGTTCCAATTAAATATTTTCATCGTTTTATTTGTATTGCAGGTTCTCATAGTTCTGAAACGGAACAAGGACTTCCACAACATTTTTCTGAGTGCAACATCTGGTGTTGAAACTGGAAAAGACATATACTCAACTCAACAATCACATTCTATTGATGTAAATTTTATTTACCTCTTTGTTCTATATTTTGAAGAGTAACTTTTTGCAGATGAACCAAGAAATAGCTGAGATTCAGATACGATCTGTGTCATTCCAAATTTAGATTGATATAGATTTGAAATATGTTCGTTTAGAATGAGTTCAAAATAATATCCCCTTCCCTATTTTTCTAGCAAGGGTTATTATCCTTACTTTATGACTCTTATGGGAGGGATGGTGGTTTCTTTTACATTTTCTTTTCATAGATTTGCTTTCCTGCAAATATGAAATGCTACTTCTGTCAGCCAAAGCATACATAAAGTAATAGTGTAAACATATAGCGGCATGTCATATATATATATATATATATATATATATATATATATATATATATATATGACGCCCTGGTTCACATGGAAACAGTTGCGAGAGAAAAAATACATTTCATAACACAAGATGTGCAATTATGAACCAATGGCAACATTCAAGGTAAAGTTCTCACATCTTATGTGACATCTTATCTTGAGCACCTTGTGTCCAGATACCAGCAGGTGAAGGTCGCGCTGTGTATTTCGTGATCAAGCCTATGGCGATCGGTGACGTGACACTGGAGGTGGACTTATTGTCCTGGGTGCCTGGCGATGGCGTGAGGAGACCCCTGAGAGTGGAGGTGAGTTGTAATTAAAGGTGTTTTGAATGTTTTAATACAATTTCAGTTGCAAATCTTTATGGTAAATACGCATATATTTCAGTGGTTTGGGCAATTTGTAAAGGGTCATGTAACACATTCGATATTTCGTCCTGAATATTGTTCCGACATTAAATCAAACTTGGCATGAAAAGAAATCATAAAAAATAACATGAAATCATTTTCTCATAGTAAACGAAGGGGAATCGAAAATGTGTTGGCCTCATTACTTTGTGTAATTTGGGATTCCAACACATAAGAAGAATATGATCTTTCGAAAGACATAACACTAAGTCACAGGCTGATAACCACATCTGCTTTCGAGAAGTCAACTAGAAAAGTTTACAGGGGTGAAAGAAAATGCGGAAATGGAGAAAAGATATGTAAAACACGCTTTGGCTTGACTGCCTTTCATATTCAACTGTTAAGAAATGGGCTGCTGAATTTATGCATAATGATGTGGAGACGGTGCCCTTCATAAAATGGATAGGTTTTGTATCAGTTCAGTCCATCCTAACTGACACAATTCACATGGGCGAAATATCTGCAAGATGGGTACTCAGAATGATGGCACCAGATCAGTTGCCGATTCAGCTGAACGTATCCAAGGACCAATTGATCAGTCATCCGAAGAATCCTAGTAAATGTGAATTTTAACCCTGGGTGAGTCAGTACTCAGAACAAACAGTGGTAACCCCCAAGGAAATACAAGAAGGTGGTGTCAGGTTACAAAGTTATCGATACGAATTTCCTGGACAGTAACGGGATAAATACGATTAACCATCTGCATCGAGGTCAGACGGTCAATGGACACTACAATGCTGACACAGAATTGTGTCAGCTAAGAAAAGCATGAAAAGCTCCATTCACGTATGCTAAAGCTTCAGGACAATGCAACTTGCACTTGTGTAGGTGGCTGTAGTTGCAATTGGTTGCTTTGAATTACTTCCCTATCCCTCTTCTGGCACAGTGTCCTCTGACCTTAATCTGTCAAATCAACCCTGTGTGATAGAGTTTTACCACCAACGATGATATGATTGCCACCGTCTAGGCATTTTGGAGGATTAATATGAACACTTCTATTGTGGAGGAAAAACAAAAGCTGGAGCACCATTGCCGCCCCTAACCATAATTCCGCCAGCTCCTGATTGCATTCGAACCACGGACCTTCTGATCCTTGACCACATGCCCAAAGAGGTTAATCCCGTCAGCAATCTGACAAGATAATGATACCATTTATGGATGCCTCCATGCCCTGCTATGGGATGACACACTCACCTGTCATATCCGGTTGTATTACTATAGTAAGGATTAAGTTGTCAGATAAAGAGACAACTAAACTTATTTTGTTACATACATAATCCTTGACCATAACTTTTGTTTGTTTGTTTGCACTCAGCAATATTCCAGCTAAATGATGGCGGTCTGTAACTAATCGAATCTGGAACAGACAATTCAGTGATTGAACTCACGAACATGGATCCACATGCATCAAACCAAGTCAACGAGCCTGGCCACCCGACCCCGTTACTCGCCTCTTACGACAAGAATAGTCGTCATTTATGACAAAAATGGGGTGCTTAAGACCTATTCTACCCCTGATCTTCACGGGTTTTGACCATAGCTAACGTAAAGTTGATACTTCATTAAGTATACTTGTATACTGCATTCTTCTTATTTTAATTATTCGTTTTTCCGCTGTTTGAACTGTACACTTTAGACTTATTGTTTGGCTGTAGCATTCTATGGTGTACATGTAGGATAAAGCTGTAAAGGGTACTGCCTGTGATGGTATTACCTTTACGTCTTAGTCGTTTGCAATTTTGTCATTACATTGTCATTATGTCCCAAAGAGTTGGCGTCTTTTTTATGAGGTATTTAAGAAGCTGGTACACCAAAAGGTAAGACTGAGGAAGAACTCAGGTGTTGGTTAGCATGTATGGGAACTCCAATTCATCAGTTCAGAGGTAGTTCTTCAATACCAATATGTCAAGAACTTCTCTAATATTGCTTGGCCTCTCTCACATCGGCTCCCTCGGTGAATCGGGAAATCGCTTCAAGAACAAAAGACTTGAAGATTAAACACTTGAAATTAATGAAGATTCAAGTTCACTAGTAGTAGGTGCAATTCTCTAGATTCTAGATAAAAAGACTGTGATGGATGTTCAGAAGAACACCAACAGAAGGCAGACCTCTGGCATCAATCTTACATTCTCGATGTCCAAGAGAGGATATCAACCTTTACTTTTACTGACCATTTCACAAGATATGCTCGAGCCTACCCTACAAGGAACATAACGGCAAAGACCACCACAGAATTCATATTCAACAACTTCTTTGTACACAATGCTTTTCCTCAGAGACTACATGCAGAACAAGGTGTCAATTTGAGTAACCTGATCACGGAACTGTGCATGCTTGACAAGGACAGGACAAGAGTAGGACCACACCTTACCACACACAGGGAAATGGGCTGACAGAGAGATTTAATCGTAACCTGATAAGTATGTCGGGTTCCTTGCAACAATCCCAGAATACCAACTGGAAGTTATACGTAGCACTACTAATCCATGCCTATTGGAGAGCATCCTTTTTTCCTTATGTTTAGCAGAAAACCACGTTTACCTGTCGACATTGCTTTTGAAAAAGGTTCTCCACAAAGTAGACAAACTGACACCACCCACATCACAGATCTGCGCCAGCACATTGCCGACTCCTACAAGTTGGCATCAGATGCATCACGTAGAGCCTGCAGGGGGTAACAGAAGAGTAGGAATGGCATCGAGGTCAGAGGAGCTATTCTCAGCAATGGAGTCTTTGTGAAGCAGCTTGCATTTTGGGGGGAGCGCAAACTGGCAGACAAGTGCAAACAAAGCATCTATGTTGTGAAGGACCAGAAATCCCAGTGGTCTTGTGTACAATAAAAAGATAAAAATGGAGGGCGAAGTGCACTTCATCAAAAACTGTCAACGCGGTTGGGTAATAATCTGAACAACACAAGCTATTTTCAGAAACTAGCTTACCTATGAGTAGCTCTTTGCAGGTATGGAAATTAACAGAGACAAGTATTTACGGAAATAAATGTTAATTATTTAGGTTTAGTTTAATACTTTAATTCTTATTAGTTAAATAGAATGATGCTTTAAAATCCAAAAAGTACAAACATATTGTTACATATATATTCACAGAAAGTATTTGAGACAAATGGTCTTAATACCGTGTTGATTCACAAAAACTCAAATGATTTGCTTGATTTCTAATAATCTCCATAAGCTTCAATTCCTTGATCCATGAGGAATTTGATATAAAGGAGGCGACCATGAATATAGATACATATCAATCTTGAAAGGTTCAAGACAACTTGTCTAATCTGAAAGCAAATATCATCTGAAGTTTACTTAGCATCTATGTACAATTTGGGGATAAGACATTTTGGCAAGAAGGCATCCCCATTGACACGGATGTTCTTACTTATCTGTTTCTTTGCACATATAAATTTCTGCTTAGATTGGCAAAATCAAAACAAGGCAATTTGTCCAAGTACTTTAACTTAAGATTGCGTTGATCTGATAATGTTCAATAATGATCAAATATACACATATTTCCTTCCTCTGATTTACGCACCTGAACTAGAAATACAAGAGGCCCGTGAAACCGCCACATCTGTTTTATATTTAGGTCTATGCATAGACAGTGACAAAGAACTATCCACAAGGTTGGGTGGCAACATAAGATAAATTAAACTTTACAATAGTCATTTTATCCTTTATCTTGAGAATATTCCAGGAGCTCCAGACTTTGGTATCTACATTTCACGAGTTTGAGATACAATCGAGCATGGTCTTTCTATAAGATTTTAAAGAGTGCCATGTGACTCTTCCTTCAATGTTGTTTGATTCAAGGCCTCAGTAAAGCTTTCAAAACGTTTTATAGTTGACATGTGGAGGACTTTTTCCATATGTGAAGCACCAGTCACCAAAATGATTCCCGGTGCTTCTCGACTTGTACCATACGTTCCCGTGTTTTTGCAAGTGAACAATTGTTTGTGACGGGTGCCACCGGTGGTGTAGGATACTCGTACTTTTTCGCGAACACCTTGTGTTATCACTATTAAATAGTGATTTGTATACACATGATATGATGTCACCATCTATAAACTTCTGAGACCTGCATCACTTCAAGCGTTTCTCCCACATTAAGTTCATACGCTGTAAAATAATTGGAATACTGTTTAAAGAGGCGTTAAACCTAATTCATTCATGTTTATGATACAGTTTCTTTTTATTATGGAAATGGTTTTGTCGATTTTACTTTAAAGTTATTTAGATGGAAAGGGACAGCCTGATTTAAAGGTATACTCGGGCAATTGTATATTTTGATTCCTCATGTGGCTAGCTGGGATGAAATAGGTTTTTTCCTGGTTTGAACATTTTCTCTGGTAGCCATGTGTCTTAAACCGGAAGACCGTGTTGGGATTTGTGGAAATAGTGACGAGGGTCTGTTTGTTTGTTTTTTCAAGTGCTTGCAAAGCCATCCTGATATACTCAACTAGCATGGAATTTTAACGCTTTAATCTTTTAAAACATCGGTTTCTGCCTTCAAGCCTGAAGGATTGGAGCGCACAGAAAACGAGGCTTGGCTGATCGATCTCCGGGGATCCTCAACGTTCCAGGAAAGCACATCCGTCGATTTCCCTCTACAAACCGTCGAGGGGTCACAAAAACTAAGAGTCAGCGTTGCAGGTATTGTAAACCAATTTAATTTTGTTTGTGCAGGGAGCCTATATAAGATCTATGGAATACCATTTGTAACAAAGTAGGATAGAAGTAAGATATCAACAGCTTCGACACTGATGACAATTTAGAAACAAAACGTATGTTAAATACATCTGTATGCTTGTTTTACGTTGTATACAGGTGACATTCTCAGTTCTTCTCTGACAAATATTGAGAATCTAGTCAGAATGCCTGGCGGTTGTGCAGAACAGAACATGGTGAGATTTGCCCCAAACATCTACGTCATGAAGTACCTGCAGAGAACTCAGCGTTTGACCACACACATTAAAGACACAATTGAAACGTATATGGAGAAAGGTATGCTGTTACATCTGGTGTCTGTACAAACATACTAACTATTTTTAAGATGATTAAGACAGGAACAAATAGATATGCATATTCAGATGTCTGGGAATATTAGAACCCTTTTTACCAATACAAAACAAGTTATTAATCAGACCTATAGGTTTTGATGCTTGCTTTGCTCGTAACGATACTGCTCCGCTATATACATGCAACGAGGAGATTTCAACAAACTGTTTCAGGATTTACAGGCAATGTAAATCTCACCGGCTTTTGTCTTGAGAAATAGACGATCCCAAAATACTTATGATCTTTGGCGGTTTGTGGTTTGTCTTTCCGAAGCATAGCTTCCCATGTTTCAACAATGTTCCCCGTTTGTTAATACTTTATCGGAAAAGTCTGTGAGAGACTTACGTGTAAGGTCACGTTTTTCCATGCATAGTGGTTATTTAATTTTAATAATATGTATGTAAGCTTGTAATAAGTGATGCCAACTCTTTATGAGTAGAAGGCCACGGTGATCTTCATTCAATGAACAGCATTTATTATATGTTTTTTTTTAATAATTTCCCCAAATCCCGATGTCGTGGATCATTGCTCATAATATCAGTCACTGGATTATCTGGTCCATATCTGGTCCATTATATATAGACCTCAGTCATATAGCTGGATTATTGCTGAGTACTGCGTTACACAACAAAGATACAAATACGACCTAGATATTATATCATGTACATCTCCTTTAGGGTCCTGGGAAATGTAATTGGCATATTAATCGGTAGCATATGCTGTAATTCAGTTTTACATTGAATTCCATCTTGGAACGTCATATTTGTTTATATTCACTTTCCATGTCACACGCTGAAAATGAATTGAAACTCAAAAAGTGTTGACTGTAGCGTGATGAATATTGGTATGTATGTTCCTTATGATGGACACCCGAAGTGATCATTGAGATATCTTTATTGAAGGTCAAAGTCACTCGAATGGTCTTTCATAAGGTAGTTTTGGCTCTTTATGTACTGAATCAATCAACTGTTTAGATTTATATGATTGTAAGAGTTAGACTTCACTTTTATAACAAGTTGTATTTAAGCCTGTGATTGGTTGAAATTGAGGGTCAGTGTCATTAAACAACAGGTTCAAACAGATTTCTGGAGTCTGCACTGCGCATGACTTATTTCCACAGACGGAAGTAATATCATTCAACCGGAAGTGTCTGTATGTTTCATATTATTTAGCTTGAGGAATGGGACTTTCTGATTTAAAATTGTTCTTTCCCAAACCGGGAGTGATGCAATTAGACTGCTAGTGATCAGTGGAGATTCCTCCACGATCTTAGTATGTTAACTAGAGGCAAGATACTTCCATATTTTATGAGGTTGTGGTAGGCCTGTATTTCACCAAAATGAAGGTGATGGTTTAACACTGGTGATGCGTATGCTGTATGAACATTTATAGCTTGTGGGTGCATAGATACAGTCGCATTAACATGTTTGTAACTGCATAACTGACTTGTTTTCAACAAATTGATGTTACTTTACTTTATGTAGGATACCAACAAGAATTGCGCTACAAACACAGAGAAGGGTGTTATTCTACGTTTGGAGAGTCTGCTATTTACAGTTATGGTAACAGGAACTGCAGTATGTGGTATGTTTCATGACATTGTTACTTACATTAACGACGCTTTCGTTACTGGCAGGAATATAGTTTCATATATGATCCGCCAATTAAAGCAAAGGCTTGATTTTCTTTCCAATTTATCTCCTAGTGGGAAGGTCCGACGGTTGTTCAATTGGGGCTTAAGACATCGTCCGCCTGATACTTCAGGAGGATGCATTGCACCGATATATGAATTTTCAAGGCGTAGAATAACAATTGAGATGTGCCTTCAACAGGACAATTGTAAAACAATTTGATAACATTGGTTCATGGCATGGAATTTAAGCCAAATGGTTATTTTTCATAAAAATATGTTTCAGTTGTTTTTTCAGTGGATTTGAATACACTTCGCGCCTAAGTTTTAAAACAAAATCTGGCATCGCTTCCCGTTTGTCCACGCCAATCCTTCATATGCTGCTACGTTTAATATCCGTTTCTTTAAATCCAAGTATTTAGAACACTTCTTCTACTCAGCTCAGTCCAGAAGTATTTGTAACGTTGTTTTCATATCGACGAATTTCTGGGAACTTGGAGGTACCATTCCGTAACCATGATTGCCTGTGCTGTGTCACGCATGGTTGACAAAAGCTCTGTGAACAGACATCTTCGCCTTCATCTGGTTCCACTATGAAATCTAGCAGTGACACTGTTCCACTAATCCCCAAAATCGGCCAAATAATTGTCAAAGTTTCAGTTGCACTTAAGGGCGGGAAGAGAGGCTCCATCTTGTTGATTCGAGTTGACATCCGGACCTATGTTATCTTGAACTGGCAATTTCTCCACGATAGAGTCATCAATGTCAAAAAGGAAATAACCAAAGGCTTCCCTGACCATCACACGAAAATGTTTTGACGCTCATATTGAAGGCAAGCGATCCTGCAAAGTACTTGACAGTAACCTGTTGTAAGCAGTAATCCAAATCGGATGCCCGCTCGGGGCGAAGTTGCTAGGAAAATCGCGTGGTCGGAATAAGAGCAAATCCGCAGTGCATTAAAAAATGCCATGTTTATAATAATATTCACGAAATCAATTCTTTCCTTATAAAAACAAATTAATTTATTAATTCATCCCTGATCACGTGGTTGGCTCTGTCGAAGGAATCTTGTGATGAGGCTGTGTGTATTACATTGTTGAAATCAACTGACCATGAAGATTGTCGAGGCATTGACATTATGTCAGGTACTCGTCAAAGATGGAGAAAAAATGCATCTGAGTGCGACAGTGTTCCTTAAGCTGCAAGACCAAAACATGTGTTCATGTCGAAGTAGTTACAAGAGATGATGATCCGTGTAGCCAGCGACCTGAATAATCTTGATTCAAATAATGTTGAAATCCATGTTCACGCACATGACAAAACTAGTGGGAACAAAATATTTATCTAAACCACGTTTCGAAGTATGTGAGGCTGTGCATGTTTTATCTGATTTCCTTATCTCCCTTCCGAAGTGAAATAGTATAACGTTTCGTTTTCTCATTTTTTCCCGCCCCTGTGGAAAGTGTGCACCGATCTAGTGAGTGAGTATGGTTTGATGCCGCTTTTAGCAATATTCCAGCAATAACACGGCGGGTGACACAAGAAATGGGCTTTACACACTGTGCCCATGTGGAGAATCGAACCCAGGTCTTCAGCGTGACGCGCGAACGTTTTAACCACCGCCCCGTGCACCGATCTATTTACTACTATCATTGTACCGTCAAAAAGAACCATGTCGACTTTATCTTTCTTCAGCTGTTTATTAAAAATTCGTTTCCGAAGCACAGTGACTCGCCTCAATACTTAATTTATAAACGAGTACCAAGTGTTTTAAATTTGTATAAAATATGCCTCAAAATAACTTAAATTATTGAAAGACATTTTTTTGTTAAATTTTACATTTGATTTCGTCCGCCCGCTGAGGTCGGAGATGAGAAACACACATATACAAATATGGATGGCCTTATGCAAATGATATACTTGGCATGCCACAAACAGAATCAACAAAGAATTAAAATAAGATGGAAATGTTTTTTTAAGCTGTGCGTAATCTTTTCCCACCTGTAAATGTCGCACATTGGCTTCTTCAGGCTCACAGCGTTTGTATTGAAGTGCTTTACCCAGGCGTACCCTTGGATCCCAGACGTCATAGACACCAACGTGATGTCTCAAGGCTTACAGTGGGTAGTCGGCCAGCAGGGAGAGGATGGTAGCTTCCCGGAGGATGGACACGTTTTCAATAAGAGAATGCAGGTTGTGTGATGCCTTTTATCCCAGCTTTAACCTGAAATACCCTTACATGTGGGCATATTTGGTTAGGTACCAAATCTAAGGAAAATGTGAAGATAACCGTAGCTTTATTATATAGTTTGTAGTGCACAAATTGTTGTTATCATGTCATATAATTTCTTCCGAAACCAAACTTTTTCGTCAGTCTGCTATATGGTTTCACAACATTCTGATATATTGTGACTGTATACCCTGGTACAGTTGTTCAGCGGGGCCGGGTTTTGGCCTGACAGCATAGTGATCTATTCAGAATGTGCAACCTGATATCAGAGTGGTACAGGGGCGGGTGTTGGCCTGACCACAGAGTGGTCTATTCAGAATGTGTAACCTGATATCAGAGTGGTACAGGGGTGGGTGTTGGCCTGACAGCAGAGTGATCTATTCAGAATGTGCAACCTGATATCAGAGTGGTACAAGAGCGGTTGTTGATCTCGCAGCATAGTGCTGTATATTTAATGTACTCCTTGGTTTCAGATTGGTACAGGGGCGGGTGTTGGCCTGACAGCAGAGTGATCTATTCTGAATGTGTAACCTGATATCAGAGTGGTACAAGAGCGATTGTTGATCTCGCAGCATAGTGCTGTATATTCAATGTACTCCTTGGTTTCAGATTGGTACCAAGGGCGAGTGCTGATCTCGCAGCATAGTGCTATATGTAATGTACTCCTTGGTTTCAGAGTGGTACAGGGGCGGGTGTTGGCCTCACCGCATATGTACTCATAGCTCTCAAGGAGGCACAGGCTGCACAGGTGCAGTGGGCGTCTAATAACGAGGTCCCAACGGATATACTGGGTGGGGATCGATCCCCTGGCAATCCCCCAGCTCCCAGACTACCAGCATCGGTACTAACGGACAAAATGGTATATGATTCTTATTACTATAAAACAATTGCCCTGATTTTTTTTTATTTCAATGCAATACTTATCTGGGAGTTTGGAGATAAAATATCCTTCAAAATGGGAGATCAATAAGTTAATGTGAGAGGTTTTCTCTTCGGTGTTAGAGTGAGTGAGTGAGTTTGTTTTGCGCCGCTTTGAGCAATATCACGGCCTAATATCAGAAATAGGCTTCATACATTGTACCCATGTCGGGAATCGAACCCGGATCTTCGGCGTGACGAGCTAACGCTTAAACCACTAGGCTACCGGACTGCCCCCTTAGAGAAGAAAACCATGGAAAGTTGCAGATATAAAATATGGGTATTTATTTGGGGAATTTATTATTAGTTTTATCTTACATATATCTGAATGTTTTCTTTATTATGGCTACCATAAATGCATATGTACAGAAGGTTTTGGCCCCAGATTCACATGACCTTTCATCCTCTTAACAAGCATAGCATAGCATTTGATGGTTATCGAGATTGACCTCTGTTTTATGAAGGAACTATTGACATACCTACATTGTGGAAAATCATTCTTATTTATCGCAATGGTTATTTTTTATGTTACGCATTTGTAGCTCTTGGATTCTGCTAATAAAGCTGTGCAATATTTGGAGTCCCGGTTCGACACCCTGAACACAACTTATGACAAGATCCTCGTGGCCTATGCTCTCGCTCTTGCTGGTAGTAACAGGGCTCTTGAAGCTCAGTCCATCGTTGAAGCCGCGGCTGTCAATGACGGTAATTAGACCTATGCATGCTTTCTCCACTGCAAGTCCACGAGAGCACTAAGAATGACATTTTCAAAAATAAGGCAGATCTAAAGTCGTCATTCTCTACCCTAGTGGTAGTGAGGTTGATATCTCCTTAAACCCTGAACCCGTATATATGTATCATAGAATTTGTTTCGTCTTTTCTTCTGGTTATTTTGTCGCTTTTTGATTTCCAGTAAGCTCTAAACATTGGATGGACCCATCACCGCCTAAACCCACGGGATACTTCCACTACCGATGGTATCGCGACACTGAAGCCAAGAGTATAGAGATGACGTCATATGCTCTTCTCCTCTACTCTCTGACTAGCAATGTAACGGAAGGACTCCCTGTCATGCGGTGGATCAGTAACCAGAGAAATGACAGGGGAGGCTTTATATCGACACAGGTAAGCACAAGAGTGGAACAGATAAGTACCAAGTGCACGTTAGTTTCTGTTTAGTGATAAAGTTAAAATACTCTACAGCACCAGAAAATGTGTTTCTTGAACCACGAAATTATGTTTACAGGACACGGTTGTAGCCCTTGAAGCGCTGTCAAAGTTTGCTGGTGATGTGTATTCACCACAGACATCCATCAATATTTCTGTCAACATGCAAGGGTATTCCAAGAATTTTTCTATCAATTCTGACACAGCCCTCCTACTACAAGCGGGTGAGATTCCAGTAAGTGTTGTCGCTTTCCTTCAAAAGTAAAAACTTTGTCATGCACAGTTTGATTCCACATAGACGTTTCTCTTCATGTTTAATACTCTGCATGTATTTCCAGGTGGCCAATGTACCCAGTGTGCTGACTCTGACAGCCTCCGGGTCTGGGGTGGCGGTACTACAGGTCGGATACAAATAGTTTTCATACCCAAAACACGTATACTCAATAGTTTGCTGTTGACAAATTGATTAAATGGTGTATCGCTTATTTGAATATTCCGAATTTGTATCAGTCCAAAATGTATAATCCTTGACTCTTCCACACGAGCATCTACTGAGTGTGGCCCGATTAAGATGCTTGGTGATTTATATATATATGTCCGTAGTCGTACGTTTCACGGTAAAACCTGCGTCGCTTCAGGCTTCCTTACGCGTTAACCTAACCACAAGGACACGACTGTAATGCTGTCAAAAGCGGCGTTAAATCCCTTGTCAGATACTTACTATATTGTCGTTATTGTCGACATATTTCGTTCAAACGCCATGTGAATTAATCAGGTCTGCAACATCTCGCTAATTGACGTGACACAGGATCCACTGAATGTCGGTTCAGTCCCCGTTTTCAACACATTATGGTATGTCACCACCATGCTCGTGCTCGTTGATTGCACCTAAGTAGTTAACGTCTTGTTTTACTATGGGCGTTGCTTCTGCATCAAGCTGGCAGCTGTGATATGGTAGAAATACTCTCCAAAGCGGCGTTAAACCTACCTCACTCACTTATTTAACCAATCAACATTCAATCACATATGCATGTTTGTTAACCAAATATTGTTGAGTGCGCATTTTGTATTTCCCAAGTACATGGTTTGTGCAGCATGTTAAGTTGCCTTTTGTTCATGTTCAGTTTCCTTGCAAGGAGGAATGCGTTCTTTTACAGGTGCATAAACAGTATAACGAGAACACGCCTTCTACCAATCCCAAGTTTGAATTACGTGTAGAGATCCTGGAACAGACAGACAGGAGATTTGTATTGAAGACATGCTTCCGTCATCTTGAAGCAGGAAGTAGTGGTATGAGCCTTCTCAACATTGGAGTACCTACTGGTTTTGACCCGGACCTTAATGAGAGGCAACATACTGCAGTCTTTTCCCGCTCCGAGAGAAATGGAAACACGCTGACACTTTACTTCAACGAAGTGAGTAAACGATGGTATACATTACTATTCACTTGGGAGTGCAATTGTTCATATACTCCTCCAGCACAAGCAAAGTACGACAAAGTGTAAAGATGCATTCATGCATTCTGTCCACACTGTTGATATGTTTGATGGCAAAGTGGTTTGATGTAACTGTATATTCCAGATTTCGGATCGCGAGGGATGTATAAACACTGTGATGACCATGGCTGATGTTGTGATTGACTCCCGACCTAGCACGGTTGCCCTTCAGGAATACTATGAACCGGGTACGTGATCTTGTGGATAGAGCGGCTGCCTGGAGAGCGGAAGGTCGTGGATACGATCCCTGGCCGCGTCATACGAAAAAGACGTTAAAACATAGTACTTGATGTTACCCTGCCTGACGCTCGGCATTAAGGGGCTAAACAAGACTGGTCGGCAAGGAGTCAGAATACCCTGTCTGAGTGGGGTATTCATGTTACTCTGCCACATGGTATCTCAGTAGGCTGTACCTAAAAAATCTGTATTCGTCCAGACTAGTACAAACAGCGACACGCACACGTGCATGCACGTCGCTATATATAAATGCAAAAATCTTGAACGCGATGTTAAACTCTATTTCACGCCAACTCACCTGCTACAGTAGTGAGCGAATCTGGGATCTCTTATGATTCAGTGATGTTGTTGTTCATGTGTTTTCGTCCTTGTTACAGATAATGTTGTTTCAACTCTTTACCTTCGGAAGGCCACGGAGATGTGTAGCTTGTGCCCTGGATGCAGCTTCCGATGCCAACACAGAGTTCAACCAGTCATGTAGATGGCACGTGTCCATAATGTAAGTGGACCATCTACGCGACACAAGATAGGAGCTCTTTAGTTGTATTCATCGCCTGCTGGCATCTTGTAGGTCCAGTTGTGTTCTATACATAGGTTATATATGGAATCTCGTGTGATATTATGTCAGCGAATCAATTACTTAAACTACAATAAATAATTAAAGAATAACTTGTAAATAGTTTGTATTACCGAATCATTTACATCACTCCATGGACAACAACACAACGCAGCTACAACAGTGCTTATAAGTATTGCTTTTCTCTTACCTGTTCATATCTCTCCCTACCTCGATAGTATAACCTTCGTAGTTAATTAATTGTAGAATATATACCCACTCACAAGATGAACTTATACAGAAACCAAGAAAGCAAACAAAAGACGTTCTGTGACATGTTAGTGAGTGGGTTGAATTTAACACCACATCATTTCAGTTATACTACGGCGTTTCAGCTTAATGTGGGATTGAAGAAAGAATTGAAGAAAGCATGCAGGATTTAGACATTTACTTCTTTGGGGAACCTAAGAGCACGGGTGTAAACTGACATTCCAAGAATCATAATCAGGGGGAATATGGGATTTGAACCCTCTACCATAAGATTCTTGCATGTATTGTTTAGCAAAATGAAAACGGTTGTACCACACCTGTACCATTTCTTTGTAAAACGTTCAAGTGTAGTGGAATACATAAACTGTTAATAGGAAAAGCTGTATTTTATGATAAAGTGCTGCAATAGGTATTTTTGTGTTCAGTCTGTTGTGCCATGCATTTATAATGACAATTTATATTTACTGTTTCAGGAAACACGGACAATGTTGAAATTGAAACGAACAAGCCCCCACTCGTTACAAGAACACAATTCCTGTTTCACATGTATGTGTAGTTTAATGAAGAAAGTGTAGTTTCTAACCGCCATTTGTAAAGGTAGCACATTCTTCTTATGCATTGTGTTATACTTTTCGTGATTTTTCCATGTTTTTCATTAAGCAGAATAACCTCCTGTGTGTTATGTTATGTTAGTTATGTTTTGTATAACAGAATGTAACAAAGTAGGGCCACAGTTCAATATTTAATATAAACAAATATATTGCCACATGTATTACAGATAATTTGGGAAGCACTATCCGACACGTTGTTGTTACATGCAATAAACGAGGGTAGGTGGTTATTTAGGGATATACTATATGCACACATTAAATGGACATTTGTGATAGAAGAAATCGGAGTGTGCAAAAGACATAAGTGCACCTTAGTCAATGAAATCCATCAAAATATCTGTGTGTAAGCACCCATTATGTTCTGTATATATATTTCAACTTTCGAAAACCTTTCTATTATTGCCTTTTTAAAGTTAGTTGAAAAAACGTCATATTGATATCTCATGTGAACAAGGCTACGTGTCGTGTGTTAGCACTGCAAAGCCTTCATAATCGATCATCGATGATGCATTGTATTTATCAGTGACATGTTCATTTCTCAGATTTATGTTTGACAATGAACAAACCATTACATTACATTTCTTTTGTAACGAATAGTAAAATATCTTTGTTAGAATGTATCGGATTATACAAACAACCTGACTCCTGTCATCCATCTCTTGATAATAGTATTTTTTACGGTATACAGCTATCTCCTAATTGTGCTTGTCAGTTGATATTTTCAAAGATAGAGTTAGTACTACTCCTTAAAGTAGGTTTGTTATAAATTTGAATTTTAACTTTGCATCAGTTATAACAAGATTCCAAAGTGTATTAAATGTTTCATACAGACTTATTATGTAATGTCCTTTTTTCCTCCAAGAAATAAATATTTTCGAACGTCATTTTTGCTCCCTGTAATGGATCTAACAAACGTTCAAGTTGGTATCGCACCTGCATAACATATACATCGGACGACACTACGTACATGTCTCAGCCGTTTTTGTTAGGAACCTTTTTTCATGAAACCAGACACATGTCGAGACGTTTATTTACCAGGCTTTAACAAAGTATTGGCCTAGAAAGTAATCAGTCATTACTTCAGAAATCTATAGAAGCGTATTACTGCCACATTCTGAAAAATACATCTCAATGTATGATATTATAATCGTGCGTATCGTCACTCAGACAGTGTTTTTGTCTTGTGAAGTTGCGACCCTAGTTTGATATAGTTTGTACAAACATTTATATTTTAAATAAAGGTGAATACTTAATTACTAATTAATTTATTTAAATGTTTGGAAGCATGTTGGTCGTTTATTTTCATTTGGCCTTTTCTGTACTTTACAACATTTTGAGATCATTTCAATTTATAAATAAAAACAGGGAAGTTCATTCAACAGAACTGCAGAATTGGCCCTTCAGTGCTTCACATGATGATGACGAGTATAACTTTGATATAGTTTTTTATAGTTTGAGTGATTCTCAACCCTCTTCCTATTCTCGTTTGACCCCTAAAACCTCATTTTCGAAATGGAGAAATCTACAGAATCGGGTGATTTGTTCGATTTAAATCATGTTATCGTTGATATATAATTGTGCTAAAGCTTTCCTGGCGGTGTAACTGGGGTGTAACAATTATCCCGACTGCTTCACACGCATCGCCACCTGTGTGTACTTAGATTCATTCCACGTTTGTGATTACGAAAAAATACCAGAGAGTACAGATACTGTCTACAGCTGAAGTGGTTTGTACAATGTATATGGCGATGCATGCTATAGAAATGATCCCTAAAAGTATGATCTTAACTAACTTATGGCGGAATTTGTACCTACTTCTTTTCAAAAGGCACGCCAGTGTGGTATGCAACAGCATGTAACATTCCTGCTAAATCTTTTGAAAAATCTTCATCAGGTCAATCAGTTACAGACATCGCCACCTCTGTGTACTTAGGATTCATTCCACGTTTGTGATTTGAAAAAAATAAACATAGAGAGTACAGATAATGTCAACAGCTGAAGTGGTTTGTACAATGTATATTGTTTGGTGATTACATCGTGGCAGTGGTTATCTCCCATTGACCGTGATTGAGACTGTATGGCTGCTCCTGTGTAAACTGTCCAGTTGAGAGAAGTTGGTGGGATGTTTGTGAGATAAGACATCAATATACATGGTGTTAACTGTCTAGTTGAGAGAAGCTGGTGGGAAGTTTGTGAGACAAGACATCATTACACCTTAATTAGCCCCCTGATCGTGATCTAATACGTTTCCAGTCATGTTTCAATGGTACAAAGTCCTGATATTGGAAATGATGGAACCAGTAAGAGGAAATGCCGTGAGAGAAAAGAAAACATACAATCAATGGTACACGAAAGAGATTCATGTTCCTTTACAGGTGGTTCCGTGGTGTAGTGGTTATCACGTCTGCTTAACACGCAGAAGGCCGCGAGTTCGAGCCTCGCCGGAACCTTACTTTTTGGGGGATTTCCATTATTTCATGGAATGTATACATCTCTCTTTCTCAGGTAAAAACCTACCACCAGCGAAGGGGGCTTGTTACTTCTTAATGTTTTGTTTCTTGTCGCCTTTTACACATGTACACCACTCCTCAGCAGATCCTCAACTTGCCGTGCTCTGTTAGTGTCCGTGGCAGGTATAAGTCTTTACAAACACTGCCACCAACACAGCTGAGGTTCAGTGGTGTAGTGGTTATCACGTCTGCTTCACACGCAGAAGGCCGCGAGTTCGAGCCTCGCCTGAACCTTGATGTTTTTGCTCTTCTATGAATTGTTATTTTACTTCTCTCTTGCTGGCACACACAGCGTATTGTGTTGACTGTGTCCACTGTTGATTAATTATGAAGTCACGCACAAAGTGTCTATATGAAGTGGCTAATCGACATTTACTTGGAAAAATAGATAAGCCAAACCACTCAGAATGCCTCTCTTCCCTCCATCTCTGCCACATGTGACTGAGAGGAACGGTCATCAATAACCAGAGTTACTAGCCTGAGCTGGCACTCACCCTGGTTCGCTTCGCGCTCAGAAAGAGAGACTGTCAGTTTTACCTGAAGTCATGGCGATGCATACTATAGAAATGATCCCTAAAAGTATGATCTTAACTAACATATGGCGGAATTTGTACCTACTTCTTTTCAAAAGGCACGCCAGTGTGGTATGCAACAGCATGTAACATTCCTGCTAAATCTTTTGAAAAATCTTCATCAGGTCAATCAGTTACAGACATCGCCACCTCTGTGTACTTAGGATTCATTCCACGTTTGTGATTTGCGAAAAAAACATAGAGAGTACAGATAATGTCAACAGCTGAAGTGGTTTGTACAATGTATATTGTTTGGTGATTACATCGTGGCAGTGGTTATCTCCCATTGACCGTGATTGAGACTGTATGGCTGCTCCTGTGTAAAGTGTCCAGTTGAGAGAAGTTGGTGGGATGTTTGTGTGATAAGACATCAATATACATGGTGTTAACTGTCTAGTTGAGAGAAGCTGGTGGGAAGATTGTGAGATAAGACATCATTACACCTTAATTAGCCCCCTGATCGTGATCCAATACGTTTCCAGTCATGTTTCAATGGTACAAAGTCCTGATATTGGAAATGATGGAACCAGTAAGAGGAAATGCCGTGAGAGAAAAGAAAACATACAATCAATGGTACACGAAAGAGATTCATGTTCCTTTACAGGTGGTTCCGTGGTGTAGTGGTTATCACGTCTGCTTAACACGCAAAAGGCCGCGAGTTCGAGCCTCGCCGGAACCTTACTTTTTGGGGGATTTCCATTATTTCATAGAATGTATACATCTCTCTTTCTCGGGGAAAAACCTACCACCAGCGAAGGGGGCTTGTTACTTCTTAATGTTTTGTTTCTTGTCGCCTTTTACACATGTACACCACTCCTCAGCAGATCCTCAACTTGCCGTGCTCTGTTAGTGTCCGTGGCAGGTATAAGTCTTTACAAACACTGCCACCAACTCAGCTCACTCTCCTCCCCCCAAACAAAACCTCAAACCTCACATCAGCTTACGCACAACCACAGACATGTCCGACACACGTATCATCACTCAGGCAGACATCCACCGTACAGACACACCCACACCATCGGAGGCCCACAACACCTCCGATCGGACACCAGAAACCCTCATCCCTCACGAATTCGGAAATCAATCGACAGTCGCTTCTCCTACCAAAACTTCCGATTCGCCCGCAACAACAACAAACCCCAAGAAACGGA
Source organism: Haliotis rufescens (assembly GCF_023055435.1). Classification (NCBI taxonomy): domain Eukaryota; kingdom Metazoa; phylum Mollusca; class Gastropoda; order Lepetellida; family Haliotidae; genus Haliotis; species Haliotis rufescens. Next base: position 19,563,770 of record NW_025964361.1, read on the forward strand.
AGTTGGACGCTTCCAACACTACACTCACACCACCTTCCTTCACTGCATCCATGGTCACCTTCGCCCTCTACTTCTGCGCGGCTGGCCCCATAAACACTCTAAGTAAGGTACTCTCCGCTAACAAAGTAGGACTATGGTTCAAAAAACAAAAAATAAACTTCGACAAAATCAGGGAAGCACACAAAGGCTATCAAATCATCTTTCCGGACCAAGACTCACTAAATGCAGCCAAAAAAGTAACGGAAATATTCCAATACACTGTAACCCATCAAACCCCTAACTGGCAACTATACACTAGAGGAGTAATCAGAGTTAACCCTAGAGAATCAGAGGAAGACCTAGAATTATACACTAATGAAGCAAACCTTAACACAGACACCTTCCCCCAACCTAAAATAACCAGCACTAGGAGAATTACCTCAAATAGAAACGGTAGAACATCAAATACACCAATAAACTTCCAAAAATCAAACAAATTTCCCGAAGCCCCTAAATACATCTCTTTCGGAGCATCAACCAAACTAGAGGTAAAACCCTACATTAAACAAGTTAAACAATGTACCAACTGCCTACAATACAATCACACCGCTAACGGTTGTAAATATCAAAAAACTAAATGTAGAACATGCGCCCAACCTCAATGCCCAGGATCCTGCACACCCTGGTGCATTCACTGTAAAACCACAAACCACTCCTCACTATCCAACAAATGCCCCCACAAACACACCCTCACCCAACAGGCCAACAGACACATAGATATCGACTCGGCCAAGCTCCAAACACGAAAACCGACACAACATCCAAACAAACCTTTGCTACCCACATCGCAACCAAACAACGAACCACACCTACGAAGCCTGTTTGACGGCGTCCCCATGAAAATACCACAAGCAACACCCACACACACCCAAAACCCGCACTACCCGCCAACATTCGCCACACCCAAACCACTCTCTGCATCTACTCCCGCACGCAAACCAAAACGCACCATACCAGCCATACCTCAACCCAACACCACACAAGCTACAGCCATCAGGGCAACAACAACCACACACGAGCAAGCAACACCCGAAAACACAAACTGTAATCAACCCATGGATATACCCAACACGCCCACGCAAACACAACCAAACACTCAAACAACCCCCATGGAGAGTGAGGAAACAAATCAAAGTAGCGTAGAAGATTCCCAAACCGAAACTGAGGATAACATCAATGAAATAACTAGGTCAGCCCCCAAAAATCTCAAAAATCGTAAACGTAAACCCCAAACTCAACCTGAACCCCAAACACCCTTAGCTACCAAACTAAACAATCTTACAATCCTACTAGCTTACATGCTAAAAGAAATCAAACCAGATGCTAGCACCACTACACTACACAAAGTAGCATTTAAACTAAATCTTACCACCCAAACCTACCCAGAATTCTACGCAAGCTACAACCGAGCAGTCACAGGACTATAAAGTAAACCAAAACCAAAAACCATAATCTCCAAACACTAAAAGCCCAAATAATGACAGGCCTAAATATCTTCCAGTGGAATGCGGACGGGCTTAACTCCCACAGCCACGAACTTAAAGCTAGATTTAAACTTAACCAAGGACCACATGTAGCGTGTATCCAGGAAACCAAATTTTCAAGTAAATCCAAATTCAATCTACCAAACTATAACACAGTCAGACTAGACCGACCCAAATCAAAAGTACTTAGAGCATCAGGAGGCCTAATTATACTAATCAGAGAGGACATAAACTACGAAGAAATCCAAGTCAATACTCCAAACCTAGAAGCCAATGGCGTCCAAATCACCTTAAAAAAACAAAAAAATAAACATCATAAATATCTACCATTGGCAACAACAAAAAATCCAACCGGAGGATCTAAACACTCTCAAACAAATAAGCACCAAATCAACTATCTTCCTAGGAGACTTTAACGCCCACCACCCCTCCTGGGGCACGGGGGATAAATTAGATAACGACGGCAAACTAATATCAGAATGGATAGAGGCTAATGATCTAGTACTACTAAACAATAATCAACCCACCAGGTACGATAAAAACAATAGAAACATGTCGGCTATCGACCTAACTATCTGCACAGCAGATCTAGCTCAAAGCACACAATGGGAAGTTCACGACGCCCCCCTAGGAAGTGACCACTTCCCAATAAATATAACCATAGGCAATACTAACGTCCCCAATCAAACTGAAAGCTCAGAGCCCAAATTTAATTACAACCAAGCTAACTGGGACAAATTCCAAGACATATGCAGTCAGGTTAACCTACAAAACATAGAGAATAATGACCCAGAAACTTACTGCCAAAACCTAACGGACTTCATAAGTAACGCAGCCAAAAGCGCAATCCCCTTTAAAAAAACCAATAAATCAGGTAGGCCCTCTGTACCCTGGTGGAACGAGGAAATAGAACAAACTAGACGAAAACGTAAATCAGCCTTCAATAAAGCCAAACGCGACCATAACCACATACCAGTAGCCCACCAACTAAACCACCAGGTCCAAAAACTAGTCAAAATAGCTAAAACCAGAGATTGGAAAAAATTCTGCGAGGGACTAAATAATCGCACAGATGCCAGAACGGTCTGGCGCAAAATCCACGCCGTCAGAGGCCTAAAACGCAACAAAAAAACACCTAGCATAAACAACTCAACGACTCCCAGCGAAAAAGCAAATAACCTGGCAAACCACTTTTCGGCCACAAGTAGCAATAACAACTTCAGCCATAAATTCCAACAAAAACTCAAAGCAGAAACCGAACCTATCCAAGAACCAAACAATAACAACCTAGAAATAAACCAACCCTACACAATAGAAGAACTAAACCACGTACTTCAAAATAGGAAAAAGGGTACAGCCCCAGGCTTAGACTTAACTTCCTACCAAATAATCAAAAAACTCCCCCCCAAACTACTCCAGTCATTACTAAAACTCTATAATCTAATCTATCTAAACGGTCAGGTTCCAACCCCTTGGAAAGAGGCTCTTATTATCCCCATCCCTAAACCCGGTAAACCAACCAACCAAGCAAACTCCTATAGGCCAATATCTCTCACCTCCAACCTATGCAAAGTAATGGAATCCATGGCCAAAAATAGACTCCAACACTACTTAACCCAAAATAATATAATTAACTCAGACCAAAGCGGTTTCACTCCCCGCCGCTCAACCTTAGACAACCTAGCCCGTCTAGAGCAGGACATTAAAACAGGACAACTAAATAAACAATATACTACAGGCATCTTTCTGGATTTTTCCAAAGCTTTCGACATGGTATGGCACAACGGGCTAATCCAAAAACTTAAAAAAATAGGACTAAAAGGTCAAATCGTAAACTACATTCAAAGCTTCCTTAAAAACCGTAAAATCACAGTGGGTATAGACCAGGCCTTGTCGGATCAGTGTCCACTAGAAAACGGCACCCCCCAAGGCAGCATTCTTAGCCCCACACTCTTCAACATAATGATAAACGATCTCTTTGATGGCTTATCCCCTAAAATAAACACTTCAAAATTTGCGGATGACGGAGCCCTCTGGATCCGCTCCAAAAGTATTCTAACATCTCAGGAACTACTACAAAAATCCCTAAACAAAATACAACAATGGGCCGACAAATGGGGCTTCTCCCTAAACTCTGAAAAAACCACAGGAATAGTATTTAAACACAAAAGCATGAGACAGGCCACCCCTACCCTCAAACTAAACAACAAACCAATCCAATTTCAGAAACAAACTAAATTCCTAGGACTAATTTTCGACGAACATCTCTCCTGGGATGCTCACGTCCAAAACCTAACCACCAGATGTAGCAAAGATCTAAACACACTAAGATGTCTAACCGGCTCCAACTGGGGTGCCTCTAAAGATACCCTCCTCAGTCTCTATACATCCCTAATCAGATCCAAACTAGACTACGGCTGTGCCATATACGATACCTTAAACGAAACCTTAACCAAAAAACTAGAGTCAATACAATACCAAGCCCTCAAACTAGTCACACGTACCCAACATGGCACCTCCCTTACTTCACTGCAGGCCCTTACAGGAGAAATGCCACTAAATTTACGTAGGCAACACTTAACACTAAACTTCTGGGCAGCATCTCAATCAAACCCTCTTCTCCAAAACCTTCTAAACCAAAACATACGTCCCCAAAACCAGGCACTAACTAGGAAACACCCTCTACTCACTCCAATATCCCAACGAATAATAAACTACCGTAACGAACACCAAATAGGAAACCAACAACAAAACTGCAAACAATCCAACGTATTCACCCCAAAACTTAAAATCCCCAAAATAGACACATCCTTAGCCAACTCAGTAAACAAACAAACCGACCCAAACATAGCTAAATCCACCTCACTAGCCTACATTCATCAAAACTGGCCAAATTGGTGTCACATCTACACAGATGGATCTGCTGATCCGATCACAAATCACACAGGTTTCGGAGTCCACATAGCCCAACCAAATAGAAATACGCAATCTTTCCGACTCCCTAACAACCAATCCATCTTCACCGCAGAACTTATGGGTATCGCCACGGCCCTCCACAGCCAACACACTAAAAACCAAAAAGAAATCCTTATACTCTCAGACTCACTAAGTGGACTCCAGGCCCTCAAAAGCAAAAATACCAAAAACCGCCCCAAATTAATAAACCAAATTCTCAAAAGCGTAAATAAACTAACAGAGGCAGGCAAAAACATAGTACTCATTTGGATACCAGCCCACGTAGGAATATACGGTAATGAAAACGCCGACAAAGCCGCTAAACAATCCCTAAAAATACCAGAGATAAGCCTTAAGCTACCAATATCTAAAGCAGAGATCAAAAGTATCAATCAACGAAAAATCACCCAAAGATGGCATAGCCTCTATCAAAACACAAACACCCAAATCATAAAAATCCTCAAAAAACCCCTTACCAAACCAAAAATCCTCCATCCCTCCAAAAAAATCGATAGAATAATCACCAAACTCCAAACAGGACACACCAAACTAAATAACCATCTTCTAAAATTAAAAAAACACGCAAACGGGAAGTGTCCACACTGCACTCACCCAGAAACAATAGAACACGCACTCCTACATTGCACCCACTACCTCACCCACCGTACAACACTACAAACCAACCTAAATCTAAATAAAGCTCTTACCCTAGAAGCAATCCTAAACCCTCAAAATAAAATAGAAAACTTCAAAGCCCTAGGCATATACCTAACCAAAACAGACCTAATAAATCGTATCTAAAAATCACCAAACCACCAAACACTAGCATTTAAAACAACAACTCACCTCCACACACTCCCTTAGTCCCAACCACTCCCCCAAGGCATGTCTTCCAAATCTCAAAATTTCCAAATTTTATATAAGCAACCACTAAACCCCCCTCCTTGGTTGCACACCTCTCTTTCCCTTCTATCTCACTAAATGGCCCGGCCAGGCCCGTGTGCGAAATACGCTCCAGTCGGAAAGCGCACGTAAAATCTCCTACTATAAGTAAGTAAGTAAGCCACCAACACAGCTGAGGTTCAGTGGTGTAGTGGTTATCACGTCTGCTTCACACGCAGAAGGCCGCGAGTTGGAGCCTCGCCTGAACCTTGATGTTTTTGCTCTTCTATGAATTGTTATTTTACTTCTCTCTTGCTGGCACACACAGCGTATTGTGTTGACTGTGTCCACTGTTGATTAATTATGAAGTCACGCACAAAGTGTCTATATGAAGTGGCTAATCGACATTTACTTGGAAATATAGATAAGCCAAACCACTCAGAATGCCTCTCTTCCCTCCATCTCTGCCACATGTGACTGAGAGGAACGGTCATCAATAACCAGAGTTACTAGCCTGAGCTGGCACTCACCCTGGTTCGCTTCGCGCTCAGAAAGAGAGGCTGTCTATCGTCCTCGTGGTTTGGTAGACTGTCAGTTTTACCTGAAGTCATGGCGATGCATACTATAGAAATGATCCCTAAAAGTATGATCTTAACTAACATATGGCGGAATTTGTACCTACTTCTTTTCAAAAGGCACGCCAGTGTGGTATGCAACATCATGTAACATTCCTGCTAAATCTTTTGAAAAATCTTCATCAGGTCAATCAGTTACAGACATCGCCACCTCTGTGTACTTAGGATTCATTCCACGTTTGTGATTTGCGAAAAAAACATAGAGAGTACAGATAATGTCAACAGCTGAAGTGGTTTGTACAATGTATATTGTTTGGTGATTACATCGTGGCAGTGGTTATCTCCCATTGACCGTGATTGAGACTGTATGGCTGCTCCTGTGTAAACTGTCCAGTTGAGAGAAGTTGGTGGGATGTTTGTGAGATAAGACATCAATATACATGGTGTTAACTGTCTAGTTGAGAGAAGCTGGTGGGAAGTTTGTGAGATAAGACATCATTACACCTTAATTAGCCCCCTGATCGTGATCCAATACGTTTCCAGTCATGTTTCAATGATACAAAGTCCTGATATTGGAAATGATGGAACCAGTAAGAGGAAATGCCGTGAGAGAAAAGAAAACATACAATCAATGGTACACGAAAGAGATTCATGTTCCTTTACAGGTGGTTCCGTGGTGTAGTGGTTATCACGTCTGCTTAACACGCAGAAGGCCGCGAGTTCGAGCCTCGCCGGAACCTTACTTTTTGGGGGATTTCCATTCTTTCATGGAATGTATACATCTCTCTTTCTCGGGGAAAAACCTACCACCAGCGAAGGGGGCTTGTTACTTCTTAATGTTTTGTTTCTTGTCGCCTTTTACACATGTACACCACTCCTCAGCAGATCCTCAACTTGCCGTGCTCTGTTAGTGTCCGTGGCAGGTATAAGTCTTTACAAACAGTGCCACCAACACAGCTGAGGTTCAGTGGTGTAGTGGTTATCACGTCTGCTTCACACGCAGAAGGCCGCGATTTCGAGCCTCGCCTGAACCTTGATGTTTTTGCTCTTCTATGAATTGTTATTGTACTTCTCTCTTGCTGGCACACACAGCGTATTGTGTTGACTGTGTCCACTGTTGATTAATTATGAAGTCACGCACAAAGTGTCTATATGAAGTGGCTAATCGACATTTACTTGGAAAAATAGATAAGCCAAACCACTCAGAATGCCTCTCTTCCCTCCATCTCTGCCACATGTGACTGAGAGGAACGGTCATCAATAACCAGAGTTACTAGCCTGAGCTGGCACTCACCCTGGTTCGCTTCGCGCTCAGAAAGAGAGGCTGTCTATCGTCCTCGTGGTTTGGTAGACTGTCAGTTTTACCTGAAGTCATGGCGATGCATACTATAGAAATGATCCCTAAAAGTATGATCTTAACTAACATATGGCGGAATTTGTACCTACTTCTTTTCAAAAGGCACGCCAGTGTGGTATGCAACATCATGTAACATTCCTGCTAAATCTTTTGAAAAATCTTCATCAGGTCAATCAGTTACAGACATCGCCACCTCTGTGTACTTAGGATTCATTCCACGTTTGTGATTTGCGAAAAAAACATAGAGAGTACAGATAATGTCAACAGCTGAAGTGGTTTGTACAATGTATATTGTTTGGTGATTACATCGTGGCAGTGGTTATCTCCCATTGACCGTGATTGAGACTGTATGGCTGCTCCTGTGTAAACTGTCCAGTTGAGAGAAGTTGGTGGGATGTTTGTGAGATAAGACATCAATATACATGGTGTTAACTGTCTAGTTGAGAGAAACTGGTGGGAAAATTGTGAGATAAGACATTATTACACCTTAATTAGCCCCCTGATCGTGATCCAATACGTTTCCAGTCATGTTTCAATGATACAAAGTCCTGATATTGGAAATGATGGAACCAGTAAGAGGAAATGCCGTGAGAGAAAAGAAAACATACAATCAATGGTACACGAAAGAGATTCATGTTCCTTTACAGGTGGTTCCGTGGTGTAGTGGTTATCACGTCTGCTTAACACGCAGAAGGCCGCGAGTTCGAGCCTCGCCGGAACCTTACTTTTTGGGGGATTTCCATTATTTCATGGAATGTATACATCTCTCTTTCTCGGGTAAAAACCTACCACCAGCGAAGGGGGCTTGTTACTTCTTAATGTTTTGTTTCTTGTCGCCTTTTACACATGTACACCACCCCTCAGCAGATCCTCAACTTGCCGTGCTCTGTTAGTGTCCGTGGCAGGTATAAGTCTTTACAAACACTGCCACCAACACAGCTGAGGTTCAGTGGTGTAGTGGTTATCACGTCTGCTTCACACGCAGAAGGCCGCGAGTTCGAGCCTCGCCTGAATCTTGATGTTTTTGCTCTTCTATGAATTGTTATTTTACTTCTCTCTTGCTGGCACACACAGCGTATTGTGTTGACTGTGTCCACTGTTGATTAATTATGAAGTCACGCACAAAGTGTCTATATGAAGTGGCTAATCGACATTTACTTGGAAAAATAGATAAGCCAAACCACTCAGAATGCCTCTCTTCCCTCCATCTCTGCCACATGTGACTGAGAGGAACGATCATCAATAACCAGAGTTACTAGCCTGAGCTGGCACTCACCCTGGTTCGCTTCGCGCTCAGAAAGAGAGGCTGTCTATCGTCCTCGTGGTTTGGTAGACTGTCAGTTTTACCTGAAGTCATGGCGATGCATACTATAGAAATGATCCCTAAAAGTATGATCTTAACTAACATATGGCGGAATTTGTACCTACTTCTTTTCAAAAGGCACGCCAGTGTGGTATGCAACATCATGTAACATTCCTGCTAAATCTTTTGAAAAATCTTCATCAGGTCAATCAGTTACAGACATCGCCACCTCTGTGTACTTAGGATTCATTCCACGTTTGTGATTTGCGAAAAAAACATAGAGAGTACAGATAATGTCAACAGCTGAAGTGGTTTGTACAATGTATATTGTTTGGTGATTACATCGTGGCAGTGGTTATCTCCCATTGACCGTGATTGAGACTGTATGGCTGCTCCTGTGTAAACTGTCCAGTTGAGAGAAGTTGGTGGGATGTTTGTGAGATAAGACATCAATATACATGGTGTTAACTGTCTAGTTGAGAGAAGCTGGTGGGAAGATTGTGAGATAAGACATCATTACACCTTAATTAGCCCCCTGATCGTGATCCAATACGTTTCCAGTCATGTTTCAATGATACAAAGTCCTGATATTGGAAATGATGGAACCAGTAAGAGGAAATGCCGTGAGAGAAAAGAAAACATACAATCAATGGTACACGAAAGAGATTCGTGTTCCTTTACAGGTGGTTCCGTGGTGTAGTGGTTATCACGTCTGCTTAACACGCAGAAGGCCGCGAGTTCGATACTCGCCGGAACCTTACTTTTTGGGGGATTTCCATTATTTCATGGAATGTATACATCTCTCTTTCTCGGGGAAAAACCTACCACCAGCGAAGGGGGCTTGTTACTTCTTAATGTTTTGTTTCTTGTCGCCTTTTACACATGTACCCCACCCCTCAGCAGATCCTCAACTTGCCGTGCTCTGTTAGTGTCCGTGGCAGGTATAAGTCTTTACAAACACTGCCACCAACACAGCTGAGGTTCAGTGGTGTAGTGGTTATCACGTCTGCTTCACACGCAGAAGGCCGCGAGTTCGAGCCTCGCCTGAACCTTGATGTTTTTGCTCTTCTATGAATTGTTATTGTACTTCTCTCTTGCTGGCACACACAGCGTATTGTGTTGACTGTGTCCACTGTTGATTAATTATGAAGTCACGCACAAAGTGTCTATATGAAGTGGCTAATCGACATTTACTTGGAAAAATAGATAAGCCAAACCACTCAGAATGCCTCTCTTCCCTCCATCTCTGCCACATGTGACTGAGAGGAACGGTCATCAATAACCAGAGTTACTAGCCTGAGCTGGCACTCACCCTGGTTCGCTTCGCGCTCAGAAAGAGAGACTGTCAGTTTTACCTGAAGTCATGGCGATGCATACTATAGAAATGATCCCTAAAAGTATGATCTTAACTAACATATGGCGGAATTTGTACCTACTTCTTTTCAAAAGGCACGCCAGTGTGGTATGCAACATCATGTAACATTCCTGCTAAATCTTTTGAAAAATCTTCATCAGGTCAATCAGTTACAGACATCGCCACCTCTGTGTACTTAGGATTCATTCCACGTTTGTGATTTGCGAAAAAAACATAGAGAGTACAGATAATGTCAACAGCTGAAGTGGTTTGTACAATGTATATTGTTTGGTGATTACATCGTGGCAGTGGTTATCTCCCATTGACCGTGATTGAGACTGTATGGCTGCTCCTGTGTAAACTGTCCAGTTGAGAGAAGTTGGTGGGATGTTTGTGAGATAAGACATCAATATACATGGTGTTAACTGTCTAGTTGAGAGAAACTGGTGGGAAAATTGTGAGATAAGACATTATTACACCTTAATTAGCCCCCTGATCGTGATCCAATACGTTTCCAGTCATGTTTCAATGATACAAAGTCCTGATATTGGAAATGATGGAACCAGTAAGAGGAAATGCCGTGAGAGAAAAGAAAACATACAATCAATGGTACACGAAAGAGATTCATGTTCCTTTACAGGTGGTTCCGTGGTGTAGTGGTTATCACGTCTGCTTAACACGCAGAAGGCCGCGAGTTCGAGCCTCGCCGGAACCTTACTTTTTGGGGGATTTCCATTATTTCATGGAATGTATACATCTCTCTTTATCGGGGAAAAACCTACCACCAGCGAAGGGGGCTTGTTACTTCTTAATGTTTTGTTTCTTGTCGCCTTTTACACATGTACACCACCCCTCAGCAGATCCTCAACTTGCCGTGCTCTGTTAGTGTCCGTGGCAGGTATAAGTCTTTACAAACACTGCCACCAACACAGCTGAGGTTTAGTGGTGTAGTGGTTATCACGTCTGCTTCACACGCAGAAGGCCGCGAGTTCGAGCCTCGCCTGAACCATGATGTTTTTGCTCTTCTATGAATTGTTATTTTACTTCTCTCTTGCTGGCACACACAGCGTATTGTGTTGACTGTGTCCACAGTTGATTAATTATGAAGTCACGCACAAAGTGTCTATATGAAGTGGCTAATCGACATTTACTTGGAAAAATAGATAAGCCAAACCACTCAGAATGCCTCTCTTCCCTCCATCTCTGCCACATGTGACTGAGAGGAACGGTCATCAATAACCAGAGTTACTAGCCTGAGCTGGCACTCACCCTGGTTCGCTTCGCGCTCAGAAAGAGAGGGCTGTCTATCGTCCTCGTGGTTTGGTAGACTGTCAGTTTTACCTGAAGTCATGGCGATGCATACTATAGAAATGATCCCTAAAAGTATGATCTTAACTAACATATGGCGGAATTTGTACCTACTTCGTTTCAAAAGGCACGCCAGTGTGGTATGCAACATCATGTAACATTCCTGCTAAATCTTTTGAAAAATCTTCATCAGGTCAATCAGTTACAGACATCGCCACCTCTGTGTACTTAGGATTCATTCCACGTTTGTGATTTACGAAAAAAACATAGAGAGTACAGATAATGTCAACAGCTGAAGTGGTTTGTACAATGTATATTGTTTGGTGATTACATCGTGGCAATGGTTATCTCCCATTGACCGTGATTTAGACTGTATGGCTGCTCCTGTGTAAACTGTCCAGTTGAGAGAAGTTGGTGGGATGTTTGTGAGATAAGACATCAATATACATGGTGTTAACTGTCTAGTTGAGAGAAGCTGGTGGGAAGTTTGTGAGATAAGACATCATTACACCTTAATTAGCCCCCTGATCGTGATCCAATACGTTTCCAGTCATGTTTCAATGATACAAAGTCCTGATATTGGAAATGATGGAACCAGTAAGAGGAAATGCCGTGAGAGAAAAGAAAACATACAATCAATGGTACACGAAAGAGATTCATGTTCCTTTACAGGTGGTTCCGTGGTGTAGTGGTTATCACGTCTGCTTAACACGCAGAAGGCCGCGAGTTCGAGCCTCGCCGGAACCTTACTTTTTGGGGGATTTCCATTATTTCATGGAATGTATACATCTCTCTTTCTCGGGGAAAAACCTACCACCAGCGAAGGGGGCTTGTTACTTCTTAATGTTTTGTTTCTTGTCGCCTTTTACACATGTACACCACCCCTCAGCAGATCCTCAACTTGCCGTGCTCTGTTAGTGTCCGTGGCAGGTATAAGTCTTTACAAACACTGCCACCAACACAGCTGAGGTTCAGTGGTGTAGTGGTTATCACGTCTGCTTCACACGCAGAAGGCCGCGAGTTCGAGCCTCGCCTGAACCTTGATGTTTTTGCTCTTCTATGAATTGTTATTTTACTTCTCTCTTGCTGGCACACACAGCGTATTGTGTTGACTGTGTCCACTGTTGATTAATTATGAAGTCACGCACAAAGTGTCTATATGAAGTGGCTAATCGACATTTACTTGGAAAAATAGATAAGCCAAACCACTCAGAATGCCTCTCTTCCCTCCATCTCTGCCACATGTGACTGAGAGGAACGATCATCAATAACCAGAGTTACTAGCCTGAGCTGGCACTCACCCTGGTTCGCTTCGCGCTCAGAAAGAGAGGCTGTCTATCGTCCTCGTGGTTTGGTAGACTGTCAGTTTTACCTGAAGTCATGGCGATGCATACTATAGAAATGATCCCTAAAAGTATGATCTTAACTAACATATGGCGGAATTTGTACCTACTTCTTTTCAAAAGGCACGCCAGTGTGGTATGCAACATCATGTAACATTCCTGCTAAATCTTTTGAAAAATCTTCATCAGGTCAATCAGTTACAGACATCGCCACCTCTGTGTACTTAGGATTCATTCCACGTTTGTGATTTGCGAAAAAAACATAGAGAGTACAGATAATGTCAACAGCTGAAGTGGTTTGTACAATGTATATTGTTTGGTGATTACATCGTGGCAGTGGTTATCTCCCATTGACCGTGATTGAGACTGTATGGCTGCTCCTGTGTAAACTGTCCAGTTGAGAGAAGTTGGTGGGATGTTTGTGAGATAAGACATCAATATACATGGTGTTAACTGTCTAGTTGAGAGAAGCTGGTGGGAAGATTGTGAGATAAGACATCATTACACCTTAATTAGCCCCCTGATCGTGATCCAATACGTTTCCAGTCATGTTTCAATGATACAAAGTCCTGATATTGGAAATGATGGAACCAGTAAGAGGAAATGCCGTGAGAGAAAAGAAAACATACAATCAATGGTACACGAAAGAGATTCATGTTCCTTTACAGGTGGTTCCGTGGTGTAGTGGTTATCACGTCTGCTTAACACGCAGAAGGCCGCGAGTTCGATACTCGCCGGAACCTTACTTTTGGGGGGATTTCCATTATTTCATGGAATGTATACATCTCTCTTTCTCGGGGAAAAACCTACCACCAGCGAAGGGGGCTTGTTACTTCTTAATGTTTTGTTTCTTGTCGCCTTTTACACATGTACACCACCCCTCAGCAGATCCTCAACTTGCCGTGCTCTGTTAGTGTCCGTGGCAGGTATAAGTCTTTACAAACACTGCCACCAACACAGCTGAGGTTCAGTGGTGTAGTGGTTATCACGTCTGCTTCACACGCAGAAGGCCGCGAGTTCGAGCCTCGCCTGAACCTTGATGTTTTTGCTCTTCTATGAATTGTTATTTTACTTCTCTCTTGCTGGCACACACAGCGTATTGGGTTGACTGTGTCCACTGTTGATTAATTATGAAGTCACGCACAAAGTGTCTATATGAAGTGGCTAATCGACATTTACTTGGAAAAATAGATAAGCCAAACCACTCAGAATGCCTCTCTTCCCTCCATCTCTGCCACATGTGACTGAGAGGAACGGTCATCAATAACCAGAGTTACTAGCCTGAGCTGGCACTCACCCTGGTTCGCTTCGCGCTCAGAAAGAGAGGCTGTCTATCGTCCTCGTGGTTTGGTAGACTGTCAGTTTTACCTGAAGTCATGGCGATGCATACTATAGAAATGATCCCTAAAAGTATGATCTTAACTAACATATGGCGGAATTTGTACCTACTTCTTTTCAAAAGGCACGCCAGTGTGGTATGCAACATCATGTAACATTCCTGCTAAATCTTTTGAAAAATCTTCATCAGGTCAATCAGTTACAGACATCGCCACCTCTGTGTACTTAGGATTCATTCCACGTTTGTGATTTGCGAAAAAAACATAGAGAGTACAGATAATGTCAACAGCTGAAGTGGTTTGTACAATGTATATTGTTTGGTGATTACATCGTGGCAGTGGTTATCTCCCATTGACCGTGATTGAGACTGTATGGCTGCTCCTGTGTAAACTGTCCAGTTGAGAGAAGTTGGTGGGATGTTTGTGAGATAAGACATCAATATACATGGTGTTAACTGTCTAGTTGAGAGAAACTGGTGGGAAGATTGTGAGATAAGACATCATTACACCTTAATTAGCCCCCTGATCGTGATCCAATACGTTTCCAGTCATGTTTCAATGATACAAAGTCCTGATATTGGAAATGATGGAACCAGTAAGAGGAAATGCCGTGAGAGAAAAGAAAACATACAATCAATGGTACACGAAAGAAATTCATGTTCCTTTACAGGTGGTTCCGTGGTGTAGTGGTTATCACGTCTGCTTAACACGCAGAAGGCCGCGAGTTCGAGCCTCGCCGGAACCTTACTTTTTGGGGGATTTCCATTATTTCATGGAATGTATACATCTCTCTTTCTCGGGGAAAAACCTACCACCAGCGAAGGGGGCTTGTTACTTCTTAATGTTTTGTTTCTTGTCGCCTTTTACACATGTACACCACCCCTCAGCAGATCCTCAACTTGCCGTGCTCTGTTAGTGCCCGTGGCAGGTATAAGTCTTTACAAACACTGCCACCAAAACAGCTGAGGTTCAGTGGTGTAGTGGTTATCACGTCTGCTTCACACGCAGAAGGCCGCGAGTTCGAGCCTCGCCTGAACCTTGATGTTTTTGCTCTTCTATGAATTGTTATTTTACTTCTCTCTTGCTGGCACACACAGCGTATTGTGTTGACTGTGTCCACTGTTGATTAATTATGAAGTCACGCACAAAGTGTCTATATGAAGTGGCTAATCGACATTTACTTGGAAAAATAGATAAGCCAAACCACTCAGAATGCCTCTCTTCCCTCCATCTCTGCCACATGTGACTGAGAGGAACGGTCATCAATAACCAGAGTTACTAGCCTGAGCTGGCACTCCCCCTGGTTCGCTTCGCGCTCAGAAAGAGGCTGTCTATCGTCCTCGTGATTTTGTATTCTGTCAGTTTTACCTGAAGTCATGGCGATGCATACTATAGAAATGATCCCTAAAAGTATGATCTTAACTAACATATGGCGGAATTTGTACCTACTTCTTTTCAAAAGGCACGCCAGTGTGGTATGCAACATCATGTAACATTCCTGCTAAATCTTTTGAAAAATCTTCATCAGGTCAATCAGTTACAGACATCGCCACCTCTGTGTACTTAGGATTCATTCCACGTTTGTGATTTGCGAAAAAAACATAGAGAGTACAGATAATGTCAACAGCTGAAGTGGTTTGTACAATGTATATTGTTTGGTGATTACATCGTGGCAGTGGTTATCTCCCATTGACCGTGATTGAGACTGTATGGCTGCTCCTGTGTAAACTGTCCAGTTGAGAGAAGTTGGTGGGATGTTTGTGAGATAAGACATCAATATACATGGTGTTAACTGTCTAGTTGAGAGAAGCTGGTGGGAAGTTTGTGAGATAAGACATCATTACACCTTAATTAGCCCCCTGATCGTGATCCAATACGTTTCCAGTCATGTTTCAATGATACAAAGTCCTGATATTGGAAATGATGGAACCAGTAAGAGGAAATGCCGTGAGAGAAAAGAAAACATACAATCAATGGTACACGAAAGAAATTCATGTTCCTTTACAGGTGGTTCCGTGGTGTAGTGGTTATCACGTCTGCTTAACACGCACAAGGCCGCGGGTTCGAGCCTCGCCGGAACCTTACTTTTTGGGGGATTTCCATTATTTCATGGAATGTATACATCTCTCTTTCTCGGGGAAAAACCTACCACCAGCGAAGGGGGCTTGTTACTTCTTAATGTTTTGTTTCTTGTCGCCTTTTACACATGTACACCACCCCTCAGCAGATCCTCAACTTGCCGTGCTCTGTTAGTGTCCGTGGCAGGTATAAGTCTTTACAAACACTGCCACCAACACAGCTGAGGTTCAGTGGTGTAGTGGTTATCACGTCTGCTTCACACGCAGAAGGCCGCGAGTTCGAGCCTCGCCTGAACCTTGATGTTTTTGCTCTTCTATGAATTGTTATTTTACTTCTCTCTTGCTGGCACACGCAGCGTATTGTGTTGACTGTGTCCACTGTTGATTAATTATGAAGTCACGCACAAAGTGTCTATATGAAGTGGCTAATCGACATTTACTTGGAAAAATAGATAAGCCAAACCACTCAGAATGCCTCTCTTCCCTCCATCTCTGCCACATGTGACTGAGAGGAACGGTCATCAATAACCAGAGTTACTAGCCTGAGCTGGCACTCACCCTGGTTCGCTTCGCGCTCAGAAAGAGAGGCTGTCTATCGTCCTCGTGGTTTGGTAGACTGTCAGTTTTACCTGAAGTCATGGCGATGCATACTATAGAAATGATCCCTAAAAGTATGATCTTAACTAACATATGGCGGAATTTGTACCTACTTCTTTTCAAAAGGCACGCCAGTGTGGTATGCAACATCATGTAACATTCCTGCTAAATCTTTTGAAAAATCTTCATCAGGTCAATCAGTTACAGACATCGCCACCTCTGTGTACTTAGGATTCATTCCACGTTTGTGATTTGCGAAAAAAACATAGAGAGTACAGATAATGTCAACAGCTGAAGTGGTTTGTACAATGTATATTGTTTGGTGATTACATCGTGGCAGTGGTTATCTCCCATTGACCGTGATTGAGACTGTATGGCTGCTCCTGTGTAAACTGTCCAGTTGAGAGAAGTTGGTGGGATGTTTGTGAGATAAGACATCAATATACATGGTGTTAACTGTCTAGTTGAGAGAAGCTGGTGGGAAGTTTGTGAGATAAGACATCATTACACCTTAATTAGCCCCCTGATCGTGATCCAATACGTTTCCAGTCATGTTTCAATGATACAAAGTCCTGATATTGGAAATGATGGAACCAGTAAGAGGAAATGCCGTGAGAGAAAAGAAAACATACAATCAATGGTACACGAAAGAAATTCATGTTCCTTTACAGGTGGTTCCGTGGTGTAGTGGTTATCACGTCTGCTTAACACGCAAAAGGCCGCGGGTTCGAGCCTCGCCGGAACCTTACTTTTTGGGGGATTTCCATTATTTCATGGAATGTATACATCTCTCTTTCTCGGGGAAAAACCTACCACCAGCGAAGGGGGCTTGTTACTTCTTAATGTTTTGTTTCTTGTCGCCTTTTACACATGTACACCACCCCTCAGCAGATCCTCAACTTGCCGTGCTCTGTTAGTGTCCGTGGCAGGTATAAGTCTTTACAAACACTGCCACCAACACAGCTGAGGTTCAGTGGTGTAGTGGTTATCACGTCTGCTTCACACGCAGAAGGCCGCGAGTTCGAGCCTCGCCTGAACCTTGATGTTTTTGCTCTTCTATGAATTGTTATTTTACTTCTCTCTTGCTGGCACACGCAGCGTATTGTGTTGACTGTGTCCACTGTTGATTAATTATGAAGTCACGCACAAAGTGTCTATATGAAGTGGCTAATCGACATTTACTTGGAAAAATAGATAAGCCAAACCACTCAGAATGCCTCTCTTCCCTCCATCTCTGCCACATGTGACTGAGAGGAACGGTCATCAATAACCAGTGTTACTAGCCTGAGCTGGCACTCACCCTGGTTCGCTTCGCGCTCAGAAAGAGAGGCTGTCTATCGTCCTCGTGGTTTGGTAGACTGTCAGTTTTACCTGAAGTCATGGCGATGCATACTATAGAAATGATCCCTAAAAGTATGATCTTAACTAACATATGGCGGAATTTGTACCTACTTCTTTTCAAAAGGCACGCCAGTGTGGTATGCAACATCATGTAACATTCCTGCTAAATCTTTTGAAAAATCTTCATCAGGTCAATCAGTTACAGACATCGCCACCTCTGTGTACTTAGGATTCATTCCACGTTTGTGATTTGCGAAAAAACCAGAGAGTACAGATAATGTCAACAGCTGAAGTGGTTTGTACAATGTATATTGTTTGGTGATTACATCGTGGCAGTGGTTATCTCCCATTGACCGTGATTGAGACTGTATGGCTGCTCCTGTGTAAACTGTCCAGTTGAGAGAAGTTGGTGGGATGTTTGTGAGATAAGACATCAATATACATGGTGTTAACTGTCTAGTTGAGAGAAACTGGTGGGAAGATTGTGAGATAAGACATCATTACACCTTAATTAGCCCCCTGATCGTGATCCAATACGTTTCCAGTCATGTTTCAATGATACAAAGTCCTGATATTGGAAATGATGGAACCAGTAAGAGGAAATGCCGTGAGAGAAAAGAAAACATACAATCAATGGTACACGAAAGAGATTCATGTTCCTTTACAGGTGGTTCCGTGGTGTAGTGGTTATCACGTCTGCTTAACACGCAGAAGGCCGCGAGTTCGAACCTCGCCGGAACCTTACTTTTTGGGGGATTTCCATTATTTCATGGAATGTATACATCTCTCTTTCTCGGGTAAAAACCTACCACCAGCGAAGGGGGCTTGTTACTTCTTAATGTTTTGTTTCTTGTCGCCTTTTACACATGTACACCACCCCTCAGCAGATCCTCAACTTGCCGTGCTCTGTTAGTGTCCGTGGCAGGTATAAGTCTTTACAAACACTGCCACCAACACAGCTGAGGTTCAGTGGTGTAGTGGTTATCACGTCTGCTTCACACGCAGAAGGCCGCGAGTTCGAGCCTCGCCTGAACCTTGATGTTTTTGCTCTTCTATGAATTGTTATTTTACTTCTCTCTTGCTGGCACACACAGCGTATTGTGTTGACTGTGTCCACTGTTGATTAATTATGAAGTCACGCACAAAGTGTCTATATGAAGTGGCTAATCGACATTTACTTGGAAAAATAGATAAGCCAAACCACTCAGAATGCCTCTCTTCCCTCCATCTCTGCCACATGTGACTGAGAGGAACGGTCATCAATAACCAGTGTTACTAGCCTGAGCTGGCACTCACCCTGGTTCGCTTCGCGCTCAGAAAGAGAGGCTGTCTATCGTCCTCGTGGTTTGGTAGACTGTCAGTTTTACCTGAAGTCATGGCGATGCATACTATAGAAATGATCCCTAAAAGTATGATCTTAACTAACATATGGCGGAATTTGTACCTACTTCTTTTCAAAAGGCACGCCAGTGTGGTATGCAACATCATGTAACATTCCTGCTAAATCTTTTGAAAAATCTTCATCAGGTCAATCAGTTACAGACATCGCCACCTCTGTGTACTTAGGATTCATTCCACGTTTGTGATTTGCGAAAAAAACATAGAGAGTACAGATAATGTCAACAGCTGAAGTGGTTTGTACAATGTATATTGTTTGGTGATTACATCGTGGCAGTGGTTATCTCCCATTGACCGTGATTGAGACTGTATGGCTGCTCCTGTGTAAACTGTCCAGTTGAGAGAAGTTGGTGGGATGTTTGTGAGATAAGACATCAATATACATGGTGTTAACTGTCTAGTTGAGAGAAACTGGTGGGAAAATTGTGAGATAAGACATCATTACACCTTAATTAGCCCCCTGATCGTGATCCAATACGTTTCCAGTCATGTTTCAATGATACAAAGTCCTGATATTGGAAATGATGGAACCAGTAAGAGGAAATGCCGTGAGAGAAAAGAAAACATACAATCAATGGTACACGAAAGAGATTCATGTTCCTTGACAGGTGGTTCCGTGGTGTAGTGGTTATCACGTCTGCTTAACACGCAGAAGGCCGCGAGTTCGAACCTCGCCGGAACCTTACTTTTTGGGGGATTTCCATTATTTCATGGAATGTATACATCTCTCTTTCTCGGGTAAAAACCTACCACCAGCGAAGGGGGCTTGTTACTTCTTAATGTTTTGTTTCTTGTCGCCTTTTACACATGTACACCACCCCTCAGCAGATCCTCAACTTGCCGTGCTCTGTTAGTGTCCGTGGCAGGTATAAGTCTTTACAAACACTGCCACCAACACAGCTGAGGTTCAGTGGTGTAGTGGTTATCACGTCTGCTTCACACGCAGAAGGCCGCGAGTTCGAGCCTCGCCTGAACCTTGATGTTTTTGCTCTTCTATGAATTGTTATTTTACTTCTCTCTTGCTGGCACACACAGCGTATTGTGTTGACTGTGTCCACTGTTGATTAATTATGAAGTCACGCACAAAGTGTCTATATGAAGTGGCTAATCGACATTTACTTGGAAAAATAGATAAGCCAAACCACTCAGAATGCCTCTCTTCCCTCCATCTCTGCCACATGTGACTGAGAGGAACGGTCATCAATAACCAGTGTTACTAGCCTGAGCTGGCACTCACCCTGGTTCGCTTCGCGCTCAGAAAGAGAGGCTGTCTATCGTCCTCGTGGTTTGGTAGACTGTCAGTTTTACCTGAAGTCATGGCGATGCATACTATAGAAATGATCCCTAAAAGTATGATCTTAACTAACATATGGCGGAATTTGTACCTACTTCTTTTCAAAAGGCACGCCAGTGTGGTATGCAACATCATGTAACATTCCTGCTAAATCTTTTGAAAAATCTTCATCAGGTCAATCAGTTACAGACATCGCCACCTCTGTGTACTTAGGATTCATTCCACGTTTGTGATTTGCGAAAAAAACATAGAGAGTACAGATAATGTCAACAGCTGAAGTGGTTTGTACAATGTATATTGTTTGGTGATTACATCGTGGCAGTGGTTATCTCCCATTGACCGTGATTGAGACTGTATGGCTGCTCCTGTGTAAACTGTCCAGTTGAGAGAAGTTGGTGGGATGTTTGTGAGATAAGACATCAATATACATGGTGTTAACTGTCTAGTTGAGAGAAACTGGTGGGAAAATTGTGAGATAAGACATCATTACACCTTAATTAGCCCCCTGATCGTGATCCAATACGTTTCCAGTCATGTTTCAATGATACAAAGTCCTGATATTGGAAATGATGGAACCAGTAAGAGGAAATGCCGTG
Organism: Haliotis rufescens; assembly: GCF_023055435.1. Taxonomy (NCBI): domain Eukaryota; kingdom Metazoa; phylum Mollusca; class Gastropoda; order Lepetellida; family Haliotidae; genus Haliotis; species Haliotis rufescens. Next base: position 19,585,011 of record NW_025964361.1, read on the forward strand.
AGAGAAAAGAAAACATACAATCAATGGTACACGAAAGAGATTCATGTTCCTTGACAGGTGGTTCCGTGGTGTAGTGGTTATCACGTCTGCTTAACACGCAGAAGGCCGCGAGTTCGAACCTCGCCGGAACCTTACTTTTTGGGGGATTTCCATTATTTCATGGAATGTATACATCTCTCTTTCTCGGGTAAAAACCTACCACCAGCGAAGGGGGCTTGTTACTTCTTAATGTTTTGTTTCTTGTCGCCTTTTACACATGTACACCACCCCTCAGCAGATCCTCAACTTGCCGTGCTCTGTTAGTGTCCGTGGCAGGTATAAGTCTTTACAAACACTGCCACCAACACAGCTGAGGTTCAGTGGTGTAGTGGTTATCACGTCTGCTTCACACGCAGAAGGCCGCGAGTTCGAGCCTCGCCTGAACCTTGATGTTTTTGCTCTTCTATGAATTGTTATTTTACTTCTCTCTTGCTGGCACACGCAGCGTATTGTGTTGACTGTGTCCACTGTTGATTAATTATGAAGTCACGCACAAAGTGTCTATATGAAGTGGCTAATCGACATTTACTTGGAAAAATAGATAAGCCAAACCACTCAGAATGCCTCTCTTCCCTCCATCTCTGCCACATGTGACTGAGAGGAACGGTCATCAATAACCAGTGTTACTAGCCTGAGCTGGCACTCACCCTGGTTCGCTTCGCGCTCAGAAAGAGAGGCTGTCTATCGTCCTCGTGGTTTGGTAGACTGTCAGTTTTACCTGAAGTCATGGCGATGCATACTATAGAAATGATCCCTAAAAGTATGATCTTAACTAACATATGGCGGAATTTGTACCTACTTCTTTTCAAAAGGCACGCCAGTGTGGTATGCAACATCATGTAACATTCCTGCTAAATCTTTTGAAAAATCTTCATCAGGTCAATCAGTTACAGACATCGCCACCTCTGTGTACTTAGGATTCATTCCACGTTTGTGATTTGCGAAAAAACCAGAGAGTACAGATAATGTCAACAGCTGAAGTGGTTTGTACAATGTATATTGTTTGGTGATTACATCGTGGCAGTGGTTATCTCCCATTGACCGTGATTGAGACTGTATGGCTGCTCCTGTGTAAACTGTCCAGTTGAGAGAAGTTGGTGGGATGTTTGTGAGATAAGACATCAATATACATGGTGTTAACTGTCTAGTTGAGAGAAACTGGTGGGAAGATTGTGAGATAAGACATCATTACACCTTAATTAGCCCCCTGATCGTGATCCAATACGTTTCCAGTCATGTTTCAATGATACAAAGTCCTGATATTGGAAATGATGGAACCAGTAAGAGGAAATGCCGTGAGAGAAAAGAAAACATACAATCAATGGTACACGAAAGAGATTCATGTTCCTTTACAGGTGGTTCCGTGGTGTAGTGGTTATCACGTCTGCTTAACACGCAGAAGGCCGCGAGTTCGAACCTCGCCGGAACCTTACTTTTTGGGGGATTTCCATTATTTCATGGAATGTATACATCTCTCTTTCTCGGGTAAAAACCTACCACCAGCGAAGGGGGCTTGTTACTTCTTAATGTTTTGTTTCTTGTCGCCTTTTACACATGTACACCACCCCTCAGCAGATCCTCAACTTGCCGTGCTCTGTTAGTGTCCGTGGCAGGTATAAGTCTTTACAAACACTGCCACCAACACAGCTGAGGTTCAGTGGTGTAGTGGTTATCACGTCTGCTTCACACGCAGAAGGCCGCGAGTTCGAGCCTCGCCTGAACCTTGATGTTTTTGCTCTTCTATGAATTGTTATTTTACTTCTCTCTTGCTGGCACACACAGCGTATTGTGTTGACTGTGTCCACTGTTGATTAATTATGAAGTCACGCACAAAGTGTCTATATGAAGTGGCTAATCGACATTTACTTGGAAAAATAGATAAGCCAAACCACTCAGAATGCCTCTCTTCCCTCCATCTCTGCCACATGTGACTGAGAGGAACGGTCATCAATAACCAGTGTTACTAGCCTGAGCTGGCACTCACCCTGGTTCGCTTCGCGCTCAGAAAGAGAGGCTGTCTATCGTCCTCGTGGTTTGGTAGACTGTCAGTTTTACCTGAAGTCATGGCGATGCATACTATAGAAATGATCCCTAAAAGTATGATCTTAACTAACATATGGCGGAATTTGTACCTACTTCTTTTCAAAAGGCACGCCAGTGTGGTATGCAACATCATGTAACATTCCTGCTAAATCTTTTGAAAAATCTTCATCAGGTCAATCAGTTACAGACATCGCCACCTCTGTGTACTTAGGATTCATTCCACGTTTGTGATTTGCGAAAAAAACATAGAGAGTACAGATAATGTCAACAGCTGAAGTGGTTTGTACAATGTATATTGTTTGGTGATTACATCGTGGCAGTGGTTATCTCCCATTGACCGTGATTGAGACTGTATGGCTGCTCCTGTGTAAACTGTCCAGTTGAGAGAAGTTGGTGGGATGTTTGTGAGATAAGACATCAATATACATGGTGTTAACTGTCTAGTTGAGAGAAACTGGTGGGAAAATTGTGAGATAAGACATCATTACACCTTAATTAGCCCCCTGATCGTGATCCAATACGTTTCCAGTCATGTTTCAATGATACAAAGTCCTGATATTGGAAATGATGGAACCAGTAAGAGGAAATGCCGTGAGAGAAAAGAAAACATACAATCAATGGTACACGAAAGAGATTCATGTTCCTTGACAGGTGGTTCCGTGGTGTAGTGGTTATCACGTCTGCTTAACACGCAGAAGGCCGCGAGTTCGAACCTCGCCGGAACCTTACTTTTTGGGGGATTTCCATTATTTCATGGAATGTATACATCTCTCTTTCTCGGGTAAAAACCTACCACCAGCGAAGGGGGCTTGTTACTTCTTAATGTTTTGTTTCTTGTCGCCTTTTACACATGTACACCACCCCTCAGCAGATCCTCAACTTGCCGTGCTCTGTTAGTGTCCGTGGCAGGTATAAGTCTTTACAAACACTGCCACCAACACAGCTGAGGTTCAGTGGTGTAGTGGTTATCACGTCTGCTTCACACGCAGAAGGCCGCGAGTTCGAGCCTCGCCTGAACCTTGATGTTTTTGCTCTTCTATGAATTGTTATTTTACTTCTCTCTTGCTGGCACACACAGCGTATTGTGTTGACTGTGTCCACTGTTGATTAATTATGAAGTCACGCACAAAGTGTCTATATGAAGTGGCTAATCGACATTTACTTGGAAAAATAGATAAGCCAAACCACTCAGAATGCCTCTCTTCCCTCCATCTCTGCCACATGTGACTGAGAGGAACGGTCATCAATAACCAGTGTTACTAGCCTGAGCTGGCACTCACCCTGGTTCGCTTCGCGCTCAGAAAGAGAGGCTGTCTATCGTCCTCGTGGTTTGGTAGACTGTCAGTTTTACCTGAAGTCATGGCGATGCATACTATAGAAATGATCCCTAAAAGTATGATCTTAACTAACATATGGCGGAATTTGTACCTACTTCTTTTCAAAAGGCACGCCAGTGTGGTATGCAACATCATGTAACATTCCTGCTAAATCTTTTGAAAAATCTTCATCAGGTCAATCAGTTACAGACATCGCCACCTCTGTGTACTTAGGATTCATTCCACGTTTGTGATTTGCGAAAAAAACATAGAGAGTACAGATAATGTCAACAGCTGAAGTGGTTTGTACAATGTATATTGTTTGGTGATTACATCGTGGCAATGGTTATCTCCCATTGACCGTGATTTAGACTGTATGGCTGCTCCTGTGTAAACTGTCCAGTTGAGAGAAGTTGGTGGGATGTTTGTGAGATAAGACATCAATATACATGGTGTTAACTGTCTAGTTGAGAGAAGCTGGTGGGAAAATTGTGAGATAAGACATCATTACACCTTAATTAGCCCCCTGATCGTGATCCAATACGTTTCCAGTCATGTTTCAATGATACAAAGTCCTGATATTGGAAATGATGGAACCAGTAAGAGGAAATGCCGTGAGAGAAAAGAAAACATACAATCAATGGTACACGAAAGAGATTCATGTTTCTTAACAGGTGGTTCCGTGGTGTAGTGGTTATCACGTCTGCTTAACACGCAGAAGGCCGCGAGTTCGAGCCTCGCCGGAACCTTACTTTTTGGGGGATTTCCATTATTTCATGGAATGTATACATCTCTCTTTCTCGGGTAAAAACCTACCACCAGCGAAGGGGGCTTGTTACTTCTTAATGTTTTGTTTCTTGTCGCCTTTTACACATGTACACCACCCCTCAGCAGATCCTCAACTTGCCGTGCTCTGTTAGTGTCCGTGGCAGGTATAAGTCTTTACAAACACTGCCACCAACACAGCTGAGGTTCAGTGGTGTAGTGGTTATCACGTCTGCTTCACACGCAGAAGGCCGCGAGTTCGAGCCTCGCCTGAACCTTGATGTTTTTGCTCTTCTATGAATTGTTATTTTACTTCTCTCTTGCTGGCACACACAGCGTATTGTGTTGACTGTGTCCACTGTTGATTAATTATGAAGTCACGCACAAAGTGTCTATATGAAGTGGCTAATCGACATTTACTTGGAAAAATAGATAAGCCAAACCACTCAGAATGCCTCTCTTCCCTCCATCTCTGCCACATGTGACTGAGAGGAACGGTCATCAATAGCCAGTGTTACTAGCCTGAGCTGGCACTCACCCTGGTTCGCTTCGCGCTCAGAAAGAGAGGCTGTCTATCGTCCTCGTGGTTTGGTAGACTGTCAGTTTTACCTGAAGTCATGGCGATGCATACTATAGAAATGATCCCTAAAAGTATGATCTTAACTAACATATGGCGGAATTTGTACCTACTTCTTTTCAAAAGGCACGCCAGTGTGGTATGCAACATCATGTAACATTCCTGCTAAATCTTTTGAAAAATCTTCATCAGGTCAATCAGTTACAGACATCGCCACCTCTGTGTACTTAGGATTCATTCCACGTTTGTGATTTGCGAAAAAAACATAGAGAGTACAGATAATGTCAACAGCTGAAGTGGTTTGTACAATGTATATTGTTTGGTGATTACATCGTGGCAGTGGTTATCTCCCATTGACCGTGATTGAGACTGTATGGCTGCTCCTGTGTAAACTGTCCAGTTGAGAGAAGTTGGTGGGATGTTTGTGAGATAAGACATCAATATACATGGTGTTAACTGTCTAGTTGAGAGAAACTGGTGGGAAAATTGTGAGATAAGACATCATTACACCTTAATTAGCCCCCTGATCGTGATCCAATACGTTTCCAGTCATGTTTCAATGATACAAAGTCCTGATATTGGAAATGATGGAACCAGTAAGAGGAAATGCCGTGAGAGAAAAGAAAACATACAATCAATGGTACACGAAAAGAGATTCATGTTCCTTTACAGGTGGTTCCGTGGTGTAGTGGTTATCACGTCTGCTTAACACGCAGAAGGCCGCGAGTTCGAGCCTCGCCGGAACCTTACTTTTTGGGGGATTTCCATTATTTCATGGAATGTATACATCTCTCTTTCTCGGGTAAAAACCTACCACCAGCGAAGGGGGCTTGTTACTTCTTAATGTTTTGTTTCTTGTCGCCTTTTACACATGTACACCACCCCTCAGCAGATCCTCAACTTGCCGTGCTCTGTTAGTGTCCGTGGCAGGTATAAGTCTTTACAAACACTGCCACCAACACAGCTGAGGTTCAGTGGTGTAGTGGTTATCACGTCTGCTTCACACGCAGAAGGCCGCGAGTTCGAGCCTCGCCTGAACCTTGATGTTTTTGCTCTTCTATGAATTGTTATTTTACTTCTCTCTTGCTGGCACACACAGCGTATTGTGTTGACTGTGTCCACTGTTGATTAATTATGAAGTCACGCACAAAGTGTCTATATGAAGTGGCTAATCGACATTTACTTGGAAAAATAGATAAGCCAAACCACTCAGAATGCCTCTCTTCCCTCCATCTCTGCCACATGTGACTGAGAGGAACGGTCATCAATAGCCAGTGTTACTAGCCTGAGCTGGCACTCACCCTGGTTCGCTTCGCGCTCAGAAAGAGAGGCTGTCTATCGTCCTCGTGGTTTGGTAGACTGTCAGTTTTACCTGAAGTCATGGCGATGCATACTATAGAAATGATCCCTAAAAGTATGATCTTAACTAACATATGGCGGAATTTGTACCTACTTCTTTTCAAAAGGCACGCCAGTGTGGTATGCAACATCATGTAACATTCCTGCTAAATCTTTTGAAAAATCTTCATCAGGTCAATCAGTTACAGACATCGCCACCTCTGTGTACTTAGGATTCATTCCACGTTTGTGATTTGCGAAAAAAACATAGAGAGTACAGATAATGTCAACAGCTGAAGTGGTTTGTACAATGTATATTGTTTGGTGATTACATCGTGGCAGTGGTTATCTCCCATTGACCGTGATTGAGACTGTATGGCTGCTCCTGTGTAAACTGTCCAGTTGAGAGAAGTTGGTGGGATGTTTGTGAGATAAGACATCAATATACATGGTGTTAACTGTCTAGTTGAGAGAAACTGGTGGGAAAATTGTGAGATAAGACATCATTACACCTTAATTAGCCCCCTGATCGTGATCCAATACGTTTCCAGTCATGTTTCAATGATACAAAGTCCTGATATTGGAAATGATGGAACCAGTAAGAGGAAATGCCGTGAGAGAAAAGAAAACATACAATCAATGGTACACGAAAAGAGATTCATGTTCCTTTACAGGTGGTTCCGTGGTGTAGTGGTTATCACGTCTGCTTAACACGCAGAAGGCCGCGAGTTCGAGCCTCGCCGGAACCTTACTTTTTGGGGGATTTCCATTATTTCATGGAATGTATACATCTCTCTTTCTCGGGGAAAAACCTACCACCAGCGAAGGGGGCTTGTTACTTCTTAATGTTTTGTTTCTTGTCGCCTTTTACACACGTACACCACCCCTCAGCAGATCCTCAACTTGCCGTGCTCTGTTAGTGTCCGTGGCAGGTATAAGTCTTTACAAACACTGCCACCAACACAGCTGAGGTTCAGTGGTGTAGTGGTTATCACGTCTGCTTCACACGCAGAAGGCCGCGAGTTCGAGCCTCGCCTGAACCTTGATGTTTTTGCTCTTCTATGAATTGTTATTTTACTTCTCTCTTGCTGGCACACACAGCGTATTGTGTTGACTGTGTCCACTGTTGATTAATTATGAAGTCACGCACAAAGTGTCTATATGAAGTGGCTAATCGACATTTACTTGGAAAAATAGATAAGCCAAACCACTCAGAATGCCTCTCTTCCCTCCATCTCTGCCACATGTGACTGAGAGGAACGGTCATCAATAACCAGAGTTACTAGCCTGAGCTGGCACTCACCCTGGTTCGCTTCGCGCTCGAAAAGAGAGGCTGTCTATCGTCCTCGTGGTTTGGTAGACTGTCAGTTTTACCTGAAGTCATGGCGATGCATACTATAGAAATGATCCCTAAAAGTATGATCTTAACTAACATATGGCGGAATTTGTACCTACTTCTTTTCAAAAGGCACGCCAGTGTGGTATGCAACATCATGTAACATTCCTGCTAAATCTTTTGAAAAATCTTCATCAGGTCAATCAGTTACAGACATCGCCACCTCTGTGTACTTAGGATTCATTCCACGTTTGTGATTTGCGAAAAAAACATAGAGAGTACAGATAATGTCAACAGCTGAAGTGGTTTGTACAATGTATATTGTTTGGTGATTACATCGTGGCAGTGGTTATCTCCCATTGACCGTGATTGAGACTGTATGGCTGCTCCTGTGTAAACTGTCCAGTTGAGAGAAGTTGGTGGGATGTTTGTGAGATAAGACATCAATATACATGGTGTTAACTGTCTAGTTGAGAGAAGCTGGTGGGAAGATTGTGAGATAAGACATCATTACACCTTAATTAGCCCCCTGATCGTGATCCAATACGTTTCCAGTCATGTTTCAATGATACAAAGTCCTGATATTGGAAATGATGGAACCAGTAAGAGGAAATGCCGTGAGAGAAAAGAAAACATACAATCAATGGTACACGAAAGAAATTCATGTTCCTTTACAGGTGGTTCCGTGGTGTAGTGGTTATCACGTCTGCTTAACACGCAGAAGGCCGCGAGTTCGAGCCTCGCCGGAACCTTACTTTTTGGGGGATTTCCATTATTTCATGGAATGTATACATCTCTCTTTCTCGGGGAAAAACCTACCACCAGCGAAGGGGGCTTGTTACTTCTTAATGTTTTGTTTCTTGTCGCCTTTTACACATGTACACCACCCCTCAGCAGATCCTCAACTTGCCGTGCTCTGTTAGTGCCCGTGGCAGGTATAAGTCTTTACAAACACTGCCACCAACACAGCTGAGGTTCAGTGGTGTAGTGGTTATCACGTCTGCTTCACACGCAGAAGGCCGCGAGTTCGAGCCTCGCCTGAACCTTGATGTTTTTGCTCTTCTATGAATTGTTATTTTACTTCTCTCTTGCTGGCACACACAGCGTATTGTGTTGACTGTGTCCACTGTTGATTAATTATGAAGTCACGCACAAAGTGTCTATATGAAGCGGCTAATCGACATTTACTTGGAAAAATAGATAAGCCAAACCACTCAGAATGCCTCTCTTCCCTCCATCTCTGCCACATGTGACTGAGAGGAACGGTCATCAATAACCAGAGTTACTAGCCTGAGCTGGCACTCCCCCTGGTTCGCTTCGCGCTCAGAAAGAGGCTGTCTATCGTCCTCGTGATTTTGTATTCTGTCAGTTTTACCTGAAGTCATGGCGATGCATACTATAGAAATGATCCCTAAAAGTATGATCTTAACTAACATATGGCGGAATTTGTACCTACTTCTTTTCAAAAGGCACGCCAGTGTGGTATGCAACATCATGTAACATTCCTGCTAAATCTTTTGAAAAATCTTCATCAGGTCAATCAGTTACAGACATCGCCACCTCTGTGTACTTAGGATTCATTCCACGTTTGTGATTTGCGAAAAAAACATAGAGAGTACAGATAATGTCAACAGCTGAAGTGGTTTGTACAATGTATATTGTTTGGTGATTACATCGTGGCAGTGGTTATCTCCCATTGACCGTGATTGAGACTGTATGGCTGCTCCTGTGTAAACTGTCCAGTTGAGAGAAGTTGGTGGGATGTTTGTGAGATAAGACATCAATATACATGGTGTTAACTGTCTAGTTGAGAGAAGCTGGTGGGAAGTTTGTGAGATAAGACATCATTACACCTTAATTAGCCCCCTGATCGTGATCCAATACGTTTCCAGTCATGTTTCAATGATACAAAGTCCTGATATTGGAAATGATGGAACCAGTAAGAGGAAATGCCGTGAGAGAAAAGAAAACATACAATCAATGGTACACGAAAGAAATTCATGTTCCTTTACAGGTGGTTCCGTGGTGTAGTGGTTATCACGTCTGCTTAACACGCACAAGGCCGCGGGTTCGAGCCTCGCCGGAACCTTACTTTTTGGGGGATTTCCATTATTTCATGGAATGTATACATCTCTCTTTCTCGGGGAAAAACCTACCACCAGCGAAGGGGGCTTGTTACTTCTTAATGTTTTGTTTCTTGTCGCCTTTTACACATGTACACCACCCCTCAGCAGATCCTCAACTTGCCGTGCTCTGTTAGTGTCCGTGGCAGGTATAAGTCTTTACAAACACTGCCACCAACACAGCTGAGGTTCAGTGGTGTAGTGGTTATCACGTCTGCTTCACACGCAGAAGGCCGCGAGTTCGAGCCTCGCCTGAACCTTGATGTTTTTGCTCTTCTATGAATTGTTATTTTACTTCTCTCTTGCTGGCACACACAGCGTATTGTGTTGACTGTGTCCACTGTTGATTAATTATGAAGTCACGCACAAAGTGTCTATATGAAGTGGCTAATCGACATTTACTTGGAAAAATAGATAAGCCAAACCACTCAGAATGCCTCTCTTCCCTCCATCTCTGCCACATGTGACTGAGAGGAACGGTCATCAATAACCAGAGTTACTAGCCTGAGCTGGCACTCACCCTGGTTCGCTTCGCGCTCAGAAAGAGAGGCTGTCTATCGTCCTCGTGGTTTGGTAGACTGTCAGTTTTACCTGAAGTCATGGCGATGCATACTATAGAAATGATCCCTAAAAGTATGATCTTAACTAACATATGGCGGAATTTGTACCTACTTCTTTTCAAAAGGCACGCCAGTGTGGTATGCAACATCATGTAACATTCCTGCTAAATCTTTTGAAAAATCTTCATCAGGTCAATCAGTTACAGACATCGCCACCTCTGTGTACTTAGGATTCATTCCACGTTTGTGATTTGCGAAAAAAACATAGAGAGTACAGATAATGTCAACAGCTGAAGTGGTTTGTACAATGTATATTGTTTGGTGATTACATCGTGGCAGTGGTTATCTCCCATTGACCGTGATTGAGACTGTATGGCTGCTCCTGTGTAAACTGTCCAGTTGAGAGAAGTTGGTGGGATGTTTGTGAGATAAGACATCAATATACATGGTGTTAACTGTCTAGTTGAGAGAAACTGGTGGGAAAATTGTGAGATAAGACATCATTACACCTTAATTAGCCCCCTGATCGTGATCCAATACGTTTCCAGTCATGTTTCAATGATACAAAGTCCTGATATTGGAAATGATGGAACCAGTAAGAGGAAATGCCGTGAGAGAAAAGAAAACATACAATCAATGGTACACGAAAAGAGATTCATGTTCCTTTACAGGTGGTTCCGTGGTGTAGTGGTTATCACGTCTGCTTAACACGCAGAAGGCCGCGAGTTCGAGCCTCGCCGGAACCTTACTTTTTGGGGGATTTCCATTATTTCATGGAATGTATACATCTCTCTTTCTCGGGTAAAAACCTACCACCAGCGAAGGGGGCTTGTTACTTCTTAATGTTTTGTTTCTTGTCGCCTTTTACACATGTACACCACCCCTCAGCAGATCCTCAACTTGCCGTGCTCTGTTAGTGTCCGTGGCAGGTATAAGTCTTTACAAACACTGCCACCAACACAGCTGAGGTTCAGTGGTGTAGTGGTTATCACGTCTGCTTCACACGCAGAAGGCCGCGAGTTCGAGCCTCGCCTGAACCTTGATGTTTTTGCTCTTCTATGAATTGTTATTTTACTTCTCTCTTGCTGGCACACACAGCGTATTGTGTTGACTGTGTCCACTGTTGATTAATTATGAAGTCACGCACAAAGTGTCTATATGAAGTGGCTAATCGACATTTACTTGGAAAAATAGATAAGCCAAACCACTCAGAATGCCTCTCTTCCCTCCATCTCTGCCACATGTGACTGAGAGGAACGGTCATCAATAACCAGAGTTACTAGCCTGAGCTGGCACTCACCCTGGTTCGCTTCGCGCTCAGAAAGAGAGGCTGTCTATCGTCCTCGTGGTTTGGTAGACTGTCAGTTTTACCTGAAGTCATGGCGATGCATACTATAGAAATGATCCCTAAAAGTATGATCTTAACTAACATATGGCGGAATTTGTACCTACTTCTTTTCAAAAGGCACGCCAGTGTGGTATGCAACATCATGTAACATTCCTGCTAAATCTTTTGAAAAATCTTCATCAGGTCAATCAGTTACAGACATCGCCACCTCTGTGTACTTAGGATTCATTCCACGTTTGTGATTTGCGAAAAAAACATAGAGAGTACAGATAATGTCAACAGCTGAAGTGGTTTGTACAATGTATATTGTTTGGTGATTACATCGTGTCAGTGGTTATCTCCCATTGACCGTGATTGAGACTGTATGGCTGCTCCTGTGTAAACTGTCCAGTTGAGAGAAGTTGGTGGGATGTTTGTGAGATAAGACATCAATATACATGGTGTTAACTGTCTAGTTGAGAGAAACTGGTGGGAAAATTGTGAGATAAGACATCATTACACCTTAATTAGCCCCCTGATCGTGATCCAATACGTTTCCAGTCATGTTTCAATGATACAAAGTCCTGATATTGGAAATGATGGAACCAGTAAGAGGAAATGCCGTGAGAGAAAAGAAAACATACAATCAATGGTACACGAAAAGAGATTCATGTTCCTTTACAGGTGGTTCCGTGGTGTAGTGGTTATCACGTCTGCTTAACACGCAGAAGGCCGCGAGTTCGAGCCTCGCCGGAACCTTACTTTTTGGGGGATTTCCATTATTTCATGGAATGTATACATCTCTCTTTCTCGGGTAAAAACCTACCACCAGCGAAGGGGGCTTGTTACTTCTTAATGTTTTGTTTCTTGTCGCCTTTTACACATGTACACCACCCCTCAGCAGATCCTCAACTTGCCGTGCTCTGTTAGTGTCCGTGGCAGGTATAAGTCTTTACAAACACTGCCACCAACACAGCTGAGGTTCAGTGGTGTAGTGGTTATCACGTCTGCTTCACACGCAGAAGGCCGCGAGTTCGAGCCTCGCCTGAACCTTGATGTTTTTGCTCTTCTATGAATTGTTATTTTACTTCTCTCTTGCTGGCACACACAGCGTATTGTGTTGACTGTGTCCACTGTTGATTAATTATGAAGTCACGCACAAAGTGTCTATATGAAGTGGCTAATCGACATTTACTTGGAAAAATAGATAAGCCAAACCACTCAGAATGCCTCTCTTCCCTCCATCTCTGCCACATGTGACTGAGAGGAACGGTCATCAATAACCAGAGTTACTAGCCTGAGCTGGCACTCACCCTGGTTCGCTTCGCGCTCAGAAAGAGAGGCTGTCTATCGTCCTCGTGGTTTGGTAGACTGTCAGTTTTACCTGAAGTCATGGCGATGCATACTATAGAAATGATCCCTAAAAGTATGATCTTAACTAACATATGGCGGAATTTGTACCTACTTCTTTTCAAAAGGCACGCCAGTGTGGTATGCAACATCATGTAACATTCCTGCTAAATCTTTTGAAAAATCTTCATCAGGTCAATCAGTTACAGACATCGCCACCTCTGTGTACTTAGGATTCATTCCACGTTTGTGATTTGCGAAAAAAACATAGAGAGTACAGATAATGTCAACAGCTGAAGTGGTTTGTACAATGTATATTGTTTGGTGATTACATCGTGTCAGTGGTTATCTCCCATTGACCGTGATTGAGACTGTATGGCTGCTCCTGTGTAAACTGTCCAGTTGAGAGAAGTTGGTGGGATGTTTGTGAGATAAGACATCAATATACATGGTGTTAACTGTCTAGTTGAGAGAAACTGGTGGGAAAATTGTGAGATAAGACATCATTACACCTTAATTAGCCCCCTGATCGTGATCCAATACGTTTCCAGTCATGTTTCAATGATACAAAGTCCTGATATTGGAAATGATGGAACCAGTAAGAGGAAATGCCGTGAGAGAAAAGAAAACATACAATCAATGGTACACGAAAGAGATTCATGTTCCTTTACAGGTGGTTCCGTGGTGTAGTGGTTATCACGTCTGCTTAACACGCAGAAGGCCGCGAGTTCGAGCCTCGCCGGAACCTTACTTTTGGGGGGATTTCCATTATTTCATGGAATGTATACATCTCTCTTTCTCGGGTAAAAACCTACCACCAGCGAAGGGGGCTTGTTACTTCTTAATGTTTTGTTTCTTGTCGCCTTTTACACATGTACACCACCCCTCAGCAGATCCTCAACTTGCCGTGCTCTGTTAGTGTCCGTGGCAGGTATAAGTCTTTACAAACACTGCCACCAACACAGCTGAGGTTCAGTGGTGTAGTGGTTATCACGTCTGCTTCACACGCAGAAGGCCGCGAGTTCGAGCCTCGCCTGAACCTTGATGTTTTTGCTCTTCTATGAATTGTTATTTTACTTCTCTCTTGCTGGCACACACAGCGTATTGTGTTGACTGTGTCCACTGTTGATTAATTATGAAGTCACGCACAAAGTGTCTATATGAAGTGGCTAATCGACATTTACTTGGAAAAATAGATAAGCCAAACCACTCAGAATGCCTCTCTTCCCTCCATCTCTGCCACATGTGACTGAGAGGAACGGTCATCAATAACCAGAGTTACTAGCCTGAGCTGGCACTCACCCTGGTTCGCTTCGCGCTCAGAAAGAGAGGCTGTCTATCGTCCTCGTGGTTTGGTAGACTGTCAGTTTTACCTGAAGTCATGGCGATGCATACTATAGAAATGATCCCTAAAAGTATGATCTTAACTAACATATGGCGGAATTTGTACCTACTTCTTTTCAAAAGGCACGCCAGTGTGGTATGCAACATCATGTAACATTCCTGCTAAATCTTTTGAAAAATCTTCATCAGGTCAATCAGTTACAGACATCGCCACCTCTGTGTACTTAGGATTCATTCCACGTTTGTGATTTGCGAAAAAAACATAGAGAGTACAGATAATGTCAACAGCTGAAGTGGTTTGTACAATGTATATTGTTTGGTGATTACATCGTGTCAGTGGTTATCTCCCATTGACCGTGATTGAGACTGTATGGCTGCTCCTGTGTAAACTGTCCAGTTGAGAGAAGTTGGTGGGATGTTTGTGAGATAAGACATCAATATACATGGTGTTAACTGTCTAGTTGAGAGAAACTGGTGGGAAAATTGTGAGATAAGACATCATTACACCTTAATTAGCCCCCTGATCGTGATCCAATACGTTTCCAGTCATGTTTCAATGATACAAAGTCCTGATATTGGAAATGATGGAACCAGTAAGAGGAAATGCCGTGAGAGAAAAGAAAACATACAATCAATGGTACACGAAAAGAGATTCATGTTCCTTTACAGGTGGTTCCGTGGTGTAGTGGTTATCACGTCTGCTTAACACGCAGAAGGCCGCGAGTTCGAGCCTCGCCGGAACCTTACTTTTTGGGGGATTTCCATTATTTCATGGAATGTATACATCTCTCTTTCTCGGGTAAAAACCTACCACCAGCGAAGGGGGCTTGTTACTTCTTAATGTTTTGTTTCTTGTCGCCTTTTACACATGTACACCACCCCTCAGCAGATCCTCAACTTGCCGTGCTCTGTTAGTGTCCGTGGCAGGTATAAGTCTTTACAAACACTGCCACCAACACAGCTGAGGTTCAGTGGTGTAGTGGTTATCACGTCTGCTTCACACGCAGAAGGCCGCGAGTTCGAGCCTCGCCTGAACCTTGATGTTTTTGCTCTTCTATGAATTGTTATTTTACTTCTCTCTTGCTGGCACACACAGCGTATTGTGTTGACTGTGTCCACTGTTGATTAATTATGAAGTCACGCACAAAGTGTCTATATGAAGTGGCTAATCGACATTTACTTGGAAAAATAGATAAGCCAAACCACTCAGAATGCCTCTCTTCCCTCCATCTCTGCCACATGTGACTGAGAGGAACGGTCATCAATAACCAGAGTTACTAGCCTGAGCTGGCACTCACCCTGGTTCGCTTCGCGCTCAGAAAGAGAGGCTGTCTATCGTCCTCGTGGTTTGGTAGACTGTCAGTTTTACCTGAAGTCATGGCGATGCATACTATAGAAATGATCCCTAAAAGTATGATCTTAACTAACATATGGCGGAATTTGTACCTACTTCTTTTCAAAAGGCACGCCAGTGTGGTATGCAACATCATGTAACATTCCTGCTAAATCTTTTGAAAAATCTTCATCAGGTCAATCAGTTACAGACATCGCCACCTCTGTGTACTTAGGATTCATTCCACGTTTGTGATTTGCGAAAAAAACATAGAGAGTACAGATAATGTCAACAGCTGAAGTGGTTTGTACAATGTATATTGTTTGGTGATTACATCGTGGCAGTGGTTATCTCCCATTGACCGTGATTGAGACTGTATGGCTGCTCCTGTGTAAACTGTCCAGTTGAGAGAAGTTGGTGGGATGTTTGTGAGATAAGACATCAATATACATGGTGTTAACTGTCTAGTTGAGAGAAACTGGTGGGAAAATTGTGAGATAAGACATCATTACACCTTAATTAGCCCCCTGATCGTGATCCAATACGTTTCCAGTCATGTTTCAATGATACAAAGTCCTGATATTGGAAATGATGGAACCAGTAAGAGGAAATGCCGTGAGAGAAAAGAAAACATACAATCAATGGTACACGAAAAGAGATTCATGTTCCTTTACAGGTGGTTCCGTGGTGTAGTGGTTATCACGTCTGCTTAACACGCAGAAGGCCGCGAGTTCGAGCCTCGCCGGAACCTTACTTTTTGGGGGATTTCCATTATTTCATGGAATGTATACATCTCTCTTTCTCGGGTAAAAACCTACCACCAGCGAAGGGGGCTTGTTACTTCTTAATGTTTTGTTTCTTGTCGCCTTTTACACATGTACACCACCCCTCAGCAGATCCTCAACTTGCCGTGCTCTGTTAGTGTCCGTGGCAGGTATAAGTCTTTACAAACACTGCCACCAACACAGCTGAGGTTCAGTGGTGTAGTGGTTATCACGTCTGCTTCACACGCAGAAGGCCGCGAGTTCGAGCCTCGCCTGAACCTTGATGTTTTTGCTCTTCTATGAATTGTTATTTTACTTCTCTCTTGCTGGCACACACAGCGTATTGTGTTGACTGTGTCCACTGTTGATTAATTATGAAGTCACGCACAAAGTGTCTATATGAAGTGGCTAATCGACATTTACTTGGAAAAATAGATAAGCCAAACCACTCAGAATGCCTCTCTTCCCTCCATCTCTGCCACATGTGACTGAGAGGAACGGTCATCAATAACCAGAGTTACTAGCCTGAGCTGGCACTCACCCTGGTTCGCTTCGCGCTCAGAAAGAGAGGCTGTCTATCGTCCTCGTGGTTTGGTAGACTGTCAGTTTTACCTGAAGTCATGGCGATGCATACTATAGAAATGATCCCTAAAAGTATGATCTTAACTAACATATGGCGGAATTTGTACCTACTTCTTTTCAAAAGGCACGCCAGTGTGGTATGCAACATCATGTAACATTCCTGCTAAATCTTTTGAAAAATCTTCATCAGGTCAATCAGTTACAGACATCGCCACCTCTGTGTACTTAGGATTCATTCCACGTTTGTGATTTGCGAAAAAAACATAGAGAGTACAGATAATGTCAACAGCTGAAGTGGTTTGTACAATGTATATTGTTTGGTGATTACATCGTGTCAGTGGTTATCTCCCATTGACCGTGATTGAGACTGTATGGCTGCTCCTGTGTAAACTGTCCAGTTGAGAGAAGTTGGTGGGATGTTTGTGAGATAAGACATCAATATACATGGTGTTAACTGTCTAGTTGAGAGAAACTGGTGGGAAAATTGTGAGATAAGACATCATTACACCTTAATTAGCCCCCTGATCGTGATCCAATACGTTTCCAGTCATGTTTCAATGATACAAAGTCCTGATATTGGAAATGATGGAACCAGTAAGAGGAAATGCCGTGAGAGAAAAGAAAACATACAATCAATGGTACACGAAAAGAGATTCATGTTCCTTTACAGGTGGTTCCGTGGTGTAGTGGTTATCACGTCTGCTTAACACGCAGAAGGCCGCGAGTTCGAGCCTCGCCGGAACCTTACTTTTTGGGGGATTTCCATTATTTCATGGAATGTATACATCTCTCTTTCTCGGGTAAAAACCTACCACCAGCGAAGGGGGCTTGTTACTTCTTAATGTTTTGTTTCTTGTCGCCTTTTACACATGTACACCACCCCTCAGCAGATCCTCAACTTGCCGTGCTCTGTTAGTGTCCGTGGCAGGTATAAGTCTTTACAAACACTGCCACCAACACAGCTGAGGTTCAGTGGTGTAGTGGTTATCACGTCTGCTTCACACGCAGAAGGCCGCGAGTTCGAGCCTCGCCTGAACCTTGATGTTTTTGCTCTTCTATGAATTGTTATTTTACTTCTCTCTTGCTGGCACACACAGCGTATTGTGTTGACTGTGTCCACTGTTGATTAATTATGAAGTCACGCACAAAGTGTCTATATGAAGTGGCTAATCGACATTTACTTGGAAAAATAGATAAGCCAAACCACTCAGAATGCCTCTCTTCCCTCCATCTCTGCCACATGTGACTGAGAGGAACGGTCATCAATAACCAGAGTTACTAGCCTGAGCTGGCACTCACCCTGGTTCGCTTCGCGCTCAGAAAGAGAGGCTGTCTATCGTCCTCGTGGTTTGGTAGACTGTCAGTTTTACCTGAAGTCATGGCGATGCATACTATAGAAATGATCCCTAAAAGTATGATCTTAACTAACATATGGCGGAATTTGTACCTACTTCTTTTCAAAAGGCACGCCAGTGTGGTATGCAACATCATGTAACATTCCTGCTAAATCTTTTGAAAAATCTTCATCAGGTCAATCAGTTACAGACATCGCCACCTCTGTGTACTTAGGATTCATTCCACGTTTGTGATTTGCGAAAAAAACATAGAGAGTACAGATAATGTCAACAGCTGAAGTGGTTTGTACAATGTTTATTGTTTGGTGATTACATCGTGGCAGTGGTTATCTCCCATTGACCGTGATTGAGACTGTATGGCTGCTCCTGTGTAAACTTTCCAGTTGAGAGAAGTTGGTGGGATGTTTGTGAGATAAGACATCATGGTGTTAACTGTCTAGTTGAGAGAAGCTGGTGGGAAAATTGTGAGATAAGACATCATTACACCTTAATTAGCCCCCTGATCGTGATCCAATACGTTTCCAGTCATGTTTCAATGGTACAAAGTCCTGATATTGGAAATGCTGGGACCAGTAAGAGGAAATGCCGTGAGAGAAAAGAAAACATACAATCAATGGTACACGAAAGAGATTCATGTTCCTTTACAGGTGGTTCCGTGGTGTAGTGGTTATCACGTCTGCTTAACACGCAGAAGGCCGCGAGTTCGAACCTCGCCGGAACCTTACTTTTTGGGGGATTTCCATTATTTCATGGAATGTATACATCTCTCTTTCTCGGGTAAAAACCTACCACCAGCGAAGGGGGCTTGTTACTTCTTAATGTTTTGTTTCTTGTCGCCTTTTACACATGTACACCACCCCTCAGCAGATCCTCAACTTGCCGTGCTCTGTTAGTGTCCGTGGCAGGTATAAGTCTTTACAAACACTGCCACCAACACAGCTGAGGTTCAGTGGTGTAGTGGTTATCACGTCTGCTTCACACGCAGAAGGCCGCGAGTTCGAGCCTCGCCTGAACCTTGATGTTTTTGCTCTTCTATGAATTGTTATTTTACTTCTCTCTTGCTGGCACACACAGCGTATTGTGTTGACTGTGTCCACTGTTGATTAATTATGAAGTCACGCACAAAGTGTCTATATGAAGTGGCTAATGGACATTTACTTGGAAAAATAGATAAGCCAAACCACTCAGAATGCCTCTCTTCCCTCCATCTCTGCCACATGTGACTGAGAGGAACGGTCATCAATAACCAGAGTTACTAGCCTGAGCTGGCACTCACCCTGGTTCGCTTCGCGCTCAGAAAGAGAGGCTGTCTATCGTCCTCGTGGTTTGGTAGACTGTCAGTTTTACCTGAAGTCATGGCGATGCATACTATAGAAATGATCCCTAAAAGTATGATCTTAACTAACATATGGCGGAATTTGTACCTACTTCTTTTCAAAAGGCACGCCAGTGTGGTATGCAACATCATGTAACATTCCTGCTAAATCTTTTGAAAAATCTTCATCAGGTCAATCAGTTACAGACATCGCCACCTCTGTGTACTTAGGATTCATTCCACGTTTGTGATTTACGAAAAAAACATAGAGAGTACAGATAATGTCAACAGCTGAAGTGGTTTGTACAATGTATATTGTTTGGTGATTACATCGTGGCAGTGGTTATCTCCCATTGACCGTGATTGAGACTGTATGGCTGCTCCTGTGTAAACTGTCCAGTTGAGAGAAGTTGGTGGGATGTTTGTGAGATAAGACATCAATATACATGGTGTTAACTGTCTAGTTGAGAGAAACTGGTGGGAAAATTGTGAGATAAGACATCATTACACCTTAATTAGCCCCCTGATCGTGATCCAATACGTTTCCAGTCATGTTTCAATGATACAAAGTCCTGATATTGGAAATGATGGAACCAGTAAGAGGAAATGCCGTGAGAGAAAAGAAAACATACAATCAATGGTACACGAAAGAGATTCATGTTATAGGTGGTTCCGTGGTGTAGTGGTTATCACGTCTGCTTAACACGCAGAAGGCCGCGAGTTCGAGCCTCGCCGGAACCTTACTTTTTGGGGGATTTCCATTATTTCATGGAATGTATACATCTCTCTTTCTCGGGTAAAAACCTACCACCAGCGAAGGGGGCTTGTTACTTCTTAATGTTTTGTTTCTTGTCGCCTTTTACACATGTACACCACCCCTCAGCAGATCCTCAACTTGCCGTGCTCTGTTAGTGTCCGTGGCAGGTATAAGTCTTTACAAACACTGCCACCAACACAGCTAAGGTTGAGTGGTGTAGTGGTTATCACGTCTGCTTCACACGCAGAAGGCCGCGAGTTCGAGCCTCGCCTGAACCTTGATGTTTTTGCTCTTCTATGAATTGTTATTTTACTTCTCTCTTGCTGGCACACACAGCGTATTGTGTTGACTGTGTCCACTGTTGATTAATTATGAAGTCACGCACAAAGTGTCTATATGAAGTGGCTAATCGACATTTACTTGGAAAAATAGATAAGCCAAACCACTCAGAATGCCTCTCTTCCCTCCATCTCTGCCACATGTGACTGAGAGGAACGGTCATCAATAACCAGAGTTACTAGCCTGAGCTGGCACTCACCCTGGTTCGCTTCGCGCTCAGAAAGAGAGGCTGTCTATCGTCCTCGTGGTTTGGTAGACTGTCAGTTTTACCTGAAGTCATGGCGATGCATACTATAGAAATGATCCCTAAAAGTATGATCTTAACTAACATATGGCGGAATTTGTACCTACTTCTTTTCAAAAGGCACGCCAGTGTGGTATGCAACATCATGTAACATTCCTGCTAAATCTTTTGAAAAATCTTCATCAGGTCAATCAGTTACAGACATCGCCACCTCTGTGTACTTAGGATTCATTCCACGTTTGTGATTTACGAAAAAAACATAGAGAGTACAGATAATGTCAACAGCTGAAGTGGTTTGTACAATGTATATTGTTTGGTGATTACATCGTGGCAATGGTTATCTCCCATTGACCGTGATTTAGACTGTATGGCTGCTCCTGTGTAAACTGTCCAGTTGAGAGAAGTTGGTGGGATGTTTGTGAGATAAGACATCAATATACATGGTGTTAACTGTCTAGTTGAGAGAAGCTGGTGGGAAGTTTGTGAGATAAGACATCATTACACCTTAATTAGCCCCCTGATCGTGATCCAATACGTTTCCAGTCATGTTTCAATGGTACAAAGTCCTGATATTGGAAATGCTGGGACCAGTAAGAGGAAATGCCGTGAGAGAAAAGAAAACATACAATCAATGGTACACGAAAGAGATTCATGATCCTTTACAGGTGGTTCCGTGGTGTAGTGGTTATCACGTCTGCTTAACACGCAGAAGGCCGCGAGTTCGAGCCTCGCCGGAACCTTACTTTTTGGGGGATTTCCATTATTTCATGGAATGTATACATCTCTCTTTCTCGGGGAAAAACCTACCACCAGCGAAGGGGGCTTGTTACTTCTTAACGTTTTGTTTCTTGTCGCCTTTTACACATGTACACCACCCCTCAGCAGATCCTCAACTTGCCGTGCTCTGTTAGTGTCCGTGGCAGGTATAAGTCTTTACAAACACTGCCACCAACACAGCTGAGGTTCAGTGGTGTAGTGGTTATCACGTCTGCTTCACACGCAGAAGGCCGCGAGTTCGAGCCTCGCCTGAACCTTGATGTTTTTGCTCTTCTATTAATTGTTATTTTACTTCTCTCTTGCTGGCACACACAGCGTATTGTGTTGACTGTGTCCACTGTTGATTAATTATGAAGTCACGCACAAAGTGTCTATATGAAGTGGCTAATCGACATTTACTTGGAAAAATAGATAAGCCAAACCACTCAGAATGCCTCTCTTCCCTCCATCTCTGCCACATGTGACTGAGAGGAACGGTCATCAATAACCAGAGTTACTAGCCTGAGCTGGCACTCACCCTGGTTCGCTTCGCGCTCAGAAAGAGAGGCTGTCTATCGTCCTCGTGGTTTGGTAGACTGTCAGTTTTACCTGAAGTCATGGCGATGCATACTGTAGAAATGATCCCTAAAAGTATGATCTTAACTAACATATGGCGGAATTTGTACCTACTTCTTTTCAAAAGGCACGCCAGTGTGGTATGCAACATCATGTAACATTCCTGCTAAATCTTTTGAAAAATCTTCATCAGGTCAATCAGTTACAGACATCGCCACCTCTGTGTACTTAGGATTCATTCCACGTTTGTGATTTACGAAAAAAACATAGAGAGTACAGATAATGTCAACAGCTGAAGTGGTTTGTACAATGTATATTGTTTGGTGATTACATCGTGTCAGTGGTTATCTCCCATTGACCGTGATTGAGACTGTATGGCTGCTCCTGTGTAAACTGTCCAGTTGAGAGAAGTTGGTGGGATGTTTGTGAGATAAGACATCAATATACATGGTGTTAACTGTCTAGTTGAGAGAAGCTGGTGGGAAGTTTGTGAGATAAGACATCATTACACCTTAATTAGCCCCCTGATCGTGATCCAATACGTTTCCAGTCATGTTTCAATGGTACAAAGTCCTGATATTGGAAATGCTGGGACCAGTAAGAGGAAATGCCGTGAGAGAAAAGAAAACATACAATCAATGGTACACGAAAGAGATTCATGTTCCTTTACAGGTGGTTCCGTGGTGTAGTGGTTATCACGTCTGCTTAACACGCAGAAGGCCGCGAGTTCGAGCCTCGCCGGAACCTTACTTTTTGGGGGATTTCCATTATTTCATGGAATGTATACATCTCTCTTTCTCGGGGAAAAACCTACCACCAGCGAAGGGGGCTTGTTACTGCTTAACGTTTTGTTTCTTGTCGCCTTTTACACATGTACACCACCCCTCAGCAGATCCTCAACTTGCCGTGCTCTGTTAGTGTCCGTGGCAGGTATAAGTCTTTACAAACACTGCCACCAACACAGCTGAGGTTCAGTGGTGTAGTGGTTATCACGTCTGCTTCACACGCAGAAGGCCGCGAGTTCGAGCCTCGCCTGAACCTTGATGTTTTTGCTCTTCTATTAATTGTTATTTTACTTCTCTCTTGCTGGCACACACAGCGTATTGTGTTGACTGTGTCCACTGTTGATTAATTATGAAGTCACGCACAAAGTGTCTATATGAAGTGGCTAATCGACATTTACTTGGAAAAATAGATAAGCCAAACCACTCAGAATGCCTCTCTTCCCTCCATCTCTGCCACATGTGACTGAGAGGAACGGTCATCAATAACCAGAGTTACTAGCCTGAGCTGGCACTCACCCTGGTTCGCTTCGCGCTCAGAAAGAGAGGCTGTCTATCGTCCTCGTGGTTTGGTAGACTGTCAGTTTTACCTGAAGTCATGGCGATGCATACTGTAGAAATGATCCCTAAAAGTATGATCTTAACTAACATATGGCGGAATTTGTACCTACTTCTTTTCAAAAGGCACGCCAGTGTGGTATGCAACATCATGTAACATTCCTGCTAAATCTTTTGAAAAATCTTCATCAGGTCAATCAGTTACAGACATCGCCACCTCTGTGTACTTAGGATTCATTCCACGTTTGTGATTTACGAAAAAAACATAGAGAGTACAGATAATGTCAACAGCTGAAGTGGTTTGTACAATGTATATTGTTTGGTGATTACATCGTGTCAGTGGTTATCTCCCATTGACCGTGATTGAGACTGTATGGCTGCTCCTGTGTAAACTGTCCAGTTGAGAGAAGTTGGTGGGATGTTTGTGAGATAAGACATCAATATACATGGTGTTAACTGTCTAGTTGAGAGAAACTGGTGGGAAAATTGTGAGATAAGACATCATTACACCTTAATTAGCCCCCTGATCGTGATCCAATACGTTTCCAGTCATGTTTCAATGATACAAAGTCCTGATATTGGAAATGATGGAACCAGTAAGAGGAAATGCCGTGAGAGAAAAGAAAACATACAATCAATGGTACACGAAAGAGTTCATGTTCCTTTACAGGTGGTTCCGTGGTGTAGTGGTTATCACGTCTGCTTAACACGCAGAAGGCCGCGAGTTCGATCCTCGCCGGAATCTTACTTTTTGGGGGATTTCCATTATTTCATGGAATGTATACATCTTTCTTTCTCGGGTAAAAACCTACCACCAGCGAAGGGGGCTTGTTACTTCTTAATGTTTTGTTTCTTGTCGCCTTTTACACATGTACACCACCCCTCAGCAGATCCTCAACTTGCCGTGCTCTGTTAGTGTCCGTGGCAGGTATAAGTCTTTACAAACACTGCCACCAACACAGCTGAGGTTCAGTGGTGTAGTGGTTATCACGTCTGCTTCACACGCAGAAGGCCACGAGTTCGAGCCTCGCCTGAACCTTGATGTTTTTGCTCTTCTATGAATTGTTATTTTACTTCTCTCTTGCTGGCACACACAGCGTATTGTGTTGACTGTGTCCACTGTTGATTAATTATGAAGTCACGCACAAAGTGTCTATATGAAGTGGCTAATCGACATTTACTTGGAAAAATAGATAAGCCAAACCACTCAGAATGCCTCTCTTCCCTCCATCTCTGCCACATGTGACTGAGAGGAACGGTCATCAATAACCAGAGTTACTAGCCTGAGCTGGCACTCACCCTGGTTCGCTTCGCGCTCAGAAAGAGGCTGTCTATCGTCCTCGTGGTTTGGTAGACTGTCAGTTTTACCTGAAGTCATGGCGATGCATACTATAGAAATGATCCCTAAAAGTATGATCTTAACTAACATATGGCGGAATTTGTACCTACTTCTTTTCAAAAGGCACGCCAGTGTGGTATGCAACATCATGTAACATTCCTGCTAAATCTTTTGAAAAATCTTCATCAGGTCAATCAGTTACAGACATCGCCACCTCTGTGTACTTAGGATTCATTCCACGTTTGTGATTTACGAAAAAAACATAGAGAGTACAGATAATGTCAACAGCTGAAGTGGTTTGTACAATGTATATTGTTTGGTGATTACATCGTGGCAATGGTTATCTCCCATTGACCGTGATTGAGACTGTATGGCTGCTCCTGTGTAAACTGTCCAGTTGAGAGAAGTTGGTGGGATGTTTGTGAGATAAGACATCATTACACCTTAATTAGCCCCCTGATCGTGATCCAATACGTTTCCAGTCATGTTTCAATGATACAAAGTCCTGATATTGGAAATGATGGAACCAGTAAGAGGAAATGCCGTGAGAGAAAAGAAAACATACAATCAATGGTACACGAAAGAGATTCATGTTCCTTTACAGGTGGTTCCGTGGTGTAGTGGTTATCACGTCTGCTTAACACGCAGAAGGCCGCGAGTTCGAGCCTCGCCGGAACCTTAATTTTTGGGGATTTCCATTATTTCATGGAATGTATACATCTCTCTTTCTCAGGTAAAAACCTACCACCAGCGAAGGGGGCTTGTTACTTCTTAATGTTTTGTTTCTTGTCGCCTTTTACACATGTACACCACCCCTCAGCAGATCCTCAACTTGCCGTGCTCTGTTAGTGTCCGTGGCAGGTATAAGTCTTTACAAACACTGCCACCAACACAGCTGAGGTTCAGTGGTGTAGTGGTTATCACGTCTGCTTCACACGCAGAAGGCCACGAGTTCGAGCCTCGCCTGAACCTTGATGTTTTTGCTCTTCTATGAATTGTTATTTTACTTCTCTCTTGCTGGCACACACAGCGTATTGTGTTGACTGTGTCCACTGTTGATTAATTATGAAGTCACGCACAAAGTGTCTATATGAAGTGGCTAATCGACATTTACTTGGAAAAATAGATAAGCCAAACCACTCAGAATGCCTCTCTTCCCTCCATCTCTGCCACATGTGACTGAGAGGAACGGTCATCAATAACCAGAGTTACTAGCCTGAGCTGGCACTCACCCTGGTTCGCTTCGCGCTCAGAAAGAGGCTGTCTATCGTCCTCGTGGTTTGGTAGACTGTCAGTTTTACCTGAAGTCATGGCGATGCATACTATAGAAATGATCCCTAAAAGTATGATCTTAACTAACATATGGCGGAATTTGTACCTACTTCTTTTCAAAAGGCACGCCAGTGTGGTATGCAACATCATGTAACATTCCTGCTAAATCTTTTGAAAAATCTTCATCAGGTCAATCAGTTACAGACATCGCCACCTCTGTGTACTTAGGATTCATTCCACGTTTGTGATTTACGAAAAAAACATAGAGAGTACAGATAATGTCAACAGCTGAAGTGGTTTGTACAATGTATATTGTTTGGTGATTACATCGTGGCAATGGTTATC
This sequence comes from Haliotis rufescens, assembly GCF_023055435.1. NCBI lineage: Eukaryota > Metazoa > Mollusca > Gastropoda > Lepetellida > Haliotidae > Haliotis > Haliotis rufescens. Next base: position 19,611,446 of record NW_025964361.1, read on the forward strand.
TCCCATTGACCGTGATTGAGACTGTATGGCTGCTCCTGTGTAAACTGTCCAGTTGAGAGAAGTTGGTGGGATGTTTGTGAGATAAGACATCAATATACATGGTGTTAACTGTCTAGTTGAGAGAAGCTGGTGGGAAAATTGTGAGATAAGACATCATTACACCTTAATTAGCCCCCTGATCGTGATCCAATACGTTTCCAGTCATGTTTCAATGATACAAAGTCCTGATATTGGAAATGATGGAACCAGTAAGAGGAAATGCCGTGAGAGAAAAGAAAACATACAATCAATGGTACACGAAAGAGATTCATGTTCCTTTACAGGTGGTTCCGTGGTGTAGTGGTTATCACGTCTGCTTAACACGCAGAAGGCCGCGAGTTCGAGCCTCGCCGGAACCTTAATTTTTGGGGATTTCCATTATTTCATGGAATGTATACATCTCTCTTTCTCAGGTAAAAACCTACCACCAGCGAAGGGGGCTTGTTACTTCTTAATGTTTTGTTTCTTGTCGCCTTTTACACATGTACACCACCCCTCAGCAGATCCTCAACTTGCCGTGCTCTGTTAGTGTCCGTGGCAGGTATAAGTCTTTACAAACACTGCCACCAACACAGCTGAGGTTCAGTGGTGTAGTGGTTATCACGTCTGCTTCACACGCAGAAGGCCGCGAGTTCGAGCCTCGCCTGAACCTTGATGTTTTTGCTCTTCTATGAATTGTTATTTTACTTCTCTCTTGCTGGCACACACAGCGTATTGTGTTGACTGTGTCCACTGTTGATTAATTATGAAGTCACGCACAAAGTGTCTATATGAAGTGGCTAATCGACATTTACTTGGAAAAATAGATAAGCCAAACCACTCAGAATGCCTCTCTTCCCTCCATCTCTGCCACATGTGACTGAGAGGAACGGTCATCAATAACCAGAGTTACTAGCCTGAGCTGGCACTCACCCTGGTTCGCTTCGCGCTCAGAAAGAGAGGCTGTCTATCGTCCTCGTGGTTTGGTAGACTGTCAGTTTTACCTGAAGTCATGGCGATGCATACTATAGAAATGATCCCTAAAAGTATGATCTTAACTAACATATGGCGGAATTTGTACCTACTTCTTTTCAAAAGGCACGCCAGTGTGGTATGCAACATCATGTAACATTCCTGCTAAATCTTTTGAAAAATCTTCATCAGGTCAATCAGTTACAGACATCGCCACCTCTGTGTACTTAGGATTCATTCCACGTTTGTGATTTGCGAAAAAAACATAGAGAGTACAGATAATGTCAACAGCTGAAGTGGTTTGTACAATGTATATTGTTTGGTGATTACATCGTGGCAGTGGTTATCTCCCATTGACCGTGATTGAGACTGTATGGCTGCTCCTGTGTAAACTGTCCAGTTGAGAGAAGTTGGTGGGATGTTTGTGAGATAAGACATCAATATACATGGTGTTTACTGTCTAGTTGAGAGAAGCTGGTGGGAAAATTGTGAGATAAGACATCATTACACCTTAATTAGCCCCCTGATCGTGATCCAATACGTTTCCAGTCATGTTTCAATGATACAAAGTCCTGATATTGGAAATGATGGAACCAGTAAGAGGAAATGCCGTGAGAGAAAAGAAAACATACAATCAATGGTACACGAAAGAGATTCATGTTTCTTAACAGGTGGTTCCGTGGTGTAGTGGTTATCACGTCTGCTTAACACGCAGAAGGCCGCGAGTTCGAGCCTCGCCGGAACCTTACTTTTTGGGGGATTTCCATTATTTCATGGAATGTATACATCTCTCTTTCTCGGGTAAAAACCTACCACCAGCGAAGGGGGCTTGTTACTTCTTAATGTTTTGTTTCTTGTCGCCTTTTACACATGTACACCACCCCTCAGCAGATCCTCAACTTGCCGTGCTCTGTTAGTGTCCGTGGCAGGTATAAGTCTTTACAAACACTGCCACCAACACAGCTGAGGTTCAGTGGTGTAGTGGTTATCACGTCTGCTTCACACGCAGAAGGCTGCGAGTTCGAGCCTCGCCTGAACCTTGATGTTTTTGCTCTTCTATGAATTGTTATTTTACTTCTCTCTTGCTGGCACACACAGCGTATTGTGTTGACTGTGTCCACTGTTGATTAATTATGAAGTCACGCACAAAGTGTCTATATGAAGTGGCTAATCGACATTTACTTGGAAAAATAGATAAGCCAAACCACTCAGAATGCCTCTCTTCCCTCCATCTCTGCCACATGTGACTGAGAGGAACGGTCATCAATAACCAGAGTTACTAGCCTGAGCTGGCACTCACCCTGGTTCGCTTCGCGCTCAGAAAGAGAGGCTGTCTATCGTCCTCGTGGTTTGGTAGACTGTCAGTTTTACCTGAAGTCATGGCGATGCATACTATAGAAATGATCCCTAAAAGTATGATCTTAACTAACATATGGCGGAATTTGTACCTACTTCTTTTCAAAAGGCACGCCAGTGTGGTATGCAACATCATGTAACATTCCTGCTAAATCTTTTGAAAAATCTTCATCAGGTCAATCAGTTACAGACATCGCCACCTCTGTGTACTTAGGATTCATTCCACGTTTGTGATTTGCGAAAAAACCAGAGAGTACAGATAATGTCAACAGCTGAAGTGGTTTGTACAATGTATATTGTTTGGTGATTACATCGTGGCAGTGGTTATCTCCCATTGACCGTGATTGAGACTGTATGGCTGCTCCTGTGTAAACTGTCCAGTTGAGAGAAGTTGGTGGGATGTTTGTGAGATAAGACATCAATATACATGGTGTTAACTGTCTAGTTGAGAGAAGCTGGTGGGAAAATTGTGAGATAAGACATCATTACACCTTAATTAGCCCCCTGATCGTGATCCAATACGTTTCCAGTCATGTTTCAATGATACAAAGTCCTGATATTGGAAATGATGGAACCAGTAAGAGGAAATGCCGTGAGAGAAAAGAAAACATACAATCAATGGTACACGAAAGAGATTCATGTTCCTTTACAGGTGGTTCCGTGGTGTAGTGGTTATCACGTCTGCTTAACACGCAGAAGGCCGCGAGTTCGAGCCTCGCCGGAACCTTACTTTTTGGGGGATTTCCATTATTTCATGGAATGTATACATCTCTCTTTCTCGGGTAAAAACCTACCACCAGCGAAGGGGGCTTGTTACTTCTTAATGTTTTTTTTCTTGTCGCCTTTTACACATGTACACCACCCCTCAGCAGATCCTCAACTTGCCGTGCTCTGTTAGTGTCCGTGGCAGGTATAAGTCTTTACAAACACTGCCACCAACACAGCTGAGGTTCAGTGGTGTAGTGGTTATCACGTCTGCTTCACACGCAGAAGGCTGCGAGTTCGAGCCTCCCCTGAACCTTGATGTTTTTGCTCTTCTATGAATTGTTATTTTACTTCTCTCTTGCTGGCACACACAGCGTATTGTGTTGACTGTGTCCACTGTTGATTAATTATGAAGTCACGCACAAAGTGTCTATATGAAGTGGCTAATCGACATTTACTTGGAAAAATAGATAAGCCAAACCACTCAGAATGCCTCTCTTCCCTCCATCTCTGCCACATGTGACTGAGAGGAACGGTCATCAATAACCAGAGTTACTAGCCTGAGCTGGCACTCACCCTGGTTCGCTTCGCGCTCAGAAAGAGAGGCTGTCTATCGTCCTCGTGGTTTTGTAGACTGTCAGTTTTACCTGAAGTCATGGCGATGCATACTATAGAAATGATCCCTAAAAGTATGATCTTAACTAACATATGGCGGAATTTGTACCTACTTCTTTTCAAAAGGCACGCCAGTGTGCTATGCAACATCATGTAACATTCCTGCTAAATCTTTTGAAAAATCTTCATCAGGTCAATCAGTTACAGACATCGCCACCTCTGTGTACTTAGGATTCATTCCACGTTTGTGATTTACGAAAAAAACATAGAGAGTACAGATAATGTCAACAGCTGAAGTGGTTTGTACAATGTATATTGTTTGGTGATTACATCGTGGCAATGGTTATCTCCCATTGACCGTGATTTAGACTGTATGGCTGCTCCTGTGTAAACTGTCCAGTTGAGAGAAGTTGGTGGGATGTTTGTGAGATAAGACATCAATATACATGGTGTTAACTGTCTAGTTGAGAGAAGCTGGTGGGAAAATTGTGAGATAAGACATCATTACACCTTAATTAGCCCCCTGATCGTGATCCAATACGTTTCCAGTCATGTTTCAATGATACAAAGTCCTGATATTGGAAATGATGGAACCAGTAAGAGGAAATGCCGTGAGAGAAAAGAAAACATACAATCAATGGTACACGAAAGAGATTCATGTTTCTTAACAGGTGGTTCCGTGGTGTAGTGGTTATCACGTCTGCTTAACACGCAGAAGGCCGCGAGTTCGAGCCTCGCCGGAACCTTACTTTTTGGGGGATTTCCATTATTTCATGGAATGTATACATCTCTCTTTCTCGGGTAAAAACCTACCACCAGCGAAGGGGGCTTGTTACTTCTTAATGTTTTGTTTCTTGTCGCCTTTTACACATGTACACCACCCCTCAGCAGATCCTCAACTTGCCGTGCTCTGTTAGTGTCCGTGGCAGGTATAAGTCTTTACAAACACTGCCACCAACACAGCTGAGGTTCAGTGGTGTAGTGGTTATCACGTCTGCTTCACACGCAGAAGGCCGCGAGTTCGAGCCTCGCCTGAACCTTGATGTTTTTGCTCTTCTATGAATTGTTATTTTACTTCTCTCTTGCTGGCACACACAGCGTATTGTGTTGACTGTGTCCACTGTTGATTAATTATGAAGTCACGCACAAAGTGTCTATATGAAGTGGCTAATCGACATTTACTTGGAAAAATAGATAAGCCAAACCACTCAGAATGCCTCTCTTCCCTCCATCTCTGCCACATGTGACTGAGAGGAACGGTCATCAATAACCAGAGTTACTAGCCTGAGCTGGCACTCACCCTGGTTCGCTTCGCGCTCAGAAAGAGAGACTGTCAGTTTTACCTGAAGTCATGGCGATGCATACTATAGAAATGATCCCTAAAAGTATGATCTTAACTAACATATGGCGGAATTTGTACCTACTTCTTTTCAAAAGGCACGCCAGTGTGGTATGCAACATCATGTAACATTCCTGCTAAATCTTTTGAAAAATCTTCATCAGGTCAATCAGTTACAGACATCGCCACCTCTGTGTACTTAGGATTCATTCCACGTTTGTGATTTACGAAAAAAACATAGAGAGTACAGATAATGTCAACAGCTGAAGTGGTTTGTACAATGTATATTGTTTGGTGATTACATCGTGGCAATGGTTATCTCCCATTGACCGTGATTTAGACTGTATGGCTGGGAAAATTGTGAGATAAGACATCATTACACCTTAATTAGCCCCCTGATCGTGATCCAATACGTTTCCAGTCATGTTTCAATGATACAAAGTCCTGATATTGGAAATGATGGAACCAGTAAGAGGAAATGCCGTGAGAGAAAAGAAAACATACAATCAATGGTACACGAAAGAGATTCATGTTCCTTAACAGGTGGTTCCGTGGTGTAGTGGTTATCACGTCTGCTTAACACGCAGAAGGCCGCGAGTTCGAGCCTCGCCGGAACCTTACTTTTTGGGGGATTTCCATTATTTCATGGAATGTATACATCTCTCTTTCTCGGGGAAAAACCTACCACCAGCGAAGGGGGCTTGTTACTTCTTAATGTTTTGTTTCTTGTCGCCTTTTACACATGTACACCACCCCTCAGCAGATCCTCAACTTGCCGTGCTCTGTTAGTGTCCGTGGCAGGTATAAGTCTTTACAAACACTGCCACCAACACAGCTGAGGTTCAGTGGTGTAGTGGTTATCACGTCTGCTTCACACGCAGAAGGCCGCGAGTTCGAGCCTCGCCTGAACCTTGATGTTTTTGCTCTTCTATGAATTGTTATTTTACTTCTCTCTTGCTGGCACACACAGCGTATTGTGTTGACTGTGTCAACTGTTGATTAATTATGAAGTCACGCACAAAGTGTCTATATGAAGTGGCTAATCGACATTTACTTGGAAAAATAGATAAGCCAAACCACTCAGAATGCCTCTCTTCCCTCCATCTCTGCCACATGTGACTGAGAGGAACGGTCATCAATAACCAGAGTTACTAGCCTGAGCTGGCACTCACCCTGGTTCGCTTCGCGCTCAGAAAGAGAGGCTGTCTATCGTCCTCGTGGTTTTGTAGACTGTCAGTTTTACCTGAAGTCATGGCGATGCATACTATAGAAATGATCCCTAAAAGTATGATCTTAACTAACATATGGCGGAATTTGTACCTACTTCTTTTCAAAAGGCACGCCAGTGTGCTATGCAACATCATGTAACATTCCTGCTAAATCTTTTGAAAAATCTTCATCAGGTCAATCAGTTACAGACATCGCCACCTCTGTGTACTTAGGATTCATTCCACGTTTGTGATTTACGAAAAAAACATAGAGAGTACAGATAATGTCAACAGCTGAAGTGGTTTGTACAATGTATATTGTTTGGTGATTACATCGTGGCAATGGTTATCTCCCATTGACCGTGATTTAGACTGTATGGCTGCTCCTGTGTAAACTGTCCAGTTGAGAGAAGTTGGTGGGATGTTTGTGAGATAAGACATCAATATACATGGTGTTAACTGTCTAGTTGAGAGAAGCTGGTGGGAAAATTGTGAGATAAGACATCATTACACCTTAATTAGCCCCCTGATCGTGATCCAATACGTTTCCAGTCATGTTTCAATGATACAAAGTCCTGATATTGGAAATGATGGAACCAGTAAGAGGAAATGCCGTGAGAGAAAAGAAAACATACAATCAATGGTACACGAAAGAGATTCATGTTTCTTAACAGGTGGTTCCGTGGTGTAGTGGTTATCACGTCTGCTTAACACGCAGAAGGCCGCGAGTTCGAGCCTCGCCGGAACCTTACTTTTTGGGGGATTTCCATTATTTCATGGAATGTATACATCTCTCTTTCTCGGGTAAAAACCTACCACCAGCGAAGGGGGCTTGTTACTTCTTAATGTTTTGTTTCTTGTCGCCTTTTACACATGTACACCACCCCTCAGCAGATCCTCAACTTGCCGTGCTCTGTTAGTGTCCGTGGCAGGTATAAGTCTTTACAAACACTGCCACCAACACAGCTGAGGTTCAGTGGTGTAGTGGTTATCACGTCTGCTTCACACGCAGAAGGCCGCGAGTTCGAGCCTCGCCTGAACCTTGATGTTTTTGCTCTTCTATGAATTGTTATTTTACTTCTCTCTTGCTGGCACACACAGCGTATTGTGTTGACTGTGTCCACTGTTGATTAATTATGAAGTCACGCACAAAGTGTCTATATGAAGTGGCTAATCGACATTTACTTGGAAAAATAGATAAGCCAAACCACTCAGAATGCCTCTCTTCCCTCCATCTCTGCCACATGTGACTGAGAGGAACGGTCATCAATAACCAGAGTTACTAGCCTGAGCTGGCACTCACCCTGGTTCGCTTCGCGCTCAGAAAGAGAGGCTGTCTATCGTCCTCGTGGTTTGGTAGACTGTCAGTTTTACCTGAAGTCATGGCGATGCATACTATAGAAATGATCCCTAAAAGTATGATCTTAACTAACATATGGCGGAATTTGTACCTACTTCTTTTCAAAAGGCACGCCAGTGTGGTATGCAACATCATGTAACATTCCTGCTAAATCTTTTGAAAAATCTTCATCAGGTCAATCAGTTACAGACATCGCCACCTCTGTGTACTTAGGATTCATTCCACGTTTGTGATTTACGAAAAAAACATAGAGAGTACAGATAATGTCAACAGCTGAAGTGGTTTGTACAATGTATATTGTTTGGTGATTACATCGTGGCAATGGTTATCTCCCATTGACCGTGATTTAGACTGTATGGCTGCTCCTGTGTAAACTGTCCAGTTGAGAGAAGTTGGTGGGATGTTTGTGAGATAAGACATCAATATACATGGTGTTAACTGTCTAGTTGAGAGAAGCTGGTGGGAAAATTGTGAGATAAGACATCATTACACCTTAATTAGCCCCCTGATCGTGATCCAATACGTTTCCAGTCATGTTTCAATGATACAAAGTCCTGATATTGGAAATGATGGAACCAGTAAGAGGAAATGCCGTGAGAGAAAAGAAAACATACAATCAATGGTACACGAAAGAGATTCATGTTTCTTAACAGGTGGTTCCGTGGTGTAGTGGTTATCACGTCTGCTTAACACGCAGAAGGCCGCGAGTTCGAGCCTCGCCGGAACCTTACTTTTTGGGGGATTGCCATTATTTCATGGAATGTATACATCTCTCTTTCTCGGGTAAAAACCTACCACCAGCGAAGGGGGCTTGTTACTTCTTAATGTTTTGTTTCTTGTCGCCTTTTACACATGTACACCACCCCTCAGCAGATCCTCAACTTGCCGTGCTCTGTTAGTGTCCGTGGCAGGTATAAGTCTTTACAAACACTGCCACCAACACAGCTGAGGTTCAGTGGTGTAGTGGTTATCACGTCTGCTTCACACGCAGAAGGCCGCGAGTTCGAGCCTCGCCTGAACCTTGATGTTTTTGCTCTTCTATGAATTGTTATTTTACTTCTCTCTTGCTGGCACACACAGCGTATTGTGTTGACTGTGTCCACTGTTGATTAATTATGAAGTCACGCACAAAGTGTCTATATGAAGTGGCTAATCGACATTTACTTGGAAAAATAGATAAGCCAAACCACTCAGAATGCCTCTCTTCCCTCCATCTCTGCCACATGTGACTGAGAGGAACGGTCATCAATAACCAGAGTTACTAGCCTGAGCTGGCACTCACCCTGGTTCGCTTCGCGCTCAGAAAGAGAGGCTGTCTATCGTCCTCGTGGTTTGGTAGACTGTCAGTTTTACCTGAAGTCATGGCGATGCATACTATAGAAATGATCCCTAAAAGTATGATCTTAACTAACATATGGCGGAATTTGTACCTACTTCTTTTCAAAAGGCACGCCAGTGTGGTATGCAACATCATGTAACATTCCTGCTAAATCTTTTGAAAAATCTTCATCAGGTCAATCAGTTACAGACATCGCCACCTCTGTGTACTTAGGATTCATTCCACGTTTGTGATTTGCGAAAAAACCAGAGAGTACAGATAATGTCAACAGCTGAAGTGGTTTGTACAATGTATATTGTTTGGTGATTACATCGTGGCAGTGGTTATCTCCCATTGACCGTGATTGAGACTGTATGGCTGCTCCTGTGTAAACTGTCCAGTTGAGAGAAGTTGGTGGGATGTTTGTGAGATAAGACATCAATATACATGGTGTTAACTGTCTAGTTGAGAGAAGCTGGTGGGAAAATTGTGAGATAAGACATCATTACACCTTAATTAGCCCCCTGATCGTGATCCAATACGTTTCCAGTCATGTTTCAATGATACAAAGTCCTGATATTGGAAATGATGGAACCAGTAAGAGGAAATGCCGTGAGAGAAAAGAAAACATACAATCAATGGTACACGAAAGAGATTCATGTTCCTTTACAGGTGGTTCCGTGGTGTAGTGGTTATCACGTCTGCTTAACACGCAGAAGGCCGCGAGTTCGAGCCTCGCCGGAACCTTACTTTTTGGGGGATTTCCATTATTTCATGGAATGTATACATCTCTCTTTCTCGGGTAAAAACCTACCACCAGCGAAGGGGGCTTGTTACTTCTTAATGTTTTGTTTCTTGTCGCCTTTTACACATGTACACCACCCCTCAGCAGATCCTCAACTTGCCGTGCTCTGTTAGTGTCCGTGGCAGGTATAAGTCTTTACAAACACTGCCACCAACACAGCTGAGGTTCAGTGGTGTAGTGGTTATCACGTCTGCTTCACACGCAGAAGGCCGCGAGTTCGAGCCTCGCCTGAACCTTGATGTTTTTGCTCTTCTATGAATTGTTATTTTACTTCTCTCTTGCTGGCACACACAGCGTATTGTGTTGACTGTGTCCACTGTTGATTAATTATGAAGTCACGCACAAAGTGTCTATATGAAGTGGCTAATCGACATTTACTTGGAAAAATAGATAAGCCAAACCACTCAGAATGCCTCTCTTCCCTCCATCTCTGCCACATGTGACTGAGAGGAACGGTCATCAATAACCAGAGTTACTAGCCTGAGCTGGCACTCACCCTGGTTCGCTTCGCGCTCAGAAAGAGAGGCTGTCTATCGTCCTCGTGGTTTGGTAGACTATCAGTTTTACCTGAAGTCATGGCGATGCATACTATAGAAATGATCCCTAAAAGTATGATCTTAACTAACATATGGCGGAATTTGAACCTACTTCTTTTCAAAAGGCACGCCAGTGTGGTATGCAACATCATGTAACATTCCTGCTAAATCTTTTGAAAAATCTTCATCAGGTCAATCAGTTACAGACATCGCCACCTCTGTGTACTTAGGATTCATTCCACGTTTGTGATTTACGAAAAAAACATAGAGAGTACAGATAATGTCAACAGCTGAAGTGGTTTGTACAATGTATATTGTTTGGTGATTACATCGTGGCAATGGTTATCTCCCATTGACCGTGATTTAGACTGTATGGCTGCTCCTGTGTAAACTGTCCAGTTGAGAGAAGTTGGTGGGATGTTTGTGAGATAAGACATCAATATACATGGTGTTAACTGTCTAGTTGAGAGAAGCTGGTGGGAAAATTGTGAGATAAGACATCATTACACCTTAATTAGCCCCCTGATCGTGATCCAATACGTTTCCAGTCATGTTTCAATGATACAAAGTCCTGATATTGGAAATGATGGAACCAGTAAGAGGAAATGCCGTGAGAGAAAAGAAAACATACAATCAATGGTACACGAAAGAGATTCATGTTCCTTTACAGGTGGTTCCGTGGTGTAGTGGTTATCACGTCTGCTTAACACGCAGAAGGCCGCGAGTTCGAGCCTCGCCGGAACCTTACTTTTTGGGGGATTTCCATTATTTCATGGAATGTATACATCTCTCTTTCTCGGGTAAAAACCTACCACCAGCGAAGGGGGCTTGTTACTTCTTAATGTTTTGTTTCTTGTCGCCTTTTACACATGTACACCACCCCTCAGCAGATCCTCAACTTGCCGTGCTCTGTTAGTGTCCGTGGCAGGTATAAGTCTTTACAAACACTGCCACCAACACAGCTGAGGTTCAGTGGTGTAGTGGTTATCACGTCTGCTTCACACGCAGAAGGCCGCGAGTTCGAGCCTCGCCTGAACCTTGATGTTTTTGCTCTTCTATGAATTGTTATTTTACTTCTCTCTTGCTGGCACACACAGCGTATTGTGTTGACTGTGTCCACTGTTGATTAATTATGAAGTCACGCACAAAGTGTCTATATGAAGTGGCTAATCGACATTTACTTGGAAAAATAGATAAGCCAAACCACTCAGAATGCCTCTCTTCCCTCCATCTCTGCCACATGTGACTGAGAGGAACGGTCATCAATAACCAGAGTTACTAGCCTGAGCTGGCACTCACCCTGGTTCGCTTCGCGCTCAGAAAGAGAGGCTGTCTATCGTCCTCGTGGTTTGGTAGACTATCAGTTTTACCTGAAGTCATGGCGATGCATACTATAGAAATGATCCCTAAAAGTATGATCTTAACTAACATATGGCGGAATTTGTACCTACTTCTTTTCAAAAGGCACGCCAGTGTGGTATGCAACATCATGTAACATTCCTGCTAAATCTTTTGAAAAATCTTCATCAGGTCAATCAGTTACAGACATCGCCACCTCTGTGTACTTAGGATTCATTCCACGTTTGTGATTTACGAAAAAAACATAGAGAGTACAGATAATGTCAACAGCTGAAGTGGTTTGTACAATGTATATTGTTTGGTGATTACATCGTGGCAATGGTTATCTCCCATTGACCGTGATTTAGACTGTATGGCTGCTCCTGTGTAAACTGTCCAGTTGAGAGAAGTTGGTGGGATGTTTGTGAGATAAGACATCAATATACATGGTGTTAACTGTCTAGTTGAGAGAAGCTGGTGGGAAAATTGTGAGATAAGACATCATTACACCTTAATTAGCCCCCTGATCGTGATCCAATACGTTTCCAGTCATGTTTCAATGATACAAAGTCCTGATATTGGAAATGATGGAACCAGTAAGAGGAAATGCCGTGAGAGAAAAGAAAACATACAATCAATGGTACACGAAAGAGATTCATGTTCCTTTACAGGTGGTTCCGTGGTGTAGTGGTTATCACGTCTGCTTAACACGCAGAAGGCCGCGAGTTCGAGCCTCGCCGGAACCTTACTTTTTGGGGGATTTCCATTATTTCATGGAATGTATACATCTCTCTTTCTCGGGTAAAAACCTACCACCAGCGAAGGGGGCTTGTTACTTCTTAATGTTTTGTTTCTTGTCGCCTTTTACACATGTACACCACCCCTCAGCAGATCCTCAACTTGCCGTGCTCTGTTAGTGTCTGTGGCAGGTATAAGTCTTTACAAACACTGCCACCAACACAGCTGAGGTTCAGTGGTGTAGTGGTTATCACGTCTGCTTCACACGCAGAAGGCCGCGAGTTCGAGCCTCGCCTGAACCTTGATGTTTTTGCTCTTCTATGAATTGTTATTTTACTTCTCTCTTGCTGGCACACACAGCGTATTGTGTTGACTGTGTCCACTGTTGATTAATTATGAAGTCACGCACAAAGTGTCTATATGAAGTGGCTAATCGACATTTACTTGGAAAAATAGATAAGCCAAACCACTCAGAATGCCTCTCTTCCCTCCATCTCTGCCACATGTGACTGAGAGGAACGGTCATCAATAACCAGAGTTACTAGCCTGAGCTGGCACTCACCCTGGTTCGCTTCGCGCTCAGAAAGAGAGGCTGTCTATCGTCCTCGTGGTTTGGTAGACTGTCAGTTTTACCTGAAGTCATGGCGATGCATACTATAGAAATGATCCCTAAAAGTATGACCTTAACTAACATATGGCGGAATTTGTACCTACTTCTTTTCAAAAGGCACGCCAGTGTGGTATGCAACATCATGTAACATTCCTGCTAAATCTTTTGAAAAATCTTCATCAGGTCAATCAGTTACAGACATCGCCACCTCTGTGTACTTAGGATTCATTCCACGTTTGTGATTTACGAAAAAAACATAGAGAGTACAGATAATGTCAACAGCTGAAGTGGTTTGTACAATGTATATTGTTTGGTGATTACATCGTGGCAATGGTTATCTCCCATTGACCGTGATTTAGACTGTATGGCTGCTCCTGTGTAAACTGTCCAGTTGAGAGAAGTTGGTGGGATGTTTGTGAGATAAGACATCAATATACATGGTGTTAACTGTCTAGTTGAGAGAAGCTGGTGGGAAGTTTGTGAGATAAGACATCATTACACCTTAATTAGCCCCCTGATCGTGATCCAATACGTTTCCAGTCATGTTTCAATGATACAAAGTCCTGATATTGGAAATGATGGAACCAGTAAGAGGAAATGCCGTGAGAGAAAAGAAAACATACAATCAATGGTACACGAAAGAGATTCATGTTTCTTAACAGGTGGTTCCGTGGTGTAGTGGTTATCACGTCTGCTTAACACGCAGAAGGCCGCGAGTTCGAGCCTCGCCGGAACCTTACTTTTTGGGGGATTTCCATTATTTCATGGAATGTATACATCTCTCTTTCTCGGGTAAAAACCTACCACCAGCGAAGGGGGCTTGTTACTTCTTAATGTTTTGTTTCTTGTCGCCTTTTACACATGTACACCACCCCTCAGCAGATCCTCAACTTGCCGTGCTCTGTTAGTGTCCGTGGCAGGTATAAGTCTTTACAAACACTGCCACCAACACAGCTGAGGTTCAGTGGTGTAGTGGTTATCACGTCTGCTTCACACGCAGAAGGCCGCGAGTTCGAGCCTCGCCTGAACCTTGATGTTTTTGCTCTTCTATGAATTGTTATTTTACTTCTCTCTTGCTGGCACACACAGCGTATTGTGTTGACTGTGTCCACTGTTGATTAATTATGAAGTCACGCACAAAGTGTCTATATGAAGTGGCTAATCGACATTTACTTGGAAAAATAGATAAGCCAAACCACTCAGAATGCCTCTCTTCCCTCCATCTCTGCCACATGTGACTGAGAGGAACGGTCATCAATAACCAGAGTTACTAGCCTGAGCTGGCACTCACCCTGGTTCGCTTCGCGCTCAGAAAGAGAGGCTGTCTATCGTCCTCGTGGTTTGGTAGACTGTCAGTTTTACCTGAAGTCATGGCGATGCATACTATAGAAATGATCCCTAAAAGTATGATCTTAACTAACATATGGCGGAATTTGTACCTACTTCTTTTCAAAAGGCACGCCAGTGTGCTATGCAACATCATGTAACATTCCTGCTAAATCTTTTGAAAAATCTTCATCAGGTCAATCAGTTACAGACATCGCCACCTCTGTGTACTTAGGATTCATTCCACGTTTGTGATTTGCGAAAAAACCAGAGAGTACAGATAATGTCAACAGCTGAAGTGGTTTGTACAATGTATATTGTTTGGTGATTACATCGTGGCAGTGGTTATCTCCCATTGACCGTGATTGAGACTGTATGGCTGCTCCTGTGTAAACTGTCCAGTTGAGAGAAGTTGGTGGGATGTTTGTGAGATAAGACATCAATATACATGGTGTTAACTGTCTAGTTGAGAGAAGCTGGTGGGAAAATTGTGAGATAAGACATCATTACACCTTAATTAGCCCCCTGATCGTGATCCAATACGTTTCCAGTCATGTTTCAATGATACAAAGTCCTGATATTGGAAATGATGGAACCAGTAAGAGGAAATGCCGTGAGAGAAAAGAAAACATACAATCAATGGTACACGAAAGAGATTCATGTTCCTTTACAGGTGGTTCCGTGGTGTAGTGGTTATCACGTCTGCTTAACACGCAGAAGGCCGCGAGTTCGAGCCTCGCCGGAACCTTACTTTTTGGGGGATTTCCATTATTTCATGGAATGTATACATCTCTCTTTCTCGGGTAAAAACCTACCACCAGCGAAGGGGGCTTGTTACTTCTTAATGTTTTGTTTCTTGTCGCCTTTTACACATGTACACCACCCCTCAGCAGATCCTCAACTTGCCGTGCTCTGTTAGTGTCCGTGGCAGGTATAAGTCTTTACAAACACTGCCACCAACACAGCTGAGGTTCAGTGGTGTAGTGGTTATCACGTCTGCTTCACACGCAGAAGGCTGCGAGTTCGAGCCTCCCCTGAACCTTGATGTTTTTGCTCTTCTATGAATTGTTATTTTACTTCTCTCTTGCTGGCACACACAGCGTATTGTGTTGACTGTGTCCACTGTTGATTAATTATGAAGTCACGCACAAAGTGTCTATATGAAGTGGCTAATCGACATTTACTTGGAAAAATAGATAAGCCAAACCACTCAGAATGCCTCTCTTCCCTCCATCTCTGCCACATGTGACTGAGAGGAACGGTCATCAATAACCAGAGTTACTAGCCTGAGCTGGCACTCACCCTGGTTCGCTTCGCGCTCAGAAAGAGAGGCTGTCTATCGTCCTCGTGGTTTGGTAGACTGTCAGTTTTACCTGAAGTCATGGCGATGCATACTATAGAAATGATCCCTAAAAGTATGATCTTAACTAACATATGGCGGAATTTGTACCTACTTCTTTTCAAAAGGCACGCCAGTGTGCTATGCAACATCATGTAACATTCCTGCTAAATCTTTTGAAAAATCTTCATCAGGTCAATCAGTTACAGACATCGCCACCTCTGTGTACTTAGGATTCATTCCA
The DNA here is from genome assembly GCF_023055435.1 of Haliotis rufescens. Taxonomy (NCBI): domain Eukaryota; kingdom Metazoa; phylum Mollusca; class Gastropoda; order Lepetellida; family Haliotidae; genus Haliotis; species Haliotis rufescens. Next base: position 19,627,273 of record NW_025964361.1, read on the forward strand.
CGTTTGTGATTTGCGAAAAAACCAGAGAGTACAGATAATGTCAACAGCTGAAGTGGTTTGTACAATGTATATTGTTTGGTGATTACATCGTGGCAGTGGTTATCTCCCATTGACCGTGATTGAGACTGTATGGCTGCTCCTGTGTAAACTGTCCAGTTGAGAGAAGTTGGTGGGATGTTTGTGAGATAAGACATCAATATACATGGTGTTAACTGTCTAGTTGAGAGAAGCTGGTGGGAAAATTGTGAGATAAGACATCATTACACCTTAATTAGCCCCCTGATCGTGATCCAATACGTTTCCAGTCATGTTTCAATGATACAAAGTCCTGATATTGGAAATGATGGAACCAGTAAGAGGAAATGCCGTGAGAGAAAAGAAAACATACAATCAATGGTACACGAAAGAGATTCATGTTCCTTTACAGGTGGTTCCGTGGTGTAGTGGTTATCACGTCTGCTTAACACGCAGAAGGCCGCGAGTTCGAGCCTCGCCGGAACCTTACTTTTTGGGGGATTTCCATTATTTCATGGAATGTATACATCTCTCTTTCTCGGGTAAAAACCTACCACCAGCGAAGGGGGCTTGTTACTTCTTAATGTTTTGTTTCTTGTCGCCTTTTACACATGTACACCACCCCTCAGCAGATCCTCAACTTGCCGTGCTCTGTTAGTGTCCGTGGCAGGTATAAGTCTTTACAAACACTGCCACCAACACAGCTGAGGTTCAGTGGTGTAGTGGTTATCACGTCTGCTTCACACGCAGAAGGCTGCGAGTTCGAGCCTCGCCTGAACCTTGATGTTTTTGCTCTTCTATGAATTGTTATTTTACTTCTCTCTTGCTGGCACACACAGCGTATTGTGTTGACTGTGTCCACTGTTGATTAATTATGAAGTCACGCACAAAGTGTCTATATGAAGTGGCTAATCGACATTTACTTGGAAAAATAGATAAGCCAAACCACTCAGAATGCCTCTCTTCCCTCCATCTCTGCCACATGTGACTGAGAGGAACGGTCATCAATAACCAGAGTTACTAGCCTGAGCTGGCACTCACCCTGGTTCGCTTCGCGCTCAGAAAGAGAGGCTGTCTATCGTCCTCGTGGTTTGGTAGACTGTCAGTTTTACCTGAAGTCATGGCGATGCATACTATAGAAATGATCCCTAAAAGTATGATCTTAACTAACATATGGCGGAATTTGTACCTACTTCTTTTCAAAAGGCACGCCAGTGTGCTATGCAACATCATGTAACATTCCTGCTAAATCTTTTGAAAAATCTTCATCAGGTCAATCAGTTACAGACATCGCCACCTCTGTGTACTTAGGATTCATTCCACGTTTGTGATTTGCGAAAAAACCAGAGAGTACAGATAATGTCAACAGCTGAAGTGGTTTGTACAATGTATATTGTTTGGTGATTACATCGTGGCAGTGGTTATCTCCCATTGACCGTGATTGAGACTGTATGGCTGCTCCTGTGTAAACTGTCCAGTTGAGAGAAGTTGGTGGGATGTTTGTGAGATAAGACATCAATATACATGGTGTTAACTGTCTAGTTGAGAGAAGCTGGTGGGAAAATTGTGAGATAAGACATCATTACACCTTAATTAGCCCCCTGATCGTGATCCAATACGTTTCCAGTCATGTTTCAATGATACAAAGTCCTGATATTGGAAATGATGGAACCAGTAAGAGGAAATGCCGTGAGAGAAAAGAAAACATACAATCAATGGTACACGAAAGAGATTCATGTTCGTTTACAGGTGGTTCCGTGGTGTAGTGGTTATCACGTCTGCTTAACACGCAGAAGGCCGCGAGTTCGAGCCTCGCCGGAACCTTACTTTTTGGGGGATTTCCATTATTTCATGGAATGTATACATCTCTCTTTCTCGGGTAAAAACCTACCACCAGCGAAGGGGGCTTGTTACTTCTTAATGTTTTGTTTCTTGTCGCCTTTTACACATGTACACCACCCCTCAGCAGATCCTCAACTTGCCGTGCTCTGTTAGTGTCCGTGGCAGGTATAAGTCTTTACAAACACTGCCACCAACACAGCTGAGGTTCAGTGGTGTAGTGGTTATCACGTCTGCTTCACACGCAGAAGGCTGCGAGTTCGAGCCTCGCCTGAACCTTGATGTTTTTGCTCTTCTATGAATTGTTATTTTACTTCTCTCTTGCTGGCACACACAGCGTATTGTGTTGACTGTGTCCACTGTTGATTAATTATGAAGTCACGCACAAAGTGTCTATATGAAGTGGTTAATCGACATTTACTTGGAAAAATAGATAAGCCAAACCACTCAGAATGCCTCTCTTCCCTCCATCTCTGCCACATGTGACTGAGAGGAACGGTCATCAATAACCAGAGTTACTAGCCTGAGCTGGCACTCACCCTGGTTCGCTTCGCGCTCAGAAAGAGAGGCTGTCTATCGTCCTCGTGGTTTGGTAGACTGTCAGTTTTACCTGAAGTCATGGCGATGCATACTATAGAAATGATCCCTAAAAGTATGATCTTAACTAACATATGGCGGAATTTGTACCTACTTCTTTTCAAAAGGCACGCCAGTGTGGTATGCAACATCATGTAACATTCCTGCTAAATCTTTTGAAAAATCTTCATCAGGTCAATCAGTTACAGACATCGCCACCTCTGTGTACTTAGGATTCATTCCACGTATGTGATTTACGAAAAAAACATAGAGAGTACAGATAATGTCAACAGCTGAAGTGGTTTGTACAATGTATATTGTTTGGTGCTTACATCGTGGCAGTGGTTATCTCCCATTGACCGTGATTGAGACTGTATGGCTGCTCCTGTGTAAACTGTCCAGTTGAGAGAAGTTGGTGGGATGTTTGTGAGATAAGACATCAATATACATGGTGTTAACTGTCTAGTTGAGAGAAGCTGGTGGGAAAATTGTGAGATAAGACATCATTACACCTTAATTAGCCCCCTGATCGTGATCCAATACGTTTCCAGTCATGTTTCAATGATACAAAGTCCTGATATTGGAAATGATGGAACCAGTAAGAGGAAATGCCGTGAGAGAAAAGAAAACATACAATCAATGGTACACGAAAGAGATTCATGTTCCTTAACAGGTGGTTCCGTGGTGTAGTGGTTATCACGTCTGCTTAACACGCAGAAGGCCGCGAGTTCGAGCCTCGCCGGAACCTTACTTTTTGGGGGATTTCCATTATTTCATGGAATGTATACATCTCTCTTTCTCGGGGAAAAACCTACCACCAGCGAAGGGGGCTTGTTACTTCTTAATGTTTTGTTTCTTGTCGCCTTTTACACATGTACACCACCCCTCAGCAGATCCTCAACTTGCCGTGCTCTGTTAGTGTCCGTGGCAGGTATAAGTCTTTACAAACACTGCCACCAACACAGCTGAGGTTCAGTGGTGTAGTGGTTATCACGTCTGCTTCACACGCAGAAGGCCGCGAGTTCGAGCCTCGCCTGAACCTTGATGTTTTTGCTCTTCTATGAATTGTTATTTTACTTCTCTCTTGCTGAAACACACAGCGTATTGTGTTGACTGTGTCAACTGTTGATTAATTATGAAGTCACGCACAAAGTGTCTATATGAAGTGGCTAATCGACATTTACTTGGAAAAATAGATAAGCCAAACCACTCAGAATGCCTCTCTTCCCTCCATCTCTGCCACATGTGACTGAGAGGAACGGTCATCAATAACCAGAGTTACTAGCCTGAGCTGGCACTCACCCTGGTTCGCTTCGCGCTCAGAAAGAGAGGCTGTCTATCGTCCTCGTGGTTTGGTAGACTGTCAGTTTTACCTGAAGTCATGGCGATGCATACTATAGAAATGATCCCTAAAAGTATGATCTTAACTAACATATGGCGGAATTTGTACCTACTTCTTTTCAAAAGGCACGCCAGTGTGCTATGCAACATCATGTAACATTCCTGCTAAATCTTTTGAAAAATCTTCATCAGGTCAATCAGTTACAGACATCGCCACCTCTGTGTACTTAGGATTCATTCCACGTTTGTGATTTGCGAAAAAACCAGAGAGTACAGATAATGTCAACAGCTGAAGTGGTTTGTACAATGTATATTGTTTGGTGATTACATCGTGGCAGTGGTTATCTCCCATTGACCGTGATTGAGACTGTATGGCTGCTCCTGTGTAAACTGTCCAGTTGAGAGAAGTTGGTGGGATGTTTGTGAGATAAGACATCAATATACATGGTGTTAACTGTCTAGTTGAGAGAAGCTGGTGGGAAAATTGTGAGATAAGACATCATTACACCTTAATTAGCCCCCTGATCGTGATCCAATACGTTTCCAGTCATGTTTCAATGATACAAAGTCCTGATATTGGAAATGATGGAACCAGTAAGAGGAAATGCCGTGAGAGAAAAGAAAACATACAATCAATGGTACACGAAAGAGATTCATGTTCCTTTACAGGTGGTTCCGTGGTGTAGTGGTTATCACGTCTGCTTAACACGCAGAAGGCCGCGAGTTCGAGCCTCGCCGGAACCTTACTTTTTGGGGGATTTCCATTATTTCATGGAATGTATACATCTCTCTTTCTCGGGTAAAAACCTACCACCAGCGAAGGGGGCTTGTTACTTCTTAATGTTTTGTTTCTTGTCGCCTTTTACACATGTACACCACCCCTCAGCAGATCCTCAACTTGCCGTGCTCTGTTAGTGTCCGTGGCAGGTATAAGTCTTTACAAACACTGCCACCAACACAGCTGAGGTTCAGTGGTGTAGTGGTTATCACGTCTGCTTCACACGCAGAAGGCTGCGAGTTCGAGCCTCGCCTGAACCTTGATGTTTTTGCTCTTCTATGAATTGTTATTTTACTTCTCTCTTGCTGGCACACACAGCGTATTGTGTTGACTGTGTCCACTGTTGATTAATTATGAAGTCACGCACAAAGTGTCTATATGAAGTGGCTAATCGACATTTACTTGGAAAAATAGATAAGCCAAACCACTCAGAATGCCTCTCTTCCCTCCATCTCTGCCACATGTGACTGAGAGGAACGGTCATCAATAACCAGAGTTACTAGCCTGAGCTGGCACTCACCCTGGTTCGCTTCGCGCTCAGAAAGAGAGGCTGTCTATCGTCCTCGTGGTTTGGTAGACTGTCAGTTTTACCTGAAGTCATGGCGATGCATACTATAGAAATGATCCCTAAAAGTATGATCTTAACTAACATATGGCGGAATTTGTACCTACTTCTTTTCAAAAGGCACGCCAGTGTGGTATGCAACATCATGTAACATTCCTGCTAAATCTTTTGAAAAATCTTCATCAGGTCAATCAGTTACAGACATCGCCACCTCTGTGTACTTAGGATTCATTCCACGTATGTGATTTACGAAAAAAACATAGAGAGTACAGATAATGTCAACAGCTGAAGTGGTTTGTACAATGTATATTGTTTGGTGCTTACATCGTGGCAGTGGTTATCTCCCATTGACCGTGATTGAGACTGTATGGCTGCTCCTGTGTAAACTGTCCAGTTGAGAGAAGTTGGTGGGATGTTTGTGAGATAAGACATCAATATACATGGTGTTAACTGTCTAGTTGAGAGAAGCTGGTGGGAAAATTGTGAGATAAGACATCATTACACCTTAATTAGCCCCCTGATCGTGATCCAATACGTTTCCAGTCATGTTTCAATGATACAAAGTCCTGATATTGGAAATGATGGAACCAGTAAGAGGAAATGCCGTGAGAGAAAAGAAAACATACAATCAATGGTACACGAAAGAGATTCATGTTCCTTAACAGGTGGTTCCGTGGTGTAGTGGTTATCACGTCTGCTTAACACGCAGAAGGCCGCGAGTTCGAGCCTCGCCGGAACCTTACTTTTTGGGGGATTTCCATTATTTCATGGAATGTATACATCTCTCTTTCTCGGGGAAAAACCTACCACCAGCGAAGGGGGCTTGTTACTTCTTAATGTTTTGTTTCTTGTCGCCTTTTACACATGTACACCACCCCTCAGCAGATCCTCAACTTGCCGTGCTCTGTTAGTGTCCGTGGCAGGTATAAGTCTTTACAAACACTGCCACCAACACAGCTGAGGTTCAGTGGTGTAGTGGTTATCACGTCTGCTTCACACGCAGAAGGCCGCGAGTTCGAGCCTCGCCTGAACCTTGATGTTTTTGCTCTTCTATGAATTGTTATTTTACTTCTCTCTTGCTGAAACACACAGCGTATTGTGTTGACTGTGGCAACTGTTGATTAATTATGAAGTCACGCACAAAGTGTCTATATGAAGTGGCTAATCGACATTTACTTGGAAAAATAGATAAGCCAAACCACTCAGAATGCCTCTCTTCCCTCCATCTCTGCCACATGTGACTGAGAGGAACGGTCATCAATAACCAGAGTTACTAGCCTGAGCTGGCACTCACCCTGGTTCGCTTCGCGCTCAGAAAGAGAGGCTGTCTATCGTCCTCGTGGTTTGGTAGACTGTCAGTTTTACCTGAAGTCATGGCGATGCATACTATAGAAATGATCCCTAAAAGTATGATCTTAACTAACATATGGCGGAATTTGTACCTACTTCTTTTCAAAAGGCACGCCAGTGTGCTATGCAACATCATGTAACATTCCTGCTAAATCTTTTGAAAAATCTTCATCAGGTCAATCAGTTACAGACATCGCCACCTCTGTGTACTTAGGATTCATTCCACGTTTGTGATTTACGAAAAAAACATAGAGAGTACAGATAATGTCAACAGCTGAAGGTGTTTGTACAATGTATATTGTTTGGTGATAACATCGTGGCAGTGGTTATCTCCCATTGACCGTGATTGAGACTGTATGGCTGCTCCTGTGTAAACTGTCCAGTTGAGAGAAGTTGGTGGGATGTTTGTGAGATAAGACATCAATATACATGGTGTTAACTGTCTAGTTGAGAGAAGCTGGTGGGAAAATTGTGAGATAAGACATCATTACACCTTAATTAGCCCCCTGATCGTGATCCAATACGTTTCCAGTCATGTTTCAATGATACAAAGTCCTGATATTGGAAATGATGGAACCAGTAAGAGGAAATGCCGTGAGAGAAAAGAAAACATACAATCAATGGTACACGAAAGAGATTCATGTTCCTTTACAGGTGGAGTCGTGGTGTAGTGGTTATCACGTCTGCTTAACACGCAGAAGGCCGCGAGTTCGAGCCTCGCCGGAACCTTACTTTTTGGGGGATTTCCATTATTTCATGGAATGTATACATCTCTCTTTCTCGGGTAAAAACCTACCACCAGCGAAGGGGGCTTGTTACTTCTTAATGTTTTGTTTCTTGTCGCCTTTTACACATGTACACCACCCCTCAGCAGATCCTCAACTTGCCGTGCTCTGTTAGTGTCCGTGGCAGGTATAAGTCTTTACAAACACTGCCACCAACACAGCTGAGGTTCAGTGGTGTAGTGGTTATCACGTCTGCTTCACACGCAGAAGGCTGCGAGTTCGAGCCTCGCCTGAACCTTGATGTTTTTGCTCTTCTATGAATTGTTATTTTACTTCTCTCTTGCTGGCACACACAGCGTATTGTGTTGACTGTGTCCACTGTTGATTAATTATGAAGTCACGCACAAAGTGTCTATATGAAGTGGCTAATCGACATTTACTTGGAAAAATAGATAAGCCAAACCACTCAGAATGCCTCTCTTCCCTCCATCTCTGCCACATGTGACTGAGAGGAACGGTCATCAATAACCAGAGTTACTAGCCTGAGCTGGCACTCACCCTGGTTCGCTTCGCGCTCAGAAAGAGAGGCTGTCTATCGTCCTCGTGGTTTGGTAGACTGTCAGTTTTACCTGAAGTCATGGCGATGCATACTATAGAAATGATCCCTAAAAGTATGATCTTAACTAACATATGGCGGAATTTGTACCTACTTCTTTTCAAAAGGCACGCCAGTGTGGTATGCAACATCATGTAACATTCCTGCTAAATCTTTTGAAAAATCTTCATCAGGTCAATCAGTTACAGACATCGCCACCTCTGTGTACTTAGGATTCATTCCACGTATGTGATTTACGAAAAAAACATAGAGAGTACAGATAATGTCAACAGCTGAAGTGGTTTGTACAATGTATATTGTTTGGTGCTTACATCGTGGCAGTGGTTATCTCCCATTGACCGTGATTGAGACTGTATGGCTGCTCCTGTGTAAACTGTCCAGTTGAGAGAAGTTGGTGGGATGTTTGTGAGATAAGACATCAATATACATGGTGTTAACTGTCTAGTTGAGAGAAGCTGGTGGGAAAATTGTGAGATAAGACATCATTACACCTTAATTAGCCCCCTGATCGTGATCCAATACGTTTCCAGTCATGTTTCAATGATACAAAGTCCTGATATTGGAAATGATGGAACCAGTAAGAGGAAATGCCGTGAGAGAAAAGAAAACATACAATCAATGGTACACGAAAGAGATTCATGTTCCTTAACAGGTGGTTCCGTGGTGTAGTGGTTATCACGTCTGCTTAACACGCAGAAGGCCGCGAGTTCGAGCCTCGCCGGAACCTTACTTTTTGGGGGATTTCCATTATTTCATGGAATGTATACATCTCTCTTTCTCGGGTAAAAACCTACCACCAGCGAAGGGGGCTTGTTACTTCTTAATGTTTTGTTTCTTGTCGCCTTTTACACATGTACACCACCCCTCAGCAGATCCTCAACTTGCCGTGCTCTGTTAGTGTCCGTGGCAGGTATAAGTCTTTACAAACACTGCCACCAACACAGCTGAGGTTCAGTGGTGTAGTGGTTATCACGTCTGCTTCACACGCAGAAGGCCGCGAGTTCGAGCCTCGCCTGAACCTTGATGTTTTTGCTCTTCTATGAATTGTTATTTTACTTCTCTCTTGCTGAAACACACAGCGTATTGTGTTGACTGTGGCAACTGTTGATTAATTATGAAGTCACGCACAAAGTGTCTATATGAAGTGGCTAATCGACATTTACTTGGAAAAATAGATAAGCCAAACCACTCAGAATGCCTCTCTTCCCTCCATCTCTGCCACATGTGACTGAGAGGAACGGTCATCAATAACCAGAGTTACTAGCCTGAGCTGGCACTCACCCTGGTTCGCTTCGCGCTCAGAAAGAGAGGCTGTCTATCGTCCTCGTGGTTTGGTAGACTGTCAGTTTTACCTGAAGTCATGGCGATGCATACTATAGAAATGATCCCTAAAAGTATGATCTTAACTAACATATGGCGGAATTTGTACCTACTTCTTTTCAAAAGGCACGCCAGTGTGCTATGCAACATCATGTAACATTCCTGCTAAATCTTTTGAAAAATCTTCATCAGGTCAATCAGTTACAGACATCGCCACCTCTGTGTACTTAGGATTCATTCCACGTTTGTGATTTACGAAAAAAACATAGAGAGTACAGATAATGTCAACAGCTGAAGTGGTTTGTACAATGTATATTGTTTGGTGATTACATCGTGGCAATGGTTATCTCCCATTGACCGTGATTTAGACTGTATGGCTGCTCCTGTGTAAACTGTCCAGTTGAGAGAAGTTGGTGGGATGTTTGTGAGATAAGACATCAATATACATGGTGTTAACTGTCTAGTTGAGAGAAGCTGGTGGGAAAATTGTGAGATAAGACATCATTACACCTTAATTAGCCCCCTGATCGTGATCCAATACGTTTCCAGTCATGTTTCAATGATACAAAGTCCTGATATTGGAAATGATGGAACCAGTAAGAGGAAATGCCGTGAGAGAAAAGAAAACATACAATCAATGGTACACGAAAGAGATTCATGTTTCTTAACAGGTGGTTCCGTGGTGTAGTGGTTATCACGTCTGCTTAACACGCAGAAGGCCGCGAGTTCGAGCCTCGCCGGAACCTTACTTTTTGGGGGATTTCCATTATTTCATGGAATGTATACATCTCTCTTTCTCGGGGAAAAACCTACCACCAGCGAAGGGGGCTTGTTACTTCTTAATGTTTTGTTTCTTGTCGCCTTTTACACATGTACACCACCCCTCAGCAGATCCTCAACTTGCCGTGCTCTGTTAGTGTCCGTGGCAGGTATAAGTCTTTACAAACACTGCCACCAACACAGCTGAGGTTCAGTGGTGTAGTGGTTATCACGTCTGCTTCACACGCAGAAGGCCGCGAGTTCGAGCCTCGCCTGAACCTTGATGTTTTTGCTCTTCTATGAATTGTTATTTTACTTCTCTCTTGCTGGCACACACAGCGTATTGTGTTGACTGTGTCCACTGTTGATTAATTATGAAGTCACGCACAAAGTGTCTATATGAAGTGGCTAATCGACATTTACTTGGAAAAATAGATAAGCCAAACCACTCAGAATGCCTCTCTTCCCTCCATCTCTGCCACATGTGACTGAGAGGAACGGTCATCAATAACCAGAGTTACTAGCCTGAGCTGGCACTCACCCTGGTTCGCTTCGCGCTCAGAAAGAGAGGCTGTCTATCGTCCTCGTGGTTTGGTAGACTGTCAGTTTTACCTGAAGTCATGGCGATGCATACTATAGAAATGATCCCTAAAAGTATGATCTTAACTAACATATGGCGGAATTTGTACCTACTTCTTTTCAAAAGGCACGCCAGTGTGGTATGCAACATCATGTAACATTCCTGCTAAATCTTTTGAAAAATCTTCATCAGGTCAATCAGTTACAGACATCGCCACCTCTGTGTACTTAGGATTCATTCCACGTTTGTGATTTGCGAAAAAACCAGAGAGTACAGATAATGTCAACAGCTGAAGTGGTTTGTACAATGTATATTGTTTGGTGATTACATCGTGGCAGTGGTTATCTCCCATTGACCGTGATTGAGACTGTATGGCTGCTCCTGTGTAAACTGTCCAGTTGAGAGAAGTTGGTGGGATGTTTGTGAGATAAGACATCAATATACATGGTGTTAACTGTCTAGTTGAGAGAAGCTGGTGGGAAAATTGTGAGATAAGACATCATTACACCTTAATTAGCCCCCTGATCGTGATCCAATACGTTTCCAGTCATGTTTCAATGATACAAAGTCCTGATATTGGAAATGATGGAACCAGTAAGAGGAAATGCCGTGAGAGAAAAGAAAACATACAATCAATGGTACACGAAAGAGATTCATGTTCGTTTACAGGTGGTTCCGTGGTGTAGTGGTTATCACGTCTGCTTTACACGCAGAAGGCCGCGAGTTCGAGCCTCGCCGGAACCTTACTTTTTGGGGGATTTCCATTATTTCATGGAATGTATACATCTCTCTTTCTCGGGTAAAAACCCACCACCAGCGAAGGGGGCTTGTTACTTCTTAATGTTTTGTTTCTTGTCGCCTTTTACACATGTACACCACCCCTCAGCAGATCCTCAACTTGCCGTGCTCTGTTAGTGTCCGTGGCAGGTATAAGTCTTTACAAACACTGCCACCAACACAGCTGAGGTTCAGTGGTGTAGTGGTTATCACGTCTGCTTCACACGCAGAAGGCCGCGAGTTCGAGCCTCGCCTGAACCTTGATGTTTTTGCTCTTCTATGAATTGTTATTTTACTTCTCTCTTGCTGGCACACACAGCGTATTGTGTTGACTGTGTCCACTGTTGATTAATTATGAAGTCACGCACAAAGTGTCTATATGAAGTGGCTAATCGACATTTACTTGGAAAAATAGATAAGCCAAACCACTCAGAATGCCTCTCTTCCCTCCATCTCTGCCACATGTGACTGAGAGGAACGGTCATCAATAACCAGAGTTACTAGCCTGAGCTGGCACTCACCCTGGTTCGCTTCGCGCTCAGAAAGAGAGGCTGTCTATCGTCCTCGTGGTTTGGTAGACTGTCAGTTTTACCTGAAGTCATGGCGATGCATACTATAGAAATGATCCCTAAAAGTATGATCTTAACTAACATATGGCGGAATTTGTACCTACTTCTTTTCAAAAGGCACGCCAGTGTGGTATGCAACATCATGTAACATTCCTGCTAAATCTTTTGAAAAATCTTCATCAGGTCAATCAGTTACAGACATCGCCACCTCTGTGTACTTAGGATTCATTCCACGTTTGTGATTTGCGAAAAAACCAGAGAGTACAGATAATGTCAACAGCTGAAGTGGTTTGTACAATGTATATTGTTTGGTGATTACATCGTGGCAGTGGTTATCTCCCATTGACCGTGATTGAGACTGTATGGCTGCTCCTGTGTAAACTGTCCAGTTGAGAGAAGTTGGTGGGATGTTTGTGAGATAAGACATCAATATACATGGTGTTAACTGTCTAGTTGAGAGAAGCTGGTGGGAAAATTGTGAGATAAGACATCATTACACCTTAATTAGCCCCCTGATCGTGATCCAATACGTTTCCAGTCATGTTTCAATGATACAAAGTCCTGATATTGGAAATGATGGAACCAGTAAGAGGAAATGCCGTGAGAGAAAAGAAAACATACAATCAATGGTACACGAAAGAGATTCATGTTCGTTTACAGGTGGTTCCGTGGTGTAGTGGTTATCACGTCTGCTTTACACGCAGAAGGCCGCGAGTTCGAGCCTCGCCGGAACCTTACTTTTTGGGGGATTTCCATTATTTCATGGAATGTATACATCTCTCTTTCTCGGGTAAAAACCCACCACCAGCGAAGGGGGCTTGTTACTTCTTAATGTTTTGTTTCTTGTCGCCTTTTACACATGTACACCACCCCTCAGCAGATCCTCAACTTGCCGTGCTCTGTTAGTGTCCGTGGCAGGTATAAGTCTTTACAAACACTGCCACCAACACAGCTGAGGTTCAGTGGTGTAGTGGTTATCACGTCTGCTTCACACGCAGAAGGCCGCGAGTTCGAGCCTCGCCTGAACCTTGATGTTTTTGCTCTTCTATGAATTGTTATTTTACTTCTCTCTTGCTGGCACACACAGCGTATTGTGTTGACTGTGTCCACTGTTGATTAATTATGAAGTCACGCACAAAGTGTCTATATGAAGTGGCTAATCGACATTTACTTGGAAAAATAGATAAGCCAAACCACTCAGAATGCCTCTCTTCCCTCCATCTCTGCCACATGTGACTGAGAGGAACGGTCATCAATAACCAGAGTTACTAGCCTGAGCTGGCACTCACCCTGGTTCGCTTCGCGCTCAGAAAGAGAGGCTGTCTATCGTCCTCGTGGTTTGGTAGACTGTCAGTTTTACCTGAAGTCATGGCGATGCATACTATAGAAATGATCCCTAAAAGTATGATCTTAACTAACATATGGCGGAATTTGTACCTACTTCTTTTCAAAAGGCACGCCAGTGTGGTATGCAACATCATGTAACATTCCTGCTAAATCTTTTGAAAAATCTTCATCAGGTCAATCAGTTACAGACATCGCCACCTCTGTGTACTTAGGATTCATTCCACGTTTGTGATTTGCGAAAAAACCAGAGAGTACAGATAATGTCAACAGCTGAAGTGGTTTGTACAATGTATATTGTTTGGTGATTACATCGTGGCAGTGGTTATCTCCCATTGACCGTGATTGAGACTGTATGGCTGCTCCTGTGTAAACTGTCCAGTTGAGAGAAGTTGGTGGGATGTTTGTGAGATAAGACATCAATATACATGGTGTTAACTGTCTAGTTGAGAGAAGCTGGTGGGAAAATTGTGAGATAAGACATCATTACACCTTAATTAGCCCCCTGATCGTGATCCAATACGTTTCCAGTCATGTTTCAATGATACAAAGTCCTGATATTGGAAATGATGGAACCAGTAAGAGGAAATGCCGTGAGAGAAAAGAAAACATACAATCAATGGTACACGAAAGAGATTCATGTTCGTTTACAGGTGGTTCCGTGGTGTAGTGGTTATCACGTCTGCTTTACACGCAGAAGGCCGCGAGTTCGAGCCTCGCCGGAACCTTACTTTTTGGGGGATTTCCATTATTTCATGGAATGTATACATCTCTCTTTCTCGGGTAAAAACCCACCACCAGCGAAGGGGGCTTGTTACTTCTTAATGTTTTGTTTCTTGTCGCCTTTTACACATGTACACCACCCCTCAGCAGATCCTCAACTTGCCGTGCTCTGTTAGTGTCCGTGGCAGGTATAAGTCTTTACAAACACTGCCACCAACACAGCTGAGGTTCAGTGGTGTAGTGGTTATCACGTCTGCTTCACACGCAGAAGGCCGCGAGTTCGAGCCTCGCCTGAACCTTGATGTTTTTGCTCTTCTATGAATTGTTATTTTACTTCTCTCTTGCTGGCACACACAGCGTATTGTGTTGACTGTGTCCACTGTTGATTAATTATGAAGTCACGCACAAAGTGTCTATATGAAGTGGCTAATCGACATTTACTTGGAAAAATAGATAAGCCAAACCACTCAGAATGCCTCTCTTCCCTCCATCTCTGCCACATGTGACTGAGAGGAACGGTCATCAATAACCAGAGTTACTAGCCTGAGCTGGCACTCACCCTGGTTCGCTTCGCGCTCAGAAAGAGAGGCTGTCTATCGTCCTCGTGGTTTGGTAGACTGTCAGTTTTACCTGAAGTCATGGCGATGCATACTATAGAAATGATCCCTAAAAGTATGATCTTAACTAACATATGGCGGAATTTGTACCTACTTCTTTTCAAAAGGCACGCCAGTGTGCTATGCAACATCATGTAACATTCCTGCTAAATCTTTTGAAAAATCTTCATCAGGTCAATCAGTTACAGACATCGCCACCTCTGTGTACTTAGGATTCATTCCACGTTTGTGATTTACGAAAAAAACATAGAGAGTACAGATAATGTCAACAGCTGAAGTGGTTTGTACAATGTATATTGTTTGGTGATTACATCGTGGCAATGGTTATCTCCCATTGACCGTGATTTAGACTGTATGGCTGGGAAAATTGTGAGATAAGACATCATTACACCTTAATTAGCCCCCTGATCGTGATCCAATACGTTTCCAGTCATGTTTCAATGATACAAAGTCCTGATATTGGAAATGATGGAACCAGTAAGAGGAAATGCCGTGAGAGAAAAGAAAACATACAATCAATGGTACACGAAAGAGATTCATGTTCCTTAACAGGTGGTTCCGTGGTGTAGTGGTTATCACGTCTGCTTAACACGCAGAAGGCCGCGAGTTCGAGCCTCGCCGGAACCTTACTTTTTGGGGGATTTCCATTATTTCATGGAATGTATACATCTCTCTTTCTCGGGGAAAAACCTACCACCAGCGAAGGGGGCTTGTTACTTCTTAATGTTTTGTTTCTTGTCGCCTTTTACACATGTACACCACCCCTCAGCAGATCCTCAACTTGCCGTGCTCTGTTAGTGTCCGTGGCAGGTATAAGTCTTTACAAACACTGCCACCAACACAGCTGAGGTTCAGTGGTGTAGTGGTTATCACGTCTGCTTCACACGCAGAAGGCCGCGAGTTCGAGCCTCGCCTGAACCTTGATGTTTTTGCTCTTCTATGAATTGTTATTTTACTTCTCTCTTGCTGGCACACACAGCGTATTGTGTTGACTGTGTCAACTGTTGATTAATTATGAAGTCACGCACAAAGTGTCTATATGAAGTGGCTAATCGACATTTACTTGGAAAAATAGATAAGCCAAACCACTCAGAATGCCTCTCTTCCCTCCATCTCTGCCACATGTGACTGAGAGGAACGGTCATCAATAACCAGAGTTACTAGCCTGAGCTGGCACTCACCCTGGTTCGCTTCGCGCTCAGAAAGAGAGGCTGTCTATCGTCCTCGTGGTTTGGTAGACTGTCAGTTTTACCTGAAGTCATGGCGATGCATACTATAGAAATGATCCCTAAAAGTATGATCTTAACTAACATATGGCGGAATTTGTACCTACTTCTTTTCAAAAGGCACGCCAGTGTGGTATGCAACATCATGTAACATTCCTGCTAAATCTTTTGAAAAATCTTCATCAGGTCAATCAGTTACAGACATCGCCACCTCTGTGTACTTAGGATTCATTCCACGTTTGTGATTTACGAAAAAAACATAGAGAGTACAGATAATGTCAACAGCTGAAGTGGTTTGTACAATGTATATTGTTTGGTGATTACATCGTGGCAATGGTTATCTCCCATTGACCGTGATTTAGACTGTATGGCTGCTCCTGTGTAAACTGTCCAGTTGAGAGAAGTTGGTGGGATGTTTGTGAGATAAGACATCAATATACATGGTGTTAACTGTCTAGTTGAGAGAAGCTGGTGGGAAAATTGTGAGATAAGACATCATTACACCTTAATTAGCCCCCTGATCGTGATCCAATACGTTTCCAGTCATGTTTCAATGATACAAAGTCCTGATATTGGAAATGATGGAACCAGTAAGAGGAAATGCCGTGAGAGAAAAGAAAACATACAATCAATGGTACACGAAAGAGATTCATGTTCCTTAACAGGTGGTTCCGTGGTGTAGTGGTTATCACGTCTGCTTAACACGCAGAAGGCCGCGAGTTCGAGCCTCGCCGGAACCTTACTTTTTGGGGGATTTCCATTATTTCATGGAATGTATACATCTCTCTTTCTCGGGGAAAAACCTACCACCAGCGAAGGGGGCTTGTTACTTCTTAATGTTTTGTTTCTTGTCGCCTTTTACACATGTACACCACCCCTCAGCAGATCCTCAACTTGCCGTGCTCTGTTAGTGTCCGTGGCAGGTATAAGTCTTTACAAACACTGCCACCAACACAGCTGAGGTTCAGTGGTGTAGTGGTTATCACGTCTGCTTCACACGCAGAAGGCCGCGAGTTCGAGCCTCGCCTGAACCTTGATGTTTTTGCTCTTCTATGAATTGTTATTTTACTTCTCTCTTGCTGGCACACACAGCGTATTGTGTTGACTGTGTCAACTGTTGATTAATTATGAAGTCACGCACAAAGTGTCTATATGAAGTGGCTAATCGACATTTACTTGGAAAAATAGATAAGCCAAACCACTCAGAATGCCTCTCTTCCCTCCATCTCTGCCACATGTGACTGAGAGGAACGGTCATCAATAACCAGAGTTACTAGCCTGAGCTGGCACTCACCCTGGTTCGCTTCGCGCTCAGAAAGAGAGGCTGTCTATCGTCCTCGTGGTTTGGTAGACTGTCAGTTTTACCTGAAGTCATGGCGATGCATACTATAGAAATGATCCCTAAAAGTATGATCTTAACTAACATATGGCGGAATTTGTACCTACTTCTTTTCAAAAGGCACGCCAGTGTGCTATGCAACATCATGTAACATTCCTGCTAAATCTTTTGAAAAATCTTCATCAGGTCAATCAGTTACAGACATCGCCACCTCTGTGTACTTAGGATTCATTCCACGTTTGTGATTTACGAAAAAAACATAGAGAGTACAGATAATGTCAACAGCTGAAGTGGTTTGTACAATGTATATTGTTTGGTGATTACATCGTGGCAATGGTTATCTCCCATTGACCGTGATTTAGACTGTATGGCTGCTCCTGTGTAAACTGTCCAGTTGAGAGAAGTTGGTGGGATGTTTGTGAGATAAGACATCAATATACATGGTGTTAACTGTCTAGTTGAGAGAAGCTGGTGGGAAAATTGTGAGATAAGACATCATTACACCTTAATTAGCCCCCTGATCGTGATCCAATACGTTTCCAGTCATGTTTCAATGATACAAAGTCCTGATATTGGAAATGATGGAACCAGTAAGAGGAAATGCCGTGAGAGAAAAGAAAACATACAATCAATGGTACACGAAAGAGATTCATGTTCCTTTACAGGTGGTTCCGTGGTGTAGTGGTTATCACGTCTGCTTAACACGCAGAAGGCCGCGAGTTCGAGCCTCGCCGGAACCTTACTTTTTGGGGGATTTCCATTATTTCATGGAATGTATACATCTCTCTTTCTCGGGTAAAAACCTACCACCAGCGAAGGGGGCTTGTTACTTCTTAATGTTTTGTTTCTTGTCGCCTTTTACACATGTACACCACCCCTCAGCAGATCCTCAACTTGCCGTGCTCTGTTAGTGTCTGTGGCAGGTATAAGTCTTTACAAACACTGCCACCAACACAGCTGATGTTCAGTGGTGTAGTGGTTATCACGTCTGCTTCACACGCAGAAGGCCGCGAGTTCGAGCCTCGCCTGAACCTTGATGTTTTTGCTCTTCTATGAATTGTTATTTTACTTCTCTCTTGCTGGCACACACAGCGTATTGTGTTGACTGTGTCCACTGTTGATTAATTATGAAGTCACGCACAAAGTGTCTATATGAAGTGGCTAATCGACATTTACTTGGAAAAATAGATAAGCCAAACCACTCAGAATGCCTCTCTTCCCTCCATCTCTGCCACATGTGACTGAGAGGAACGGTCATCAATAACCAGAGTTACTAGCCTGAGCTGGCACTCACCCTGGTTCGCTTCGCGCTCAGAAAGAGAGGCTGTCTATCGTCCTCGTGGTTTGGTAGACTGTCAGTTTTACCTGAAGTCATGGCGATGCATACTATAGAAATGATCCCTAAAAGTATGACCTTAACTAACATATGGCGGAATTTGTACCTACTTCTTTTCAAAAGGCACGCCAGTGTGGTATGCAACATCATGTAACATTCCTGCTAAATCTTTTGAAAAATCTTCATCAGGTCAATCAGTTACAGACATCGCCACCTCTGTGTACTTAGGATTCATTCCACGTTTGTGATTTACGAAAAAAACATAGAGAGTACAGATAATGTCAACAGCTGAAGTGGTTTGTACAATGTATATTGTTTGGTGATTACATCGTGGCAATGGTTATCTCCCATTGACCGTGATTTAGACTGTATGGCTGCTCCTGTGTAAACTGTCCAGTTGAGAGAAGTTGGTGGGATGTTTGTGAGATAAGACATCAATATACATGGTGTTAACTGTCTAGTTGAGAGAAGCTGGTGGGAAGTTTGTGAGATAAGACATCATTACACCTTAATTAGCCCCCTGATCGTGATCCAATACGTTTCCAGTCATGTTTCAATGATACAAAGTCCTGATATTGGAAATGATGGAACCAGTAAGAGGAAATGCCGTGAGAGAAAAGAAAACATACAATCAATGGTACACGAAAGAGATTCATGTTTCTTAACAGGTGGTTCCGTGGTGTAGTGGTTATCACGTCTGCTTAACACGCAGAAGGCCGCGAGTTCGAGCCTCGCCGGAACCTTACTTTTTGGGGGATTTCCATTATTTCATGGAATGTATACATCTCTCTTTCTCGGGTAAAAACCTACCACCAGCGAAGGGGGCTTGTTACTTCTTAATGTTTTGTTTCTTGTCGCCTTTTACACATGTACACCACCCCTCAGCAGATCCTCAACTTGCCGTGCTCTGTTAGTGTCCGTGGCAGGTATAAGTCTTTACAAACACTGCCACCAACACAGCTGAGGTTCAGTGGTGTAGTGGTTATCACGTCTGCTTCACACGCAGAAGGCCGCGAGTTCGAGCCTCGCCTGAACCTTGATGTTTTTGCTCTTCTATGAATTGTTATTTTACTTCTCTCTTGCTGGCACACACAGCGTATTGTGTTGACTGTGTCCACTGTTGATTAATTATGAAGTCACGCACAAAGTGTCTATATGAAGTGGCTAATCGACATTTACTTGGAAAAATAGATAAGCCAAACCACTCAGAATGCCTCTCTTCCCTCCATCTCTGCCACATGTGACTGAGAGGAACGGTCATCAATAACCAGAGTTACTAGCCTGAGCTGGCACTCACCCTGGTTCGCTTAGCGCTCAGAAAGAGAGGCTGTCTATCGTCCTCGTGGTTTGGTAGACTGTCAGTTTTACCTGAAGTCATGGCGATGCATACTATAGAAATGATCCCTAAAAGTATGATCTTAACTAACATATGGCGGAATTTGTACCTACTTCTTTTCAAAAGGCACGCCAGTGTGCTATGCAACATCATGTAACATTCCTGCTAAATCTTTTGAAAAATCTTCATCAGGTCAATCAGTTACAGACATCGCCACCTCTGTGTACTTTGGATTCATTCCACGTTTGTGATTTGCGAAAAAACCAGAGAGTACAGATAATGTCAACAGCTGAAGTGGTTTGTACAATGTATATTGTTTGGTGATTACATCGTGGCAGTGGTTATCTCCCATTGACCGTGATTGAGACTGTATGGCTGCTCCTGTGTAAACTGTCCAGTTGAGAGAAGTTGGTGGGATGTTTGTGAGATAAGACATCAATATACATGGTGTTAACTGTCTAGTTGAGAGAAGCTGGTGGGAAAATTGTGAGATAAGACATCATTACACCTTAATTAGCCCCCTGATCGTGATCCAATACGTTTCCAGTCATGTTTCAATGATACAAAGTCCTGATATTGGAAATGATGGAACCAGTAAGAGGAAATGCCGTGAGAGAAAAGAAAACATACAATCAATGGTACACGAAAGAGATTCATGTTCGTTTACAGGTGGTTCCGTGGTGTAGTGGTTATCACGTCTGCTTAACACGCAGAAGGCCGCGAGTTCGAGCCTCGCCGGAACCTTACTTTTTGGGGGATTTCCATTATTTCATGGAATGTATACATCTCTCTTTCTCGGGTAAAAACCTACCACCAGCGAAGGGGGCTTGTTACTTCTTAATGTTTTGTTTCTTGTCGCCTTTTACACATGTACACCACCCCTCAGCAGATCCTCAACTTGCCGTGCTCTGTTAGTGTCCGTGGCAGGTATAAGTCTTTACAAACACTGCCACCAACACAGCTGAGGTTCAGTGGTGTAGTGGTTATCACGTCTGCTTCACACGCAGAAGGCTGCGAGTTCGAGCCTCCCCTGAACCTTGATGTTTTTGCTCTTCTATGAATTGTTATTTTACTTCTCTCTTGCTGGCACACACAGCGTATTGTGTTGACTGTGTCCACTGTTGATTAATTATGAAGTCACGCACAAAGTGTCTATATGAAGTGGCTAATCGACATTTACTTGGAAAAATAGATAAGCCAAACCACTCAGAATGCCTCTCTTCCCTCCATCTCTGCCACATGTGACTGAGAGGAACGGTCATCAATAACCAGAGTTACTAGCCTGAGCTGGCACTCACCCTGGTTCGCTTAGCGCTCAGAAAGAGAGGCTGTCTATCGTCCTCGTGGTTTGGTAGACTGTCAGTTTTACCTGAAGTCATGGCGATGCATACTATAGAAATGATCCCTAAAAGTATGATCTTAACTAACATATGGCGGAATTTGTACCTACTTCTTTTCAAAAGGCACGCCAGTGTGGTATGCAACATCATGTAACATTCCTGCTAAATCTTTTGAAAAATCTTCATCAGGTCAATCAGTTACAGACATCGCCACCTCTGTGTACTTAGGATTCATTCCACGTTTGTGATTTGCGAAAAAACCAGAGAGTACAGATAATGTCAACAGCTGAAGTGGTTTGTACAATGTATATTGTTTGGTGATTACATCGTGGCAGTGGTTATCTCCCATTGACCGTGATTGAGACTGTATGGCTGCTCCTGTGTAAACTGTCCAGTTGAGAGAAGTTGGTGGGATGTTTGTGAGATAAGACATCAATATACATGGTGTTAACTGTCTAGTTGAGAGAAGCTGGTGGGAAGTTTGTGAGATAAGACATCATTACACCTTAATTAGCCCCCTGATCGTGATCCAATACGTTTCCAGTCATGTTTCAATGATACAAAGTCCTGATATTGGAAATGATGGAACCAGTAAGAGGAAATGCCGTGAGAGAAAAGAAAACATACAATCAATGGTACACGAAAGAGATTCATGTTCCTTTACAGGTGGTTCCGTGGTGTAGTGGTTATCACGTCTGCTTAACACGCAGAAGGCCGCGAGTTCGAGCCTCGCCGGAACCTTACTTTTTGGGGGATTTCCATTATTTCATGGAATGTATACATCTCTCTTTCTCGGGTAAAAACCTACCACCAGCGAAGGGGGCTTGTTACTTCTTAATGTTTTGTTTCTTGTCGCCTTTTACACATGTACACCACCCCTCAGCAGATCCTCAACTTGCCGTGCTCTGTTAGTGTCCGTGGCAGGTATAAGTCTTTACAAACACTGCCACCAACACAGCTGAGGTTCAGTGGTGTAGTGGTTATCACGTCTGCTTCACACGCAGAAGGCTGCGAGTTCGAGCCTCGCCTGAACCTTGATGTTTTTGCTCTTCTATGAATTGTTATTTTACTTCTCTCTTGCTGGCACACACAGCGTATTGTGTTGACTGTGTCCACTGTTGATTAATTATGAAGTCACGCACAAAGTGTCTATATGAAGTGGCTAATCGACATTTACTTGGAAAAATAGATAAGCCAAACCACTCAGAATGCCTCTCTTCCCTCCATCTCTGCCACATGTGACTGAGAGGAACGGTCATCAATAACCAGAGTTACTAGCCTGAGCTGGCACTCACCCTGGTTCGCTTCGCGCTCAGAAAGAGAGGCTGTCTATCGTCCTCGTGGTTTGGTAGACTGTCAGTTTTACCTGAAGTCATGGCGATGCATACTATAGAAATGATCCCTAAAAGTATGATCTTAACTAACATATGGCGGAATTTGTACCTACTTCTTTTCAAAAGGCACGCCAGAGTGGTATGCAACATCATGTAACATTCCTGCTAAATCTTTTGAAAAATCTTCATCAGGTCAATCAGTTACAGACATCGCCACCTCTGTGTACTTAGGATTCATTCCACGTTTGTGATTTGCGAAAAAACCAGAGAGTACAGATAATGTCAACAGCTGAAGTGGTTTGTACAATGTATATTGTTTGGTGATTACATCGTGGCAGTGGTTATCTCCCATTGACCGTGATTGAGACTGTATGGCTGCTCCTGTGTAAACTGTCCAGTTGAGAGAAGTTGGTGGGATGTTTGTGAGATAAGACATCAATATACATGGTGTTAACTGTCTAGTTGAGAGAAGCTGGTGGGAAAATTGTGAGATAAGACATCATTACACCTTAATTAGCCCCCTGATCGTGATCCAATACGTTTCCAGTCATGTTTCAATGATACAAAGTCCTGATATTGGAAATGATGGAACCAGTAAGAGGAAATGCCGTGAGAGAAAAGAAAACATACAATCAATGGTACACGAAAGAGATTCATGTTCGTTTACAGGTGGTTCCGTGGTGTAGTGGTTATCACGTCTGCTTAACACGCAGAAGGCCGCGAGTTCGAGCCTCGCCGGAACCTTACTTTTTGGGGGATTTCCATTATTTCATGGAATGTATACATCTCTCTTTCTCGGGTAAAAACCTACCACCAGCGAAGGGGGCTTGTTACTTCTTAATGTTTTGTTTCTTGTCGCCTTTTACACATGTACACCACCCCTCAGCAGATCCTCAACTTGCCGTGCTCTGTTAGTGTCCGTGGCAGGTATAAGTCTTTACAAACACTGCCACCAACACAGCTGAGGTTCAGTGGTGTAGTGGTTATCACGTCTGCTTCACACGCAGACTTCTCTCCTGCTGGCACACACAGCGTATTGTGTTGACTGTGTCCACTGTTGATTAATTATGAAGTCACGCACAAAGTGTCTATATGAAGTGGCTAATCGACATTTACTTGGAAAAATAGATAAGCCAAACCACTCAGAATGCCTCTCTTCCCTCCATCTCTGCCACATGTGACTGAGAGGAACGGTCATCAATAACCAGAGTTACTAGCCTGAGCTGGCACTCACCCTGGTTCGCTTCGCGCTCAGAAAGAGAGGCTGTCTATCGTCCTCGTGGTTTGGTAGACTGTCAGTTTTACCTGAAGTCATGGCGATGCATACTATAGAAATGATCCCTAAAAGTATGATCTTAACTAACATATGGCGGAATTTGTACCTACTTCTTTTCAAAAGGCACGCCAGTGTGGTATGCAACATCATGTAACATTCCTGCTAAATCTTTTGAAAAATCTTCATCAGGTCAATCAGTTACAGACATCGCCACCTCTGTGTACTTAGGATTCATTCCACGTTTGTGATTTACGAAAAAAACATAGAGAGTACAGATAATGTCAACAGCTGAAGTGGTTTGTACAATGTATATTGTTTGGTGATTACATCGTGGCAATGGTTATCTCCCATTGACCGTGATTTAGACTGTATGGCTGCTCCTGTGTAAACTGTCCAGTTGAGAGAAGTTGGTGGGATGTTTGTGAGAAAAGACATCAATATACATGGTGTTAACTGTCTAGTTGAGAGAAGCTGGTGGGAAAATTGTGAGATAAGACATCATTACACCTTAATTAGCCCCCTGATCGTGATCCAATACGTTTCCAGTCATGTTTCAATGATACAAAGTCCTGATATTGGAAATGATGGAACCAGTAAGAGGAAATGCCGTGAGAGAAAAGAAAACATACAATCAATGGTACACGAAAGAGATTCATGTTCCTTAACAGGTGGTTCCGTGGTGTAGTGGTTATCACGTCTGCTTAACACGCAGAAGGCCGCGAGTTCGAGCCTCGCCGGAACCTTACTTTTGGGGGGATTTCCATTATTTCATGGAATGTATACATCTCTCTTTCTCGGGGAAAAACCTACCACCAGCGAAGGGGGCTTGTTACTTCTTAATGTTTTGTTTCTTGTCGCCTTTTACACATGTACACCACCCCTCAGCAGATCCTCAACTTGCCGTGCTCTGTTAGTGTCCGTGGCAGGTATAAGTCTTTACAAACACTGCCACCAACACAGCTGAGGTTCAGTGGTGTAGTGGTTATCACGTCTGCTTCACACGCAGAAGGCCGCGAGTTCGAGCCTCGCCTGAACCTTGATGTTTTTGCTCTTCTATGAATTGTTATTTTACTTCTCTCTTGCTGGCACACACAGCGTATTGTGTTGACTGTGTAAACTGTTGATTAATTATGAAGTCACGCACAAAGTGTCTATATGAAGTGGCTAATCGACATTTACTTGGAAAAATAGATAAGCCAAACCACTCAGAATGCCTCTCTTCCCTCCATCTCTGCCACATGTGACTGAGAGGAACGGTCATCAATAACCAGAGTTACTAGCCTGAGCTGGCACTCACCCTGGTTCGCTTCGCGCTCAGAAAGAGAGGCTGTCTATCGTCCTCGTGGTTTGGTAGACTGTCAGTTTTACCTGAAGTCATGGCGATGCATACTATAGAAATGATCCCTAAAAGTATGATCTTAACTAACATATGGCGGAATTTGTACCTACTTCTTTTCAAAAGGCACGCCAGTGTGCTATGCAACATCATGTAACATTCCTGCTAAATCTTTTGAAAAATCTTCATCAGGTCAATCAGTTACAGACATCGCCACCTCTGTGTACTTAGGATTCATTCCACGTTTGTGATTTACGAAAAAAACATAGAGAGTACAGATAATGTCAACAGCTGAAGTGGTTTGTACAATGTATATTGTTTGGTGATTACATCGTGGCAATGGTTATCTCCCATTGACCGTGATTTAGACTGTATGGCTGCTCCTGTGTAAACTGTCCAGTTGAGAGAAGTTGGTGGGATGTTTGTGAGATAAGACATCAATATACATGGTGTTAACTGTCTAGTTGAGAGAAGCTTGTGGGAAAATTGTGAGATAAGACATCATTACACCTTAATTAGCCCCCTGATCGTGATCCAATACGTTTCCAGTCATGTTTCAATGATACAAAGTCCTGATATTGGAAATGATGGAACCAGTAAGAGGAAATGCCGTGAGAGAAAAGAAAACATACAATCAATGGTACACGAAAGAGATTCATGTTCCTTTACAGGTGGTTCCGTGGTGTAGTGGTTATCACGTCTGCTTTACACGCAGAAGGCCGCGAGTTCGAGCCTCGCCGGAACCTTACTTTTTGGGGGATTTCCATTATTTCATGGAATGTATACATCTCTCTTTCTCGGGGAAAAACCTACCACCAGCGAAGGGGGCTTGTTACTTCTTAATGTTTTGTTTCTTGTCGCCTTTTACACATGTACACCACCCCTCAGCAGATCCTCAACTTGCCGTGCTCTGTTAGTGTCCGTGGCAGGTATAAGTCTTTACAAACACTGCCACCAACACAGCTGAGGTTCAGTGGTGTAGTGGTTATCACGTCTGCTTCACACGCAGAAGGCCGCGAGTTCGAGCCTCGCCTGAACCTTGATGTTTTTGCTCTTCTATGAATTGTTATTTTACTTCTCTCTTGCTGGCACACACAGCGTATTGTGTTGACTGTGTCCACTGTTGATTAATTATGAAGTCACGCACAAAGTGTCTATATGAAGTGGCTAATCGACATTTACTTGGAAAAATAGATAAGCCAAACCACTCAGAATGCCTCTCTTCCCTCCATCTCTGCCACATGTGACTGAGAGGAACGGTCATCAATAACCAGAGTTACTAGCCTGAGCTGGCACTCACCCTGGTTCGCTTCGCGCTCACAAAGAGAGGCTGTCTATCGTCTTCGTGGTTTGGTAGACTGTCAGTTTTACCTGAAGTCATGGCGATGCATACTATAGAAATGATCCCTAAAAGTATGATCTTAACTAACATATGGCGGAATTTGTACCTACTTCTTTTCAAAAGGAACGCCAGTGTGGTATGCAACATCATGTAACATTCCTGCTAAATCTTTTGAAAAATCTTCATCAGGTCAATCAGTTACAGACATCGCCACCTCTGTGTACTTAGGATTCATTCCACGTTTGTGATTTGCGAAAAAAACATAGAGAGTACAGATAATGTCAACAGCTGAAGTGGTTTGTACAATGTATATTGTTTGGTGATTACATCGTGGCAATGGTTATCTCCCATTGACCGTGATTTAGACTGTATGGCTGCTCCTGTGTAAACTGTCCAGTTGAGAGAAGTTGGTGGGATGTTTGTGAGATAAGACATCAATATACATGGTGTTAACTGTCTAGTTGAGAGAAGCTGGTGGGAAAATTGTGAGATAAGACATCATTACACCTTAATTAGCCCCCTGATCGTGATCCAATACGTTTCCAGTCATGTTTCAATGATACAAAGTCCTGATATTGGAAATGATGGAACCAGTAAGAGGAAATTCTGTGAGAGAAAAGAAAACATACAATCAATGGTACACGAAAGAGATTCTTGTTCCTTTACAGGTGGTTCCGTGGTGTAGTGGTTATCACGTCTGCTTAACACGCAGAAGGCCGCGAGTTCGAGCCTCGCCGGAACCTTACTTTTTGGGGGATTTCCATTATTTCATGGAATGTATACATCTCTCTTTCTCGGGGAAAAACCTACCACCAGCGAAGGGGGCTTGTTACTTCTTAATGTTTTGTTTCTTGTCGCCTTTTACACATGTACACCACCCCTCAGCAGATCCTCAACTTGCCGTGCTCTGTTAGTGTCCGTGGCAGGTATAAGTCTTTACAAACACTGCCACCAACACAGCTGAGGTTCAGTGGTGTAGTGGTTATCACGTCTGCTTCACACGCAGAAGGCCGCGAGTTCGAGCCTCGCCTGAACCTTGATGTTTTTGCTCTTCTATGAATTGTTATTTTACTTCTCTCTTGCTGGCACACACAGCGTATTGTGTTGACTGTGTCCACTGTTGATTAATTATGAAGTCACGCACAAAGTGTCTATATGAAGTGGCTAATCGACATTTACTTGGAAAAATAGATAAGCCAAACCACTCAGAATGCCTCTCTTCCCTCCATCTCTGCCACATGTGACTGAGAGGAACGGTCATCAATAACCAGAGTTACTAGCCTGAGCTGGCACTCACCCTGGTTCGCTTCGCGCTCACAAAGAGAGGCTGTCTATCGTCTTCGTGGTTTGGTAGACTGTCAGTTTTACCTGAAGTCATGGCGATGCATACTATAGAAATGATCCCTAAAAGTATGATCTTAACTAACATATGGCGGAATTTGTACCTACTTCTTTTCAAAAGGAACGCCAGTGTGGTATGCAACATCATGTAACATTCCTGCTAAATCTTTTGAAAAATCTTCATCAGGTCAATCAGTTACAGACATCGCCACCTCTGTGTACTTAGGATTCATTCCACGTTTGTGATTTGCGAAAAAAACATAGAGAGTACAGATAATGTCAACAGCTGAAGTGGTTTGTACAATGTATATTGTTTGGTGATTACATCGTGGCAATGGTTATCTCCCATTGACCGTGATTTAGACTGTATGGCTGCTCCTGTGTAAACTGTCCAGTTGAGAGAAGTTGGTGGGATGTTTGTGAGATAAGACATCAATATACATGGTGTTAACTGTCTAGTTGAGAGAAGCTGGTGGGAAAATTGTGAGATAAGACATCATTACACCTTAATTAGCCCCCTGATCGTGATCCAATACGTTTCCAGTCATGTTTCAATGATACAAAGTCCTGATATTGGAAATGATGGAACCAGTAAGAGGAAATTCTGTGAGAGAAAAGAAAACATACAATCAATGGTACACGAAAGAGATTCTTGTTCCTTTACAGGTGGTTCCGTGGTGTAGTGGTTATCACGTCTGCTTAACACGCAGAAGGCCGCGAGTTCGAGCCTCGCCGGAACCTTACTTTTTGGGGGATTTCCATTATTTCATGGAATGTATACATCTCTCTTTCTCGGGGAAAAACCTACCACCAGCGAAGGGGGCTTGTTACTTCTTAATGTTTTGTTTCTTGTCGCCTTTTACACATGTACACCACCCCTCAGCAGATCCTCAACTTGCCGTGCTCTGTTAGTGTCCGTGGCAGGTATAAGTCTTTACAAACACTGCCACCAACACAGCTGAGGTTCAGTGGTGTAGTGGTTATCACGTCTGCTTCACACGCAGAAGGCCGCGAGTTCGAGCCTCGCCTGAACCTTGATGTTTTTGCTCTTCTATGAATTGTTATTTTACTTCTCTCTTGCTGGCACACACAGCGTATTGTGTTGACTGTGTCCACTGTTGATTAATTATGAAGTCACGCACAAAGTGTCTATATGAAGTGGCTAATCGACATTTACTTGGAAAAATAGATAAGCCAAACCACTCAGAATGCCTCTCTTCCCTCCATCTCTGCCACATGTGACTGAGAGGAACGGTCATCAATAACCAGAGTTACTAGCCTGAGCTGGCACTCACCCTGGTTCGCTTCGCGCTCAGAAAGAGAGGCTGTCTATCGTCCTCGTGGTTTGGTAGACTGTCAGTTTTACCTGAAGTCATGGCGATGCATACTATAGAAATGATCCCTAAAAGTATGATCTTAACTAACATATGGCGGAATTTGTACCTACTTCTTTTCAAAAGGCACGCCAGTGTGCTATGCAACATCATGTAACATTCCTGCTAAATCTTTTGAAAAATCTTCATCAGGTCAATCAGTTACAGACATCGCCACCTCTGTGTACTTAGGATTCATTCCACGTTTGTGATTTGCGAAAAAAACATAGAGAGTACAGATAATGTCAACAGCTGAAGTGGTTTGTACAATGTATATTGTTTGGTGATTACATCGTGGCAGTGGTTATCTCCCATTGACCGTGATTGAGACTGTATGGCTGCTCCTGTGTAAACTGTCCAGTTGAGAGAAGTTGGTGGGATGTTTGTGAGATAAGACATCAATATACATGGTGTTAACTGTCTAGTTGAGAGAAGCTGGTGGGAAAATTGTGAGATAAGACATCATTACACCTTAATTAGCCCCCTGATCGTGATCCAATACGTTTCCAGTCATGTTTCAATGATACAAAGTCCTGATATTGGAAATGATGGAACCAGTAAGAGGAAATGCCGTGAGAGAAAAGAAAACATACAATCAATGGTACACGAAAGAGATTCTTGTTCCTTTACAGGTGGTTCCGTGGTGTAGTGGTTATCACGTCTGCTTAACACGCAGAAGGCCGCGAGTTCGAGCCTCGCCGGAACCTTACTTTTTGGGGGATTTCCATTATTTCATGGAATGTATACATCTCTCTTTCTCGGGTAAAAACCTACCACCAGCGAAGGGGGCTTGTTACTTCTTAATGTTTTGTTTCTTGTCGCCTTTTACACATGTACACCACCCCTCAGCAGATCCTCAACTTGCCGTGCTCTGTTAGTGTCCGTGGCAGGTATAAGTCTTTACAAACACTGCCACCAACACAGCTGAGGTTCAGTGGTGTAGTGGTTATCACGTCTGCTTCACACGCAGAAGGCCGCGAGTTCGAGCCTCGCCTGAACCTTGATGTTTTTGCTCTTCTATGAATTGTTATTTTACTTCTCTCCTGCTGGCACACACAGCGTATTGTGTTGACTGTGTCCACTGTTGATTAATTATGAAGTCACGCACAAAGTGTCTATATGAAGTGGCTAATCGACATTTACTTGGAAAAATAGATAAGCCAAACCACTCAGAATGCCTCTCTTCCCTCCATCTCTGCCACATGTGACTGAGAGGAACGATCATCAATAACCAGAGTTACTAGCCTGAGCTGGCACTCACCCTGGTTCGCTTCGCGCTCAGAAAGAGAGGCTGTCTATCGTCCTCGTGGTTTGGTAGACTGTCAGTTTTACCTGAAGTCATGGCGATGCATACTATAGAAATGATCCCTAAAAGTATGATCTTAACTAACATATGGCGGAATTTGTACCTACTTCTTTTCAAAAGGAACGCCAGTGTGGTATGCAACATCATGTAACATTCCTGCTAAATCTTTTGAAAAATCTTCATCAGGTCAATCAGTTACAGACATCGCCACCTCTGTGTACTTAGGATTCATTCCACGTTTGTGATTTGCGAAAAAAACATAGAGAGTACAGATAATGTCAACAGCTGAAGTGGTTTGTACAATGTATATTGTTTGGTGATTACATCGTGGCAGTGGTTATCTCCCATTGACCGTGATTTAGACTGTATGGCTGCTCCTGTGTAAACTGTCCAGTTGAGAGAAGTTGGTGGGATGTTTGTGAGATAAGACATCAATATACATGGTGTTAACTGTCTAGTTGAGAGAAGCTGGTGGGAAGTTTGTGAGATAAGACATCATTACACCTTAATTAGCCCCCTGATCGTGATCCAATACGTTTCCAGTCATGTTTCAATGATACAAAGTCCTGATATTGGAAATGATGGAACCAGTAAGAGGAAATGCCGTGAGAGAAAAGAAAACATACAATCAATGGTACACGAAAGAGATTCATGTTCCTTAACAGGTGGTTCCGTGGTGTAGTGGTTATCACGTCTGCTTAACACGCAGAAGGCCGCGAGTTCGAGCCTCGCCGGAACCTTACTTTTTGGGGGATTTCCATTATTTCATGGAATGTATACATCTCTCTTTCTCGGGGAAAAACCTACCACCAGCGAAGGGGGCTTGTTACTTCTTAATGTTTTGTTTCTTGTCGCCTTTTACACATGTACACCACCCCTCAGCAGATCCTCAACTTGCCGTGCTCTGTTAGTGTCCGTGGCAGGTATAAGTCTTTACAAACACTGCCACCAACACAGCTGAGGTTCAGTGGTGTAGTGGTTATCACGTCTGCTTCACACGCAGAAGGCCGCGAGTTCGAGCCTCGCCTGAACCTTGATGTTTTTGCTCTTCTATGAATTGTTATTTTACTTCTCTCTTGCTGGCACACACAGCGTATTGTGTTGACTGTGTCAACTGTTGATTAATTATGAAGTCACGCACAAAGTGTCTATATGAAGTGGCTAATCGACATTTACTTGGAAAAATAGATAAGCCAAACCACTCAGAATGCCTCTCTTCCCTCCATCTCTGCCACATGTGACTGAGAGGAACGATCATCAATAACCAGAGTTACTAGCCTGAGCTGGCACTCACCCTGGTTCGCTTCGCGCTCAGAAAGAGAGGCTGTCTATCGTCCTCGTGGTTTGGTAGACTGTCAGTTTTACCTGAAGTCATGGCGATGCATACTATAGAAATGATCCCTAAAAGTATGATCTTAACTAACATATGGCGGAATTTGTACCTACTTCTTTTCAAAAGGCACGCCAGTGTGCTATGCAACATCATGTAACATTCCTGCTAAATCTTTTGAAAAATCTTCATCAGGTCAATCAGTTACAGACATCGCCACCTCTGTGTACTTAGGATTCATTCCACGTTTGTGATTTACGAAAAAAACATAGAGAGTACAGATAATGTCAACAGCTGAAGTGGTTTGTACAATGTATATTGTTTGGTGATTACATCGTGGCAATGGTTATCTCCCATTGACCGTGATTTAGACTGTATGGCTGCTCCTGTGTAAACTGTCCAGTTGAGAGAAGTTGGTGGGATGTTTGTGAGATAAGACATCAATATACATGGTGTTAACTGTCTAGTTGAGAGAAGCTTGTGGGAAAATTGTGAGATAAGACATCATTACACCTTAATTAGCCCCCTGATCGTGATCCAATACGTTTCCAGTCATGTTTCAATGATACAAAGTCCTGATATTGGAAATGATGGAACCAGTAAGAGGAAATGCCGTGAGAGAAAAGAAAACATACAATCAATGGTACACGAAAGAGATTCATGTTCCTTTACAGGTGGTTCCGTGGTGTAGTGGTTATCACGTCTGCTTAACACGCAGAAGGCCGCGAGTTCGAGCCTCGCCGGAACCTTACTTTTTGGGGGATTTCCATTATTTCATGGAATGTATACATCTCTCTTTCTCGGGTAAAAACCTACCACCAGCGAAGGGGGCTTGTTACTTCTTAATGTTTTGTTTCTTGTCGCCTTTTACACATGTACACCACCCCTCAGCAGATCCTCAACTTGCCGTGCTCTGTTAGTGTCCGTGGCAGGTATAAGTCTTTACAAACACTGCCACCAACACAGCTGAGGTTCAGTGGTGTAGTGGTTATCACGTCTGCTTCACACGCAGAAGGCCGCGAGTTCGAGCCTCGCCTGAACCTTGATGTTTTTGCTCTTCTATGAATTGTTATTTTACTTCTCTCTTGCTGGCACACACAGCGTATTGTGTTGACTGTGTCAACTGTTGATTAATTATGAAGTCACGCACAAAGTGTCTATATGAAGTGGCTAATCGACATTTACTTGGAAAAATAGATAAGCCAAACCACTCAGAATGCCTCTCTTCCCTCCATCTCTGCCACATGTGACTGAGAGGAACGATCATCAATAACCAGAGTTACTAGCCTGAGCTGGCACTCACCCTGGTTCGCTTCGCGCTCAGAAAGAGAGGCTGTCTATCGTCCTCGTGGTTTGGTAGACTGTCAGTTTTACCTGAAGTCATGGCGATGCATACTATAGAAATGATCCCTAAAAGTATGATCTTAACTAACATATGGCGGAATTTGTACCTACTTCTTTTCAAAAGGCACGCCAGTGTGCTATGCAACATCATGTAACATTCCTGCTAAATCTTTTGAAAAATCTTCATCAGGTCAATCAGTTACAGACATCGCCACCTCTGTGTACTTAGGATTCATTCCACGTTTGTGATTTACGAAAAAAACATAGAGAGTACAGATAATGTCAACAGCTGAAGTGGTTTGTACAATGTATATTGTTTGGTGATTACATCGTGGCAATGGTTATCTCCCATTGACCGTGATTTAGACTGTATGGCTGCTCCTGTGTAAACTGTCCAGTTGAGAGAAGTTGGTGGGATGTTTGTGAGATAAGACATCAATATACATGGTGTTAACTGTCTAGTTGAGAGAAGCTTGTGGGAAAATTGTGAGATAAGACATCATTACACCTTAATTAGCCCCCTGATCGTGATCCAATACGTTTCCAGTCATGTTTCAATGATACAAAGTCCTGATATTGGAAATGATGGAACCAGTAAGAGGAAATGCCGTGAGAGAAAAGAAAACATACAATCAATGGTACACGAAAGAGATTCATGTTCCTTTACAGGTGGTTCCGTGGTGTAGTGGTTATCACGTCTGCTTAACACGCAGAAGGCCGCGAGTTCGAGCCTCGCCGGAACCTTACTTTTTGGGGGATTTCCATTATTTCATGGAATGTATACATCTCTCTTTCTCGGGTAAAAACCTACCACCAGCGAAGGGGGCTTGTTACTTCTTAATGTTTTGTTTCTTGTCGCCTTTTACACATGTACACCACCCCTCAGCAGATCCTCAACTTGCCGTGCTCTGTTAGTGTCCGTGGCAGGTATAAGTCTTTACAAACACTGCCACCAACACAGCTGAGGTTCAGTGGTGTAGTGGTTATCACGTCTGCTTCACACGCAGAAGGCCGCGAGTTCGAGCCTCGCCTGAACCTTGATGTTTTTGCTCTTCTATGAATTGTTATTTTACTTCTCTCCTGCTGGCACACACAGCGTATTGTGTTGACTGTGTCCACTGTTGATTAATTATGAAGTCACGCACAAAGTGTCTATATGAAGTGGCTAATCGACATTTACTTGGAAAAATAGATAAGCCAAACCACTCAGAATGCCTCTCTTCCCTCCATCTCTGCCACATGTGACTGAGAGGAACGATCATCAATAACCAGAGTTACTAGCCTGAGCTGGCACTCACCCTGGTTCGCTTCGCGCTCAGAAAGAGAGGCTGTCTATCGTCCTCGTGGTTTGGTAGACTGTCAGTTTTACCTGAAGTCATGGCGATGCATACTATAGAAATGATCCCTAAAAGTATGATCTTAACTAACATATGGCGGAATTTGTACCTACTTCTTTTCAAAAGGAACGCCAGTGTGGTATGCAACATCATGTAACATTCCTGCTAAATCTTTTGAAAAATCTTCATCAGGTCAATCAGTTACAGACATCGCCACCTCTGTGTACTTAGGATTCATTCCACGTTTGTGATTTGCGAAAAAAACATAGAGAGTACAGATAATGTCAACAGCTGAAGTGGTTTGTACAATGTATATTGTTTGGTGATTACATCGTGGCAATGGTTATCTCCCATTGACCGTGATTTAGACTGTATGGCTGCTCCTGTGTAAACTGTCCAGTTGAGAGAAGTTGGTGGGATGTTTGTGAGATAAGACATCAATATACATGGTGTTAACTGTCTAGTTGAGAGAAGCTTGTGGGAAAATTGTGAGATAAGACATCATTACACCTTAATTAGCCCCCTGATCGTGATCCAATACGTTTCCAGTCATGTTTCAATGATACAAAGTCCTGATATTGGAAATGATGGAACCAGTAAGAGGAAATGCCGTGAGAGAAAAGAAAACATACAATCAATGGTACACGAAAGAGATTCATGTTCCTTTACAGGTGGTTCCGTGGTGTAGTGGTTATCACGTCTGCTTAACACGCAGAAGGCCGCGAGTTCGAGCCTCGCCGGAACCTTACTTTTTGGGGGATTTCCATTATTTCATGGAATGTATACATCTCTCTTTCTCGGGTAAAAACCTACCACCAGCGAAGGGGGCTTGTTACTTCTTAATGTTTTGTTTCTTGTCGCCTTTTACACATGTACACCACCCCTCAGCAGATCCTCAACTTGCCGTGCTCTGTTAGTGTCCGTGGCAGGTATAAGTCTTTACAAACACTGCCACCAACACAGCTGAGGTTCAGTGGTGTAGTGGTTATCACGTCTGCTTCACACGCAGAAGGCCGCGAGTTCGAGCCTCGCCTGAACCTTGATGTTTTTGCTCTTCTATGAATTGTTATTTTACTTCTCTCCTGCTGGCACACACAGCGTATTGTGTTGACTGTGTCCACTGTTGATTAATTATGAAGTCACGCACAAAGTGTCTATATGAAGTGGCTAATCGACATTTACTTGGAAAAATAGATAAGCCAAACCACTCAGAATGCCTCTCTTCCCTCCATCTCTGCCACATGTGACTGAGAGGAACGATCATCAATAACCAAGAGTTACTAGCCTGAGCTGGCACTCACCCTGGTTCGCTTCGCGCTCAGAAAGAGAGGCTGTCTATCGTCCTCGTGGTTTGGTAGACTGTCAGTTTTACCTGAAGTCATGGCGATGCATACTATAGAAATGATCCCTAAAAGTATGATCTTAACTAACATATGGCGGAATTTGTACCTACTTCTTTTCAAAAGGAACGCCAGTGTGGTATGCAACATCATGTAACATTCCTGCTAAATCTTTTGAAAAATCTTCATCAGGTCAATCAGTTACAGACATCGCCACCTCTGTGTACTTAGGATTCATTCCACGTTTGTGATTTGCGAAAAAAACATAGAGAGTACAGATAATGTCAACAGCTGAAGTGGTTTGTACAATGTATATTGTTTGGTGATTACATCGTGGCAATGGTTATCTCCCATTGACCGTGATTTAGACTGTATGGCTGCTCCTGTGTAAACTGTCCAGTTGAGAGAAGTTGGTGGGATGTTTGTGAGATAAGACATCAATATACATGGTGTTAACTGTCTAGTTGAGAGAAGCTGGTGGGAAAATTGTGAGATAAGACATCATTACACCTTAATTAGCCCCCTGATCGTGATCCAATACGTTTCCAGTCATGTTTCAATGATACAAAGTCCTGATATTGGAAATGATGGAACCAGTAAGAGGAAATTCTGTGAGAGAAAAGAAAACATACAATCAATGGTACACGAAAGAGATTCATGTTCCTTTACAGGTGGTTCCGTGGTGTAGTGGTTATCACGTCTGCTTAACACGCAGAAGGCCGCGAGTTCGAGCCTCGCCGGAACCTTACTTTTTGGGGGATTTCCATTATTTCATGGAATGTATACATCTCTCTTTCTCGGGGAAAAACCTACCACCAGCGAAGGGGGCTTGTTACTTCTTAATGTTTTGTTTCTTGTCGCCTTTTACACATGTACACCACCCCTCAGCAGATCCTCAACTTGCCGTGCTCTGTTAGTGTCCGTGGCAGGTATAAGTCTTTACAAACACTGCCACCAACACAGCTGAGGTTCAGTGGTGTAGTGGTTATCACGTCTGCTTCACACGCAGAAGGCCGCGAGTTCGAGCCTCGCCTGAACCTTGATGTTTTTGCTCTTCTATGAATTGTTATTTTACTTCTCTCTTGCTGGCACACACAGCGTATTGTGTTGACTGTGTCCACTGTTGATTAATTATGAAGTCACGCACAAAGTGTCTATATGAAGTGGCTAATCGACATTTACTTGGAAAAATAGATAAGCCAAACCACTCAGAATGCCTCTCTTCCCTCCATCTCTGCCACATGTGACTGAGAGGAACGGTCATCAATAACCAGAGTTACTAGCCTGAGCTGGCACTCACCCTGGTTCGCTTAGCGCTCAGAAAGAGAGGCTGTCTATCGTCCTCGTGGTTTGGTAGACTGTCAGTTTTACCTGAAGTCATGGCGATGCATACTATAGAAATGATCCCTAAAAGTATGATCTTAACTAACATATGGCGGAATTTGTACCTACTTCTTTTCAAAAGGCACGCCAGTGTGCTATGCAACATCATGTAACATTCCTGCTAAATCTTTTGAAAAATCTTCATCAGGTCAATCAGTTACAGACATCGCCACCTCTGTGTACTTTGGATTCATTCCACGTTTGTGATTTGCGAAAAAACCAGAGAGTACAGATAATGTCAACAGCTGAAGTGGTTTGTACAATGTATATTGTTTGGTGATTACATCGTGGCAGTGGTTATCTCCCATTGACCGTGATTGAGACTGTATGGCTGCTCCTGTGTAAACTGTCCAGTTGAGAGAAGTTGGTGGGATGTTTGTGAGATAAGACATCAATATACATGGTGTTAACTGTCTAGTTGAGAGAAGCTGGTGGGAAAATTGTGAGATAAGACATCATTACACCTTAATTAGCCCCCTGATCGTGATCCAATACGTTTCCAGTCATGTTTCAATGATACAAAGTCCTGATATTGGAAATGATGGAACCAGTAAGAGGAAATGCCGTGAGAGAAAAGAAAACATACAATCAATGGTACACGAAAGAGATTCATGTTCGTTTACAGGTGGTTCCGTGGTGTAGTGGTTATCACGTCTGCTTAACACGCAGAAGGCCGCGAGTTCGAGCCTCGCCGGAACCTTACTTTTTGGGGGATTTCCATTATTTCATGGAATGTATACATCTCTCTTTCTCGGGGAAAAACCTACCACCAGCGAAGGGGGCTTGTTACTTCTTAATGTTTTGTTTCTTGTCGCCTTTTACACATGTACACCACCCCTCAGCAGATCCTCAACTTGCCGTGCTCTGTTAGTGTCCGTGGCAGGTATAAGTCTTTACAAACACTGCCACCAACACAGCTGAGGTTCAGTGGTGTAGTGGTTATCACGTCTGCTTCACACGCAGAAGGCTGCGAGTTCGAGCCTCCCCTGAACCTTGATGTTTTTGCTCTTCTATGAATTGTTATTTTACTTCTCTCTTGCTGGCACACACAGCGTATTGTGTTGACTGTGTCCACTGTTGATTAATTATGAAGTCACGCACAAAGTGTCTATATGAAGTGGCTAATCGACATTTACTTGGAAAAATAGATAAGCCAAACCACTCAGAATGCCTCTCTTCCCTCCATCTCTGCCACATGTGACTGAGAGGAACGGTCATCAATAACCAGAGTTACTAGCCTGAGCTGGCACTCACCCTGGTTCGCTTAGCGCTCAGAAAGAGAGGCTGTCTATCGTCCTCGTGGTTTGGTAGACTGTCAGTTTTACCTGAAGTCATGGCGATGCATACTATAGAAATGATCCCTAAAAGTATGATCTTAACTAACATATGGCGGAATTTGTACCTACTTCTTTTCAAAAGGCACGCCAGTGTGGTATGCAACATCATGTAACATTCCTGCTAAATCTTTTGAAAAATCTTCATCAGGTCAATCAGTTACAGACATCGCCACCTCTGTGTACTTAGGATTCATTCCACGTTTGTGATTTGCGAAAAAACCAGAGAGTACAGATAATGTCAACAGCTGAAGTGGTTTGTACAATGTATATTGTTTGGTGATTACATCGTGGCAGTGGTTATCTCCCATTGACCGTGATTGAGACTGTATGGCTGCTCCTGTGTAAACTGTCCAGTTGAGAGAAGTTGGTGGGATGTTTGTGAGATAAGACATCAATATACATGGTGTTAACTGTCTAGTTGAGAG
The DNA here is from genome assembly GCF_023055435.1 of Haliotis rufescens. NCBI lineage: Eukaryota > Metazoa > Mollusca > Gastropoda > Lepetellida > Haliotidae > Haliotis > Haliotis rufescens. Next base: position 19,666,148 of record NW_025964361.1, read on the forward strand.
AAGCTGGTGGGAAGTTTGTGAGATAAGACATCATTACACCTTAATTAGCCCCCTGATCGTGATCCAATACGTTTCCAGTCATGTTTCAATGATACAAAGTCCTGATATTGGAAATGATGGAACCAGTAAGAGGAAATGCCGTGAGAGAAAAGAAAACATACAATCAATGGTACACGAAAGAGATTCATGTTCCTTTACAGGTGGTTCCGTGGTGTAGTGGTTATCACGTCTGCTTAACACGCAGAAGGCCGCGAGTTCGAGCCTCGCCGGAACCTTACTTTTTGGGGGATTTCCATTATTTCATGGAATGTATACATCTCTCTTTCTCGGGTAAAAACCTACCACCAGCGAAGGGGGCTTGTTACTTCTTAATGTTTTGTTTCTTGTCGCCTTTTACACATGTACACCACCCCTCAGCAGATCCTCAACTTGCCGTGCTCTGTTAGTGTCCGTGGCAGGTATAAGTCTTTACAAACACTGCCACCAACACAGCTGAGGTTCAGTGGTGTAGTGGTTATCACGTCTGCTTCACACGCAGAAGGCTGCGAGTTCGAGCCTCGCCTGAACCTTGATGTTTTTGCTCTTCTATGAATTGTTATTTTACTTCTCTCTTGCTGGCACACACAGCGTATTGTGTTGACTGTGTCCACTGTTGATTAATTATGAAGTCACGCACAAAGTGTCTATATGAAGTGGCTAATCGACATTTACTTGGAAAAATAGATAAGCCAAACCACTCAGAATGCCTCTCTTCCCTCCATCTCTGCCACATGTGACTGAGAGGAACGGTCATCAATAACCAGAGTTACTAGCCTGAGCTGGCACTCACCCTGGTTCGCTTCGCGCTCAGAAAGAGAGGCTGTCTATCGTCCTCGTGGTTTGGTAGACTGTCAGTTTTACCTGAAGTCATGGCGATGCATACTATAGAAATGATCCCTAAAAGTATGATCTTAACTAACATATGGCGGAATTTGTACCTACTTCTTTTCAAAAGGCACGCCAGAGTGGTATGCAACATCATGTAACATTCCTGCTAAATCTTTTGAAAAATCTTCATCAGGTCAATCAGTTACAGACATCGCCACCTCTGTGTACTTAGGATTCATTCCACGTTTGTGATTTGCGAAAAAACCAGAGAGTACAGATAATGTCAACAGCTGAAGTGGTTTGTACAATGTATATTGTTTGGTGATTACATCGTGGCAGTGGTTATCTCCCATTGACCGTGATTGAGACTGTATGGCTGCTCCTGTGTAAACTGTCCAGTTGAGAGAAGTTGGTGGGATGTTTGTGAGATAAGACATCAATATACATGGTGTTAACTGTCTAGTTGAGAGAAGCTGGTGGGAAAATTGTGAGATAAGACATCATTACACCTTAATTAGCCCCCTGATCGTGATCCAATACGTTTCCAGTCATGTTTCAATGATACAAAGTCCTGATATTGGAAATGATGGAACCAGTAAGAGGAAATGCCGTGAGAGAAAAGAAAACATACAATCAATGGTACACGAAAGAGATTCATGTTCGTTTACAGGTGGTTCCGTGGTGTAGTGGTTATCACGTCTGCTTAACACGCAGAAGGCCGCGAGTTCGAGCCTCGCCGGAACCTTACTTTTTGGGGGATTTCCATTATTTCATGGAATGTATACATCTCTCTTTCTCGGGTAAAAACCTACCACCAGCGAAGGGGGCTTGTTACTTCTTAATGTTTTGTTTCTTGTCGCCTTTTACACATGTACACCACCCCTCAGCAGATCCTCAACTTGCCGTGCTCTGTTAGTGTCCGTGGCAGGTATAAGTCTTTACAAACACTGCCACCAACACAGCTGAGGTTCAGTGGTGTAGTGGTTATCACGTCTGCTTCACACGCAGACTTCTCTCCTGCTGGCACACACAGCGTATTGTGTTGACTGTGTCCACTGTTGATTAATTATGAAGTCACGCACAAAGTGTCTATATGAAGTGGCTAATCGACATTTACTTGGAAAAATAGATAAGCCAAACCACTCAGAATGCCTCTCTTCCCTCCATCTCTGCCACATGTGACTGAGAGGAACGGTCATCAATAACCAGAGTTACTAGCCTGAGCTGGCACTCACCCTGGTTCGCTTCGCGCTCAGAAAGAGAGGCTGTCTATCGTCCTCGTGGTTTGGTAGACTGTCAGTTTTACCTGAAGTCATGGCGATGCATACTATAGAAATGATCCCTAAAAGTATGATCTTAACTAACATATGGCGGAATTTGTACCTACTTCTTTTCAAAAGGCACGCCAGTGTGGTATGCAACATCATGTAACATTCCTGCTAAATCTTTTGAAAAATCTTCATCAGGTCAATCAGTTACAGACATCGCCACCTCTGTGTACTTAGGATTCATTCCACGTTTGTGATTTACGAAAAAAACATAGAGAGTACAGATAATGTCAACAGCTGAAGTGGTTTGTACAATGTATATTGTTTGGTGATTACATCGTGGCAATGGTTATCTCCCATTGACCGTGATTTAGACTGTATGGCTGCTCCTGTGTAAACTGTCCAGTTGAGAGAAGTTGGTGGGATGTTTGTGAGAAAAGACATCAATATACATGGTGTTAACTGTCTAGTTGAGAGAAGCTTGTGGGAAAATTGTGAGATAAGACATCATTACACCTTAATTAGCCCCCTGATCGTGATCCAATACGTTTCCAGTCATGTTTCAATGATACAAAGTCCTGATATTGGAAATGATGGAACCAGTAAGAGGAAATGCCGTGAGAGAAAAGAAAACATACAATCAATGGTACACGAAAGAGATTCATGTTCCTTAACAGGTGGTTCCGTGGTGTAGTGGTTATCACGTCTGCTTAACACGCAGAAGGCCGCGAGTTCGAGCCTCGCCGGAACCTTACTTTTTGGGGGATTTCCATTATTTCATGGAATGTATACATCTCTCTTTCTCGGGGAAAAACCTACCACCAGCGAAGGGGGCTTGTTACTTCTTAATGTTTTGTTTCTTGTCGCCTTTTACACATGTACACCACCCCTCAGCAGATCCTCAACTTGCCGTGCTCTGTTAGTGTCCGTGGCAGGTATAAGTCTTTACAAACACTGCCACCAACACAGCTGAGGTTCAGTGGTGTAGTGGTTATCACGTCTGCTTCACACGCAGAAGGCCGCGAGTTCGAGCCTCGCCTGAACCTTGATGTTTTTGCTCTTCTATGAATTGTTATTTTACTTCTCTCTTGCTGGCACACACAGCGTATTGTGTTGACTGTGTAAACTGTTGATTAATTATGAAGTCACGCACAAAGTGTCTATATGAAGTGGCTAATCGACATTTACTTGGAAAAATAGATAAGCCAAACCACTCAGAATGCCTCTCTTCCCTCCATCTCTGCCACATGTGACTGAGAGGAACGGTCATCAATAACCAGAGTTACTAGCCTGAGCTGGCACTCACCCTGGTTCGCTTCGCGCTCAGAAAGAGAGGCTGTCTATCGTCCTCGTGGTTTGGTAGACTGTCAGTTTTACCTGAAGTCATGGCGATGCATACTATAGAAATGATCCCTAAAAGTATGATCTTAACTAACATATGGCGGAATTTGTACCTACTTCTTTTCAAAAGGCACGCCAGTGTGCTATGCAACATCATGTAACATTCCTGCTAAATCTTTTGAAAAATCTTCATCAGGTCAATCAGTTACAGACATCGCCACCTCTGTGTACTTAGGATTCATTCCACGTTTGTGATTTACGAAAAAAACATAGAGAGTACAGATAATGTCAACAGCTGAAGTGGTTTGTACAATGTATATTGTTTGGTGATTACATCGTGGCAATGGTTATCTCCCATTGACCGTGATTTAGACTGTATGGCTGCTCCTGTGTAAACTGTCCAGTTGAGAGAAGTTGGTGGGATGTTTGTGAGATAAGACATCAATATACATGGTGTTAACTGTCTAGTTGAGAGAAGCTTGTGGGAAAATTGTGAGATAAGACATCATTACACCTTAATTAGCCCCCTGATCGTGATCCAATACGTTTCCAGTCATGTTTCAATGATACAAAGTCCTGATATTGGAAATGATGGAACCAGTAAGAGGAAATGCCGTGAGAGAAAAGAAAACATACAATCAATGGTACACGAAAGAGATTCATGTTCCTTTACAGGTGGTTCCGTGGTGTAGTGGTTATCACGTCTGCTTTACACGCAGAAGGCCGCGAGTTCGAGCCTCGCCGGAACCTTACTTTTTGGGGGATTTCCATTATTTCATGGAATGTATACATCTCTCTTTCTCGGGGAAAAACCTACCACCAGCGAAGGGGGCTTGTTACTTCTTAATGTTTTGTTTCTTGTCGCCTTTTACACATGTACACCACCCCTCAGCAGATCCTCAACTTGCCGTGCTCTGTTAGTGTCCGTGGCAGGTATAAGTCTTTACAAACACTGCCACCAACACAGCTGAGGTTCAGTGGTGTAGTGGTTATCACGTCTGCTTCACACGCAGAAGGCCGCGAGTTCGAGCCTCGCCTGAACCTTGATGTTTTTGCTCTTCTATGAATTGTTATTTTACTTCTCTCTTGCTGGCACACACAGCGTATTGTGTTGACTGTGTCCACTGTTGATTAATTATGAAGTCACGCACAAAGTGTCTATATGAAGTGGCTAATCGACATTTACTTGGAAAAATAGATAAGCCAAACCACTCAGAATGCCTCTCTTCCCTCCATCTCTGCCACATGTGACTGAGAGGAACGGTCATCAATAACCAGAGTTACTAGCCTGAGCTGGCACTCACCCTGGTTCGCTTCGCGCTCACAAAGAGAGGCTGTCTATCGTCTTCGTGGTTTGGTAGACTGTCAGTTTTACCTGAAGTCATGGCGATGCATACTATAGAAATGATCCCTAAAAGTATGATCTTAACTAACATATGGCGGAATTTGTACCTACTTCTTTTCAAAAGGAACGCCAGTGTGGTATGCAACATCATGTAACATTCCTGCTAAATCTTTTGAAAAATCTTCATCAGGTCAATCAGTTACAGACATCGCCACCTCTGTGTACTTAGGATTCATTCCACGTTTGTGATTTGCGAAAAAAACATAGAGAGTACAGATAATGTCAACAGCTGAAGTGGTTTGTACAATGTATATTGTTTGGTGATTACATCGTGGCAATGGTTATCTCCCATTGACCGTGATTTAGACTGTATGGCTGCTCCTGTGTAAACTGTCCAGTTGAGAGAAGTTGGTGGGATGTTTGTGAGATAAGACATCAATATACATGGTGTTAACTGTCTAGTTGAGAGAAGCTGGTGGGAAAATTGTGAGATAAGACATCATTACACCTTAATTAGCCCCCTGATCGTGATCCAATACGTTTCCAGTCATGTTTCAATGATACAAAGTCCTGATATTGGAAATGATGGAACCAGTAAGAGGAAATTCTGTGAGAGAAAAGAAAACATACAATCAATGGTACACGAAAGAGATTCTTGTTCCTTTACAGGTGGTTCCGTGGTGTAGTGGTTATCACGTCTGCTTAACACGCAGAAGGCCGCGAGTTCGAGCCTCGCCGGAACCTTACTTTTTGGGGGATTTCCATTATTTCATGGAATGTATACATCTCTCTTTCTCGGGGAAAAACCTACCACCAGCGAAGGGGGCTTGTTACTTCTTAATGTTTTGTTTCTTGTCGCCTTTTACACATGTACACCACCCCTCAGCAGATCCTCAACTTGCCGTGCTCTGTTAGTGTCCGTGGCAGGTATAAGTCTTTACAAACACTGCCACCAACACAGCTGAGGTTCAGTGGTGTAGTGGTTATCACGTCTGCTTCACACGCAGAAGGCCGCGAGTTCGAGCCTCGCCTGAACCTTGATGTTTTTGCTCTTCTATGAATTGTTATTTTACTTCTCTCTTGCTGGCACACACAGCGTATTGTGTTGACTGTGTCCACTGTTGATTAATTATGAAGTCACGCACAAAGTGTCTATATGAAGTGGCTAATCGACATTTACTTGGAAAAATAGATAAGCCAAACCACTCAGAATGCCTCTCTTCCCTCCATCTCTGCCACATGTGACTGAGAGGAACGGTCATCAATAACCAGAGTTACTAGCCTGAGCTGGCACTCACCCTGGTTCGCTTCGCGCTCAGAAAGAGAGGCTGTCTATCGTCCTCGTGGTTTGGTAGACTGTCAGTTTTACCTGAAGTCATGGCGATGCATACTATAGAAATGATCCCTAAAAGTATGATCTTAACTAACATATGGCGGAATTTGTACCTACTTCTTTTCAAAAGGCACGCCAGTGTGCTATGCAACATCATGTAACATTCCTGCTAAATCTTTTGAAAAATCTTCATCAGGTCAATCAGTTACAGACATCGCCACCTCTGTGTACTTAGGATTCATTCCACGTTTGTGATTTGCGAAAAAAACATAGAGAGTACAGATAATGTCAACAGCTGAAGTGGTTTGTACAATGTATATTGTTTGGTGATTACATCGTGGCAGTGGTTATCTCCCATTGACCGTGATTGAGACTGTATGGCTGCTCCTGTGTAAACTGTCCAGTTGAGAGAAGTTGGTGGGATGTTTGTGAGATAAGACATCAATATACATGGTGTTAACTGTCTAGTTGAGAGAAGCTGGTGGGAAAATTGTGAGATAAGACATCATTACACCTTAATTAGCCCCCTGATCGTGATCCAATACGTTTCCAGTCATGTTTCAATGATACAAAGTCCTGATATTGGAAATGATGGAACCAGTAAGAGGAAATGCCGTGAGAGAAAAGAAAACATACAATCAATGGTACACGAAAGAGATTCTTGTTCCTTTACAGGTGGTTCCGTGGTGTAGTGGTTATCACGTCTGCTTAACACGCAGAAGGCCGCGAGTTCGAGCCTCGCCGGGACCTTACTTTTTGGGGGATTTCCATTATTTCATGGAATGTATACATCTCTCTTTCTCGGGTAAAAACCTACCACCAGCGAAGGGGGCTTGTTACTTCTTAATGTTTTGTTTCTTGTCGCCTTTTACACATGTACACCACCCCTCAGCAGATCCTCAACTTGCCGTGCTCTGTTAGTGTCCGTGGCAGGTATAAGTCTTTACAAACACTGCCACCAACACAGCTGAGGTTCAGTGGTGTAGTGGTTATCACGTCTGCTTCACACGCAGAAGGCCGCGAGTTCGAGCCTCGCCTGAACCTTGATGTTTTTGCTCTTCTATGAATTGTTATTTTACTTCTCTCCTGCTGGCACACACAGCGTATTGTGTTGACTGTGTCCACTGTTGATTAATTATGAAGTCACGCACAAAGTGTCTATATGAAGTGGCTAATCGACATTTACTTGGAAAAATAGATAAGCCAAACCACTCAGAATGCCTCTCTTCCCTCCATCTCTGCCACATGTGACTGAGAGGAACGATCATCAATAACCAGAGTTACTAGCCTGAGCTGGCACTCACCCTGGTTCGCTTCGCGCTCAGAAAGAGAGGCTGTCTATCGTCCTCGTGGTTTGGTAGACTGTCAGTTTTACCTGAAGTCATGGCGATGCATACTATAGAAATGATCCCTAAAAGTATGATCTTAACTAACATATGGCGGAATTTGTACCTACTTCTTTTCAAAAGGAACGCCAGTGTGGTATGCAACATCATGTAACATTCCTGCTAAATCTTTTGAAAAATCTTCATCAGGTCAATCAGTTACAGACATCGCCACCTCTGTGTACTTAGGATTCATTCCACGTTTGTGATTTGCGAAAAAAACATAGAGAGTACAGATAATGTCAACAGCTGAAGTGGTTTGTACAATGTATATTGTTTGGTGATTACATCGTGGCAGTGGTTATCTCCCATTGACCGTGATTTAGACTGTATGGCTGCTCCTGTGTAAACTGTCCAGTTGAGAGAAGTTGGTGGGATGTTTGTGAGATAAGACATCAATATACATGGTGTTAACTGTCTAGTTGAGAGAAGCTGGTGGGAAGTTTGTGAGATAAGACATCATTACACCTTAATTAGCCCCCTGATCGTGATCCAATACGTTTCCAGTCATGTTTCAATGATACAAAGTCCTGATATTGGAAATGATGGAACCAGTAAGAGGAAATGCCGTGAGAGAAAAGAAAACATACAATCAATGGTACACGAAAGAGATTCATGTTCCTTAACAGGTGGTTCCGTGGTGTAGTGGTTATCACGTCTGCTTAACACGCAGAAGGCCGCGAGTTCGAGCCTCGCCGGAACCTTACTTTTTGGGGGATTTCCATTATTTCATGGAATGTATACATCTCTCTTTCTCGGGGAAAAACCTACCACCAGCGAAGGGGGCTTGTTACTTCTTAATGTTTTGTTTCTTGTCGCCTTTTACACATGTACACCACCCCTCAGCAGATCCTCAACTTGCCGTGCTCTGTTAGTGTCCGTGGCAGGTATAAGTCTTTACAAACACTGCCACCAACACAGCTGAGGTTCAGTGGTGTAGTGGTTATCACGTCTGCTTCACACGCAGAAGGCCGCGAGTTCGAGCCTCGCCTGAACCTTGATGTTTTTGCTCTTCTATGAATTGTTATTTTACTTCTCTCTTGCTGGCACACACAGCGTATTGTGTTGACTGTGTCAACTGTTGATTAATTATGAAGTCACGCACAAAGTGTCTATATGAAGTGGCTAATCGACATTTACTTGGAAAAATAGATAAGCCAAACCACTCAGAATGCCTCTCTTCCCTCCATCTCTGCCACATGTGACTGAGAGGAACGATCATCAATAACCAGAGTTACTAGCCTGAGCTGGCACTCACCCTGGTTCGCTTCGCGCTCAGAAAGAGAGGCTGTCTATCGTCCTCGTGGTTTGGTAGACTGTCAGTTTTACCTGAAGTCATGGCGATGCATACTATAGAAATGATCCCTAAAAGTATGATCTTAACTAACATATGGCGGAATTTGTACCTACTTCTTTTCAAAAGGCACGCCAGTGTGGTATGCAACATCATGTAACATTCCTGCTAAATCTTTTGAAAAATCTTCATCAGGTCAATCAGTTACAGACATCGCCACCTCTGTGTACTTAGGATTCATTCCACGTTTGTGATTTACGAAAAAAACATAGAGAGTACAGATAATGTCAACAGCTGAAGTGGTTTGTACAATGTATATTGTTTGGTGATTACATCGTGGCAATGGTTATCTCCCATTGACCGTGATTTAGACTGTATGGCTGCTCCTGTGTAAACTGTCCAGTTGAGAGAAGTTGGTGGGATGTTTGTGAGATAAGACATCAATATACATGGTGTTAACTGTCTAGTTGAGAGAAGCTTGTGGGAAAATTGTGAGATAAGACATCATTACACCTTAATTAGCCCCCTGATCGTGATCCAATACGTTTCCAGTCATGTTTCAATGATACAAAGTCCTGATATTGGAAATGATGGAACCAGTAAGAGGAAATGCCGTGAGAGAAAAGAAAACATACAATCAATGGTACACGAAAGAGATTCATGTTCCTTTACAGGTGGTTCCGTGGTGTAGTGGTTATCACGTCTGCTTAACACGCAGAAGGCCGCGAGTTCGAGCCTCGCCGGAACCTTACTTTTTGGGGGATTTCCATTATTTCATGGAATGTATACATCTCTCTTTCTCGGGTAAAAACCTACCACCAGCGAAGGGGGCTTGTTACTTCTTAATGTTTTGTTTCTTGTCGCCTTTTACACATGTACACCACCCCTCAGCAGATCCTCAACTTGCCGTGCTCTGTTAGTGTCCGTGGCAGGTATAAGTCTTTACAAACACTGCCACCAACACAGCTGAGGTTCAGTGGTGTAGTGGTTATCACGTCTGCTTCACACGCAGAAGGCCGCGAGTTCGAGCCTCGCCTGAACCTTGATGTTTTTGCTCTTCTATGAATTGTTATTTTACTTCTCTCCTGCTGGCACACACAGCGTATTGTGTTGACTGTGTCCACTGTTGATTAATTATGAAGTCACGCACAAAGTGTCTATATGAAGTGGCTAATCGACATTTACTTGGAAAAATAGATAAGCCAAACCACTCAGAATGCCTCTCTTCCCTCCATCTCTGCCACATGTGACTGAGAGGAACGATCATCAATAACCAGAGTTACTAGCCTGAGCTGGCACTCACCCTGGTTCGCTTCGCGCTCAGAAAGAGAGGCTGTCTATCGTCCTCGTGGTTTGGTAGACTGTCAGTTTTACCTGAAGTCATGGCGATGCATACTATAGAAATGATCCCTAAAAGTATGATCTTAACTAACATATGGCGGAATTTGTACCTACTTCTTTTCAAAAGGAACGCCAGTGTGGTATGCAACATCATGTAACATTCCTGCTAAATCTTTTGAAAAATCTTCATCAGGTCAATCAGTTACAGACATCGCCACCTCTGTGTACTTAGGATTCATTCCACGTTTGTGATTTGCGAAAAAAACATAGAGAGTACAGATAATGTCAACAGCTGAAGTGGTTTGTACAATGTATATTGTTTGGTGATTACATCGTGGCAATGGTTATCTCCCATTGACCGTGATTTAGACTGTATGGCTGCTCCTGTGTAAACTGTCCAGTTGAGAGAAGTTGGTGGGATGTTTGTGAGATAAGACATCAATATACATGGTGTTAACTGTCTAGTTGAGAGAAGCTTGTGGGAAAATTGTGAGATAAGACATCATTACACCTTAATTAGCCCCCTGATCGTGATCCAATACGTTTCCAGTCATGTTTCAATGATACAAAGTCCTGATATTGGAAATGATGGAACCAGTAAGAGGAAATGCCGTGAGAGAAAAGAAAACATACAATCAATGGTACACGAAAGAGATTCATGTTCCTTTACAGGTGGTTCCGTGGTGTAGTGGTTATCACGTCTGCTTAACACGCAGAAGGCCGCGAGTTCGAGCCTCGCCGGAACCTTACTTTTTGGGGGATTTCCATTATTTCATGGAATGTATACATCTCTCTTTCTCGGGTAAAAACCTACCACCAGCGAAGGGGGCTTGTTACTTCTTAATGTTTTGTTTCTTGTCGCCTTTTACACATGTACACCACCCCTCAGCAGATCCTCAACTTGCCGTGCTCTGTTAGTGTCCGTGGCAGGTATAAGTCTTTACAAACACTGCCACCAACACAGCTGAGGTTCAGTGGTGTAGTGGTTATCACGTCTGCTTCACACGCAGAAGGCCGCGAGTTCGAGCCTCGCCTGAACCTTGATGTTTTTGCTCTTCTATGAATTGTTATTTTACTTCTCTCCTGCTGGCACACACAGCGTATTGTGTTGACTGTGTCCACTGTTGATTAATTATGAAGTCACGCACAAAGTGTCTATATGAAGTGGCTAATCGACATTTACTTGGAAAAATAGATAAGCCAAACCACTCAGAATGCCTCTCTTCCCTCCATCTCTGCCACATGTGACTGAGAGGAACGATCATCAATAACCAGAGTTACTAGCCTGAGCTGGCACTCACCCTGGTTCGCTTCGCGCTCAGAAAGAGAGGCTGTCTATCGTCCTCGTGGTTTGGTAGACTGTCAGTTTTACCTGAAGTCATGGCGATGCATACTATAGAAATGATCCCTAAAAGTATGATCTTAACTAACATATGGCGGAATTTGTACCTACTTCTTTTCAAAAGGAACGCCAGTGTGGTATGCAACATCATGTAACATTCCTGCTAAATCTTTTGAAAAATCTTCATCAGGTCAATCAGTTACAGACATCGCCACCTCTGTGTACTTAGGATTCATTCCACGTTTGTGATTTGCGAAAAAAACATAGAGAGTACAGATAATGTCAACAGCTGAAGTGGTTTGTACAATGTATATTGTTTGGTGATTACATCGTGGCAATGGTTATCTCCCATTGACCGTGATTTAGACTGTATGGCTGCTCCTGTGTAAACTGTCCAGTTGAGAGAAGTTGGTGGGATGTTTGTGAGATAAGACATCAATATACATGGTGTTAACTGTCTAGTTGAGAGAAGCTGGTGGGAAAATTGTGAGATAAGACATCATTACACCTTAATTAGCCCCCTGATCGTGATCCAATACGTTTCCAGTCATGTTTCAATGATACAAAGTCCTGATATTGGAAATGATGGAACCAGTAAGAGGAAATTCTGTGAGAGAAAAGAAAACATACAATCAATGGTACACGAAAGAGATTCATGTTCCTTTACAGGTGGTTCCGTGGTGTAGTGGTTATCACGTCTGCTTAACACGCAGAAGGCCGCGAGTTCGAGCCTCGCCGGAACCTTACTTTTTGGGGGATTTCCATTATTTCATGGAATGTATACATCTCTCTTTCTCGGGGAAAAACCTACCACCAGCGAAGGGGGCTTGTTACTTCTTAATGTTTTGTTTCTTGTCGCCTTTTACACATGTACACCACCCCTCAGCAGATCCTCAACTTGCCGTGCTCTGTTAGTGTCCGTGGCAGGTATAAGTCTTTACAAACACTGCCACCAACACAGCTGAGGTTCAGTGGTGTAGTGGTTATCACGTCTGCTTCACACGCAGAAGGCCGCGAGTTCGAGCCTCGCCTGAACCTTGATGTTTTTGCTCTTCTATGAATTGTTATTTTACTTCTCTCTTGCTGGCACACACAGCGTATTGTGTTGACTGTGTCCACTGTTGATTAATTATGAAGTCACGCACAAAGTGTCTATATGAAGTGGCTAATCGACATTTACTTGGAAAAATAGATAAGCCAAACCACTCAGAATGCCTCTCTTCCCTCCATCTCTGCCACATGTGACTGAGAGGAACGGTCATCAATAACCAGAGTTACTAGCCTGAGCTGGCACTCACCCTGGTTCGCTTCGCGCTCAGAAAGAGAGGCTGTCTATCGTCCTCGTGGTTTGGTAGACTGTCAGTTTTACCTGAAGTCATGGCGATGCATACTATAGAAATGATCCCTAAAAGTATGATCTTAACTAACATATGGCGGAATTTGTACCTACTTCTTTTCAAAAGGCACGCCAGTGTGGTATGCAACATCATGTAACATTCCTGCTAAATCTTTTGAAAAATCTTCATCAGGTCAATCAGTTACAGACATCGCCACCTCTGTGTACTTAGGATTCATTCCACGTTTGTGATTTGCGAAAAAAACATAGAGAGTACAGATAATGTCAACAGCTGAAGTGGTTTGTACAATGTATATTGTTTGGTGATTACATCGTGGCAGTGGTTATCTCCCATTGACCGTGATTGAGACTGTATGGCTGCTCCTGTGTAAACTGTCCAGTTGAGAGAAGTTGGTGGGATGTTTGTGAGATAAGACATCAATATACATGGTGTTAACTGTCTAGTTGAGAGAAGCTGGTGGGAAAATTGTGAGATAAGACATCATTACACCTTAATTAGCCCCCTGATCGTGATCCAATACGTTTCCAGTCATGTTTCAATGATACAAAGTCCTGATATTGGAAATGATGGAACCAGTAAGAGGAAATGCCGTGAGAGAAAAGAAAACATACAATCAATGGTACACGAAAGAGATTCTTGTTCCTTTACAGGTGGTTCCGTGGTGTAGTGGTTATCACGTCTGCTTAACACGCAGAAGGCCGCGAGTTCGAGCCTCGCCGGAACCTTACTTTTTGGGGGATTTCCATTATTTCATGGAATGTATACATCTCTCTTTCTCGGGTAAAAACCTACCACCAGCGAAGGGGGCTTGTTACTTCTTAATGTTTTGTTTCTTGTCGCCTTTTACACATGTACACCACCCCTCAGCAGATCCTCAACTTGCCGTGCTCTGTTAGTGTCCGTGGCAGGTATAAGTCTTTACAAACACTGCCACCAACACAGCTGAGGTTCAGTGGTGTAGTGGTTATCACGTCTGCTTCACACGCAGAAGGCCGCGAGTTCGAGCCTCGCCTGAACCTTGATGTTTTTGCTCTTCTATGAATTGTTATTTTACTTCTCTCCTGCTGGCACACACAGCGTATTGTGTTGACTGTGTCCACTGTTGATTAATTATGAAGTCACGCACAAAGTGTCTATATGAAGTGGCTAATCGACATTTACTTGGAAAAATAGATAAGCCAAACCACTCAGAATGCCTCTCTTCCCTCCATCTCTGCCACATGTGACTGAGAGGAACGATCATCAATAACCAGAGTTACTAGCCTGAGCTGGCACTCACCCTGGTTCGCTTCGCGCTCAGAAAGAGAGGCTGTCTATCGTCCTCGTGGTTTGGTAGACTGTCAGTTTTACCTGAAGTCATGGCGATGCATACTATAGAAATGATCCCTAAAAGTATGATCTTAACTAACATATGGCGGAATTTGTACCTACTTCTTTTCAAAAGGAACGCCAGTGTGGTATGCAACATCATGTAACATTCCTGCTAAATCTTTTGAAAAATCTTCATCAGGTCAATCAGTTACAGACATCGCCACCTCTGTGTACTTAGGATTCATTCCACGTTTGTGATTTGCGAAAAAAACATAGAGAGTACAGATAATGTCAACAGCTGAAGTGGTTTGTACAATGTATATTGTTTGGTGATTACATCGTGGCAATGGTTATCTCCCATTGACCGTGATTTAGACTGTATGGCTGCTCCTGTGTAAACTGTCCAGTTGAGAGAAGTTGGTGGGATGTTTGTGAGATAAGACATCAATATACATGGTGTTAACTGTCTAGTTGAGAGAAGCTGGTGGGAAAATTGTGAGATAAGACATCATTACACCTTAATTAGCCCCCTGATCGTGATCCAATACGTTTCCAGTCATGTTTCAATGATACAAAGTCCTGATATTGGAAATGATGGAACCAGTAAGAGGAAATTCTGTGAGAGAAAAGAAAACATACAATCAATGGTACACGAAAGAGATTCATGTTCCTTTACAGGTGGTTCCGTGGTGTAGTGGTTATCACGTCTGCTTAACACGCAGAAGGCCGCGAGTTCGAGCCTCGCCGGAACCTTACTTTTTGGGGGATTTCCATTATTTCATGGAATGTATACATCTCTCTTTCTCGGGGAAAAACCTACCACCAGCGAAGGGGGCTTGTTACTTCTTAATGTTTTGTTTCTTGTCGCCTTTTACACATGTACACCACCCCTCAGCAGATCCTCAACTTGCCGTGCTCTGTTAGTGTCCGTGGCAGGTATAAGTCTTTACAAACACTGCCACCAACACAGCTGAGGTTCAGTGGTGTAGTGGTTATCACGTCTGCTTCACACGCAGAAGGCCGCGAGTTCGAGCCTCGCCTGAACCTTGATGTTTTTGCTCTTCTATGAATTGTTATTTTACTTCTCTCTTGCTGGCACACACAGCGTATTGTGTTGACTGTGTCCACTGTTGATTAATTATGAAGTCACGCACAAAGTGTCTATATGAAGTGGCTAATCGACATTTACTTGGAAAAATAGATAAGCCAAACCACTCAGAATGCCTCTCTTCCCTCCATCTCTGCCACATGTGACTGAGAGGAACGGTCATCAATAACCAGAGTTACTAGCCTGAGCTGGCACTCACCCTGGTTCGCTTCGCGCTCAGAAAGAGAGGCTGTCTATCGTCCTCGTGGTTTGGTAGACTGTCAGTTTTACCTGAAGTCATGGCGATGCATACTATAGAAATGATCCCTAAAAGTATGATCTTAACTAACATATGGCGGAATTTGTACCTACTTCTTTTCAAAAGGCACGCCAGTGTGGTATGCAACATCATGTAACATTCCTGCTAAATCTTTTGAAAAATCTTCATCAGGTCAATCAGTTACAGACATCGCCACCTCTGTGTACTTAGGATTCATTCCACGTTTGTGATTTGCGAAAAAAACATAGAGAGTACAGATAATGTCAACAGCTGAAGTGGTTTGTACAATGTATATTGTTTGGTGATTACATCGTGGCAGTGGTTATCTCCCATTGACCGTGATTGAGACTGTATGGCTGCTCCTGTGTAAACTGTCCAGTTGAGAGAAGTTGGTGGGATGTTTGTGAGATAAGACATCAATATACATGGTGTTAACTGTCTAGTTGAGAGAAGCTGGTGGGAAAATTGTGAGATAAGACATCATTACACCTTAATTAGCCCCCTGATCGTGATCCAATACGTTTCCAGTCATGTTTCAATGATACAAAGTCCTGATATTGGAAATGATGGAACCAGTAAGAGGAAATGCCGTGAGAGAAAAGAAAACATACAATCAATGGTACACGAAAGAGATTCTTGTTCCTTTACAGGTGGTTCCGTGGTGTAGTGGTTATCACGTCTGCTTAACACGCAGAAGGCCGCGAGTTCGAGCCTCGCCGGAACCTTACTTTTTGGGGGATTTCCATTATTTCATGGAATGTATACATCTCTCTTTCTCGGGTAAAAACCTACCACCAGCGAAGGGGGCTTGTTACTTCTTAATGTTTTGTTTCTTGTCGCCTTTTACACATGTACACCACCCCTCAGCAGATCCTCAACTTGCCGTGCTCTGTTAGTGTCCGTGGCAGGTATAAGTCTTTACAAACACTGCCACCAACACAGCTGAGGTTCAGTGGTGTAGTGGTTATCACGTCTGCTTCACACGCAGAAGGCCGCGAGTTCGAGCCTCGCCTGAACCTTGATGTTTTTGCTCTTCTATGAATTGTTATTTTACTTCTCTCCTGCTGGCACACACAGCGTATTGTGTTGACTGTGTCCACTGTTGATTAATTATGAAGTCACGCACAAAGTGTCTATATGAAGTGGCTAATCGACATTTACTTGGAAAAATAGATAAGCCAAACCACTCAGAATGCCTCTCTTCCCTCCATCTCTGCCACATGTGACTGAGAGGAACGATCATCAATAACCAGAGTTACTAGCCTGAGCTGGCACTCACCCTGGTTCGCTTCGCGCTCAGAAAGAGAGGCTGTCTATCGTCCTCGTGGTTTGGTAGACTGTCAGTTTTACCTGAAGTCATGGCGATGCATACTATAGAAATGATCCCTAAAAGTATGATCTTAACTAACATATGGCGGAATTTGTACCTACTTCTTTTCAAAAGGCACGCCAGTGTGGTATGCAACATCATGTAACATTCCTGCTAAATCTTTTGAAAAATCTTCATCAGGTCAATCAGTTACAGACATCGCCACCTCTGTGTACTTAGGATTCATTCCACGTTTGTGATTTGCGAAAAAAACATAGAGAGTACAGATAATGTCAACAGCTGAAGTGGTTTGTACAATGTATATTGTTTGGTGATTACATCGTGGCAGTGGTTATCTCCCATTGACCGTGATTTAGACTGTATGGCTGCTCCTGTGTAAACTGTCCAGTTGAGAGAAGTTGGTGGGATGTTTGTGAGATAAGACATCAATATACATGGTGTTAAATGTCTAGTTGAGAGAAGCTGGTGGGAAGTTTGTGAGATAAGACATCATTACACCTTAATTAGCCCCCTGATCGTGATCCAATACGTTTCCAGTCATGTTTCAATGATACAAAGTCCTGATATTGGAAATGATGGAACCAGTAAGAGGAAATTCTGTGAGAGAAAAGAAAACATACAATCAATGGTACACGAAAGAGATTCTTGTTCCTTTACAGGTGGTTCCGTGGTGTAGTGGTTATCACGTCTGCTTAACACGCAGAAGGCCGCGAGTTCGAGCCTCGCCGGAACCTTACTTTTTGGGGGATTTCCATTATTTCATGGAATGTATACATCTCTCTTTCTCGGGTAAAAACCTACCACCAGCGAAGGGGGCTTGTTACTTCTTAATGTTTTGTTTCTTGTCGCCTTTTACACATGTACACCACCCCTCAGCAGATCCTCAACTTGCCGTGCTCTGTTAGTGTCCGTGGCAGGTATAAGTCTTTACAAACACTGCCACCAACACAGCTGAGGTTCAGTGGTGTAGTGGTTATCACGTCTGCTTCACACGCAGAAGGCCGCGAGTTCGAGCCTCGCCTGAACCTTGATGTTTTTGCTCTTCTATGAATTGTTATTTTACTTCTCTCTTGCTGGCACACACAGCGTATTGTGTTGACTGTGTCCACTGTTGATTAATTATGAAGTCACGCACAAAGTGTCTATATGAAGTGGCTAATCGACATTTACTTGGAAAAATAGATAAGCCAAACCACTCAGAATGCCTCTCTTCCCTCCATCTCTGCCACATGTGACTGAGAGGAACGATCATCAATAACCAGAGTTACTAGCCTGAGCTGGCACTCACCCTGGTTCGCTTCGCGCTCAGAAAGAGAGGCTGTCTATCGTCCTCGTGGTTTGGTAGACTGTCAGTTTTACCTGAAGTCATGGCGATGCATACTATAGAAATGATCCCTAAAAGTATGATCTTAACTAACATATGGCGGAATTTGTACCTACTTCTTTTCAAAAGGCACGCCAGTGTGGTATGCAACATCATGTAACATTCCTGCTAAATCTTTTGAAAAATCTTCATCAGGTCAATCAGTTACAGACATCGCCACCTCTGTGTACTTAGGATTCATTCCACGTTTGTGATTTACGAAAAAAACATAGAGAGTACAGATAATGTCAACAGCTGAAGTGGTTTGTACAATGTATATTGTTTGGTGATTACATCGTGGCAGTGGTTATCTCCCATTGACCGTGATTGAGACTGTATGGCTGCTCCTGTGTAAACTGTCCAGTTGAGAGAAGTTGGTGGGATGTTTGTGAGATAAGACATCAATATACATGGTGTTAACTGTCTAGTTGAGAGAAGCTGGTGGGAAAATTGTGAGATAAGACATCATTACACCTTAATTAGCCCCCTGATCGTGATCCAATACGTTTCCAGTCATGTTTCAATGATACAAAGTCCTGATATTGGAAATGATGGAACCAGTAAGAGGAAATGCCGTGAGAGAAAAGAAAACATACAATCAATGGTACACGAAAGAGATTCTTGTTCCTTTACAGGTGGTTCCGTGGTGTAGTGGTTATCACGTCTGCTTAACACGCAGAAGGCCGCGAGTTCGAGCCTCGCCGGAACCTTACTTTTTGGGGGATTTCCATTATTTCATGGAATGTATACATCTCTCTTTCTCGGGTAAAAACCTACCACCAGCGAAGGGGGCTTGTTACTTCTTAATGTTTTGTTTCTTGTCGCCTTTTACACATGTACACCACCCCTCAGCAGATCCTCAACTTGCCGTGCTCTGTTAGTGTCCGTGGCAGGTATAAGTCTTTACAAACACTGCCACCAACACAGCTGAGGTTCAGTGGTGTAGTGGTTATCACGTCTGCTTCACACGCAGAAGGCCGCGAGTTCGAGCCTCGCCTGAACCTTGATGTTTTTGCTCTTCTATGAATTGTTATTTTACTTCTCTCCTGCTGGCACACACAGCGTATTGTGTTGACTGTGTCCACTGTTGATTAATTATGAAGTCACGCACAAAGTGTCTATATGAAGTGGCTAATCGACATTTACTTGGAAAAATAGATAAGCCAAACCACTCAGAATGCCTCTCTTCCCTCCATCTCTGCCACATGTGACTGAGAGGAACGATCATCAATAACCAGAGTTACTAGCCTGAGCTGGCACTCACCCTGGTTCGCTTCGCGCTCAGAAAGAGAGGCTGTCTATCGTCCTCGTGGTTTGGTAGACTGTCAGTTTTACCTGAAGTCATGGCGATGCATACTATAGAAATGATCCCTAAAAGTATGATCTTAACTAACATATGGCGGAATTTGTACCTACTTCTTTTCAAAAGGCACGCCAGTGTGGTATGCAACATCATGTAACATTCCTGCTAAATCTTTTGAAAAATCTTCATCAGGTCAATCAGTTACAGACATCGCCACCTCTGTGTACTTAGGATTCATTCCACGTTTGTGATTTGCGAAAAAAACATAGAGAGTACAGATAATGTCAACAGCTGAAGTGGTTTGTACAATGTATATTGTTTGGTGATTACATCGTGGCAGTGGTTATCTCCCATTGACCGTGATTTAGACTGTATGGCTGCTCCTGTGTAAACTGTCCAGTTGAGAGAAGTTGGTGGGATGTTTGTGAGATAAGACATCAATATACATGGTGTTAAATGTCTAGTTGAGAGAAGCTGGTGGGAAGTTTGTGAGATAAGACATCATTACACCTTAATTAGCCCCCTGATCGTGATCCAATACGTTTCCAGTCATGTTTCAATGATACAAAGTCCTGATATTGGAAATGATGGAACCAGTAAGAGGAAATTCTGTGAGAGAAAAGAAAACATACAATCAATGGTACACGAAAGAGATTCTTGTTCCTTTACAGGTGGTTCCGTGGTGTAGTGGTTATCACGTCTGCTTAACACGCAGAAGGCCGCGAGTTCGAGCCTCGCCGGAACCTTACTTTTTGGGGGATTTCCATTATTTCATGGAATGTATACATCTCTCTTTCTCGGGTAAAAACCTACCACCAGCGAAGGGGGCTTGTTACTTCTTAATGTTTTGTTTCTTGTCGCCTTTTACACATGTACACCACCCCTCAGCAGATCCTCAACTTGCCGTGCTCTGTTAGTGTCCGTGGCAGGTATAAGTCTTTACAAACACTGCCACCAACACAGCTGAGGTTCAGTGGTGTAGTGGTTATCACGTCTGCTTCACACGCAGAAGGCCGCGAGTTCGAGCCTCGCCTGAACCTTGATGTTTTTGCTCTTCTATGAATTGTTATTTTACTTCTCTCTTGCTGGCACACACAGCGTATTGTGTTGACTGTGTCCACTGTTGATTAATTATGAAGTCACGCACAAAGTGTCTATATGAAGTGGCTAATCGACATTTACTTGGAAAAATAGATAAGCCAAACCACTCAGAATGCCTCTCTTCCCTCCATCTCTGCCACATGTGACTGAGAGGAACGATCATCAATAACCAGAGTTACTAGCCTGAGCTGGCACTCACCCTGGTTCGCTTCGCGCTCAGAAAGAGAGGCTGTCTATCGTCCTCGTGGTTTGGTAGACTGTCAGTTTTACCTGAAGTCATGGCGATGCATACTATAGAAATGATCCCTAAAAGTATGATCTTAACTAACATATGGCGGAATTTGTACCTACTTCTTTTCAAAAGGCACGCCAGTGTGGTATGCAACATCATGTAACATTCCTGCTAAATCTTTTGAAAAATCTTCATCAGGTCAATCAGTTACAGACATCGCCACCTCTGTGTACTTAGGATTCATTCCACGTTTGTGATTTACGAAAAAAACATAGAGAGTACAGATAATGTCAACAGCTGAAGTGGTTTGTACAATGTATATTGTTTGGTGATTACATCGTGGCAATGGTTATCTCCCATTGACCGTGATTTAGACTGTATGGCTGCTCCTGTGTAAACTGTCCAGTTGAGAGAAGTTGGTGGGATGTTTGTGAGATAAGACATCAATATATATGGTGTTAACTGTCTAGTTGAGAGAAGCTGGTGGGAAGTTTGTGAGATAAGACATCATTACACCTTAATTAGCCCCCTGATCGTGATCCAATACGTTTCCAGTCATGTTTCAATGATACAAAGTCCTGATATTGGAAATGATGGAACCAGTAAGAGGAAATGCCGTGAGAGAAAAGAAAACATACAATCAATGGTACACGAAAGAGATTCATGTTCGTTTACAGGTGGTTCCGTGGTGTAGTGGTTATCACGTCTGCTTTACACGCAGAAGGCCGCGAGTTCGAGCCTCGCCGGAACCTTACTTTTTGGGGGATTTCCATTATTTCATGGAATGTATACATCTCTCTTTCTCGGGTAAAAACCCACCACCAGCGAAGGGGGCTTGTTACTTCTTAATGTTTTGTTTCTTGTCGCCTTTTACACATGTACACCACCCCTCAGCAGATCCTCAACTTGCCGTGCTCTGTTAGTGTCCGTGGCAGGTATAAGTCTTTACAAACACTGCCACCAACACAGCTGAGGTTCAGTGGTGTAGTGGTTATCACGTCTGCTTCACACGCAGAAGGCCACGATTTCGAGCCTCGCCTGAACCTTGATGTTTTTGCTCTTCTATGAATTGTTATTTTACTTCTCTCTTGCTGGCACACACAGCGTATTGTGTTGACTGTGTCCACTGTTGATTAATTATGAAGTCACGCACAAAGTGTCTATATGAAGTGGCTAATCGACATTTACTTGGAAAAATAGATAAGCCAAACCACTCAGAATGCCTCTCTTCCCTCCATCTCTGCCACATGTGACTGAGAGGAACGGTCATCAATAACCAGAGTTACTAGCCTGAGCTGGCACTCACCCTGGTTCGCTTCGCGCTCAGAAAGAGAGGCTGTCTATCGTCCTCGTGGTTTGGTAGACTGTCAGTTTTACCTGAAGTCATGGCGATGCATACTATAGAAATGATCCCTAAAAGTATGATCTTAACTAACATATGGCGGAATTTGTACCTACTTCTTTTCAAAAGGCACGCCAGTGTGGTATGCAACATCATGTAACATTCCTGCTAAATCTTTTGAAAAATCTTCATCAGGTCAATCAGTTACAGACATCGCCACCTCTGTGTACTTAGGATTCATTCCACGTTTGTGATTTGCGAAAAAACCAGAGAGTACAGATAATGTCAACAGCTGAAGTGGTTTGTACAATGTATATTGTTTGGTGATTACATCGTGGCAGTGGTTATCTCCCATTGACCGTGATTGAGACTGTATGGCTGCTCCTGTGTAAACTGTCCAGTTGAGAGAAGTTGGTGGGATGTTTGTGAGATAAGACATCAATATACATGGTGTTAACTGTCTAGTTGAGAGAAGCTGGTGGGAAAATTGTGAGATAAGACATCATTACACCTTAATTAGCCCCCTGATCGTGATCCAATACGTTTCCAGTCATGTTTCAATGATACAAAGTCCTGATATTGGAAATGATGGAACCAGTAAGAGGAAATGCCGTGAGAGAAAAGAAAACATACAATCAATGGTACACGAAAGAGATTCATGTTTCTTAACAGGTGGTTCCGTGGTGTAGTGGTTATCACGTCTGCTTAACACGCAGAAGGCCGCGAGTTCGAGCCTCGCCGGAACCTTACTTTTTGGGGGATTTCCATTATTTCATGGAATGTATACATCTCTCTTTCTCGGGTAAAAACCTACCACCAGCGAAGGGGGCTTGTTACTTCTTAATGTTTTGTTTCTTGTCGCCTTTTACACATGTACACCACCCCTCAGCAGATCCTCAACTTGCCGTGCTCTGTTAGTGTCCGTGGCAGGTATAAGTCTTTACAAACACTGCCACCAACACAGCTGAGGTTCAGTGGTGTAGTGGTTATCACGTCTGCTTCACACGCAGAAGGCCGCGAGTTCGAGCCTCGCCTGAACCTTGATGTTTTTGCTCTTCTATGAATTGTTATTTTACTTCTCTCTTGCTGGCACACACAGCGTATTGTGTTGACTGTGTCCACTGTTGATTAATTATGAAGTCACGCACAAAGTGTCTATATGAAGTGGCTAATCGACATTTACTTGGAAAAATAGATAAGCCAAACCACTCAGAATGCCTCTCTTCCCTCCATCTCTGCCACATGTGACTGAGAGGAACGGTCATCAATAACCAGAGTTACTAGCCTGAGCTGGCACTCACCCTGGTTCGCTTCGCGCTCAGAAAGAGAGGCTGTCTATCGTCCTCGTGGTTTGGTAGACTGTCAGTTTTACCTGAAGTCATGGCGATGCATACTATAGAAATGATCCCTAAAAGTATGATCTTAACTAACATATGGCGGAATTTGTACCTACTTCTTTTCAAAAGGCACGCCAGTGTGGTATGCAACATCATGTAACATTCCTGCTAAATCTTTTGAAAAATCTTCATCAGGTCAATCAGTTACAGACATCGCCACCTCTGTGTACTTAGGATTCATTCCACGTTTGTGATTTGCGAAAAAACCAGAGAGTACAGATAATGTCAACAGCTGAAGTGGTTTGTACAATGTATATTGTTTGGTGATTACATCGTGGCAGTGGTTATCTCCCATTGACCGTGATTGAGACTGTATGGCTGCTCCTGTGTAAACTGTCCAGTTGAGAGAAGTTGGTGGGATGTTTGTGAGATAAGACATCAATATACATGGTGTTAACTGTCTAGTTGAGAGAAGCTGGTGGGAAAATTGTGAGATAAGACATCATTACACCTTAATTAGCCCCCTGATCGTGATCCAATACGTTTCCAGTCATGTTTCAATGATACAAAGTCCTGATATTGGAAATGATGGAACCAGTAAGAGGAAATGCCGTGAGAGAAAAGAAAACATACAATCAATGGTACACGAAAGAGATTCATGTTCGTTTACAGGTGGTTCCGTGGTGTAGTGGTTATCACGTCTGCTTTACACGCAGAAGGCCGCGAGTTCGAGCCTCGCCGGAACCTTACTTTTTGGGGGATTTCCATTATTTCATGGAATGTATACATCTCTCTTTCTCGGGTAAAAACCCACCACCAGCGAAGGGGGCTTGTTACTTCTTAATGTTTTGTTTCTTGTCGCCTTTTACACATGTACACCACCCCTCAGCAGATCCTCAACTTGCCGTGCTCTGTTAGTGTCCGTGGCAGGTATAAGTATTTACAAACACTGCCACCAACACAGCTGAGGTTCAGTGGTGTAGTGGTTATCACGTCTGCTTCACACGCAGAAGGCCGCGATTTCGAGCCTCGCCTGAACCTTGATGTTTTTGCTCTTCTATGAATTGTTATTTTACTTCTCTCTTGCTGGCACACACAGCGTATTGTGTTGACTGTGTCCACTGTTGATTAATTATGAAGTCACGCACAAAGTGTCTATATGAAGTGGCTAATCGACATTTACTTGGAAAAATAGATAAGCCAAACCACTCAGAATGCCTCTCTTCCCTCCATCTCTGCCACATGTGACTGAGAGGAACGATCATCAATAACCAGAGTTACTAGCCTGAGCTGGCACTCACCCTGGTTCGCTTCGCGCTCAGAAAGAGAGGCTGTCTATCGTCCTCGTGGTTTGGTAGACTGTCAGTTTTACCTGAAGTCATGGCGATGCATACTATAGAAATGATCCCTAAAAGTATGATCTTAACTAACATATGGCGGAATTTGTACCTACTTCTTTTCAAAAGGCACGCCAGTGTGGTATGCAACATCATGTAACATTCCTGCTAAATCTTTTGAAAAATCTTCATCAGGTCAATCAGTTACAGACATCGCCACCTCTGTGTACTTAGGATTCATTCCACGTTTGTGATTTGCGAAAAAACCAGAGAGTACAGATAATGTCAACAGCTGAAGTGGTTTGTACAATGTATATTGTTTGGTGATTACATCGTGGCAGTGGTTATCTCCCATTGACCGTGATTGAGACTGTATGGCTGCTCCTGTGTAAACTGTCCAGTTGAGAGAAGTTGGTGGGATGTTTGTGAGATAAGACATCAATATACATGGTGTTAACTGTCTAGTTGAGAGAAGCTGGTGGGAAAATTGTGAGATAAGACATCATTACACCTTAATTAGCCCCCTGATCGTGATCCAATACGTTTCCAGTCATGTTTCAATGATACAAAGTCCTGATATTGGAAATGATGGAACCAGTAAGAGGAAATGCCGTGAGAGAAAAGAAAACATACAATCAATGGTACACGAAAGAGATTCATGTTTCTTAACAGGTGGTTCCGTGGTGTAGTGGTTATCACGTCTGCTTAACACGCAGAAGGCCGCGAGTTCGAGCCTCGCCGGAACCTTACTTTTTGGGGGATTTCCATTATTTCATGGAATGTATACATCTCTCTTTCTCGGGTAAAAACCTACCACCAGCGAAGGGGGCTTGTTACTTCTTAATGTTTTGTTTCTTGTCGCCTTTTACACATGTACACCACCCCTCAGCAGATCCTCAACTTGCCGTGCTCTGTTAGTGTCCGTGGCAGGTATAAGTCTTTACAAACACTGCCACCAACACAGCTGAGGTTCAGTGGTGTAGTGGTTATCACGTCTGCTTCACACGCAGAAGGCCGCGAGTTCGAGCCTCGCCTGAACCTTGATGTTTTTGCTCTTCTATGAATTGTTATTTTACTTCTCTCTTGCTGGCACACACAGCGTATTGTGTTGACTGTGTCCACTGTTGATTAATTATGAAGTCACGCACAAAGTGTCTATATGAAGTGGCTAATCGACATTTACTTGGAAAAATAGATAAGCCAAACCACTCAGAATGCCTCTCTTCCCTCCATCTCTGCCACATGTGACTGAGAGGAACGGTCATCAATAACCAGAGTTACTAGCCTGAGCTGGCACTCACCCTGGTTCGCTTCGCGCTCAGAAAGAGAGGCTGTCTATCGTCCTCGTGGTTTGGTAGACTGTCAGTTTTACCTGAAGTCATGGCGATGCATACTATAGAAATGATCCCTAAAAGTATGATCTTAACTAACATATGGCGGAATTTGTACCTACTTCTTTTCAAAAGGCACGCCAGTGTGGTATGCAACAGCATGTAACATTCCTGCTAAATCTTTTGAAAAATCTTCATCAGGTCAATCAGTTACAGACATCGCCACCTCTGTGTACTTAGGATTCATTCCACGTTTGTGATTTACGAAAAAAACATAGAGAGTACAGATAATGTCAACAGCTGAAGTGGTTTGTACAATGTATATTGTTTGGTGATTATATCGTGGCAATGGTTATCTCCCATTGACCGTGATTTAGACTGTATGGCTGCTCCTGTGTAAACTGTCCAGTTGAGAGAAGTTGGTGGGATGTTTGTGAGATAAGACATCAATATACATGGTGTTAACTGTCTAGTTGAGAGAAGCTGGTGGGAAGTTTGTGAGATAAGACATCATTACACCTTAATTAGCCCCCTGATCGTGATCCAATACGTTTCCAGTCATGTTTCAATGATACAAAGTCCTGATATTGGAAATGATGGAACCAGTAAGAGGAAATTCTGTGAGAGAAAAGAAAACATACAATCAATGGTACACGAAAGAGATTCATGTTCGTTTACAGGTGGTTCCGTGGTGTAGTGGTTATCACGTCTGCTTAACACGCAGAAGGCCGCGAGTTCGAGCCTCGCCGGAACCTTACTTTTTGGGGGATTTCCATTATTTCATGGAATGTATACATCTCTCTTTCTCGGGTAAAAACCTACCACCAGCGAAGGGGGCTTGTTACTTCTTAATGTTTTGTTTCTTGTCGCCTTTTACACATGTACACCACCCCTCAGCAGATCCTCAACTTGCCGTGCTCTGTTAGTGTCCGTGGCAGGTATAAGTCTTTACAAACACTGCCCCCAACACAGCTGAGGTTCAGTGGTGTAGTGGTTATCACGTCTGCTTCACACGCAGAAGGCCGCGAGTTCGAGCCTCGCCTGAACCTTGATGTTTTTGCTCTTCTATGAATTGTTATTTTACTTCTCTCCTGCTGGCACACACAGCGTATTGTGTTGACTGTGTCCACTGTTGATTAATTATGAAGTCACGCACAAAGTGTCTATATGAAGTGGCTAATCGACATTTACTTGGAAAAATAGATAAGCCAAACCACTCAGAATGCCTCTCTTCCCTCCATCTCTGCCACATGTGACTGAGAGGAACGATCATCAATAACCAGAGTTACTAGCCTGAGCTGGCACTCACCCTGGTTCGCTTCGCGCTCAGAAAGAGAGGCTGTCTATCGTCCTCGTGGTTTGGTAGACTGTCAGTTTTACCTGAAGTCATGGCGATGCATACTATAGAAATGATCCCTAAAAGTATGATCTTAACTAACATATGGCGGAATTTGTACCTACTTCTTTTCAAAAGGCACGCCAGTGTGGTATGCAACATCATGTAACATTCCTGCTAAATCTTTTGAAAAATCTTCATCAGGTCAATCAGTTACAGACATCGCCACCTCTGTGTACTTAGGATTCATTCCACGTTTGTGATTTGCGAAAAAAACATAGAGAGTACAGATAATGTCAACAGCTGAAGTGGTTTGTACAATGTATATTGTTTGGTGATTACATCGTGGCAGTGGTTATCTCCCATTGACCGTGATTTAGACTGTATGGCTGCTCCTGTGTAAACTGTCCAGTTGAGAGAAGTTGGTGGGATGTTTGTGAGATAAGACATCAATATACATGGTGTTAAATGTCTAGTTGAGAGAAGCTGGTGGGAAGTTTGTGAGATAAGACATCATTACACCTTAATTAGCCCCCTGATCGTGATCCAATACGTTTCCAGTCATGTTTCAATGATACAAAGTCCTGATATTGGAAATGATGGAACCAGTAAGAGGAAATTCTGTGAGAGAAAAGAAAACATACAATCAATGGTACACGAAAGAGATTCATGTTCGTTTACAGGTGGTTCCGTGGTGTAGTGGTTATCACGTCTGCTTAACACGCAGAAGGCCGCGAGTTCGAGCCTCGCCGGAACCTTACTTTTGGGGGGATTTCCATTATTTCATGGAATGTATACATCTCTCTTTCTCGGGTAAAAACCTACCACCAGCGAAGGGGGCTTGTTACTTCTTAATGTTTTGTTTCTTGTCGCCTTTTACACATGTACACCACCCCTCAGCAGATCCTCAACTTGCCGTGCTCTGTTAGTGTCCGTGGCAGGTATAAGTCTTTACAAACACTGCCACCAACACAGCTGAGGTTCAGTGGTGTAGTGGTTATCACGTCTGCTTCACACGCAGAAGGCCGCGAGTTCGAGCCTCGCCTGAACCTTGATGTTTTTGCTCTTCTATGAATTGTTATTTTACTTCTCTCTTGCTGGCACACACAGCGTATTGTGTTGACTGTGTCCACTGTTGATTAATTATGAAGTCACGCACAAAGTGTCTATATGAAGTGGCTAATCGACATTTACTTGGAAAAATAGATAAGCCAAACCACTCAGAATGCCTCTCTTCCCTCCATCTCTGCCACATGTGACTGAGAGAAACGGTCATCAATAACCAGAGTTACTAGCCTGAGCTGGCACTCACCCTGGTTCGCTTCGCGCTCAGAAAGAGAGGCTGTCTATCGTCCTCGTGGTTTGGTAGACTGTCAGTTTTACCTGAAGTCATGGCGATGCATACTATAGAAATGATCCCTAAAAGTATGATCTTAACTAACATATGGCGGAATTTGTACCTACTTCTTTTCAAAAGGCACGCCAGTGTGGTATGCAACATCATGTAACATTCCTGCTAAATCTTTTGAAAAATCTTCATCAGGTCAATCAGTTACAGACATCGCCACCTCTGTGTACTTAGGATTCATTCCACGTTTGTGATTTGCGAAAAAAACATAGAGAGTACAGATAATGTCAACAGCTGAAGTGGTTTGTACAATGTATATTGTTTGGTGATTACATCGTGGCAATGGTTATCTCCCATTGACCGTGATTGAGACTGTATGGCTGCTCCTGTGTAAACTGTCCAGTTGAGAGAAGTTGGTGGGATGTTTGTGAGATAAGACATCAATATACATGGTGTTAACTGTCTAGTTGAGAGAAGCTGGTGGGAAGTTTGTGAGATAAGACATCATTACACCTTAATTAGCCCCCTGATCGTGATCCAATACGTTTCCAGTCATGTTTCAATGATACAAAGTCCTGATATTGGAAATGATGGAACCAGTAAGAGGAAATGCCGTGAGAGAAAAGAAAACATACAATCAATGGTACACGAAAGAGATTCTTGTTCCTTTACAGGTGGTTCCGTGGTGTAGTGGTTATCACGTCTGCTTAACACGCAGAAGGCCGCGAGTTCGAGCCTCGCCGGAACCTTACTTTTTGGGGGATTTCCATTATTTCATGGAATGTATACATCTCTCTTTCTCGGGTAAAAACCTACCACCAGCGAAGGGGGCTTGTTACTTCTTAATGTTTTGTTTCTTGTCGCCTTTTACACATGTACACCACCCCTCAGCAGATCCTCAACTTGCCGTGCTCTGTTAGTGTCCGTGGCAGGTATAAGTCTTTACAAACACTGCCACCAACACAGCTGAGGTTCAGTGGTGTAGTGGTTATCACGTCTGCTTCACACGCAGAAGGCCGCGAGTTCGAGCCTCGCCTGAACCTTGATGTTTTTGCTCTTCTATGAATTGTTATTTTACTTCTCTCTTGCTGGCACACACAGCGTATTGTGTTGACTGTGTCCACTGTTGATTAATTATGAAGTCACGCACAAAGTGTCTATATGAAGTGGCTAATCGACATTTACTTGGAAAAATAGATAAGCCAAACCACTCAGAATGCCTCTCTTCCCTCCATCTCTGCCACATGTGACTGAGAGGAACGATCATCAATAACCAGAGTTACTAGCCTGAGCTGGCACTCACCCTGGTTCGCTTCGCGCTCAGAAAGAGAGGCTGTCTATCGTCCTCGTGGTTTGGTAGACTGTCAGTTTTACCTGAAGTCATGGCGATGCATACTATAGAAATGATCCCTAAAAGTATGATCTTAACTAACATATGGCGGAATTTGTACCTACTTCTTTTCAAAAGGCACGCCAGTGTGGTATGCAACATCATGTAACATTCCTGCTAAATCTTTTGAAAAATCTTCATCAGGTCAATCAGTTACAGACATCGCCACCTCTGTGTACTTAGGATTCATTCCACGTTTGTGATTTGCGAAAAAAACATAGAGAGTACAGATAATGTCAACAGCTGAAGTGGTTTGTACAATGTATATTGTTTGGTGATTACATCGTGGCAATGGTTATCTCCCATTGACCGTGATTTAGACTGTATGGCTGCTCCTGTGTAAACTGTCCAGTTGAGAGAAGTTGGTGGGATGTTTGTGAGATAAGACATCAATATACATGGTGTTAACTGTCTAGTTGAGAGAAGCTGGTGGGAAGTTTGTGAGATAAGACATCATTACACCTTAATTAGCCCCCTGATCGTGATCCAATACGTTTCCAGTCATGTTTCAATGATACAAAGTCCTGATATTGGAAATGATGGAACCAGTAAGAGGAAATGCCGTGAGAGAAAAGAAAACATACAATCAATGGTACACGAAAGAGATTCATGTTCGTTTACAGGTGGTTCCGTGGTGTAGTGGTTATCACGTCTGCTTAACACGCAGAAGGCCGCGAGTTCGAGCCTCGCCGGAACCATACTTTTTGGGGGATTTCCATTATTTCATGGAATGTATACATCTCTCTTTCTCGGGTAAAAACCTACCACCAGCGAAGGGGGCTTGTTACTTCTTAATGTTTTGTTTCTTGTCGCCTTTTACACATGTACACCACCCCTCAGCAGATCCTCAACTTGCCGTGCTCTGTTAGTGTCTGTGGCAGGTATAAGTCTTTACAAACACTGCCACCAACACAGCTGAGGTTCAGTGGTGTAGTGGTTATCACGTCTGCTTCACACGCAGAAGGCCGCGAGTTCGAGCCTCGCCTGAACCTTGATGTTTTTGCTCTTCTATGAATTGTTATTTTACTTCTCTCTTGCTGGCACACACAGCGTATTGTGTTGACTGTGTCCACTGTTGATTAATTATGAAGTCACGCACAAAGTGTCTATATGAAGTGGCTAATCGACATTTACTTGGAAAAATAGATAAGCCAAACCACTCAGAATGCCTCTCTTCCCTCCATCTCTGCCACATGTGACTGAGAGGAACGATCATCAATAACCAGAGTTACTAGCCTGAGCTGGCACTCACCCTGGTTCGCTTCGCGCTCAGAAAGAGAGGCTGTCTATCGTCCTCGTGGTTTGGTAGACTGTCAGTTTTACCTGAAGTCATGGCGATGCATACTATAGAAATGATCCCTAAAAGTATGATCTTAACTAACATATGGCGGAATTTGTACCTACTTCTTTTCAAAAGGCACGCCAGTGTGGTATGCAACATCATGTAACATTCCTGCTAAATCTTTTGAAAAATCTTCATCAGGTCAATCAGTTACAGACATTGCCACCTCTGTGTACTTAGGATTCATTCCACGTTTGTGATTTGCGAAAAAAACATAGAGAGTACAGATAATGTCAACAGCTGAAGTGGTTTGTACAATGTATATTGTTTGGTGATTACATCGTGGCAATGGTTATCTCCCATTGACCGTGATTTAGACTGTATGGCTGCTCCTGTGTAAACTGTCCAGTTGAGAGAAGTTGGTGGGATGTTTGTGAGATAAGACATCAATATACATGGTGTTAACTGTCTAGTTGAGAGAAGCTGGTGGGAAGTTTGTGAGATAAGACATCATTACACCTTAATTAGCCCCCTGATCGTGATCCAATACGTTTCCAGTCATGTTTCAATGATACAAAGTCCTGATATTGGAAATGATGGAACCAGTAAGAGGAAATGCCGTGAGAGAAAAGAAAACATACAATCAATGGTACACGAAAGAGATTCATGTTCCTTTACAGGTGGTTCCGTGGTGTAGTGGTTATCACGTCTGCTTAACACGCAGAAGGCCGCGAGTTCGAGCCTCGCCGGAACCTTACTTTTTGGGGGATTTCCATTATTTCATGGAATGTATACATCTCTCTTTCTCGGGTAAAAACCTACCACCAGCGAAGGGGGCTTGTTACTTCTTAATGTTTTGTTTCTTGTCGCCTTTTACACATGTACACCACCCCTCAGCAGATCCTCAACTTGCCGTGCTCTGTTAGTGTCTGTGGCAGGTATAAGTCTTTACAAACACACAGCTGAGGTTCAGTGGTGTAGTGGTTATCACGTCTGCTTCACACGCAGAAGGCCGCGAGTTCGAGCCTCGCCTGAACCTTGATGTTTTTGCTCTTCTATGAATTGTTATTTTACTTCTCTCTTGCTGGCACACACAGCGTATTGTGTTGACTGTGTCCACTGTTGATTAATTATGAAGTCACGCACAAAGTGTCTATATGAAGTGGCTAATCGACATTTACTTGGAAAAATAGATAAGCCAAACCACTCAGAATGCCTCTCTTCCCTCCATCTCTGCCACATGTGACTGAGAGGAACGATCATCAATAACCAGAGTTACTAGCCTGAGCTGGCACTCACCCTGGTTCGCTTCGCGCTCAGAAAGAGAGACTGTCAGTTTTACCTGAAGTCATGGCGATGCATACTATAGAAATGATCCCTAAAAGTATGATCTTAACTAACATATGGCGGAATTTGTACCTACTTCTTTTCAAAAGGCACGCCAGTGTGGTATGCAACATCATGTAACATTCCTGCTAAATCTTTTGAAAAATCTTCATCAGGTCAATCAGTTACAGACATCGCCACCTCTGTGTACTTAGGATTCATTCCACGTTTGTGATTTGCGAAAAAAACATAGAGAGTACAGATAATGTCAACAGCTGAAGTGGTTTGTACAATGTATATTGTTTGGTGATTACATCGTGGCAATGGTTATCTCCCATTGACCGTGATTTAGACTGTATGGCTGCTCCTGTGTAAACTGTCCAGTTGAGAGAAGTTGGTGGGATGTTTGTGAGATAAGACATCAATATACATGGTGTTAACTGTCTAGTTGAGAGAAGCTGGTGGGAAGTTTGTGAGATAAGACATCATTACACCTTAATTAGCCCCCTGATCGTGATCCAATACGTTTCCAGTCATGTTTCAATGATACAAAGTCCTGATATTGGAAATGATGGAACCAGTAAGAGGAAATGCCGTGAGAGAAAAGAAAACATACAATCAATGGTACACGAAAGAGATTCATGTTCGTTTACAGGTGGTTCCGTGGTGTAGTGGTTATCACGTCTTCTTAACACGCAGAAGGCCGCGAGTTCGAGCCTCGCCGGAACCTTACTTTTTGGGGGATTTCCATTATTTCATGGAATGTATACATCTCTCTTTCTCGGGTAAAAACCTACCACCAGCGAAGGGGGCTTGTTACTTCTTAATGTTTTGTTTCTTGTCGCCTTTTACACATGTACACCACCCCTCAGCAGATCCTCAACTTGCCGTGCTCTGTTAGTGTCTGTGGCAGGTATAAGTCTTTACAAACACTGCCACCAACACAGCTGAGGTTCAGTGGTGTAGTGGTTATCACGTCTGCTTCACACGCAGAAGGCCGCGAGTTCGAGCCTCGCCTGAACCTTGATGTTTTTGCTCTTCTATGAATTGTTATTTTACTTCTCTCTTGCTGGCACACACAGCGTATTGTGTTGACTGTGTCCACTGTTGATTAATTATGAAGTCACGCACAAAGTGTCTATATGAAGTGGCTAATCGACATTTACTTGGAAAAATAGATAAGCCAAACCACTCAGAATGCCTCTCTTCCCTCCATCTCTGCCACATGTGACTGAGAGGAACGATCATCAATAACCAGAGTTACTAGCCTGAGCTGGCACTCACCCTGGTTCGCTTCGCGCTCAGAAAGAGAGGCTGTCTATCGTCCTCGTGGTTTGGTAGACTGTCAGTTTTACCTGAAGTCATGGCGATGCATACTATAGAAATGATCCCTAAAAGTATGATCTTAACTAACATATGGCGGAATTTGTACCTACTTCTTTTCAAAAGGCACGCCAGTGTGGTATGCAACATCATGTAACATTCCTGCTAAATCTTTTGAAAAATCTTCATCAGGTCAATCAGTTACAGACATCGCCACCTCTGTGTACTTAGGATTCATTCCACGTTTGTGATTTGCGAAAAAAACATAGAGAGTACAGATAATGTCAACAGCTGAAGTGGTTTGTACAATGTATATTGTTTGGTGATTACATCGTGGCAGTGGTTATCTCCCATTGACCGTGATTGAGACTGTATGGCTGCTCCTGTGTAAACTGTCCAGTTGAGAGAAGTTGGTGGGATGTTTGTGAGATAAGACATCAATATACATGGTGTTAACTGTCTAGTTGAGAGAAGCTGGTGGGAAGTTTGTGAGATAAGACATCATTACACCTTAATTAGCCCCCTGATCGTGATCCAATACGTTTCCAGTCATGTTTCAATGATACAAAGTCCTGATATTGGAAATGATGGAACCAGTAAGAGGAAATGCCGTGAGAGAAAAGAAAACATACAATCAATGGTACACGAAAGAGATTCATGTTCGTTTACAGGTGGTTCCGTGGTGTAGTGGTTATCACGTCTGCTTAACACGCAGAAGGCCGCGAGTTCGAGCCTCGCCGGAACCTTACTTTTTGGGGGATTTCCATTATTTCATGGAATGTATACATCTCTCTTTCTCGGGTAAAAACCTACCACCAGCGAAGGGGGCTTGTTACTTCTTAATGTTTTGTTTCTTGTCGCCTTTTACACATGTACACCACCCCTCAGCAGATCCTCAACTTGCCGTGCTCTGTTAGTGTCTGTGGCAGGTATAAGTCTTTACAAACACTGCCACCAACACAGCTGAGGTTCAGTGGTGTAGTGGTTATCACGTCTGCTTCACACGCAGAAGGCCGCGAGTTCGAGCCTCGCCTGAACCTTGATGTTTTTGCTCTTCTATGAATTGTTATTTTACTTCTCTCTTGCTGGCACACACAGCGTATTGTGTTGACTGTGTCCACTGTTGATTAATTATGAAGTCACGCACAAAGTGTCTATATGAAGTGGCTAATCGACATTTACTTGGAAAAATAGATAAGCCAAACCACTCAGAATGCCTCTCTTCCCTCCATCTCTGCCACATGTGACTGAGAGGAACGATCATCAATAACCAGAGTTACTAGCCTGAGCTGGCACTCACCCTGGTTCGCTTCGCGCTCAGAAAGAGAGGCTGTCTATCGTCCTCGTGGTTTGGTAGACTGTCAGTTTTACCTGAAGTCATGGCGATGCATACTATAGAAATGATCCCTAAAAGTATGATCTTAACTAACATATGGCGGAATTTGTACCTACTTCTTTTCAAAAGGCACGCCAGTGTGGTATGCAACATCATGTAACATTCCTGCTAAATCTTTTGAAAAATCTTCATCAGGTCAATCAGTTACAGACATTGCCACCTCTGTGTACTTAGGATTCATTCCACGTTTGTGATTTGCGAAAAAAACATAGAGAGTACAGATAATGTCAACAGCTGAAGTGGTTTGTACAATGTATATTGTTTGGTGATTACATCGTGGCAATGGTTATCTCCCATTGACCGTGATTTAGACTGTATGGCTGCTCCTGTGTAAACTGTCCAGTTGAGAGAAGTTGGTGGGATGTTTGTGAGATAAGACATCAATATACATGGTGTTAACTGTCTAGTTGAGAGAAGCTGGTGGGAAGTTTGTGAGATAAGACATCATTACACCTTAATTAGCCCCCTGATCGTGATCCAATACGTTTCCAGTCATGTTTCAATGATACAAAGTCCTGATATTGGAAATGATGGAACCAGTAAGAGGAAATGCCGTGAGAGAAAAGAAAACATACAATCAATGGTACACGAAAGAGATTCATGTTCCTTTACAGGTGGTTCCGTGGTGTAGTGGTTATCACGTCTGCTTAACACGCAGAAGGCCGCGAGTTCGAGCCTCGCCGGAACCTTACTTTTTGGGGGATTTCCATTATTTCATGGAATGTATACATCTCTCTTTCTCGGGTAAAAACCTACCACCAGCGAAGGGGGCTTGTTACTTCTTAATGTTTTGTTTCTTGTCGCCTTTTACACATGTACACCACCCCTCAGCAGATCCTCAACTTGCCGTGCTCTGTTAGTGTCTGTGGCAGGTATAAGTCTTTACAAACACACAGCTGAGGTTCAGTGGTGTAGTGGTTATCACGTCTGCTTCACACGCAGAAGGCCGCGAGTTCGAGCCTCGCCTGAACCTTGATGTTTTTGCTCTTCTATGAATTGTTATTTTACTTCTCTCTTGCTGGCACACACAGCGTATTGTGTTGACTGTGTCCACTGTTGATTAATTATGAAGTCACGCACAAAGTGTCTATATGAAGTGGCTAATCGACATTTACTTGGAAAAATAGATAAGCCAAACCACTCAGAATGCCTCTCTTCCCTCCATCTCTGCCACATGTGACTGAGAGGAACGATCATCAATAACCAGAGTTACTAGCCTGAGCTGGCACTCACCCTGGTTCGCTTCGCGCTCAGAAAGAGAGGCTGTCTATCGTCCTCGTGGTTTGGTAGACTGTCAGTTTTACCTGAAGTCATGGCGATGCATACTATAGAAATGATCCCTAAAAGTATGATCTTAACTAACATATGGCGGAATTTGTACCTACTTCTTTTCAAAAGGCACGCCAGTGTGGTATGCAACATCATGTAACATTCCTGCTAAATCTTTTGAAAAATCTTCATCAGGTCAATCAGTTACAGACATCGCCACCTCTGTGTACTTAGGATTCATTCCACGTTTGTGATTTGCGAAAAAAACATAGAGAGTACAGATAATGTCAACAGCTGAAGTGGTTTGTACAATGTATATTGTTTGGTGATTACATCGTGGCAATGGTTATCTCCCATTGACCGTGATTTAGACTGTATGGCTGCTCCTGTGTAAACTGTCCAGTTGAGAGAAGTTGGTGGGATGTTTGTGAGATAAGACATCAATATACATGGTGTTAACTGTCTAGTTGAGAGAAGCTGGTGGGAAGTTTGTGAGATAAGACATCATTACACCTTAATTAGCCCCCTGATCGTGATCCAATACGTTTCCAGTCATGTTTCAATGATACAAAGTCCTGATATTGGAAATGATGGAACCAGTAAGAGGAAATGCCGTGAGAGAAAAGAAAACATACAATCAATGGTACACGAAAGAGATTCATGTTCGTTTACAGGTGGTTCCGTGGTGTAGTGGTTATCACGTCTGCTTAACACGCAGAAGGCCGCGAGTTCGAGCCTCGCCGGAACCTTACTTTTTGGGGGATTTCCATTATTTCATGGAATGTATACATCTCTCTTTCTCGGGTAAAAACCTACCACCAGCGAAGGGGGCTTGTTACTTCTTAATGTTTTGTTTCTTGTCGCCTTTTACACATGTACACCACCCCTCAGCAGATCCTCAACTTGCCGTGCTCTGTTAGTGTCTGTGGCAGGTATAAGTCTTTACAAACACTGCCACCAACACAGCTGAGGTTCAGTGGTGTAGTGGTTATCACGTCTGCTTCACACGCAGAAGGCCGCGAGTTCGAGCCTCGCCTGAACCTTGATGTTTTTGCTCTTCTATGAATTGTTATTTTACTTCTCTCTTGCTGGCACACACAGCGTATTGTGTTGACTGTGTCCACTGTTGATTAATTATGAAGTCACGCACAAAGTGTCTATATGAAGTGGCTAATCGACATTTACTTGGAAAAATAGATAAGCCAAACCACTCAGAATGCCTCTCTTCCCTCCATCTCTGCCACATGTGACTGAGAGGAACGATCATCAATAACCAGAGTTACTAGCCTGAGCTGGCACTCACCCTGGTTCGCTTCGCGCTCAGAAAGAGAGGCTGTCTATCGTCCTCGTGGTTTGGTAGACTGTCAGTTTTACCTGAAGTCATGGCGATGCATACTATAGAAATGATCCCTAAAAGTATGATCTTAACTAACATATGGCGGAATTTGTACCTACTTCTTTTCAAAAGGCACGCCAGTGTGGTATGCAACATCATGTAACATTCCTGCTAAATCTTTTGAAAAATCTTCATCAGGTCAATCAGTTACAGACATCGCCACCTCTGTGTACTTAGGATTCATTCCACGTTTGTGATTTGCGAAAAAAACATAGAGAGTACAGATAATGTCAACAGCTGAAGTGGTTTGTATAATGTATATTGTTTGGTGATTACATCGTGGCAATGGTTATCTCCCATTGACCGTGATTTAGACTGTATGGCTGCTCCTGTGTAAACTGTCCAGTTGAGAGAAGTTGGTGGGATGTTTGTGAGATAAGACATCAATATACATGGTGTTAACTGTCTAGTTGAGAGAAGCTGGTGGGAAGTTTGTGAGATAAGACATCATTACACCTTAATTAGCCCCCTGATCGTGATCCAATACGTTTCCAGTCATGTTTCAATGATACAAAGTCCTGATATTGGAAATGATGGAACCAGTAAGAGGAAATGCCGTGAGAGAAAAGAAAACATACAATCAATGGTACACGAAAGAGATTCTTGTTCCTTTACAGGTGGTTCCGTGGTGTAGTGGTTATCACGTCTGCTTAACACGCAGAAGGCCGCGAGTTCGAGCCTCGCCGGAACCTTACTTTTTGGGGGATTTCCATTATTTCATGGAATGTATACATCTCTCTTTCTCGGGTAAAAACCTACCACCAGCGAAGGGGGCTTGTTACTTCTTAATGTTTTGTTTCTTGTCGCCTTTTACACATGTACACCACCCCTCAGCAGATCCTCAACTTGCCGTGCTCTGTTAGTGTCCGTGGCAGGTATAAGTCTTTACAAACACTGCCACCAACACAGCTGAGGTTCAGTGGTGTAGTGGTTATCACGTCTGCTTCACACGCAGAAGGCCGCGAGTTCGAGCCTCGCCTGAACCTTGATGTTTTTGCTCTTCTATGAATTGTTATTTTACTTCTCTCCTGCTGGCACACACAGCGTATTGTGTTGACTGTGTCCACTGTTGATTAATTATGAAGTCACGCACAAAGTGTCTATATGAAGTGGCTAATCGACATTTACTTGGAAAAATAGATAAGCCAAACCACTCAGAATGCCTCTCTTCCCTCCATCTCTGCCACATGTGACTGAGAGGAACGATCATCAATAACCAGAGTTACTAGCCTGAGCTGGCACTCACCCTGGTTCGCTTCGCGCTCAGAAAGAGAGGCTGTCTATCGTCCTCGTGGTTTGGTAGACTGTCAGTTTTACCTGAAGTCATGGCGATGCATACTATAGAAATGATCCCTAAAAGTATGATCTTAACTAACATATGGCGGAATTTGTACCTACTTCTTTTCAAAAGGCACGCCAGTGTGGTATGCAACATCATGTAACATTCCTGCTAAATCTTTTGAAAAATCTTCATCAGGTCAATCAGTTACAGACATCGCCACCTCTGTGTACTTAGGATTCATTCCACGTTTGTGATTTGCGAAAAAAACATAGAGAGTACAGATAATGTCAACAGCTGAAGTGGTTTGTACAATGTATATTGTTTGGTGATTACATCGTGGCAATGGTTATCTCCCATTGACCGTGATTGAGACTGTATGGCTGCTCCTGTGTAAACTGTCCAGTTGAGAGAAGTTGGTGGGATGTTTGTGAGATAAGACATCAATATACATGGTGTTAACTGTCTAGTTGAGAGAAGCTGGTGGGAAGTTTGTGAGATAAGACATCATTACACCTTAATTAGCCCCCTGATCGTGATCCAATACGTTTCCAGTCATGTTTCAATGATACAAAGTCCTGATATTGGAAATGATGGAACCAGTAAGAGGAAATGCCGTGAGAGAAAAGAAAACATACAATCAATGGTACACGAAAGAGATTCATGTTCGTTTACAGGTGGTTCCGTGGTGTAGTGGTTATCACGTCTGCTTAACACGCAGAAGGCCGCGAGTTCGAGCCTCGCCGGAACCTTACTTTTTGGGGGATTTCCATTATTTCATGGAATGTATACATCTCTCTTTCTCGGGTAAAAACCTACCACCAGCGAAGGGGGCTTGTTACTTCTTAATGTTTTGTTTCTTGTCGCCTTTTACACATGTACACCACCCCTCAGCAGATCCTCAACTTGCCGTGCTCTGTTAGTGTCTGTGGCAGGTATAAGTCTTTACAAACACTGCCACCAACACAGCTGAGGTTCAGTGGTGTAGTGGTTATCACGTCTGCTTCACACGCAGAAGGCCGCGAGTTCGAGCCTCGCCTGAACCTTGATGTTTTTGCTCTTCTATGAATTGTTATTTTACTTCTCTCTTGCTGGCACACACAGCGTATTGTGTTGACTGTGTCCACTGTTGATTAATTATGAAGTCACGCACAAAGTGTCTATATGAAGTGGCTAATCGACATTTACTTGGAAAAATAGATAAGCCAAACCACTCAGAATGCCTCTCTTCCCTCCATCTCTGCCACATGTGACTGAGAGGAACGATCATCAATAACCAGAGTTACTAGCCTGAGCTGGCACTCACCCTGGTTCGCTTCGCGCTCAGAAAGAGAGGCTGTCTATCGTCCTCGTGGTTTGGTAGACTGTCAGTTTTGTCTAATTGGTTGTTTTCATATATCTAAATACATATTCTCCCCAACCTATTCCTCTCATTGATGTAATCTCTCTTCCTAGCATAAATAATCTGGTTCCTGACCCTATCAGCACCGTGTTCCTTACATAAACAATAACGACCTTTGACCCCTATCCCGCATACAGAACACGTATAGTTAATGTTTCCGCGCCTGATGTAATGATTGTGTATGCCGCAGTAAAAAAAATCAACACAGCGTCGGTTACAAAGGGTAGTCTTTCCCATGAGTGTAAA
This sequence comes from Haliotis rufescens, assembly GCF_023055435.1. Lineage (NCBI taxonomy): Eukaryota > Metazoa > Mollusca > Gastropoda > Lepetellida > Haliotidae > Haliotis > Haliotis rufescens. The sequence goes on from NW_025964361.1 coordinate 19,707,369, forward strand.
CTTGCAGTTATTCATGGTATATACATCTATCATATCATTTGTCTAAATGCAAATCACAGCTACACTGTGAGATATTGATTATGCATAGCCACAGCTGTCACTCTGACTTATGCATGGTATAGCTGAAAATCAATAGAGAAGTCAATCCAATAATAATAAATGTGACCTCTCGGTTCTTTTGTTCCTCTGACGGTGTATAAAACTGACTTATTGTTGGTCTCGGTATTGGGTCTAGTTTTTTCCCATAAACGAGGAAGTATTCGTGCATGGCAGATTCAACATCCTTAAACGTTTGAATTGAATGTCCTTCCTTAAGCAGTTTTTCATGAATAAAGTCTAATCTTAATGTCCTATTTCTGGCCCATTGTGACTGGGCTGCTTGGAGTTGTTCTAAAGGTTTATTATGTCTTTTCTGCTCCGAACCTCTCATACTAGAAAATAAAAAATTACTCCCCGAAAAAGCTAGAGCATTAACAATAGCTCCACCGACCATCATCGCAATTGATGCCATATGTATAATAATATAAAATATTGAAATGTTTAATTACTTCATTATGTCTTCCGGGATAAGTCCTTGTTTGATGAGCATATCCTTCGTTGCCATAGCTAATCCAATATCCAGAACCATCATTGGTATGTCATATCCATTAAAATCTAGCTTGGGAGGTGTGGCTTTAGTAATCATTTTAGCCATACGGGCATAGCCAATGGCCAAGCCGGTGACCACCGCTGAATGATACGTCGCGTTTACCAACATTTTACCGTCTGTAGCTGGAGTAGTCATGCTTCTTATAGCATTATATGAGGACTAACCTCTAATTGAACTTGTTGTTGCGGCGGGGGTGACGTTTTCTCTTCTCCGGTCTTATAAAAGAACCATACAACCGCTATACCAGCAACTCCTACTAGTGCCCATGTTTTAATCGGATTAATATTTGAATTATTTATTAATTTCGCTTTGCGCGCCAGCCCTCCCTTTCTTCCTGCAGCTATTTTCAAAGGATTCTTAGTAACTCTGGGTTGTTTTTTTGTTTTCTCATTCACATGTGGTGGTTCCGCATTCACTTGTTGTTCCGCAATCTGTTGTGTGTTCACAATCTGTTGTTCCTCGTTCACAATCTGTGGTGTCACCTGTTGTGATTGTGTTTCCGCAATCTGTTGTGTCTCCATTTATATTATTAAGTGGGCACGTATGTTTAAATTGACAATACCTAGCCGTTATTAAAGCTGTGGTGAACGGAGCTAAGAACATTCCGAATCTATGATAAAACTCACAGCTCACTGCGCTTATAGCGTGTTCGATGAATGGGTCTTTCTCGAGAGATTCGCATAAATACAGGCGATGTTCTGCCGGGATGGGGAGAAACGTACTAGCTACGGCTGTGTATAGTTGTAATATAGAAGACCCTATCGTTTTAGTCATGGTAGCTCCCAGTCTAGACTCGTAACGCGCGTACAGTTTTTTAATTTCTTCGTCTGTCATGTTATCAATTTTTTCGATGGTATAATTTTCTCCCAAATATTGGGAACATTTTCCACCGGCTACCAAAGCGGCGAGTCTTTCTCTATGTTTATCTAAAGATTTATCAGCATGTTGATGTGTTTTTTGATCTGCATCAGATTCTTTGAGCATTTATTGGATGAGTTCGTCGCATTCCATAATGTAATACCAAAGGAGATATTTAAGTCTAACATAATATAATATAACATATCCAATACATCCCGTAATAATGAACTGTTGCGAAAGAATGAGGATTTCGAACCACATTTTATGTAATATTAACCGCTAATGTTCAATTTGCTACATTTTGCTATAATTTTGCTACATTTTGCTATAATTTTGCTATAATTTTGCTATAATTTTACTATATTTTTGCTACAATTTGCTAAGCAATTGCATAAGCAGCTGGTTGATCGGTTTTTAAAACGAGTTTACAGTGCTTCGTTGCCGCTAACACTTTTCTGACTTTATCTTGTTCGCCCTTGGTATAAATGACATCATTTTCGAGTAAAAATTCCTCGAATGAATCTCGATCTTTGCAATGAAAAAGCGCTACCCATTTGGTCTGCTCTCTGAGATCTTTCAGGACAGAGTTGTATTTTTGAGTAAGTACCCAAACGCTATGTTGAGTATGCCGACCGGAGAATGCTAAATACGAAAGCATATCTTTCTTTTTTGTGAGTTCTTTACTCGCGCTGCAGTCGTCTATTATGAAAAGGGTTGATTCTCCTTTGTATTTCTCGTGACATACTCGGAGGCAGTCTTGTAAACGATCGCCGGGATCGACTCTGTGTACCCCGTCGTTATTCATTACCCAATCTCTCGATAGGTAGGTTTTATTAACGCTTATAGTCGGGCACAGAATAATAATATGATCGAAAACGTCCCGATAATGACTTTCTAAAATATCTAGAATAAAAGCTGTTTTTCCGCAGTCCGTTTGCCCGCATATGATAGCGCAGTGCGGATCTTGAGGTAAAAGATTATCAATAGATTGCTTGCACGAATCTCCCATTCTGTATATTAAGTTAATCACGTACAAATATATGTTTAATTTACCAGCCGCTTCCTGAAGCTTCGTTATCTGTATGGTGGCACCCTCGCTAGCATTTTCTATTCTCCTCCCACTGCCGTGTAATTGGTCATTGTCCGTTGTTCGCATGTCGAGCCATAGCGCGTAGTTCGTGGTGAGGTATTCACCCATCGATACACTCCCGTGAGACAGATCTTTCACGACCGCGTTAACTTCCGGAGAACGTTTTATAGAAGGAAGTTTTTTAATCTCATCCCACTGGTGATACGCTAGCATTCCTTGGCTATATAGTTGATTAGGAACGCCTTCGATAGTCAATTCTACTTTTGTAATCTTGGGATTGTAAAACTTCTCGGTATTTCTTTTAAACGCATCGGAGGGGTCCTCGAACAACATTAAAATACCCTTCAACGACCTCGTGGGAACGTTTAGATTGATATTCCACATCGTATCTTTTTTGTCCCTCGTGATCTTTCGGTGTCGCAGCACGCGATCGTACAAAATGGCTAAACTTCCGGTATACTGGTTACGAATTTGTCTGGCTAATTCGGGATCCGTTATCATATCGTACTCCAGCGAGATATTGTCAATGGAATATCTAGCATCTTCATTAGCAGATCTGATTACTCTACCGTAGTCATTAAAAGTGAGTTCGTATTCTAACCTATCGCCTAGGGATGCTTGATAAAAGGGCATGTGGGAATCTAGTAATTCAAAGTCTAGGGGAATATAGAATCTGTTACCTAATGCGTCGGCAACGGCCTTATCTTTTTCGTTGGTATCAACACCATTTTCAGCACCCACGCGCAGTCTCAATGTGTTCTTATTACAAATACCTTGGTACTGTAAGTTTTCCCGCTCTTTATGCGTTCTCCAGAGATCCATGTAGCAATAGTATACATCGCTATCGTCGATACTCAAAACCTCATTACCGCTAATTTTAATGGCGATTTTCTTAACGATAGCACGACCTATGTTCTGAACGAGCTCCCTGTTAACGTCTGTAGAAGTCAAACTAATCGTAAATGCTAGTCGGACAGTTCCCGGAACTAACACATCGTGTGCGCCGAGATTAGGAAAGCGAACCAGAAGCGTTTGATTCTGATCTATGGTACTAGGGTTATTAGTTATAGTTACAGACTGACGAATTGCTTTGACCCCTAATGGATCTCGAAGTCTACGTTGTGGGTTTAACTTGCGTCCGTACTGTGAAGACATTGTTTATATTAAAATTATGTACCCTATGTTTAATATAAAAATGACTGATTTTGATATTAATGACTTTGATCTAAGTTCCTTTGATGATCCGAATCGAACTGAAGAGGGTACTGATGAAACCAGGTTTAGTAGTCTTAACGATGAACTTTTACAATCGTCCGTCAATGATTATTACGATGCCTTAAAAGAAGATACCCCAATAGGCCGTGACTATTCAAAGTTTACGATAGATAGTAAAGGAATATTGCGACTGCGTGACTCTCCGGATATTGATCTTATGCATTCTCGTACTCGTAAGCCCCTAGCCTTGTCTACGATAGCTGCTAAACACGGCATCGGCACTGTTCGTGATAAATTAGGTTTTGTGGACTACCGACGACTTTCCGCGAAGACTACTAAGGTTCTTCGAACCGTGCATGATGAACTCGTTAATACAGATGATTTGGAAGCAGCCTCGATGGTGGCCTCGGACGGACTCGGAGAAATCTTAGATACCTATTACGATAATTCCACGTTACAGGTATCGGAGTTTAGTATTAGGGAATTACGAGGTCTTGACAAGGCAATGCGAACAATGCGGGGAGAACTCATCAATAATATAGCCAAGATATCCGAAATCGACAAGCATATAGCTAAAGAGAAAACAAAACTCGAACAGGCGGGCAATGAGTTCAGTAGACGCCGCGTAGCGGAAAGATTGCGTAACTTAGAAGACGAAAGATCGGCCCGCCTCGAAGCAGCTTCCAGTAATAGAAAGGCACTTCGTTCGCAAATCAGTCGTATTCGAGAAACTATCGATCAAGTCCTCAACGATGACACTACACTGGCCGATAAAATTAAAACATTGTTCAGAGAACAGGGAATAACCATTGCCAGTATTTTAACCGCGTTGGGATTTATTATATCGACTTTGACTCTCTCGTTAACAGGTGGCAGTACAGGTGGAGGCGGATCACCTCCTAGCGATAAAAATGGTATAAAAGAGTGGATAAAAAAGCATTTAAAAGCATTAGGTTCAGCACTGGGAAAGCTCGCTGAGAAAGCCGCGGCCGCACTTCCCGGTATAATAGGGAGTGTTGTTTCCTGGCTATTGAATTTATTAGCTAAGACCACCACTTGGCTTAGTCAAAACTTGTGGGGGTTGATCGTAGCAATTGCAGGGCTGCTGTACGTATTTGCTAAGAACTATTTAACCAAATCAGTTCGCTAAGAACTATTTAACCAAATCAGTTCGCTAAGAACTATTTAACCAAATCATGAGTAAACCAACCGAGACTCCACCCACTACAAGCGCTGTTTTTTCATCGATATGTTGTTGATTTTTAGCCTCAATATGCGGTGGTACTTGTGCGTGTGCGTTTGTAGATGGTTGTGCATTAGTAGAAGTTTTAGCGATAGTTGGTGTTTGCGGCTTGACTATTCCCTTTTCGCCCGTGATCGTTTGCGTTATTAATTCAACGTTAATATCTGAATTTATACCTGGTTTTTGTTGATCGGTAGCGATAACAATTTTATTATTATAGCCTATCACTTGACCGATCTTAAGTTCCATATTACTCGGAGACATGTATAGTCCCGGCGCATAAACGAAGTCCACTTTGGATTGAGCGTACTGTAATGCATCTTGAAAACGCTTTATTGACGATGGTATGTCAACTGGTGAATTAATGGCGTCCTCCACGTTTGCGACAAACTGTTTTTGTGCATCGAGCGCCGTCCCAGAACCGATAATGGACGTTCGTGTTTGCGATTGTGCTCCGAGAATTGCCCATACATAAGTTCTTATCGATTCATTAAATCTTACAAATCCTGGGTTAGTAAAATTATTTTCCGTTTTATCATTAAGAAATTCATTCCAAGCGTTTGCGGTATCGTTCATTTGTATAAATTTTGTAACAATATAAGCCAAACCACCCTTAAAACTCATAAGAGAACCTCTCCAATCGTTACTCGAAAGTTCCCAGCCATGATTAAGATTATGCAATCTTACAAAAAGATTGTCTATCTGTAAGAATTTAAATGGATCGAATGGTTGATGAGTTTTTTTAACTAAATCATCGCTTACTTCTTTAACAGTTCTTTGTCCGCTGTACGGAACACCTAGACCATGGTTTGCTCCTTTAATGCGCCAATCTTTACTCGTAGAAACATTAAATTCATTACAAATACGCTCATACGCGGACCTATCATAATTATTAATTGTGGAATTCCACGCTCGATCCTGCGGTAAAGGAGCACTAATTTCTTTAAGTATACGTCTAATCTGATAATACACGTGAAATAATAAAACAGACTTATTTAGCATAAATCCTGGGGCATTAACAGATACGCCACATCCCGTTGTGGCACACCATATGGCAAAGTTTAACTGATTCTGCCAAAATTGCATAGGATTGTGAAACCAATCGTGCACCATTTTATCGCTAGTTGCCGTGACCCTGTAATTTTCAAAGATATCGGGGAATTTAACGAAAAATTCAGCACCAGAGGCAGTTACTATAATCGATTGATTAGTAATGTATCTCGATTTCATATTTAAGTTATGATATAGTATCATTGTATATTTAATATGTATGTTACACTCCCGGGAATAACAAATGGTCAGTCTATTGAACTGCTTCATACTATCGATAACTCGGATGGACAACTCGAAGTAGCTCTATGCGATGTAACGTATTACCAACGGTGGACCAATATAAGTGCTGCGAGAAAAAATAATGAGATATTTATAATAGATGACCAAAATAGAATTAATAGAATTTTTACTATACCTGATGGGTATTACAGCATAAGCTCACTCAATGATTATTTTAAGGCTGATATAGAATTTTTAAATACTATTAAATTTAGTATCACACAAAATGAGTCGAATTGGACAATGAAAATCATCAATGGAAACGAAAAAATAATTATTGGTGAGAACTTAGCATACACACTTGGATTGGGAAGAAGAAAAACAACATTACCACCCGACGTAACAATGTTTGTACCTAATACATTACCCGATTTAGTTCCCTATAAAGAGTTGTTCATTCATCTTGATCAAATAAGCACGACGGATAATATTCAACAAGAAAGTCCTTCAACTCTTCTCAGAGGTGTTCCAGTGAAAAATGAAAAATATAATAGCGGTAGAACGGAATCTTTCTTGTTATTACAATATAAAAAATTAAAGCGGGGTATTATTTCAGACCTTAAAATTTCTGTATTAGATGTAAAACACCAACCAGTACATATAGGATACTTAAGTGTAACACTCCATATTATATAATGGTTGATTCCATATTTAAGTTATGATATAGTATCATTGTATATTTGATATGTATGTTACACTCCTGGGAATAACAAATGGTCAGTCTATTCAACTGCTTCGTACTATCGATAACTCGGATGGACAACTCGAAGTCGCTCTATGTGATGTAACGTATTACCCACTGTGGACCAATATAAGTGCTACGAGGGGTTATAATAATGAGACAGAAATAAATGGTAAAAAATACATTATACCTGATGGGTATTACAGCGTATGCTCACTCAATGATGAATTTTTTAAGCCTAATGGAATTAGTCTAACACAAAATGAGTCAAATGGGTAACTGATTTTAAACGCTGGAACAAAGGATGTAAAGCTTTACATGAACTTAGCATACACACTTGGATGGGGAGGAGAAATAACAGTAATCAAGACATCAGATCAGGGACTCTATTTACCCGATTTAGTTCCCTATAAAGAGTTGTGCATCCATCTTGATCAAATCAGTACGACAGATAATATTCAACAAGAAAGTCCTTCAACTCTGCTAAGAAGTGTTCCAGTGAAAAATGAAAAATATAATAGCGGTAGAACGGAATCTTTCTCAACATTACAATATAAAAAATTAAAGCGGGGTATTATTTCAGACCTCAAAATTTCTGTATTAGATGTAAAACACCAACCTGTACATATAGGATACTTAAGTGTAACACTCCATATTAAAAATAATGGTTGATGCATCAGGCCCTGGAACAGTAAGACAATGTAATACAATTGCGCTTTCCGATCTCGGAGACACAGAAGGATTTGGTAAACACGGTACCGATGGTAAGTTATACGCTTTACACTTACACGATAATGTATACAATCGGAAAGAAGTTACATTCACGGGTAATCTAGGAGATTTAAGCGATGTTGATGTTAGTAGACTCCTTAAAAACACTTCGTACAATATTACTCGCAACGACGATAATAAATGGACTATGATCGAAGCAAACATCGAGTGGCTACTGAATATCGTCATTACCCCACCTTATGTGATGATGGGTAAGGGACATAATTTAACTAAGATAATAAATAGTGGCATCGTACTCGCGGCTTATATCCCGTCAAAACGAAAAAGTGTGTTAGTTACCCCCCTGCCAGAAAACCCAGGTCATATGTTATATAGTCGTCCGACCTTAAGAAATGTTACTTTAAATTTGGTTACTGAATTCGAAGATATTAAAGATAACTTGAGTGCAATACCTAATCTTTCTACGCTTATTATTGAAGTCTTGTTCGGAGATGCACCGGAAGATGCCTTCGATATATTACCAGGTCTATCGATTAAATGGCTAAAGAAACACCAACGTCAACGTTGCAGTATTATTCATATCGGAGCATCGCCCGTTGCAACCCTCGAGGGGGTCCAAATTATTAAAAGTGACAGTATTTCTCTTTCTAAGATATTCTTGCCGTATAATATACATTTGATAAGATTGATGTATAGTCTCAAAACATTTAAGCAAGACCAATTAAAGACTATTATATGATCGTTATATACACTATGAGTTTATATCCGACGCTCGGTGAAGCATTTGAAAAGATGGAAACTGTTGATGGATTTCGATTACATCAAATAAGCGACATAAAACATCGAATAGGGAAGGAGAGGGAGTTGAGACTTGGATTGTATAAAAAGTATCGCAGAGCCGTGAATGCTCTGGACGGAGTTGACACCGTGCTTTTAGTATCTGGCATGGGACTCGGTGTAGCGGGTATCGGTTTACTATCAACTATAATCGCCGCGCCTATCGTGCTCGGCATGGAAATAACCGCTGGAGTCTCGGGACTGGCAGGAATAGCGATAAAATTCATTTCTCGTAGGTTACAAAAGAAAGCATCAAAACACGATAGTATTCGGCTACTCGCCGAAGCAAAGTTGAACAGCATTGAGGATCATATTTCGACAGCAATGGCCGATTGTAAGATATCCGAGGATGAGTTTCGTTTAGTGCTGTCGGAACTCACCAAATACAACGAAATGAAGCAGGAGATTTGATCAAAATCTCGCAAGACCAGTGGTATTAGCGAAGATGAGAAAAAAAAGTTCATAGAACAGGGGAGGCAACAAGCGCGTCAATTATTCCGTGCCAAAACCAAAGAACTGGTTGGAGATTAAAAATAGATTGTTTACTATCGTGTGATTACATTTAGACAAATGCTAACATAAATATATAATAATGGAGAAAGCTATTCAATGGAAAGAATTACCACAAGGTTTTTATTATATCAGTGATGCCAAACCAACCAAATACGGTTATCAATTGTTTCTTATCAATTTACAAGAAGAGTGTAGTTATATAGTCTGGTCTCCTAGTAAAATGAACCAAGAACTTAATAAAAATGTTGAATATCGCTTTATCGATAAAAATAATAAAGAATATTTTTATTACCATTTAGACTCATCTAAAGCAATGATTGGCCCCAGGTATTGGTGAGCTAGAGCCAATTTAACTTAATCTCATGACTATCGTTGAATCGCATAATCATTTTGGCATAAAAAATTCCATCTGTAGTAGCAGTATAGGTATATAAATCCAGCTCCAGTGGAAGTGAGCCAGAACCCCTATTACCTATACTACTGCAGGTATAAGTCTTCACAAACACTGCCACCAACACAGCTGAGGTTCAGTGGTGTAGTGGTTATCACGTCTGCTTCGCACGCAGAAGGCCGCGAGTTCGAGCCTCGCCTGAACCTTGATGTTTTTGCTCTTCTATGAATTGTTATTTTACTTCTCTCTTGCTGGCACACACAGCGTATTGTGTTGACTGTGTCCACTGTTGATTAATTATGAAGTCACGCACAAAGTGTCTATATGAAGTGGCTAATCGACATTTACTTGGAAAAATAGATAAGCCAAACCACTCAGAATGCCTCTCTTCCCTCCATCTCTGCCACATGTGACTGAGAGGAACGGTCATCAATAACCAGAGTTACTAGCCTGAGCTGGCACTCGCCCTGGTTCGCTTCGCGCTCAGAAAGAGAGACTGTCTATCGTCCTCGTGGTTTGGTAGACTGTCAGTTTTACCTGAAGTCATGGCGATGCATACTATAGAAATGATCCCTAAAAGTATGATCTTAACTAACATATGGCGGAATTTGTACCTACTTCTTTTCAAAAGGCACGCCAGTGTGGTATGCAACATCATGTAACATTCCTGCTAAATCTTTTGAAAAATCTTAATCAGGTCAATCAGTTACAGACATCGCCACCTCTGTGTACTTAGGATTCATTCCACGTTTGTGATTTACGAAAAAAACATAGAGAGTACAGATAATGTCAACAGCTGAAGTGGTTTGTACAATGTATATTGTTTGGTGATTACATCGTGGCAATGGTTATCTCCCATTGACCGTGATTGAGACTGTATGGCTGCTCCTGTGTAAACTGTCCAGTTGAGAGAAGTTGGTGGGATGTTTGTGAGATAAGACATCAATATACATGGTGTTAACTGTCTAGTTGAGAGAAGCTGGTGGGAAGTTTGTGAGATAAGACATGATTACACCTTAATTAGCCCCCTGATCGTGATCCAATACGTTTCCAGTCATGTTTCAATGATACAAAGTCCTGATATTGGAAATGATGGAACCAGTAAGAGGAAATGCCGTGAGAGAAAAGAAAACATACAATCAATGGTACACGAAAGAGATTCATGTTCCTTTACAGGTGGTTCCGTGGTGTAGTGGTTATCACGTCTGCTTAACACGCAGAAGGCCGCGAGTTCGAGCCTCGCCGGAACCTTACTTTTTGGGGGATTTCCATTATTTCATGGAATGTATACATCTCTCTTTCTCGGGGAAAAACCTACCACCAGCGAAGGGGGCTTGTTACTTCTTAATGTTTTGTTTCTTGTCGCCTTTTACACATGTACACCACCCCTCAGCACATCCTCAACTTGCCGTGCTCTGTTAGTGTCCGTGGCAGGTATAAGTCTTTACAAACACTGCCACCAACACAGCTGAGGTTCAGTGGTGTAGTGGTTATCACGTCTGCTTCACACGCAGAAGGCCGCGAGTTCGAGCCTCGCCTGAACCTTGATGTTTTTGCTCTTCTATGAATTGTTATTTTACTTCTCTCTTGCTGGCACACACAGCGTATTGTGTTGACTGTGTCCACTGTTGATTAATTATGAAGTCACGCACAAAGTGTCTATATGAAGTGGCTAATCGACATTTACTTGGAAAAATAGATAAGCCAAACCACTCAGAATGCCTCTCTTCCCTCCATCTCTGCCACATGTGACTGAGAGGAACGGTCATCAATAACCAGAGTTACTAGCCTGAGCTGGCACTCACCCTGGTTCGCTTCGCGCTCAGAAAGAGAGGCTGTCTATCGTCCTCGTGGTTTGGTAGACTGTCAGTTTTACCTGAAGTCATGGCGATGCATACTATAGAAATGATCCCTAAAAGTATGATCTTAACTAACACATGGCGGAATTTGTACCTACTTCTTTTCAAAAGGCACGCCAGTGTGGTATGCAACATCATGTAACATTCCTGCTAAATCTTTTGAAAAATCTTAATCAGGTCAATCAGTTACAGACATCGCCACCTCTGTGTACTTAGGATTCATTCCACGTTTGTGATTTGCGAAAAAAACATAGAGAGTACAGATAATGTCAACAGCTGAAGGTGTTTGTACAATGTATATTGTTTGGTGATAACATCGTGGCAGTGGTTATCTCCCATTGACCGTGATTGAGACTGTATGGCTGCTCCTGTGTAAACTGTCCAGTTGAGAGAAGTTGGTGGGATGTTTGTGAGATAAGACATCAATATACATGGTGTTAACTGTCTAGTTGAGAGAAGCTGGTGGGAAAATTGTGAGATAAGACATCATTACACCTTAATTAGCCCCCTGATCGTGATCCAATACGTTTCCAGTCATGTTTCAATGATACAAAGTCCTGATATTGGAAATGATGGAACCAGTAAGAGGAAATGCCGTGAGAGAAAAGAAAACATACAATCAATGGTACACGAAAGAGATTCATGTTCCTTTACAGGTGGAGTCGTGGTGTAGTGGTTATCACGTCTGCTTAACACGCAGAAGGCCGCGAGTTCGAGCCTCGCCGGAACCTTACTTTTTGGGGGATTTCCATTATTTCATGGAATGTATACATCTCTCTTTCTCGGGTAAAAACCTACCACCAGCGAAGGGGGCTTGTTACTTCTTAATGTTTTGTTTCTTGTCGCCTTTTACACATGTACACCACCCCTCAGCAGATCCTCAACTTGCCGTGCTCTGTTAGTGTCCGTGGCAGGTATAAGTCTTTACAAACACTGCCACCAACACAGCTAAGGTTCAGTGGTGTAGTGGTTATCACGTCTGCTTCACACGCAGAAGGCCGCGAGTTCGAGCCTCGCCTGAACCTTGATGTTTTTGCTCTTCTATGAATTGTTATTTTACTTCTCTCTTGCTGGCACACACAGCGTATTGTGTTGACTGTGTCCACTGTTGATTAATTATGAAGTCACGCACAAAGTGTCTATATGAAGTGGCTAATCGACATTTACTTGGAAAAATAGATAAGCCAAACCACTCAGAATGCCTCTCTTCCCTCCATCTCTGCCACATGTGACTGAGAGGAACGGTCATCAATAACCAAAGTTACTAGCCTGAGCTGGCACTCACCCTGGTTCGCTTCGCGCTCAGAAAGAGAGGCTGTCTATCGTCCTCGTGGTTTGGTAGACTGTCAGTTTTACCTGAAGTCATGGCGATGCATACTATAGAAATGATCCCTAAAAGTATGATCTTAACTAACACATGGCGGAATTTGTACCTACTTCTTTTCAAAAGGCACGCCAGTGTGGTATGCAACATCATGTAACATTCCTGCTAAATCTTTTGAAAAATCTTAATCAGGTCAATCAGTTACAGACATCGCCACCTCTGTGTACTTAGGATTCATTCCACGTTTGTGATTTGCGAAAAAAACATAGAGAGTACAGATAATGTCAACAGCTGAAGGTGTTTGTACAATGTATATTGTTTGGTGATAACATCGTGGCAGTGGTTATCTCCCATTGACCGTGATTGAGACTGTATGGCTGCTCCTGTGTAAACTGTCCAGTTGAGAGAAGTTGGTGGGATGTTTGTGAGATAAGACATCAATATACATGGTGTTAACTGTCTAGTTGAGAGAAGCTGGTGGGAAAATTGTGAGATAAGACATCATTACACCTTAATTAGCCCCCTGATCGTGATCCAATACGTTTCCAGTCATGTTTCAATGATACAAAGTCCTGATATTGGAAATGATGGAACCAGTAAGAGGAAATGCCGTGAGAGAAAAGAAAACATACAATCAATGGTACACGAAAGAGATTCATGTTCCTTTACAGGTGGTTCCGTGGTGTAGTGGTTATCACGTCTGCTTAACACGCAGAAGGCCGCGAGTTCGAGCCTCGCCGGAACCTTACTTTTTGGGGGATTTCCATTATTTCATGGAATGTATACATCTCTCTTTCTCGGGGAAAAACCTACCACCAGCGAAGGGGGCTTGTTACTTCTTAATGTTTTGTTTCTTGTGGCCTTTTACACATGTACACCGTGGCAGGTATAAGTCTTTACAAACACTGCCACCAACACAGCTGAGGTTCAGTGGTGTAGTGGTTATCACGTCTGCTTCACACGCAGAAGGCCGCGAGTTCGAGCCTCGCCTGAACCTTGATGTTTTTGCTCTTCTATGAATTGTTATTTTACTTCTCTCTTGCTGGCACACACAGCGTATTGTGTTGACTGTGTCCACTGTTGATTAATTATGAAGTCACGCACAAAGTGTCTATATGAAGTGGCTAATCGACATTTACTTGGAAAAATAGATAAGCCAAACCACTCAGAATGCCTCTCTTCCCTCCATCTCTGCCACATGTGACTGAGAGGAACGGTCATCAATAACCAGAGTTACTAGCCTGAGCTGGCACTCACCCTGGTTCGCTTCGCGCTCAGAAAGAGAGGCTGTCTATCGTCCTCGTGGTTTGGTAGACTGTCAATTTTACCTGAAGTCATGGCGATGCATACTATAGAAATGATCCCTAAAAGTATGATCTTAACTAACACATGGCGGAATTTGTACCTACTTCTTTTCAAAAGGCACGCCAGTGTGGTATGCAACATCATGTAACATTCCTGCTAAATCTTTTGAAAAATCTTAATCAGGTCAATCAGTTACAGACATCGCCACCTCTGTGTACTTAGGATTCATTCCACGTTTGTGATTTGCGAAAAAAACATAGAGAGTACAGATAATGTCAACAGCTGAAGTGGTTTGTACAATGTATATTGTTTGGTGATTACATCGTGGCAATGGTTATCTCCCATTGACCGTGATTGAGACTGTATGGCTGCTCCTGTGTAAACTGTCCAGTTGAGAGAAGTTGGTGGGATGTTTGTGAGATAAGACATCAATATACATGGTGTTAACTGTCTAGTTGAGAGAAGCTGGTGGGAAGTTTGTGAGATAAGACATGATTACACCTTAATTAGCCCCCTGATCGTGATCCAATACGTTTCCAGTCATGTTTCAATGATACAAAGTCCTGATATTGGAAATGATGGAACCAGTAAGAGGAAATGCCGTGAGAGAAAAGAAAACATACAATCAATGGTACACGAAAGAGATTCATGTTCCTTTACAGGTGGTTCCGTGGTGTAGTGGTTATCACGTCTGCTTAACACGCAGAAGGCCGCGAGTTCGAGCCTCGCCGGAACCTTACTTTTTGGGGGATTTCCATTATTTCATGGAATGTATACATCTCTCTTTCTCAGGTAAAAACCTACCACCAGCGAAGGGGGCTTGTTACTTCTTAATGTTTTGTTTCTTGTCGCCTTTTACACATGTACACCACCCCTCAGCAGATCCTCAACTTGCCGTGCTCTGTTAGTGTCCGTGGCAGGTATAAGTCTTTACAAACACTGCCACCAACACAGCTGAGGTTCAGTGGTGTAGTGGTTATCACGTCTGCTTCACACGCAGAAGGCCGCGAGTTCGAGCCTCGCCTGAACCTTGATGTTTTTGCTCTTCTATGAATTGTTATTTTACTTCTCTCTTGCTGGCACACACAGCGTATTGTGTTGACTGTGTCCACTGTTGATTAATTATGAAGTCACGCACAAAGTGTCTATATGAAGTGGCTAATCGACATTTACTTGGAAAAATAGATAAGCCAAACCACTCAGAATGCCTCTCTTCCCTCCATCTCTGCCACATGTGACTGAGAGGAACGGTCATCAATAACCAGAGTTACTAGCCTGAGCTGGCACTCACCCTGGTTCGCTTCGCGCTCAGAAAGAGAGGCTGTCTATCGTCCTCGTGGTTTGGTAGACTGTCAATTTTACCTGAAGTCATGGCGATGCATACTATAGAAATGATCCCTAAAAGTATGATCTTAACTAACACATGGCGGAATTTGTACCTACTTCTTTTCAAAAGGCACGCCAGTGTGGTATGCAACATCATGTAACATTCCTGCTAAATCTTTTGAAAAATCTTAATCAGGTCAATCAGTTACAGACATCGCCACCTCTGTGTACTTAGGATTCATTCCACGTTTGTGATTTGCGAAAAAAACATAGAGAGTACAGATAATGTCAACAGCTGAAGTGGTTTGTACAATGTATATTGTTTGGTGATTACATCGTGGCAATGGTTATCTCCCATTGACCGTGATTGAGACTGTATGGCTGCTCCTGTGTAAACTGTCCAGTTGAGAGAAGTTGGTGGGATGTTTGTGAGATAAGACATCAATATACATGGTGTTAACTGTCTAGTTGAGAGAAGCTGGTGGGAAGTTTGTGAGATAAGACATGATTACACCTTAATTAGCCCCCTGATCGTGATCCAATACGTTTCCAGTCATGTTTCAATGATACAAAGTCCTGATATTGGAAATGATGGAACCAGTAAGAGGAAATGCCGTGAGAGAAAAGAAAACATACAATCAATGGTACACGAAAGAGATTCATGTTCCTTTACAGGTGGTTCCGTGGTGTAGTGGTTATCACGTCTGCTTAACACGCAGAAGGCCGCGAGTTCGAGCCTCGCCGGAACCTTACTTTTTGGGGGATTTCCATTATTTCATGGAATGTATACATCTCTCTTTCTCAGGTAAAAACCTACCACCAGCGAAGGGGGCTTGTTACTTCTTAATGTTTTGTTTCTTGTCGCCTTTTACACATGTACACCACCCCTCAGCAGATCCTCAACTTGCCGTGCTCTGTTAGTGTCCGTGGCAGGTATAAGTCTTTACAAACACTGCCACCAACACAGCTGAGGTTCAGTGGTGTAGTGGTTATCACGTCTGCTTCACACGCAGAAGGCCGCGAGTTCGAGCCTCGCCTGAACCTTGATGTTTTTGCTCTTCTATGAATTGTTATTTTACTTCTCTCTTGCTGGCACACACAGCGTATTGTGTTGACTGTGTCCACTGTTGATTAATTATGAAGTCACGCACAAAGTGTCTATATGAAGTGGCTAATCGACATTTACTTGGAAAAATAGATAAGCCAAACCACTCAGAATGCCTCTCTTCCCTCCATCTCTGCCACATGTGACTGAGAGGAACGGTCATCAATAACCAGAGTTACTAGCCTGAGCTGGCACTCACCCTGGTTCGCTTCGCGCTCAGAAAGAGAGGCTGTCTATCGTCCTCGTGGTTTGGTAGACTGTCAGTTTTACCTGAAGTCATGGCGATGCATACTATAGAAATGATCCCTAAAAGTATGATCTTAACTAACACATGGCGGAATTTGTACCTACTTCTTTTCAAAAGGCACGCCAGTGTGGTATGCAACATCATGTAACATTCCTGCTAAATCTTTTGAAAAATCTTAATCAGGTCAATCAGTTACAGACATCGCCACCTCTGTGTACTTAGGATTCATTCCACGTTTGTGATTTGCGAAAAAAACATAGAGAGTACAGATAATGTCAACAGCTGAAGGTGTTTGTACAATGTATATTGTTTGGTGATAACATCGTGGCAGTGGTTATCTCCCATTGACCGTGATTGAGACTGTATGGCTGCTCCTGTGTAAACTGTCCAGTTGAGAGAAGTTGGTGGGATGTTTGTGAGATAAGACATCAATATACATGGTGTTAACTGTCTAGTTGAGAGAAGCTGGTGGGAAGTTTGTGAGATAAGACATGATTACACCTTAATTAGCCCCCTGATCGTGATCCAATACGTTTCCAGTCATGTTTCAATGATACAAAGTCCTGATATTGGAAATGATGGAACCAGTAAGAGGAAATGCCGTGAGAGAAAAGAAAACATACAATCAATGGTACACGAAAGAGATTCATGTTCCTTTACAGGTGGTTCCGTGGTGTAGTGGTTATCACGTCTGCTTAACACGCAGAAGGCCGCGAGTTCGAGCCTCGCCGGAACCTTACTTTTTGGGGGATTTCCATTATTTCATGGAATGTATACATCTCTCTTTCTCGGGGAAAAACCTACCACCAGCGAAGGGGGCTTGTTACTTCTTAATGTTTTGTTTCTTGTGGCCTTTTACACATGTACACCGTGGCAGGTATAAGTCTTTACAAACACTGCCACCAACACAGCTGAGGTTCAGTGGTGTAGTGGTTATCACGTCTGCTTCACACGCAGAAGGCCGCGAGTTCGAGCCTCGCCTGAACCTTGATGTTTTTGCTCTTCTATGAATTGTTATTTTACTTCTCTCTTGCTGGCACACACAGCGTATTGTGTTGACTGTGTCCACTGTTGATTAATTATGAAGTCACGCACAAAGTGTCTATATGAAGTGGCTAATCGACATTTACTTGGAAAAATAGATAAGCCAAACCACTCAGAATGCCTCTCTTCCCTCCATCTCTGCCACATGTGACTGAGAGGAACGGTCATCAATAACCAGAGTTACTAGCCTGAGCTGGCACTCACCCTGGTTCGCTTCGCGCTCAGAAAGAGAGGCTGTCTATCGTCCTCGTGGTTTGGTAGACTGTCAATTTTACCTGAAGTCATGGCGATGCATACTATAGAAATGATCCCTAAAAGTATGATCTTAACTAACACATGGCGGAATTTGTACCTACTTCTTTTCAAAAGGCACGCCAGTGTGGTATGCAACATCATGTAACATTCCTGCTAAATCTTTTGAAAAATCTTAATCAGGTCAATCAGTTACAGACATCGCCACCTCTGTGTACTTAGGATTCATTCCACGTTTGTGATTTGCGAAAAAAACATAGAGAGTACAGATAATGTCAACAGCTGAAGGTGTTTGTACAATGTATATTGTTTGGTGATAACATCGTGGCAGTGGTTATCTCCCATTGACCGTGATTGAGACTGTATGGCTGCTCCTGTGTAAACTGTCCAGTTGAGAGAAGTTGGTGGGATGTTTGTGAGATAAGACATCAATATACATGGTGTTAACTGTCTAGTTGAGAGAAGCTGGTGGGAAAATTGTGAGATAAGACATCATTACACCTTAATTAGCCCCCTGATCGTGATCCAATACGTTTCCAGTCATGTTTCAATGATACAAAGTCCTGATATTGGAAATGATGGAACCAGTAAGAGGAAATGCCGTGAGAGAAAAGAAAACATACAATCAATGGTACACGAAAGAGATTCATGTTCCTTTACAGGTGGTTCCGTGGTGTAGTGGTTATCACGTCTGCTTAACACGCAGAAGGCCGCGAGTTCGAGCCTCGCCGGAACCTTACTTTTTGGGGGATTTCCATTATTTCATGGAATGTATACATCTCTCTTTCTCGGGGAAAAACCTACCACCAGCGAAGGGGGCTTGTTACTTCTTAATGTTTTGTTTCTTGTCGCCTTTTACACATGTACACCGTGGCAGGTATAAGTCTTTACAAACACTGCCACCAACACAGCTGAGGTTCAGTGGTGTAGTGGTTATCACGTCTGCTTCACACGCAGAAGGCCGCGAGTTCGAGCCTCGCCTGAACCTTGATGTTTTTGCTCTTCTATGAATTGTTATTTTACTTCTCTCTTGCTGGCACACACAGCGTATTGTGTTGACTGTGTCCACTGTTGATTAATTATGAAGTCACGCACAAAGTGTCTATATGAAGTGGCTAATCGACATTTACTTGGAAAAATAGATAAGCCAAACCACTCAGAATGCCTCTCTTCCCTCCATCTCTGCCACATGTGACTGAGAGGAACGGTCATCAATAACCAGAGTTACTAGCCTGAGCTGGCACTCACCCTGGTTCGCTTCGCGCTCAGAAAGAGAGGCTGTCTATCGTCCTCGTGGTTTGGTAGACTGTCAATTTTACCTGAAGTCATGGCGATGCATACTATAGAAATGATCCCTAAAAGTATGATCTTAACTAACACATGGCGGAATTTGTACCTACTTCTTTTCAAAAGGCACGCCAGTGTGGTATGCAACATCATGTAACATTCCTGCTAAATCTTTTGAAAAATCTTAATCAGGTCAATCAGTTACAGACATCGCCACCTCTGTGTACTTAGGATTCATTCCACGTTTGTGATTTGCGAAAAAAACATAGAGAGTACAGATAATGTCAACAGCTGAAGGTGTTTGTACAATGTATATTGTTTGGTGATAACATCGTGGCAGTGGTTATCTCCCATTGACCGTGATTGAGACTGTATGGCTGCTCCTGTGTAAACTGTCCAGTTGAGAGAAGTTGGTGGGATGTTTGTGAGATAAGACATCAATATACATGGTGTTAACTGTCTAGTTGAGAGAAGCTGGTGGGAAAATTGTGAGATAAGACATCATTACACCTTAATTAGCCCCCTGATCGTGATCCAATACGTTTCCAGTCATGTTTCAATGATACAAAGTCCTGATATTGGAAATGATGGAACCAGTAAGAGGAAATGCCGTGAGAGAAAAGAAAACATACAATCAATGGTACACGAAAGAGATTCATGTTCCTTTACAGGTGGTTCCGTGGTGTAGAGGTTATCACGTCTGCTTAACACGCAGAAGGCCGCGAGTTCGAGCCTCGCCGGAACCTTACTTTTTGGGGGATTTCCATTATTTCATGGAATGTATACATCTCTCTTTCTCGGGGAAAAACCTACCACCAGCGAAGGGGGCTTGTTACTTCTTAATGTTTTGTTTCTTGTGGCCTTTTACACATGTACACCGTGGCAGGTATAAGTCTTTACAAACACTGCCACCAACACAGCTGAGGTTCAGTGGTGTAGTGGTTATCACGTCTGCTTCACACGCAGAAGGCCGCGAGTTCGAGCCTCGCCTGAACCTTGATGTTTTTGCTCTTCTATGAATTGTTATTTTACTTCTCTCTTGCTGGCACACACAGCGTATTGTGTTGACTGTGTCCACTGTTGATTAATTATGAAGTCACGCACAAAGTGTCTATATGAAGTGGCTAATCGACATTTACTTGGAAAAATAGATAAGCCAAACCACTCAGAATGCCTCTCTTCCCTCCATCTCTGCCACATGTGACTGAGAGGAACGGTCATCAATAACCAGAGTTACTAGCCTGAGCTGGCACTCACCCTGGTTCGCTTCGCGCTCAGAAAGAGAGGCTGTCTATCGTCCTCGTGGTTTGGTAGACTGTCAATTTTACCTGAAGTCATGGCGATGCATACTATAGAAATGATCCCTAAAAGTATGATCTTAACTAACACATGGCGGAATTTGTACCTACTTCTTTTCAAAAGGCACGCCAGTGTGGTATGCAACATCATGTAACATTCCTGCTAAATCTTTTGAAAAATCTTAATCAGGTCAATCAGTTACAGACATCGCCACCTCTGTGTACTTAGGATTCATTCCACGTTTGTGATTTGCGAAAAAAACATAGAGAGTACAGATAATGTCAACAGCTGAAGTGGTTTGTACAATGTATATTGTTTGGTGATTACATCGTGGCAATGGTTATCTCCCATTGACCGTGATTGAGACTGTATGGCTGCTCCTGTGTAAACTGTCCAGTTGAGAGAATGTGGTGGGATGTTTGTGAGATAAGACATCAATATACATGGTGTTAACTGTCTAGTTGAGAGAAGCTGGTGGGAAGTTTGTGAGATAAGACATCATTACACCTTAATTAGCCCCCTGATCGTGATCCAATACGTTTCCAGTCATGTTTCAATGATACAAAGTCCTGATATTGGAAATGATGGAACCAGTAAGAGGAAATGCCGTGAGAGAAAAGAAAACATACAATCAATGGTACACGAAAGAGATTCATGTTCCTTTACAGGTGGTTCCGTGGTGTAGTGGTTATCACGTCTGCTTAACACGCAGAAGGCCGCGAGTTCGAGCCTCGCCGGAACCTTACTTTTTGGGGGATTTCCATTATTTCATGGAATGTATACATCTCTCTTTCTCAGGTAAAAACCTACCACCAGCGAAGGGGGCTTGTTACTTCTTAATGTTTTGTTTCTTGTCGCCTTTTACACATGTACACCACCCCTCAGCAGATCCTCAACTTGCCGTGCTCTGTTAGTGTCCGTGGCAGGTATAAGTCTTTACAAACACTGCCACCAACACAGCTGAGGTTCAGTGGTGTAGTGGTTATCACGTCTGCTTCACACGCAGAAGGCCGCGAGTTCGAGCCTCGCCTGAACCTTGATGTTTTTGCTCTTCTATGAATTGTTATTTTACTTCTCTCTTGCTGGCACACACAGCGTATTGTGTTGACTGTGTCCACTGTTGATTAATTATGAAGTCACGCACAAAGTGTCTATATGAAGTGGCTAATCGACATTTACTTGGAAAATGTAAGAAATGAGTATTGTAGTGGCAGTAAAATGTACAATACTTGTAACTGTATAAAATTATTCAATTATTTCAGGCCATGTAATTTTGGTTTGAACGTATTAATGTAATAACTTTCTTTTATCTTTCTCAGTGCATCATTGTCACATTTGTAAAACGGGAATATCACAAAATTTGGTGTTTTATTCCCGACACACTGATCAATGTGTTGACTGAGTGGGATACACCGGCAAGAGGAGTCCCTTATTTGTTGTCGATGGATCTTCACTGTCGCTCTTAGGGTGTCCTCTGTTCAAGTTTTTCGAAGCACAATTCATATTTTCACGGTCATAGAAAGTTTTTCCGCCTTTGACTGTAAAAGAACAACACTGTAAAACATGAGGGCAAGTACCACAATTTGGCCTGTTACACTTTTGTACTGTTTTACATTCTTGTTTTTCATTTGAGAAAGAAGCCCTAGTAAATCTGTTTCAGATTTTGGCTTTGTCTATTACTCTTTTTTGTATTTAGTGATATTTTTTGTTTTAGTTCTTTAGCTCTCAGCTTTAGTTCCTTCTTTAAGGAATACAGTGTTACCGGGTTTTGGGGATTAAAGGTTAAACAAAAGGGAGAACACTCTCGTAAGGTTTATCTTATGGTTTTAAAATATCACAACGGTTTTGTGATTTAGTTATTGTTTATTGCGTCTTCTACTATTTTTCTAGGGTAGTTTCTTTCTAATAGTGACTCAGTTTATCGAGTCTATCTTGTGCACGATCTGAATTAGATACTATCGCGCAGATTCTACGTGCTAATGAATAAGGGACACTGTTTTAGTATGACGGGGTGACAGGAATTGTAATTGAGGTATTGCTTGGAATCGGTTGCTTTTGTAATATACATCTGTTTCAATGTTATTGTTCGAAACTGTAACCATTACATCTAGAAACAATAGATTGTTATCGCTCATCTCTAATGTAAAGGTTAAATTTGGATGGAGTGTCTGTAAAATATCTATCAAACATTGTAGATCGTCTTCATTCCGATTTCACAGAACCAAACAATCATCTAAAAATCTTTTCCATTTGTCTTGAAATCCCTGTCAAAATTCAGTGGCGAATTTTTCATCATTTTTTAGTACAGTTTTCCTCCAAATAACCAAGTACAAGAGTTGCATAAGTAGGGGCCATTTTTTTCCCCATTGCTGTGCCTTTAACTTGTTTGTAATGAGAACCATCAACATTAAAAGTATTATTGTTTAGAATAAATTTGATAATGAATTCAGAGGCAATGTCTTCTCCAATTTCCGAACGGTGTTTATTTATCCAGTATTCAGTAGCTTCTATGCCGAGATCATGGGGAATGTTTGAATATAAACTTACTACATCAAAACCTACTAACTTTGTAATATTTTCGACTGAGGCGGGAAGTTTGGTTCAGAATGTCAGTGGTATCTTTTATGTAGCTCTTGACATGTTTAGTTATGGGTTTTAACACTTTATCCATAAGGTCACTGATTCTGTGTGTGGGACATTTGGGCCCCGCAATTATTGGCCGTAATTAACGGGGGGGATTTTGACATAAGCAGTATTCAATGTTCGACAATTTTCTTGGATCTGTGCGCTCTGATGAACTTTAGGGAGACCATAAAAATTACTTTCTTTCGATTCAAAATTAATTAAATAATCCTCTTTGTCTTAGTAAGGCATTGAGAATGTGAATATACTAATTATTTAAGATTAAGTAATACAGATTTCTCCGAACTGTCTGAAAGCTTTCTGTAACAAGATTCATCTTTCCCACATTCATTACTGTCCATAATTAATATAGCGCCTCCCTTGTCAGCTTCTTTAATCTCAATTGACTCGTTGTGTCATAATCTGTTTAGAGACTTGTTATGTTTGGTTTACCTCTTTGAGGGTTTACAGTAAAGGGTAAATCTCTGAGGCGGTTAATAACATTGTCTAACTCTTTGTTACTACCAGGTTTTGGAGTGAAGGTGCTTTTGTTTCTAACTTATGAAGTATCTTCGTTATTGGCATCAATATCAAAATGATTTAGTAATCTCAATTTTCTACAAAAAATCAGACTTATCTGTTTCTAGTTCACGTCAATCCTGTTTCGATGGAGTATGGGTGAACTTCATACCTTTAAGTAATACAGAAATGTCCTCCTCTGTCAGGTCTACATAAGATAAGTTGATCACTTTAGGTTCAATTGCTAACATCTAAACCGAGCTAGCGCCACTCTCAATTTACTGACGGTCACACAGCTAAGATACAACTCTGTACCAAACAATACCTTGAATAGAGAATAAGAGAAAGATTTACTACCCTTTGAACCTCGCTGTCACTAAAAAAGAACTATGTATATTTATTTTTTCGGCATATGTTTCATGGCGTTTGTTCTGACTGTCGTCAATAAGTCCTCCGTACATACAGCAACCTATGTTATTTATGAACACCCATAGTGACATGTGTATTTCATCACGTGCATATCATCATGTCTATCTCTTCACGTGCATGCCTTCATGTCTATGTCTTCACGTGTATGTCAGCATGTGCATGACATGTCAGCATGTGTATCTCAGTATGTATATTTTTTCATGCATGTGTTTTTCATCATGCGTATGTCAGCATGTGTTTCTCATCATGTGTAAGAAAAACTCATGTGCATGTAAGGGCGTACGTGTCAGCATGTGTGTCAGGGTGTATGTGTTAGCATGGGTTTTAGGATGTATGTGTCAGCATGGGTGTCACTATGTGTGTCAGGATGTATGTGTGGGGAGGGGAGGTGAAATTGGGGTTAAGGTCGCGTCCAAGATTATTGCACTTATATAGCGACGTGGATGCACGTGTGTGTGTGTTTTGCTGCTTGTACTAGACCGGACTGAGATACCATGCCGCAGTTTAACATGGATATCCCACTCAGACACAGTATACTGACTCCGAGCCGACCAGTACTTGCTTAATCCCCTTAATGCCGAGCGCCAGACAGGGTAACAACAAGTACCATCTTTTAACGTCTTTTGGTATGACGCGGCCGGGGATCGAACCCCCGACCTTCCGCTCTCCGGGCGGATGCTCTACCCCTAGACCAAGGAGGCGGTGATGTGTTTCAGGGCGTTTGTGGCAACATGTGTGTCAGCATGTGTGTCAGGATGTATGTGTCAGCATGGGTCTCAGGATTTGTGTCAAGATGTATGTGTTAGCATGTATTTCAGGATGTTTGTGTCAGCATGGGTGTCAGGATGTATGTGTCAGTATGTGTGTCAGGATGTATGTGTCAGCATGTGTGTCAGGATGTATGTGTCAGTATGTATGTGTCAGCATGTGTGTCGGGATGTATGTGTCAGTATGTGTGTCAGGATGTATGTGTCAGCATGTGTTTCAGGATGTTTGTGTCAGCATGTGTGTCAGGATGTATGTGTCAGCATGTGTGTCAGGATGTATGTGTCAGCATGTGTGTCAGGATTTATGTGTCAGCATGTGTGTCAGGATGTATGTGTCAGTATGTGTGTCACGATGTATGTGTCAGCATGTGCGTCAGGATGTATGTGTCAGCATGTGTGTCAGGATGTATGTGTCAGCATGTGTGTCAGGATGTATGTGTCAGCATGTGTGTCAGGATGTATGTGTCAGCATGTGCTTCAGGATGTATGTGTCAGCATGTGTTTCAGGATGTTTGTGTCAGCATGTGTTTCAGGATGTATGTGTCAGCATGTGTTTCAGGATGTTTGTGTCAGCATGTGTTTCAGGATGTATGTGTCAGCATGTGTGTAAGGATGTATGTGTCAGCATGTGTTTCAGGATGTTTGTTTCAGCATGTGTGTCAGGATGTATGTGTCAGCATGTGTGTCAGGATGTATGTTTCAGCATGTTCTTCAGGATGTATGTGTCAGTATGTGTGTCAGGATGTATGTGTCAGCATGTGTTTCAGGATGTTTGTGTCAGCATGTGTGTCAGGATGTATGTGTCAGTTTGTGTGTCAGGATGTATGTGTCAGCATGTGTGACAGGATGTATGTGTCAGCATGTGTGTCAGGATGTATGTGTCAGCATGTGTGACAGGATGTATGTGTCAGTATGTGTGTCAGGATGTATGTGTCAGCATGTGTGTCAGGATGTATGTGTCAGTATGTGTGTCAGGATGTATGTGTCAGCATGTGTTTCAGGATGTTTGTGTCAGCATGTGTGTCAGGATGTATGTGTCAGTTTGTGTGTCAGGATGTATGTGTCAGCATGTGTGACAGGATGTATGTGTCAGCATGTGTGTCAGGATGTATGTTTCAGCATGTGTCAGGATGTATGTGTCAGTATGTGTGTCAGTATGTGTGTCAGGATGTATGTGTCAGCATGTGCTTCAGGATGTATGTGTCAGTATGTGTGTCAGGATGTATGTGTCAGCATGTGTTTTCAGGATGTATGTGTCAGTATGTGTGTCAGGATGTATGTGTTTCAAGATGTTTGTGTCAGCATGTGTGTCAGGATGTATGTGTCAGCATGTGTGTCAGGATGTATGTGTCAGCATGTGCTTCAGGATGTATGTGTCAGCATGTGTGTCAGGATGTATGTGTCAGCATGTGTGTCAGGATGTATGTGTCAGCATGTGTTTCGGGATGTTTGTGTCAGCATGTGTGTCAGGATGTTTGTGTCAGCATGTGTGTCAGGATGTATGTGTCAGTATGTGTGTCAGGATGAATGTGTCAGCATGTGTGTCAGGATGTATGTGTCAGCATGTGTTTCAGAATGTTTGTGTCAGCACGTGTTTCAGGAAATGAACGAATAGTTGTATACATGAGTATCTTTCTCTTGCGTATATGCAAATACAAACAAGACGCATGTATTATGCACAAGATATATATATATATATATATATATATATATATATATATATATATATATATATATATATATATATATATATATATATATATATATATATATATATAGTGAGTGAGAGAGAGAGAGTGATATGCACTTTGTATTTAAATTATATACAACTAGAATGTAAAGAAAGAATTGTATTTACTATCTTCTCACAAGTTATCTCGTCCAAACAAATAGATCCTGATATGTTCATTGCAGTTTACGGAGACGAGGAAAGCATATATAGAGGTCTTTGTGTATCAATAACGCCTAGAGCGACAATAAAAAACAAGCTGGGACTCTTTCCCCGTGTCCCATGCCGTCCCCAACTGATGGTGATGAAAGACTACAATACCCTGCCACGCCCACCGTGTAAATTACGGTATGGACTTTTGATCTAGATGCATAGATTACTGACAAGATTAAACCTTTCTGAATAATATCATGTGTTGTAATCAGCTGTAAAATGTCAAGATCATGCCAATTTAAATTGTTGTCAAATTAATCTTTGATCTGTCATGTTTATTGCCATTGCAATTATGTGAAACCAAGAAACTAACAGTATTGATTTGTCAGCTGACAGGTACATGGACTACGTTTGAACTTAATTATACTTCACTCAGCAAAACATCAACAAGGAAACGTTTAAATGATGGGATGATATCGAATACGCGTGAGGGGAATTTGAAGATATTTAATGAAGACACAGTATAGAAATATATCTGAATATAAAATATATTTATGAAAAGTATGTAAATGTGAGGCCGACCAGTCGTGTAGGCAGCACACACGTGAAAGGGGCGATAGTGCCCAAATCGACTACTAATGCACCAAGTCGATGAAATAGTTTCCCATAACCTCTGTTGACCTCTGTTTCTGTAAAATACATATTCATTTTATAATTTAATTTGTCCCCAAATGAGGGATCCAAATTGCTTAACAGAATGTGTGTTCATGAACAGCTTCCACAAACTACGTGTGCATATAATGCAAATTATTTTCGTACAATATTGCTGCTCCCTGTCAAGTTCTCTCACGTACCTCTAAAAGTAATAAGGCTATTTCCATAATGCAAATTCCACATCACCGAGGGACATGCTCAATGTGCAGCACGGCATATATACATATACACAACAGAGAGGGGACAGTAAGATAACACTAATAAACATATACAGACGACATAAAGGGGGCAGAAATTAAATGATGTGAGATGCAATTCCCTATTTTGACTGTAACATATATTCACGTGTTATTTCAGGTGAACAAATGACTTGCCTTTGCATGTGTTTGTGACGGGTGCCACCGGTGGGGCAGGACCTTTTCGCGAACACCTGGTACCATCACTTAGTCTATTTGACAGTGATTCATAAACTCCTGCTCATGATGTAGTCGGAATCGTACATTCGACTCTGATTATAACAGGGATTTCTTATGAACGATGAAAGGGTTTTGCCCTCTTTATTTGTATGGATCCATATATATTAGGCAATACGGATCAGAGCCAGCTCCCTGTAATGTGATTGTAGGCTTCTGTGACCACACATTTCATAGAGGCCTTACGACAAATGATCGTAGTCCTATCTGATTCAGTTGTAGCTCTCAAAGAGGTACGATTTGAGCCCAATTTCTTTTAAAAAATGATACTAGGTGCACTTTTTTTCTTCTTGTTTTTGGGGTGGGTGGGTGGGTGGGGGGTGGGGGGTTGCAGGGAAGAGAGTTTCATAGTGAGGCACCTGCATGACAGAAGGATCGAGCACTGAAGGATTCTAGTTTGTATTTTAGTAGACAAGAGGAGTTGGTAATTTGATTGGAGATTCTGGTGGGTTTGTATTAGAGAAACAGTTCTGGTTCGCCTGATGACCAGTGCATGCTGGTTAATGCTGTTCATCGCCGACTAATAGATTGATTTAAGTACGTATTTATATCCATATATACGTCTTTGAGTGATGTAATAGTATGACAGTGACGATCCATTAATGAAAAGGAAATACAGAGAGAAACATATATATCGCGTATGTTGAATTTTACCGCGGAGTGGCGTCCAAGACGTGTCGTTACGTAAGCGTCCAAGGAACCGGTATCCTAGGGTACCTCTCTGTAATCTGCTTTTGGCTAGGGTACATTTCTGTATACAAAAACGTACCTGGGCTACATATATGTAGTACCCGTGCCGGCAACGACCCCTTCTACTTCAGGATAGACATCTACATGATGTGCAGGAAGGGACGGTATCCCAATAGGAGTGTCTACCAGCAGGCAGGATGGATGATTGGCATCCCCGAGCCATCAACCATGAGGTGAGGTACCATGTGTCACGTACCCTTGCTGAGTGTGTGAGGTCGTATCCGTTACTCACTCCAGTGTTTGACTAGTCCAGACTATTTTCGGGCCATCGCTGGGGCTAATGCTATATCTAGAAAGATTATTAATCTGTTAGTCTTGCAAACATATACTTACCACAGGAGCGATACTACAGACAAGTGTAATGAAGGCATCGTGTAGGTAGAGATCTCAAATGAAGATACACTGTGCAAAATGTGTTTAGAACAATAACTGTTGGCTTGTCAGCACCATGCCTGTAGGTGTGGGTTTCACCAAACGTATATGACATGTGACATTTTGGCTTGCCCTCAGCTGATTTGCTGTAATGTAAATGAAGTACTGCCCAAATCGACATTAAATTCAACTCTAACATATTTATACAAACATTCATAAGTCGATGATATCAGAATGAATTTTATAACTCCGAAACATAGAAATATAATGACAGAATAATAATAATAATATGAGTTTAAATATTTGCACGCAATCCAATACCATAGAGCTGTGCCGAATTTCGTTATGGTTTACAGCAAACACATGCATTTTTCAAGAGATAATTTGTTTGTCAATGGAATTGTTTGTATTGGAATTCATAAGCTATGCATATCAGACGTTAATTGCACCTGACATATACATTATTGTCCCTTTTGGGTTTCCCAGTGCTGTGGACACATAAATATACATGGTTTGCGACATATGATATGCCCCTGCTGGAGACGTCCCGTAACATTTATGGGTGCAGTGTCAGACATGTGTGTGCCTGAACTAAAATAAAAACCTGTACGGGGACATATAGTGCGGCCATTACGCGTTCGTATGATGCCTGTAATTTCAAAGCTATAAGCGTTAGCTCTAGACATGCTCCATAAAGATGCCAGTGCATGTATAGAGGCAAGTAAGAAGTGATGACAAGTAACGTAGTACCAACACTAATGTTTGGATTCATATATATCAATTTCTAGAATTCCAATTAAACAACGTTACTTATTTTGTGTGTATATATATACTGAAACGTAAAAGAAACGTCACCATGGATAGATGTATGAGAAACCTTATTTGTCCAAACACTGTAAACATACTTTGAGACATATTAAAAAGATGAAACTTGGCAAAACTAATCATCAAGGTTGAAATTAAAGTCTCAAATGTTCTTAAAGTGAATCACAACACTAGTCTCTGAGAGAATTGCATCACAAGTCGGTATCTCGTGTGTCCGCAATGTGCATTGATGACTGCCGTGCAACGTTGATGCATGGAATGGATGAGGCGGTTGATGAAGGCCATAGGCATTTGAGCCCACACTCCGAGGGACGCCTGGCGCAGTTCAACTGCTGTTGTCGGCCTTGGTCGGACGTCATTCAGCCGTCTTTGAATCTCGTCCCACAGGTACTCAATGGGATTTTAATCGGGACTGAGGGCAGGCCGCTGTATGGTTCTGATGCCATTCTGCTGAAGGAAGTCTCTTGTTGCTCTCGTAGTGTGGGCACGGGCGTCATCATGCTGAAACTCGTGTTTGCGGCGATGTTGCCAAATGAGGTATGGCGTGTGGTCTCAAGACTTGATCAATGTACCCAGCTGCTGTGACACCATTGCCTCTCCCTGGACCGATGTTCTGGAAGACCACAGGGCCGACCTTCTGTGCAAGACCAATTCCACCCCATACCATGATGCTCGGACCACCCCCCACGAATCTCTCCCAACAATACAAGCATCCAAATAACGTTTCCCACGGCGTATCTCTCTCTCTCTCTCTCTCTCTCTCTCTCTCTCTCTCTCTCTCTCTCTCTCTCTCTCTGAAGATGGCCCCGGCGATGACGTCCTCGGTGTGGCCTTTGACAGTGGAAGTGTCAATCTGACGATCCTGACGTCGTGTAGTGACCTTTGGTCTTCCACTACGTGGTCGGTCATCTGCAGTGTTGGTGGTCTGGTACCGTTGATGGAGCCTGTATATGGTCCTTACGTGGACTTGAAATGCAATGGCTACTTGCCGGGCGGTTTGTCTAGCTTGCTTGCAAGGGCTTGGTTTTCTTGTCAATCTTGGCATGTGGTAGCAATTCAATAACGAATGAATGTTATCCGATCTCGGGATGATTTTTATAGGGCAAGAAATGGGGGATCGCATGTGCATTTCAATTTACACGGAACTCACGTGCATCGGGTTACCATGGTCGTTGTCGTGATGCGTTTGGGCGATCGGTTATATTTTCATCTGCTTTTGCGGACAAGGTAATGTTAAATTTTAGAAACTTTGACAAAAATTACCCAGATATTTAAATGACAACTTTTCATGCAATGTTACTTGGGGTGACGTTCCTTTTGCGGTTCATTATAATTACATAAAATGTTGAGTAGTTGCTGTGTAACTTATAATCTGCAATACCAGTTTAACATACATGTAGCTTTTTCCAACGACTTCACACAACCCCCTGCATACATTGTTTTATGGTGCACTGCATTGGAAACACCCATCTGTGCCGAAACCTATGACTTATTGTTGCTGGGTGAAATGTTCATTTGTTTACTAATGACCAGTGTCCGTTCAGTCACACGGATCGCATTACGTTTGTGTTCCAGGTGGCATAGGTTGACCTGATGGGCCGGACAACTAAACTGACCGCTTTCAATGGTCAATCCGAGCCAGGTGCAGGGGAACAGTCAGAGATGCCAAGGAAATCTCTGTTTTCTTTAAAAGCCAAGTTCCCTTGGTGTATTACACAGTGGTCAGTTTAATGACAATCAAATGGTCAATTGTGTTTGCATGACACTTGAGTGTGATGGTCAGTGTATAGATCACAAGTCAATGACGATGAGCATTGTTTGATATGTAAATATTTTCTTTTCCATTCTGAAAGGTTACTTTTGGAAAAATGGGTATATGGGATTGTTTGGTCCATATAGAATCGGAAACAGGAAGAGTGTAAATGCGCATCTCACCTAACGTGAAACAGGCAACCAGAAAGCGTGCGTTCATTGTGTTGTGACAAAACGTTTTGCTGACCCGCACCTAGGGCAGGTGTAGAAACTATCATATTTAGTCCACTAGTCCTTATAATGATAACATATAACAAAACCCTTAAAAATGGCAAATTTCTACTGGTCCTTATGTTATATTAACTATTGGCCAGTTTGGCATGGACTACATGACTAGTGCCAATTTCTAACGCTGTAGGGTTGTGTATAGGTTTGTCGATTGTGTTTTGTATACTTCCCAGTGAACTCATGTAATCAAAACATGCGATACATTTCTCCCCTAGGCAGCAAATCTTCTATCTGATATTATATCAAGAATGGTTATCTGAGCATGAGTGAGTGAGTGAGTGATTTTCCGAGACAGACGTTTATTCTGAGCAAATAAAGCGAACTTGGGATGATTTAGTTCTCACGTGCACATCTCTATATTGACAGTAGATATCTGGATGTCATGTGAGATCTTAAATAAACAAAATAACATGTACACTTGTACAAACGTTATCAAAACGTTACTAGACTGTGCTAAAACAGTCGCCGAAACACTGCAAACTGCGAGGTCCAAATCACAACCCGTTAGTTTGAAAAGGTTGGTTCGTCACAGCGGTGGAAACAGCAGCGTTTTGAGGCCGCATTAGTCGACGCACTGTGCTATGGCGTGTCCGTGTCGCAGGTATTCGAGCCTATCGCCCCTTCCGCCGAGTGGCCTTGACCAATGAGCGTCAACGTCGAAGACTGGGAAAGGACAGTACAACGTTAAAAGATCCGTGACTGGTAGAAACTGTTTTTAAGTGACCGAAATCAGATTCTGCTTATTCCATAATGATGGCCTTGCTCGCATTTATCGTCGCAAAGAGAAGGGTTTGGGGGAATAATCGTCAGGCTGCATTCAGGCAGCTGATAAACCTATATAACCTCATCTCATCTCTGAGGCTTCAGAGGAGGGAAAAGAAATGAGCCGTTTATTGTGAGACACAAAGGTATTATCCAGTGTTTATCTCAATGCTGGTGTAAGTCAGGGATGTGTGCGAGGACCACTGTTGTTTATCGTTTATATTGTTGAAGAAATTGAGGGCAAGATGCGTCTTTGTTTCTGACGATATTTCAATATAAGTCATCATAGATTCTTTTAAACGTTATTGCAATATCTGGATTTAGACGTAAGTTTTGATCTTTGGAAGCGGGCCGTCCAAAAACAGTAGGTTATCATTTTATTTGAAGAATACGGAAATTGATAGACAATTATACGTACTTAGGTGTTATGTTTAGTAGAAACAGAAATTTCAAGCCAAAATGTTAAGCGAAGAGTGCATCTAAAACCATGTTCTGTCTTCTAAAAAACGATTCCTTTGGATTGCTTACTTAAGGTTTTTGTTTTGACGTAATGATACTACCAATATTTTTATATGGTTGTGAAAATTTGGCATACGAAAATATGAACATAATTGAAAAGACCCAGCTAAAATTCCTTAAACTAGCATTGGGTCTTAGAAATGAGACCCCCAAATGTTATGGTTTATGGAGAACAAGGTAGAATACCTTTATCATTTTATAAACGGGTAGTTAACTTTTGGCATAAACTGTGTGAACCCGGACCTGCACCGAAACTATCGACAATTATTTACAAGTTTGCTCATTTGCAATTGTTCTCCAATAATAAACAAAATGCCTTTATAAGAAATGTGAGGCAAATACTTAATTACTGTGGTCTGCCCTATGTATTTTATGACCCACAAATCGTCTCCAGCGAAGTGGCTTACTGCTCAGAAAGAAACAACTTTAAACATCAGTTTGATCAAAATTGGAGATCAGACGTCGAAGTTCAAAAGCGTATTATTATTATAAATATTTAAAAGATAGCCAGTCATTTGAAAACTTTCTTCTCCTATCTAAACATATTTATTATCCTAATCTAAAACATAGAACCTGTAACCATAATCTACCTGTCGAAGTTGGCCGTTGGCTGGGTATAGATAGAGAATTTAGGACATGTGAACTGTGTATGTCGCAAGCTATAGCCGATGAATTCCACTACATGTTTAAATGTGAAGCGTTCCGTGAATCTAGATCTAAACTTATCTCGAATAAATAAACGCAATTTCCGAATATAATAAAATACAAAAAAATGTTGAGTACCAGAAATGTAAAAGAAATCAAGAACCTTGTAAAATTCATATGTATAATAGCTAAGTACCTTTGAGTGTAACTGTATATGTGTGTTTGCTTATGTAAGTGTTACGGTTTAAATGTTCGTACAAATCTTCAAGCAAAATGTTTATCGCCAAATATCTGTACAGTATAACCGACATCTTGTTAAATATTGATTATTATCATATTAAGAAACTTTTTTTTCTCCTGTACCACCGTGGGTGTTTTTTTTTAGAAATAAATGATGATGATTATCCAGCTGCGGCAGTCAGCCACGTGTATTAATAATGAATTTGGTTTAAATTTCAAACTGGGTCAACAGAGAATTTAACATTTTAATCAATACCCCGGACACTAGTCGTAAACATATAAACTTAAACTTCGGTTCTAGATTCTGTCAAATTATGCATTGTCGTCTCAGGTTCGGTTGCAGCGAACTAATCGCTCATAAATTCAAGCGACATATATCGAACAGATCTGACCACAGCTGTGGTAATCCTTTCTTCATGCATTTTCTATTTTCATGCAGAAACTATCCAAACATTAGAAATAATATGTATTTTAATAGCCATGGATAAAAGCTGAAAACAGCTGAATGCGGCAACGCTTCATTTAGTGACTCAATCAACATGGACATTCTGAAATCAGTCGACGATATAATTATTAAAAGCAAAAGATTCGAATAGCAATAATAATATAAATCAATTTGGGATAAAAATCGAAATTTTGATACTGTATCACTTTAGCTAGGACATAATTAGCTCTAGCTTACGGTTACAGATGTAGATGCATAATATATTTATTTTAAACATAATTATGTTTATATCAATTCACCAGCTGAAATCTGTTTTTCCCGGTTCCGTGTTTATATAAGCAATGTTTTGCTTGCTTACCAATCCGAATTTCTTTTGTGTAAAAAACACATCTAAACCATACCCGTATAAGATACATCACCATAGAAAAATCATTTGTTGTTTGTTTCATCTAATTTATTTGCTGTAAAATATTTTGGAACTAGTGTATGGACGACCTACACATGCAAGCTATACATTGTGAATGTCTTGTAAATATCATTTACCACTGGTCTGCACCTAAGACGGTCCACCTTTAGGGCACGGTCCTGGTTGTTTACGCGTCCATGCTATTTCAATGGGTCGTGTGTCCTCACAGTCTTTTCCCTTGCTACTGCGAACATACAGAAGTGAATCCTTTCACTACTGGATCTAACTGAAAACGTTTTCCAAAGACGTTATTGTACCGGGTTGTTTGCTAAGTGGGAAGGAAGTGGGGTGCTTATCCTCGTGATAAGCATTCCCACACAGCTTACCTGTGTAGTCTTCTCTTTGAGAACTATACATATATTTGGAAAACTATCAAAAAGAACTCAATTATGTCAAAGTAAGATTCACAGATTAAGATTAAAACACTGGAATTGATTACACATTAACACACTGGTGTTGATCCCACATCAAAACACTGGTGTGGATCCCAAATAAAATCATTAAGATACTGGAGTGGATTACACACTACAACACTGTAATGGATAAAAAACATTACAACACTGTAGTGGATAAAACAAAAACAAACCTGGAGTGGATTACACACTACAACACTTGAGTAGATTACACACTTCAACACTTGAGTGGATTAAACACAACAACACTGTAGTGGATAAAACAAAAAAAACCTGGTGTGGATTACACACTACAACACTGGAGTGGATTACACACTACAGCACTGGAGTGGTTTAACACACTACAGCACTGGGGTAGATTACACACTACAGCACTTGAGTGGATTACACACTACAACACTTGAGTGGATTAAACACTACAGCACTGGAGTAGATTACACACTACAACACTGCTGTGGATTACACACTTCAAGACTTGAACGGATAACACACTATAGCACTGGAGTAGATTACACACTACAACACTTGAGTAGATTACATACTACAACACTTGAGTGGATTAAACACAACAACACTGTAGTGGATAAAACTAAAACAAACCTGGAGTGGATTACACACTACAACACTTGAGTGGATTAAACACTACAGCACTGGAGTAGATTACACACTACAACACTGCTGTGGATTACACACTTCAAGACTTGAACGGATTACACACTACAACACTTGAGTGGATTAAACACTACAGCACTGGAGTAGATTACACGCTACAACACTGCTGTGGATTACACACTTCAAGACTTGAACGGATTACACACTATAGCACTGGAGTAGATTACACACTACAGCACTGGAGTAGATTACACACTACAACACTTGAATGGATTACACACTACAGCACTGGAGTAGATTACACACTACAACACTTGAACGGATAACAAACTACAGCACTGGAGTAGATTACACACTACAACACTTGAATGGATTACACACTACAGCACTGGAGTAGATTACACACTACAACACTGGTGTGGATTACACACTTCAACACTTGAATGGATTAAACACTACAGCACTGTAGTGGATAAAACAAAAACAAACCTGGAGTGGATTACACACTACAACACTTGAGTTGATGAAACACTACAGCACTGGAGTAGATTACACACTACAGCACGTTAGTGGATTAAACACTACAACACTTGAGTGGATTAAACACTACAGCACTGGAGTAGATTACACACTACAACACTGCTGTGGATTACACACTTCAAGACTTGAATGGATTACACACTACAGCACTGGAGTAGATTACACACTACAACACTTGAGTAGATTACACACTACAACACTTGAGTGGATTAAACACAACAACACTGTAGTGGATAAAACAAAAACAAACCTGGAGTGGATTACACACTACAACACTTTAGTGGATTAAACACTACAGCACTGGAGTAGGTTACACACTACAACACTTGAGTGGATTACACACTACAACACTTGAGTGGATTAAACACTACAGCACTGGAGTAGATTACACACTACAACACTGCTGTGGATTACACACTTCAAGACTTGAATTGATTACACACTAAAGTACTGGAGTAGATTACACACTACAACACTTGAGTAGATTACACACTACAACACTTGAGTGGATTAAACACAACAACAATGTAGTGGATAAAACAAAAACAAACCTGGAGTGGATAACACACTACAACACTTGAATGAATTACACACGACAGCACTGGAGTAGATTACACATTACAACACTTGAATGGATTACACACTCCAGCACTGGAGTAGATTACACACTACAACACTTGAGTGGATTACACACTACAGCACTGGAGTAGATTACACACTATAACACTTGAATGGATTAAACACAACAACACTGGTGTGGATTACACACTACAACACTTGAATGGATTACACACTACAACAATTGAGTGGATTAAACACAACAACACTGGAGTGGATTACACATCAACACAGTGGTGTGGATCCCGAATAAAATCATTAAGATACTGGTGTGGATTACACACTACAACACTGGAGGGGATTACACGCGACAACAATGGATTGGATTACACACTAGATCACTGGAGTGGATTACCTACCACCACACTGGAGTAGACTACACACTACAACACTGGAGTGGATTACACACTTGAATGGATAACACACTACAACACTGGTGTGGAGTACACACTACATCACTGAAGTGGATTACACACTACAACACTGGAGTGGATTACACACTACAACACTGGAGTGGATTACATGCGACAACACTGGAGTGGATTACATACTTGAATTGATTACACACTACAACACTTCTGTGGAGTACACACTACATCACTGGAGTGGATTACACGCGACAACAATGGATTGGATTACACACTAGATCACTAGATTGGATTACCTACCACAACACTGGAGTGGACTACACACTTCAACACTGGAGTGGATTACACACTTCAATGGATTACACACTACAACACTGGTGTGGAATACACACTACATCACTGAAGTGGATTACACACTACAACACTGGATCGGACTAAACACTTGAATGGATTACACTCTAAAACACTGGTGTGGATTACACACTACAAAACTGGAGTGGATTACACACTACAACACTGGTGTGGATTACACATTTGAACACTGGAGTGGATTACACACTTGAATGGATTACACACTACAACACTGGTGTGGATTACACACTTCAACACTGGATCGGATTACACACTTGAATGGATTACACACTGCAGCACTGGAGTAGATTACACACTACAACACTGATGTGGATTACACACTACAACACTGGAGTGGATTACACACTACAACACTGGCGTGGATTACACACTCAACACTGGTGTGGATTACACACTACAACACTGGAGTGGATTACACACTGCAACACTGGTGTGGATTACACACTTCAACACTGGAGTGGATTACACACTACAATACTGGAGTGGATTACACATCAATACACTGATGTAAATCCCACATTAAAACACAGGAATGGATTACACATCAACACACTGGTGTGGATCCCGAATAAAATCATTAAGATACTGGTGTGGATAACACACCACAACACTGGAGGGGATTACACGCGACAACAATGGATTGGATTACACACTAGATCACTGGAGTGGATTACCTACCACAACACTTGAGTGGACAACACTGGAGTGGATTAAACACTTGAATGGATTACACACTACAACACTGGTGTGGAGTACACACTACATCACTGAAGTGGATTACACACTACAACACTGGAGTGGATAACACACTACAACACTGGTGTGGAGTACACACTACATCACTGAAGTGGATTACACACTACAACACTGGAGTGGATTACACACTACAACACTGGAGTGGATTACACGCGACAACAATGGATTGGATTACACACTAGATCACTGGAGTGGATTACCTACCACAACACTGGAGTGGACTACACACTACAACACTGGAGTGGATTACACACTTGAATGGATTACACACTACAACACTGGTGTGGAGTACACACTACATCACTGAAGTGGATTACACACTACAACACTGGAGTGGATTACACACTTGAATGGATTACACACAAAAACACTGGTGTGGATTACACACTACACCACTGGAGTGGATTACACACTACAACACTGGTGTGGATTACACACTTCAACACTGGAGTGAATTACACACTACAACACTGGTGTGGATTACACACTACAACACTGGTGTGGATAACACACTTCAACACTGGAGTGGATTACACACTTGAATGGATTACACACTTCAGCACTTGAGTAGATTACACACTACAACACTGGCGTGGATTACACACTACAACACTGGAGTGGATTAAACACAATACAACACTGGTGTGGATTACACACTGCAGCACTGGAGTAGATAACACACTACAACAGTGATGTGGATTACACACTACAACACTGGAGTGGATTAAACACAATACAACACTGGTGTGGATTACACACTACAACACTGGTGTGGATTAAACACATCAATCCTGAAGTGGATTACACACTACAACACTGGTGAGGAGTACACACTACAACACTGGAGTGGATTACACACTACAACACTGGTGTGGATTACACACTTCAACACTGGAGTGGATTACACACTACAATACCGGTATGGATTACACACTACAACACTGGTGTGGATTACACACTACAACACTGGAGTGGATTAACCACTTGAATGGATTAGACACTGCAGCACTGGAGTAGATTACACACTACAACACTGGAGTGGATTACACACTTCAACACTGGAGTGGATTACACACTACAACACTGGTGTGGATTACACACTACAACACTGGTGTGGATTACACACTACAACACTGGAGTTGATTACACACTACAACACTGGTGTGGATTACACACTACAAAACTCGTGTGGATTACACACTTCAACACTGGAGTGGATTACACACTTGAATGGATTACACACTTCAGCACTTGAGTAGATTACACACTACAACACTGGCGTGGATTACACACTACAACACTGGTGTGGATTACATACTTCAACACTGGAGTGGATTACACACTTTAATGGATTACACACTGCAGCACTGGAGTAGATTACACACTACAACAGTGATGTGGATTACACACTACAACACTGGAGTGGATTAAACACAATACAACACTGGTGTGGATTACACACTACAACACTGGTGTGGATTAAACACATCAATCCTGAAGTGGATTACACACTACAACACTGGTGAGGAGTACACACTACAACACTGGAGTGGATTACACACTACAACACTGGTGTGGATTACACACTTCAACACTGGAGTGGATTACACACTACAATACCGGTATGGATTACACACTACAACACTGGTGTGGATTACACACTACAACACTGGAGTGGATTAACCACTTGAATGGATTAGACACTGCAGCACTGGAGTAGATTACACACTACAACACTGGAGTGGATTACACACTTCAACACTGGAGTGGATTACACACTACAACACTGGTGTGGATTACACACTACAACACTGGTGTGGATTACACACTACAACACTGGAGTTGATTACACACTACAACACTGGTGTGGATTACACACTACAAAACTCGTGTGGATTACACACTTCAACACTGGAGTGGATTACACACTTGAATGGATTACACACTTCAACACTGGAGTGGATTACAAACTACAATACTAAAGCGGATTACACATTAAAACACTGGAATTGATTAAACATTACAACACGGGATGGATTACGCAACACACTAAAACACTGGAATTGATTACATATTTACACATTTGAATGGATTATTAGTACACACTACAACACTGGAGAGGATTACACATTAAAACACTGGAGAGGATTACTCATTAAAACACTGGAGAGGATTATACATTTAAACACTGGAGGGGATTACACATTAAAACACTGGAGAGGATTACACATTTAAATACTGGAGAGGATTATACATTTAAACACTGGAGGGGATTACCCATTAAAACACTGGAGAGGATTACACATTAAAACACTGGAGGGCATTACACATTAAAACACTGGAGAGCATTACACATTAAAACACTGGAGAGGATTACACATTAAAACACTGGAGAGGATTACAAATTAAAACACCAGAGAGGATTACAAATTAAAACACCGGAGAGGATTATAAATTAAAACACTGGAGAGGATTACACATTAAAATACTGGAGAGGATTACACATTAAAACACTGGAGTGGATTACACATTAAAACACTGGAGAGGATTACACATTAAAATACTGGAGAGGATTACACATTAAAACACTGGAGAGGATTACACATTAAAACACTGGAGAGGATTACACATTAAAATACTGGAGAGGATTACACATTAAAACACTGGAGAGGATTACACATTAAAACACTGGAGTGGATTACACAATACAACACTGGAGTGGATTACACATTACAACACTGCAGGGCAGTTGATCGCGCAGTAGCACTCGACATTGGTTCTCAAAATAATATTTGAGAGTTGAATGCAAATGCGAATTATTTAGTTAGAATATCACAATGATAAGACATTACTGCGACCGTTGGCCCTGGTGTGTCGACTCATGAGGGGTCAACTGCTAAATAAGAAATTATAAAAGGAATCAGAACTAGAATAATCCTCATCATGAAAGTATCGAGTTACTGAAGCTCTGGTTTTAAAGGTCTTACTGTAGAAAGTAAGGAGCATACGAATTGAGTTCGTCATTTAGAAATATCGGATATTGTAAATTTTAGGCAAAAAGTGTATTTTAATGTCAATAAAAGGCATATCAGACACTTGTGTCAAATGAATTTTCTTATAATGTGCTACGTGTGTAAGTCCCG
This sequence comes from Haliotis rufescens, assembly GCF_023055435.1. Lineage (NCBI taxonomy): Eukaryota > Metazoa > Mollusca > Gastropoda > Lepetellida > Haliotidae > Haliotis > Haliotis rufescens. Next base: position 19,749,251 of record NW_025964361.1, read on the forward strand.
GCATGCACGGATGTGGAGAACAGTCACTTCCACTGAGGAAGAGCATAGAGCAGCTGCTAACAGGACGTCGCCCATATCTTACAACGTGTGTTTGATTATTAAAATTTGAGTGACCTGATACTGGCAAAATGTGTTAACCAGTGTTAATCAAGACTAACTCAGGACAATAAAATGGAATCTTAGATTTGATACAAAATGGCTGAGAGAAGGAGAAACACAACAACTATGTGTAACGCTATAACACACACGTATGACCTATTGCTTGACATACCTGCCATTGTACAGTTTCTTTGTCCTTGCCTTTGTTCTTTGTTTGTTTGTTGTTTAAGGCACTCAGTCATATTCCATCTATATGACAGCGGTCTGTAAATCACCTAGTCTGGCCAGACACACCAGTGATTGCATGAGCATCGATGCACAATATTGGGATACGATGACATAAATTAACCAAGTCAGAGAGTCTGACCACCCGACGCCTTTAGTCGCCTCTTACGACAAGCATCGTTGCCTCTTACAATAAAGCATAAGCATGGGTTGCTGAAGACCTATTCAAACCCGGATCTTCACGGGTACCCTATTCATTTTATTTTATGCCAGAACGACAAGATGCGACATTATCATCAAAGTTTCCATTATTGATTCTAAAGTATTTATGTCAACAATGAAAAACATTCCCTGACGCACATCAGAATACATATAATATCAATGCCGAGTTAATTATATTCATTAGAACATTTTTATCCATGAGTGAATCAATGAATGAAAAACTAATTAACTTTGAGGGTGACGTCACTTGGAGGCTGCTAACCAGAGTACCGTCTCCCAGGGGTACAATAGGTGTGGGGATCTCTGATTAACCTAGGTATGACATTCATGAGGTATCACTGAGGTAAAATGTGCTTACCTGTGTTATACCTTGGCCAACGAGTGTACACCAGGGTCGTCCAGGGTTTATTTATTTATTTAGTTAGTTAGTTAGTTAGTTAGTTAGTTAGTTAGTTAGTTAGTTAGTTAGTTAGTTAGTTAGTTAGTTAGTTAGTTAGTTAGTTAGTTAGTAGAATCATCAACAGAGGGAGAATGAGATAAGTCATTCTGTTTTTATGCCCATTTTGTGTTGCTTAGATTGCTGACACGATTTATGTTCCACACAGACAACGTCATGTTTAATACTTTTCTTCTGAGGGTTATTGTGATTATATGTATTTTAACCCATTTATTTGTGTTGACAATAAAGCCCTGACGACCATTTGCTGAGAGATCGTGGCGATGCATCAACTGCCTGTCTCAATGTAAATCACTGACGATAAACAACGTATACTCTCAATAGCACTGACAATTCCACTTGGCCATAATCTATGGTCATTAATTCCAATTGTCGTCGTCCCCCAGTTCAGATTAACGCCATGAACAAAGGTATGAGATGTTCTGACAGTCGCATTCATGCTCATATTAGAGTAGTGTCAATACAAGTGGCTTTATAGTTCCCATCAGTTTTGCTGTTTCGTGCGAGCAACTGGCACTGTGATGGGGAATGAGGAGACGTCCCTCAACTGTCATGTACTGAGAGCTCAGCAAATATTTGTCAACAAAACGAGCCAGAATTCTCTGGCAAATGAAGATTGGAGAGGGGTTGAATACTTTGACCCTGTATTTTCCGCTTGAAAAAGCATGGAATGTAAAAACCTGTCAAACGTTCATAAAGTACAGCACTGCAGGGAACAGATGTTAAAGTTGGAATCGATTCGTGAAACTCTTTGATTAAATCTTGGAGATAATCATCGCAGATAATGCACATATTAATTACCCAATATCCGCATTGAACCAAAACACTCGTGGCTAGTATTCCAGTATTTTACATTCAAAAGCTGTTCAGAACAATCTTATATATTTAGACAACAAATGTATGAGACATTCAACGTTGGCATACACGTAAAAAAATAAAAATAAATGATAAACAGCAGCATGTCATCATCATGTTGCTGAGATTATACTCCAGCAGGACAGCGCACGTGATTAAGCTGACGATACATGGGGGACAACGTATGTATTGTAGATGTTGAAGATGCAACAATGGAAATGATGTTGATATCACATCGAAGGCAGAAAGGTAATATATAACTCCAACCTACAAGAATAAATGTGCTTTGTGGAGGTGGAAATTTAGAGCAAAGACAAAAGTTTAAAGTTGGATTATCGTTTCAAGCTCTTAAGGCCGCATGTCAACATCCGCATGTTTGACAGCTCAATGCATACACTGTTTGTTGTGTCAGGTCTTCTATTTCGCTTGCAACCTGTCAGTAAATATTACAATAAATCACAGAAGACATACTTGATGTTCAATATTCAAAACAGTTGGTCTGGGGCTGGGATTTGGTATCGAGATTGCATATTTTTTCAACTGCAGATACAAAACCAAAAATGTTTTTATTTAAACTATGAGCCTTATTTTTCAAAAGAAAAACATCTTGCAACAATGTAATTTTTGTGGCAGGCAATTTCTTGTTTTTTCAATAGTCATAATTATTTTTGTCAAAAGTTTTCGGGGGAAAAAATGTAATTTTTGTGGCAGGCAATTTCTTGTTTTTTCAATAGTCAAATTATTTTTGTCAAAAGTTTTCAACAAAAACTTGGAGCTAATATCTAGACAGTAGGGTTAATGACGATTGCCGGCCGAATTTATTTAACGTCCCTTTCTAATAATAACAGGAAGCATAGACAGTACGACACGTACAAGTTTTAGGTATATTGCATTTATTTATATATTTTACATGTACACGCGGATACATTATATGACAAGGACATACATGACAGAAAAATAAATAGTTTTAGGTACAAACAGACATAAATATGAATTTAGGTATCAAAACAATTGTCAAGTAATTCGTTCATGCATCGCAAGTTAGGGAGGTCATTTATCCAATAAGGAAGAACGAGGAAATAGAATCGGAGAATGCATTCTTCTTTTTTGCATGATTTGGCTCGTGAAGAGTTTTGTGTCTACTGTCTAGCCATTTAGCTATACAGTTATCAGCGTTCTGTTCACTTAAACCATAATAGTTATTGTCATAACAGTTCAGATACTGAGTCAACTCAAACATTAATATTTCTCAAAGAAATACCGCATAAACATGAACCTGGAAATTTAAGTGTCGGACTCGCGTGAAGACATCGTTCTCACAAACGGTAAAGATGACTCAAGGGACTCGCGTGAAGACATCGTTCTCACAAACGGTAAAGATGACACAAGAAACTCGTAGTTACAGTCTGAGGCATTGGTGTTGAAAGTCAGTATTGTTGTCGACAGGTTTACAACAGTACCATTATCGGACGCTTCATGCTGGGATTCATATCCGTATATATGCCCTTTTACATGAAATAGTTTTAATTATGCTACACTTGGAATTATATGAAAAATATTTAAAACATTTCAAAATGAGTAGAACAAACTTCAGGTGAGTTTTATTTTCCGATTGATAATTGTTTCAAATTGACAAATCAATAAAAAAACATGTTTCGCGCATTTCGTTTGTGATGACATCCTGTTGATGAAACATGATGACAGCTTGTTGATGAAACATTTCTCTCCAGAGAACAATAACTGCTTGGGTTCTCTAAAGTTCGTCTATGAATTGTTCCATGTAATACATTCCACATCGCTCCATAGTATTTTATCTCACATTATAAACGTTTTGTTAATACTTTTCAAATTACAAAATGCTCATATCACGTCCCACAACATGAATTGTGACAAATGTGAGAAAAAAGTGAGCCAGGTGTGGGGTCCCCGTGAAGGGGGAAACGTTGTACTCGATGGAGAGGGGTACAGGGAGGGGAGGAGGCCAGCGGAACAAGGAGAGTCTCATTCGCTCTCAAGTCTGTGTGGACTTTTCCTTGAGAAAAACAAGCATTAATTTATGTTGCGTGGTGGATAGGCTGTCTGAAGTATTATTACCATGGCGAAAATGTGTCAATTATTAGCTATTGAATATTATCAAAGTCTGGTGTTATTTCAACAATTTGTCACCCGTGGGAAGAGACTATAAACAGCATTCAATTTCTAAATGCGAACACAGAAACTGGTTTGGGTCTTCAGCCTCGTGTGTCCAAGTTTGGAGTCTCAACACAGAAATATATTTTGACATTGAATTACGAAAACATTGATACAGATAAAGGGTTTCACTTGCATTTTATATGTAAATCTTAAAGGAAAATGCACACGGAATGGCGTTTGGGTCAGGAATTGACCATTAACAATGGAGTGTAATGAATGAGCGTGCGCGAGTCAGCATGAAAGGACTTGTTGTATATGTGATTAACAAGACATAAACATGTTATCATTAGTATCATTCTCTCCATCGTCTTCCCTGGTTGTTCCACATCTCTGACTAAATGGTATTAATGACCTGTTGCAACTTGAACAGGCCATAATCACGTCCTCCCATAGAGGGGCGCACTGCTCAATCCATGGTTGTAATGCAATATACCACACCTCCTGTCCGTCATTACATCTTACAATTTCACATAATTGAAACCTGCACACGCGCCCATTATCATGTGGATGCCCTGTGTAACTGAATTAGGAGACAGAGACAAGTGCGATCCTAATTCAATTCACTTTTGCTTTAATGACTGATTACATACATGTTACTTTGTGAGGTACGTGATCCGCTGAGCAGATGGAGATATGCGTCACCCTTGCAAGGGTCTGCGCCTGTATCCAGGGATCACGTTGTGCTTACACATCTGGCGTGTGTATTACATACACAGCTTGTCACGTGAGTAACTTTACTCTGCACGTGCATACAACGGGTAGATATTGAGATAGGATTCTTTGATATCAGTTACTTAAACAGCCTTCACAGCACAATGCACGTAGTTTCCATTGATCTGCGTAAAATGCATAGCACCCTTGACAACCGTTGTAAACCATGTAAACTAAATTACGAAAACTTCTCATCACAATTACAGAATATGTAGCATGCAAATAGATTAATCGGTGACCATCACTTACCTAGGTAAATCCAACAGCTCGTGGCCTCATTGACATTGCTTCAACCAGTGAGGTTTCAAGGACACCCGTGCCCTGAAGTTTTCTTGAGAATTTGACAGGGGGAAAGAAACTTCGAAAAGGGAGAAAGCTGAAACACGAGCTGTGATTAAGTATCTGCATAAAGGGCACATCACAACGGAAATACAGGTCAGATACGAAGATATGAAAAACACGCTTGAGGATGACTTCCCTGCATAGTCAATCGTTAAGATATGGGCTGCTGAATCCAAGTGAGACGGAAGAAGCACAGAAGATGACGTCCTGAAGATGCTACGTTAGAAATTCAAGTGGATGCTGACCGTCCTGTTACAATTCAAAATATAACTGACACTATTAGGACCGTTTTGGGGTCAGTACACTTCATTTTAATGTTTGTTTGTTTGTTTGTTTGTTTGTTTGTTTGTTGACCACCAGAACCCTTTAGTCGCCTCTTACGAAGTCCATCTTAAGACACACTGCATGAGCAAGCTGTCCACAAGATGTATCCATGACGATGACACCAGATCAGAACCTGACCCGACTGAACAAGAGACCTTTTGTCCAGTTATCTGCAGAATACTCAAAGCTTTGTTGCGCGAATTGAAAGCTTGGATGAAACTTGGATCCATCGCCTTGATCGAGAGACAAAACAGTGGAAACCTTTTACTTCACCCCAAGACAGAAGCACAAGATCAATTAATCACACATTAAAACAGGAAAAGCGTGTTTTATTGTTTGTTACGGGATTTGTGCATAATTTGCTCGTATTAAGCGTGCTCGCAGCTAGTGTCTCCGTACAATTAATCTGCGTAACACTGACCTTTCACCAGAAGTATGAAAACGCTATTTTTCGTGTTTTATGAGCGGGATATGGGGTTTTGAAGATGCGAACTGTGACATAGTGGCTTTGTCACACCTGTATGTGGGCCTCATTTTATGATGATAAATCCAATCTATCTTTGTGTGTCAGCTGCTTGTCACGTTATGTTAGGTCACCAACAACGTACCTATGATCTTTCCTCAATTACCGGCAATTGTGCTGTGTGCATGCCATGAGCTGAGGTCATGGAACGTTATGTGCCTGTTATAAGCAAGCCTTGTGAACATGTATGACATCCGAGTCCTAAATGGTGGTTTCAATGTGGCTGTGTAAAACGAATGTGAGTGTGCGACACAACCTGATTGGATTCGAAGCATGGAAATGTTGTGTGGTCTTTTTCACAAATTATAAAAACTCACGCAAGATCCGGCTTGGCGACATGATATCATATGATTGATACGCCTCTGCATTCTGTTAACCGTGTGGATTGAGTTATCATGGAAACATATGTTGTCATCCATTGAATCATGAATCCATAGCATTCTTGAGTGATATTATATTTGCGTCACAACTTTATTAGTAAGAAACTGTTTTCTAAGAAAACACGTTTTGTATTTACAATGTTGATAATATTAGTAGTTTAAACATTCGTGGGTGTTCGGTATTTGATGCCCGGACATGGGATTGGGTGTTACACATAACGTCTTAACTCCTATAAATGCATGCATGGAATCAGATGCTTCTAGACGGAAACGTGTCTTCAAAAGCTGGGTCTACATTACACGTGTTGCATTCTGGGGAAGGCTTATTTCATCACATACAAGAGGACTCAGTTGATAAAATTTATAAAATGGCGTATTTACGTCCCCATCACATAGAGTGGTAGTTTCAGCATCCGGGCCACACGTAGTCCTGACTTTCACCTAGCATCGAGTAACGCACATATTTATTTGTGTTATGTAAGCGATTAGACCAATATTTGTTCACCTCTGACTTACTTCAACTTGAGCTTGACCGAGGAGAGAGAGAATTATTGTTACCTCGATGCGTTATTAGAGAAAGATATGCCGCCATATGGCAGTCGAGAAGATCGTAGAACATGGAGAATCTGACGTAATATCTATTTATCACGCCTCATTGTGTCTGGCTGAACGCTGATCGCCAGTAATTACCTATCTTAACCCTGTGACAGACACACAGAATAATTTGTTTGAATCTCACTACACAGAACATGGATATGGTACATCAATTCTCCAGTTTAAATGCATTTTCTTTATTTAAAGAAAGGACGGCATATTAGAATACCTCAGAGCAACATTGCAAAAGATGAAATTTTAGAGCCACAGACGACTGTTACTACATCCTATAAAGGTTATTATAAGAAAGGCACTCGAAACTCCAAATAGCATACCTAGCTGGTCTAATTAAACATAAGACAACATTTGAGAAAATGCAATGTGCTGTTCAGTAAAAGAAACAACACAGTTTGAAAACCACGTTACAAAGACACAAACCAATGTTGTTTTGTATGCATGTCCGAGATCGGTGGAAGGTGTTTCTGCTGTAGTGTGTACGCACTACTTGTGTCCGAGGCCACAGCCAGCATACAGTACATGTATACACATTATTAAGCTTATTTCCATACCAACGAAGTGAACGTGTTTCCAGGAAAGAAGCAATAGCTTACGATAATAGCCACTTCACTCCTTACTTGCGTTTTAAGTGTCTTTGTGTCGGACATGTAAGTGTCTTACACTTAACTGTAACACTTCAAAATATATTCATGGCCACCAGCGTTATTTCTGTAACATAGCAACCAACAGGATCGTAGAAACATGACAACTGTTGAAATATCATCCTTTGAAAATACTGCAACTAATTTATGGAATGAATATTAGATCCTACGTGTGTGATCAACGACTTAGTGGCAGTAAATCCGCAGTAACTACAATAGTGAATTTTAATTTAACAGCAACAAATATACAGAAAACTTTGCTCTACATTTAAAATGGAGTACGTCTCCTAAATGTATGTGTGGTGACATACAACCACGTCCCTACATACAGCTGCGTGCTTTAGAGGCAGTAAAAAGACAAAATGCCCAAAGTCTTTGTAAGGCGTTTAGAAGTGATGCACATGAGGAAGAGAATTTATGGATGTCAACTTCTTTATTATGAGGAACACAACGTTTCGGAGTATATGCTTACTCCTTCACCAGGTGAATGATGATGAATGAGTAAGCATATACTCCGAAACGTTGTGTTCCTCATAATAAAGAAGTTGACATCCATAAATTCTCTTCCTTAAAATACCAAAAGTTTCCTAACTTATCACAAGAGAGCATCTCCTTATTGTATCATTATTTTTCTGTTTGTTGCAGAGGCAACACCTATCTTCGTTTTGTTAACGTCGAGCTGAAGCTACTTCACCTACGATCCACATCTCTTCTGTGTTATATGCCGAGCAATGTCCGCTGTGTATAGTACCTGGTAAATGCGAGCAGCTACATTACATCAGCTTCAATATTGGAATGGTGTCACTGTTTACTAACACTTAAGTTTCATCATTGTACTATCACAAACTGACGTAATCCTACATGACAAGGGAGTAATCGACCCCTTTGTAGCTCTTTGCACGAGTGGATACGAAATTGTTTATTTCCGGTTAATTCCAAAAGTAATTTATTCCGAGTTGATGACGAGACGAAAACTGTTGACACGTGTAATTGAAGACTAAGGCTTGCTACCCGCTTACAAAACATCGAGAGAACCAGGTTAGATTGTTTCTGCCTTCTTTGCTTTACTGAATGTTTGGCAAAGTTTGTAAATTGCTTTCCAGATTCACCGTGTTTATCCGTATTCACTTGTATTAAGCTTTGTAATTTAGAAAATGGTATAACTTTCAGAATGTTTATTTTCAAAACAAAACCAGGAAACACGAGATGACCTCAACAAAAGGCTTCGGCCTAGAGCAGTGCGGTGCTCATGGCATTATGTAAGACAAATCAAATGGACAGCTTAATAGGCAGTGATTATTTCTGGGTGTCAGTTTCCACAGAGCCTAAGTCGCTAATCTTTTTATTTCTATTGGGTACACCAAACTTAGTACATTCGTCTCTGAATTGAACTATCGGTATACATACTTTCGAGATAAAAGGAAATGAGGAAACGACATAACATAAAACACATTCCTCCCAAACCACTTCCTGTGCCTTCAGCAGAAATCCGTTCTCTGTGGCTAAGCGTTAGTGGGCATTTGTCTCTCCCTAATTCTGTTATACAGTACTCATGGACTAAGTATTGTCATTAACACGTCCTATGTGCGTGTGTGATCATGGGTATACGCATGCACACACACACACACACACACACACACACTATAATAGACTGACAGTAAATATGTATAGGTGAATATGACGCTTTTGACGTTTGCTATCAGTTGATCAGGTCATATTGGCCATAGTTTATTCACACAAATACCTACTGAGACGATATACCACAAGATTGGCCTTGGTGGTTTACTTCCTCAACAACAATGTCAAACTTTCATTCATTAAAAGGCATGTGTAGGCACATTGTTGGATTTACCTATCAACTAGGAATAATGAAAAACTGTAGGTCAAAAGTCCTAGAAATTATGACAAGGAGTGATACCAGAGACTGTATATCGAAGTCTCGTTTACAAATATTTTTTCTCGTACCTAAAGGGTACACACGTAGTGAACGTCCACAAGTATGTGATGGGTGTAGCCGTACTTCAAGGTAATCGATTGTTATGACAGAAGTTAGGACAAAATTTAGCAATTCATAGACTGCTCATGTAACGTTGACAGTAACATGTTCATATGTATGTGTAATAGGCGACTATGCTTGTCGTAACAGGCGACTAACGGCATCAGTTGGTCAGGCCCGGTGACTTGGTTGATGCATGTCATCGTATCCCAATTGCGTAGATCGATGCTCATCAGTGGATTGTCTGGTCCAGACTGGATTATTTACAGACCGCCTTTAAACAACAAACAAATGCATTAGTCAGGACTAGATGTACTGTCCCATTGGCTGTGGCCAGCTGATGAAACTGCAGAGTGTGGGTGCTGTTTCTAAGTCCACTGGTTGGAGCGTAATAGTACCATTAACAAGTTCCATTATTTGTTTATAATAACAAAGGCATTCCATTACATTTAAAGACTTTATTTCTTCGAGTCTTCGGTTTTATATACATTATATACAAACACATGACATACACGTATGGCACGTACCCAGTAAGTAGCGTGCTAGCCCTAAGATGCTCTTCCGAAAATCCGGCCGGTAGTAATATTGGTGAGGATATAAGGTGGCGTATTCCCAACAATTTTCATAGTGAACGTTAGATCGTGTCAATTACACAAATAATAACAGGATACATCTTCAAATTATACTCCCATATTCCACTCTCACGTCAACTAGATTAAATATCTGACCCTCATGGGGGACATCCATGACAAACGAGACAGTGAAACAATGGTGTGCGGCATGCAGCAGTCACTGAAGTATGACATCAACAATGTCGACAACAGTCACAAATCTTTGCAAACTAAGTACGCGTGTGCACATTATATGTATACATCTGTGTAACTCGTTGGGTTGTCGTTTTTTAAGCACCTTTCGTAAAAAATTAGAACATAAATTGGCACCATTTGAAATCTTTTGATTCACGTCTTGAACAGTTTGTTCACATTGTAAATGTCTCACATTTATTATTTATTTGGCATGCAAGTATGATGTTTTACTCCACAACATCAGCACACATACATACACATCCTTTCACATTTACAAGATGACATTATGGCAATATTTGGCAGTGCGGACAATACTCTTTCAATACTCTTACACTATAACATCCTTCCCCAGAATTCTCTCCTCGAGTAAGTCTTCCTGGTTAAGTGTATAACTTCCGGATGTAGTTGTGCTGCCGTCGTCATCGTGGGACATGTTGGAAGACTGTCTACGGTATGACAACGGCCTTGAATAGTTGTTTGATCTGTCCTGGAAAGTATTGTGGCCTTGGCGCAATAAATAGTCACGTGACATGTCTCTTGGACTCTTCTTACTGGGGAAATCACGTCCCTCATGGAAACTGTTCGTGTGCAAAAACCTGACTTGATTGTGTCTGGAATTTTGAAAGTCAGGAGCCTGTTTGATCGGCAACGGGTAGCACTGGTCGAATGAGTGACTCTTACTGCCCTGAATAGGTGCGTCCCACCGTCTGAGGTGCATTTCTAGGAATACAAAAAAGACACATGTTAGTATTATCTCCAACTCTAACATAACATATTCAGTCTCACAGACTGAACAAAAAGCCATTTAGTTGATCATTAACACTATTTAACATTTTGAATGCAGTCTTAATCTTCCGAATAGCTTTCCAAGACAAAAAAACAGGAAATGCACTTTCCGAGGCTGTTTCCAGTTGACCAGCGTTTTGCCAGAACGCATCACATCACTGGCCAAGCCCCGCTGAACATGACAAAGGGCTGCCCAACTCATCTCATTATGTCTTCAGTGATAATACAGCCGGCTTTAGCCCTGAATATCTGCACCTTCATGGGAGTGGTTCAGAACTTACTGGGCTGAACACCTGGTTTGATAGCATATGCAACTAGACGAAATATGCTAACAATTTGTTGAGAAGGATAGTAACAAGAATGGTTGTATCGTATATGTTATCATATATACTGCTCATGTTTTTAAACAGAGGAAACATAGATTCAGAACAATGAATACTGTTTTGCCTAGTTTCTACTTGGGACAACAGCCAGGTTAGAAAGGTGTATTGGTGTATTGCATGAGGTTACCCACATATATCACGTTACCATCGACTGTCCTTCATGTATTGAACCCAACTGTGTGATACAGCACAGACAAATCAGCTATAATTACTGGGCTTGTTGACACTGTCACAAAAGAAAAACGCTACTTCCATGAATAGGAGTCACCGATGACTGGGATAACATCAACTGTGGTGAGCCTTTCTCTAAAGCCAAAAGCTCTCTATTGTGGCGATATACCAACACGTGTTGCCTGGACAAGCTTTTCAATAAACTAACCCAATGTGAAGAAAAGAAGAAACATTTCTGTTGATGGTCTGTAATTACTGTAACGATATAGCACATTAAGCATATGCCACATTCCGATAACTTATTTCAAATACAAAAGGAAAGCTCAGCAGTCGATTCTATCTGTACGTGTGTCTCAGTGATGACACATAATACGCGGCGTTCCTGTGATTGGTGGTGTGTTCGGGATTAAACTTTCCTAGGAAGAAGCCAGCCCTCTGTTGTTAACGTGATGTTGATGGTAATAAACAAAACTGACCCATGGATAAAAAAAAATCCCAGTCCTAAACATGCCTCAAGATCATTACACTCATTAAAAACCACCCACTATTATTTCAAATTGTGTACATTCAAGAAGCTTACTTTTATCTGTCTGGATGTTCACTTCTTCCTCACTGCCGCCTCTGCCGCTGTCGCTAGGAATTGTTTCCCCGGAGGTATCGCTATGAACGTCATCCAGCTGCAAATTAAATATACTTAATAAATAACTGTTCTCTAACATATCAACAAAGTCATTAACTCAACACAATGTAGTACAAAGATTCAAATTCCAAGTTTACCCATTATCAGTGGCGCATGCTTCATAATGACGACATGAGTAAACATTCCATGTATCCAGGGTATTGTGGAAGTGAATGGACAAAGGAGCGCAAGAGCTATCATACAATAGATTAGTAGCACAGGAGACAATATACCAGGGGTCAGAGATAGTAATGAACGTTTGATGAGAGGGTAAACAAACTACTATCACAAAAAGGAAACCAAGACGATCAGTGGACCCTCGAAAAATTATTCGTTATTATTATTATTATTACTTTTATTATTGTTGTTATTGTTATTGTAAGTATTAATTTTATCCTCATGGTGTTCAAATCATATCGGAATGTATGAAATGGCTGGTTACCTTCTCTTTGGCAGCCTATTTAGACACAACACTCAAACTTTGCAAAGTTGATATATTGATATGCGAAATTTATAGCGTGTAATCATTGCAAAACCGATTAAATTCAAGGTAATCTACATCTTCGTATATCATGACTATTGTATGGAGTGGATTGTGCTTACTTGGAGTATTTTATCACCCTCGTCCATGAATGTCAGTCTGGCGTTGGTGAAGATGATGTCTCGAGGTTTGGAGTCAAGGCTGTCATCAATGCTGAAGCTAACTTCCTTCTTTTTGGACGACTGGTCGGCTTGCTTGGCTTGTTTCTGTTGGCCGCTATGGACTCCATTGAATGGGGTTATCCGTCCACAGTCGACCGTGCCCCCTGAAGACAACTGCACAACCTCGGATTGAGCTGTGGCGGGGACTTTAACAGCCGCAACGAGGCCGTTGAATTTAGAAGTGTTTGTTGATAATGATGATGATTTCCGTCGGTCAGTCCTGAGCACAAAGCAGATGGCAGCAATGATGATGATGGACAGAATAATAGTTGCCGCGGCAACAACAGCAGCGATGATGACGTACTTGTCACTTCTAGTGTGCACTGGTGTGAGTATACTGGTGTTGTTGTCAAACTCGACATCAATAATAAGGTGAGTTTCAGTCTTCAGTTGAGGAGTTCCTGAATCGTGCACAGTAATTGTCAGATCGTACACATTGTTGTTCTGTAGCTTCCACGTGTTGGCAACCTTGGTCTCACCAGTGCCAATGTCTATGGAGAAAGCATCGTCGGCGTTGCCGCTTGATATAACAAAATTTAGAGTCGAATTTTCACCAAAGTCGGAATCGTATGCAACAATCTTACCAATGACGGAGTCTCTTTCCGGGGCCCTGGAAATGAAGACCGTGTGATTGACAGTCGTGGGGAACAGAATTGATGGGACGTTGTCATTCACATCCAGCACTGTTATTGACACTTCTGAAGAGTTTGTCTTGGGTGGAGAGCCCTTGTCCCGTGCTAACACTGTGAAGATGTATCTACTCTTAACTTCTCGATCTAAGGACTCTTCGGCAATCACTGTTCCATTCAACAACACCTTAAAAGGAATCATACCATCTGGAGACTCGGCTATGAAGTATTCAATCTCACCATTAAGGCCAGCATCAAGGTCTGTAGCGGTGATATTTCCTACGATTATGTTAGCGTTCATGTTCTCTACAACACGGAACTGGAACAGCTGGTGAGTAAAGGCTGGGAATTCGTCGTTGATGTCACTGATGTTCAGCGTCACCTCCGTCGTACCTGTCTTGGCTACCATACCCTGGTCGATGGCGAGGACATGGAACTTTATCACGGGTGTCACCTCTCTGTCAAACTTCCTGTTAGTTGTAATGATGCCGGAATCGTATTGGATTCTGAAGGATGGTTTCTGCGTATCTTCTACAACGAAATATCGCAGTCGGGCATTGTCCCCTTGGTCAGCATCATAGGCTGACACATGCAGTACGGAGTATCCAATTGGACTGTTTTCCGGAATAGACACGTTGTATTGTCTTCGCTGGAACTGGGGTGTGTTGTCATTAACGTCTGTAACATACATCTGGAAAAAGGCTGCCCCAGACAGTGGAGGGTCCCCTTTATCCTGACACACGACACTCATGTTGTACGAATACCTGGATTCACGGTCAAGAACAGTGTTCACTAATACCTTGTATCCCTTCCTGCCAGACAGAGGCTCCAGCGAAAATGCAGTGCTGGAGATGTTACAAACGACGTCCCCGTTCTCACCAGTATCTGAGTCCTCTACCTCTACATACGCCACAAAGAAGCCCATCCCTGCAGCCTCCGAAACAGTGTTTCCTGACGTCAGGGTGTTGATCGTCACATGTGGAGGGTTGTTCCCCGAGTCAAGCACTGTAACAGTGACCACTATCTGTGTCATGAGTGAACGGTCACCACTGTCTAAAGCCTCCACGATCAAGTGATAGGGTGTGTCGGGCTCATACTCGAGTTTACCGGCCACTCTTATTACTCCAGTAGTTGGGTCTATAGAGAACAGAGACTGCAACTTTGCTGACTGTAAGTTACTGAATTGGTATCTCACTTCGCTATTGCTACCCAAATCCGGGTCAGTCGCTAACACAACAAGGACTGTTGAATTGATGGCGGCGTCCTCCTTCACCATGACATCGTAGGACGAGTTTTGAAATCGCGGAGGGTTGTCGTTTTCGTCGATGACGTTGATTGTAACCGCGAGAGTTCCTGTTTTAGGTGGGGAGCCACCGTCAGATGCAATGATGTTGAAAAAGTACTGATCTTTAAATTCACGGTCAAGCGACTTTCCAAGGAGAAGATTTATCACCGAGCTGCCATCAAGGTTCTTTGTCGTG
Organism: Haliotis rufescens; assembly: GCF_023055435.1. Taxonomy (NCBI): domain Eukaryota; kingdom Metazoa; phylum Mollusca; class Gastropoda; order Lepetellida; family Haliotidae; genus Haliotis; species Haliotis rufescens. The sequence goes on from NW_025964361.1 coordinate 19,764,468, forward strand.
GTCAGTGAAAACATGTTTTCCAGTTGCGACAACTCATATTTCTGAATGGTGTTATTAAGTTGTGAGTCTCTGTCGACAGCACCGCTTATTTTTAACACTGTACCGACGCTGGCTAATTCTGAGACATCGAGTGTCACCTCTGTTGCGGGGAAAGTTGGGGCGTTGTCGTTGATATCCTCCACGTAAACGTGCACAGTGGCAATATTGGAAAACGCGCGAGAATGAACAGCGACATCAAACTCAACGCGACATGCGTCGGTGAAGTCGCACAGAGCTTCACGGTCGATGCGACCTTGGATGTATAGTTTTCCAGAATCAGGGTCGATGCGAAACAGTTTACCAGGGTGACTGTCTTTGTTCAAAATCCCAAACTTTAAAGTCTGTTTCTCCGGCTGTGAAAGGTTCTTGAACATAGCACTACTATCAGACACGTTTCCTATGTAAGTATCACGCTTGATTTCTTCCGGTATTCTCAACACTAGGTCTGGAGTTTGTCCCAGACAGTGTCCACATAGGACTGTCAGCAAGACGACGACACCAACCCTCTGCATAATGATCTTCTCTTATGACACTTGGATCCTCTCCTTCACGTCAAACATCCATCACAGCACGGCGTCTCAACACACAATGTTGCCACTGGACTTACTGAAAAGGGAATAAAAGATACAGTTTAAATCTTTTACGCATGTGCATAATACCTACAACGATTTTATATGACGTTGTTCATAAATGACATGAATACTGACATATTATCTGTTAAATAACATATTACCCGATTATATACATTCCGCTTAACAACGACGGGAGGTATTCAAAAGCATTCAGTTATCACATGAAGATCGCATCGCATGTCAGTGGTCAGGGTGATGTAGGACCACAAGTAGTGGGGAAGCTTGTAACCTTGTACAGTAATTGCGTAAATGCGTTTCAATTAATATTGCAATAGTTTTTTTATAAGGAATTTACGCATGTTTACGTTGGATATCAATGTACTGTGTTTCAATGTGCTGTGTTTACTGTGTTTCGGGACTGCTGGGATTAGCCATTGTTATTAAGTATACATCAGATTGTATCCACTGACAAGAATATACAGCCTTTCGGGTTGTATCGATTGCTAGAGATAAAGAAAACGTAGCGTGTTAAGTCTAACGCAGATATTCAGAGATCATATCGGCACTTGATACTTGGCACAATTATCAGATACACAAAGGTTGGCAAGAACGATACAACATATACTGGACAAATGTCCTCCAACACAAATTAAAAAACATGAAAAGACTAACAGAAAAACCAACATCAGACAACCCTCTGATCAGAGACAGCTAACTACAATGGGGATAATCAAACGTACAAATGGCGTTCGTATAACGAATGTCGTCTTTAGCTGCACAGTGGGGGCAAGGGAGCAAGGCCAGGGCTGAATACAAAGGCTCGTTATTTGGCGACATTAGGGTCGTGATCTTTGCAATAAAAGTTGGTGGAAAAATTAACGACTTTGACAGTGTGTTAGAGTGAAACGGTGCTATTCAAAACACCTCAGTCAATTGATGTACAAATAAATGGACCGTGAAAGTACGAGATACTAAAACAGCTAATAAATAGTAACGACCCACAATAAGGATCCATATGCGAAATCAGTCAGAAAAAGAGATCAATGTTAAGAAAATTGTTAACAGTGGAACTTGGTTGTTCATATGGCAACGTGGTTATGTTAAAATACTTCCATATATACGCATGGCAAGATGCATAGTAATGCATGTAAATATGTAGAGTTTCCATGAGCACAAGGAACAGCGGGCTCTTTCCGACACATCAAACACTGAATACGCCATCACTGATCGGAGGATTTACGAGGAAATGGTGAGGTTATACATTGTAGACAAATGATATGGCAGGGGAACAGATGTGAATATGCAAACGTTCGCGACCAGATGTTCAATTTTGTAAAACATTTATATATAATATGAGGTCCAAAGATACGTATCGTGTCAGTGGCCATTACTTGGACTACTGTTACGTGAAAGTACCTGGTTCATATTCATTACAAGTGTAGCATATTAGCCCGCAAATACAGATTGAAAACATTCTTCAAAGATCTATGAGAAATTATCTAAGTGTCAAACCATGCAGGCTAATCTTTTGAAATAATATTTTCCAGTAGAGAATAACAGTAATATTTTACAAACTAATACAGAATACAAATATTCAAGAAAAAAACGTTTACCAATATATACATATTGTATATACAAACACTGTACGATAGCCCAAAATCGAAAATCATATGGAATAAATTGTTTTAAAATGTGGCGTTCACTACTCGTATTGACTCACTGAGACACAAGGTATATCCACTGGTTCTGTGACGGAGGTGTAGCCTGCCAATGAGCCTGTGTACTGTCCCCGCTAGCCACTAGTCATGTACACTGAGACAGGGGAGATAATAAATACACGGCCACTCACACAGGACACGGAGTACGTAACTGTCCTTATAGCCTGGGACCGGGAGGATATGTCAGTCTGGGAGGACAAGCCCCACATACATCAATATAAATGTCATATTGTTTCACGTAAAAAGTAATAGCTTCAGGAAAAATGAAGCGATGGTAGTCATCAGCCGTGTGGAGAATGAGTAATCGGGATTTGTGGGTGAGTCTTCTCTAGCCCGGGGATATACAGTAGTATTAACAATAGGTACGGGAAACAGCAACGGCACTGTCCTATCAAACCTCTGATTTGTAGAATGTCCTAGTTACAACCATGTCGGTCGCTTCTGTGGCTTCGTGGGTAGAGGAGAGGCCGGACGTTTGATGCCAGGACGCGCCATACCAACTTGTCACCCCGCCTGGCGCTCGGCATAAGGGGACACACACTATACAGTGCAACGACGTTGAACTCCATTTCGCCTCACCCACATGCATGTCCTGCCAGGCAAGGTATGCTGTCTTTCTTGGTTCCCGAAAACACGAGGCAATGTATAAGACACACGTCCGTACTGGCGATAAAGCTTACAGCTACTCTCTTACTCAGTCATAGATGAAATGTGTCAAGATAAAACTGATTTCAAACAATTTCAATAATCAACGACACACCACCACTCAAGATTCAGGAGAGGTGACTCTTCACAAATTCGCGGAATATATTTATTTTATGGAAAAAAAACACAATCTAGAAGCGTATACAAAAGCAAGTCTAGCCAGCTCCAGTTAGCTCTATTCAACAATAATGAAATCAGCATTGGGACATTTGTTTATTTTTAGAATCAAGAAGGATATTGTGTAATATAAGATTTCATAGACTAAATGTTAGTCTGTGGTACCTTTGTGGTCAAAGCCTACTTTAAGCAAAGGTGACGGAGATTCACTCAGTTTTTTTATTCAGCTATATTTGTTTATAACATGGATGATATATCGGTGTGTGATCTCTGCTGATAATATATACATGATGCTGACTGATTCAAACACAATTTTCACATGAAACATGACATGAGTGATTCAGTCGTCAATATTGCCTACACGCCAAGTAGTAGATTTATAGCGGGGGTAACAAGTGACAGCCGTCAGTCAGCGCGTCATCACTGTACAGTGACATGGAGCGCCGGCAACCGTGTGACGTCACCACACGTACAGTAGGCTAACAATTTACTAATATTATATAATTTAGTATAGAATATATAAAATAATTAAGATATCGCGAAAATGAACTTGGATGTAAGAGCGAGAACACAAAGTATTTCCGTAAAATTGAACAAATCATATAACAAATGTGCAACGGCAATTGACATGTTAATCCTACATAATCCAATATAAAAATGCCACAGCAACTTCTGTATACTTAATTGTGCATACCTCACTCAATAAAATACAATGTCCCCTGAATGCTTCTTCACGCCTCCAACAAAAGCTTTGTTCAAATACATGAAGTATAATAGCCGAATAAAACCATTGGCCGGTTGGCGGATGAACATATGGACAAGTTGCTGTTATCACCGACATATAGTAAGAGGCACACGCACTTGTACCCAAGTCCTCGATGAGATGAGTTTTCTAACTTACGTGTACGCCGTGTATGTCAATACAATTTATCAGGAAGTCAACATTCTGTGTCATCTAATGTAAAAATCTTCTTGATTTTTTAGTGTATAATATAATTCAAGAAAAACAACAAACGTAAAGAAAGTGTTTGACTGAATTCAGTGATATCATCACATAAGTTAGCAATAGAAATAGGATCTCGATATAGCTGTCAACTATCAGAGTGGTAATATGTTACTTTACGGTTGCCTCAAAAATAATAAGGAAAATCATTTGGCTGTAGTCTTGCGTTTCCAACATTTTACAACATCTATAAAATGTAAATACACGACAACTATGTTTTGACTACACAGCCATTATTCACCACATGTAGTGCAAGTATGAAGAAAATGACTCTGACATACCACAACAGAATCGCCAGTTTTCTTTTCGAAATTCATTATGGGTAGTGGGACATGTGTTGTGTCTCATGTTAAACACATGGCGGATAAACACGACATGAAGAATCACACATGTTCTTGGGCCACCAGTAATACCGCGACGTTGTAATATTCCATTCTTAGTTCAAAGTCAAAGACTTGGCGTGTTTCAGTTTGGGGCTACTTCATGTGTCATTTTACAGACAAATGACCATATGGCAACAAGGAGGGACTATGAGAATAGTGACTTACCTTGGTAGGATGGATGTATATATCCGATGAGACTAGTTAATGTGGTCTGGCGTACACATGTGTGAATTGAGTGACCACGGCCGGTAGTGACCTGCCTATACCCCGGCCACGTAATGGTTGCACTCACAACGCTCAAATTATCGTACAAACTATCTGTATGCTCCAATTACCACATGGTCACTTGAGATCAAGCAGAGACAAACAACGGCTTAGACAACCATATCTGACCACTCAGTGACTCTTGACCACGCGGCTCTCTTGGTCCCGCCCCATTTTGGTCCGCATCCTTAATCCCCTTGTTCAAAGCAGGTTGTTTTCTTAGGCCAATGCCATTGTTGACCATGTGACCACGGAGAGAACGGAGGGTTTCTATTGTGTTTAGCACAGAAAAAAGTCGCGTCAACTACATGATCGAAAAAACACTTTGGAGAAACTTCTAGGCGTTTAAATAAATGCATTTTCCTGCATTCATCTCCAAAATAATAATATTAATAATAATTTGCCAAACTCTCTTTTGCAGTTAACGTTTAATGTGATGTTACTGTTTTGTCAGCCCAGTCATAATTATTTGTATTAACATAAGGGCACTGGTATTATTAATAACTAATAATGACAACGTTCAAACTCTTTTTGAATGACAAAACTATCTGAAACGCACATAACTTTGCTACCAAACATTCACACCTACACACAATGTTATTTCAGTTAGTTGCAATGTATATATAAGATAATCGGTAGAGGCAAGTGTGTACATAACCACTACTGCAATCTACCCTCCTTCCTAGTTTGCCACTGTGTCCACCCCGAGAGGCATCTATATTAATCAAACCTTTAGTCAAAACTTTGCATTCGGGCTTTAAGTAAACTGCTACATTGATAAATGTGGAACTAAAACTGACGTTCGCGTTGCTCTATGTTAGATATGGTGAAACTTGGACTGGCAGATCGCAATCATAGCGTAGGAAGTGAGAAACCTACTCAATACACGACCCCCTACTTGATAGTTGAAGTGATATTGGTAAGACCTACTCGACTTTACTCTGTGACATCTAGACGCCGATATTCAAAATACAATAAATTAAATTAAATTGAAATTGTTATTGGTAAAGACAAAGTATTATCACATGTTTCCATATATATCCTCCACATGCTGAGCGAGGTCTGTGTATAGCACATGTCAGACTGTTTACCCGCTCCCCGGGGCACGGGCACTGCAATCCCAAGCCAACAGTCTATAAACAGTCATTGCACAACAGATTTCTGTCAGACATGTCCATAAACACCAGTACAGACAGCGCCACCCATATATCGTAGATGGATAAAACTGCTGGACTGACATAACTGTAACAAATCGTTGATGCTGACGTTTTACACAGGGAAATATGTGTCTGACTGGACATGATGCTATCAAGCAATGACTGTTACTATCATAACAGCACTGTCAAATATGCTACTGTGATATACCTTCCATCTCTGCAGAAACTGGTAGTCTGTTTACGAGTTTGACACAACTAGGTTCAGCTTATAATGTGTTTGATATTAACTACCATATAATTAGAAGGGTCCCCATCCGATAGTCCCTACATCACAGGGCGGGGGGAGAGAGGTATCATAACTGACACTGAGGAACTTTGACACACTGTGAAATGGTTGTTTGATATATGCTTTAGCTTACACCTTTGTTGAAAGTTATTGTGAAACATCGTTGCTGAAAGAACCTCTTATCATATGATATTCATAATCGTAACCGAAATATTCCATTGTGTCAATGTCTCATCTCATGGCAGTGTCCACAGTTGTCGATGAAGTGCCAATTCATACCCATCAAGAAACTACATGGCTTAGCATATGAAACACTATTTACTTATTTTTGTCATTGTCTAACTGAGAAAATCCTTTTGAAATAATGTCTGGTTTAGAATTATTGACGGACTATCATTCAAGATTTGTTGCCTCAGTCCTCCAAATGTCCAGGCGCCGCGTGGATTCCGAGGTAGAACATCCCATGCTTTTAGTAAGAACCAACTGTAAGGGATCGAGTGTAGCCAGGCTCGTTGGCTGAGTATAGGTCGCTGTGATGTGGTTGGAATAATGCGGCGTTAAACAACATTCACTCACTCTCATAATCTTTCATTCGAGGAAGTGCAATTAATTTTTTTTCCATTCGTGACTGATAGCCTCTGTGAAAGCACAACCCTACGTTTTCTTGTCATGTGATGTAGTTGTAAAGTGGCACTCGATGTAAAACTATACTCAGTTTCATTTTGGAAACCTAACATCTTACGTTATTATTACCCGCTGACTGACTGACTGATATAGGAGATTTAACGTGCGCTTTCCGACTGTAGCGTATTTCGCACACGGGCCTGGCCGGACCATTTAGTGTATTCCGAAAAGGGTGAAAGTGGTGTGTGCAACCCAAGAGGGGGCTTTTAGGGGTTGCTTATATTGAATTTTTGGAATTTTTAAATTTGGAATAAATGCCGAGGTGGGTGGAGGATCAAGGATATTACCCGCATTAAACTAGGAATTTTAAACAATACCGTTTCTATCCACACGTATTTCCCAGGGCAAGACAGCTAGGTTAGGTCGCAGAATCTGAAAATATTTGACATTTCACACCACTAGCGATCAGAATAGTAGCACCTTAGTATACAATATGTTCTCCTATGGCTGAGAGAAATGGTTGATATCGAAAACAAAGTGTCTATACGTCGCCACACGGTGCCCTGTCATAAGGACATGACACGAGTCCAGTCTGCCAGCTATCTCAAGTGCCCCTTTTAGATATAGCACGAGCCCCTTCTACGTGCCTGCCTCAATGGTTGCTTATCTTTGTCTTTCACTGCGCTCAACTACTGGGTAAATGTTTTTCACATTAAAGGGATATCATTGGCCGTTGGTGGACGCCAGGTGTGCTGCATTGCTATCGCTCAAATACTAATCTTGCTAGTTTGCAAACAGCGCCGCAAGAAGTGTGACTTGAAATCTATAAGTGATAGTATTCTATTACCTGGCCGGGTGATAATCAGTTTGTCTTCTGGAAATTAACTCTTGGATATAGTTCGAATGGACGCATATCGTGGAGAGAAACTAGAAATCTATCCCCTGTAGTATTTCGAACGACTCATTGTGAAACTGAGTAAAACTGAGTCATTGTTGTGTAAATAAACCTGATATGATTGAATATTTTGAAAAGGATGAGCCTCATAAACTAGATCTTCGTTGTTACATTTCTTAAAAATTGAAAGTGATATTTTCCCCTTGTATACCCGTGGTTATTATGCAGCGGAGATGGACTGCAATCCCTACTACTTGTCACCAACGCACAATCAGACCTGTCAATAACCACATTGAAATGTATTCCCATATCAATCAGACAGGCTGCTGTAATCTCCGTCATCCACGGTAGCTCTTTGATGTTGGTCATACTAATCAGCACCGGGCTGGTCAAACCTTCCCTATACTAATCACTGGTCAAACCATCCCTATACTAATCATTGGTCAAGCCATTTCCCCTCCTATTGTGGCTCCCGTATGACCTGCAGGTGTTGTTCTCAGTCACAGTGAACACGCATTATTTCTGCAGCTAATCGCAATGCACTTCTTAGTTGCCATATAATTACAACAGAGAGAGAAATACGTGTATTAAAGGACGTGTGGACTTTAGCAGTGTGTGATCTACTTGGGAATTTTTAACAAGTAGTTTCCCGACTGTGTATTTGATGGTGTACCCTTTTATAACACATCGTCGTATCTATATCCTGCCCCACTTAGATGCTGGATGTATGTTCTCGTGCGATCACGTGACAGCTCCCTCTTTGATCCGTCCTCCCAATCCCTCACCTGTCAGCCAATCTATCACATTAAAGATGGGGGTAATCCCAGGTAAATATACGCTACGCTCTCCATACACGGGTCAATGAATCACCCCTACCACGACGACGTACGGTACTGCACAGAGGTGAGTGGAATTACCTTTTTTCGTCAGCAACAGCAAGTATAAGAATTTGAAATAAAGTCTTATGTTGAATGATTAACGTTTGTGGCGTCTACTGCTGTTCTCGGTGACTTTGGTCAAGCAGTGTCTGGGGGTACTGCCACTATTTCACAGCAAGTCCATTCAGACGACTTCAAAACCTGCGTCGTGTGAAAACATAGATGTCCCGGGGGTCCATAACCTCCTCTCCCGACAGACATGGGAATAGAGACATTATTACCTGTGTCAGTAATCTAAGCAGGGCCCTTACAGAATAGGCTTCGGCATTCCCGAGGGTGTAACTCCAATGTCAATTTCTACATCAGCGAAGTATTTTTCACCTTAATGAAGCAATAGCGTTGATCTCTCAAGTACACATAACGACAATGAGGGAAGATATTTCCCCAGATTTTGTTTCTGTAGTCTGTGAAGTTGATCCCCAACCCTCCCACATAATCCCCTAGTACTTGGTAATGCGATACAAAAGTCCTCTGATGAGTAACTCCGAGTCTTGATTTACTGACGGGACCTGACCTGGAGCTGTCATTCATTTTCGGACAGAAGACTGACCAAAAGGACAATACAGGGATTCATTCCATTGTCAACGGGGATCATAGGCTTTAACTTCAGAATTAAGCACTGTTATTTAAATCAATTTATCAAATGTGGCACCTTTACTACACCATGGGGACAAATCTTGCTACTAAGAAGTATCTACTGGAAATATTCCGTATACAGGTATTGTTGAACATACCCTTATAAGGAAGGTCACGTTCGTGTTTTCTTTCCCGAATGCAATGTTCATAACTTGAGCCATCTGTTTAGATTGACACACTTCCGTGTTTTAACACCAGCTCAAATAGACAGATCCAGCTACACAACATAAACAACTCTTTGAACAAACGAATGCAGATGAAAAGTTTCGTAATATGTCTTCTCCAAACATGAGATATTAAAGTTGGCATGCTGCTCCCGGATCACTGGGTGCAGTTTCACCTGAGTCGTGGAGAGATATTCTTACATTAAATAAAGCCCGTCTGACTTGAATGAAAACACACGGACATGCCTTCTAGTCGATGTGAAATGAACACATCCGTTGAGAAGAATATTCCTTCATCGCAGCAAAGTAAACACATTTATGTTAGATTGGGGATTATTAGGCGGATGTTATTATCATGCAGACCTCGCTCCGGAGCCTCGGCCACTGGGAGTAGCAATAATAAATGCGTACACGAGGAAAAGTATGTATGTAGCTTCCGCCCATATTGACTTCCATTGTCAGTTCCACATCCATGTTGTCAGTGTGAATGACAGATATATGTGTAAACTGACTGTGAGAGGAAAGTGTTATTAATCAAATTAGTACATTTAAAATCCTTTAAATGAAATACACGCTTTCACAGCATTCTATTCGCACTCTTATTATACAAAAGTAGAGGTTTCTAAAGAAAATTACATCCCATACAGGTAACCTCTACTTGTATATGTAACAATAAGCACCTCACAGACATCAATATTACTATAACGTAGAGCATATACCTAATGTCATTCTTTTTCAAAGGAGAATATCTTAAGCTTACCCAAACGCGAGTATTGTTAATTATATGTGTTAACTGTGTTGTGATCATCAGATGAGTGTCGACTGTCTCTGCAAGAGATACATGCCTACTTCTAAAACATGTCACGAAGATCCCGAGTTGTATTCCTACTAATGACACATCCCGCTAACGTTTAAATAAATGTTGTACTTACTGATGAATTATAGCGTCCGTGACGAAAGGCAAACTGTCCGTGACTTCCACCTGGGTATATGTCCAGCGGCTGCAATACAATCCGGCGTCCTGCCACAACCAGTGTAGCCGTCTATGTCCAAGTAAACGACTCGGCCAGTGCCGGCACAAGATATGTTTGATATCACAATATTTGTAGGAAAACAGCAAGCGGGAAAAGTAAACACCGCGTCTGTCTGATTACTGCACCATCCAACTGAAGGCCAACAGGCAAGTGGTTATTGACTTGGAGAAGGTCTCCTTTAAGCTAATAAATTCCCTGTGGTGTCAACACAGCAACATGCACGCCTAATCTGTCAATAAATTAGAATAAAAGGCTCTCCTGATTTCTAAAAATGTGCGAAAACTTTCTCCTTCCACACCGACCACCCATCAGCGAGAGGTCCGGCTGTCACTTATATTTCAATAACGGTGTAATTCGCGGTCGCTAGCTGTCACTCGTCTAACCTGGCCCCCCCACCACTAACATTTTCCTTTCCCATGTAATTCCCACCAGACCCGCCTGACCCTGAATTACGGGTATAAAAAGTCCTGATCAGACACCCGTGGGTAACAAAGGACCCCCTGTCCAGCCCAAGAGATTAAGACAAGGGGCTGCTTCACTGGGTGCCCCAGTTGAGAGGCTCACACTTGATAGACTGGGTAGTGTCGGCTACTAACAACATTTGTCACTTTCCTCATGCATGTCAATGTTTCACACAATCATGTATCTTGCTGGGTCGGGTTTTGTTCATCATGATTAGTTTCATTACACACACATTCTTTCAACAAGAAGATAACGCAATTACAAACCACTTGTACCGTAATTTTAAGTCTATATACATCTAATAATGTGAATGGGTACATGGTTAATGTTCTCTGTGCTTTGTTGGAACCTTGCTTACGGTAGTAGATTGCAAAGCCAAGGAGATAATAAGAAATGAAAAGCGACAATGTATTGTTCTATTATTGTATTACTTCATAACTTCAAAAGCTTTCCTAAAACATAAATTTGTCATGGGCTTGAGTCTGAATTAGTAAGATACTAGTTGACTAGAACCTTGTGTAAGTATTACTTTTTTTTGCAAAAATATATTTCTCCAGCTTCGCTGTTCTGGCACTGGGCCTCGTGGGTCTCGACATCGATTATCACTGGTTGTACAATTCATTGCTCTTGTCAACGTCAAACAGCGAACGACTTTCGTCAGTAACATCAGCTGGTTTTCAGGGAGGGGTTTTTTTGGAGTTAAATAGAGCAGTCAGTATCGCAATGTTTTGTGGGAGAAACCATCGGGAAGGGTATGATATAATGATCAAAATATGACATAGTAACATCACCGCCATGGGAGCTGACAAGTACGTACAACACACATGTACACTGTAAGGCGAATCATTACTTGAATGATGTAAGCGTTCTATTGGTAAGGTTCGGAAGACATCTGAGACCTTAATCCTCAACCGCGCCAATAGCCATAGAAGACAGACTGAAGAATCCAACACAATACACCACTCCAACACGCAAACCAATTCTTTACAACACATTTATCAGCAGATCACATTTTGAAACAGCAAATCCTATCTAAGGTTCCCAGTCATTTAGACCAACCCCCAAGAAACCAGAATAAAAATAGCTATGTTATGTCTCATCCTGCACGCACCTAATGCAGAGACAATGAATTGTTATATTCGTGTGAAGAAGCGAACAGCAAGCTTGTCAACTTACTGAATTTCACAGAACAAGACTTATTGTCACATTTCACGCCAAATTGGACAGATTGTTTGGGTCATTAATTCGAGAGGCAGGTAATGATATAACGTATATCGCCTTACGCCTGCCCTCGGGGGCGCACATAACGCGTGCAGAGAGCGCCTACGATTGCGTGCACGGTCTGGTGTGCGCCTACCAACGAGGACAGTTCTACAATAGAGACTGTCCCTGTCGCTTTACCTCAGTGGGTCGACGAGACGCCGCTCTGTCACTTGGTAAAGATAACACTTATTGATTGTGTCAGCTACACCTCACTAGAGTTCACTTATCATATACCAAAGGCGTGTCAAGCTCATAAGTATGTTGTTACTTGTTTCTAATGTCAAGATATAATGAACGACCGATTTATTTAATAATGGCTTTAGAATCGACACCGAAATGTCGCTACAATTGTAATATAGAGGTTGACCATCTGTACTTGCTTCTAAATGCCACAAAAACATATTACTTGATTCTTAGTTGTAAACGCCACGTATTTAATGCCGTGTAGCATGTTGAGGACAAGTAATCGAGGAAACTTGGTGTCTCAAATTTGTAAAATTGCAATACAAACTCCCTACAATAGTACAATGTGCACATCAATGTGACCATTGTTACAAGAGATCCACTACATAATTCATAAGAAGAATGTCTCGCGAAGCGAACTTGTTGTATCTTCCAAAGATGATTTTCTAGTGATACACAATGGGATTATATAGTGGAATCGTTTAACGCTTTACAGAAGACTCTCTTTATTTAATGATAACTAGAATTCATGTAAACGAATATTTGTGCTCGTGGGCTATTATATGGAATAATAATAGTGAATGCGTACAATGAGAGTACATTACATATGCGCGATAACGTTTCCTCGTTGTTGGAATGCTTTGTCCTCACCAAAACCCTTTATCTACAATATAGAATGCCCATTGTGATTAGTTATTTTTGATTATTGCTGTTGTTTTAAATATTAATTCATACAATCTCGACATGTTATCGATTTCTTGTGACAGAAATGAACATGACGATCATGTGTAATTAACAACGGTTGTTAACTGAAATGAAATCCGATATGCCTTCATTTAGCCGACACATACTTTATTGATATACAGAACGACTCATAAATAAATCACAGCCATACCTACAGCATTCCTTTCCCCTGTCACATACATAAGTCACTGGCGGTAGCATTTGACCTATCATAATTCTACTTTCTTCTCTTCATCATAAAATAAAATCATGCATCTCTACTGCCTGTTGTCTGTGGTGTGGTGTGTAGGGGACATGTCATATTAGCCATGTTTGTCTTGAGGGCCTTGTCGGTAGAAGAGTAGGAGGGAACTACCAGTATAAAAGATTATACATCTGTAACGCCACCTCACATGTCCTGGTTTACCCTTCTTTCAACCGCCCACCTCCATGCCGCCGTACCCTGACACCCAGCCCGTCTATCCTTCTCCTTCATCCCATGTCTCTACCCGGACACCCAGCCCGTCTATCTTTCTCCTTCATCCCATGTCTCTACCCGGACACCCAGCCCGTCTATCTTTCTCCTTCATCCCATGTCTCTACCCGGACACCCAGCCCGTCTATCCTTCTTCATCCCACGTTTCTCTACCCTGACACCCAGCCCGTCTATCTTTCTCCTTCATCCCATGTCTCTACCCGGACACCCAGCCCGTCTATCCTTCTTCATCCCACGTTTCTCTACCCGGACACCCAGCCCATCTATCCTTCTTCATCCCACGTTTCTCTACCCTGACACCCAGCCCGTCTATCTTTCTCCTTCATCCCATGTCTCTACCCGGACACCCAGCCCGTCTATCCTTCTTCATCCCACGTTTCTCTACCCTGACACCCAGCCCGTCTATCTTTCTCCTTCATCCCATGTCTCTACCCGGACACCCAGCCCGTCTATCTTTCTCCTTCATCCCATGTCTCTACCCGGACACCCAGCCCGTCTATCCTTCTTCATCCCACGTTTCTCTACCCTGACACCCAGCCCGTCTATCCTTCTTCATCCCACGTGTCTCTACCCTGACACCCAGCCCGTCTATCCTTCTTCATCCCACGTTTCTCTACCCTGACACCCAGCCCGTCTATCCTTCTTCATCCCACGTGTCTCTACCCTGACACCCAGCCCGTCTATCCTTCTTCATCCCACGTGTCTCTACCCTGACACCCAGCCCATCTATCCTTCTTCATCCCACGTTTCTCTACCCTGACACCCAGCCCGTCTATCTTTCTCCTTCATCCCATGTCTCTACCCGGACACCCAGCCCGTCTATCCTTCTTCATCCCACGTGTCTCTACCCTGACACCCAGCCCGTCTATCCTTCTCCTTCATCCCATGTCTCTACCCTGACACCCAGCCCATCTATCCTTCTTCATCCCACATGTCTCTACCCTGACACCCAGCCCGTCTATCTTTCTCCTTCATCCCACGTGTCTCTACCCTGACACCCAGCCCGTCTATCCTTCTTCATCCCACGTTTCTCTACCCTGACACCCAGCCCGTCTATCCTTCTTCATCCCACGTGTCTCTACCCTGACACCCAGCCCGTCTATCCTTCTTCATCCCACATGTCTCTACCCTGACACCCAGCCCGTCTATCCTTCTTCATCCCACGTGTCTCTACCCTGACACCCAGCCCGTCTATCCTTCTCCTTCATCCCATGTCTCTACCCTGACACCCAGCCCATCTATCCTTCTTCATCCCACATGTCTCTACCCTGACACCCAGCCCGTCTATCCTTCTCCTTCGCCCCGTATGTCTCTACCCTGACCATCAGCCCGTCTATCCTTCTTCTTCATCCCATGTCTCTACCCTGACACCCAGCCCATCTTTCCTTCCTCATCTTCCCGAGGCAAGAGAGTAATCTGACTTTAAAAGTCCACTTTCCAACCTTGCTGAACTATGCTGGAAATTGGCTCGATCGTAGCGCCACCAGTGGCTATTACGAGTTATGTCCATTATATGCCTCTCCCATGGACCAATCAGATTCCACCTCTCGTAGCACTTGCATTTGCTTCAAACAAAACGGTGGCGCCCAGTCAAGACGATCTGATCGATAATTAAGATCTATATATTGTGATAAAATGAGTCTTATATCGCGAAGTGCATCAAATCACGTGAGCAACTTAATTAAAACATGAAAAGATTTAGCACATATCTGTTGACAACGAGTTAGCAGTGCACGTGCTTTGCAAATCCTGCAATCGACCGAAATCTGCATGACAGTTTACGAACCGGATTTCGATTTCGGAGCGCGAATTTGATTGGACTATGCATGGACTCGTTAGTCCAGCCAGAATGTAACTCCACAATACCAGCCTAGATCGGCAAGGGTGGAAACTGGACTTTTATAGTCAGTTAACTCACTTGCCACGGGGAGATGATCCTTCTCCTTCATCCCATATGTCTCTATCCTGTGCAGAAAAATAAACTACATGACACTTCCGGAACTTTCCAGCAGAATACCACGCTGAAGTTTAAACTGCCTACTACTGTTGCAGTATTTTTCGTTGTCATACAGTGACGAAAGGTCACACTTTGTGTATATTAAATTAATCATCAAAACTTTACTTGATATTATTTATAACCTAGCCTTTGTTGTCGCATAATGTAAGTAATTGGTCGTAGCGTGTCTCATTTCGTGCGTGTTATTTCATGGTGTAACATCAGTGTGATGGGGACCCATGTCGTGATGTACACTGTCTAATTGTCTCGGGTTGTTGCCTTATTGGATTCCTCAGCTTACTGGGTAGTAAAACATTCGAAACGTTTCATTCTTTTTATCGTTATCCTTAATGTTGTGTGATGGCAGCGAACAGTTATTTCCCTGTACAAGACATTATTGCGGGCTCCTGTGGAGCTGAGAGTGGTAAAAGTATAAAGTTACATAAGTTGTAGCAGCAGGTTCCGATCATACACATTGACAGCATGCTTGACGATGACATAGCGTCGCGGCAAGGAATAATTCCATCCCTTGTAATTTGCCATGGCATTCGGGGACTGGTGGAATGACAACGAATTGGGTTTGGCCACGGGAGGCAGCGACAAGGCTGGAATACATGTGCGTCCCCGGAAGATGGCGGTTTAGTAATAACGGACGTATGTTACTCCGGTACTTTCAAACACTCCCCTAAATCGGTTCAACTGTAGATATTTATGCGCAGCGGCTTGTATGGAAAACACAGACACCGATAAATGAAGGAGATTCTTTTGTGAAATTAATTTTCACTCAAACGCCAGTTTCGGTTTTGTACGCACTTCTGTATCTAATTGACAAGCATACCGCACGCACATGTTGCTAGTTAAGTGATATAGGAATTCCTATTTTAGTAACAAACGATCCTCTAAAACATCTCATGTAAAACACAAAGTCCTGCATTTCCACGGCGGTGTGGTCTGTCCCGGTCTAATGTACCGTCCTTAATCTGAATACAATCATCACAAGCCAGACGAGAAAGAAAGCTGTAACACTTTAAAAATGCATTCACAACTTCACTGATATATACCTGTTAAACTACCATCTTATCTTTGAAGCAACCCGCTTATATACAATAGAAACAGATGCTACCTGATAAACTATTGTTTTTTGCTTGTTCTTTGACCAGCGGTCAAGTTGTTCAAAGAGACCGTGGTAATTGTTATATCTACTTATTACATATTATTCACACCCCTATTTTCCACTTATGCGCCAGCGTGATTTGCAATCAAAGCAACTTCTTGTCTCACCCGAGTAATCAGGCATTGTTCCAGCATCATGTCCATCACCTAGCAACCAGCCAGGTGGGGTAAGCCCCGGCGGACGCTGGGGTCTCAGGGAGGAGGGATTTGTGATAACGGGATGAATAAACATTATTTCAAAAGGACAAAGTTTTGTTTTTGTTTGTTGAAAGTAGTAAGCCTTGGCAAGAGTGTGGGAATGCGTCCGTTATCTTTTCCCGATCTCTCCTGGGAAAGTCGGGGAAATCAAGAACAAGGACATACACACACATTTGGTTTATAGTTTTAGAGGAGACAAGATTAAGAAACTATTTTATTAGTGTGTCACACCGAAGAGGCTACACTAAAACGAGTGGAATCGTGTCAAAAATAATACTCACTCAAAGTGCTTATATCAATACATGTGTTAAAATATGTGCAGACATAACAAAATTTCAGATATCAATGTGTATGTATTAATAGAGTTCATGAGAAGGATGACATTAAAACTTCGTACGCTTGAACATAATGTTCACGACACATGGACCAACGGTCACTCTCAACACTGCATTACACAGATAATTGATCAACTGGAGTCATATTAACTAACAATGTGTTAATTAGAGAGGTTTGTTAAAATAAATCCCCTGTCATATCCGAGTAGTATTCGCATATAACTAAGCCACGAGCCTCATCTTCAATTATACATCTATACATGCAGGCCAAGTGTATTGTTGGCGATCCACTAGTGGTATGCGAAGTGACATTGTTTTATACATATTGAGTGTATCAAATACAACCGCATTCTTGTTTATGACTATGCTAACTAAGAGCATGCTTGATGAAGATGGAGAACATCACTGAAGCATGTGTATAACATCACAGATATCAAATAGTTGATAGAATAAGGTCAACGGGAAATAATCTATCCACTATTTGGTCACAATAATGACTATGTTCACATTATCCACAGTAATCGTGCTCGGTACAACCCAAGGCTCGTAATAGCCGCGGATGAAAGCGACACTCAACAAGTTCTTACAGCAGATGAAATAATTTGTCCACGATACCTGCCAACATAAAGCATTACGCTTAAGTCAACAAACCAGTTCAGTTGACAACCCTTTCTTCTGACTAAAGATAGTCTAACTCAATATTTATAGTGCCGGCTCTCCAATCACACGGCGCACGTAGTAATGAGTATATTGGCTACATAGCCAATATTGGCCCCCTTGATATTGGCAGCTCTTGGATGTGCATGACATAAACTTCGGGCCGAGTCTGTTTAGTTTCCCCTTGGTTATTTTTAAGGCCCTACATATCTGAATTTCAAAACGTATAAAGTTAATAAGTGACTAGTGAGCGAGCTGGTGCTTTAATGCACGGCACGCGGGACACAAAGACGTAGCGGTTTGAAACAAGCGTGTTTATGTGGCAATTGTCAACGTAGAGTCGCCAATAAGTTTATCACGTGGACTTAGGATGACAGTTTCAGTTTGTCTATCACATTGACACATCTTAATTTTAAGATGCACGCCGAACGCTGACCCAGTTTGTTACAAATTAAGCACTAGGACAGACACCCAAGTACGCCGGGTGTTATCCACGACAGTTCCATTTCACGGTCCATGTTGCGGGCAGCTGTGAGACAGGTTCAAGTATAAAAAAAACACACGTGTCCGCTCAACGACTTTTTGAACTTTTGAATCATTTGAAATAGAGAATTGATAAAATATATCGAGGGTATTTTTCAAAATATTTAATTAAAGAAGTGCACGCAAATATCCACGTTACTGGCGACAGTGACTGCGGAGGGTAACTCGGGATATATGATGTCGTTAATAAAGGTGTCAATGTCAGATGTGGAGCGAGATACTTATTAGACTACATCAGTCCTCACTGACAACGCCAGGCACCCCATGCATAGTAAATGCTTATAACAAATTACGAGCACTGTCTCTGATACATAGAAACCTACAATAAATATTGTGAGATTGACATGGATAGGTGTCGAGTTACAAGTTGGTATTTCATTGTTGCCGGGTGCCTGTCACTGGTGTGTCATCAGGTTACCGCCTCCACCTGGTGTCAGTTGCACATCGTTCACTCGCGATATACACATCACCAAGCCGCTGGCTGGCGTGATTGATGACTTTCCTAACTATTGTCAATATACGTTGTCCTCATTACCATACTGGTCAGTCTATTATATCTGTCCGCGACATGTTGACACCAGCCTGTCCACAAGTGTACCACCAACGCCGACCCACATACTCTGCCTACGTTGTACAACCGTAGGTTTCACGTCATGTATTGTTAATAACAGAGGCTACACCCGAGTGTCGCCCATGGTGCAGACAATGTAGGTATGATTGGCTTCCGATGAAATATTTCTCTGCAAAAGGTCAATGTTACACACTCGTAGGGGGGATCCCGCCTGTCAGGTCGCCGGGAAGCTGAAAAACCACGGATCGATGTATATATCCAGTGGTAAACCAGAATATATGCATGGTTAAGACAGCTGCATCCATATACAGCCATCACTGAGATTTATACAAGAGTTATTCCCACAGATCGCACGATCAACCCATTTCATTGTAAATATCGATATCACCGCGTATTAGCGCATCATTAACAATAGCTTAGCACGGATCCACCCAGGAAAGATACGGGAACATAAACTCTTATTATAAGTGGTATATTCTAAATAAAACTAGTATTTTCTTTCTCAAATTTCAGTCGTTCTCATTCTGATATCAACTTGTGGTACAATATATCTGATGTCAATGTTGCTGTCATCGCACACTCTGACATTACACATTCAGTTGCTAGGATCAGTATTCCACACATTTGCTTTCTAACGTGAAATGAATAATTTAGACTCGATTACAGAATGTTATATTTCAGCAGACAGAGCATGCTCTCATTAGTATGGGTGACGATACAGCGAAACCTACTTTCTGAATATCTGTCAATGAGAACATGCAAGGTAAACCGATACAACTCAATTCGCAGACACACATGGCGGTTGTCAGTGTAATTGAAACACACCTATTGTTCGGGGGTTGACAGTTACGGTCAACTGTGTACCCCACACTGAGGTGCATGTGGCATCTACCCATCCAGTATATGTTAGTTATTACACGTGTACGTGGATGTCAACCAGGGTGACACGAGCTGTTTGTAGCATGTCTTTCTAATGATCACTCATACCAATGGCAGTTATGATTACTATTCTTTCTTACAGTAGGCCAATTCATATAACTTTCCCAGCTATTTTGCCCTTTACGCCAAACTGAATCTGTCTCGGTGGATAATCTAGACTGGTTATTCTTTCACATTGACAATTTATATATTCAGTCATTATTGCACGTGCCCGAGTTTTACAAATATGTGAACATTATGCAAAAAGCATAATGCCATGGAAATAAGAAGTACAGTGCTCAAAGTTCTACACATTGCAGAAAAGTAACCATAGCCAAACGTCCTGGGTAATCTACACAACTAATGAAAAGTTCATATTTAACGCAAATATAAACACCCCACCCGGAATTCATGATTTTTCTCGTAGTCCTGATTGTCTTGCTTCTAATCTTTCTCAGTATATAAGCTGTGACACTGCATCGCGAAATGTGGTGATAACATTATGAATATTGCGAGAAAACATAGTGTGGGGGGGGGGGGGGGGGGGGGGGTATCTACACAGCTGACCACCACACGCCCCTACCCAGCCCCGCTCCTATCTGCGTGCAGCAGCCTCGGATGTCTCAATCTCCGGCTCCCACCGTCCTGTCCGCTCAAAGTCACTGGCTCTCCACAGAAACAAGTCAAGCCTATATACACTCACTCCCGCTCTAAGTTTATGGTCTACATCAAACTGTTTGTAAAGAAACAAAATAAATGTTTGTGTTTGCTGGCTGTAGGCGGTCCGATTCAATTTAAGTTCATGTCTTGATGTTATGTCGTCATGCTGCAGTCTCTGGGCAATCCACATGGGACGTCCTTTTTGGGCGAATTAATCAAATCGATTCCTTTTGTTGTTACACAGGAGAGTTTCATTGCTATAGAAGGAACAGGAGTGTGTAAGATTTTATACGAGTGTTATTATTTCTATCCAGTACGGTATGTACAGAACCATTTCGACAGACTTTGTATTGACAATGTTCGTATAAAAAGCAAGGTGAAATAGTTTGTCCTCTCTACCCCATGTGGTGACAATACCATTGTGATCAACACTTTGAAGAGGAAAATATTTTGTAGAGGATAATTATGGGGGGGGGTATCTACACAGCTGACCACCACACGCCCCTACCCAGCCCCGCTCCTATCTGCGTGCAGCAGCCTCGGATGTCTCAATCTCCGGCTCCCACCGTCCTGTCCGCTCAAAGTCACTGGCTCTCCACAGAAACAAGTCAAGCCTATATACACTCACTCCCGCTCTAAGTTTATGGTCTACATCAAACTGTTTGTAAAGAAACAAAATAAATGTTTGTGTTTGCTGGCTGTAGGCGGTCCGATTCAATTTAAGTTCATGTCTTGATGTTATGTCGTCATGCTGCAGTCTCTGGGCAATCCACATGGGACGTCCTTTTTGGGCGAATTAATCAAATCGATTCCTTTTGTTGTTACACAGGAGAGTTTCATTGCTATAGAAGGAACAGGAGTGTGTAAGATTTTATACGAGTGTTATTATTTCTATCCAGTACGGTATGTACAGAACCATTTCGACAGACTTTGTATTGACAATGTTCGTATAAAAAGCAAGGTGAAATAGTTTGTCCTCTCTACCCCATGTGGTGACAATACCATTGTGATCAACACTTTGAAGAGGAAAATATTTTGTAGAGGATAATTATGCAGACCTCTTGTGTCCAACACAATGGGTCTCGAAATCGTTGTTTTAAACAGTGATCTAAATATTCCGATTTGTGTAAAAGTAAAATCTATTAAATGGACACCGGGGTATTACTATAGCGAGAAATTCACCCTCCCACTTGAGTGTTCTGTAACTATTAGTGTCTGTCAGATATTGCGAGGGGGCAGCTATTGTCGAGGCACCGGGGTCCCCTTTTATACACCCCATAGTTTTTGAGTTGCCAGGGTATTACAAAAGAGCTGAAGGTTCAGTCTCCCATAAGCAATAAATGACTCATTAACTTTTGACATTATATGTGTTATATTGTTCCAATGTCAGTCATACGTAGTCCAGATTGTTTCTGTTCAGAAATTAAGTTTTATTGCTGTCAGAAAAAAGGTGTAGGGATATCACGTGTACCCAAATTACGTTTGAGTTATACAAACCTATTGTCAATGGCCGGGGGACATAATACAATTAGGCAACAGCACTCAATCCAGGCAAGATATATAGAGAACAGATTACTATGAGTGTTTATATTGTCACTTTCACAGGATTCGTGTCAATATCTATTAGGGTAAGTTAATACGTGATAAGGCCAAGCGTGGAGTGTATATCCTGTCACGTCTCATACAACTCACACACCTGATACCCCCCCCCCCCCCACACACACACACACACACACACACCCACACACACACACACCAATTATACTGCATATGACACGATGTGTTCTTGCCATGCATCGCTACAATAAACCTTTATGTGTTCTCGTATTTTCTAAAATTAGTAAGACGTCACATATGTCTATATGTTGGGAACAGAGTGAATCAACTTTTCAATTACTAAAGACAATTATATTAAATATACTTGAAGCACGATATACGTAGGTTTCAGCATGTATGGCAGACCCATGTTAGACTACTGCTGACTGTTGGTCTAGCTCTAATGCTGGGCATATAAACACTAGGTCATGGGTGAAGTGTTACTCTATAAAAGTATCATATTTCTACAACCTAATGTGTTTCCACATAAAATAAGACAGTCCCTCTACAGGTGATTTCGATACACGTTTAAGCATGTATATTATTCAAGTAATGTATTTCTTTCACACGTATGAATATGGGGTATTACAACAATGCATATCTCAAACTTACTTATTTCGTTGTTTTTATTATAAAAAGCATAAATCAGTTCCACAGAATTCACAATAATTTTAGGGCACATTCTGTTTTCTAGCAAGATGTTAAATTGTTTTTTTCACTGAATTGTACTTGTGCATTTCATTTTATCATCAGCAAACATCTTACCATACCATAACAGATGTTGCCTGGTGCGAGAAGCAATATGTACGCCCCATGTTTTTATCATGTTATGTGTGTCATGTTTGGTGGACATACTGTCACCGACGTGATATTTACAATAATGTTACACATTGCCACTCATGTCTTGTCCATGTTTTTATCATGTTATGTATGTCTTTTTTGGTGGAAATTCTGTCACCGACTTGATATTTACATAAATATTTTACATTACCACTGATGTCTTGTTTGGTAAAGTTACCCCAGGTCATACATGAGAATGCAAAAATGTTAACTCACCTGAGAATAGCAATATGATGTGGACACAGAGGCAGGCAAATTACAGTCGTCAAGAATCAAAATACAACGTTGTTATCGAATCACGGTAATTTTCAAATGATACCGCCAAGATTCACCTGTCAGGTAAACATAGGTAGCGCCGTCCAGAGGTAGATCGTTTCACTCTCACAATCCAACAGCAGTCTGATAAAACTGTACGGTCCACATGCGCCTATCACTCACGCCGAATACAGAGAACAGCTTCACTCACATGCGTAGCTGTGGCATCAATGACACGGCAGGCAATCTCTCATCACGTACAGCCGATCATTGGTTAGAGCGCCACCTCGCGGCAATCTGCTCCGTCGTTGAGGGGAGTGCTTTCATACCCTCCGCCTCAGAAAGGGACTACCTCAAGGGCTCGCGATAATTATATTCTAGCTAGTTCATTTCTTTCATTAAATGGCTGCCGAGGCGGAAAATTTCTTGTATCGGAGCGTCTGTGTGGAAATGAACACGAGTAAACAGGGCAGGGCGACGGGCAGACCTTAGGGGTGAAGAATGGGATTGATGGGGGCGGGGCAGGCTCTCGGGTTCGGGTAACTATCTCTGTGTTCTATGTCCTACGCAGGGCGGATGCGGTCTTTATGTGGCATTAACAAAGCAATGATCCCACATACTTGCCGGCGATTTGAGTAGTAATTCTTTGTAAATAATATTGCGGAAACAAATAAGGTTTATGATATTATTTTCTCGAATTATAGAAACATGGCCGAACCGCATTTTAGCAAGTATGATTCGAGTCTAACACCAACTTGTTGGTCTGCTAACCAAAACATTGTTTTATGTTGATTTTAAGAATATTTTTACCCTATACCTTCACAGAGAAAGTATCCCAAACTCATCCGTGGCTCTTATTACAACGGCTACTGTTGATGTATAAAAGACACAAAGTGAGTTGACAAGACATGCATTCATTAAGCATCAAGACAGCCTTGTCGACATCTCCTCCACGCATCCCAATACCTCTGACTGGCGTGTGCGTTTGTGATTAGAGTAATACCCTTAAACAATTACAAGTTATGTAATTGGTAAAGGTGTCCTTAATGCTTGCTATTTAATGCTCTGAAATTGTTGCTGAGCAACAGTTACTAGTAACTTCCTAAGTACGAAATCAGGAATTTTGTACTCTGCCTTATCATGACACTGTGTAAAAAGTGTCTTCTTCTGTGACGTAATACTGTAGATGGGAAGGTAGACTGAAGCCCATCTCCAAAAGATCACCTTGGCAACGAGTGACGTCTCTTGTCTGCTTCTCCTAAACTCTCCCGAGTAACACCATCTTTAATTGACATGGAATATATACCGCAAACATAACTCATTGCAAGACACTGCATCGATTATTTCAAAATGTATCATTATGGCTATGTAGTTATTCGGAACCTGTGAATGTGCTGGTAAATGTGGCACCCTGTCTTGCTGTAACAAATGTGATATCAGTTAACGTGACATTCAATAAACATGCTCGCCGCCGATAAACCTCCCCTCTAATTGATGGAAAACATGTTGGAAATTTGCAATTAAACAAAACCATAATTCGATTTCAGCCAGAAAGCAAATGTTTGACCAGTGGTCTGTGTGCGTGGAATTTCAGCTGACCATGTATGTACAAATGACCAAATATGATACGTCACATTGTTCGATTGGCCAAACAAACGTGTTTTTGACAATATATGTGTGGACTAGTTCATATTGGATTAGTATTAGGCGCGACAGTGTGAACAAACTCAGTTTCCAGATTGTTCAGTTCAAGATGTATTTGATGTTGATGGCTTCATCGAGAAAATTGAAAATCCACACATTTGTCAAAAGCGAGAAGCACGAAGTATTTCATAATGCAATAGAAATGGCAGTCAACAGATACGACAGTGAAGAAAACATGATACGTGACTGAAGACATGGTTGGATCCAGAGCACCCCCTCGGCTGACCGGGCAACTATCTCCATGGCCAACGCCTCTGTGTGCGAATTCTCTTCATAATAAAGACATATCCAGGACTTCATCATAAAACTCAACATCCATCTTTACATAAACTGTAAACTGTCTGCGCAGGACAGATATTGACCATGTGCTATTTGAGGAAAAAAAAGATTTTGCAAAAAACGTAAAACGAAGAGCATTGAATAGACACGTTGTGATTATACAAGCATAACGACACAACGCTCTATTCTATATTCCATTTCGCGAATTCAAATCTATAAGTAAAATATAGTATGTGTTTCTCCATTCTACCGTGACAAAACTGAACGCGAACTCTTTGGTGTAAGCGAAAATATGAAGTAAAGCGGCGTGGTTGAGTCTAGGTTGAGTCAAGGAAACATATTATACCATTTTATAAATTATGACAAGGTTAAACATTGTGCGTTGTACATCACTACTTTACTCGACTATTTGAGGGGCATTGTTTAGCAGTGTAAGCCAATACCAAAATGGGCAGCACTCAAGTTTAATTCAGCAAGCCTTGCAAGGTTTAGTTCTTACACAGAGATTCGCCATGATGATGTCACACACCTCACTGGAACAATAAGACGTGCTAGACAACTATATGACGTCATAAAAAATGACGTCTCAGTATTTATTTATTTATTTATTTATTTATAGAAAAGCGCTAAATGTCAAGCTCTCTGTTGTCCCTAAAAGTGAAATACACTCTCGTAATCTCGTATCACTTTTTCTGCCCTAATGCATTGACACACATACTTTGAATATTGTAGTAACCACACCTTTGCATTTTGTTCGCAATAGTTATAATTATCATTATACATTTAAAGATTAGTCAGTATGATATTACACAGTGTATACTTTCTTTGATCATCACCACCCACTTTCAGCCCTAGTATGCTCCAGACAGGTGCTACGGTGCAGTATAGTGTCAAGGGTGCGTCATTTAATCGTCATAAACAGCCAATATTACCCCATCTATTTCAAGTGTGTCAGCGTTACAGGTACATGGCTGCATAAATCTCCCATGCCGTGTGTATGTGTACAGACCGAGGCCTCTTGGGTTGTTTGATTTCACATTAACGCTACACACTAGCCGCTGTTACGGCACGGTCATTTGTGTCGTCCAGGTCACATATTAACGTCCATTCTGATAGCACCATGCATCTCGTCCAAGCCAGAGCTCAGTGCTCGCATTGTCCCAGCTGGGTATTATTTACTATTATCTACATTCTCTGAGAAAGGACAAGGAATGATAAGGGCAATTTTGGCCCAAGGGGTTTTCATTATTTAATAGATGATCCACACCTTTCGGCATCATTTGATGCGTTCATGTAAACGAGAAATATACCTGTTGAAGTTCGAAAAATTAGTCATTTTCACTCATCGTAGCCGTACTTATGTATTTGGTCATGTCAGAAGTCCAAAGCTGGCAAGCGTAAGAAGGGAAAACTCTTGCTGTCAGCCATCCTACTTCGTCCAAACTTGAAGGTTCTACCAAATGAGATGACAATGCTCTACATAGAGCAGCACTGCCTATGTGATCCTACATTATCGCATATCCTCCCGAAGCGCCTTTCGGCCTGGCCATTGTAATTTGAAACGGTTAAGGTAGTGGTCGTTTTAATATCATCACTATATATCAGTTGGCCCACTGTGGTTAGCGGTGCTTGGACTGTTTGTGAGCGTTGGCGTCGCTGACCGTGGAAAAGTCCCTCGTGAACACAAAGCGGCCAATGAATGACAGCCCGTGGGGCAACCCAGCAGTTGGAATCACAGGGACGGGGGACCATTTCAAAAACTGTTCCTCATGTCATTTTTGATGAATTTATAAAGTCAATGGAGGGTGAAACTTGTGTGTGGATGGTGGAGGTAACAATATCGTGTAACGTCCAGGTGTACGGTTACACCCGCCGCCCCCCTCATGTCTAACAACATGTGAATGTTAGCTATTGAAACTCACCTCGGCGATATAATCACTGAACGCTGAGGCCAACGCCACTAAAATGTTAGTGACTGAAATCAACCCCGTGAAATGTGAAATATACAAAATCTGAGGCCCATGCAATTGAATAGATGCTTGAAAATGTTTCGAGTTTTAAATAACGACAGGGACGTTGTGATCGATTTTTACCTTTTCAAATGGGTTGTATGTTTCCCCAGTAGAGGTCAGAGAACCGTAATGTCCGCTGTCGTCTTTTGAAAACGATGAAAATATTAAACTCTAATGACACAAAGAAATGAGATAACATTTGGTTTGAAATGTGTATATGTTACACGGTTATAAGAAGTCACAATGAGAAGTATATGCAGTTAGAAACCCTTTGATCAGTGAGTTGATAATTCCGTCAGTCTGCACAAAGAGATGGAGTACAGGTGGAATGCCGATACCCCTACACTCCAGATACCCATTATGTAGCGAGGTGGCATCAGGTGGTTCCGCAACATCCGCGTACCTCACCGTCATGCCTCCACTCTCTTGCAAAGAAATGTATCATTCAGCGGCGTGCTTTATAACGTGTTTAACAGCCGCGCCAAGACTCTTTTGTGGGTATTATTCTATATTAAAATGTATGTTTTATTCATGACTTCAAAAATCAACCTGCTTAGAAAAATCTTAGATATCTGAGAACTGTCATTCTACAATAGTATCCTTTTCTATTATCTACAAACACGTATCAGCTGAGAGTTTAGTTGTTAATTGTTTCAGGGTTAAAAGAAAGTCATCTTATAAAACTTGCCCATCAACCTGCAACTGTGCTGGAGGGATGTCTGTTCAGAACGTGTTTGACGAAAGGAAACACCTATTCAGGATGATACACATTATTCGTTGTACATTGTCAAGCATTATTGTTTATAAACTTATGTCGTAGGGTTTAATTGTGTTTCAATATCAATCAAAATCTTTGGGGAAAATACCAAATAAATGAAATTGGTTTTTTTGCATTCAACAACAGTATTGCTGTGCAAACATTATAATCAGATATTATTTCTCACATCCGCTGAGATGATTGTAGGGCTATGTGAGGGCCAACTCAGCACGTTAATCCATTGACTGTACAAGCATGACCAGCAGATGGCTAGAAACCCACGCTTTAGGACCAGGAAAGTCATAACATAATCAATATATATGTTGACTCGATACAGACATGTTGGCATGAAATGTACACATTCACTGAAGAAATTGACAATTTCTGTAAAGACGTGCCATATATCTTTTAACATTGATCATATTCGTTGTTTACACCTAATCTACACTGACACGCTACTTGTTCCTTTTTCTTTTCTATTGACCTTTTGGTGAATTATTATTAGAAAATGCCGAATTTTACCCAGTTTTGTTCCTAGAGCGGCAAAGGGGCCACCAACGTGTGTTGGAGTTTATATGGTTTCATTAGACAGTTCACGTCAGACCTCCGACATCGACACGTACTGCTACTGAGTTGTTCCATGAATGATCTTGTAAAATAATAATCCCATCTGAACGCATATCACTGTCTCTTAGACTGAATCAATTTACTTCGCTTTCCTGTATAGATAATTTTATTACAATACCGATGTTGCTATCATTACACTGATCACGCGAGGCAAGCGGCGAGCTTTGCTGGCCCATTCCTCCCAGTGTAACGGGTGTTAGGGATATCGATTTCACATAACACACACGATATATGAAATTATTATCTTGATAAAATGTACATTTCACTTGGGTGTAATACGCTATTCACATATAACATCTGGGAAATACAATAATCTTTCATTCTGGCGAAAGCGTTCTGTATATTAATAAACAGGTGTCACCAATGAATATTTTGCTATCATTTTAATGTCACATCGTCTTGGCATTTTAATGAAAGTCTCTATTACGAGGATATTTGCTTCTGTTTGCATATGAAATATGATATAGAGATAACAGCAAGCACCGGGGTGTATTTAGTAGACAAGTGAGTAAAGGTTATGAGGTAAAGTTGTTCATCAACCATCAGGGTTGTTGTGGAATTACCGAAATGGATCTTCTATATGAAATATACCTGTGATGGGACCTATCACAGCCTATATCACATCGATAAATAGCTACATTATGGCGTCACTATATTATCTCACCGCACCCATCTTCTCATAAATGTGTCAACTGACTGTGTTGCCATTAACATATTTCACACGGATCACCATTTTTGTATTTATTAAAATTCATTTGCATGCCCGACACATATTCCGTAACTACATTGGACAATGCATGCGACCAGTTTAGGTCACGTCGCTAAGCCCCCACTTATTGTAGGCTTTAATCTGTACCTAAAACCCAGCCTGTAAGACTTCCGTGCACATTACATGTCAATATCACAGTTGTCAGTTTCACACTCGCTGTGTAAAAGCACATTGCGCTCTCTGTGGTCGCCGAATCTCTGTCGGGTACCCAGCCGCGGGGCCAGCCTTGTCGGGGAGCCCACGTCGCTGGGGAAAACAAACAGTTTATTACCTTCCTGTAAGTAACACCCAACAAAGCATTTTTTCAATAAACATGTGCCAGAGTGCACCATCATCATTTTCATCAAGTGATAGCTCGTAAAAGGTTTACACGCCTCCATATGTAACGTACAATAAAACGATAAACCTCCATAACATTATGGAGTGTTATCGAAGCTCCATTGCGATTGGGCGTTGCAATAAGTACGCGAAGTCAACTAACTGTTCTGGGTGTCTCGGCAACCGCAGCAGTAGGGGAGTAATGCCGCCCGGCACGGGGTATGAACCGAGGGGAGGGGGCCAGTTTCACGTAGATCCTCCCTGCATGGGGCATGCAGTGTATCAATCTGTAACGATCATTGATGAAGTCCTACTGCTTTATATACATTTGTTCTAGTTTGTGACGGATATTTATTGTATTTTTCAAAATAAAACACTAAGTCTAAAGGAAAGAGAAACTGAAACCATCTTGGCTGATGTAGTGCGATTGTATTATCCTCTACATCATACACATCACCAAGGCTGGCTACTCTCTGTTATCCTCAAGTCAGAATACTTTCCCAATAAATCAAGTATATATCAGTTGCCTGTGACCAACCAAAGAGTGTCTACCTATACTGGAATGATGAGAATATACTTTAAGAATGGAATAAACTCGTCAATAACACCCTGCCAACCTATAATTACCTGTTATGTTGAATGTGGAGCTGAATGCAGTGAGGATTAGTTGGTTCATATTCATGAGAGTTAACAAGTCAAGCTGTCGCTGTGGCACGACTGTTACTTCACAATCAATGCTACTAGCTACAAATAGTCGTGCCTATAGCTCTTTTCTCTGGCTACAAAACTGCTTATAGGCTGTGAAAGGAATGAGACTGTGTGGCAGGAATAGAGGGAAAGCTTGTTTGTATCGATGTAAAAAGTTAAGAAGCGAACTGAAGGTATTGGCATGTTGCACACATTTGCCTCGCCTGTCGTGGAAGCTTGCCTGACATATTTAGCATGGAAACTGCCATATACAGTCAGAGTAATGCCAACCCAGTTGTGTTGTTTGGAATATGTTAAGATTATTATAATACATCGCCCCAAGGATATATGATCCCTCCCAGTCCAGATACTAAGGACATAAAGGACGACAACGTGAATATCTTAACCTCAAATTAGTCACACACAAATCATTCTGCCTGCAGCTGCACAAAGACTAGTGTAAAATCTTTAATATGTGGGATGTATCCTATATCTTCTGTCACTCTGACAGCATATGTAGGATGCATCCTATAAACTGTTTGAATCTGACAGTATGTAGGATGTATCCTGGAAACTGCATCAATATGGCAGTATATGCTGAATGTGTCCAATAAACTGTGTCACCCTGGCAGTATCTAGGATGTGTCCTATAACCTGTGTCAATCTGGCAGTACATAGGATGTGTCCTATAACCTGTGTCAATCTGGCAGTATCTAGGATGTGTCCTATATACTGTGTGAATCTAGCAGCATGTAGGATGTATCCCGTAAAACTGTGTCAATCTGACAGTATATGTAGGATGTATCCCGTAAACTGTGTCAATCTGACAGTATATGTAGGATTCATCCCGTAAACTGTGTCAATCTAGCAGCATGTAGGATGTATCCTATAAACTGTGTCACACTGGCAGTATGAAGGATGTGTACCGTAAACTGTGTCAATCTGACAGTATATGTAGGATGTATCCCGTAAACTGTGTCACACTGGCAGTATGTAGGATGTGTCCTATAAACTGTGTTAATCTGGCAGCAGGTAGGATGTATCCTATAAACTGTGTCACACTGGCAGTATGTAGGATGTATCCCGTAAACTGTGTCACACTGGCAGTATGTAGGATGTATCTTGAAAACTGTGTCAATCTGGCAGTATGTAGGATGTATCCTATAACCTGTGTCAATCTGGCAGTACATAGGATGTGTCCTATAACCTGTGTTGATCCGACAGTATATGTAGGATGTGTTCTATATACTGTGTGAATCTGGCAGCATGTAGGATGTATCCTGCAAACTGTGTCAATCTGACAGTATATGTAGGATATATCCTGTAAACTGTGTCAATCTGGCAGTATGTAGGATGTATCCTGGAGACAGTGTTAATTTTGCAGTATCTAGGATGTATCCTATAAACTGTGTCACCCTTGCAGTATGTAGGATGTATCCTGTAAACTGTGTCACTCAGGCAGTATGTAGGGTGTATTCTGTAAACTGTGTCAATCTGACAGTATATGTAGGATGTATCCTGTGAACTGTTTCAATCTGACAGTACATGTATGATCAATCCTGTAAACTGTGTGAATCTGGCAGTATGTAGGATGTATCCTGTAAACTGTGTCAATCTGACAGTATATGTAGGATGTATCCTGTAAACTGTGTCAATCTGACAGTATATGTAGGATGTATCCTGTAAACTGTGCCAATCTGGCAGTACATGCATATGTAGTATGTATACTATCAACTGTTTGAATCTGGCAGTATGTAGGATGTATCCTGTAAACTGTATCAATCTGACAGTATATGTAGAATGTATCATATAAATTGTGTCAATCAGGCAGTATGTAGAATGTATCCTGTAAACTGTGTCAATCTGATAGTATGTAGGATGTATCCCGTAGACTGTGTCAATCTGACAGTATATGTAGAATGTATCATGTAAACTGTGTCAATCTGACAGTATGTAGGATGTATCTAGTAGACTGTGTCAATGTTGCAGTATGTAGGATGTATCCTGTAAACTGTGTCACTCAGGCAGTATATAGGGTGTATTCTGTAAACTGTGTCAATCTGACAGTATATGTAGAATGTCTCATGTAAACTGTGTCAATCTGGCAGTATGTAGGATGTATCCTGTAAACTGTGTCAATCTGACAGTATATGTAGGATGTATCCTATAAAATGTGTCACCCTTGCAGTGTGTAGGACGAATCCCGTAAACTGTGTCAATCTGGCAGTATGTAGGATGCATCCTGTAAACTGTGTCAATCTGACAGTATATGTAGGATGTATGCTTTAAACTGTGTCACCCTGGCAGTATGTAGGGTGTATGCTTTAAGCTGTGTCACCCTGGCAGTATGTAGGATGCATCCTGTAAA
Source organism: Haliotis rufescens (assembly GCF_023055435.1). Classification (NCBI taxonomy): domain Eukaryota; kingdom Metazoa; phylum Mollusca; class Gastropoda; order Lepetellida; family Haliotidae; genus Haliotis; species Haliotis rufescens. The sequence continues at coordinate 19,797,393 of NW_025964361.1, forward strand.
CTATATCCATCTGGCAGTATGTAGAATGTATCCTATAAACTGTGTGAATCTGGCAGTGTATGTAGGATGTGTCCTATAACCTGTGAATCTGGCAGTGTATGTAGGATGTGTCCTATAACCTTTGTATCTGGCAGTGTATGTAGGATGTATCCTATAACCCTCGAATCTGGCAGTGTATGTAGGATGTGTCCTATAACCTGTGAATCTGGCAGTGTATGTAGGATGTGTCCTATAACCTGTGAATCTGGCAGTGTATGTAGGAAGTGTCCTATAACATGTGTCAATCTGGTAGTATGTAGAATATATCCTGTAAACTGTGTGAATCTGGCAGTGTATGTAGGATGTATCCTATAAACTGTGTCAATCTGGTAGTATGTAGAATGTATCCTGTAAACTGTGTGAATCTGGCAGTGTATGTAGGATGTGTTCTATAACCTGTGTCAGTCTGGTAGTATGTAGAATGTTTCCTATAAACCGTGTGAATCTGGCAGTGTATGTAGGATGTGTCCTATAACCTGTGAATCTGGCAGTGTATGTAGGATGTATCCTATAAACCGTGTGAACCTGGCAGTGTATGTAGGAAGTGTCCTATAACCTGTGAATCTGGCAGTGTATGTAGGATGTGTCCTATAACCTGTGAATCTGGCAGTGTATGTAGGATGTATCCTATAAACCGTGTGAATCTGGCAGTGTATGTAGGAAGTGTCCTATAACCTGTGAATCTGGCAGTGTATGTAGGATGTGTCCTATAACCTGTGAATCTGGCAGTGTATGTAGGATGTGTCCTATAACCTTTGTATCTGGCAGTGTATGTAAGATGTGTCCTATAACCTGTGAATCTGGCAGTGTATGTAGGATGTGTCCTATAACCTTTGTATCTGGCAGTGTATGTAGGAAGTGTCCTATAACCTGTGAATCTGGCAGTGTATGTAGGATGTGTCCTATAACCTTTGTATCTGGCAGTGTATGTAGGAAGTATCCTATAACCTGTGAATCTGGCAGAGTATGTAGGATGTGTCCTATAACCTTTGTATCTGGCAGTGTATGTAGGATGTGTCCTATAACCTGTGAATCTGGCAGTGTATGTAGGATGTGTCCTATAACCTTTGTATCTGGCAGTGTATGTAGGAAGTGTCCTATAACCTGTGAATCTGGCAGTGTATGTAGGATGTGTCCTGAAACCTGTGAATCTGGCAGTGTATGTAGGATGTGTCCTATAACCTTTGTATCTGGCAGTGTATGTAGGAAGTGTCCTATAACCTGTGAATCTGGCAGTGTATGTAGGATGTGTCCTATAACCTTTGTATCTGGCAGTGTATGTAGGATGCGTCCTATAACCTGTGAATCTGGCAGTGTATGTAGGATGTGTCCTGTAACCTTTGTATCTGGCAGTGTATGTAGGAAGTGTCCTATAACCTGTGAATCTGGCAGTGTATGTAGGATGTGTCCTATAAACTGTGTCAATCTGGTAGTATGTAGAATGTATCCTGTAAACTGTGTGAATCTGGCAGTGTATGTAGGATGTGTCCTATAACCTGTGTCAATCTGGTAGTATGTAGAATGTATCCTATAAACCGTGTGAATCTGGCAGTGTTTGTAGGATGTATCCTATAACCTTTGTATCTGGCAGTGTATGTAGGATGTATCCTATAAACCGTGTGAATCTGGCAGTGTATGTAGGATGTGTCCTATAACCTGTGAATCTGGCAGTGTATGTAGGATGTATCCTATAAACCGTGTGAATCTGGCAGTGTATGTAGGATGTGTCCTATAACCTTTGTATCTGGCAGTGTATGTAGGAAGTGTCCTATAACCTGTGAATCTGGCAGAGTATGTAGGATGTGTCCTATAACCTTTGTATTTGGCAGTGTATGTAGGATGTGTCCTATAACCTGTGAATCTGGCAGTGTATGTAGGATGTGTCCTGTAACCTTTGTATCTGGCAGTGTATGTAGGAAGTGTCCTATAACCTGTGAATCTGGCAGTGTATGTAGGATGTGTCCTATAAACTGTGTCAATCTGGTAGTATGTAGAATGTATCCTGTAAACTGTGTGAATCTGGCAGTGTATGTAGGATGTGTCCTATAACCTGTGTCAATCTGGTAGTATGTAGAATGTATCCTATAAACCGTGTGAATCTGGCAGTGTTTGTAGGATGTATCCTATAACCTTTGAATCTGGCAGTGTATGTAGGATGTATCCTATAAACGGGTGAATCTGGCAGTGTATGTAGGATGTGTCCTATAACCTGTGAATCTGGCAGTGTATGTAGGATGTGTCCTATAACCTGTGAATCTGGCAGTGTATGTAGGATGTGTCCTATAACCTTTGTATCTGGCAGTGTATGTAGAGAGGGGCCTATAACCTGTGAATCTGGCAGTGTATGTAGGATGTGTCCTATAACCTTTGTATCTGGCAGTGTATGTAGGATGCGTCCTATAACCTGTGAATCTGGCAGTGTATGTAGGATGTGTCCTGTAACCTTTGTATCTGGCAGTGTATGTAGGAAGTGTCCTATAACCTGTGAATCTGGCAGTGTATGTAGGATGTGTCCTATAAACTGTGTCAATCTGGTAGTATGTAGAATGTATCCTGTAAACTGTGTGAATCTGGCAGTGTATATAGGATGTGTCCTATAACCTGTGTCAATCTGGTAGTATGTAGAATGTATCCTATAAACCGTGTGAATCTGGCAGTGTTTGTAGGATGTATCCTATAACCTTTGAATCTGGCAGTGTATGTAGGATGTATCCTATAAACGGGTGAATCTGGCAGTGTATGTAGGATGTGTCCTATAACCTGTGAATCTGGCAGTGTATGTAGGATGTGTCCTATAACCTGTGAATCTGGCAGTGTATGTAGGATGTGTCCTATAACCTTTGTATCTGGCAGTGTATGTAGAGAGGGGCCTATAACCTGTGAATCTGGCAGTGTATGTAGGAAGTGTCCTATAACCTTTGTATCTGGCAGTGTATGTAGGAAGTGTCCTATAACCTGTGAATCTGGCAGTGTATGTAGGAAGTGTCCTATAACCTGTGAATCTGGCAGTGTATGTAGGAAGTGTCCTATAACCTGTGAATCTGGCAGTGTATGTAGGATGTGTCTTATAACCTTTGTATCTGGCAGTGTATGTAGGATGTGTCCTATAACCTGTGAATCTGGCAGTGTATGTAGGATGTGTCCTATAACCTTTGTATCTGGCAGTGTATGTAGGAAGTGTCCTATAACCTGTGAATCTGGCAGTGTATGTAGGATGTGTCCTATAACCTGTGAATCTGGCAGTGTATGTAGGAAGTGTCCTATAACCTGTGAATCTGGCAGTGTATGTAGGATGTGTCCTATAACCTTTGTATCTGGCAGTGTATGTAGGAAGTGTCCTATAACCTGTGAATCTGGCAGTGTATGTAGGATGTGTCCTATAACCTTTGTATCTGGCAGTGTATGTAGGAAGTGTCCTATAAACCGTGTGAATCTGGCAGTGTATGTAGGAAGTGTCCTATAACCTGTGAATCTGGCAGTGTATGTAGGATGTGTCCTATAAACTGTGTGAATCTGGTAGTATGTAGAATGTATCCTGTAAACTGTGTGAATCTGGCAGTGTATGTAGGATGTGTCCTATAACCTGTGTCAATCTGGTAGTATGTAGAATGTATCATATAAACCGTGTGAATCTGGCAGTGTATGTAGGATGTATCCTATAACCTGTGAATCTGGCAGTGTATGTAGGATGTATCCTATAAACCGTGTGAATCTGGCAGTGAATGTAGGATGTGTCCTATAACCTGTGAATCTGGCAGTGTATGTAGGATGTATCCTATAAACCGTGTGAATCTGGCAGTGTATGTAGGAAGTGTCCTATAACCTGTGAATCTGGCAGTGTATGTAGGATGTGTCCTATAACCTGTGAATCTGGCAGTGTATGTAGGATGTGTCCTATAACCTTTGTATCTGGCAGTGTATGTAGAGAGGGGCCTATAACCTGTGAATCTGGCAGTGTATGTAGGATGTGTCCTATAACCTTTGTATCTTGCAGTGTATGTAGGAAGTGTCCTATAAGCTGTGAATCTGGCAGTGTATGTAGGAAGTGTCCTATAACCTGTGAATCTGGCAGTGTATGTAGGATGTGTCTTATAACCTTTGTATCTGGCAGTGTATGTAGGATGTGTCCTATAACCTGTGAATCTGGCAGTGTATGTAGGATGTGTCCTATAACCTTTGTATCTGGCAGTGTATGTAGGAAGTGTCCTATAACCTGTGAATCTGGCAGTGTATGTAGGATGTGTCCTATAACCTGTGAATCTGGCAGTGTATGTAGGATGTGTCCTATAACCTGTGAATCTGGCAGTGTATGTAGGAAGTGTCCTATAACCTGTGAATCTGGCAGTGTATGTAGGATGTGTCCTATAACCTTTGTATCTGGCAGTGTATGTAGGAAGTGTCTTATAACCTTTGTATCTGGCAGTGTATGTAGGATGTGTCCTATAACCTGTGAATCTGGCAGTGTATGTAGGATGTGTCCTATAACCTTTGTATCTGGCAGTGTATGTAGGATGTATCCTATAAACCGTGTGAACCTGGCAGTGTATGTAGGAAGTGTCCTATAACCTGTGAATCTGGCAGTGTATGTAGGATGTGTCCTATAACCTGTGAATCTGGCAGTGTATGTAGGATGTGTCCTATAACCTTTGTATCTGGCAGTGTATGTAGGAAGTGTCCTATAACCTGTGAATCTGGCAGTGTATGTAGGATGTGTCTTATAACCTTTGTATCTGGTAGTGTATGTAGGATGTGTCCTATAACCTGTGAATCTGGCAGTGTATGTAGGATGTGTCCTATAACCTTTGTATCTGGCAGTGTATGTAGGATGTGTCCTATAACCTGTGAATCTGGCAGTGTATGTAGGAAGTGTCCTATAACCTGTGAATCTGGCACTATGTAGCACATCGGACACAATGTCTGACATGTCCTTTGTACTGTCTCCCCTTTCTGATGATTAATTCTCTGTGATGTTTACCAACCTGCAACTGTTCTGTGGGCAGAAAGTGGAGGACGGGACCTGACCCTCCGACCCTGACATAAGCACTGAACCCCAGCTATAAAGTCTTCACATCTTTAGATCTACGGTAAATATATTGCCGGATAAATTAGTCGACGGTTAAAAGTAATGGCCAAATAAAAATAACAGTGCACTTTTATAGCACATTTCATATCGTATTTGTGGTTCACTGTTTCAAGACTGGTTACCCAACCTGTTCACATCAACAACACTCAGGTTAGCCAATATCACGATGATAGGAGAATCGCAATAACAGGGCAATGATATGTATTTATTGCACGTGATAATAGGGACTAATACGCTATGTTTGATCATTTTTATCGTACAAACATAATTTGATGCTTTTAAATCTTTTATTCTGACAAATTCTGAGAATTGGTGATTGATAACGTAAACACTCACACTACATCCGTTAACCTGAACCTTAACATTCCCTGACGTGAACCGAGTAACATATTCTTAATTATTCAAATAACAATACAAATATCTGTGCAAAATCCCCTTTGATCATAATCAAGATGTTCATCATTGCTGCAGGTCACGTTGGTTTTCGCGAGAAGATCGCCATTTAGGACTGTCGACTTTATTGTGCCAGAGGCACAATCTGTTTGTAGCATGAATTGATGCCTTATCTTCAAACAAGCGACAAGTAAATCTTGTACAAGCTGAGAGAAATTAATCGTACAATCTGGTTGTAAAAAGAGACGATGCTTTAATCCAGGCGTGACCTGGAGGCATCTGTTTCCCCGGCACAGGCAGAGACATTCTGAGACATAGAGCTAATTTCAAACCTTTACATCATCAGTCTCATTAAAATCGGGAAACTTCGGGGTCAGGATTTGTCCCTGAGGTTCCATCCCCGTGGAGAGGGGAATAAAATTGCCACACAGGCCAATCTCTGAAAGATTTGTCGCTTCTTTTAACAGGACAGTTACACTATTTACAGATAATGAGTTTACTGCGTTCATGGTCCTGTGGGCCAACAAGTTATACTCCCACCTGAGAACCAGCAGGCACACCAAACTGCCTTTATGTAGAATTATACACCGATAAATTACATTCCAATATAAAACGTAATGTGTTGTGCGAAACAAACCACCCATTTTTTGTACAACAAAGCTGTACTTAAAGGTTTGATCGTGACAGAGCGAGATATGGTTCCACTGGCTGGCTTCCCCGCTCCACCTTGACACTATAATCCAGTAACGGAAAACAGTGTTATGTTCAAATGAAACCCAACCCAATCTTCTTTTCAAACCTAACGGGATGCTTCATACTTGGTGGTAAAGTATATGGAATTATTACCCACCTGACTCACCTTACTTCCTCTCTGACGTTGGGGATCAACTCTAACATTATCTTGTTTTTAAAGAAAACATCATGACACAATAGCAGCTTGTGTGACCTTACACCGACACCCAGTTCGCAATCACCGGGTTTGTCATGGTGTTTGAACACGAGGACAGCGTCGGCGAATAATAATGACAGTACACGTTAGATCGGGGCAGAACAGGAAGGGGATTACCTCTCTAGTCGTTGTTTAGGTGAAATCTCGAAATGCAATTGGCATACGTCCCCGTGATTGACACTGTGCTGACGGGTCATGTACGTACAGCCTGTCTTACTGGCTCTATGATGGGAAAGTCACTAGAACCCCTTCATCTCTTCCCACCCGCTCTCCTGTAATAGCAGAAACACATCTGACCTCTCGGGCATAGCACACTGAAAACAACGTTTCTTTACTTAATATACTTGAGCAAACCATATCATAATCACCTGGCTACCTTCGATAGTTTTATTCAGAAACGTGTGGTATATAAGAATGATGCTTTTTTTTAAAGCCCCGACTTTATCCTTACTCAAGGAGGTCCCTCGGCTATTCCTCCACCAAGATCTCAACATACGAAGGAGATAGGGTCAGGGAGCAGTTTATGTGTTGTTCGTCTTGAGCAGTCGGAGGCGAGTGCAAAAGTGACAGTGTCAGGTGATGTAGGCGGCCACAAGCCCCAGCAACATCGTCTGTTCTTATCTGTATAACCCTTGTGTAAATCACACAGTCTGTGCTATACAGATTAACTCTGTGTTCACGACACGCACAAACTATTGGCCTAACGAAAGCAGTGAAATGAGCCGTTGCTGTCTGATGAGTTACAATAGGCCGTATCTATGACACGGGATTTATATGACAGGGCACAACAGTCATATTAATCACATTATGTCTGAGGAAATAATGTCATAATTGAATAACCGTTCTAGGTTTCATAATCGTCATTCGATCACATAATTCATGATTTTCCTGGTTTCCAAGAGGAAACAAACATCCAATTTTAACACTACCCCCGATTGTCTCTAATCTTCTGAGAAAAATATCGAGGACCCATTCGCCACCACAACTTCGCCGGGAGTCTGGTTCGAATGACACGATGCTTAAAATAGCCATCTAAACAAATTGCACTGTACTCTCATGATTGGAGGCAGAGATGTCACCTGGATCCCGACTTACCGTTTGGGAAAGTTTTGCAGTGGGATCGACTTGTCTTAATGCGACAAAACCCCTTCCATATTCATTAGAAATCTCTGCCAAACGCAGAGTCGACTGTACGATTCCGACTATCCTGCCCCACCGGTGCAACGTTTCCAGAAATTGTATTAGCGATCTTATTCAATTATGTATATTGAGGACTCGCTACTAATGTAGCAGTATACGGGGTACGGATTTAGGGCTTTAATGCGATACCTTGTATGAGCAGATCAAAGATCACATATCAAAGACGTAAGATGCCCTGAAATACATAATTATATAATAAGTAATAGGTACAACATTATCATCAACGCTACATACATATACATAAGATAGACTTATCGTACGTAAGTATTACATATCAGATATCCATTAAAACACTAGATAGGCTGTGCGCTTAACGCTTGTACTAGAGCATATACAGAAGTAATAATGACAATACAATACTGACATCAAAGGGAGATAACTCCTTGATTTTTATATTGGCGAAATAATATATACACAAAATAATACATAACGCTTACACATTCTGTATAAACATATACAACGCTTTAAGACAGAAATTAATTATATGTAACATTACATTAAATGTGATCATAACTTTTACATTACACTGTAAACCTTAGACACAAGGGTGTGACTCCCCACTGCCAAACTTATAGCAGCACCATACTCATGGATCTGAATAAATAATACATAGACTAAAACACTATTTAACACTTAATATATTGAACAAAGTAATACACACATTTTATTTACAATGATTCGCATGTATCGCCTCTGAATCTTTACATAACAAAACTTTTTAAACCATTCTAGAAGTAAAAACAGCACTTATAGAAGTAAAAACAGCACTTACACACGTTTCATTGAAGTGATAGAACATATTTTAGGGATAAATTATGGCTGCTCAGCTTACCTTTAAATAATTAGATATAACCAACATTTATATTGGATTACGTACATTTTGTTTACATAAAATAACACTTTAATCATACTGTATTATATCAATACAACAAAAAAATAGAGATGATAAATTTATATTCATTTAACTCACCTTATTTATACAACTTTATTCCTTGCTGGTCTGAGCAGTTCAGTCAGTTCATGTGCTGAGAGAGTATGCAGTTTAACAACAGGTGTAAGCTTGGCCAATCAGCATATTGAGCTGCTGGCCATGGGGCAGTTAGTAGGTAAAACGGGTCAGATACGCTGTGTTGTAACTGACAGATGAAACTAACAACTAATTATATATAATAAATATATGTAAAAACCTGAAATGAAATTAAAACAAATATATACAAAAAAAACTGCATTGGCCTTGCCAGTGACTGGATCCATGATTGCATTAGAAAGTCTGTATCATGGCTCCCGGAACAATTTGTCAGCTTGAAGTGAGTTGGGATAGTTGGCTCAGTACGGATCTGCAACTGCAGAGAAAGCAAACTCTCCACTCTTCATACATTTCGGCTGTGCCCGGGTCCGAGTCGACTGTCGTGGACGTGGAACAGGAATGGTTATCTGGAGTTGGCTGTTGCTCTCTTTCTTCGGAACTCATTGTCATCATCATTTCTTCTCAATATTTTTGTATTAATATGATATAACCAATATTGACAGTACCCGATGTATTTGACACGAAATGGTACAGAGGTGGATGTACTGTCTGAACAGAAACGGTGCAGAGTTGGGGTGGTACTGTCTGAATAGGTGTGGATGCAGAAGCGGGGTGGTACTGTCTGAATAGGTGTGGATGCACAGGTTGAGTGGTACAGTCTGAACAGGAGATGATACAGAGGAGGGTGGTACTATCTGTACAGGAGTGGATACAGAGGTGGGTTTGTGCTGTCTGTACAGGAGTGGATACAGAGATGGGGTGGTACAGTCTGTACAGGAGTTGATACAGAGGTGGGGTGGTACAGTCTGTACAGGAGTGGATATAGAGGTGGGGTGGTACTGTCTGTACAGGAGTGGATACAGAGATGGGGTGGTACAGTCTGTACAGGAGTGGATATAGAGGTGGGGTGGCACTTTCTGAATAGGAGAGGCCACAGAGGAAGGGTGGTACAGTCTGTACAGGAGTGGATACAGAGGTGGGGTGACACTTTCTGAATAGGAGAGGCCACAGAGGAGGGGTGGCACTGTCTGTACAGGAGTGGATGCAGAGGTGGGGTGGCACTTTCTGAATAGGAGAGGCCACAGAGGAGGGGTGGCACTGTCTGTACAGGAGTGGATGCAGAGGTGGGGTGGCACTTTCTGAATAGGAGAGGCCACAGAGGAGGGTGGCACTGTCTGTACAGGAGTGGATGCAGAGGTGGGGTGGCACTTTCTGAATAGGAGAGGCCACAGAGGAGGGCGGCACTGTCTGTACAGGAGTGGATGAAGAGGAGGGTGGTACTGTCTGTACAGGAGTGGATACAGAGGTGGGCCGGTACAGTCTGAACAAGAATGGACGCAGAGGTTGGTGGCATTGTATGAACAGAAGAGGATACAGAGGTGGGATGGTACTGTCTGTACAGGAGTGGATACAGAGATGGGGTGGTACAGTCTGTACATGAGTGGATACAGAGATGGGGTGGTACAGTCTGTACAGGAGTGGATACAGAGATGGGGTGGTACAGTCTGTACAGGAGTGGATACAGAGGTGGGGTTGTGCTGTCTGTACAGGAGTGGATACAGAGGTGGGGTTGTGCTGTCTGTACAGGAGTGGATACAGAGGTGGGGTTGTGCTGTCTGTACAGGAGTGGATTCAGGGGTGGGGTGGTACAGACTGTACAGGAGTGGATACAGAGGTTGGGTGGTACAGTCTGTACAGGAGTGGATACAGAGGTGGGGTGGTACAGTCTGTACAGGAGGGGATACAGAGATGGGGTGGAACAGTCTGTACAGGAGTGGATACAGGGGTGGGGCGGTACTGTCTGTACAGGAGTGGATACAGAGGTGGGGTGGTACAGTTTGTACAGGAGTGGATACAGAGATGGGATGGTACAGTCTGTACAGGAGCGGATATAGAGGTGGGGTGGTACTGTCTGTACAGGAGTGGATATAGAGGTGGGGTGGTACAGTCTGTACAGGAGTGGATACAGAGATTGAGTCGTACAGTCTGTACAGGAGTGGATACAGAGGTGTCGTGGTACAGTCTGTACAGGAGTGGATACAGAGGTGGGGTGGTACAGTCTGTACAGGAGTGGATACAGAGATGGGGTGGTACAGTCTGTACAGGAGTGGATATAGAGTAGGGGTGGTACTGTCTGTACATGAGTGGATACAGAGGTGGGGTTGTGCTGTCTGTACAGGAGTGGATACAGAGGTGGAGTGGTACAGTCTGTACAGGAGTGGATACAGGGGTGGGGCGGTACTGTCTGTACAGGAGTGGATGCAGAGGTGGGGTGATACAGTTTGTACAGGAGTGGATACAGAGATGGGGTGGTACAGTCTGTACAGGCGTGGATATCGAGGTGGGGTGGTACTGTCTGAATAGGACAGGCTACATGGGTGGGGCGGTACTGTCTGTACAGGAGTGGATACAGAGGTGGGGTGGTACAGTCTGAATAGGAGTGGATACAGAGGTGGGGTGGTACAGTATGTACAGGAGTGGATACAGAGATGGGGTGGTACAGCCTGTACAGGAGTGGATATAGAGGTGGGGTGGTACTGTCTGAACGGGAGCTGGTGCTGTAACGTGTGATACCTTATCTCATGATAAATATGTCTGTGTGTGAATCGTATGGAAATATACCCGCGCTTCAACTCTGTGACATTGACAGATGCCAGTGTATGTTTTCTGCGGTGACAGCTCCTTAACATATACCCTTGATGTTACAACTGAGAATGTTACGAGGAGCTTGATTGATTATCTAAATAACGTTGTGCCCTTTGTCTTTGTAGTATGGCCCGTGGCTACGTTCCAAGTCACGTGATCTGGGCTGTCATTCAAACCATACTGTCAGTTTCTTCGAGCGTCTTCGCAACTGGCGTGTCAAACTTCCCTCCCCAATTTGTACGAACATGGCGATTTTCCTTCAGCATTTCACTGCATCGCGCACTTTAAGTCTTATCACTCGGAACGGTTTTGTTCCCCTGTTCGGTCGTTCCTCACTGACAATGACCACGATGTCGTAATCAAGTGAAATACACGTCGGCCCGACACCTGGTCGCTGTGAAGCAATGTATGGCGTGTTTATGTAGGAAAGAACAACGCACTCTCCCCACAGGTTTAGGCATTTCTTTATTCTCTCATAGCACATGTAGGGATAGGGTTACATATCGCATATAGGGATATGGTTACATATCACATATAGGGATAGGGTTACGTATCACATATAGGGATAGGGTTACATATCACATATAGGGATAAGGTTACATATCACATATAGGGATAGGGTTACATATCACATATAGGGATAGGGTTACATATCACATGTAGGGATAGGGTTACATATAACATATAGGGATAGGGTTACATATCACATATAGGGATAGGGTTACATATCACATATAGGGATAGGGTTACATATCACATATAAGGATAGGGTTACTTATCACATATAGGGATAGGGCTACATATCACATATAGGGATAGGGTTACATATCACATATAGGGATAGGGTTACATATCACATATAGGGATAGGGCTACATATCACATATAGGGATAGGGTTACATTTCACATATAGGAACAGGGTTACATATCACATATAGGGATAGGGTTACATATCACATATAGGGACAGGGTTACATATCACATATAGGGATAGGGTTACATTTCACATATAGGGATAGGATTTCATATCATATATAGGGATAGGGTTACTTATCACATATAGGGATAGGGTTACATATCACATATAGGGATAGGGTTACATATCACATATAGGGATAGGGTTACATATCACATATAAGGATAGGGTTACATATCGAATATAGGGATAGGGTTACATGTCACATATAGGGATCGGGTTACATATCACATATAGGGATAGGGTTACATATCACATATAGGGATAGGGTTACATATCACATATAGGGATAGGGTTACATATCACATATAGGGAAAGGGTTACATATCACATATAGGGATAGGGTTACATTTCACATATAGGAACAGGGTTACATATCACATACAGGGATAGGGTTACATATCACATATAGGGACAGGGTTACATATCACATACAGGGATAGGGTTACATATCACATATAGGGACAGGGTTACATATCACATATAGGGATAGGGTTACATATCACATATAAGGATAGGGTTACATATCACATATAGGGATAGGGTTACATATCACATATAGGGATAGGGTTACATATCACATATAGGGATAGGGTTACATATCAAGACGTCGTATGCAGTCCTTTCATATAACTCTTCTTCTATAATCCAGTATCATAGATTGAAAATACATGAACTTGTTAACTGAATTTCGAGTAGGTGTCGGTCGTTCTGCAAGAATCATGAAGCCCCGACTTTGTACCACGAGACGACAGTTAGGAGTATGTTGTCTAACTTAAAATACGTCTTTACTCTCAGACTTTGACAAACTTGCTTTTATGAAAAAATATAACCTAGAACTCTGTAGGTATCATAATGTAACGCAACATTATACATATCATTTTCTAAATCTTTAAGGACATACAATTATTTGAAAACATTCAATAGTTAATTTCAATTTCAACTTCCATCATGTGTCGCTTTAGTAGAGGCCAATATTACTCGTCTCTTAATCATACGAAGCGCGACACATGTCTTCTGAGAAAGTTTGAAATTATTAACTTAAGCGTTAAAACAAAACAAAAAAATGCGTAAATCCCAAGTGTACACTAACTGAAAGGATAGTTCAAGAGGATGTAGACATAAGTAATGACAAACTGCCATGGCGTGAGACGATCATGCATGTAACAGAGTGACGTCACGGCAGTGTCTCAATTACTCTAAAAGGATGAGAGTGTTCATATGGGTATCGCAACAAGACATTATACTGCCTCATTTCCCTTAGCTGTCAAACTCTTATACATATACACAAGGTACAGAAGTTATACTGATGACGTAGACAATTAAATCATCCTTAGAATTATAAGAGAGGTAAAAGAAAACCAAATATATCAATACTCTAACGCCACTTAATTGGGTGTTTAAGTCAGATGTAGGATCAAGTCATTCAAGGAGAATGCATTGCGTATCCAAGGTGATACAAAACTTCTAATCATCAGTTATTCTAATTTTAGAATATCGGCGTAAGTCGTCCATGAAACGACACCCCGCGGGTTAATTAGCATCGTTGTCTATTTCATTTTACGGTTTAATTGCTCGCGTCTGCAGATCAATCGAACATGGAATCTAAGTGTCTCATTCTGAGACTCACCGCAACGACCAGAAATTAGCACGTGTCTGTTTCATCATGGAATAATCCGTTCCGAATTGAAGTCTCTATCAATCAAGTGTCAATTTCATGCGACCGGTGTTGTGTTATCAACACCCAGCTGGGACGGGTCGACTTGTACGCGACGGGGAGAACAATGGTCCTCGTTATATACAGGAATGTTTTTTCCTGAGGGAGAATAGAAAAAAACTAACTCCGAATCAGTCGGTTTACCTAAAATATTATACTGAACCAAATTAAAAATTTCACAATCCTAAAATTTTAACATTTTGACCAGTTGTCATTGTGAATGGCCACGTATTGTCTTCAGATAACACCCGTTTTTGTGCAGGTGAATCGATCAAAATCATGTGCACAGCACTAAAGTGGCAAAAGTGGTTTTTCACGTGCAACTGGTTACGTGGCCATAATACCGCACGTGTTTTCAGCCATACTTGTTAGCAGTCATTAACAAAAAAAGAAAAACACAAGAAAACAAAAGTCTTTACGGCCATTTGTCATGCCACGCCTTTCAAATGTGCAACATGAACGTGCCATCGGCATGTTGCAGACGGGAACGTCCGTAGCTGAAGTAGCAAGGACGATGGGTTGTAGTCGACGGACTGTTTATGATTTAAAGACGCGTCTACAGAAAACGGGTACCACCGCTGATCGCCCTCGGCCAGGTCGACTACGTGTGACGTCACATCCAGAGGATCGTCAGATTGTCTTACGTCACCTCCGTAACCGATTTTTTGACGGCTACATCAACCAGAAATGAACTGTTTAGGGGTAGACTGAGTGCGCAAACTGTTCGAAACCGTCTGAGAACTGCTCACCTTCAAGCACGACGGCCATACTGCGGGCCGATTCTGACTCAATTACACAGACGTCAACGTCAGTTGTGGGCACAGCGACACTAACGATGGACTCAGAGGAATTGGAATCAAGTCGTCTTCAGTGATGAATCCCGATTTAATCTTCGATTTGCTGATGGTAGGGCGAGGGTGTGGAGGCGCCGTCATGAACGTTACGCCCAGTGTTGTGTACAGGAAGTTGACAGATTTCGAGGCGGAAGTGTCATGGTGTGGGATGCTTTCTGTGGCAATGCACGTTCCAGGCTTCTTGTCATCCGTGGCAACCTCAACGCTGCTGCTTACCGCAACCAGGTACTGGCACCAGAACGTCTGCCTTTTATGGCAGCACATGGACCCGGTTTGATCTTCCAACACGACAATGCCAGACCCCACACAGCAATTTTGACAAGGAATTTCCTTCAGAATGCGGGAGTCAACGTCATGGAGTTGCCGTCAAGGTCTCCCGACCTCAATCCCATCGAACACGTCTGGGATGCTCTTTGCAGAAGTCTGCGCACTCCCCAGAACCAACCACAGAATTTGCAAGATCTTGGCACCATTTTGCAGCAACAATGGCGTCGTCTTCCCAATCATGTGTTCACAAGCATCACAAGGTCCATGCGGAGGCGTTGTGTGGCAGTTGTCAACGCACATGGTGGCCATACACGCTACTGAACTTGTGTGTCATCAGATTCTCGTGCTTGGGACTTATGATTTAAACTGTTGATGTTATTACCGAATACCGTAGGTGCTTGGAACAAACTATGGTTACCACCGTTTATTAAAATCCTTCTTTGGACATTGATGATTAAAAATTACCTTCTCTGATACATTTGTCCGTTGTATTTCATATAACGGATTACTTTTAAAAATGTGAAGTTTTTAACTTGACTCAGTATATTTATCTGAGCAGTAAAGGTACAGATGAAAGTGATTAAACTATTAGATTTGGGATATGAGCGATGTCCCCCTGTGGGTTAACATGTAAATTATGACTCAGTAAGTTAACTGACGTCGGTTGGGAATAGACTACAGTTCTGATACTGTGGCACTGTGTGACGTCACGGACACACGCATCAGTCAGCACAGTTAGTACAAAATACATGCCGCTTCATAGTCGCTGTAGATGTTCTGTTGTTCAAAACGAGCTCATAGCGCTATCATAGTGCTGTGAGGGTGATATCGTAATACGATCCTAGTGCTATAAACTGTTATCATAGAGATATAGGATTGTAATCATTGTGTCATAGTGCTGTGTTAGAGTTCTATCATAGTTTCTTCTTAATGATAATATAATGTTTTCATAGTGCTATTATATAGTGTATAAGGGGTATCAGAGTGTTCATCACATCCAAAAAAAACACCTAGCCAGAAAAAGTTTCCCCATGCACACAGCACAGCACAGCAAAGCATGGCCGGCGGTACAAACCAGGAGACAGTGCCCCGCTGTGGTGAACAGCTGTCTGTTCCTGTACATGGTATCCTGAGTCTGTCTCACAGTCCCTGAACCATTGCTTTCCCTTCCGCACACCTCCTGTACTTCAAACGCCCAAATGAAGATAATCTAGATTTTCCTAGGGCTCTGAATCTCCCATCTCACTGGGGCTCATTTTCAGTTTAAATGGAAATATTTGATTCTATCAACATCATATATATTCAGACTGTAAGCGTTAGTCTAGTACTATCCTGTACGCCACCGTAGTGTGTTGACAACACTGTCCAATCTGTACGTCAACTGCAGTGTGTTGACACCACTGTATAATCTGTACGTCAACTGCAGTGTGTTGACAACACTGTCACCTCTGTACGTCAACTGCTGTGTGTTGACAACACTGAACAATCTGTACGTCAACTGCAGTGTGTTGACAACACTGAACAATCTGTACGTCAACTGCAGTGTGTTGACAACACTGTACAATCTGTACGTCAACTGCAGTGTGTTGACAACACTGTACAATCTGTACGTCAACTGCAGTGTGTTGACAACACTGAACAATCTGTACGTCAACTGCAGTGTGTTGACAACACTGAACAATATGTACGTCAACTGCAGTGTGTTGACAACACTGAACAATCTGTACGTCAACTGCAGTGTGTTGACAACACTGTACAATCTGTACGTCAACTGCAGTGTGTTGACAACACTGAACAATCTGTACGTCAACTGCAGTGTGTTGACAACACTGTACAATCTGTACGTCAACTGCAGTGTGTTGACAACACTGTATAATCTGTACGTCAACTGCAGTGTGTTGACAACACTGTCACCTCTGTACGTCAACTGCAGTGTGTTGACAACACTGAACAATCTGTACGTCAACTGCAGTGTGTTGACAACACTGAACAATCTGTACGTCAACTGCAGTGTGTTGACAACACTGAACAATCTGTACGTCAACTGCAGTGTGTTGAAAACACTGTACAATCTGTACGTCAACTGCAGTGTGTTGACAACACTGTACAATCTGTACGTCAACTGCAGTGTGTTGACAACACTGTACAATCTGTACGTCAACTGCAGTGTGTTGACAACACTGTACAATATGTACGTCAACTGCAGTGTGTTGACAACACTGAACAATCTGTACGTCAATTGCAGGGTGTTGACAACACTGAACAATCTGTACGTCAACTGCAGTGTGTTGACAACACTGTACAATCTGTACGTCAACTGCAGTGTGTTGACAACACTGAACAATCTGTACGTCAACTGCAGTTTGTTGACAACACTGAACAATCTGTACGTCAATTGCAGTGTGTTGACAACACTGAACAATCTGTACGTCAACTGCAGTGTGTTGACAACACTGAACAATCTGTACGTCAACTGCAGTGTGTTGACAACACTGTACAATCTGTACGTCAACTGCAGTGTGTTGACAACACTGTATAATCTGTACGTCAACTGCAGTGTGTTGACAACACTGTCACCTCTGTACGTCAACTGCAGTGTGTTGACAACACTGAACAATCTGTACGTCAACTGCAGTGTGTTGACAACACTGAACAATCTGTACGTCAACTGCAGTGTGTTGACAACACTGAACAATCTGTACGTCAACTGCAGTGTGTTGAAAACACTGTACAATCTGTACGTCAACTGCAGTGTGTTGACAACACTGTACAATCTGTACGTCAACTGCAGTGTGTTGACAACACTGTACAATCTGTACGTCAACTGCAGTGTGTTGACAACACTGTACAATATGTACGTCAACTGCAGTGTGTTGACAACACTGAACAATCTGTACGTCAATTGCAGGGTGTTGACAACACTGAACAATCTGTACGTCAACTGCAGTGTGTTGACAACACTGAACAATCTGTACGTCAACTGCAGTGTGTTGACAACACTGAACAATCTGTACGTCAACTGCAGTTTGTTGACAACACTGAACAATCTGTACGTCAATTGCAGTGTGTTGACAACACTGAACAATCTGTACGTCAACTGCAGTGTGTTGACAACACTGAACAATCTGTACGTCAACTGCAGTGTGTTGACAACACTGAACAATCTGTACGTCAATTGCAGGGTGTTGACAACACTGAACAATCTGTACGTCAACTGCAGTGTGTTGACAACACTGAACAATCTGTACGTCAACTGCAGTGTGTTGACAACACTGAACAATCTGTACGTCAACTGCAGTGTGTTGACAACACTGAACAATCTGTACGTCAACTGCAGTGTGTTGACAACACTGTCCAATCTGTACGTCAACTGCAGTGTGTTGACAACACTGAACAATCTGTACGTCAACTGCAGTGTGTTGACAACACTGTACAATCTGTACGTCAACTGCAGTGTGTTGACAACACTGTACAATCTGTACGTCAACTGCAGTGTGTTGACAACACTGAACAATCTGTACGTCAACTGCAGTGTGTTGACAACACTGAACAATATGTACGTCAACTGCAGTGTGTTGACAACACTGAACAATCTGTACGTCAACTGCAGTGTGTTGACAACACTGTACAATCTGTACGTCAACTGCAGTGTGTTGACAACACTGAACAATCTGTACGTCAACTGCAGTGTGTTGACAACACTGTACAATCTGTACGTCAACTGCAGTGTGTTGACAACACTGTATAATATGTACGTCAACTGCAGTGTGTTGACAACACTGTCACCTCTGTACGTCAACTGCAGTGTGTTGACAACACTGAACAATCTGTACGTCAACTGCAGTGTGTTGACAACACTGAACAATCTGTACGTCAACTGCAGTGTGTTGACAACACTGAACAATCTGTACGTCAACTGCAGTGTGTTGAAAACACTGTACAATCTGTACGTCAACTGCAGTGTGTTGACAACACTGTACAATCTGTACGTCAACTGCAGTGTGTTGACAACACTGTACAATCTGTACGTCAACTGCAGTGTGTTGACAACACTGTACAATATGTACGTCAACTGCAGTGTGTTGACAACACTGAACAATCTGTACGTCAATTGCAGGGTGTTGACAACACTGAACAATCTGTACGTCAACTGCAGTGTGTTGACAACACTGTACAATCTGTACGTCAACTGCAGTGTGTTGACAACACTGAACAATCTGTACGTCAACTGCAGTTTGTTGACAACACTGAACAATCTGTACGTCAATTGCAGTGTGTTGACAACACTGAACAATCTGTACGTCAACTGCAGTGTGTTGACAACACTGAACAATCTGTACGTCAACTGCAGTGTGTTGACAACACTGAACAATCTGTACGTCAATTGCAGGGTGTTGACAACACTGAACAATCTGTACGTCAACTGCAGTGTGTTGACAACACTGAACAATCTGTACGTCAACTGCAGTGTGTTGACAACACTGAACAATCTGTACGTCAACTGCAGTGTGTTGACAACACTGAACAATCTGTACGTCAACTGCAGTGTGTTGACAACACTGTCCAATCTGTACGTCAACTGCAGTGTGTTGACAACACTGAACAATCTGTACGTCAACTGCAGTGTGTTGACAACACTGAACAATCTGTACGTCAACTGCAGTGTGTTGACAACACTGAACAATCTGTACGTCAACTGCAGTGTGTTGACAACACTGTACAATCTGTACGTCAACTGCAGTGTGTTGACAACACTGTACAATCTGTATGTTTTAATACATTACGGGCCATGCATAAATGTTGTGGCGAAAAAAACTGTGCATGTCCAAACAAGACGCCATGTTAACCCCAAGACACCAGATATATGTTTGAACTATATTCAGCAATGTACATACGTATAGGATGAAACTGTACCTTGGCTCCTCCCCTATAAGACCCACACACACCACAAACACACCCTCTCCTGCTCATGCCCTCCCCCTCCCTCCATGTCAGCAAGTTGACATATGACGCTATTACGAAGGTCACAAACAAATGGTTGACACTGGCTGGAAGAAAAACGAAATGACTCCACAACAAGTAAACACAACGGGGGCCAAAACACATTTGATCAGTCAGTCCCGACAGAAGGGAGGGATAGGTGTCCTAAATCTGTGTACACACACATCACCTAATTTACCCCACCACACGTCGAAGACGCAAGAAGAGTTTGACCAACAAACTGGACCTTGGCCTATCTTCTGTCGTTTCTGCCGTCATGGTCAGAAGAGCTAAATTTACACCAGTCAAGTGCTAAACCTGCTGCTAACGATTTAAGTCTCATGCGCCATATTGAACAAGTCAACACTGCCTGGAAGGTAGGGTACACGGCAGGTTCGAACCTAGGATCCCAGCCCGTACATGTCGCGGTCCATACCAGCGGGGGTATTGTTGACAAGGAGGGGCAACTGTGGACTTAAGGGAGATTTTTAAGCTTTAAGCGGTGTTAGAGGCTTTGATCGACTCCCGCAAATTTGATGACTTTGTTGATTTTCTTGGTGAACATGTTGACGAACGTTTATTTGGTAAAACATGGCAAACCGGCAACGTCAACAGGTAAAATCGGCAGTAAACACGTTTGGTTAGTTTGTTCTTGAGCGACACATGGCGACCTGTGTTATGCAGGCCGGCAATATGATCGTATTTTTAGCTTTATTAATCCTCTTCACTGTTGTGAACTCTGGGGAACGTTTGTGCTGCATTTTAAAGCTGGTTTGCTTGTAATAAAAGGAGAGGACATTGGGAAGCCGTGTAAAATGTATTGATCAAGATTGTCAAACCACGGAGAAAATTGTACATCGTAAGAAGTGAAGTGTGTCAACCGGAGGCCGATGACACGATGTAGAACGCTATGTCTCGTGTGTAGGTGACGACTGTAATGAAGTCAGGGAGTTTCCGGTTTTTCATACTGTACATTAACCATACTGTAACACACGCAGGTATACGGCAATGTGACATGTACCCAGTCAGTCACTGTATTCCAACAATACTGTAATACACGCAGGTATACGTCAATGTGACATGTACCCAGTCAGTCACTGTTCACAACAATACTGTAATACACGCAGGTATAAGGCAATGTGACATGTACCCAGTCAGTCACTGTATACCAACAATACTGTAATACACGCAGGTATACGGCAATGTGACATGTACACAGTCAGGCACTGTATTCCAACAATACTGTAATACACGCAGGTATACGGCAATGTGACATGTACCCAGTCAGTCACTGTATACCAACAATACTGTAATACACGCAGGTATACGGCAATGTGACATGTACCCAGTCAGGCACTGTACACCAACAATACTGTAATACACGCAGGTATACGGCAATGTGACATGTACCCAGTCAGTCACTGTATACCAACAATACTGTAATACATGCAGGTATACGGCAATGTGACATGTACCCAGTCAGTCACTGTATACCAACAATACTGTAATACACGCAGGTATAAGGCAATGTGACATGTACCCAGTCAGGCACTGTACACCAACAATACTGTAATACACGCAGGTATACGGCAATGTGACATGTACGTACCCAGTCAGTCACTGTATACCAACAATACTGTAATACACTCAGGTATACAGCAATGTGACATGTAGCCAGTCAGTCACTGTTCACAACAATACTGTTATACACGCAGGTATACGGCAATGTGACATGTACCCAGTCAGTCACTGTACACCAACAATACTGTAATACACGCAGGTATACGGCAATGTGACGTACCCAGTCAGTCACTGTACACCAACAATACTGTAATACACGCAGGTATACGGCAATGTGACATGTACCCAGTCAGTCACTGTACACCAACAATACTGTAATACACGCAGGTATACGGCAATGTGACATGTACCCAGTCAGGCACTGTTCACAACAATACTGTAATACACGCAGGTATACGGCAATGTGACATGTACCCAGTCAGTCACTGTATACCAACAATACTGTAATACACGCAGGTATACGGCAATGTGACGTACCCAGTCAGTCACTGTACACCAACAATACTGTAATACACGCAGGTATACGGCAATGTGACATGTACCCAGTCAGTCACTGTACACCAACAATACTGTAATACACGCAGGTATACGGCAATGTGACATGTACCCAGTCAGGCACTGTTCACAACAATACTGTAATACACGCAGGTATACGGCAATGTGACATGTACCCAGTCAGTCACTGTATACCAACAATACTGTAATACATGCAGGTATACGGCAATGTGGCATGTACCCAGTCAGTCACTGTTCACAACAATACTGTAATACACGCAGGTATACGGCAATGTGACATGTACCCAGTCAGTCACTGTACACCAACAATACTGTAATACACGCAGGTATACGGCAATGTGACATGTACCCAGTCAGGCACTGTTCACAACAATACTGTAATACACGCAGGTATACGGCAATGTGACATTTACCCAGTCAGTCACTGTATACCAACAATACTGTAATACATGCAGGTATACGGCAATGTGGCATGTACCCAGTCAGTCACTGTTCACAACAATACTGTAATACACGCAGGTATACGGCAATGTGACATGTACCCAGTCAGTCACTGTATACCAACAATACTGTAATACACGCAGGTATACGGCAATGTGACATGTACCCAGTCAGGCACTGTACACCAACAATACTGTAATACACTCAGGTATACGGCAATGTGACATGTACCCAGTCAGTCACTGTATACCAACAATACTGTAATACATGTTGGTATATGTCAGTATAGCGTCTACACAATCAGTCACTGTACACCAACAATACCGTAATACACGCAGGTATACGGCATTGCGACATGTACTCAGTCAGGCACTGTGCACCAACAATACTGTAATACACGTAGGTATATGTCAGTATAGCGTCTACACAATCAGTCACTGTACACAACAATACTGTAATGCATGTAGGTATATGTCAGTATAGCGCCTACACAATCAGTCACTGTACACAACAATACTGTAATCCATGTAGGTATATGTCAGTATAGCGTCTACACAATCAGTCACTGTACACAACAATACTGTAATCCATGTAGGTATATGTCAGTATAGCGTCTACACAATAAGGCACTGTACACAACAATACTGTAATACATGTAGGTATATGTCAGTATAGCGCCTACACAGTCAGTCACTGTACACCAACAATACTGTAATGCATGTAGGTATATGTCAGTATAGCGCCTACACAATCAGTCACTGTACACAGCAATACTGTAATGCATGTAGGTATATGTCAGTATAGCGTCTACACAATCAGTCACTGTACACCAAAAATACTGTAATACATGTAGGTATATGTCAGTATAGAGTCCACACAATCAGGCACTGTACACATCAATACTGTAATACACGCAGGTATACGGCAATGTGACATGTACCCAGTCAGGCACTGTATACCAACAATACTGTAATACATGTAGGTATATGTCAGTATAGCGTCTACACAGTCAGTCACTGTACACAACAATACTGTAATACATGTAGGTATATGTCAGTATAGCGTCTACACAGTCAGTCACTGTACACAACAATACTGTAATACATGTAGGTATATGTCAGTATAGCGTCTACACAGCCAGTCACTGTACACCAACAATACTGTAATACATGTAGGTATATGT
Source organism: Haliotis rufescens (assembly GCF_023055435.1). Lineage (NCBI taxonomy): Eukaryota > Metazoa > Mollusca > Gastropoda > Lepetellida > Haliotidae > Haliotis > Haliotis rufescens. The sequence continues at coordinate 19,821,245 of NW_025964361.1, forward strand.
AAGTATAGCGTCTTCCCAATCAGTCACTGTACTTCAACAATACTGTAATACATGTAGGTACATGTCAGTATAGCGTCTACACAGTCAGTCACTGTACACCAACAATACTGTAGTGCATGTAGGTATATGTCAGTATAGCGTCTACACAATCAGTCACTGTACACAAAATACTGTAATGCATGTAGGTATATGTCAGTATAGCGTCTACCCAGTCAGTCACCCTATACATCAGCAATACTGTAATCCATGTAGGTATATGTCAGTATAGCGTCTACACAATCAGGCACTGTACACAACAATACTGTAATGCATGTAGGTATATGTCAGTATAGCGTCTACTCAATCAGGCACTGTACACAACAATACTGTAATGCATGTAGGTATATGTCAGTATAGCGTCTACTCAATCAGGCACTGTACACAACAATACTGTAATGCATGTAGGTATATGTCAGTATAGCGTCTACTCAATCAGGCACTGTACACAACAATACTGTAATCCATGTAGTCATATGTCAGTATAGCGTCTTCACAGTCAGGCACTGTACACCAACAAAACTTCAAATCCTTCAGATCAACGTGTCTTTATGACTGTTAATTGTTACCTCGGTTAAATAAACAGCGACATTTACGTTCACCATGTAACAATATATGTGTCATCAGCTTTAGACTCTCCCTGATAAGTCAGAAATCCTTAACAAACAAGAGATCGGAAAGAACCGAGCTAGCTAGGAAATTTACATTGGTACATATTTCAAAAGATGTGTCAAAGTACTCTTCAATATTACTAATAATATTATTTGACAAAGACTACATATTCAGTAATAAATATGTACTAATATAAAAATTGATTATAGAATACTATTACAAATCTTAGGTCATATAAATAACTTTCTCCCTCAGGAGTGGGCGGGAATCACAGATGTAAATATACCATGTGATTACATGATAAACATATCATACACTTGATTGTAAACGTCGGTCTTAGCTAGGCAGAAAATATGTCCCCATTATTCGCCAACAAAGCACCCTACATCTGTGACTCGCCAACACACTAGGCCCTAAACAATCTCCCTGTCACCTCCTCAACACATTGCTTTCTTCAATACATATAACTGTTTCCAAACAATGTTGGGTTTCTTTGTCCACGGTACCAAAAAGAACAATGACACAAGGTCCAGATCGGGGCAATGCTGCCTTTTGTACCAGTCATGAAATTCATTTGGTAGAAAGCTGAGAGATGGCCTCCACGTTACCCCTACATTACCTCTACATTACCTCCACATTACCACCACGTTACCCCTACATTACCAATACATTACCTCCACATTACCACTACATTACCTCCACATTTCCCCTACATTACCACTACATTACCTCTACATGACCTCCACATTACCTCTACATTACCACTACATTACCTCTAAATGACCTCTACATTACCTCTACATTACCACTACATTACCTCCACATTACCTCTACATTACCTCCACATTACCTCTACATTACCTCTACATTACCTCTACATTACCTCCACATTACCTCTACATTACCTCTACATTACCTCCACATTACCTCCACATTACCCCTACATTACCTCTACATTACCTCCACATTATCTCTTCATTACCTTTACATTACCCCCTACATTACCCCTACATTACCTCTACATTACCCCTATATTACCCCTACATTACCTCTACATTACCTCTACATTACCCCCTACATTACCAATACATTACCTCTACATTACCTTCACATTACCTCTACATTACCTCCACGTTACCTCTACATTACCTCTACATTACCTCCACATTACCTATTCATTACCTCTTCATTACCTCTACATTCCCTCCACATTACTGCTACATTGCCTCCCCATTCCCTCCACATTACCTCTACATTACCTCCATAATTACCTTCACATTACCTCCACATTACCTATTCATTACCTCTTCATTACCTCTACATTGCCCCCGCATTACCTCCACATTACCTCCACATCACCCCCGCATTATCTCCACATTACCTCTACATAACCCCTACATTACCTCTGCATTACCTCTACATTGCCCCCGCATTACCTCCACGTTACCTCTACATTACTTCCACATTACCCCAACATTACCTATACATTGCCCCCACATTACCTCTACATAACCCCTACATTACCCACATATTACCTCTACATTACCTCTACATTACCTCTACATTACCAACGCACTACCCTTACATTACCCCCACATTACCCCTACATTACCTCCACATTACCTCCACATTACCCCCACATTACTTCTACATTACCAACACATTACCCCTACATTACCCCCAAATTACCCCTACATTACCCCCAAATAACCCCCACATTACCTCCACATTACTTCCACATTACCCCAACATTACCTCTACATTGCCTCCACATTACCTCTACATAACCCCTAAATTACCCATATATTACCTCTACATTACCTCTACATTACCAACACATTACCCTTACATTACCCTTACATTAGCTCTACATAACCCCCACATTACCCTCACATTACCCTACATTTTCTTTACATTACCCCAACAGTACCTCCACATTACCCCTACATTACCCACACAATACCCATACATCACCCCTACATTACCCCTACATCACCCCTACATTACCCCTACATCACCCCTACATTACCCCATAATTACATTTACATTACCCCTACAATACCCCAACATTACCCCTACATTACCCCTACATCACCTCTACATTACCCCTACATCACCCCACATCACCCCTACCCCTAAAATACATTCACATTACTTCTACATTACCTTTACCTTTCCCTTACATTACCCACACAATACCTCAACTTTACCCTTACATTACACTTACATTACCTCTACATTACCCCTGCATTCCCCTACATTACCCCTACATTACCCCTACATTACCCCTACATTACATTTACATTACTTCTACATTACCTTTACCTTACCCTTACATTACCCACACAATACCTCAACTTTACCCTTACATTACACTCACATTACCTCTACAATATCCCTGCATTCCCCTACATTACCTAAACATTACCCCCAAATTACCTCTACATTTCGGGGCGGTCGGGTAGCCTAGTGGTTAAAGCGTTTGCTCGTCAAGCCGAAGACCCGGGTTGGATTCCTGACATGGGTACAACGTGTGAAGCCCATTTCTGGAGTCCCCTGCTGTGATCTTGCTGGAATATTGCTAAAAGCGGCGTAAAGCCAAACACACTCACTCACTCACTCACTCACTCACCTCTACATTACCCCTACTTTAACCCTACATTAACCCCAAATAACCTCTACATTACCCTCTACATCACATCTACATTACCCTTAAATTATACCTACATTGCCCTTACATTACCCTTACATTACCCTTACATTACCCCCACATTACCACTGCATTCCCTTACATTACTTCTACATTACCCCTACATAACCCTTACATTACCAGTTCATTACCCTTATATTACCCCTACATTACTCCTACATTACCCCAACATTACCCATACATTACATTTACATTACCCTTACATTACTACTACATTTCCCCTACATTTCCCCTACATTACCCCTACATTACCCTCACATTACTTCCTACATTACCCTTACATTACCCTCACATTACTTCCTACATTACCCCTACATTACCCTCACATTACTTCCTACATTACCCCTACATTACCTCTACATTACCCTTACATTACCAGAGTACATTACCCTTACATTGCCCTTACATTACTCCTACATTACCCCAACATTACCCATACATTGCATTTACATTACCCTTACATTACTACTACATTTCCCCTACATTTCCCCTACATTACCCCTACATTACCCTCACATTACTTCCTACATTACCCCTACATTACCTCTACATTACCCTTACATTACCAGAGTACATTACCCTTACATTGCCCTTACATTACTCCTACATTACCCCAACATTACCCATACATTACATTTACATTACCCTTACATTACTACTACATTTCCCCTACATTTCCCCTACATTACCCCTACATTACCCTCACATTACGTCCTACATTACCCCTACATTACCCTCACATTACTTCCTACATTACCCCTACATTACCCTCACATTACTTCCTACATTACCCCTACATTACCCTCACATTACTTCCTACATTACCCCTACATTACCTCTACATTACCCTTACATTACCAGAGTACATTACCCTTACATTGCCCTTACATTACCCCTACATTACCCCTACATTACCCCTACATTACCCTCACATTACTTCCTACATTACCCCTACATTACCCTCACATTACTTCCTACATTACCCCTACATTACCCTCACATTACTTCCTACATTACCCCTACATTACCCTCACATTACTTCCTACATTACCCCTACATTACCCTCACATTACTTCCTACATTACCCCTACATTACCTCTACATTACCCTTACATTACCAGAGTACATTACCCTTACATTGCCCTTACATTACCCCTACATTACCCCTACATTACTCCTACATTGCCCTCACATTACCCCTACATTACCCCTACATTACCCTTACATTACCCCTACATTGCCCCTACATTACCCTTACATTACCCCTACATTACGCCCACATTACCCTTACTTTGACCCTACATTACCCACATGTTATCCACATATTACCTTTATTTTACCCCTAAATAACCTTTACATTACTTTTACATACCGAGATAAATATTTGTGACAGGTTATGCAGGTTGGGTGACTGTGTAATTATCTAGCTACTCACATATATGCCTTTGGTGTCTTTTAACATGATAAGGACGATTTTATACACTAGATCCGCTAAATTCAATATATACTTCGATTTTGGATGTATATCTTCTATATCAAATGGAGAATCTCACCCGAGTGTCTTTTGATATCAAATATATCAACCCCAGTTGAAAAAAGTGGAAAAACTCAACGAGTGTCTATATATTTGATATCAAAAGACACGAGTGTGAGATCTTATTTATCATCCAACATCATTCGTGCAACTTTTTCCGTTTGTAGACAGTAATAAGCAGTGTCTTAAATGTAAAAAGTACTGCAAATAGCTTCAATAGCAGTGTCATTAGTGATGTCATTTGATTGTGACGTCATTGTTACCATGACGTCACAATCAAATGACATCACTAATGCAAAGCATTGTAACGCAATTTCATTGCAGCGATATCTACAATGTAGATATCGCTTAATCTCACGTCAGATGGTAATCAAATGTTCAAACTTGGAAATCATCATTGTCATTGACCCAGGTCCCATATAGCACACATAGATGTAGATTTTCAAGGGGAAGGTAATCTGTTCTCAATATCTTGTATTGCCACCATTAGAATCCAAAAACTGACGGACATCGTCGTCACATGTAAGTTATCAGATCCCTTATTGTGGGCTGGGGACTATTCACCTGCTCTTACTGTGGTGCTTGGGCCAACTGTAGGAGATTCTGAGGTTGTTACTGACGTGCTCGCAGTCGTTGATCCAGTACATCCAATAAATGTTCGATTGGGTTTAAATCTGGAGACCTGTTGGGTCATGGCAGGACCTGGATGTTATGATTCCTGAAAAATGCCGTTGTCAGTCTTGCCATGTGAGGTCGGGCGTTGTCATGTTGGAAAATGACTTTTTGCTGTTGCAAGATGGTAAGGGTGTGTGCCGTCAAATTCCCCAGAACTTGCACCAAGTCTGTTCTACGTGTGTAAGAGATAGCACATCATCATGCTACCACAACCAAATCTGTCCACATTCTGTATGCAGTTTCGTGTATAACGTTCCCCGCGACGCCTGTAAACACGACGTCTACCATTCGCACGGCAAACCATAAAACCTGACTCGTCACTGAACCAAAATCGCAGTTGTGGCCCTATTCTGTGACCTTGACACCATTGACGTCGCAGCTTGACGATGCAGGTGCGTCAAAATGACACCTCGAACTGGTCGTCTAGCGCGAATGCCTTCAGCGCTTAAACTGTTCCTCACTATCCTTCGCAATTCTGGTATTGTCATTGTAGAAGTGGCCGTCGTGTGCTTGGTGCTACGTGGAAAAAAATAGCTACGGCCAAAGATGGTTCTCCTGTGTATAGTCGGCCGATGGTGTTGTTGCGTTGGGCTTCCGTCAGCCGTTGTGTCATTTTTTCGCTGTTCATTTGCTATAAGATTCGGAAGCCATGCAAATGGAAACCCAACGATTTTTTATGGCCCAACAAGTGATTAACACGTGCATGTCATGTTGGTGTGTTTCGGCGCCAGGCTCTCACGTGGTTGTAGTTTTTACGATTTTTCCATCTTTTACACCAAATTTCTGCAGTACCTCTACCATGCAGAAATGACCGATTAATTTCAGTATTAATTTTGTATGGATGTCGGCAACACTTTCAGAAATTTACGATTTTACTACTTTTGCGGGGCTTTTTTTTTTTTGGAACACTAGAAATCGTTGTCAAAGTTCTCAGATGAGTTCATAGGAAAGAAAACTGGACTTTCTTCAGTTCAGTGCTTGCACGTTCTTGCAATAGACTAACATCTAGTCTCTGAAATGAACATATCTTACAGAAGCAGTTGTTAAATTAACTTATTAAAATATAAATAAAAGGAGCCCAGAGACTCTCTATGCTGCGGTAATCTAGACTTGCCAAACATTACAGACTTGCATGGGTTGTATTGGATATATTTGTCTCAGGGTCTGTATGACAGACTTCTTCTTTGAATTATTCGTATAGCAACATCAAATTTGAAATAGGAAGTTGGAAGACTTCTCGCATAATGACGTCACCTGCACACCAGCACATTTGACCCGCCCGGGCATGTTTTTCATACATCATATTGCATTATCAGTCAATGAGCATTGGGCCAATCAGATCATTTCCAAATGTAGGACATATATGAAACTATGTCGTACTGAACACAGCTACAAATATTTGTCGTCATCGTCGCGTCTTCCAGAAAGTGTTCGGTTGCCCTTACTAACTAATATAACAGAATAATGCAGTTCTAATTATCCCGTGATCGGAAGTTGACATTAGTGACATTTGTCTCGGCTGACAATCTGAGAGAGGCAGTGCCAAGTCGGTAGGTCGCCGATTGTTACCGACAGGAGGTAATCAATATCGTCCGCACTGCACGCACAGTCACCTGGCTCGGTTTTAGCATAATATTTTAATATCGACGGAAAACCGCTTGTGGTGGATTATGGTAAAAGCACTGATATGCGTCTCTCTTCTAATGAGGATTAGCTATCGAAAGTTATAAGATTTTATCAGGAAATTAAAAAAATATGAAATATTGATAACAATGAAGGTTGTGAAGGATCTGAGGACGGCACGTTCAGCAGAGAGTACGGTCTCTACCTCCTGGACAAAAGGTTTATTTACATTCCAAATGATGACTGTTGTATTTTCAATTTTTGCATGCAAAATATACAAGTATATATATATGCAACCTGTCGTGTTTCCAGTTAAAAACATCAGTGCTTCACATAACGTTATAAATAACTAAATGCTCGCTATTGTACATGTACTTCCTACTCTACATGAATCTCCTATTGTACATTGTATCTTCTATTCATGCGCAGTGCAATCCTTGCTGTTGTCTATAGTTTAACGTAATATCAAGCAGTGTTATTTAACTAGAAACATGACAGGTTGCATAAATATAATTATATGAATGTTGCACTTAAATGACTGTTTGATTGATAGCAAGAATGAATACACATGCTGGCGGCGTAGACCCACGAATGAGGCAGAGGTGATATTGAGATCAAGAGTTAATAGGAGTGTTTTTTTCTGTGCTATCATATATCCTATTACCATGACACTGATCCTTCTTGACAGTCATGTACAGTTTTATGTACAGTAATTGAAGCGTTTTACAGTGACCGAGACTGGGTTCACTGCACTGACCCGGGCTAATTCCCCGTTATAGTACCGTGGACGGGTGCCAAGCAATAGCGAGGAGTACTTGTATATTCAGTGTGAAATATAAGTGTCAGATTCTTTGAATTACCTTCATGATATCTTGACTCCTGGGTTCATGAATATTCATACCAGAAAGCGATTTATCATCCACCTGAAGGCTTCATACAACACGAAGAGTTTGGTTCTGTTTCGGGTAGTGAATATCAACGTGCGATATTCGCGGTTTGACATTTTGAGGGAAGATCTTCGTCTGATAAAGGGGCGCATGGATTGTCCCCGCCACATTACTAATATTATAACTGGGCTATTTGTTTAAAATGAAGGATGCTTAATGCACAGAAGAGTCAGTCTTTGATCAACACCCCACCACTCTCTCTCACACACGCACGCACGCACGCACGCACGCACGCACGCACAACTACAAATTACGGCGTGTCAATTACAGACTATCACATTACACATACAACATGATCATAACTTCTGGACGAGTGAAGGATGAGCTTAGAGCTGATGATTATCCCAGTTCGACTGATTAATCCAGCAGAAGTAACAACACATGCATTCCCGCCACACTCAGATCAACCTCGAGATATGCAACATAAACTACAATCTTTTCCTAACAAACGTGTGCCTGGAACTGCTGCTTGTAAGGACTTAATATCCCGTCAAAGGGAGATCACTTGGGGCCGGACACTTGAAAGCCCTGCAGTCATCGGTAAGGTAATTGTCTTGAACATTACGACCAATAAACTTATTGATGCCTGAATTTCGTATTTGACAACGGCTTGTCGGCTGGCATCAAATAAATCCTGTGAAGTTTTAGACAGGTACCCGTTGATGCTGCATGCAGAGACGACAGTTTCCCCAAATGTAATTAGCAATTCAAATCGGTGTGAGGCCAGCAATATAGGTGATCTCATATGGTGGTACTCCCCTTTGTGGCCTGGGTCGGCTTGCGGCTGTCCACTTCTTTGTCCACCTCCGAAATGATAAACGATTCAAATGTCCATTGCGTTTTTTCATCACTGGTGCATGATGCAGGTTTAGTTCAACGTCTTGGACGTAACAGACCATAAGCCAGCAATGACCCCAACCCCACCGGGAGACCCGCCTTACCATGTAGCCCTGCCCGGTGCCGGCAACACTCACTGCACAAAACATGTGTAGAAGAAGTAAATGACTTGTAAACAGACAATGTGGGTACACACTCCTGACTGATCTCCAATAACTGTTTGTTTGCACATCACTGTACATCGGTCTTTGATCTTGGGCGTCAATTCCGCTCACCATATTTCATCAGTTTATTGGACTGTTGGTCCTAGCATTAATAAGGAATGCAGGCTTTATATATCACGGAAACAACCTTGGTATATCGTTTGAGAGTTTAGTAAGCACAATTAATTTTCATCATACCAATTTAGATGAAGACAAATTGACAATTACCGATATCCCGTCCGCCAGGACCAGCATATGGTGGTCATCAAATATGTATGGAATGGTCCCCAAAAAAACGGCATTTATCCTTCGTCTGATTAAACGAGGAGCAGTATTCTGAACATGGTGCTTTACCTGGAAATCAACCTCGGTTAAGTGTAAAGCATAGCACTGTGAAGAAAGTTGTAAATAATTCATCCTGACATATGCATGTTTGTAGAATCTAATATCTTTATCTAACTATTTACATAAGTATTTGATTTAAATTACGATGTACAGTTAAGTTACAATATGATCCATCTCCATCAATAATACATAAAAGCTAAATATACCGAAGAGAAATAATTTGACGCAGATATATGATAAGATACAAATGTTGAGAAAGCATATAAAGGCGGCCAACATTGTGCTACTTTGTTTGATAGATGGATCAAGTGACCACATGCCCGCTCAGTCAGAGGCGTATCATAAAGTATGCCCAAGCAGGGATTACCCAGATTTAAAAGTTATCAAATACCGACAGAATAAAGTCGTCAAACATTCAGAGCAACATATCACTGCGATTTATGAAGCTGGATTACATTAAAGGTTTCGACACGGACATTAAATCAACCGTCCTTCAGACACGAGAATAGAGGTAATTATGTGCATCTTCAAACAATGCAAATGCTTCATGATGCCTTAAGCATTTCTTAATCTGAAGAATCACCCTTTATCTTCAATAAAACACCCCCTAGTTCGTGAAGATTTGGGGAAATCCCTCCAACCAAATAGTAAGATTAATATGCAAGCTGTCCCCCCTCAGGGCGTCGTCCCCTCATAGCCCGATGCCCTCTATGCCATGCTCAATCTGACCACTGCTTCCAGCGACTGACCACTCTGTGAACTGGGAGAGAGACGTGGTCATTTAAGGAATAATTAATTTGCTGTTGGACTAGCCCACTTCATAAGACAGGTCTGACACGCGCAAAATTGAATTATCTGACACATCTTTTTGTTCTTCGATATGTCCGACTGTGGTCTTAGCCCCTGAAGGGTTTCATCTAAAAGAATATTAATATTCCCACATGGAAATCTGGTTGTGTGGTTCAGGGGGTTAAACCCTGCCATTATGGGTAATGTGAAGGGTGGTATGTTCTCACAAGTCAAGGTCGGGGGGCAACATGGTTCACTGAGCCATCTGGAGAGGAATGTTCACTTACGTCTTTTTGAGTTGCATGTACTGTTAACTGTCAATTCCTTCTGTCTTGTAGATATACCACACAAACTGTCAAGTGCATATCGACATTCTCTCATGGTTTTTTTTATATTTTAAAAGGACTCTGGTGTTTCTCACAGTGCTTCTTTCGGACACATGGTAATTCCACAACATAAGGTTCCTTGGCCTTTGCCTATGTGTCAATATGAACCAAGCAACACCTCGTAAATATATCTGTCTCGACAACATGCACATACATTACAGTCATGTAACCTATACACAGCTCATCTCATTCATATAACCTACAAACGGATTCCAGTCATACAACCTACACACTGATTCCAGTCATACAACCTACACACGGATTCCAGTCATGTAACCTACACACTGATTCCAGTCATGTAACCTGCACACTGATTCCAGTCATGTAACCTACACACTGATTCCACTCATGTAACCTACACACTGATTCCAGTCATGGAACTTATACACTGATTCCACTCATGTAACCTACACACTGATTCCACTCATGTAACCTACACACTGATTCCAGTCATGTAACCTAAACACTGATTCCAGTCATGTAACCTGCACACTGATTCCAGCCATGTAACCTACACACTGATTCCAGTCATACAACCTACACACTGAGTCCAGTCATGTAACCTACACACTGATTCCAGTCATGTAACCTACACACTGATTCCAGCCATGTAACCTACACACTCATTCCACTCATGTAACCTACACACTGATTCCAGTCATGTAACCTACACACTGATTCCAGTCATACAACCTACACACTGATTCCAGTCATGTAACCTACACACTGATTCCAGTCATGTAACCTGCACACTGATTCCAGTCATGTAACTTACACACTGATTCCAGTCATGTAACCTACACACTGATTCCAGTCATGTAACCTACACACTGATTCCAGTCATGTAACCTACACACTGATTCCAGTCATGTAACTTACACACTGATTCCAGTCATGTAACCTACACACTGATTCCAGTCATGTAACCTGCACACTGACTCCAGCCATACAACCGACACACGGATTCCAGTGATACAACCTACACACGGATTTCAGTCATGTAACCTAGACACTGATTCCGGGCATGTAACCTAAACACGGATTCCAGTCATACAACCTACACACTGATTCAAGTCATGTAACCTACACACGGATTTCAGTCATTTAACCTACACACTGATTCCAGTCATGTAACCTACACACGGATTTCAGTCATTTAACCTACACACGGATTCGAGGCATGTAACCTACACACGGATTCCAGTCATACAACCTACACACGGATTCCGGGCATGTAACCTACACACGGATTCCAGTGATACAACATACACACTGATTCCGGGCATGTAACCTACACTCGGATTCCAGTCATGTAACCTACACACGGATTCCAGTCATACAACCTACACACGGATTCCGGGCATGTAACCTACACACGGATTCCAGTGATACAACATACACACTGATTCCGGGCATGTAACCTACACTCTGATTCCAGTCATGTAACCTACACACTGATTCCGGGCATGTAACCTACACACAGATTCCAGTGATACAACCTACACACGGATTCCGGGCATGTAACCTACTCACGGATTCCATTCATACAACCTCCACTCCTCAGCATGCAGTTCTTTCATACACTCTGCTTATCTTGTCTGCATCCGATGATTATACATCCATCAAGCAATATTTGCCCAAATGTTAGGCTGAATTAAAGACGGCAGTTATCAAGATGTGACAATATTCCGCTCTCACACGCATTTCAGATCATCTGACTATAAAAGTTGAAAAAATCCTAGTCTTAATCAAGTAAATGACCCGACCAGTGTTTGCTGATGAATAGTCCGATAATTAGTAAACACATCCATCTGGGGGTGTTTGACCATCATCATTCACAGACATTACATGCTATCAAATAGTTGTAATCACTACACGCTGGCCATTACGAGATGAAGTATTGATCTTGAAGCTAACACTTAAATGTCACATCTTAGTTTTTAAGCTAAGACCGTATTGTGGTGAATATGATGAAGTAGGTCCTTGTCTGCCAGGTGTTGGATACGCGCATGTCAATCATAAGGGAGTGCCCCTCACATTCATGTCTGTGATGGGCATGTCACCGAGCCTGACCACACGACTCAAGTTAGTTTACTAGGAACCGATTCTAATCCTGGTCCCAACGGCGTGAAAATTGTAAACGTAGCGCCATTAACTATCAATGCTTTGATACCGCATAGGGGCTTTTGCCCCTTTTGCTTGTGAATGTATGCATTCATTTTACCTTGTTTCGCCAACATTTGTACATTGCCAAGGTCGTTTCAGTGCGATAGTTAATATGTGTGGAGACCTTCTCCTTGAAGACTTTGAGTGGTGGTGGGGTATGGTCGGGAATTACTCACAAAGATTGGGGTAAAAGCTGTCTTACCAGGAAGGAAAAATCTCCCAGGACATTTTAACCAAATTCAAGAGCAAATAGTACGGGTAAACCTTTGAACTAATGGGGACAAATGACGTTTGCATTTGAATGTTCAAGTGTCCTCGACAGCAGGTTTTAAAACCTGCACACAGATAAAAGGCAGTCATTTGCAAAACCCACCGGCCGAAAGTAAACACTGCAGACAATAGTTTCGGATCAATTTCACCCCAATTGGCAATGGACCATGGTTTGTATTCCCATAGCATTGTGGTGTCCGTTTGTATGTCAATCTAGCTGGAAACTGACATTCTTTTCCTTTTAGCAATGAGGGGGACAAGTGAATAACAATTTGCCACAATAAGCTTGCTATCCTGGCCTTTGGGGACTGGACAAATACAAACACCTAGAAAAAGCACAGGTGAAAACGAGATAGGTAAACAACGCTGACGGGGGCTTTTCCTCCAAGTTGATGGATTGTTAGACTGTATAATCGATCATATTATAATTGGCGCTTGCTAGATTGCTAGCATTATAGACCTCCACCCTAATCGCCGACATCTATGGCCAGGATCACACATTGCTAGCGTAACAACTTTTTGTCACGTCACAATCGGATGAAATATTGGCATTGCTACATCTGGGATCAGGCCAGGACTGAATCTGGCCGTGCCGGGCGGCGGCTGTCGGGACATGTTTTACCACTGGTCAAGTCGAGTTCAATTCCATAATTAATCTCAAGTTCGTTTCAGCTACTTGGATTGATAGCCATCATGTCACCAATAGCCAGCTGCATTATGAACAACACTTAATGATGTTATGATGATTCCATGACATGTCATTACATCGTGCGTAACCACGTGACGTGACCGTCACAGGGTGGCATATGTCGAATACAACTTCTATTGTACATAACAATACATTTAAACCAAAAACTGAACTCCATACGTTTTCCTTCTTAAATTAAATTTCAAGCAAATTTGTAAAAGGTTCTTAGCACATGTTAAGTCGCTGTTTCTTTTCATTGCCCAGTGAGGGATTAGACAATGAGGATTTTTCCCTCTACAGGTGATACTGTTAAGATGGTATCCAGCTGGCTTGTCTGTTATGCACACAGTTAGTATATTCACGTGTCTGTAAAACCTTATAGTGCTTATCATCATAAATATTTTTTACTGTTTGTATTAAACTGTATTGGTGGTAATTAGTTCAATTATTTTGCTCTTAACCAGGGCCCCGTCTTTTGTTTTATACTTCGTGTATTTTTCATTATTCTAAAATAGTTGTAGATATACACGTGTGACAAGACATCGTTAACTTTCACGATATGACTATAAATATACCATATTATATGAACTAGAAATATCGGATTTCAGCGTGTCTCATGGAAGCCATGGGTTTTTCTCAAGTACTTGATTTCATATAGCACTGGGTGAAAGTATGAAAATGAAGATCACAAGATCACTGATTGCCAAAATAAGTGATTTTTAATTTCCTCATGACTTTAGTAAAACATGATTACTTCATATCAATGAATGTGAAATGGATCTTTTCCCATGTTGTTTCGAAGAAAAAAGTTTTATTACAGATTCAATTTTAGCATATACATTTTCAACGTATCAATGATAATATCAAGAACAATCGAAAATGAGATATCAGACTTAAAATGAATGTAACAACATAGTAAATGAATGAAGGAGAATTGGGTTTACCGACGCATTCACGTCGTGAGTGTGTCACCTCGTACAAATATTTAGGTTTATCTTTTACTTTATCATAGGATAAACATGTTAAGGATGCTGCACTACATGCTAAGAAAGTATTACGTGGCATACTGAAATCTCTGTCCAATCATAAGCCCATACCCTTTTATTTAAAAAAAAAATTATTTGATACCAAAACTAGCCCAATTTTGCTATATGGAGCAGAAATATGGGGTCTGAGTCCTGAAATTTGTAATGATATTGAAAGTATCCACATGATGGCTTGTAAGCGCTCTTTAGGTGTTAAGGTCTCCACCTCAAATCACGTTATAAGAGGTGAATGTGGCCCATATCCTCTATACATTTATGCTTATAAAAGAGTTGTTAAATATTGGTGCATACAGATATGTAAAGAAATGCTATAATATGCAACTGCAAGCTGTAGGTAATGGTAAAGTAAACTGGGTTTCCAAAAATAGACGCATTATTGTTTCAACAGGATTTGGTTTTATATGGGATCAACAGTGTGTTGCAAATATACCTCTGTTTATAAAGGATTTTTTTGTGAGACTAAAATTTTCGTACCAGCAAGACTGGCATTCAGCTATACATGAAAGTTCGAAATCATATTATTATTCTTTGTATAAGCAAACATTTGGTGTTGAAATGTATGTTACAAGGCTATCATGTGATAAATTTAGAAGTATTATAGCTCGTTTCAGATGTAGTTCTCATCATCTAAGAATTGAATCAGGTAGACATAATAAGGAACCCAGAGAAGAAAGAGTTTGTACTGTTTGTAAACATGATTATATCGAAGATGAGTATCACTTTATTTTAATTTGTGATTATTATCAAGTTTTGAGGTCAGAATATATATCCTTGAATTATTATGAGTTCCCGATAAGACGTAAGTACAATATTTTAATGTCATCCACCAACCCATTTACTGTTAAGAAACTAGCCATGTATTTTCTAAAAGCTATGAATCTAAGCTATGGGATCTCCAAGTCCCATCACCACACTGTAACCATTGTATCATGGGCCTATGGCCTACAATACATCTGAATAAAGTGTATATGTAACACCTTGATAAATTAATGTACTGGAAGAGAAACAAGAGAGATTTGTGCAGCGATCTGCCCCGGTACACGGTCACGGTTGTGACAATGCAGCTCCGAACTGCTGAATACTGCTAATGAGGAAACTCCTGTTGTTCGACTGGCCAGCAGTGGTCAGTGTCTTTGAAGCCGCAGGGATCGATACATGGCTGACAGCCCATCTGACAGAGTGGACAGGGGTTGATCAGGCCACTGGCCATCAAAGGTGGTGTCCAGTTTCAAGCTACTTAAACATACTTTCATGTTTCACTTTTGCTTCTTTGATGCACGTTGGGAATAGCTGAAGCACTAAGTACGACAGAGCAGCGGCATGTCCCTCGCTAACTTGACTTTTTACCAGTCCTTGTGCGCATGCCTCTATTCAGTTCCTGATTAGAGTTCCCTGGTTTGGATGAGATGGAATTGGTCGAGAGCCCTTCGTATACCAGTCGCCAATGTGCCTCATTTAGTAACAGATAAAATAACTCAATTGTAAATATTAACTTTGTTAGAACATGAATATTAACGGTATCCTTAATGAAGCTTTGAATCTTCTCCATCTAAATGGAGGTGGCCGACAAGCTACATCTCAAGTAATATTTCCTTGAATGCCTGAAGACACGAGTGTCATGTGACATGTTTGTTGAACAAAAGTTATGTATGTGGTGTCGACAAAATACACCACGAATAGTCTAAATGCGTTGTAGACCCTTTCAAAAGAAATATGAATTGTCAATAGAAGAGAATAACCAGTCTAGATTATCATCCGAAACAGATTACATTTGGCGTAAAGGGCCATTCACACAATTTGCACTGTAAAGTAAGTATGTCTTGCCTGACGCCGTATAGCAGTACTCATGTCGTGCAACGGCGGCCTGTAAACAAACCAGACAATCTTGTGATCTCATATTACAGTTCCAACTTAGATGTAATCCATTGAACGTTTGGTCTACTCTCACCCCGTTCACTCAATGTCAACCGTTGACTAAACAAAACAAGACACCTACACACTACCAACAGACAAATAGTAAGGGTAGATGATGAAATTGTTAACATATAGGAATCGTTTAAAAAAGATACACGACAGACTTCATCTCACTGGCCATGCTGTTTGTGCCAAACCCATGACAACAGGCAGATTAGACATAAACAAAGTAGTGATAATCAACTCAAGTGGATATTTCTACCGGATCTGAGGAAGGGATGATCACCCCGAACATACGACTTGACATGGATGTGTATAGTATAGGTGGACTAGTCCAGTTGGGTCTTTGAAGACGGCTGCTCTGACCAGCAAGTGACACCCCAGTGGGCCAGGCATGTCAGGGGAGGGGTCAGTGATATATCACACTCACACAACATATCATTGGAGCCGCACGCCCTGACCTCAGTGCACAGCTAGTTACGAATATTTATGCGTGTTGAAGAAATAGGGACATATCCTTAACATGGATCCAGCAAGTAACTGAAGTTACCGGGTGTACCGCCACACACCCCGCCCGTACCGTGTCGGTGACGCTGGCAACGCATGGGATCACAGAGGCACATGTTAATATGCAAGAGCGGCGTGGTATTCCGACACTGTCGTAATGACATGCTACAGATACTCGCACAGCATCCGGCTGGTTGTACACTTTACTACATGTGAGATGGAACGTTGATGAGTTGTTGATGGGATTTTCTTCTGCTGACACAGAAACATGCACGAACTTACGAAGTGAAGAATAGAACACCAGTTCAAGACATTGTATGTTGTCGAAACATGTCACACATTAACAACATACAGTCAACCCTCGAAACCATTACCTCTCAAGCTACTGATTCACTAATGTATCGTGGTGGGGTGGGGGATGTGATCGTCAGGATGCTTGATGTCCCATCCCAACCGTGACTCTCAAAGTAGTGATTTAAAAGAAAACTATAACAAATAATCATTGGAAATCTGTACTTGTTGTTTTAGTTAGTTATGACGGTTACACTTTTCAATTTTGACAGTTAGATTATTATTGTCTACAAATTCTAGCTTTTGTTTAATTAATCTACTTAAAAAGAACAATTATTATGCGCAAAGACAGAGCCAATAATGCTGCAAGGTAATTACTATAAGAACTGTAATATACGTCTATGGAAGCATTATACAATTTCTAAAAACCCTCTGGGCCAAAAACTACAACTTACGTTGATTTCTGCAACTGATTTGGAACGAGTTAGAGCGAGAAGAATGCGATTAAACACAAAATATAAGATGTGACAGTAATTTAGATGGATGTTATCTACCCAAAGACATGTCCAGGAAGGTGTTTACGTAATAATTTTGGAATAAGTATTTTTACTTTACTGGATTTAAAGCATGAAACAATCTCTAAATGAACTACACAACCTTATTAAGCACCAGCAGATCGCGGGACTTCTTGAGCTAACTATAACTGTAAAATACACAAGACATGTATGTAATAATAAATATTCTTATCTAACACAGCTACAACAAAATCAAAACGATTTCGGGTACGTGGGCGAAAACCGATGGTCTCGATTGTTTACGACCGAGCCTGACAATTACAAGTACCCACACCCAAGTCGTACTGTGAAATATATATGATATGCACAAATTGAAGAAACGTGAAACACTCATAGTTGGTAAACATTTTTTTTATTCTTATACACATTATTAGAAAAATATCTCAGTAGCTAATGATTATTTTTGTCACGGTGATAGGCTTGCTCAGATATATAACTGTACACACAATTGAGAGAACCAAGGGATGACAAGTGGTACTGCGCTGGGAACATACATGTCACAACAGCGGCTTATAGATGTCACGTACACCGCGTTCAGACAGACAGGGGTCTGTCCTCCGTGACGGCAATATATATCTGACAAGGAAACAAGACGATTTTACAACCTTCCTTGACAAAATACCTGGGGAACTTGCCTCTGTTATGGAAGACAGGAATTCACATCTAGTCTGATGGTGGAACAACAAGGATACACTGAGAGGCCTTCTTTATTCCAGAATTTGCTTCACCGATTGAGATACTGACTACTATTTTATTTTTAATTTCTGCATGGGAAAAAACACACATCGTAACTTTAACTTCTGTGGGGAGGTGCTTTGGACAGGAAAGGAAGATGTTGGGTGAAGGGAGGTGCTGGGGTGAAGGGGGGTTCTGGGCTAAAGGGAGGTGTTGGGGTGAAGGGAGGCGTTGGGTGAAGGGAGGTTCTAGGCTGAAGGGCTGATGGTGGAACACCGAGGATAAACCGAGGATACATTGAGAGGCCCTCTTTATTCCAAAAATTGCTTCACCGATTGAGATACTGACTACTATTTGAAGGGAGGTGCTGGAGTGAAGGGAGGTTCTGTGGTGAAGGGGAAGTGGGGTGAAAGGAGGTTCTGGGCTGAAGGGAGGTGCTGGGTGAAGGGAGGTGCTGCAGAGAAGGGAGGTGTTGGGGAGAAGGGAGGTTCTGGGCTGAAGGGAGGTGCTGGGTGAAGGGAGGTGTTGGGGAGAAGGGAGGTGCTGGGTGAAGGGAGGTGCTGCAGAGAAGGGAGGTGTTGGGGAGAAGGGAGGTTCTGGGCTGAAGGGAGGTGTTTGGGTGAAGGGAGGTGCTGGGCTGACGGGAGGTGTTTGGGTGAAGGGAGGTGTTTGGGTGAAGGGAGGTGTTTGGGTGAAGGGAGGTGCTGGGCTGACGGGAGGTGTTTGGGTGAAGGGAGGTGTTTGGGTGAAGGGAGGTGTTTGGGTGAAGGGAGGTGTTTGGGTGAAGGGAGGTGTTGGGCTGAAGGGAGATGCTGGGCTGAAGGGAGGTGTTGGGGAGAAGGGAGGTTCTGGGCTGAAGGGAGTTGTTGGGTGAAGGGGGGTGCTGGGTGAAGGGGGGTGCTGGGGGGAAGGGAGGTTTGGGGGTGAAGGGAGACGTTTTGGTGAAGGGAGGTTCATGGCTGAAGGGAGGTGTTGGGGAGAAGGGAGGTGCTGGGCTGAAGGGAGATGTTGGGGAGAAGGGAGGTGTTAGGCTGAAGGGGGGTGTTGGGGAGAAGGGAGATGCTGGGCTGAAGGGAGGTGTTTGGGTGAAGGGAGGTTCATGGCTGAATGGAGGTGTTTGCTTGAAGGGAGATGCTGGGCTGAAGGGAGGTGTTTGGGTGAAGGGGGGTGCTGGGGGGAAGGGGGGAAGGGAGGTGTTGGGGAGAAGGGAGGTGCAGGGGAGAAGAGAGTTGTTGGGGAGAAGGGAGGTGCTGGGCTGAAGGGAGGTGTTAGGGTGAAAGGGGGGGCGGGGGGGTACTGGGGGGAAGGGGGGGAGGGAGGTGTTGGGGAGAAGGGAGGTGCTGGGTGAAGGGAGGTGCTGGCGTGAAGAGGCGTGTTGGGGGGAAGGGAGGTGCTGGCGTGAAGGGGCGTGTTGGGTGGAAGGGAGGTGCTGGCGTGAAGGGGCGTTTACGGAGGAAGGGATGTCCTGGCGTGAAGGGGCGTGTTGGTAGGAAGGGAGGTGCTGGCGTGAAGGGGCGTGTTAGGGGGAAGGGAGGTGCTGGCGTGAAGGGGCGTGTTGGGAGGAAGGGAGGTGCTGGCGTGAAGGAGGTTTGAGGTGAAGGGAGGTGTTGAGGTGAAGGGAGGTTCTGGGCTGAAGGGAGGTTCTGGGCTGAAGGGACGTGTTGGGGAGAAGGGAGGTGCTTCGGCGAAGGGAGGTGTTGGGGAGAAGGGAGGTGTTGGGGAGAAGGGAGGTGCTTCGGTGAAGGGAGATGTTGGGGAGAAGGGAGGTGGTGGGGTTAAGGGGCGTGTTGGGGGAAAGGCAGGTGCTTGGAGGAAGGGAGGTGGTGGGGTGAAGGGGCTTGTTGGGTGGAAGGGAGGTGCTGGCGTGAAGGGGCGTGTTGGGAGGAAGGGAGGTACTGGCGTGAAGGGGCGTGTTGGGGGGAAGGGAGATGCTGCCGTGAAGGGGCGTGTTGGGAGGAAGGGAGGTGCTGGCGTGAAGGGGGTGTGGGGTGAAGGAGGTGCTGGCGTGAAGGGGCGTGTTGGGGGGAAGGGAGGTGCTGGCGTGAAGGGAGGTGTTGGGTGAAGGGAGGTGTTGAGGTGAAGGGAGGTTCTGGGCTGAAGGGACGTGTTGGGGAGAAGGGAGGTGCTTCGGCGAAGGGAGGTGTTGGGGAGAAGGGAGGTGTTCGTGTGAAGGGAGGTTCTGGTCTGAAGGGAGGTGTTGGGGAGAAGGGAGGTGCTTCGGTTAAGGGAGGTGTTGGGGAGAAGGGAGGTGGTGGGGTGAAGGGGCGTGTTGGGGGAAAGGGAGGTGCTGGGAGGAAGGGAGGTGCTGGGGTGAAGGGGCGTGTTGGGGGGAAGGGAGGTGCTGGGAGGAAGGGAGGTGGTTGGGTGAAGGGGCGTGTGTTGGGGGGGGGGGGGGAGGGAGATGGTGGCGTGAAGGGGCGTGTTGGGAGGAAGGGAGGTGCTGGTGTGAAGGGGGTGTGGGGTGAAGGGAGGTGTTGAGGTGAAGGGAGGTGTTGAGTGAAGGGAGGTATTGGGTGAAGGGGATGTTGGGTGAAGGTTAGGTGGAGGTGGGGTGAAGGGAGGTCTTAGGTGAAAGGAGGTGTGGGGTGAAGGGAGGTGTTGCGGTGAAGTGAGGTGTGGGGAGAAGGGAGATATGGGGTGAAGGGAGGTGTGGGGTGAAAGGAGGTGTGGGGTGAAGGGAGGTGTTGCGGTGAAGGGAGGTGAGGGGAGGAGGGAGGTGTGGGGTGAAGGGAGGTGTGGGGTGAAGGGAGGTGTTGCGGTGAAGGGAGGTGTTGGGGTGAAGGTGCTTTGGGGTGAAGGGGGTGTTGGGTGAAGGGAGGTGTTGGTTGAATGGAGGTGTTGGGGAGAAAGGAGGTGTTGGGTGAAGTGAGGTGTTGGGGTGAAGGGAGGTGGTCGGTGAAGGGAGGTGGTGGGTGAAGGGGGGTGTTGGGGTGAAGGGGGTGTGGGGTGAAGGGGGTGTGGGGTTAAGGGAGGTGTTGGGTGAATGGAGGTGTTGGGGAGAAGGGAGGTGTTGGGGAGAAGCGAGGTGTTTTGTGAATGGAGGTGTTGGGGAGAAGGGACGTGTTGGGGAGAAGGGAGATGGTTGGTGAAAGGAGGTGTTTGGGAGAAGGGTGGTTTTTGGGAGAAGGGAGGTGGTTGGTGAAAGGAGGTGGTGGGTGAAGGGGGTGTGGGGTGAAGGGAGTGTAGGGTGAAGGGGTTGTGGGGTGAAGGTTGGGTGGAGGTGGGGTGAAGGGAGGTGCTGCGGTGAAGGGAGGTGTTGGGGTGAAGGGGCTTTGGTGTGAAGGGGGTGTGGGGTGACGGGAGGTGTTGGGTGAATGGAGGTGTTGGGGAGAAGGGAGGTGTTGGGTGAAGTGAGGTGCTGGGGTGAAGGGAGGTGGTTGGTGAAGGGAGGTGGTGGGTGAAGGGGGTGTGGGGTGAAGGGGGTTTGGGGTGAAGGTTGGGTGGAGGTGGGGTGAAGGGAGGTGCTTGGGGAGAAGGGAGGTGTTTGGGTTAAGGGGGTGTGGGGTGAAGGGGATGTGGGGGGAAGGGAGGTGTGGGGTGAAGGGGGTGTTGGGTGAAGGGGGTGTTGGGTGAAGGGGTGTGGGGTGAAGGGTGTGTGGGGTGAAGGGGGGTGTTGGGGAGAAGGGAGGTGCTGGGGAGAAGGTAGTTGTTGGGTGAAGGGGGTGTCGGGTGAAGGAGGTGTGGGGTGAAGGTTAGATGGAGGTGGGGGCAAGGGAGGTGCTGCGGTGAAGGGAGGTGTGGGGTGAAGGGAGGTGTTTGGGTGAAGGGAGGTTCTGGGGTGAAGGAAGGTGTTGTGTGAAGTTGGTTTGGGGTGAAGGGGAGATGGGGTGAAGGGCTGTGTTGGGGTGATGCTGGGCGTGAAGGTTGGGTGAAGGGAGAGCCTGGAATGAAGGGGTGTGCTGGGGTGGAGGGAGTTTCTGGGTTGGGGGATGGGGGATGTGAAGGTGGGTTGAAGTGTTGTGTTGGGGCGAATGGTGAAATGTATTTAAGGTGGTAACTAAAATATCGACCAATCCGAGTTCTGCTTTCCAACACGACCCCAATCTGTGCGGATCTGATGTCTGTCATTTCTCCCCAGAGGGTTTAAAAGTGGCGAGTCGACCGCTATCGGTCGATATTATGTAATAACAATAAAGAAATGGGAGGTATCGTGTATGGGGGTCGATAGAATAATCACCCAAGACAAGGTAGGTATCACGTTTTAGATTTAACATTAGAATAGAATACGAGTGGTGCTGTACGGAATGTTCGGCCTTGTGTATTTCTGACACTCGTGACATTAACTGTTCTAGAAATATTTAAGCAACGACACAAGACCCTGTGGTCCAATGTGCTATTAAAACTGTTACTTGATTTAAGCATATTTTATTCAGATTGAAATGTATTGGGAACAAGTTATCCAACTTAGGACTCCCTCTCCATGGTATTTACAAAGCTTGTACAGTAAATCATATACAAGAAAAACAGAAAAGAAGATGAGTGTAAAGATAACAAGAAATGTACAAAAGAGAGAGACTAGTATATGTACATTAAAGTGTTACCCAAATCTCTTTGTATGACTTATAAACATTTGCACTGCTTTAAAGATGTGTTGATTTTCGATAATGGACAAACATTCATTTCCGTTTAACATCAAATTTAAATCTAATTTAGCATTTTTGTTCACGGCGTTCTGTAAAATGTCCCGAATTATTATTAACATAGTTTTTCTTTGGTGGACGTACAATGGACACTTTAATAAATAATGATATGCGTTTTCACATGGATCACCACATTGACATATTGGATCACATTTTACCTCTATTCTGTATAAATCATAATTTAACTGGCTTTTCATGTATCTTAATCGAGTATGATAAATATTCAACATTAGAATAGAATACGAGTGGTGCTGTACGGAATGTTCGGCCTTGTGTATTTCTGACACTCGTGACATTAACTGTTCTAGAAATATTTAAGCAACGACACAAGACCCTGTGGTCCAATGTGCTATTAAAACTATTACTTCCTACATATAATAGCCAGTACTGTAGTTTATCGCGGGTGTATTGAGGGACGCGACAGTTTGCCAAGGTGACAGCTTGGAGGAGTTCACTGTTGCTGGCGTCGTGTAGCAACAGAATGTTGCTGCTCTCGTGGGGTGTGGGGAAAAAGAATCTATTAAGGTGTCCTTCACATTCTTTATACAGAAGAATTTTATTCAGATGTACACATTTCTGATACTATTTAAGTAAATACGCTATTCCCCTTTCCCAAAATATTTGAGTGATGTTCCTAATTAAAAAGCATGCCATTATTTTCAAACAGTGTACCCCCAATGCGAATCAGTGAAATTGGAAGCGTTCGTTATTTCGATGTGAGCTCAGATACATGCTCTGCTTGATGTGGGCTCAGATACATGCACTGCTTGATGTGGGCTCAGATACATGCACTGCTTGATGTGGGCTCAGATACATGCACTGCTTGATGTGGGCTCGGATACATGCACTGCTTGATGTGGGCTCAGATACATGCACTGCTTGATGTGGGCTCAGATACATGCACTGCTACAACAACTACACTACTACTATGGAGAAAACAGCGTGGATGTTCTGCGGCCCCGGGGGACGGGATGTTTGCATCTCACGCCTCTCCCCTCGACTACCCCAGGGTGGTCCGGCTTCACAATAGCAAACTCCTTGTAGTCAAAGACTTGGTCAGGCGGCTTAAATGATTAAAATCGAAAGATAACAGTTTTCTGTAAACGATAGTCTAGAAAAGTCGTGTCACAAAATACACGCGCAAAGCGTGAATTATACACATTCAGCTAACTGTTCGTCCGTGGGATTGTGAATGGTTGATTGGAGATTTCTTTGTAGATGCTAAATGATTGGTTGAGACAAGTGTGAGAACTGAAGCAGCCTACAGTGGGGCTCCTGTAGAGAGAGAGAGTGAGAGAGAGAGAGAGAGAGAGAGAGAGAGAGAGAGAGAGAGATATATATATATATATACACACACACACACACACACACACACGCACGCACGCACGCGCACTATCGTGTGTATCGGTATATGTCAGTACATTGTTTTACTATTAGAAATTTAAGTAAGTTTCTGAGATCCATTGTGTCTTAGATTTTCTCTATACATCATACCGTAAAGTGTCACACAGTGTAGACAGCAAGTCATGATAATACATGTCAACATCCAGCTGATTCTTGCATGAACATATTCCATGCCAACACTCTGCAAGATGAGTCAAAACCATCCAAAAGCGTATCTCCGACGCCTATGTTGTGTGTCTGTGTTTGGTGCATCTAATGTGAGATCTTATTATGGATACTTTCCACGCATACAAAACACCACACTGTTTAACATTGGTATTCCAACATTATGAACTAAACTGTGTAACTGTATTTTCTTTTTTCGCCAAATGTTTATACCCTCTCAATTTCCACTCATTCACACGGATTAGCTAGATTTGAGCACCAACAAGCTTAAACAAATACTGTGGAGTTATCGGTGAAACAGACTAAAGAAACAGTTTAGATGGAAGATTGCTGTTTTGGAGGGAGAGGGGGAGAGGAATACAGATGCTTCCGTATAGTTTTGCTGTCAATATAGCGACCTCAATATAAAACATAACTGCCTAGAGAAACAGTTTCTGCGACTATGTGTACTTACCCTGGACGACACATTACCTCCACAACATGTATATATCGAGATAGCACCTGTACATATGCATGTCGGAACGTTGTCGGGGGAACCTCGCTGTCTCCTTCACGGTAGCCTCTACATTGCACACTTTAATAATTTCCCATGTGCAACTGGTACATCAAAATTTAGCAGACGTTCTTTAAAATATATTTTCTACCATGGCTTTTAAATATGTAAATCTTTAATAATTATTCCGAGTGGGAAACTGATCACCTTAGTATCATGCATACTATTTATTTAAACAGTTTATCTTAAAAATATATTTATATTGAAAACGATAACATGACTGTGATACTGGTGGTTACAAATGAAATGATGCAAATAATTAAATGTGAATCAAGAGTATAGCTGTGATGCATCTTACTAAAATGAATCACGAGAAGTGTGGATGTCCAGATTTTACGAATGCTGCGAACAGTTTGTAAATGTTATGCGATTGGGTCATTTTCGACACCACTTGTCATTCATTAAAACAACCACTTCGGAACAGCGAGTTTGCTCCAAGTCTCTATGAACTAACACAATAACTGTATAAAAACAGTTATAAACAGTCCATGTTGACTTGTTTATTTACCCTTATTTATAAAGACTGGCGAAGCACGTGCTTTTCAATTTTTGAAAATATGTGTAACAGACGTCACCGAGTAGCCTCCCTTTAACGATGTATACTGTGTACAGTCTCATAGCGTCCGTTTTAAAACACCAGTCTGTCGCAAGCGTATACGTATTTCCTTTGTAAATGTGGTACATTATGTACATGTTCGTTTAACTATATCATTAAACTGGTTCCCCTGTTAAAGGAAAACAACACTCCAACTTTGAAGGTATTGAAATATGAATCGTCATTTTCTTCGCGGATTCAAAATTTGCTTATTATGGACTATAATTTCGACTGGTTTGACTTGTGTTCGGCGCAATTCTCGCTGCGCTGCGCGAAGCGACCCCTATAAGAGGATCGAAGAATGAGAAAGGATATCTCGGCTTGGACACTCGCCCCGCGCAGACGTGTCCTTCCTTGCTCGCAAACCCAAGCTCTTACCATGAGAGATATCGCTCTATCTCTTCCGAGGGAGTTAGTTGCCATCCTGGAGCCCTTGCTGGCTTTCAGGGTTGGGGACTACTCCCTCCGGACTTCGTATAAGTCCAACTCCTCTACCCTCCCATCACCACCACCCAGCAAGACCACGGAAACCCAGACCGCCACACGACCAGGCCCGTCCCTCAACTCCAGCCAAGTCCAGACTGACCCAGTCCCGGATCAAGAAGTTGAGGTAGACGACTGGGTCCACCTTGCAGAACAGGCAGACCTCATACTGGAGCAGCACAAGGTACACCCTAACCCCTGCTACCAGCATGAGAACGGAAGGATATACCCCAGCAACCGCCCACGCCCACCCTTGGTGCTGGTGCAGTACTGGGGTGAGGAGCGTTTTGAACACGAGAATCACAGCTTCCAGGACCTCCCGGACTACCTGGTCGACTGTGAGCACCCATTCAGCCCGCTCTTCATCACCAACGCCGCCGCCCGCCTCACCACCGCACTGTTCCAAGTTCTTCCTCCTGGAGAGCTCGACCTAGCCAGGAGGCTCCTGGCTGGGCAGAAACAGTAACTTCCTCGCCACCCCAGCTCGCCAGCCGACGCCGTGCCTTCCCACGCTTGACACCCCCCCCCTCCCCCCCCCCCCCCCCCCCCCGCCAAACTTTTCCACTTTATTATTACCTTTTTTACAAACCCCTCCCCCACCCAGCCAAACCCATCCCTCTAGTTTAACTTTTTTTCCTATTTAGTATAAGTGCTTCCCCGTGTGCGAGATACGCTATAGTTTAATTTATTACATGCGGAGAGCGCACGTTAAATCTCCGAATATCCAATCCAATCCAGAAAGGATATACAATAAAGTGAGTAAGGTTTTACGCCGCTGTTAGTAATATTCCAGCAATATCACGGCGGGGGCACCAGAAATGGTCTTCACACATTGTACCCATGTCGGGAATCGAACCCGGGTCTTCGGAATGGCGAGCGAAAGCGTAAACCACTAGGCTACCCGACCGCCCCTTATATACAATAAAGAGCTGCAGTCAAACTGGCATGTGCTGTTGTTGTTGAGTAATGCATACACGACTTGAAAGGGAGATGGTATGGGTAAACATCATATTATGCACAGTAACAAAACCAACATACTATCCCTTCAGAGAATTCAGGTAAACGAACAGGTGATAACAAACTTGGTCAATACAAAAAATATACTTTGAGGTAAATTATCACAAGACATGATGACTTAACCATTTAAGTTGTATTTCTGTTCTGATAGGCACGTACCTGTTTCACCTGACAGACAGACAGATATTTTATAAAGTCTCATCTCAACATTTGATACATACAATTATACACATACAATCTTAAAGATAAGTTGAGCCATTTCATGCGGAATTACGATAGACTATTATGCATACTACAAAACAAACTATGAACTAAGGGAATTAGATAAAACCATAAACAATTACAATATGATATATATTACGTAGTAATATACAAATTGTCAGCACGTTTTTTTCAAGACATTATAGCAGGTTTTGGCAGTTAAAAAATACAATTCAGAGTATTATAGTATTAAACTAACCTTATCTTTATCGTTATATATTAGGACACAAAACCTTCTTCAAATTTGGTACCCTTGTTAAAAGGTTAAACCTTTCAAAACCTATAATGGACATTACAGTAAAACGTGACATTAATCTTCAATAAAAGCTTTACAGTAAAAACAGAATCTTTCACATAAAGGACATCCATCATATCTTCCAGTTTCAACTCTTAAGGGAGCTACATCACATCGAAAAAGGGCCAGTGTCCTTCTATATGGACGAGACATGTTACAATTTACACAAAATTTACAACCAAATTCATATCTAAAAGTAGAATAGGTTCTTAGTTTGTTAACACCTCTTCCGGTTTTACTGCCTGCTTGCGACTTCATGTTTCAATATATGTACATTATCATCAAAAATAACATCAGTAATTTGTGATACAACATAAGAGCTAAATTAAGATTACAAAGTTTGACATGAACTCAATAATTCCAGTTGCGTTTTTTCTTCATTGCTCAATCATTACTCCAAATAAAAAAATTGGCATTTGCCCTGTTACAATCAAATCTACATAAGCGTCTATAAAATCTCGACACACTTCTCCACTGATTAACACCGGAAGACGACCAATCCACATCACCGATAACACCATTATTCGGTGCCTACTTCCGTAAGCCTAAAAGGAAACGCACGACACGATTATGAACAACATTAATACAAGAAAAGTTATACGTGCCCCAAATTGCAACACCATATTCAACAGTAGCCCAGACCATGAATTGATATTGCATACCACCCAGTACTTTATATTTTGTTACAAGTAGGCCCAGCGCTCTATTTGACAAATATGCCATGGCTTTTGCTATACGGCCATAATCTAGGTGTTCTGGCGCGAAGTTTAATTTAGCTGTGAATATGTCGTAGGCTCTGGCTAAACCATGACATTGTATCTCTTTGGTTGAGTATACATCGTGTTGCCCTTTGTATGAGTCTACATCATGTAGCTCTTTGGTTGAGTCTACATCATGTAGCTCTTTGTATGAGTCTACATCATGTTGCTCTTTGGTTGAGTATACATCATGTAGCTCTTTGTATGAGTCTACATCATGTTGCTCTTTGTATGAGTCTACATCATCTAGCTCTTTGGTTGAGTCTACATCATGTAGCTCTTTGGATAGTCTACATCGTGTTTCTCCTTGTATGAGTCTACATCATGTTGCTCTTTGGTTGAGTATACATCATGTAGCTCTTTGGATGAGTCTACATCGTGTTTCTCTTTGGATGAGTCTATATCATGTTGCTCTTTGGTTGAGTCTACATAATGTTGCTCTTTGGTTGAGTCTACATCATGTTGCTCTTTGGATGAGTCTACATCATGTCTCTCTTTGGTTGAGTCTACATCATGTATCTCTTTGGTTGAGTCTACATCATGTTGCTCTTTAGTTGAGTCTACATCGTGTTGCTCTTTGGTTGAGTCTACATCAAGTTGCTCTTTGGTTGAGTCTACATCATGTATCTCTTGGTTGAGTCTACATCGTGTTGCTCTTTGGTTGAGTCTACATCAAGTTGCTCTTTGGTTGAGTCTACATCATGTATCTCTTGGTTGAGTCTACATCATGTTGCTCTTTGGTTGAGTCTACATCGTGTAGCTCTTTGTATGAGTCTACATCATGTTGCTCTTTGTATGAGTCTACATCATCTAGCTCTTTGGTTGAGTCTACATCATCTAGCTCTTTGGTTGAGTCTACATCATGTAGCTCTTTGGATGAGTCTACATCGTGTATCTCTTCGTTGAGTCTACATCATGTTGCTCTTTAGTTGAGTCTACATCATGTTGCTCTTTGGTTGAATCTACATCATGTTGCTCTTTAGTTGAATCTACATCAAGTTGCTCTTTGGTTGAGTCCACATAATGTTGCTCTTTGGTTGAGTCTACATCATGTTGCACTTTGGTTAAATCTACATCATGTATCTCTTGGTTGAGTCTACATCATGTATCTCTTGGTTGAGTCTACATCAAGTTGATCTTTGGTTGAGTCTACATCGTGTTGCTCTTTGGTTGAGTCTACATCATGTATCTCTTTGGTTGAGTCTACATCATGTATTTCTTTGGTTGAGTCTACATCATGTATCTCTTTGGTTGAGTCTACATCATGTTGCTAATTGGTTGAGTTTACATCAAGTTGCTCTTTAGTTGAGTCTACATCATGTTCCTCTTTGGTTGAGTCTACATCATTTATCTCTTTGGTTGAGTCTACATCATGTATCTCTTTGGTTGAGTCTACATCATGTATCTCTTTGGTTGAGTCTACATCATGTATCTATTGGTTGAGTCTACATCATGTTGCTCTTTAGTTGAGTCTACATCGTGTTGCTCTTTGGTTGAATCTACATCATGTATTTCTTGGTTGAGTCTACATCATGTTGCTCTTTGGTTGAGTCTACATCAAGTTGCTCTTTGGTTGAGTCCACATAATGTTGGTCTTTGGTTGAGTCTACATCATGTAGCTCTTTGTATGAGTCTACATCATGTTGCTCTTTGGTTGAGTCTAAATCATGTATTTCTTTGGTTGAGTCTACTACATCATGTAACACTTTGGTTGAGTCTACATCATGTATCTCTTTGGTTGAGTCTACATCATGTATCTCTTTGGTTGAGTCTACAGCATGTATCTCTATGTTGAGTCTACATCATGTTGCTCTTTGGTTGAGTCTACATCATGTTGCACTTTGGTTAAATCTACATCATGTATCTCTTGGTTGAGTCTACATCATGTATCTCTTGGTTGAGTCTACATCAAGTTGATCTTTGGTTGAGTCTACATCGTGTTGCTCTTTGGTTGAGTCTACATCATGTATCTCTTTGGTTGAGTCTACATCATGTATTTCTTTGGTTGAGTCTACATCATGTATCTCTTTGGTTGAGTCTACATCATGTTGCTAATTGGTTGAGTTTACATCAAGTTGCTCTTTAGTTGAGTCTACATCATGTTCCTCTTTGGTTGAGTCTACATCATTTATCTCTTTGGTTGAGTCTACATCATGTATCTCTTTGGTTGAGTCTACATCATGTATCTCTTTGGTTGAGTCTACATCATGTATCTATTGGTTGAGTCTACATCATGTTGCTCTTTAGTTGAGTCTACATCGTGTTGCTCTTTGGTTGAATCTACATCATGTATTTCTTGGTTGAGTCTACATCATGTTGCTCTTTGGTTGAGTCTACATCAAGTTGCTCTTTGGTTGAGTCCACATAATGTTGGTCTTTGGTTGAGTCTACATCATGTAGCTCTTTGTATGAGTCTACATCATGTATCTCTTTGGTTGAGTCTAAATCATGTATTTCTTTGGTTGAGTCTACTACATCATGTAACACTTTGGTTGAGTCTACATCATGTATCTCTTTGGTTGAGTCTACATCATGTATCTCTTTGGTTGAGTCTACAGCATGTATCTCTATGTTGAGTCTACATCATGTTGCTCTTTGGTTGAGTCTACATAATGTTGCTCTTTGGTTGAGTCTACATCATGTTGCTCTTTGGTTGAGTCTACATCATGTTGGTCTTTAGTTGACTCTACATCATGTATCTCTTGGTTGAGTCTACATCGTGTTGCTCTTTGGTTGAGTCTACATCATTTTGCTCTTTAGTTAATTCTACATCATGTTGCTCTTTGGTTGAGTCTACATCATGTATATCTTGGTTGAGTCTACATCGTGTTGCTCTTTGGTTGAATCTACATCATGTATCTCTTTGTTGAGTCTACATCAAGTTGCTCTTTGGTTGAGTCCACATAATGTTGGTCTTTGGTTGAGTCTACAAAATGTATCTCTTGGTTGAGTCTACATCATGTTGCTCTTTGGTTGAGTCTACATCATGTATCCCTTGGTTGAGTCTACATCATGTTGCCCTTTAGTTGAGTCCACATCATGTTGGTCTTAGGTTGAGTCTACATCATGTATCTCTTTGGTTGAGTCTACATCATGCATCTCTTGGTTGAGTCTACATCAAGTTGCTCTTGGTTGAGTCTCGTCATGTTGCTCTTTAGTTGAGTCTACATCATGTTGCTCTTTAGTTGAGTCTACATGATGTTGGTCTTAGGTTGAGTCTACATCATGTATCTCTTGGTTGAGTCTACATCATGTTGCTCATTGGTTGAGTCTACATCATGTATCTCTTGGTTGAGTCTACATCATGTTGCTCTTTAGTTGAGTCTACATCATGTTGCTCTTTGGTTGAGTCTGCATCGTGTTGCTCTTTGGTTGAGTCTACATCATGTATCTCCGTGGTTGAGTCTACATCATGTATCTCTATGGTTGAGTCTACATCATGTTTCTCTATGGTTGAGTCTACATCATGTTGCTCTTTGGTTGAGTTTACATCATGTATCTCTTGGTTGAGTCTACATCATGTATCTCTTTGGTTGAGTCTACATCATGTTGCTCTTTGGTTCAGTCTACATCATGTTGCTCTTTAGTTGAGTCTACATCATGTATCTCTTTGGTTGAGTCTACATCATGTTTCTCTTTGGTTGAGTCTACATCATGTTGCTCTTTGGTTGAGTCTACATCATGTATCTCTTTGGTTGAGTCTACATCATGTATCTCTTTGGTTGAGTCTACATCAGGTTTCTCTTTGGTTGAGTCTACATCAAGTTGCTCTTTAGTTGAGTCTACATCAAGTTGCTCTTTGGTTGAGTCTACATCATGTTGCTCTTTGGTTGAGTCTACATCATGTATCTCTTTGGTTGAGTCTACATCATGTATCTCTTTGGTTGAGTCTATATCATGTTTCTCTTTGGTTGAGTCTACATCATGTCGCTCTTTGGTTGAGTCTACATCATGTATCTCTTTGGTTGAGTCTACATCATGTTGCTCTTTGGTTGAGTCCACATCAAGTTGCTCTTTGGTTGAGTCCACATAATGTTGGTCTTTGTTTGAGTCTACATCATGTTGCTCTTTGGTTGAGTCTACATCATGCTGCTCTTTGGTGGAGTCTACATCATGTTTTTCTTTGGTTGAGTCTACATCATGTAACTCTTTGGCTGAATCTACATCATGTTGCTCTTTGGTTGAATCTACATCATGTATTACTTTGGTTGAGTCTACATCATGTTGGTCTTTGGTTGAGTCTACATCATGTATTTCTTTGGTTGAGTCTACATCATGTATCTCTTTGGTTGAGTATACATCATGTTTCTCTTTGGTTGAGTCTACATCAGTTGCTCTTTGGTTGAGTCCACATAATGTTGGTCTTTGGTTGAGTCTACATCATGTTGCTCTTTGGTGGAGTCTACATCATGTTGCTCTTTGGTTGAGTCTACATCATGTATTTCCTTGGTTGAGTCTACATCATGTAACTCTTTGGCTGAATCTACATCATGTTGCTCTTTGGTTGAATCTACATCATGTATTTCTTTGGTTGAGTCTACATCATGTTGGTCTTTAGTTGAGTCTACATCATGTATTTCTTTGGTTGAGTCTACATCATGTATCTCTTTGGTTGAATCTACATCATGTTTCTCTTTGGTTGAGTCTACATCATGTATCACTTTGGTTGAGTCTACATCATGTATCTCTTTGGATTGGTCTACATCATGTAACTCTTTGGTTGAATCTACATCATGTTGCTCTTTGGTTGAATCTACATCATGTATTTCTTTGGTTGAGTCTACATCATGTATCTCTTTGGTTGAATCTACATCATGTTGCTCTTTGGTTGAGTCTACATCATGTATCACTTTGGTTGAGTCTACATCATGTATCTCTTTGGATGGGTCTATATCATGTTGCTCTTTGGTTGAGTCTACATCACGTTGCTCTTTTGTCGAGTTTGATAAATTGTTTATTGCCACACTTAGAGTTTCTAAACATGTTTGTGTATTGTTTTACGCCGCAATGTTCCAGCTGTATGACGGCGGTCTGTAAATAATCGAGTCCGGACCAGACAATCCAGTGATTGATATAACGAGCATCAATCCACGCAACTGGTGACATGATTACATGCATCAACGATGACATGCATTAATCAAGTCAGTGAGCCTGTCCATCCAATCCCGTTAGTCGCCTCTTACGACAAGCATAGTTGTCTTTTACGGCAAGAATGGGTTGCTGAAGACCTATTCAACCCCGGTTCTTCACAGGTCTCTAAACATGACCCTGATGACAGAAAGTTATTCGGCACCTTAGAAGTGACACATTTAGTTATGGTAATATTCTCAATGCTGTCATGTGGTAATACGGTATCGTCACGGACACGATCAGAGCCGAAAAGACATAGCGTGAAGAAAGCATGATACACTTCTAGGCTTTGGAATGGCACGTGTGACTCTAATGTGTGGTGTATGAGTAGGGGCCCACGTAGAAACGAGTTGAAACATTTGTATGTATCAAAACGAAAATAATAATTATAGACAGCTCTGTTGTCCAGGTAAGAATAGAGTGGTCTAGTTTCAGAACAGATTTTAGGGGACAGATAACAAACAACAGTCAGGCATTTCTTTGTGGATAATTTCAACCATGAAATACCTTCATACAAATTGTCCCAATGCGCAACGTTAATATTATCTACTAAATTATTTTTATTAATAAACCGACTCCACTAGATCCACACTTAGCATTTGCATTGAGCAAAGTCCTATTGTGTTTGAATAACCATTAATGTTTGCTTCGTTTGCAGAAGCGATGTGTTACTACCACTCCAATAATATCAATGACAGTAAGCAAGTTGAATTCAGTGTATGATTTTTCAGAACTAACGTCAGCTGACCACCCAACAACATTCCAAAACCCGCATTTCACCTTATATCGGTTTGCACTACCTTTGTTGTCATGTCGAAGACGATCTTCCCGGGTGTGACCTCGGAAAGCGCATGTATCCAGTGGTTGTAAGTAAGTTTCTCACCTTTCTGTTTTTTTCTGTTAAAGATGCATATGTGTTTTAATCCTCTGAATATTGTCGTTTCCAGTCTTCTGATGATCGATGTTGGGTGATCATGTCTTGGGCCGGGAAGTAATTATTAAATAAAAATCCAGGTTTGAAGTGGGATGGAATGCATGTTAGGTAATATGCACTTGGCAGAGAGGTAATCGGGTTCTGTTGTTGTAAACATTCTCTGACCTTTCTAAAGATTACTCCTAACTCGCTAAGAAAATTCTGAGACTTAAGAGTAACTAATAGAGTAACTGTTAATTCTTAGAATGTCAATAACTACGGTACCCGAACATCTAGATCAAAACTGTGATTTACATGTGAGGACATTGTATCCGTTTTTCAGTCATCATTGGGTTTTATTCTTTAAATATTCATTCGAAGATGAGATACTGCTTTCCTAGAATTTCTATTTGTATCAAGAAAGAGTTACCTTTTTCTATCTTCAGCTATAGTTGTATTTATGACTGGTTGTGGTTTTGCAAAATAACTACTCTTCATCGTCCTGTCCTCTGAAGTTATTCAGTGTAGCACACCGAGCATGTTTTCATAAACTCACATTCCAAGTAGAACCATTGCTCATTCTTTACCTGCCGATGAGAATTTCAATTCACTCATTCTTTACCTGGTTTAATCCCGCTTCATATTTTCTCAAATATATGTATGTGCATCAGCAACTTTTCTTATATGTTTGTAAGTAAAAGATCAAGAAAATCCATTATCACAATATTTGTTTCACTCTAATTTTACTCTATAGACATATACATGTACGATGGTCAAAAGAACACTTCCAATTTCTGGCATAAAATATTTTCAGTTGCCTGAAATGTAGGAAATTTGTGTCGTCAATTCTTAAAGACTATTATCGAAAGTTATTTTCATGGAATAGAAGACAACTCACTTTCATGGGTGTGTATAACCACCCTAAATCGCAAGTCATACTGGTATTTACACACCTTTGCACAACATTACAAGAGCCCATTAAAGATTTCTTTAAACGACTTAGGGGGCACGGGTGGCCCAGTCGTCTAAGGCGCCGCGATTCGCTGTGCAGAGTTGCGTCCCTTTTGGCACGCCAGAAACCGATGATTGTGGGTTCGAATCCCGGTTCGCCCCTATTATGTTTCTAGGTTTGTCAGTACCATATCCGTGCTCGTGGGTTTCACCAAAGTGGTAAACGTCTGAGACCTGCATTACTTCGGGCTTTCCTCTCACATTAAGCTGACACGCCGCGATATAACTGGATTACTATTAAAAGCGACGTTAAAAACCCAACTCACTCACTCATTAAACGAATTAACTACCTATTCTATAATGTAATTGGACAGATGGAAGAAACAGAATAATACTCAAAATTGTGATAAACGAACACGAAAATGAAGGCTTAAATATTATAGACGTAGTCGCTTTTTATATGAAAATTAAATTGGTATATACTTGGCATTAAATATATACTTGGCATTTGGATATCAAAGGACAGCACGTTATGTGAAAATGCGGAGAATCTATCTAAATACATCAATCTATGCAAACTGATACATATGATTGTAAATCTGTTTTCAAGCTATTTGTAAACACATTGTCAAAAGTCTAAAGTGTCTATGATCTATATGGGAAATAACATAAGGTAAATCTATACTGAGTCAAATTAAAAACTTCATATTTTTAAAAGTAATCCCATATATGATATACAACGGACAAATGTATCAGAGAAGGTAATTTTTAATCATTAATGTCCAAAGAAGGATTTTAATTAACGGTTGTAACCATAATTTGTTCCAAGTCTCTGGTATTCGGTAATAACATCAACAGTTTAAATCATAAGTCCCAAGCACGAGAATCTGATGGCACACAAGTTCAGTAGCGTGTAGCGAGTCCATCGTAAGTGTCGCTGTGCCCACAATTGACGTTGACGTCTGTGTAATTGAGTCAGAATCGGCCCGCAGTATGGCCGTCGTGCTTGAAGGTGAGCAGTTCTCAGAAAACAAACACAGTATAATTTCCCTCAGTTTATATTCTAAGTTGTACAATGTTCAGAAGTATCACTAGTACCAATCACATAATCAATTACATTTGCTGCTGTACTACTTAAAGTAGTAAAAATAGTAAAAGTAAAATCTGTTAAGACGAATCACTGCCCCATCGCCTATTCATTATTTGAACATTCAAACATGTACATAAATTGACTAATCACTTTCCAAAATTATAACAATAACACCTGCAAAATATCGCATCAAAACATAGCCCTAAGGAAACCCCCAAATCCATGTTTATACCCTCAAGGTACTCGAGAAAATAATCTTTTTCATCATTACGTTCCCTGTTTGTCCTTGCATTAAAACCACCACCTAATACATCAACTACAGACTCCAAGTCGACCAGTCCTTCTTTTGTCCCCTTAATGCCAAGCGCCAGACAGAGTAACAATAAGTGTCATCTTTTAACATTTTTGGAATGGCGCGGCGGTGGTCAAACCCCGGATCTTTCGTTCTCCGGGCAGGCACTCAACCCCTGGACACGGAGACGGCTCTGCATTAATGACGTAATATCTATTTGCTTTCTCGCCTTTACACTTTCCTATTTCTTGCCACTGCATCCACGTCGAATCATTTGAAACATATACCATAACCTTTTTTTAAGCATTCACGTAAACAAGCGCATTTATCTTACCCTCCTAATGAAGATAATCTTGCAATAACTGGTTGGGGCTCACCTTAAGACCGATGACGATTAGACCCCCGTTTCATATCCTTCATTGTTAATGGATCAGTATTATTAGTTTCTCTAAAGTTTGTTAGTTTGGCTGAATATATAACTTCTAGAGTTTTTCCCACAGATTATGATGTTGCTTTTCCTGCTCCGTCTCTCTAAGTCCTCTACCTCTTTGATCTACCTCACAGATTTCATTCGTGACATATATAACTTGATTGAGTCACGATATGGCTGAAATATTGCCGATGTGACTTTAAACCATAACTCACTCACTCACTCATTCGTGACATAATCCACGTTTTCCTGAACCTCATCAACATCCAGTCGGATTATATTCTTCTCTGTCCTGGTGGCAAAGTATTGGCTTCTGTAAATCTGAGACGTCACAAATTGCTGACATGTATCCTCTCTCTCGTAGAACTCATTTCATTTCAATATAATTAATCCTCTGATGACTTGACTTGCTGGATAATGTCACTTCTCGGAGAGGCATTAGAAGTTGGAGTACTAAGTAAATGAAAGATATATGGATGTACCACTTCTTTACTACACTTAGGAGCGCCGTTTCGGTGTAGGTGTGGCTTGTAGGTTCGAACACCGTTATCAAGAAAGCGACGACATCACGTGCTTGATAGCCGTGTGAGAACTTACAACGAAACGTCGCTCCTAGTTGTAATAAGGAAGTTGTTCGTCCATATATCTTACCCTTACTGAATAATGTCCCTCTATCTACTTTCGCAGTTCTTTACTCAATGGGTCTGGGTCAACCTCACTAAGATCAGTAGCTAAGTCTATTAACATGAACACAATTACACGATGGACCGTCACTGCATTTGTCCGGTTTTCGATAGATACTCAACAACAAAAGTTCCTGTGACACCAATATTTTAGTGTATTTTTCAAACAAGTAAAGTTTGGTTTTCAATATTGTAGTACATGTATGGAATCAAGTCACAAAAACGCATCTGCTTCAGAAAAGCATGCATTCCATGCAAAAGTTTACTTTTATGCAAGCCCCATGCATTTCACTACCCAAGAATGTAGAATGTGCGTTAACGGGATTCCATATGCATTGTTTAGCATCGTGCTGACAACAACCACTCAGAAAAATAACAAAATTACATCGCAACCAGAGGTGGACACACACGCTATTGATTTGTGAATTGACATTTTGGCATGTTCATGGGGGTTTTTTTTATGAAATCCCGCATTTTCTGAAATCAGTATGGCAAATTAAACCATTTGAACACTTACAGGAGTATTTTATCTGTTGCAAACCGAAAAAATTTCAGATTTGGTAAAAAACATAACTTTGCATTAAATCTTATTCAATGTCACAGGAACATTTGTTGTTCAGTGTATAATTTAAGTGACGTTCGTCGTTAAAGCGAATGCGTTTGATTAATTGATCCAATCATATATAAAAACACATTAATGAACTTAATTAACTGGGTATTGATAGGTATGTGTATATAAAATTTAACTTTCGATTGTTGATAAAAGATACTTTATAATTAACAAAAACCATGTCGTGGACTCTGGAAATATCTCAAGTAATGCAAAATTCATTAGCATCTCTCCTTGGATGAAAGAATCTGTCTAACAATGTGATAAAAGCCGTTATTAGGCCATGGGCTAAAACAGAAACAAAATATTAGGGAACGAAGAGCGCACGTGGTTTTCAAATTTCCTGAAATTCCTCAAACAATCCTCGAAGAGTTACTTCCCTTATAAAAGGAAACTGGGTTCTTTCTTCATATTGCAAGTGTAGTAATATACAATTGACGCAAGGGTTTTGTAATGGTAGCATCTGACAAAAAGAAGACAACTCGATTACCCTTTCAAAGAATTAATCGGGTTTTAGTAAACTACATAAGTACTTGCGCAGTATCAAATATCATTTGTTCTATATTGTGC
Source organism: Haliotis rufescens (assembly GCF_023055435.1). Taxonomy (NCBI): domain Eukaryota; kingdom Metazoa; phylum Mollusca; class Gastropoda; order Lepetellida; family Haliotidae; genus Haliotis; species Haliotis rufescens. Next base: position 19,860,914 of record NW_025964361.1, read on the forward strand.
TACCGTATAGTATTGTCATTTTGTCAAGCAGCTTAAGATACCCCGTTTAACCATAGTAAAGGGGATTCACAAAAGCTGGTAGATATCACATTTCGTTTTCTTCTCTATTTCAGAACGTCAGTGATGGGGTTACTCCCTTAGTGAGGCATGTATCATCCATAACATAGCTTGATGTTAATACCGCCGAATCGTGATCAGTAAAATACAAACAACAAGTAAACAAAAGGTAGATGGATTGCTTGGGCATTTGAATCTTGTCAACCCGGGTTGTCAGAAATGAGATATAACTTCAGTTGACTCAGTTCACGTATACATGTTAATAAACAAAAGCACTAATGATCCAACCTAAGCGGATGTATCGAAACAGGTGGAATGTGACGTCATTACATGCACAATTAAGACTACGATATTTATAAGACACTTTATTTCCTGATGTGTTGGTGTTGAAGTGGCGAATTACTTTGTGTTTTTTATTGTACTTTTGAATTTGAAAAGAGATTCACGAAAAATGGATGAAATTGATTTTTTATTAGTTTTTGAATATATTCCTTATTTAAACACTGGGCTTAATTTTGGATGAAAGAATCTGTCTTAAATGGTGATAAAACACGTTATTAGACTCTGGGCTTAAATACGCACAAAATAGACTGCGGCTCACTGTTTCACAAGCAACGGTATATGATCCCGACTACAGTACATTTCTGTTGTTGCGTTTCTGTGTCTGTGTGAAATTAATATACAAACAGTTGGATAGTTTTCTTATTAAATAAATACCTTTTATGCTACGTTAAATAGGTCACATTTTGTTGCTCTTAAAATATTTTTCTTTTTGTCTTCATCTTTGTGGGTGCGGGTTCTGTTGTTTGTTTCGTTTGTTTTTTGCGTTGCTTTTCTTCTTCTTTTTCCTTCTTTTTCTTTGGGTGGGGTTGGGGGGAGGATATTTTTTCAAGTGATTCTTTGAGGACTGTTCACATGGATAACATTTACTTACAATTGTGAATGAATTTAAATTTAACAATATTAACTGCAGTTATCATTGAAAATCAAACATGGATCTCGGCATCGTCTGAGGCATCTTAAAAAACACTTTATGGACATTTGTAAAATAGGGTATTTTCAAGACAAGTACAACTGAGTTTACATATTGTCTGTTGGATTAAGATTTCATTAAAACAAATTACTTTTACTAGTCTACATTAGCATTCGTTAATTTCTTCCAGACAAGTTTTATGCATGATTCGACAGAATAAAATATTCAGTGTTTGGGAAAACACTAATTATATATATGATATTGTGTACTTTTTTTACACCTAATTTCTAGGTACAAAAAATACCTTTTCTTCAAGTTAATTGTTTCTGTCAACCATGGAATGGTTTTATTGAGGCATCAATCAAATATGATATTTACTCTTTGTGGCTATGTTCTGATTTTATGAACGCCTGAAACAATTTGCAACTATATTGCAGTACACATCACGAGGGAAGGTCATCATTATTTCTGTTTTGTTTTTCAGTGTTTTTAACCTAAAAATAGCCAATGTTAAATACATCGTCCATACTCACTACGAGTTTATGATGAATAGGTCATGTGTATTCAAAAAGAGAAAAGATATTTCAAAATATTAGGGAACGAAGGGCGCACGTGGTTTCCATTTCCTGAAATTCCTCAAACAATCCTCGAAGAGTTACTTCCCTTATAAAAGGAAACTGGGTTCTTTCTTCATATTGCAAGTGTAGTAATATACAATTGACGCAAGGGTTTTGTAATGGTAGCATCTGACGAAAAGAAGACAACTCGATTACCCTTTCAAAGAATTAATCGGGTTTTAGTAAACTACATAAGTACTTGCGCAGTATCAAATATCATTTGTTCTATATTGTGCTACCGTATAGTATTGTCATTTTGTTAAGCAGCTTAAGATACCCCGTTTAACCATAGTAAAGGGGATTCAAAAAAGCTGGTGGATATCACATTTCGTTTTCTTCTCTATTTCAGAACGTCAGTGATGGGGTTACTCCCTTAGTGAGGGATGTATCATCCATAACATAGCTTGATGTTAATACCGCCGAATCGTGATCAGTAAAATACAAACAACAAGTAAACAAAAGGTAGATGGATTGCTTGGGCATTTGAATCTTGTCAACCCGGGTTGTCAGAAATGAGATATAACTTCAGTTGACTCAGTTCACGTATACATGTTAATAAACAAAAGCACTAATGATCCAACCTAAGCGGATGTATCGAAACAGGTGGAATGTGACGTCATTACATGCACAATTAAGACTACGATATTTATAAGACACTTTATTTCCTGATGTGTTGGTGTTGAAGTGGCGAATTACTTTGTGTTTTTTATTGTACTTTTGAATTTGAAAAGAGATTCACGAAAAATGGATGAAATTGATTTTTTATTAGTTTTTGAATATATTCCTTATTTAAACACTGGGCTTAATTTTGGATGAAAGAATCTGTCTTAAATGGTGATAAAACACGTTATTAGACTCTGGGCTTAAATACGCACAAAATAGACTGCGGCTCACTGTTTCACAAGCAACGGTATATGATCCCGACTACAGTACATTTCTGTTGTCACTGTTGTTGCGTTTCTGTGTCTGTGTGAAATTAATATACAAACAGTTGGATAGTTTTCTTATTAAATAAATACCTTTTATGCTACGTTAAATAGGTCACATTTTGTTGCTCTTAAAATATTTTTCTTTTTGTCTTCATCTTTGTGGGTGCGGGTTCTGTTGTTTGTTTCGTTTGTTTTTTGCGTTGCTTTTCTTCTTCTTTTTCCTTCTTTTTCTTTGGGTGGGGTTGGGGGGAGGATATTTTTTCAAGTGATTCTTTGAGGACTGTTCACATGGATAACATTTACTTACAATCGTGAATGAATTTAAATTTAACAATATTAACTGCAGTTATCATTGAAAATCAAACATGGATCTCGGCATCGTCTGAGGCATCTTAAAAAACACTTTATGGACATTTGTAAAATAGGGTATTTTCAAGACAAGTACAACTGAGTTTACATATTGTCTGTTGGATTAAGATTTCATTAAAACAAATTACTTTTACTAGTCTACATTAGCATTCGTTAATTTCTTCCAGACAAGTTTTATGCATGATTCGACAGAATAAAATATTCAGTGTTTGGGAAAACACTAATTATATATATGATATTGTGTACTTTTTTTACACCTAATTTCTAGGTACAAAAAATACCTTTTCTTCAAGTTAATTGTTTCTGTCAACCATGGAATGGTTTTATTGAGGCATCAATCAAATATGATATTTACTCTTTGTGGCTATGTTCTGATTTTATGAACGCCTGAAACAATTTGCAACTATATTGCAGTACACATCACGAGGGAAGGTCATCATTATTTCTGTTTTGTTTTTCAGTGTTTTTAACCTAAAAATAGCCAATGTTAAATACATCGTCCATACTCACTACGAGTTTATGATGAATAGGTCATGTGTATTCAAAAAGAAAAAAGATATTTCAAAATATTAGGGAACGAAGGGCGCACGTGGTTTCCATTTCCTGAAATTCCTCAAACAATCCTCGAAGAGTTACTTCCCTTATAAAAGGAAACTGGGTTCTTTCTTCATATTGCAAGTGTAGTAATATACAATTGACGCAAGGGTTTTGTAATGGTAGCATCTGACGAAAAGAAGACAACTCGATTACCCTTTCAAAGAATTAATCGGGTTTTAGTAAACTACATAAGTACTTGCGCAGTATCAAATATCATTTGTTCTATATTGTGCTACCGTATAGTATTGTCATTTTGTTAAGCAGCTTAAGATACCCCGTTTAACCATAGTAAAGGGGATTCACAAAAGCTGGTAGATATCACATTTCGTTTTCTTCTCTATTTCAGAACGTCAGTGATGGGGTTACTCCCTTAGTGAGGCATGTATCATCCATAACATAGCTTGATGTTAATACCGCCGAATCGTGATCAGTAAAATACAAACAACAAGTAAACAAAAGGTAGATGGATTGCTTGGGCATTTGAATCTTGTCAACCCGGGTTGTCAGAAATGAGATATAACTTCAGTTGACTCAGTTCACGTATACATGTTAATAAACAAAAGCACTAATGATCCAACCTAAGCGGATGTATCGAAACAGGTGGAATGTGACGTCATTACATGCACAATTAAGACTACGATATTTATAAGACACTTTATTTCCTGATGTGTTGGTGTTGAAGTGGCGAATTACTTTGTGTTTTTTATTGTACTTTTGAATTTGAAAAGAGATTCACGAAAAATGGATGAAATTGATTTTTTATTAGTTTTTGAATATATTCCTTATTTAAACACTGGGCTTAATTTTGGATGAAAGAATCTGTCTTAAATGGTGATAAAACACGTTATTAGACTCTGGGCTTAAATACGCACAAAATAGACTGCGGCTCACTGTTTCACAAGCAACGGTATATGATCCCGACTACAGTACATTTCTGTTGTTGCGTTTCTGTGTCTGTGTGAAATTAATATACAAACAGTTGGATAGTTTTCTTATTAAATAAATACCTTTTATGCTACGTTAAATAGGTCACATTTTGTTGCTCTTAAAATATTTTTCTTTTTGTCTTCATCTTTGTGGGTGCGGGTTCTGTTGTTTGTTTCGTTTGTTTTTTGCGTTGCTTTTCTTCTTCTTTTTCCTTCTTTTTCTTTGGGTGGGGTTGGGGGGAGGATATTTTTTCAAGTGATTCTTTGAGGACTGTTCACATGGATAACATTTACTTACAATTGTGAATGAATTTAAATTTAACAATATTAACTGCAGTTATCATTGAAAATCAAACATGGATCTCGGCATCGTCTGAGGCATCTTAAAAAACACTTTATGGACATTTGTAAAATAGGGTATTTTCAAGACAAGTACAACTGAGTTTACATATTGTCTGTTGGATTAAAATTTCATTAAAACAAATTACTTTTACTAGTCTACATTAGCATTCGTTAATTTCTTCCAGACAAGTTTTATGCATGATTCGACAGAATAAAATATTCAGTGTTTGGGAAAACACTAATTATATATATGATATTGTGTACTTTTTTTACACCTAATTTCTAGGTACAAAAAAATACCTTTTCTTCAAGTTAATTGTTTCTGTCAACCATGGAATGGTTTTATTGAGGCATCAATCAAATATGATACTTACTCTTTGTGGCTATGTTCTGATTTTATGAACGCCTGAAACAATTTGCAACTATATTGCAGTACACATCACGAGGGAAGGTCATCATTATTTCTGTTTTGTTTTTCAGTGTTTTTAACCTAAAAATAGCCAATGTTAAATACATCGTCCATACTCACTACGAGTTTATGATGAATAGGTCATGTGTATTCAAAAAGAAAAAAGATATTTCAAAATATTAGGGAACGAAGGGCGCACGTGGTTTCCATTTCCTGAAATTCCTCAAACAATCCTCGAAGAGTTACTTCCCTTATAAAAGGAAACTGGGTTCTTTCTTCATATTGCAAGTGTAGTAATATACAATTGACGCAAGGGTTTTGTAATGGTAGCATCTGACGAAAAGAAGACAACTCGATTACCCTTTCAAAGAATTAATCGGGTTTTAGTAAACTACATAAGTACTTGCGCAGTATCAAATATCATTTGTTCTATATTGTGCTACCGTATAGTATTGTCATTTTGTTAAGCAGCTTAAGATACCCCGTTTAACCATAGTAAAGGGGATTCACAAAAGCTGGTAGATATCACATTTCGTTTTCTTCTCTATTTCAGAACGTCAGTGATGGGGTTACTCCCTTAGTGAGGCATGTATCATCCATAACATAGCTTGATGTTAAAGGGGCACTGATCTAACGGACTGGTTGTTGCCTTTGTTATTGTTTTTCCCCCGTGAGTACCCGGATGATACGCAACGCAACTGAGCGTGACCAGAGACTGGGGTACCGTCTGCAAGGACAGCTAAATAAACTTCAAGGCTGGAGGCAATATTTGTGTTACGCTTTTTTTAACACTGATTGGTTAACTGTGATCTATAAAGATTTCGACAAAGGGCGCATGTTAATTCATTTCTTCAGCCTAAACAAACAGACAAAAAGAACAAGGGAGCTCATCGGACGTCGTCATTTGGAAATACCCCAGATGGTTATAGTTTAATACTAAAAACAGTATCCATGCAGTGAAAGCATTTTCAGATTTCGGCTTGCGTCGATAATACGATTACTACTCCCTTGTTGTCATCCACGTTTTCTCGTATAACCCTACACTCGTGTATTTGTCGTCATTCAGTTAATGAATTTATTACAGGTACAATTAGTGGTAGCACCACTTATATTACCTGAAAAAGGTTCCCATTTGGCATTTATTGTGTCTGGGGTAATTATTCAATCTAAATCCAGGTTTGAAGTGAGGTGAAATGTGTGTTATGTAATATGCACGTGGCAGCCCAGCAAGAGATGAATGATCACTTGATTTACTTTTTTTTGTAAATCAACGAATCGTTCCTAGACATCAAAGGATTAACAGAAAATACGTTGATTGATTAATCACTGTTATCTTGCACAGTGGATATGTCAAGAGTGAGTGTTTACATGTCTAGGTTTACTAAAACAAAGGGAATACACTCATATTATGGCGCGAAGTGCCGATGTAAAAACAACATACTTTGTTCAAAGGGTTACCTGATAATACGTTGATTGATTGATCATTGTTATCTATCACTCAATGGAATTTTTAGGAACCGTGGACGCTATGAAAATAGTTGTCACGTGGGCTTTCTCAGCCGACCATTGAGACTTGACACCTATGTAAAACACCTGAAACAATCCAAGCGATCAGTTGAGAAACGAACACGGGTTATAATATCCCGAAACGATATATATCTTTTAAAATATTTGATTGTTACTGAGACACGTGACATCGAATAAGTTTCTTTGTACAGCTGCAGACGAGTGGGATATTGTTCCTTTGTGTGGATATTCACGGATACATTCCTCGAACAAGGAAGCTGTCTAAAACTTATACACATAAATTTGGTAGGTTGTAATTATGATATCTGCATTTTGTTTTCCTTCATTTGAACCGATTCGTTCTTGTTTCTTTACGTCTTGGTTGGGAAATTCTTCAATGCGCGATAGACGTTGTTGTCACAGGTCTTTTCCTTTGTAAGCGTGTATATATTACCGTCAATTTGTAAAATGTGATTCTCTCAGGCAATTTATAAAATGTGTAAATATTTCAGGCATTTTGACTGAAAAATCTGTCCAGATTGACTAAAATTGATTAAGACGATCCAACGGTCCTAAAAACACCACAACAGATTATTATGTAGGATGAGAAGCCAAACAACATAGACATGTACTTTTCAACGTAACATTTTCAGTCTCTTGGTGATGACATTAAACATCAAAATGTTTGGAATTCGTTGTCATAATAATGCAGATGGAAATGTTTTTCAGTCACTTTGTAAAATAACTGAATATTTAGACGTTTAATAAATTTGTTACACATTTGACAGTAAAAAAATATACACACTATAAAAAAGCATATGCTCAGGTGAAATATATACTTTGTGTTGCAAGTCAAAATAGTGTAAACGAAAATCGCAAAATTACCAAGCAAGTGACTTATCAAAACTTCGTCACCATTACCGATGCTACTCACAAAGATACCTACATTTCCTTATTATCTCGAAAACTGTATTTCATTTTGTTGATCAATGTGACCTTACGCCCTTATTACTACCCATAAAAGTGACTAATGCGCTTACGAATGGCGCAGCAGAGGTCGCGAACTAGTCTAGATTTCTGCTATACATCCGGGTATTCACTGGGAAAAAACAATAACAAAGGCAACAACCAGTCCCGGGGAATTGCGTTAGATCAGTGCCCCTTTAATACCGCCGAATCGTGATCAGTAAAATACAAACAACAAGTAAACAAAAGGTAGATGGATTGCTTGGGCATTTGAATCTTGTCAACCCGGGTTGTCAGAAATGAGATATAACTTCAGTTGACTCAGTTCACGTATACATGTTAATAAACAAAAGCACTAATGATCCAACCTAAGCGGATGTATCGAAACAGGTGGAATGTGACGTCATTACATGCACAATTAAGACTACGATATTTATAAGACACTTTATTTCCTGATGTGTTGGTGTTGAAGTGGCGAATTACTTTGTGTTTTTTATTGTACTTTTGAATTTGAAAAGAGATTCACGAAAAATGGATGAAATTGATTTTTTATTAGTTTTTGAATATATTCCTTATTTAAACACTGGGCTTAATTTTGGATGAAAGAATCTGTCTTAAATGGTGATAAAACACGTTATTAGACTCTGGGCTTAAATACGCACAAAATAGACTGCGGCTCACTGTTTCACAAGCAACGGTATATGATCCCGACTACAGTACATTTCTGTTGTCACTGTTGTTGCGTTTCTGTGTCTGTGTGAAATTAATATACAAACAGTTGGATAGTTTTCTTATTAAATAAATACCTTTTATGCTACGTTAAATAGGTCACATTTTGTTGCTCTTAAAATATTTTTCTTTTTGTCTTCATCTTTGTGGATGCGGGTTCTGTTGTTTGTTTCGTTTGTTTTTTGCGTTGCTTTTCTTCTTCTTTTTCCTTCTTTTTCTTTGGGTGGGGTTGGGGGGAGGATATTTTCAAGTGATTCTTTGAGGACTGTTCACATGGATAACATTTACTTACAATTGTGAATGAATTTAAATTTAACAATATTAACTGCAGTTATCATTGAAAATCAAACATGGATCTCGGCATCGTCTGAGGCATCTTAAAAAACACTTTATGGACATTTGTAAAATAGGGTATTTTCAAGACAAGTACAACTGAGTTTACATATTGTCTGTTGGATTAAGATTTCATTAAAACAAATTACTTTTACTAGTCTACATTAGCATTCGTTAATTTCTTCCAGACAAGTTTTATGCATGATTCGACAGAATAAAATATTCAGTGTTTGGGAAAACACTAATTATATATATGATATTGTGTACTTTTTTTACACCTAATTTCTAGGTACAAAAAATACCTTTTCTTCAAGTTAATTGTTTCTGTCAACCATGGAATGGTTTTATTGAGGCATCAATCAAATATGATATTTACTCTTTGTGGCTATGTTCTGATTTTATGAACGCCTGAAACAATTTGCAACTATATTGCAGTACACATCACGAGGGAAGGTCATCATTATTTCTGTTTTGTTTTTCAGTGTTTTTAACCTAAAAATAGCCAATGTTAAATACATCGTCCATACTCACTACGAGTTTATGATGAATAGGTCATGTGTATTCAAAAAGAGAAAAGATATTTCAAAATATTAGGGAACGAAGGGTGCACGTGGTTTCCATTTCCTGAAATTCATCAAACAATCCTCGAAGAGTTACTTCCCTTATAAAAGGAAACTGGGTTCTTTCTTCATATTGCAAGTGTAGTAATATACAATTGACGCAAGGGTTTTGTAATGGTAGCATCTGACGAAAAGAAGACAACTCGATTACCCTTTCAAAGAATTAATCGGGTTTTAGTAAACTACATAAGTACTTGCGCAGTATCAAATATCATTTGTTCTATATTGTGCTACCGTATAGTATTGTCATTTTGTTAAGCAGCTTAAGATACCCCGTTTAACCATAGTAAAGGGGATTCACAAAAGCTGGTAGATATCACATTTCGTTTTCTTCTCTATTTCAGAACGTCAGTGATGGGGTTACTCCCTTAGTGAGGGATGTATCATCCATAACATAGCTTGATGTTAATACCGCCGAATCGTGATCAGTAAAATACAAACAACAAGTAAACAAAAGGTAGATGGATTGCTTGGGCATTTGAATCTTGTCAACCCGGGTTGTCAGAAATGAGATATAACTTCAGTTGACTCAGTTCACGTATACATGTTAATAAACAAAAGCACTAATGATCCAACCTAAGCGGATGTATCGAAACAGGTGGAATGTGACGTCATTACATGCACAATTAAGACTACGATATTTATAAGACACTTTATTTCCTGATGTGTTGGTGTTGAAGTGGCGAATTACTTTGTGTTTTTTATTGTACTTTTGAATTTGAAAAGAGATTCACGAAAAATGGATGAAGTTGATTTTTTATTAGTTTTTGAATATATTCCTTATTTAAACACTGGGCTTAATTTTGGATGAAAGAATCTGTCTTAAATGGTGATAAAACACGTTATTAGACTCTGGGCTTAAATACGCACAAAATAGACTGCGGCTCACTGTTTCACAAGCAACGGTATATGATCCCGACTACAGTACATTTCTGTTGTCACTGTTGTTGCGTTTCTGTGTCTGTGTGAAATTAATATACAAACAGTTGGATAGTTTTCTTATTAAATAAATACCTTTTATGCTACTTTAAATAGGTCACATTTTGTTGCTCTTAAAATATTTTGTCTTTTTGTCTTCATCTTTGTGGATGCGGGTTCTGTTGTTTGTTTCGTTTGTTTTTTGCGTTGCTTTTCTTCTTCTTTTTCCTTCTTTTTCTTTGGGTGGGGTTGGGGGGAGGATATTTTCAAGTGATTCTTTGAGGACTGTTCACATGGATAACATTTACTTACAATCGTGAATGAATTTAAATTTAACAATATTAACTGCAGTTATCATTGAAAATCAAACATGGATCTCGGCATCGTCTGAGGCATCTTAAAAAACACTTTATGGACATTTGTAAAATAGGGTATTTTCAAGACAAGTACAACTGAGTTTACATATTGTCTGTTGGATTAAGTTTTCATTAAAACAAATCACTTTTACTTGTCTACCTTAGCATTCGTTAATTTCTTCCAGACAAGTTTTTATGCATGATTCGACAGAATAAAATATTCAGTGTTTGGGAAAACACTAATTATATATATAATATTGTGTACTTTTTTTACACCTAATTTCTAGGTACAAAAAATACCTTTTCTTCAAGTTAATTGTTTCTGTCAACCATGGAATGGTTTTATTGAGGCATCAATCAAATATGATATTAACTCTTTGTGGCTATGTTCTGATTTTATGAACGCCTGAAACAATTTGCAACTATATTGCAGTACACATCACGAGGGAAGGTCATCATTATTTCTGTTTTGTTTTTCAGTGTTTTTAACCTAAAAATAGCCAATGTTAAATACATCGTCCATTCTCACTACGAGTTTATGATGAATAGGTCATGTGTATTCAAAAAGAAAAAGATGTTTCAAAATATTAGGGAACGAAGGGCGCACGTGGTTTCCATTTCCTGAAATTCCTCAAACAATCCTCGAAGAGTTACTTCCCTTATAAAAGGAAACTGGGTTCTTTCTTCATATTGCAAGTGTAGTAATATACAATTGACGCAAGGGTTTTGTAATGGTAGAATGTGACGAAAAGAAGACAACTCGATTGCCCTGTCAAAGAATTAATCGGGTTTTAGTAAACTACATAAGTACTTGTGCAGTATCAAATATCATTTATTCTATATTGTGCTACCGTATAGTATTGCCATTTTGTTAAGCAGCTTAAGATACCCCGTTTAACCATAGTAAAGCGACTGTATCGAAACAGGTGGAATGTGACGTCATTACATGCACAATTTAGACTACGATATTTATAAGACACTTTATTTCATGATGGGTTTGTGTTGAAGTGGCGAATTAAAGTTTAATTGTACTTTTGAATTTGAAAAGAGATTCACGAAAAATGGATTAAATTGTTTCTATTTATCTATTTTCCTGTCCACACACCTCCAGTATGTAGACTTCCTGGCCCATTCCTGAAAACACACCTACAGTATGTAGACTTCCTGGCCAATTCCCGAAAACACACCTCCAGTATGTAGACCTCCTGGCCAATACCCGAAAACACACCTCCAGTATGTAGACTTCCTGGCCAATACCCGAAAACACACCTCCAGTATGTAGACCTCCTGGCCAATACCCGAAAACACACCTACAGTATGTAGACCTCCTGGCCAATACCCGAAAACACACCTCCAGTATGTAGACTTCCTGGCCAATACCCGAAAACACACCTCCAGTATGTAGACTTCCTGGCCAATACCCGAAAACACACCTACAGTATGTAGACTTCCTGGCCAATACCCGAAAACACACCTCCAGTATGTAGACTTCCTGGCCAATACCCGAAAACACACCTACAGTATGTAGACTTCCTGGCCAATACCCGAAAACACACCTACAGTATGTAGACTTCCTGGCCAAGTCCGGAAAACACACCTACAGTATGTAGACTTCCTGGCTAATACCCGAAAACACACCTACAGTATGTAGACTTCCTGGCCAATACTCGAAAACACACCTCCAGTATGTAGACTTCCTGGCCAATACCCGAAAACACACCTACAGTATGTAGACTTCCTGGCCAAGTCCGGAAAACACACCTCCAGTATGTAGACTTCCTGGCCAATACCCGAAAACACAACTCCAGTATGTAGACTTCCTGGCCAATACCCGAAAACACACCTCCAGTATGAAGACTTCCTGGCATGAAATGACGTCACATTCCACCTGTTTTGATGTGTCAGGATGACCAAGGTGTCAGGGTGCCTCACCATGCTCCACGTGTATCAGAAAGGCAAGGTGTCAGGGTGCCTCACCATTCTCCACGTGTGTCAGGATGACCAAGGTGTCAGGGTGCCTCACCATGCTCCACGTGTATAAGGAAGACAAGGTGTCAGGGTGCCTCACCATTCTCCACGTGTGTCAGGATGACCAAGGTGTCAGGGTGCCTCACCATGCTCCACGTGTGTCATGAGTGAGTCAGTTGGGTTTAACGCCGCTTTTAACAGTATTCCAGTTATATCACGGCGTGTCAGCTTAATGTGGGAGGAAAGCCCGAAGTAATGCAGGTCTCAGACGTTTACCACTTCGGTGAAACCCACGAGCACGGGTATGGTGCTGACAAACCTAAAAACATAATTGGGGCGAACCTGGATTCGAAACTACAATCATAGGTTTGTGGCGTGTCCAAGGGACGCAACTCTGCACAGCGAATTGCGGCGCCTTAGACGACTGGGCCACCCGTGCCCCTACGTGCGTCAGGAACACCTAGGTGTCAGGGTGCCTCACCTTTCTCCACGTGTGTCAGGAAGGCCAAAGGTGTCAGGGTGCCTCTCACGCCTCACACGTAACACACACACACACACACACACACACGCACGCACGCACGCACGCAAGCGCGCGCACAAACACATCAATTAATATTCAAACACACACGGACACCAACACACACAAACACACATATTAATATACACATTCACAGAGACATACACACGTACACATTCATATACATACCCACCACACATACAAACATTCACATACAGATACATGACACACACACACACACACACACACACACACACACACACACACACACACACACACACACACACACACACACACTTAATATACCCTCTTGGGTCCAAACCTAAGCTACTTGAGTGTCAACACTGCCGTGTTTTAACAAAACATATTCGATCGTGACAACGTGTTAGAATCCAAACGCCACTCCCTAAACACAGCGAAGCATGAACGGATGACGTATTCATACAGAAACCGGGTATCTCCCCGGCACACGGGTAACTGGTGTAAGTGTACATGTACGTACAACACCCAACGTCTGATAGCGTTGCCAGGGTTTCTTCTGCTGACCTGTACGTAGATGTGTTGCTGTTATCAATTAACAATATTTTGTTTCTCAACCGGAGCCTACCGATAGACTATTTTAGACTGTCGTGATAAAAGTTGACAAAACCCTGACAGCACGAGGCGATGCAGGGCATGTATTCTCTCACTTGAGTTCTCGTTTTTGAAGCAAATGCCGCCAGGTGTCAGGGTGGACGCCACGGACGCCACATGTAGTGAGCGAGTGAGTTGAGTTTAATGACGCTTTTAACAGTATCCAAGTTATATCAGTGATGTCAGCATAATGTGGGAGGAATGCGCGAATTAATGCAGGTCTTAGACGTTTTATCTTTGGTGTAACCCACGAGCACGTGTGTCGTGCTGACAAACCTAGACACAGAATCGGGCTGAACAAGGACTCGAGCCCACGATCATAAATTTCTGGCGTTCTCAAGGGCCGTAACACCGCACAGCGAATTGCAGCCCACTAGACGACTGTGCCACCCGTGCCCCTAACCTACGTGAAGGTCACACTCCTATCTATATGTGCGTTCGATTATTACGATTTTGTCAACAGAGGATACCACATGTTCTGAAAACCAGGGTTCATTAGTTCACCAGACTATGAGTGCTAATCAAGGACAACTAAAAACCTTATAATACAACCTTAGATATATCACAAAATGGCTGACAGGAGAAGGAGACACACAACAGGCATGTGTATTGCTATGACGCAACTTTGTGTTTCTGTGATTGACAAAGGTGTCATTGTTCCTTGCCTATTCAGTTAACAGAAAACGAGCATCGAGCGGTGATGATGATGATCATCAAAGTTATTGATTTTGCATTATTGATTATTTATCTCCACGATCGAACGTTAAATTTCCCTTTCGCATATGAGAATACTATAACGGTACCCCACGCGTGGCCAAATGACGATCTCTCTTTAGAGAGAAGTGAGAAGTGGTTTGATTGCGAATATGTCATTAATCAGGTGCTATTTGCACATGTACGCTCTTTTATTCTAAGCGTGTAGGTAGTGCCAGTTCATAACACGACTAGCCTTTTAACAGGACATGCACACCAGGGGTGTATTGTACACATGTAGATATGTATTATTTTGCACATTATTTCCAGAGAGATATTCTGTTCTGTTTCTCCTGCCCCCATGAACTTCGTTCTGAGAAGATGGACAGATTCACTTCAACCATTCCAACCGGGTACCGGTGAATGGAATCATATAACTTCATGGTTTAAGTACAATCATATTTACAGATGTATCAGTGTACAGGCATGCGACACAATCATTTCACATTAACGAATGTTTCAACTCTTTTTGTCATTGTGTTATTTGGATGCAGCAATATTGTTTGTCTAAGGCGACTTTAGGTACAAAATTGTATACATATGTAGCTCACCTGAATATTTCTGGAAAGTTTGCAGCATCATATCGTAAATGTCCTCATAAATGGTAATCAAGAATAGGAAAATGATGGAAAAGAAGTTTCGATACACTAAAAGTGCTCTGTTGTGACTCTAAAACGTACCCATATAATTCCCAATTCTCAAATTATTTTCGCATTACTGTGCAAGTAATGCGAAAATAATTTGAGAATTGGGAATTATATGGGTACGTTTTAGAGTTACCATTCATGAGATCATACCCTCTGGTATTTTGAAAGGACTGGTCTGGACACATCATACCCTCAAGAACACAACAATTCACTTGATTTTCATTTGTTGGAGACATGTGCCAACAGTAAATGTCCAAATCGTTCTAACTTCGATAATATATAATCTTTCAATTAAATATAATTGGTTACTGGTTGGTAACCTTTTGGTGGAAGACAAGACGGTAGACGGAAAGCTATACTTTTAGATTTAATCTACATGCAAGAGTTTAGTGAGTTTGGTTTAACTCAGCTTTGTAAAGAACTTCAGTTTGTCACGGCGTAACGGCCTAACTTGGGGGAGGGTGGGGTGGTTGTGGCACATTATAGACGTTCAGCATTTAGATGAACTAAGGTATGACTTTATACTGTATACGATTATATATTATATACACTGTGGTCACAGTAAAGAAATTGTTCAGTAATATTTTACGACCAGTGTAGGTACAGAAAATATATTGGGCATCCTTAACATGTGAAGAGCTCTATTTTCATCTGGCAATTTATTTATTGTACATGTATCTTAAAAGTTGAGTGCGTATATACAATGTATTCGATAGTTTTTTACGGGTCAGATTATAAGAACGTTACCCCAGGCTATGCCACAGAAATATGACAGATTGCTAAGTATGCTCGAGAAAATTTACACATTTATGAGCAGGGTCAAGGTATGGATTTGATTCATTACTGGAAATATGGCTTTCGTGAGGAGAGTGTTAGAAAACAGACAAAACATTTGGAGAATAGGCCCACGTCTGTAGGCGACTCCCGCATAACTGTCCTCCCTTGGTCTATTCGAAGAGCGCCCTCAATGCGTTATTTAACGGTTAATTTCCTGATCCTCCTGGGTAGGGTAGTTGAGGTCTCTCTGACACTGAGTGTCTGGGTGAAGATGAGTGTCGTTACTGGACCTGTGGACAGGTCTGTTCGAGCTGGCAGACGCCTGTCATCTCTTAGTGAAGACGACAGAAGGCTTTCAACTGTGGACGAAGACAGTGTTGAGAGAGACTTGAAGCCACATACAAAGGGTAAGTTGTACTTTTACACTGGCTAACAGTACAATGTGACATTCTGTAAGGCGGGGGAAAAGGCTCATCTATGATTGGGGCACTCGTCTTGGTATGTCATGTATTTGTCTGTTAACCCGTCTGCAAATGTACCCATCTACGTAGGTCTATCTGTGAATCTATCAATACGTGTCTTTCAGTTTACCCACCCGTGTACACGTCTTCATCCGTGTACCCGTCTAAATGAATCAGTCACGACAGCTACCTGTCAGTACGTATATGTCAGTGTACCCATCTATTGTAAACCCATTGTGTACCCATCTAGAGTGTATATCAGCGTAACCATCTATATGTGTGTCAGCGTACCCATCTATACGTATGTGTCAGTGTACCCATCTATACGTATGTGTTAGTGTACCCATCTATAGTGTATGTCAGTGTACCCATCTATAGTGTATGTAAGTGTACCATCTAAATGTGTGTGTCAGCGTACCCATCTATTGTATATGTCAGTGTACCCATCTACACGTGTGTGTCAGTGTACCCATCTATACGTGTGTGTCAGGGTACCCACCTATACGTGTGTGTCACTGTACCCATCTATACGTGTGTGTCACTGTACCCATCAACGGAGTATGTCAGTGTATCCATCTATACGTGTGTGTCAGTGTACCCATCTATACGTGTGTGTCAGTGTACCCATCTATACGTGTGTGTCACTGTACCCATATATACGTGTATGTCAGTGTACACATCTGTAGTGTATGTCAGTGTGCCCATCTGTAGTGTATGTCAGTGTACTCATCTATAGTGTATGTCAGTGTACTATCAATATGTGTGTGACAGCGTACCAGCTATAGTGTATGTCAGTGTACCCATCTATTGTATATGTCAGTGTACCCACCTATAGTGTATATCAGCGTAACCATCTATATGTGTATGTCAGTGTACCCATCTACACGTGTGTGTCAGTGTACCAATCTACACGTGTGTGTCAGTGTACCCATCTACACGTGTGTGTCAGTGTACCAATCTACACGTGTGTGTAAGTGTACCCATCTACACGTGTGTGTCAGTGTACTCATCTACACGTGTGTGTCAGTGTGCCCATCTACACGTGTGTGTCAGTGTACCCATCTATAGTGTATGTAAGTGTACCATCTAAATGTGTGTGTCAGCGTACCCATCTATTGTATATGTCAGTGTACCCATCTATAGTGTATATCAGCGTAACCATCTATAGTGTATGTCAGTGTACTCATCTGTAGTGTATGTCAGTGTGCCCATCTATAGTGTATGTCAGTGTACACATCTGTAGTGTATGTCAGTGTACACATCTGTAGTGTATGTCAGTGTGCCCATCTGTAGTGTATGTCAGTTTACTCATCTATAGTGTGTGTCAGTGTGCCCATCTATAGTGTATGTCAGTGTACACATCTGTAGTGTATGTCAGTGTGCCCATCTGTAGTGTATGTCAGTGTACTCATCTGTAGTGTATGTCAGTGTGCCCATCTGTAGTGTATGTCAGTGTACTCATCTATAGTGTGTGTCAGTGTGCCCATCTTAAGTGTGTGTCAGTGTACACATCTATAGTGTATCTCAGTGTACTCATCTATAGTGTGTGTCAGTGTACCCATCTGTAGTGTATGTCAGTGTACTCATCTGTAGTGTATGTCAGTGTGCCCATCTAAAGTGTATGTCAGTGTACTCATCTATAGTGTATGTCAGTGTACACATCTATAGTGTATGTCAGTGTACACATCTATAGTGTATGTCAGTGTACACATCTATAGTGTGTGTCAGTGTGCCCATCTAAAGTGTATGTCAGTGATCCGAGTAGTACACTACTTACTGCAGTAAACAGTAAGCCAGATGCGCCACGGCGATCATGAGAAATGGAATTTGATGCTCGTGGTGTGTAAGAACCAGATTACTGCCCTCATGTCCGTCAGATACCATCTATCTTACAGCTATCTGACAGATCTGCTTATGTAGTAATCTCTATGTCAGTGTACTCACCTGTGTCTAACACTGTACACGTCTACCTGTGTCTAACACTGTACTCCTCTACCTGTGTCTATCACTGTGTTCGTCTACCTGTGTCTAACACTGTACACGTCTACCTGTCTCTAACACTGAACTCATCTACCTGTGCCTAAACACTGTACATGTCTACCTGTGTCGAACACTGTACTCGTCTACGTGTGTCGAACACTGTACTCGTCTACCTGTGTCGAACACTGTACTCCTCTATCTGTGTCTAACACTGTACACGTGTGCCTGTCTCTAACAGTGTACATGTCTACCTGTGTCGAACACTGTAGTCGTCTACCTGTGTCTAACACCGTACTCCTCTACCTGTCTCTAACACTGAACTCATCTACCTGTGTCTAAACACTGTACATGTCTACCTGTGTCGAACACTGTACTCGTCTACGTGTGTCGAACACTGTACTCGTCTACCTGTGTCTAACACTGTACTCCTCTATCTGTGTCTTACACTGTACACGTGTGCCTGTCTCTAACAGTGTACATGTCTACCTGTGTCTAACGCTGTATTCGTCTACCTGTGTCTAACACACTACTCGTCTACATGTGTCGAACACTGTACTCGTCTACATGTGTCTAACACTGTACAATATACCTGTCTCTAACACTGAACTCGTCTACATGTGTCGAAAACTGTACTCGTCTACCTGTGTCGAAAACTGTACTCGTCTACCTGTGTCTAACACTGTATTCGTCTACCTGTGTCTAACACTGTACTCCTCTACCTGTGTCTAACACTGTACTCCTCTACCTTTGTCTAACACTGTACTCCTCTACCTGTGTCTAACACTGTATTCGTCTACCTGTGTCTAATACTGTATTCGTCTACCTGTGTCTAACACTGTATTCGTCTACCTGTGTCTAACACTGTACTTGTCTACCTGTGTTTATCATTGCAACCGTCTATATGTGTATATCGCTGCAGCCGTCTATATGTGTCTATCGCTGCAGCCGTCTTTTGTGTCTATAGGTGTGCCCATCAACATGTCTACAACAGATTATTTGTATTTGTCAGTGTGTATATCCATATACCTGTCTACATGTAAATGTCACTGCATCTATGTGTACTGTTGTCGGTAGCGTCAAGCACAGGTGTTACGGGGAGACGTGAGTGCGTCCATTCAATGATCGCCGCACTGTACGGCTATTCACTAAATCCATATGTAGACGTCTCTAACATGCCTGTTACTTTTCGTTTTAGGGGTGATTTTGATTGTTTTAAGATATTCAAATAGTTATTAGTTTTTAGTTATTGTAAAGCACGATACGAGTACGTATTACAAAGACTAATCCGCTTCTTATGACGACTTGAATGCAGAATTTGTGATGACAGAGATACACTGTTTGTTTGTTTGTTTGTTTGTTTGTCCTCACCCACGGTGAGGTAACAAGGGCTGGTGTGTCTACTGTGCACAAAAATATATATCTGTGACAACACTTGATAGTCATCGACAATTCTAGAACCAAAGCCCATTATCTCATCCACCGACCACTGCCCATAACCTGCCACTCTCAGTTACCAACCACTTCCCATTACCCGCAACTCTCAGTTACCAACCACTGCCCGTTACCCGCTACTCTGTCACCAACCACTGCCCGTTACCCACCACTCTCAGTTACCAACCACTGCCCGTTACCCACCACTCTCAGTTACCAACCACTTCCCATTACCCGCAACTCTCAGTTACCAACCACTGCCCGTTACCCGCCACTATCAGTTACCAACCACTGCCCGTTACCCACCACTCTCAGTTACCAACCACTGCCCGTTACCCACCACTATCAGTTACCAACCACTGCCCGTTACCCGCCACTCTCGGTTACCAACCACTGCCCGTTACCCGCCACTCTCAGTTACCAACCACTTCCCATTACCCGCCACTCTCAGTTACCAACCACTGCCCGTTACCCGCCACTCTCAGTTACCAACCACTGCCCGTTACCTACCACTCTCAGTTACCAACCACTGCCCGTTACCCGCCGCTCTTAGTTACCAACCACTGCCCATTACCCGCCACTCTCAGTTACCAACCACTGCCCGTTACACGCCGCTCTTAGTTACCAACCACTGCCCGTTACCCGCCACTCTCAGTTACCAACCACTGCTCGTTACCCGCCGCTCTCAGTTACCAACCACTGCCCGTTACCCGCCACTCTCAGTTACCAACCACTGCCCGTTACCCGCCACTCTTAGTTACCAACCACTGCCCGTTACCCGCCACTCTCAGTTACCAACCACTGCCCGTTACCCGCCATCTTTAAGAATACATGAAGTTGGAGTCATGTGCATGTCGAAATGTGAATATACCCAAATTCAAATACGTCCAAGACTGAATGTGCTGTGCGGAAATACGATACTTTTGACTTCCTTGTACCTCGTCAACTACTATTTTCATGTCTAAAAAGCCCTTTGTGTCGTTTTACATAGGTAATCTACTGCTTGGTAACGTGGGAACTGTGTTGACGGAAGTGTATATGATTGAGTGGGTTTAAAATCATTGGTACTCTTTGCAACACGTGATGATAATATTCACAGCAAGCGATAAAGTATTAATACTTGTACAGTATTAATTGTGACATGTCTATTTCATCACCCCCTGTGTTTTTCAACGGAAGGTGCGTCGATACCTATATTTACCTTCCTATACGTGCACTATAAGTGTTGCTTGCTTTCAGAAGCATGTCCAGTGACCCGTGCCCATTCTATATTAAACCTACTGGTGGAATGTGCCCACACCCTGTTAGCTGACAAGTCAATGTTATCAAATGGCGTGTTTCGAGTGATTTCATGTCCTGCTTCACCTGCCATGTTTCTTTTGTGCATGAACGTTTTCGCCATACCCTGAATATCCGCATGGGCAAGCACAACAGTATCCACAAGAGAGGACCTAGTCGTGCGGTTTCCATAACGTTATTAACATGTCCCTGGACCAGGTGTTTTGATTACTGATTGACAGACAAAGTCGTCAAAGTCGCCGCTTTTCGCTGTGCAGAGTTGCGTTCCTCGGGCACGCCAGAAACCTATGATTGTGGGTTCGATTCCTGGTTCGCTGTGATTATGTTTGAGGTTTGTCAGAACCATACCCGAGGTAAACGCCTCAGACCTCCATAACTTCAGGCTTTCCTCCACATGAAGCTGACACGCCGTGTGTAACTGGAATACTGTTCAAAGCGGCGTTAAACTCAACTCACTCACTCAGACTTCCTGCATGTGTTTTTGCACTAAGTAAACAGCTCGATGTCCATAGTAATTCATTTGACACACCACGAACACATTGACGTGGGTAATAATCTGATTATTACAAAACTATCTTATTGATGACCGATGTGTTAGCTTCATTCAATGTTATATTGCGATTTTGATATGTTAGTTTAAGCATAAAACTGGCGACAGTATTTAGGGGGCATGTCTACTTCCATTTCTTGACTGAAGGTAACCACCTTATTCAAATACAGATGTGGTTGAGAGTATACGTTATATATGGGTAGTAAGTGTTTGGGTGAGTTGAGGTACTCCTACTTGGGCATGCATTCGCCAGATAAACAAACCTCGGCATGCAAGCTTTATGTCAAAGTCCCGGACGCAACATGTGCAGTTTAGATCAATAAACATCTCGATAAGAGTCGGTAAAACTCTTTCCTCTCTATTGGTATCAAGTTTTAGATGATATAAGATGTGTTTAATGTTCACTTCATGAGCTGTGGAATATTGTCTGTTATCAAATAAATTCCAGGAACGAATCGTCTACAAATTAAACTGGATATATTATAGTACAATAATAAATTATTAATGTGTTTGGGAACGTGTTCCATTCAGAGACCAGTCATCATGCTCTTGCGTAGGCAGTGTATGTTGGAAATCTTAAGTGGACACTTGACTCTCTATATTCCTGCTGCGATCCATTTGCAAATAACATTCGGCACACAACGTCCTATGCTAGTGAGCGTTTCCTGGCTGATACAACTCAGACAGGCACTTCATGTTATGTACTTCACTGAACCAAACTTTGCAAAATTAAGCATAAGTAGTAGTAGTAGTAGTAGTAGTAGTAGTAGTAGTAGTAGTAGCAGTAGTAGTAGTAGTAGTAGTAGTAGTAGTAGTAAAACTTTAAAATAGAGTTGCCATGGGTTTACTTCGAAGTCGAGTAGTGTGATTTCAATGCATGATTCATCACAGGTACAAAGACTTTGTCCTGATTACCCATGATGACCCTGAAATTGTGCATCCCCGTCATTGCGTGCTTACAAATAAGCGGCTGCGTGCAGTTGGAATGCGTGGACCCTTGTTGCTAGGTGTAACTCCATACAGTCACGGTGGGGTCAGTACCAACACACTAGCAACATCAGGGACCGACCACGTTCTGGACGTCCACGGATAACGTCAGCATAATCATATCCGGGTTCACCTGCGGAATCGGTTTCAGACTCAGGCCTGCCTATGAAACCTGACTGACTGCAACAAAAAATTGTCACATGTCCACAATACACAGCGATTCGGCAGCAGAAAACAATGAAAGCGTAACAAAATCTAAGAAACAGCATAATAAATCTGAGAGCACGCTGTCGAAAACATGGAAACGGCAGCACTAAAACACACAGACCGCAACTGTCTACCGTAGGCATGCGCAGAACAAGAGGGGAAGTTGACCGTCATGTCACGAGGATCAACAACGAGTAAATTTACATCTCACGGCGCTAATATAATGATACACATCTAGAATATTCTATTGGCGCTGTAAGATGTATTAAATGCCAATTCGCTAGGCCTGCCGTTTCACCAGAACTATCGCTCATCGAACATGTGTAGTATGAAATGAAACGTCGTTTACGCCGATCTTGTGTCTTCAATGTGGCGCAGCTGTTAACTCTGTGTCACTGCAAATGGTAGACATACCCGATACTGATTTGTGACCTGACAATCGACCCTACGCTACTTTCAGGCTGAGATGAATGTACACAGGATATGTGTTGAATTCATGCTTTATGGACATCAATGTATCGCTATGTTGCCAAATCGTCCTTTGTTTGTGTTTATTATTTCCCATGATAGTCAATGATGCACAGAAACGTTTCCCTGCTCATTTAGAAACGAAACATAGCTGATACATGTATGCATGTATGTTATAGTTACATTGTGTAGTTGACCAGTATACAGGCATAAGGAGGACGCTGCAGTTAGTAGCTTCAGTACATTGCTGTATGTGTGTTTGGTACTTGAATACTGCTAGATGTCCTGCGTGAGGCACATTCAGTATGTAGCCTGTTCCATGCTATAAGCACTGGTTTCATCGCCCTTCTACCCGTGACACAGAGGCAAAGTAGGCAAGCTACTCAGGCCAGCACGTGACGGCTGATGCAGTGTGCCATTGCAGATGCAGGGGACTCAGTACACAGGCTTTTGAAGTATTCCATGGATGCTTTCATTTCGACTTTAACCTTTATTCAACTGTGTTATGGGTGACATGCATTGTTCGTGTCACGAATAAAGAGATAAACATGTGAATAACAATTTATTATCTTCACATACCACGTGACATATTCCCCTGACGTATCTTCCTCTATGTCGCGAGGTATGCCCGGCCTCTATCAACAATGGGTATCCTTGTGAGCATGTTCGTCGCTCTTTGTGTTGTTATTGATTCGAATTTTTAACTTACTATCTTCCCAGCCACTTTTGTGAAAACGAGCATATATGGAAGCTCTTTACACTGTCGCATGTAGCAGTTATAGGAAATATGTCAGATGTTGAGATCTGAAACTGATGAGGGGAACTATACTGGTATAATCGTGAGGAGTTGACTGATGAGTTGTTCGCCCCAGTGTGCTGTTTTCTTCAAATTGACAGTACCTTGGACAACTTGACATGTTTGTACTAACAACTGCTGGAGGCATGTTATTTTCCAGTACTAAGATTGTGGATGGTGGACATAAATAAATTTTGATGTACACTGACGAACAAGAGAAACGTTACCAAACTGAAATTTGGACACGCTGGGTTTGAAAAAAAACACAGCTCCTAATTTTGCTTGCCTTCATTTGCTTGAAAAAAATAACTCAGCCTCAATAATAAGTCACGACCGCAATATGGCCTTTCTTATCAATACAGAGTATTTCGTGAGCAAAGCCAAAATCTTTGACAGAGACATCCCCATGCGAGACAATGTGTTTATGAATAATCATTCAAATCTTCCATTCCAAAAGGCCATATCTGGCAAGCCACTGAATGCACCGCTTACCCTTTCTTGGACAAAAAATACTAACAACATAAATGTATACTTAAATAAAAATAGTTTATTGCAGTAACCTAACCCGACGAGCAAAGAAATCCGTTATCAACCAACTTTGTTTGTTCCTAAAAACAGAACAGGACCAATGTCAAGCTAGATTCTTGTATTATCCAAGGACATGACTTATCAACATCATTACAAGTTATGCCCTTGCAATCAAGTTGGCCTATTGTGTACCATATTGTAGTTTATGATGCATCAATTGTGAGGTTGAAGGGTTTGTTTTGGGCAGGATATGCAAGGATGGGGTCTTCTTTAAAGGCTTGCTTTAGATTTTCGATTGCCTGTTGGCAATTGTTGGGCCATTCGAAAGACGCATCCTTTTCAGAAGGCTGTATAGATGGGAGGCGATGCCAGAAAAGTTTGCTACAAATTTGCGGTATAGGAGGCCAAACCTGAGGAATGACGAAATGAGGTAATTAAAATGTGAATCTATTCAAAATCATCATTGGGTGTAATGAAGGCCGACCTGTGTTTTGTATCTGGATAGAGTGGCATTTGCCAAACGCCACAAGCAGAATCAAGGACACACAAAAAATTGACATGACTGTCGCCTATATGGCATCAACGACATCTTCCACACTTGGTAGAGGGGAAAATACAGGCTAGGTAACCTTTCTGGAACATTCTTTCCTAATGGCTGCGTTTTGTTAATAAAAAAATAAAAAAGGGAGTCTAATGGGTCAGTAGTTGCCTGTTTCTATTTTGTGATGATGTAAGTGAGTGTGTCAAAAACTGATCTGTGTGATTGGAGAAATGCATTGTAACCATTTCTAAAAAGCCTTTGAGGACAAAAGCTCCACGACGTTCAGGGCCTTTGCTGTAGTGCAAACCACTTCAATAGGTTTCTTTAGAACTTCATTTATCCAAAATATCTATATTTTGATAATATGTTTCCAAAGTGCACAGAAATCTTCTTTTTGTGTTTTATGTATACAGCAAACATTAAGCGTATCCCCTCTGAGCATAGGACCCATCCGGGCAGGATACTTAAAGGGGCACTGATCTAACGCATTTCCCCGGACTGGTTGTTGCCTTTGTTATTGTTTTTCCCCCGTGAGTACCCGGATGATACGCAACGCAACTGAGCGTGACCAGAGACTGGGCTACCGTCTGCAAGGACAGCTAAATTAACTTGGAGGCTGGAGGCAATATTTGTTTTACGCATTTTTGCATAAACACTGATTGGTTAACTGTGATCTATAAAAATTTCGACAAAGGGCGCATGTTAATTAATTTCTCCAGCCTAAACAAACAGACAAAAAGAACGACGGAGCTCATCGGATGTCGTCATTTGGAAATACCCGAGATGGTTATAGTTTAATACTAACAAAAGTATCCTTGCAGTGAAAGCATTTTCGGATTTCCGATTGCGTCGATTATACGATTACTACTCCCTTGTTGTCATCAGAGACCATCCACGTTTTCTCGTATAACCCTACACTTGTGTATTTGTCGTCATTCACTTGATGCTCAGTTAATGAATTTATTACAGGTACAATTAGTGGCAGCACCACTTAGATTACCTGACAAAGGTTCCCATTTGGCATTTATTGTGTCTGGGGTAATTATTCAATCTAAATCCAGGTTTGAAGTGAGATGAAATGTGTGTTATGTAATATGCACGTGGCATCCCAGCAAGAGATGAATGATCAGTTGATTTACTTCTTTTTTTTGTAAATCAACGGATCGTTCCTAGCCATCAAAGGATTAACAGAAAATACGTTGATTGATTAATCACTGTTTTCTTGCACAGTGGATATGTCAAAAGTGAGTGTTTACATGTCTAGGTTTACTAAAACAAAGGGAATACACTCACATCATGGCGTGAAGTGCCGATGTAAAAACAACATACTTTGTTCAAAGGGTTAACTGATAATACGTTGATTGATTGCTCATTGTTATCTATCACTCAATGGATTTTTTAGGAACCGTGGACGTTATGAAAATAGTTGTCACGTGGGCTTTCTCAGCCGACCCTTGAGACTTGACACCTATGTGAAACACCTGAAACAATCTAAGTGATCAGTTGAGAAACGAACACGAAACGATATATATCTTTTAAAATATTTGATTGTTACAGAGACACGTGACATCGAATAAGTTTCTTTGTACAGCTGCAGACGAGTAGGATATTGTTCCTTTGTGTGCATGGATATTCACGGATACATTCCTCGAACAAGGAAGCTGCCTAAAATTTATACACATAAATTTGGTAGGTTGTAATTATGGTATTTGCATTTTGTTTTCATTCATTTGAACCGATTAGTTCTTGTTCCTCTACATCTTGGTTGGGAAATTCTTCAATGCGCGATAGACGTTGTTTTCACAAGTATCCTTTGTAAGCGTGTATATATTACCGTCAATTTGTAAAATCTGATTCTCTCAGGCAATTTATAAAATGTGTAAATATTTCAGGCATTTTGACTGAAAAATCTGTCCAGATTGACTAAAATTGATTAAGACGATCCAACGGTCCTAAAAACACCACAACAGATTATTATGTAGGATGAGAAGCCAAACAACATAGACATGTACTTTTCAACGTAACATTTTCAGTCTCTTGGTGATGACATTAAACATCAAAATGTTTGGAATTCGTTATCATAATAATACAGATGGAAATGTTTTTCAGTCACTTTGTAAAATAACTGAATATTTAGACGTTTAATAAATTTGTTACACATTTTGACAGTAAAAAAATATACACACTATAAAAAAGCAATGCTCAGGTGAAATATTTACTTTGTGTTGCAAGTCGAAATAGTGTAAACAAAAATCGCAAAATTACCAAGCAAGTGACTTATCAAAACTTCGTCACCATTACCGATGCTACCCACAAAGATACCTACATTTCCTTATTATCTCGAAAACTGTATTTAATTTTGTTGATCAATGTGACCATACGCCCTTATTAATACCCATTGATTAATGCGCTTACGAATAGCGCAGCAGAGGTCGCGAACAAGTCTAGATTTCAGCTATACATCCGGGTATTCACTGGGAAAAAACAATAACAAAGGCAACAACCAGTCCCGGGGAATTGCGTTAGATCAGTGCCCTTTTAATTAACTCCTCCTGACGTCGGCGGATCTTACGTATGGTCTTTTATTATATAAAAATGCTTTATTACACTGCTAATTTCATTGTTCTGTTTTAAAATCACCTACATCTGTACAGTTATTATATTTTAGTGAACAGTGAGAAAGTTTTAACATTCTTTCCATATGTTTAATTTGAAATGTGCTTTTAGAAAGCTGCACACGTAGCCTCCATCGGAGTTATTTATGTACACCTTATTTCAAACACTATGAAATTGTAGACATCAAATTTTCCACCCCTTAGATAGCTTGAAATAACACAATGTTTGGTAGTGTGAACAGCAGCTCAACTTACTGTTACCTCATGGTCATAATGGACTACTCCAATTAATGAAAATTAAAGCCGGGGCTGAAGAAAAAGAAAAAAGGTTATGTGTTTTGAAGGATTCTATTGGTATTTTTACCATGTGCTTGATGCATATTTATAAAAAGACATTAATCCATAAATACAACGTACAAGAAGCACAAAGTTTGTGATCAAGACAGTCACATGTAACAAGCTATTATTTAAAAGTGTACATATCTGAACACATAATCCAAGCATATTCACACATGAAGAAAGACTAAGATTAAGTTGTCGCCTGAAGTAGGTTGTTTCTTGAGAAAGGGAATTACATAATCTGGGATCATAGGTAACAAACTATCACTTACAAGTGCACACATCTGCACATAAACTGTGATCACAGTCCACCGCTCTGAATAGAGCGTTCTTATTAGGACTGTTCCATTACAGCTGTTGGTCTTGTCATTAATCCCCCACCTCACTGTCTGAGACCTGGGTGTCTAACTAATGGGTGTTTAACTAATGAGATATAACCGACCAAACTCAACAACAGATTCATCAACACAAAATACATAGCTGAAGATCTCTTCATCATCTCAGAGTTACAAGGCCTTAATAAGACTTTCAAAATGGTTATGGTACACGGGTGGACGACATTTTCCAAATTTGATGCGTCAGTGACCTAAATTATGTCTGATTTAATTCCCTATTTTGAATTGTACCATATTGCCTGTGAACAATTGACCTCCCTTTTGCTGTGTTTGTGGCAGGTGCCACCGGTGGGACAGGATACCTTTAGCGAACACCCGGTATCATCACTATTGATAATGATTCATATGCTTATGATTATGTAGTGGAAATCGTACTAAGGACTATGCTTTTAGCAGAGATTTCTTATGATTAAGGAAATGAAGAGGCACGTGTTATAGAATAAGCGTGAAGTATTTCGAGTTGCTAGCTTAGTGGAATAGTATTGTCATAAGACTGCATTACCTTGTACTGGGGGAATCTGTTTTGTTGTCTGAGAAGCTTTGTCTACGTGTTCATTATCCAAGAATATTACACGTTCAGCTCTACTAATGGTTCAAAAACCAAACTGAAGTTCGTCAGGGAAACGTCCGTTGTTAATAACAATGTGTATATTCAGTTCATAAATATTTATTCAAATATTATCCCCCGCGATCAACGCCCAATTAATTCCTCAATAGTTACTCTTAACATTCACCTTTATCATTATCTGTGGGAGAGAGTATTTCCTATTATAGAAAAAAGTATTTTCTTTTCATCCTGAATCCTACGATTTTTACAAATTTCAAGATGATATTTCATATTATTTTCCTCAGAGTTATAATGTTGTTATTGAGACATGGTCTGGTCTTGGGATTTCACATTGTCTCTTTGGAAACTGTAGGGAAAACTAGGCGCACGTGGTTTCGGATAACTGAAGTTCACATACTTCGTCCTACTGTGCATCTGTACATCTGTGCCAGGCAGCTGCACTTGTCGGCCTGGGTGCCTAGTGGGTACCAAAGGTTGCATCTGTTCATAATAAATCTTAATTATAAACACCCAATTTAGATTCCAGATGTTGTATTCTAATAAATCTGGTTATCACAGCTCATTGCTTCATTAACAGTTACGGGCGTTTCCATGACGCGTTTTCGTAAATGAAAACGTCTTGATAGATATCATGATACAATGTGCCTGTACTCCGCGTGGACATAAAGCGCCGTCTCTCAGCATGTTCAGCGTTGTTCCGCCTTCCACCCACAGGTAACAGAAGTGGCAGTGCATAATGACGGCCTTCTTACTAATTACATGCCAGACAGTGAACAACTCGTCGACTTTGTTGAAAGATCAAAATGTGAATCTTATTTATTCACAAGAATTGAACGGGACTTGGATACACGTTCTTCACACTTAGATTGCCCTCTCCCTGGTATTTACACATTTGTAAATTATATATATATAACGCTGTAGAAGCAATATATAATGTTTGATAGGAAGAGAGGGGGACAAGGGTTGTTTGAAGGAGGGCATAAATGCACTGGATGAACAGTTCTTTAGTCCTTTAGTGATGCAATGTAGTGTTGCACTGCATTAAACACAGCTTCAGTATCTGTAACAACGTGATCTGCATTGCTGTACGACACTACGTTTATATCAACAGGTATGTCACGAACAATATCTCATTAAGGTGTTAAACATAATTTCACGTTGCTGACTAAATTATGTACATTCCATGAGATAATGATTTGAACACGCTCAGTTTGGGTGTTCTGTTGTACCATTTCTATATAAATCATAATTCATTTGCCTGCAGATGTATCTCAGTCTTGTATGAAATATATAATAGTTCCTTTTTCCATATGCGAAGTACAACAGTGATGTGAGGTGGTGCTTTTGTATTGAATATTTAAAACGTGAAATCGTACAATTCCCAACGTATCGTGTTGTTGGTTAAGGGTTGTTATGTTATGTTATTCAATTCATCCTGCATTTGCCGGTAAACAGTTATGAGAGCATAATACGTGGATATATAGTTCAGTTGGTACAACCTTTCAAGCCTCAAGTAACTAAATGCGAGTTTTCTCTTCTGCTTCATTTGGTCAGAGTTTACTTGTAAAGTGCCTTCATGACGATTATATTATATATGTGTGGCGTTGTCACTCAACACAACTATATCTTTGCAAATCATTAGCGGAAACGAACATTTTAAATACCATTGTTATTCTGGTTTCGTGTTGCGCTTATTACAGTAATGCTCTCTTAAGCAAACTACCTGAGGCTACCTGAAACCAACTGACTATTCATTGAGTTGAATCGAAGGTGAACTGTCAAAATATTAACAGTTAATGTAACATTTTCTTTACGGAATTTTGAGGACATGTTATCACGTGATTCTAGTAAGAATGTACTATTTTACTAAAATATCTTCCAAAATAATTTATAAATCGGAACATACAGCCAACTAACTGTGCACGATAACATGACGCATACCCTCCTGCAAATACCTACATATGGTATATAATCAGCCTCTCTCTTCCATTGAAATACATGTAACATGTGCGAAAAGAGAATCTAATGGCTCGTGAATGCATCATGTCACGTGAAACAGTATGTGTGTTGATGTACCCATCATGTCACGTGAAACAGTATGTGTGTTGATGTACCATCATGTCACGTGAAACAGTATGTGTGTTGATGTACCCATCATGTCACGTGAAACAGTATGTGTGTTGATGTACCATCATGTCACGTGAAACAGTATGTGTGTTCATTTACCCATCATGTCACGTGAAACAGTATGTGCGTTCATGTACCATCATGTCACGTGAAACAGTATGTGTGTTGATGTACCATCATGTCACGTGAAACAGTATGTGTGTTGATGTACCCATCATGTCACGTGAAACAGTATGTGTGTTGATGTACCATCATGTCACGTGAAACAGTATGTGTGTTCATTTACCCATCATGTCACGTGAAACAGTATGTGCGTTCATGTACCATCATGTCACGTGAAACAGTATGTGTGTTGATGTACCATCATGTCACGTGAAACAGTATGTGTGTTGATGCACGTGAAACAGTATGTGTGTTCTTGTACCCATCATGTCACGTGAAACGGTATGTGTGTTGATGCACGTGAAACAGTATGTGTGTTCTTGTACCCATCATGTCACGTGAAACAGAATGTGTGTTGATGCACGTGAAACAGTATGTGTGTTCTTGTACCCATCATGTCACGTGAAACAGTATGTGTGTTGATGTACCATCATGTCACGTGAAACAGTATGTGTGTTCATGTACCATCATGTCACGTGAAACAGTATGTGTATAAATGCACGTGAAACAGTAAGTGTGTTGATGTACCCATCATGTCACGTGAAACAGTATATGTGTTCATGTACCATCATGTCACGTGAAACAGTATGTGTGTTGATGTTACTATCATGTCACGTGAAACAGTATGTGTGTTGATGTTACTATCATGTCACGTGAAACAGTATGTGTGTTGATGTACCATCATGTCACGTGAAACAGTATGTGTGTTGATGTTACTATCATGTCACGTGAAACAGTATGTGTGTTGATGTACCATCATGTCACGTGAAACAGTATGTGTGTCGATGTACGTGACAGCATGTTTGTTGATGTACCCAAATGTGAAACAAGCTATGTGGTAATGCTCCCAACCCACTGCAACCCCCAATCAGTATGTGCATCAATAAACCCATCTGATAATGTGGAACAGTTTATGTATAAATGAACCTACCAGTTAATGTGAAACATTACTTGCGCTAAAAAAAAGAAAAAAAAGAGAGAAATAATCTACGTGTTAATGAACCACCAGGTTACGTAAAACAGTCTATGTTTTAATGAAAGCATCATGTCACGTGAAACAGTATGTCTGTCAATAAACCTACCAAGTAATGTGAAACAGAATGTGTGTCAATGAACGCATCATGTCATATGTGGAACGTTATGCGGGTTGGTCGCGTGAAACTATGAAAGTGTCCTGGCTTATTTCTTGAGTACATTAAGATATGGCCTGGTACTTACTGAAATCTACCCTGTATTCTTTTATGTTGACTCGTTTTTCATTACCTAAATTCAAAACAGAAAGTTGGGCTTATTATATTTTGTATTATCTTTTGCATTTTGGTATGCATTTATTCATATAAGCTCGATCATTAATCGGATTTCCTTATTGTTGCGAGATGAGTCCCGATGTCTTTCAATACCAACTCCCGGTCTGTGTCCGCCGGGCGTCATTTGTTGTGCAGTCAGGGTACATACACAAAGAGTTTTCACTTTATTCATATTTTAGTAACATTTTTATAACGGATATAGTTTTCACATTGTTTTGGTTCGAAAATGAATTGAACCACACATTTCAACACAACAATAGGAAACTCATAAAACTGGAATTAAGCACGTAAAACTTGTGAGATGTCTGGCAGGTCATGTTAATCGCGACGGTGTCTGTTAAAGGATTTAGACTGGGTCACACGTTAGTAATTTTTTTAGGAAATTACGAATAGCGAAACTACTATATACACGTTGCAGTTATAAATCAAGAGCATAATAAAGACCTCTTGTTCGTAAATATGTATGCTACGTTATACAGAAGTCCCTGTTACGATATCTGTACAGGTAAAATTCACGTAGCGCTATTCGGCAGGTAAATGTCCCAGAAACGTTATCTGTTCAGGTAAATGTCCTTGCAACGTTATCTGTCCAGGTAAATGTCCCTGTAAAGCTATCAGAACAGGTAAATGTCCCTTTAACATTATCTGTCCAGGTAAATGTCCCTTTAACGTTATCTGTCCAGGTAAATGTCCCTGTAACGTTATCTGTCCAGGTAAATGTCCTCGAACGATTTCTGTACAGGTCAATGTCCATGTGCTGTTTTCTGTCCAGGTAAATGGCCCTGTAACGTTATCTGTCCAGGTAAATGTCCCTGTAACGTTATCTGTCCAGGTAAATGTCCCTGTAACGTTATCTGTCCAGGTAAATGTTCTTGTAACGTTATCTGTCCAGGTAAACGTCCCTGCAACGTTATCTGTCCAGGTAAATGTCCCTGCAATGATACATATCCACGCATGTTACCTGTTTTAAGCAAATGCATCTCTTCTGTTACCTATCCAGGTAAACATCTCTGTAGTGTATTCTGTTTAGCGACAGAAGCGGGTCACACGCATACATTTTTCATTAGAGATAATATTGTGCATATTTTCGCCTTTCTAATGACAATGTATTTCTGTTCATCCAACATTATAGCTTCAATGTACTTATCACTGATAATGAAAATTCTTATATATAAGGAAAGTATACCAATAACAGTTATCTGACAGTAAACAAGATATGGGTATACTCGCGCGTGAGTGTGTGTGCGCGCGCTCTAAAGTCGTCGATAACTTGACAGCCGTTGACAGGCTTGTCCAAAAGAGGGAATATAATAGTTGTTGGTATGGAAATTATCAGCCAGCAGAGAAAAGATAACTGTCTAGCATGTGGTTCATATTGCAAACCCATCTCTTTATTGCAACAATATTCAACGGCCGAGGTTCCAACCCACCGCACAATCTTTCAGTGACAGTGTGATCCTTATGTACTTCAATACAGCATTCACATACTCTATGAGTCGGATTATAGGTGAACTGTGAGGATCAAGTACATGTTTTGCATTATTTATCGATTTGAAGCCAAGGACCATTCGAGACTTGGGAGTATAGGAAGCCGCCCTTTGCATATAAAACAGCGTGGCATGTATTGTGAACTCTAACACTACATATAGAATTATCTGTGTGGTTAGGTGTCGGCTGAGTGAAACCGTGCTGGTTGGTGAATGTCGGTTGAGTGAGACAGTGTTGGTTGGTAGTGTCGGTTGAGTGAGACAGTGTTGGTTGGTAGTGTCGGTTGAGTGAGACAGTGTTGGTTGGTAGTGTCGGTTGAGTGAGACAGTGTTGGATGTTAGTGTCGGTTGAGTGAGACAGTGTTGGTTCGAAGTGTCGGTTGAGTGAGACAGTGTTGGTTTGAAGTGTCGATTTTGTGAGACAGTGTTTGTTTTGAAGTGTCGGTTGTTTGAGAAAGCGTTGGTTGGTGAATGTCGGTTGAGTGAGACAGTGTTGGTTGGTAGTGTCGGTTGAGTGAGACAGTGTTGGTTCGAAGTGTTGGTTGAGTGAGACAGTGTTGGTTTGAAGTGTCGGTTGTGTGAGACAGTGTTGGTTTGAATTGTCGGTTGAGTGAGACAGTGTTGGTTGGTAGTGTCGGTTGAGTGAGACAGTGTTGGTTCGAAGTGTTGGTTGAGTGAGACAGTGTTGGTTTGATGTGTCGGTTGTGTGAGACAGTGTTGGTTTGAAGTGTTTGTTGAGTGAGACAGTGTTAGTTGGTGAATGTCGGATGAGTGAGACAGTTTTGGTAGGTGAATGTCGGTTTTGTGAGACAGTGTTGGTTTGAAGTGTCGGTTGTGTGAGATAGCGTTGGTTGGTGAATGTCGGTTGTGTGAGACACTGTTGTTTAGGGAATGACGGTTGTGTGAGACAGTGTTGGTTGGTGAATGTCGGTTGTGTGAGACAGTGTTGGTTTGAAGTGTCGGTTGTGTGAGATAGCGTTGGTTGGTGAATGTCGGTTGTGTGAGACACTGTTGTTTAGGGAATGACGGTTGTGTGAGACAGTGTTGGTTGGTGAATGTCGGTTGTGTGAGACAGTGTTGGTTTGAAGTGTCGGTTGTGTGAGACAGTGTTGGTTGGTAGTGTCGGTTGAGTGAGACAGTGTTGGTTGGTAGTGTCGGCTGTGTGAGAGAGTGTTGGTTTGAAGTGTCGGTTGTGTGAGACAGTGTTGGTTGGTGAATGTCGGTTGAGTGAGACAGTGTTGGTTGGTAGTGTCGTTTGTGTGAGACAGTGTTGGTTGGTGAATGTCGGTTGAGTGACACAGTGTTGGTTTAAAGTGTCGGTTGCGTGAGAAAGTGTTGGTTGTTAAATGTCGATTGTGTGAGACAGTGTTGGTTGGTGAATGTCGGTTGAGTGAGACAGTGTTGGTGGGTAGTGTTTGTTGTGTGAGACAGTGTTGGTTTGAAGTGTCGGCTCTGTGAAACAGTGTTGGTTTGAAGTGTCGGTTGTGTGAGACAGTGTTGGTTGGTAGTGTCGGTTGAGTGAGACAGTGTTGGTTGGTAGTGTCGGCTGTGTGAAAGAGTGTTGGTTTGAAGTGTCGGTTGTGTGAGACAGAGTTGGTTTGAAGTGTCGGTTGAGTGAGACAGTGTTGGTTTGACGTCTCGGCTGTGTGAGACAGTGCTGGTTGGTGAATGTCGGTTGAGTGAGACAGTGTAGGTTTGAAGTGTCGGTTGAGTGAGAAAGTGTTGGTTTGAAGTGTCGGCTGTGTGAGACAGTGTTGGTTTGAAGTGTCGGCTGTGTGAGACAGTGTTGGTTTGAAGTGTCGGCAGTGTGAGACAGTGTTGGTTGGTAGTGTCGGTTGAGTGAGACAGTGTTGGTTGGTAGTTTCGGTTGAGTGAGACAGTGTTGGTTGGTAGTGTCGGTTGACTGAGACAGTGTTGGTTTGAAGTGTTTGTTTTGTGAGACAGTGTTGGTTGGTAGTGTCGGTTGAGTGAGACAGTGTTGGTTGGTAGTGTCGGCTGTGTGAGACAGTGTTGGTTTGAAGTGTCGGTTGAGTGAGACAGTGTTGGTTGGTAGTGTCGGTTGTGTGAGACAGTGTTGGTTTGAAGTGTCGGCTGTGTGAGACAGTGTTGGTTTGAAGTATTTTTGTGTGAGACAGTGTTGGTTCGAAGTGTCGGTTGAGTGAGACAGTGTGGGTTTGAAGTTTCGGTTGTGTGAGACCGTGTTGGTTGATAGTGTCGGTTGAGTGAGACAGTGTTGGTTGGTAGTGTCGGCAGTGTGAGACAGTGTTGGTTGGTAGTGTTGGTTGAGTGAGACAGTGTTGGTCTGAAGTGTCGGCTGTGTGAGACAGTGTTGGTTTGAAGTGTTTGTTGTGTGATACAGTGTTGGTTGGTAGTGTCGGTAAAGTGAGACAGTGTTGGTCTGAAGTGTCGGCTGTGTGAGACAGTGTTGGTTTGAAGTGTCGGTTGAGTGAGACAGTGTTGGTTTGAAGTGTCGGTTGAGTGAGAAAGTGTTGGTTTGAAGTGTCGGCTGTGTGAGACAGTGTTGGTTTGAAGTGTCGGTTGAGTGGGACAGTGTTGGTTTGAAGTGTTTGTTGTGTGAGAAAGTGTTGGTTTGAAGTGTCGGTTGAGTGAGACAGTGTTGGTTGGTAGTGTCGGTTGAGTGAGACAGTGTTGGTTTGGAGTGTCGGTTGTGTAAGTCAGTGTTGGTTGGTAGTGTCGGTTGAGTGAAACAGTGTTGGTTGGTAGTGTTGGTTGAGTGAGACAGTGTTGGTTTGAAGTGTCGGCTGTGTGAGACAGTGTTGGTTTGAAGTGTCGGTTAGGTGAGACAGTGTTGATTTGAAGTGTCGGCTGTGTGAGACAGTGTTGGTTGGTAGTGTCGGTTGAGTGAGACAGTGTTGGTTTGAAGTGTCGGCTGTGTGAGACAGTGTTGGTTTGAAGTGTTTGTTGTGTGAGACAGTGTTGGTTTGAATTGTCGGTTGAGTGAGACAGTATTGGTTTGAAGTGTCGGCTGTGTGAGACAGTGTTGGTTGGTAGTGTCGGTTGAGTGAGACAGTGTTGTTTTGAAGTGTCGGCTGTGTGAGAGAGCGTTGGTTTGAAGTGTTTGTTGTGTGAGAAAGTGTTGGTTGGTGAATGTTGGTTGAGTGAGACAGTGTTGGTTGGTAGTGTCGGTTTGTCAGACATCGTTGGTTTGAAGTATCAGCCAAGGGAGACAGTGTTGGTTGGTGAATGTCAGCAGCACATTCTCAGCACCATGGTACAGAGGGAGTCAGATCAGGATGCCTTGTGGTTCTAATCTTCACGCCCACTTGTATCAGTCAACAATGTAGTACCCAACATGTCCTCACACACAGGGCCACATCGAGTCCTGTCGAAACCTTATCAACTGAAACATGACTGAAAGAAAGGACTGTTGCACAGTTTCCACAAGAGGACGCCGCTGAAGCAACAATGCAGTCCGTGCTGTAATGACTAGACTAGTGTCATCTCCTCTTAGCTGTCTCGTGCACACGCGCACAATGGAATATACTGTACCTCCTCCAACACAGACGCAAACGTTTTATAAAAACAATTATATTGACATCAGCTAAACAGTAACTATTGTGTTGTTCCAACGTCTATTACAAAGGTTTACATTCCTATATGTTAGGCGTGTCTCCACATGTGACGTTGTTAGCAATGTGGTACTTTACTTTATGTTTCTGAAGTAAAAGATCCTGATGCAGTAATTAGGTTAGCAATACAATCGGTATTGATGGGGCGGGGGCATGACCCGGCACCTGACACTATTGACACGAAGCAAAATTATATTTATGTTATTCACATGGTTTTAGGTTAATAACATTACAACTTTTCTGTAATATGCAAATTATGCTGTGGAGTTCAAAATTGTTATTCTGAGACTGATACTTTTGAGGCCAGCTCCAATGTCGTAAAAGTCATGCGTGTGAACAAGTTCGAGTCGTTAATGTACTTTCAGTACTGCTGATTCTTGGCCCGAAGATTTTTTTATGGAATCGCGCCAATTTGTTTCATGATGGTCGGACATCTAAGAATGCATCCACACACCAAAGATTATATTCTGAGCCTCTTACTTTTGAGGCTAGCTCCCATTGCGTAAAAGCTGTGCATGTGAAAAAGTACAAGTTGTCTTCCTCTCTCTCTGAATGGTCTACATAAGTTTCAACATAGAAAGGGCGGGTACATACCTTAAGTGCGTCTTTTGAGGACATCACGAACAAATCAATTTGTCAGACAGTTTATGATTTCACGTCAGTGTATGGAAAATGAAAAAGTTCTTTATTCGAATATGTGGTCCCTTTCCAAGTGACGCCACTGTCAGAGAGCCTTTTGTCACACGATACCGGTCATTGTGCCACGCCGACAATGACAACGGGCTTCCGAGACCTTTTGTATTGGATGTGCAAGTGCCCTAAAGTATATTTCAGTACAACCATTAGCACCAATATAGATTACTTTCACAACAAATGAAAGCTGAAGGCGACAGAACTATCTTGTTTCTGGTGACGCCAATCACGCATGTCAGTTCCGGAAGACGGTAGGTCAAGGTACATAAAGTATATAAAAGTGTTTATAAACCTTGTGTTCAGCTGGATAATCTTTCCTGATTGATAACTAGCAAAAACTCCGTTCCATGTAGCATCCAGAACCGACTGTTTGTACCCTCCCCTGTGTGTATCATACCAACTGTATGTACCTTCTCCTATGTATCACACCGACTGTATGTACCCTCCTCTGTGTGTATCACACCCACTGTATATACCCTCCCCTGTGTGTATCACACCGACTGTATATACCCTCCCCTGTGTGTATCACACCGACTGTATATACCCTCCCCTGTGTGTATCACACCCACTGTATATACCCTCCCCTGTGTGTATCACACCCACTGTATATACCCTCCCCTGTGTGTATCACACCGACTGTATGTACCCTCCTCTGTGTGTATCACACCCACTGTATATACCCTCCCCTGTGTGTATCACACCGACTGTATATACCCTCCCCTGTGTGTATCACACCGACTGTATATACCCTCCCCTGTGTGTATCACACCGACTGTGTGTACCTTCCCCTGTGTGTATCACACCGACTGTGTGAACCCTCCCCTGTCTGTATCACACCGACTGTCTGTGCCATCCCCTGTGTGTATCACACCGACTGTATGTACCCTCCTCTGTGTGTATCACACCGACTGTATGTACCTTCCCCTGTGTGTATCACACAGACTGTATGTACCTTCACGTGTGTCTATCACACCGACTGTATGTACCTTCCCCTGTGTGTATCACACCGACTGTATGTACCCTCCCCTGTGTCTATCACATCGACTGTATGTTCCTTCTCCTATGTATCACACTGACTGTGTGTACATTCCCCTGTGTGTATCACACCGACTGTATGTACCTTTCCCTGTGTGTATCACACCGACTGTATGTACCTTCCCCTACGTGTATCACACCGACTGTATATACCTTCCCCTACGTGTATCACACCGACTGTATGTACCCTCCCCTGTGTGTATCACATCGACTGTATGTTCCTTCTCCTATGTATCACACCGACTGTATGTACCTTCCCCTGTGTGTATAACACCGACTGTATGAACCCTCCCCTGTGTG
Source organism: Haliotis rufescens (assembly GCF_023055435.1). NCBI lineage: Eukaryota > Metazoa > Mollusca > Gastropoda > Lepetellida > Haliotidae > Haliotis > Haliotis rufescens. The sequence goes on from NW_025964361.1 coordinate 19,900,722, forward strand.
TATCACATCGACTGTATGTTCCTTCTCCTATGTATCACACCGACTGTATGTACCCTCCTCTGTGTGTATCACACCCACTGTATATACCCTCCCATGTGTGTATCACACCGACTGTATATACCCTCCCCTGTGTGTATCACACCGACTGTATATACCCTCCACTGTGTGTATCACACCCACTGTATATACCCTCCCCTGTGTATATCACACCGACTGTATATACCCTCCCCTGTGTGTATCACACCGACTGTATATACCCTCCCCTGTGTCTATCACACCGACTGTATATACCCTCCCCTGTGTCTATCACACCGACTGTGTGTACCCTCCCCTGTGTGTATCACACCGACTGTATGTACCTTCCCCTGTGTGTATAACACCGACTGTATGAACCCTCCCCTGTGTGTATCACATCGACTGTATGTTCCTTCTCCTATGTATCACACCGACTGTATGTACCCTCCTCTGTGTGTATCACACCCACTGTATATACCCTCCCCTGTGTGTATCACACCGACTGTATATACCCTCCCCTGTGTGTATCACACCGACTGTATATACCCTCCCCTGTGTGTATCACACCCACTGTATATACCCTCCCCTGTGTGTATCACACCGACTGTATATACCCTCCCCTGTGTGTATCACACCGACTGTATATACCCTCCCCTGTGTCTATCACACCGACTGTATATACCCTCCCCTGTGTCTATCACACCGACTGTATGTACCCTCCCCTGTGTGTATCACACCGACTGTGTGTACCTTTCTCTGTGTCTACACACCAACTGTGTGTACCTTCCCCTGTGTGTATCACACCGACTGTATGTACCCCCTCTGTGTGTATCACACCGGCTGTATGTACCTTCCCCTCTGCGTATCACACCGACTGTATGTATCCTCCTTTGTGTGTATCACACCGACTGTATGTACCTTCCCCTGTGTGTATCACGCCGACTGTATGTACCCCCCTCTGTGTGTATCACACCGGCTGTATGTACCTTCCCCTACGTGTATCACACCCACTGTATATACCTTCCCCTACGTGTATCACACCGACTGTATGTACCTTCCCCTGTGTATATCACACCGACCGTTGGGAACCTTCCCCTACGTGTATCACACCGACTGTATGTACATTCCCCTGTGTATATCACAACGACTGTATGTACCCTCCCCTGTGTGTATCACACCGACTGTATATACCCTCCCCTGTGTCTATCACACCGACTGTATATACCCTCCCCTGTGTCTATCACACCGACTGTGTGTACCCTCCCCTGTGTGTATCACACCGACTGTATGTACCTTCCCCTGTGTGTATAACACCGACTGTATGAACCCTCCCCTGTGTGTATCACATCGACTGTATGTTCCTTCTCCTATGTATCACACCGACTGTATGTACCCTCCTCTGTGTGTATCACACCCACTGTATATACCCTCCCCTGTGTGTATCACACCGACTGTATATACCCTCCCCTGTGTGTATCACACCCACTGTATATACCCTCCCCTGTGTGTATCACACCGACTGTATATACCCTCCACTGTGTGTATCACACCGACTGAATATACCCTCCCCTGTCTCTATCACACCGACTGTATATACCCTCCCTTGTGTCTATCACACCGACTGTGTGTACCCTCCCCTGTGTGTATCACACCGACTGTGTGTACCTTCCACTGTGTTCATCACACCAACTGTATGTACCTTCCCCTGTGTGTATCACACCGACTGTATGTACCCTCCTCTGTGTGTATCACACCGACTGTATGTACCCTCCTCTGTGTGTATCACACCGACTGTATGTACCTTCCTCTGTGTGTATCACACCGAATGTATGTACCTTCCCCTGTGTGTATCACACCGACTTTAAGTACCTTCACCTGTGTGTATCACACCGACTGTATGTACCTTCACCTGTGTGTATCACACCGACTGTATGTACCCTCCCCTGTGTCTATCACATTGACTGTATGTAACTTCCCCTGTGTATCACACTGACTGTGTGTACCCTCCCCTGTGTCTATTACATCGACTGTATGTACCTTCTCCTATGTATCACACCGACTGTATGTACCCTCCCCTGTGTGTATCACATCGACTGTATGTTCCTTCTCCTATGTATCACACTGACTGTGTGTACCTTCCCCTGTGTGTATCACACCGACTGTATGTACCTTCCCCTGTGTTTATCACACCGACTGTATGTACCTTCCCCTACGTGTATCACACCGACTGTATATACCTTCCCCTACGTGTATCACACCGACTGTATGTACCTTCCCCTGTGTGTATCACACCGACTGTATGTACCCTCCCCTCTGTGTATCACATCGACTGTATGTTCCTTCTCCTATGTATCACTCTGACTGTGTGTACCTTTCCCTGTGTGTATCCCACCGACTGTATGTACCTTCCCCTGTGCGTATCACACCGAATGTATGTACCTTCCCGTACGTGTATCACACCGACTGTATATACCCTCCCCTACGTGTATCACAGCGACTGTATGTACATTCGCCTGTGTGTATCACACCCACTGTATGTATCCTCCTCTGTGTGTATCACACCGACTGTATCTACATTCTCCTATGTATCACATCGACTGTATGTATCCTCCCCTGTGTGTATCATACCAACTGTATGTACCTTCTCCTATGTATCACACCAACTGTATGTACCCTACTCTGTGTGTATCACACCGATTGTATGCGCCTTCTCTTATGTATCACACCGACTGTATGTACCCTCCTCTGTGTGTATCACACCGACTGTATGTACCTTCTCCTGTGTGAATCACACCGACTGTATGAACCCTCCCCTGTGTGTATCATACCAACTGTATGTACCTTCTCCTATGTATCACACCGACTGTATGTACCCTCCTCTGTGTGTATCACACCGACTGTGTGTACCCTCCCCTGTGTGTATCACACCGAACGTATGTACCTTCCCCTGTGAGTATCACACCGACTGTATGTACCTTCCCCTATGTGTATCACACCGACTGTAAGTACCTTCACCTGTGTGTATCACACCGACTGTGTGTACCTTCCACTGTGTTCATCACACCAACTGTATGTACCTTCCCCTGTGTGTATCACACCGACTGTATGTACCCCCCTCTGTGTGTATCAAACGGCTGTATGTACCTTCCCCTACGTGTATCACACCCGCTGTATATACCTTCCCCTACGTGTATCACACCGACTGTATGTACCTTCCCCTGTGTATATCACACCGACCGTTGGGAACCTTCCCCTACGTGTATCACACCGACGGTATGTACCTTCCCCTGTGTATATCACAACGACTGTATGTACCCTCCCCTGTGTATATCACACCGACTGCATGTACCCTCCCCTGTGTATATCACACCGACTGTATGTACCTTCCCCTGTGTATATCACACCCACTGTATGTACCATCCCCATGTGTGTATCACACCGACTGTACGTACCCTCCCCTGTGAATATAACACCGACTGTATGTACTTTCCCCTACGTGTATCACACCGACTGTATGTACCCTCCCCTTTGTGTATAACACCGACTGTATGTACATGTACCCTCCCCTGTGTGTATCACACCGACTGTATGTACCCTCCCCTGTGTTTATCACACCAACTGTATGTACCTTCTCCTATGTATCACGCCGACTGTATGTACCCTCCCCTGTGTGTATCACACCGACTGTATGTACCCTCCCCTGTGTGTATCACACCGACTGTATGTACCCTCCTAGAGTCGGTGTGTTCTACACACAGTGCAGGGTAAATAGAGTCGATGTCTTCTACACACAGTGCAGGGTACATAGAGTTTGTGTGTTATACACACAGTGCAGGGTAAATAGAGTCGGTGTGTTATACACACAGTGCAGGGTACATAGAGTCGATGTGTTCTACACACAGTGCAGGGTACATAGAGTCGGTGTGTTCTACACACAGTGCAGGGTACATAGAGTCGGTGTGTTCTACACACAGTGCAGGGTACATAGAGTCGGTGTGTTATACACACAGTGCAGGGTACATAGAGTCGATGTGTTCTACACACAGTGCAGGGTACATAGAGTCGGTGTGTTCTACACACAGTGCAGGGTAAATAGAGTCGGTGTGTTCTACACACAGTGCAGGGTACATAGAGTCGGTGTGTTCTACACACAGTGCAGGGTACATAGAGTCGGTGTGTTATACACACAGTGCAGGGTACATAGAGTCGATGTGTTCTACACACAGTGCAGGGTACATAGAGTCGGTGTGTTCTACACACAGTGCAGGGTACATAGAGTCGGTGTGTTCTACACACAGTGCAGGGTACATAGAGTCGGTGTGTTCTACACACAGTGCAGGGTACATAGAGTCGGTGTGTTCTACACACAGTGCAGGGTACATAGAGTCGGTGTGTTCTACACACAGTGCAGGGTTAATAGAGTCGGTGTGTTATACACACAGTGCAGGGTACATAGAGTCGGTGTGTTCTACACACAGTGCAGGGTACATAGAGTCGGTGTGTTCTACACACAGTGCAGGGTTAATAGAGTCGGTGTGTTATACACACAGTGCAGGGTACATAGAGTCGGTGTATTCTACACACAGTGCAGGGTAAATAGAGTCGGTGTGTTCTACACACAGTGCAGGGTAAATAGAGTCGGTGTGTTCTACACACAGTGCAGGGTAAATAGAGTCGGTGTGTTCTACACACAGTGCTGGGTTAATAGAGTCGGTGTGTTCTACACACACTGCAGGGTACATAGAGTCGGTGTGTTATACACACAGTGCAGGGTAAATAGAGTCGGTGTGTTCTACACACAGTGCAGGGTAAATAGAGTCGGTGTGTTCTACACACAGTGCTGGGTTAATAGAGTCGGTGTGTTATACACACAGTGCAGGGTACATAGAGTCGGTGTGTTATACACACAGTGCAGGGTACATAGAGTCGGTGTGTTCTACACACAGTACAGGGTAAATAGAGTCGGTGTGTTATACACACAGTGCAGGGTACATAGAGTCGGTGTGTTCTACACACAGTGCAGGGTAAATAGAGTCGATGTCTTCTACAAACAGTGCAGGGTACATAGAGTCGATGTGTTCTACACACAGTGCAGGGTAAATAGAGTCGGTGTGTTATACAGACAATACAGGGTAAATAGAGTCAGTGTGTTATACACACAGTGCAGGGTACATAGAGTCGGTGTGTTCTACACACAGTGCAGGGTAAATAGAGTCGGTGTGTTATACACACAGTGCAGGGTACATAGAGTCGGTGTGTTCTACACACAGTACAGGGTAAATAGAGTCGGTGTGTTATACACACAGTGCAGGGTACATAGAGTCGGTGTGTTCTACACACAGTGCAGGGTAAATAGAGTCGATGTCTTCTACAAACAGTGCAGGGTACATAGAGTCGATGTGTTCTACACACAGTGCAGGGTACATAGAGTCGGTGTGTTATACACAGTGCAGGGTAAATAGAGTCGGTGTGTTATACACACAGTGCAGGGTACATAGAGTCGGTGTGTTATACACACAGTGCAGGGTACATAGAGTCGGTGTGTTCTACACACAGTGCAAGGTACATAGAGTCGGTGTGTTCTACACACAGTGCAGGGTAAATAGAGTCGGTGTGTTATACACACAGTGCAGGGTACATAGAGTCGGTGTGTTATACACACAGTGCAGGGTAAATAGAGTCGGTGTGTTCTACACACAGTGCAGGGTAAATAGAGTCGGTGTGTTATACACACAGTGCAGGGTACATAGAGTCGGTGTGTTCTACACACAGTGCAGGGTAAATAGAGTCGGTGTGTTATACACACAGTGCAGGGTAAATAGAGTCGGTGTGTTATACACACAGTGCAGGGTAAATAGAGTCGGTGTGTTATACAGACAATACAGGGTAAATAGAGTCAGTGTGCGTGTGTGGCATGACGTTGGGTTCATTCGCGGATTTTTTTTCCATCCTTAGACATCTAAGGGCCATTTCGATTACTGTTAGTGGTAATGATAGTTTATGTTCTTCTGCCAAGCTTGTCATTCGCAGCTCTAGTCATTCAACAAACTTTAGCACAGTTACACACATTTGTGATTGAAAAAAGGGAGGGGCACGACGGGTCGATTTGATGACTGTGTCGCTCTTAACAATCACAGCGGCTGCCGTTGGTAGGCAGGGTTGTAGTTGGCTCGGGAGATGTATTATCTCCTGCAGTGTTTGCTGTGGCTGCGGGGAAAATCTCTAAAGCGGTGAGTACTTCGCGTGACTATTCTCATCTTATAAAACGTCATTTAGACCTCGGATCTGTCTTCACGATATGATATCACCGTACGGCAATAGGTTCCAAGCAAGAAGTAACTGTAATATGCAATGATAACGGACAATCTCGAGCGTCAGGTGTCGACCCCATGCGAGTGTGCTGAATGTTTCTGCTTGCTCGTGGACGCACAGTGTGAGTAGATGTACAGACAATGGACAGAACTGTACAAACATTCTTACAATATCGACTAACAAATTAGCTTCATGAATGTTTCCCATGTGTTCACTACATTAGAGATAAGGCGTCGTTGTGGTCCGCGTCACTGTTCCGCGAGTCTCATCACTGTTCTCATCTTCATGTCATGTCACGAACGACTGCAAGTAAACGAGTTAGACCTAGAGATAAACATGGATTTCTTAGTGTCTTTATTCCAGAATATGGACGCTTATTTCGGTGTGATAATGAGACTGTCGATTCAAACCATTACCAACTAATAGTAACGTTTAAACGAATTTCGTATTAAAATCCTTTCAGTGATATGGTTATGTTGCTTCGTCTAAATTGCTGTGATGTTTGATGTTCAAAACAGAAAATCGTGTCAGAGATATTGAAGTCAACATCGATCAATATCCTCATTTACTAAGTGTGCACTCCCCGGGTGTATTGTTTGTGTAAGGCAGCCCCATACGACCATACGACGCTTGATACAGGTACATGGGACAGTCATTATCTACAGTCCTCTCTCTGCCTAGTCTCACGGTGTGTGCAGTCGTCTCGGCGACCACCCAGGCGTGTCCCTCACTGACACAAGGCGATATGGTCGGTTGAACACTATAATGGTCATCATAAGTTACGTTAAACAGGTTATGACCGAGAAAATCGACGAATATAAAACTTTCAAACAAATAAGATATTTGTTCCAATATTTTGATATGCTTCATGGTCTTCTCTCAGCACATCCGGGCATCACTTTACAAGCTAATGGGCATCACAGCTCCCCCTATCAGTGTATATGTAGATATTTTACACGAGGACAGAATATACAGAACTGGAGTGGCGATTTGTGAAACCATAAATCTATTTGTGACAGTTGTTTTATTGTAACATTTCGAGACATACTACAGCTGACGGTGTGTGAGTTTATATATTCATTAACCTGTTAAGCCACCTGTGTATTCGGCCTACACAGCCATGAGACACACTCATGAGACAGGGTGAATGTAGGTGCAAACTGAGTATAAGTGACCCGCATCTGGTGGCAGAGCTACCCGGCCGTTATCTGCCTTGGGACGGCTTCGTTCTCACTCAGTCAAGTGTGCAACATCCGAGCTATACACGTTAACTACTCTCAGCATTATTTGAGTGCGTTTCGACCCAGCTACCTGAAAGACATCCATCGTATCAACCCATCGCCACCGTTAGAACTACTGACACTTGTAACAGATGCTGTGAAGCATACGGATCACGTCCATAGCTGGGTAGCGCCGAGCACGACACCTCTCTTTGTCAGCGGGGGGAATTATGGTCTCCTTTTTCAAAATGATTAGTTTTCAGGGCAAAATAGTTACTCGACTCGTAAGTATGGCATTCATGACGGTCCTGGAATTTGGCACTATACCAGCATTAAAACTGACCCCTGCATAACGTCATGGGGGTTAAAGTAAGGGCAAGGTTCGCGGTTATACAATGCAAGACAACATGTGTTAGATTTAAACTGGTCACCATTCAGATATATGCGTTACATATCCTAACAAAATATATGTGAATTGATATGGGAAGTCTAATTTTCACATTGTGCAACTATATTATTTCCTTTTTCGTCTAAAACTGAACATCGTTACTTGTTTTGATTCTGAAAGTTTATTTTCCAATCAAACAATCTTCTTTTACTGAATCTGAAACAATTTTAACACTGTAACGGGAAAGACATTTGCCGCCTCTGCCATAGGATAATTTTATTATTGTGCCAAAGGTTTGTAAGGTTGCACACTTTATAGCTGTTTTTTTAAAAGCATATAAGAACATAAAGTTGTTATTTTAAGAGACTGGGTTATATCTTTTTGTCAATCTTCAATTTCTGTCATTTTTTATAATGACTCGTCTGGCGTCATATTGACTGACATAGTAAGATAGCAGACACTGCTTTAAATATATTCAATGATGTCAAAGTAAATTAAGGTTTAGCTCTCAAACATCGAAATTTGAGAACGATTACGTTTATACGGCCCAATAACATTAGCCTTTGTGTTTACGTCCTATTTGAAAACACACATCTGAAGTCTGGAATGGTTTCTCTATAGAATACAATAATAGACTAGAAAAGGTACAGTTAGAAGCAGCACGGGATGCTACAGGTGTTCCCAACTTAGTTATAAATGTATTCAAACTGAAATGAGACCAGTAATAAACCACTGACTGGGTTCGGAAAACAAATATTTTACAGACAAGACTCGCGTACGCATGTAGTAATCTTAAAGCTTCCTTATTCAAGGCAATCCTATTGAAAATCATATCTATCATTGTGAAAAGTCTTTTACATTACTTCCTCGAATGTCATAATTACATTATATCCCGTAGATTACTATAACATGTGGCATACACATTGATCCAAACTCAGGTGACAGTGTCTATAATTAATTTTAAAGTTGTACATAATTGTATTGTGTCGACTAAAAGATTTAAGTAATTCATGCCTTTGTCTCTATGTTTGTTGTACATACTACTGCTTGTATGTATCATATTGATATACTAGTATTGAGCATTCTGTACTGTTGGTTGCATGTATTGATATACCAGTATTGAGCATTCTGTACTGTTGGTTGCATGCATTGATATACCAGTATTGAGCATTCTGTACTGTTGTTGCATGCATTAATATACCGGTATTGAGCATGCTTTACTGTTGTTGCATGCATTGATATACCAGTATTGAGCATGCTTTACTGTTGTTGCATGCATTGATATACCAGTATTGAGCATGCTTTACTGTTGTTGCATGCATTGATATACCAGTATTGAGCATTCTGTACTGTTGGTTGCATGCATTGATATACTAGTATTGAGCATTCTGTACTGTTGGTTGCATGCATTGATATACCAGTATTGAGCATGCTTTACTGTTGTTGCATGCATTGATATACCAGTATTGAGCATTATGTACTGTGTTGCATGCATTGCTATACCAGTTTTGATCATTCTGTACTGTTGTTGCATGCATTGCTATACCAGTATTGAACATTCTGTACTGTTGGTTGCATGCATTGCTATACAAGTATTGAACATTCTGTACTATTGGTTGCATGCATTGCTATACCAGTATTGATCATTCTGTACTGTTGGTTGCATGCATTGCTATACAAGTATTGAACATTCTGTACTGTTTGTTGCATGCATTGCTATACCAGTATTGATCATTCTGTACTGTTGTTGCGTGCATTGCTATACCAGTATTGAGCATTCTGTACTGTTGGTTGCATGCATTGCTATACAAGTATTGAACATTCTGTACTGTTGGTTGCATGCATTGATATACCAGTATTGATCATTCTGTACTGTTGGTTGCATGCATTGATATACCAGTTTTGACCATTCTGTACTGTTGGTTGCATGTATTGCTATACCAGTTTTGATCATTCTGTACTGTTGGTTGCATGCATTGATATACCAGTTTTGATCATTCTGTACTGTTGGTTGCATGTATTGATATACCAGTTTTGATCATTCTGTACTGTTGGTTGCATGTATTGATATACCAGTTTTGATCATTCTGTACTGTTGGTTGCATGCATTGCTATACCAGTATTGATCATTCTGTACTGTTGGTTGCATGTATTGATATACCAGTTTTGATCATTCTGTACTGTTGGTTGCATGTATTGATATATCAGTTTTGATCATTCTGTACTGTTGGTTGCATGCATTGCTATACCAATATTGATCATTCTGTACTGTTGGTTGCATGTATTGATATACCAGTTTTGATCATTCTGTACTGTTGGTTGCATGCATTGATATACCAGTTTTGATCATTCTGTACTGTTGGTTGCATGCATTGATATACCAGTTTTGGTCATTCCGTACTGTTGAAAAGGGAAGAATCCAGTTAGCGTATTGGGCTATTTTCCAATCTTGTTGATAGTCAATAAAATATGTTTTAATCAAAATACTAAAACAAGCCAGTCGTTATAGAGATGACATCATATTCCGTATGAACAGTTTTTCACCTATCAATAATATGGTGAAGGCGCGGTTAACTTATTTTCGCTGTTCTTATGTCGACGGTATAAAGTGTTGTTCCACTATTCCCACGAGTGTATGCATCGTCAGGTACGCCTTCCCACACTGGACACCCATGTTGGTCCAGGCGTGCTGGCATATGCAAGTGGGATTTGTGTTTCTTGGAAATCACAATTTCACGATATGAAAGGTTTTTTAAGATCAACAATTTTGTGCAAATAAGCTTCCTAATGATGTAGCGTGAGCTGTGATTTAACCCGACAGAAAGACACGCCTGTTGTCTGACCCCACACTGTGCCCCGTTGTCTTCGTTACCTTTCCGGCGGCCAGGGCAAGGTGTGATTGGCTGGCGTGGGGTATCACTTTGATCAAAGAAGGGGATAATGAAGCAATGATCCTAGTTATATCACTTTGAATAGATTTGTCTTTTAACATTACACAGTAATGAGATAGTGGCTTGCTGGCCAAGCTGTTTGTCACTAGTCTTAACAAAGTCAAGCGTCGTGAATGATGCTTTGTGTGGATCATTGACATTGACGGACGTAGCTTTGTTATTGGGAATGCCGGAGACACTGGGATAGACTCGGGTGGCCTCAACTCGACACTTGGGTCAGCTGGAGGAGGGAGAAACTATCTGTAAGTACTGACACTGGGGTAGCGACAAGCAATATCACATCTCACATGGACGAGGTTTCATAGATATTCGTAAGCACGCAAAGAGGTCAGAAAGCCAGGGAATCAGTAGTCATACACAGCTTGTGAAGGAGAGGTGCTGGCATGATGTGTAGAATGATAGTACATGTATTACGTTTCTAAGGAAATAATCGCATACAAGTAATGTTACTATGATCGCATTCAAGTAAATCGTCACTTTGATCGCATACAAGTAGCATCGTCACTATGATCACATACAAGTAACATTGTTACTATATTATGATCGCATACAAACAGCATTGTTTCTATGATCGCATACAAACAACATTGTTACCCTAATATGATCGCATACAAGTAACATTGTTACTATAATATGATAGCGTACAAACAACATTGTTACCATAAATGATCGCATATAAGTAACACTTACTATATTATGATCGCATACAAACAACATTGTTACCGTAATATGATCGCATACAAGTAACATTGTTACTGTAATATGATCGCATACAAACAACATTGTTGCTATGATCGCATACAAGTAACATTGTTACTATGATATGATCGCATACAAACAACATTGTTGCTATGATCGCATACAAGTAACATTGTTACTATGATCGCATACAAAGAACATTGTTACCATAATATGATGGCATACAAGTAACATTGTTACTATGATATGATTGCATACAAACAACCTTGTTGCTATATCGCATACAAGTAACATTGTTACTATGATATGATCGCATACAAACAAGATTGTTGCTATGATCGCATACAAGTAACATTGTTGCTATAGTATGATAGCATACAAACAACATTCTTACTATGATTAGTTACTATCTGAATTGAGATTGCTTTCACGAAATTAGCGTTTCAATCCTAGTTGTAGCTGTTTGTTAATCTCTGTATTTATATAATTTCTTTTCCTGATATATGCTTCGGATGTTTTGAGTTTATATTTGCTAAAAATATATCCCGTGGACCATTTCAAACACTGTTTTCACTTGATACTTGTCGTTTCCATTCGTCAAACGCGCCGCAATTAAATGTGCACTAGGTGTCCGTGAAGATCCGGGTTAGAATATGTCACGGCTTCGACAACCCATTGCCGTTAAAGGCGACTATGCTTGTCGTAAGAGGCGACTAACGGGATCGGGTGGTCAGACATGTTGACTTGGTTGATGCATGTCATCGTATCCATATTGCAAAGATCGATGCTCATGATGCCAATCACTGGATTATCCAGACTCGATTATATACAGACGCTGTCATATAGGTGGAATATTGCTGCATGCGGCATTCAACAAACTAAAAAACAAACAAAATCAATGTGTACAGTTGCTCCCTGAGGGGTGCCTAAACCTGTGTATGTGATTGTGTTCCTTGTAGTATCAGCATCACACCAGTGCTGGTGGGTTTCACCAGAGTGGTAAACTTCAAAGACCACGCCGCATTCTCCCACATCAAGTGATATAACTGTACCACAAAGCGGCGGTAAAACCAAAATAGAAACAACAGGAACCTCGTTATAATAGCTTCACTGAAAGTTTGACAGTTTGACATTATCCTCAACCCTGCTCCTCTGTTGGACTAATTGAATTTACAAGCATAACTACAGTTTACAACATACACTTGTTGACATGCATCCTACGGAAAACTGTACTTAGGGGCCCTGGTAAGAACAGTTCCACGGCGAATCCTTGCAGGTGAAGAAAGGCAGTTGGGTCGTAAGGGGTGCCAGGCTCCGTGGGTGGCGAGGGCGTGAAGCGTTGCTTATGCTTTCAGTCACTGGTTTGTCTGTTCCAGGACGCAACAGTGCAGTTTGCATAATGCTGACTGCCAAATTCACCCTTATTATCTACAAATATATGTTGTATACCACGCTAAAGGCCATCATGTTGCATAACAGACAGAAGCGTGTAGACAGGGTTGTAGTTACATGTGTATCTCTAGGGAGCGTGGACAGGGAGGTAGTTACATGTGTATCTCTATGGAGTGTGGACAGGGAGGTAGTTACATGTGTATCTCTATGGAGTGTGGACAGGGAGGTAGTTACATGTGTATCTCTAGGGAGTGTGGACATGAAGATAGTTACATGTGTATCTCTATGGAGTGTGGACAGGGAGGTAGTTACATGTGTATCTCTAGGGAGTGTGGACAGGGAGGTAGTTACATGTGTATCTCTAGGGAGTGTGGACATGAAGATAGTTACATGTGTATCTCTAGGGAGTGTGGACAGTGTGGTAGTTACATGGGTATCTCTATGGAGAGTGGACAGGGTGGTAGTTACATGTGTATCTCTATGGAGTGTGGACAGGGAGGTAGTTACATGTGTATCTCTTGGGAGTGTGGACAGGGAGGTAGTTACATGTGTATCTCTATGGAGTGTGGACAGGGAGGTAGTTACATGTGTATCTCTAGGGAGTGTGGACAGGGTGGTAGTTACATGTGTATCTCTATGGAGTGTGGACAGGGTGGTAGTTACATGTGTATCTCTATGGAGTGTGGACAGGGAGGTAGTTACATGTGTATCTCTAGGGAGTGTGGACAGGGTGGTAGTTACATGTGTATCTCTAGGGAGTGTGGACAGGGAGGTAGTTACATGGGTATCTCTATGGAGTGTGGACAGGGTGGTAGTTACATGTGTATCTCTATGGAGTGTGGACAGGGAGGTAGTTACATGTGCATCTCTAGGGAGTGTGGACAGGGAGGTAGTTACATGTGTATCTCTATGGAGTGTGGACAGGGAGGTAGTTACATGTGTATCTCTAGGGAGTGTGGACAGTGTGGTAGTTACATGTGTATCTCTATGGAGTGTGGACAGGGTGGTAGTTACATGTGTATCTCTATGGAGTGTGGACAGGGAGGTAGTTACATGTGTATCACTATGGAGTGTGGACAGGGTGGTAGTTACATGTGTATCTCTAGGGAGTGTGGACATGATGATAGTTACATGTGTATCTCTAGGGAGTGTGGACAGTGTGGTAGTTACATGTGTATCACTATGGAGTGTGGACAGGGTGGTAGTTACATGTGTATCTCTAGGGAGTGTGGACATGAAGATAGTTACATGTGTATCTCTATGGAGTGTGGACAGGGAGGTAGTTACATGTGTATCTCTAGGGAGTGTGGACAGGGAGGTAGTTACATGTGTATCACTATGGAGTGTGGACAGGGTGGTAGTTACATGTGTATCTCTATGGAGTGTGGACAGGGAGGTAGTTACATGTGTATCTCTATGGAGTGTGGACAGGGTGGTAGTTACATGTGTATCACTATGGAGTGTGGACAGGGTGGTAGTTACATGTGTATCTCTAGGGAGTGTGGACATGATGATAGTTACATGTGTATCTCTATGGAGTGTGGACAGGGTGGTAGTTACATGTGTATCTCTAGGGAGTGTGGACAGTGTGGTAGGTACATGTGTATCACTATGGAGTGTGGACAGGGTGGTAGTTACATGTGTATCTCTATGGAGTGTGGACAGGGAGGTAGTTACATGTGTATCACTATGGAGTGTGGACAGGGTGGTAGTTACATGTGTATCTCTAGGGAGTGTGGACATGATGATAGTTACATGTGTATCTCTAGGGAGTGTGGACAGTGTGGTAGTTACATGTGTATCACTATGGAGTGTGGACAGGGTGGTAGTTACATGTGTATCTCTAGGGAGTGTGGACAGTGTGGTAGTTACATGTGTATCACTATGGAGTGTGGACAGGGTGGTAGTTACATGTGTATCTCTATGGAGTGTGGACAGGGAGGTAGTTACATGTGTATCTCTATGGAGTGTGGACAGGGAGGTAGTTACATGTGTATCTCTAGGGAGTGTGGACATGAAGATAGTTACATGTGTATCACTATGGAGTGTGGACAGGGTGGTAGTTACATGTGTATCTCTAGGGAGTGTGGACATGATGATAGTTACATGTGTATCTCTAGGGAGTGTGGACAGTGTGGTAGTTACATGTGTATCACTATGGAGTGTGGACAGGGTGGTAGTTACATGTGTATCTCTATGGAGTGTGGACATGATGATAGTTACATGTGTATCTCTAGGGAGTGTGGACATGAAGATAGTTACATGTGTATCACTATGGAGTGTGGACAGGGTGGTAGTTACATGTGTATCTCTAGGGAGTGTGGACATGATGATAGTTACATGTGTATCTCTAGGGAGTGTGGACAGTGTGGTAGTTACATGTGTATCACTATGGAGTGTGGACAGGGTGGTAGTTACATGTGTATCTCTATGGAGTGTGGACATGATGATAGTTACATGTGTATCTCTAGGGAGTGTGGACAGTGTGGTAGTTACATGTGTATCACTATGGAGTGTGGACAGGGAGGTAGTTACATGTGTATCTCTATGGAGTGTGGACAGGGAGGTAGTTACATGTGTATCTCTAGGGAGTGTGGACATGATGATAGTTACATGTGTATCTCTAGGGAGTGTGGACAGTGTGGTAGTTACATGTGTATCACTATGGAGTGTGGACAGGGTGGTAGTTACATGTGTATCACTATGGAGTGTGGACAGGGAGGTAGTTACATGTGTATCTCTAGGGAGTGTGGACAGGGAGGTAGTTACATGTGTATCTCTAGGGAGTGTGGACATGATGATAGTTACATGTGTATCTCTAGGGAGTGTGGACAGTGTGGTAGTTACATGTGTATCTCTATGGAGTGTGGACATGATGATAGTTACATGTGTATCTCTAGGGAGTGTGGACAGTGTGGTAGTTACATGTGTATCACTATAGAGTGTGGACAGGGAGGTAGTTACATGTGTATCTCTAGGGAGTGTGGACAGGGAGGTAGTTACATGTGTATCTCTAGGGAGTGTGGACATGAAGATAGTTACATGTGTATCACTAGGGAGTGTGGACATGAAGATAGTTACATGTGTATCTCTATAGAGTGTGGACAGGGTGGTAGTTACATGTGTATCACTAGGGAGTGTGGACATGAAGATAGTTACATGTGTATCTCTATGGAGTGTGGACAGGGTGGTAGTTACATGTGTATCACTAGGGAGTGTGGACATGAAGATAGTTACATGTGTATCACTAGGGAGTGTGGACAGGGAGGTAGTTACATGTGTATCACTATGGAGTGTGGACAGGGTGGTAGTTACATGTGTATCTCTATGGAGTGTGGACATGATGATAGTTACATGTGTATCTCTAGGGAGTGTGGACAGTGTGGTAGTTACATGTGTATCACTATGGAGTGTGGACAGGGAGGTAGTTACATGTGTATCTCTATGGAGTGTGGACAGGGAGGTAGTTACATGTGTATCTCTAGGGAGTGTGGACATGATGATAGTTACATGTGTATCTCTAGGGAGTGTGGACAGTGTGGTAGTTACATGTGTATCACTATGGAGTGTGGACAGGGTGGTAGTTACATGTGTATCACTATGGAGTGTGGACAGGGAGGTAGTTACATGTGTATCTCTAGGGAGTGTGGACAGGGAGGTAGTTACATGTGTATCTCTAGGGAGTGTGGACATGATGATAGTTACATGTGTATCTCTAGGGAGTGTGGACAGTGTGGTAGTTACATGTGTATCTCTATGGAGTGTGGACATGATGATAGTTACATGTGTATCTCTAGGGAGTGTGGACAGTGTGGTAGTTACATGTGTATCACTATAGAGTGTGGACAGGGAGGTAGTTACATGTGTATCTCTAGGGAGTGTGGACAGGGAGGTAGTTACATGTGTATCTCTAGGGAGTGTGGACATGAAGATAGTTACATGTGTATCACTAGGGAGTGTGGACATGAAGATAGTTACATGTGTATCTCTATAGAGTGTGGACAGGGTGGTAGTTACATGTGTATCACTAGGGAGTGTGGACATGAAGATAGTTACATGTGTATCTCTATGGAGTGTGGACAGGGTGGTAGTTACATGTGTATCACTAGGGAGTGTGGACATGAAGATAGTTACATGTGTATCACTAGGGAGTGTGGACAGGGAGGTAGTTACATGTGTATCACTATGGAGTGTGGACAGGGTGGTAGTTACATGTGTATCTCTATGGAGTGTGGACATGATGATAGTTACATGTGTATCTCTAGGGAGTGTGGACAGTGTGGTAGTTACATGTGTATCACTATAGAGTGTGGACAGTGTGGTAGTTACATGTGTATCACTATGGAGTGTGGACAGGGAGGTAGTTACATGTGTATCACTATTGAGTGTGGACAGGGTGGTAGTTACATGTGTATCTCTAGGGAGTGTGGACAGGGAGGTAGTTACATGTGTATCTCTATGGAGTGTGGACAGGGTGGTAGTTACATGTGTATCTCTAGGGAGTGTGGACAGTGTGGTAGTTACATGTGTATCACTATGGAGTGTGGACAGGGTGGTAGTTACATGGGTATCTCTATGGAGTGTGGACAGGGAGGTAGTTACATGTGTATCACTATGGAGTGTGGACAGGGTGGTAGTTACATGTGTATCTCTAGGGAGTGTGGACAGGGAGGTAGTTACATGTGTATCTCTATGGAGTGTGGACAGGGTGGTAGTTACATGTGTATCTCTAGGGAGTGTGGACAGGGAGGTAGTTACATGTGTATCTCTATGGAGTGTGGACAGGGTGGTAGTTACATGTGTATCTCTAGGGAGTGTGGACAGGGAGGTAGTTACATGTGTATCACTAGGGAGTGTGGACATGATGATAGTTACATGTGTATCTCTAGGGAGTGTGGACATGATGATAGTTACATGTGTATCTCTAGGGAGTGTGGACAGGGAGGTAGTTACATGTGTATCTCTATGGAGTGTGGACAGGGTGGTAGTTACATGTGTATCTCTATAGAGTGTGGACAGGGAGGTAGTTACATGTGTATCACTATGGAGTGTGGACAGGGAGGTAGTTACATGTGTATCTCTAGGGAGTGTGGACAGTGTGGTAGTTACATGGGTATCTCTATGGAGTGTGGACAGGGTGGTAGTTACATGTGTATCTCTATAGAGTGTGGACAGGGAGGTAGTTACATGTGTATCACTATGGAGTGTGGACAGGGTGGTAGTTACATGGGTATCTCTATAGAGTGTGGACAGGGAGGTAGTTACATGTGTATCTCTAGGGAGTGTGGACATGATGATAGTTACATGTGTATCTCTAGGGAGTGTGGACATGAAGATAGTTACATGTGTATCTCTAGGGAGTGCGGACAGGGAGGTAGTTACATGTGTATCTCTAGGGAGTGTGGACAGGGTGGTAGTTACATGTGTATCTCTAGGGAGTGTGGACAGGGTGGTAGTTACATGTGTATCTCTAGGGAGTTCGGACAGGGAGGTAGTTACATGTGTATCTCTAGGGAGTGTGGACATGATGATAGTTACATGTGTATCTCTAGGGAGTGTGGACATGAAGATAGTTACATGTGTATCTCTAGGGAGTGTGGACAGGGAGGTAGTTACATGTGTATCTCTATGGAGTGTGGACAGGGAGCTAGTTACATGTGTATCTCTATGGAGTGTGGACAGGGAGGTAGTTACATGTGCATATCTTGGGGGATGTGGACAGGGTGGTAGTTACATGTGTATCTCCAGGGAGTGTGGACAGGGAGGTAGTTACATGTGCATATCTTGGGAGTGTGGACAGGGTGGTAGTTACATGTGTATCTCTATGGAGTGTAGAGAGGAAGGTAGTTACATCTGTATCTCTTTGGAGTGTGGACAGGGAGGTAGTTACATGTGTATCTCTATGGAGTGTATACAGGGAGCTAGTTACATGGGTATCTCTATGGATTGTAGACAGGGAGCTAGTTACATGGGTATGTCTTGGGGGATGTGGACAGGGAGCTAGTTACATGGGTATCTCTATGGAGTGTAGACAGGGAGCTAGTTACATGGGTATGTCTTGGGGGTTGTGGACAGGGAGGTAGTTACATGGGTATCTCTTGGGGGTTGTGGACAGGGAGGTAGTTACATGGGTATCTCTATGGAGTGTAGACAGGGAGGTAGTTACATGGGTATCTCTATGGAGTGTGGACAGGGTGGTAGTTACATGTGTATCTCTATGGAGTGTGGACAGGGAGGTAGTTACATGTGTATCTCTATGGAGTGTGGACAGGGAGGTAGTTACAGGTGTATCTCTATAGAGTGTGGACAGGGAGGTAGTTACATGTGTATCTCTATGGAGTGTGGACAGGGAGGTAGTTACAGGTGTATCTCTATAGAGTGTGGACAGGGAGGTAGTTACATGTGTATCTCCAGGGAGTGTGGACAGGGAGGTAGTTACATGTGCATATCTTGGGAGTGTGGACAGGGTGGTAGTTACATGTGTATCTCTATGGAGTGTAGAGAGGAAGGTAGTTACATCTGTATCTCTTTGGAGTGTGGACAGGGAGGTAGTTACATGTGTATCTCTATGGAGTGTATACAGGGAGCTAGTTACATGGGTATCTCTATGGATTGTAGACAGGGAGGTAGTTACATGGGTATGTCTTGGGGGATGTGGACAGGGAGCTAGTTACATGGGTATCTCTATGGAGTGTAGACAGGGAGCTAGTTACATGGGTATGTCTTGGGGGTTGTGGACAGGGAGGTAGTTACATGGGTATCTCTTGGGGGTTGTGGACAGGGAGGTAGTTACATGGGTATCTCTATGGAGTGTAGACAGGGAGGTAGTTACATGGGTATCTCTATGGAGTGTGGACAGGGTGGTAGTTACATGTGTATCTCTATGGAGTGTGGACAGGGAGGTAGTTACATGTGTATCTCTATGGAGTGTGGACAGGGAGGTAGTTACAGGTGTATCTCTATAGAGTGTGGACAGGGAGGTAGTTACATGTGTATCTCTAGGGAGTGTGGACATGATGATAGTTACATGTGTATCTCTAGGGAGTGTGGACATGAAGATGGTTACATGTGTATCTCTAGGGAGTGTGGACAGGGTGGTAGTTACATGTGTATCTCTAGGGAGTGTGGACAGGGTGGTAGTTACATGTGTATCTCTAGGGAGTGTGGACATGATGATAGTTACATGTGTATCTCTAGGGAGTGTGGACAGGGAGGTAGTTACATGTGTATCTCTAGGGAGTGTGGACATGATGATAGTTACATGTGTATCTCTAGGGAGTGTGGACATGAAGATAGTTACATGTGTATCTCTAGGGAGTGTGGACAGGGAGGTAGTTACATGTGTATCTCTATGGAGTGTGGACAGGGAGGTAGTTACATGTGTATCTCTATGGAGTGTGGACAGGGAGGTAGTTACATGTGCATATCTTGGGGGATGTGGACAGGGTGGTAGTTACATGTGTATCTCCAGGGAGTGTGGACAGGGAGGTAGTTACATGTGCATATCTTGGGAGTGTGGACAGGGTGGTAGTTACATGTGTATCTCTAGGGAGTGTAGACAGGAAGGTAGTTACATCTGTATCTCTTTGGAGTGTGGACAGGGAGGTAGTTACATGTGTATCTCTAGGGGATGTGGACAGGGAGGTAGTTACATGTGTATCTATGGGGTGTAGACAGGGAGGTAGTTACATGTGTAGCTCTGTGGAGTGTGGACAGGGAGGTAGTTACAAGTGTATCTCTAGGGGATGTGGACAGGGAGGTAGTTACATGTGCATCTCTTGGGAGTGTGGACAGGGTGGTAGCTACGTGTGTATCTCTAGGGAGTGTGGACCAGGAGGTAGTTACATGTGTATCTCTAGGGAGTGTGGACCAGGAGGTAGTTACATGTATCTCTATTGGGTTAGGACAGGGAGGTAGTTACATGTGTATCTCTATGGAGAGTAGACAGGGAGGTTGTTACATGGGTATCTCTATGGATTGTAGACAGGGAGGTAGTTACATGGGTATCTCTTTGGGGATGTGGACAGGGAGGTAGTTACATGGGTATCTCTATGGATTGTAGACAGGGAGGTAGTTACATGGGTATCTCTTTGGGGATGTGGACAGGGAGGTAGTTACATGGGTATCTCTATGGAGTGTATACAGGGAGGTAGTTACAAGGGTATCTCTTGGGGGACATGTGTTTTCCATATCTTGTCCTTGCGTCACGTTATATTCACTAAGGTGTACTTTTATTTCTGTCAACATACGAAAGTTGTCCCCCAACACCAGAGACCGGTGATTCTGGGATCGACTCGTCGTGATTATGTTTCTAGGTTTGACAGCACCATACCCGTGCTCGTTGGTTTCACCAAAAGTGGTAAACGTCTGTGACCTGCATTACTTCCGGCGTTCCTCTGACATTAACTGACACGTTGTGATATAACCGGAATATCGTTCAAAGCGGCGTTAAACCCAACTCCCCCGCCGTGATATTGCTGGAATATTGCTAAAAGCGGCGTAAAACCATACTCACTCACTCACTAAACCCAACTCACTCTTCAAATGCTAAGTTTGCTTCTTTACTGTTTCCAGGTTGGTATTTCTGTTTACAATATATCAATCTATGTACAGATTTAGACGAATTTCTGTTCTGTTGGTCGTGTCAGTAGAATGATGGCATTGTTCGTAGACGGCATGTGTGACAGACAGCCTTGATAGACATAGCAGGGTTGTGCACTCACCTGTCACAGGGAATACACCCGGCTATCACATGTTGAGAGGGGTGTCTTATTCATTACCTTCATTTTTTATGTTAAATGGTATTTCTACCAGACAATGCACTGAGCAGATCAGGGCCGAGAAACACCCTTTTCTGTTTATAACGAGCATTAGGGCAAAATAAATTAATTCTACTATCTGTAATATTATGTTGCAAAGATTTCAAATTGCCTGTACAGTTGAGACGTCCCTATTGGACGTGTTGAGTGTAAGATGGCTTTCTACAAGGTTGCCAGACACTTGAACCCAGGTGTAGGTATATCATAATTCCTATAGATCACCGAGGGGCACATATTCAAGGCTGATTCCAGTTGTAAATCACTGACAATGCCGGTGCTGTATATGTTCTGACACGTTTATTCCACGCGTATCGCGGGAACAAGTACCGGTACCCCATTTAGACCAGTGATATCTGCTCATTTGTCTATTTTGATGTTTGTTTTTATATCCCCAGCTCTCAACTCGTGGCAACACTACCCACGCGGTCCTGATCTGTATGCATAATACAGTTAAAGGGACAAATGACAAAAACATTTACCTCTATGCTGAACAGGCACTGCTTCTGCACACACGGGGACGGGTAGTCATCCATGGCCAGACGGGGTAGACCTAATCTGACAATAATATGCTATTTAGTCCTTTATAATAACTTTCTACATACAGCTTGCAAAACACAATCATCTAAAGGTTATAATATAAAGTGTTTACCACACTGGAAGATTCCGACCCGGTCACACGGACGCGACTCAAGTACGCCAATATATGACGGTCTATAGATGAACCTTGCCTCAATCGCTGATTGCCCATAAACACACCTGGGCAGACCGCATTGTGTTCCCGATGCGTGGGGTGAATGCACGTGGTTTCTGTTAAGGAGGTCATTGTAACATTAACCATCCCTAGGGACCATATTTGTACTGCCTCTGCTATATGTAGTATAGATGCATGGAGGAAGCTTGAAGTTTGAGGCAAATAAAAACCTGTCTCGTGAAAGTACCCAAACCTCTGGATATATCCATTTACACCTACCCCCATCCTTAGTTGTAGCAGTTCTGTATATGCCGTCATATAAATAGCTGTTATGTTGCCGGTTGCAGCGTCAAACAACCTGTATTTGCTCATATCTGTTCCCATATTTTTGTGCACAAACTATGTGAATATATTTGGCTCTGCCTCAGATAGATATGTATACATTTACCCCGTCTTTATAGATAATATATGTGAATACACGTGGCTCTGCCTCAGATAGATATGTATACATTTACCCCGTCTTTATAGATAATATATGTGAATACATGAAGCTCTGTCTCAGATAGATATGTGTACATTTACCCCGTATTTATAGATAATATATGTGAATACATGAAGCTCTGTCTCAGATATATATGTATGCATTTAACCCTGTCTCCATAGGTTATATATGTGAATACATGTAGCTCTGTCTCAGATAGATATGTATGCATTTAACCCTGTCTCCATAGGTTATATATGTGAATACATGAAGCTCTGTCTCAGATATATATGTATGCATTTAACCCTGTCTCCATAGGTTATATATGTGAATACATGTAGCTCTGACTCAGATAGATATGTGATATATATATTTAACCCTGTCTCTACATATATGTGAATACATGTACTCCTGCCTCAGATAGATATGTATGCTTTTAACCCTGTCTCTAGGTATTAATGTAGGTCTGCCTCATATATATATGCATACATTGACCCCGTCCCTACATATATGTGAATACATGTAGCTCTGCCTCAGATAGATATGTATACACTTAGCCCGTCTCTACACATATGTAAATATTTATTTCTCTAATCATCTGTTTATATTTGCCCCTGTGTATGTGTGTATGATCCTTGTTTCTTTAAAAAAAGAACACGTATGCATGTCTGCCTGCCCCTTGAGTGATCTTCACAAGTATATGTATCATTAATATGTTACATGAGA
The DNA here is from genome assembly GCF_023055435.1 of Haliotis rufescens. Lineage (NCBI taxonomy): Eukaryota > Metazoa > Mollusca > Gastropoda > Lepetellida > Haliotidae > Haliotis > Haliotis rufescens. Next base: position 19,924,416 of record NW_025964361.1, read on the forward strand.
GGTAAATTCTCCATTTTGTTTTATTTTGCAGGTACAACGAAGATGCGTCTGTGTCGAGTGTTCTACAGAGCCAGGTCACGTAGTAAGAGACGGCGATGTGCATTGTGGATAGGGACATTCCTTGGTGCCTTCTGTCTCATCTACTTCAACGTCATGGGCATGAACACAATCAACCAAGATCAGCCATTGTTTTTGGCCAAAGACGTCCATCCACGAAAACCCATGGCCTTTAAACCCCCCGAACCACCAAAGAAAGATGACGAGCTAGACTTTGACCATGACCTTATGCCAGACTTGGTACCCGCCATCTTGCATTATGTTTGGTGTGGCAGACGTCATTTCGAGTACCGCCACTACCTAGCGATCAGGAGCGCTGATCGCGCAGTGAGGCCAGACAAAGTGTTTTTCCATTATGAACAGCTTCCCGTGGTGGACCAGGAAGGGTACTATCAGTGGTTTAATGACACCTTGCAGGAAATAGATCATCTACTTCCACGGCCTCTCAACTACTCAGTGTGTCCCAGAACTGGAACTGCAGAGAGATACATCCTCGTACTGGATATACTAGATAAGTTCGGGGGCATCTATATACCAGAAGATTCCATTTGGATTGACTTCCCTGTACATCTCCGGACGAGTCCACTAGTTGCAGGAGTAGTAGCTACAAGTCCAACTGAATATGCTGATGGAATTATCATAGGTAAGAAGGGTGGGTTCAAACCCCCGACTACCCCCGAGGAGCTTCTTGTAGTGCTGAGTCTGGGCATACACGAACATGGCGGAATCAAACCTTGTGTTTCAGAAGAAGGATATGTCACAGATGTCGTCGGGGACAAGATATGTGTTCGGGTAGAAAGGAATATATTCCCTAAAGACATATGGGAAGAAAAATCCAAATTCGCCATGTTGTCAAGAGTTGTATCATACGGTGGAGTAAACATCAAACACTTCTTCAGTATGAAAAATCCAATTCCCAAAATCGGCCATTACGTCTGTGTTGATTGCAACATCAAGTTCACTGGATATCTGAGCATGTTGAGTGCAATCTACGTGGCCGGACTGAGCAAAGTGTACATTCATGGCGTGGAGAAGCCCACGGGCAAGTGGTGGGTCAAGCTCAAGGAAGACCCCCGCTTCATATACGTGTACAGAGAATACCCAGAATCAGCATATGACAAGGCTGTCATGACGCCAAAACTAGCTGTGGGGATTATGAAAGTGGCCATTCTTCTCAAATATGGTGGTGTATATGTAGATTTTTCGGCTCTCTGGACACAGAAGATTCCAGACACGTATTTTGGTTATGACGCAATGGCTTCCCCTGACTGGCATCTTTACGGGCATTGGCCAGATTCCATTAACCACGGGGTTCTCATTGCTAAAAGAAACTCAAAATATTTACAAAATCTAAGAACAATTTTGCAAAAACACAAGAGCAATAATTATTGGTATAACGATCATTACCTCTCATATAAGATTGTGGAGAAAAACCCTGCTTTGGTTTGGTTGAATAGACGTTTGCAAGTGAAGTGTTTGAACCATAACTGCCATCCTACGTGGCAGCCAAACTACCAGTCGGGGTTGATGCAGAATAAGCCGGGAGCCCCCTTCAGTTGGAAGAATGACACTCTCACTCTTCACTGGACTGATACATTCCCTGAACTGGACCTTGACATGGTCAAATACACGAGTGGAATCGTCATAGACGTCAGTCGCTATATATTCGAGTCAGCAGGAATAGCCCTCTCGAAGGCGTGACATTTAAATGCACACACCTTGGTGAGATGAACAGATATGTGAGGGTCCTTGTAGAAAGTAGCAGAAATATATTCAATTTTATTGCCGTTTATAAAAGCTATCGTGCTTCTATCGTGATTTTTATAACACCAACACAATTCATGAAAAAATGACGTGTTATTGTGAAGAGGCATGGGTCGTACACACGATTGCATATACTGCAGGTCTCCCTTCATCGACACACGTCATGCCTGAACTGTGCCTGGGAATATTTAACACCTCGTGCCAGACTCGACTACGACATGATTGGTGACGTCAGACTGGATCCCGGTACATTCTGGCGACACGTGATTTGTTGGGGGAAACTGACCTGAATATGAAATAGATAAGTGTCTACATCTTTACCCAATGTAATGTCTAATCCTATTACGTAAAGCTAGATTTCTATGTTGGGTATCAATGTGCTGCATGTTGGCGTTTGCAGTGTTTGTGCTATGTGACACATAATGATAGTCGTACATGTGTGAAGAACCAGACATTCAAATTGTTATGTGTTAAAGCAGAGCACATCATACATTCATCAGTATCCACACCCTGGTAACGTTTTAGCGCTACACAAATCGGGGATGAGTATTTTTGCATGACAATTACAAACTCCCCTATAGCCGAATGCATCGAAAAAATTATCTTTTAGGCTGTTGAAAAAATATTGTCTGCCCCATTCCAGGTTGCTTTTAACTTTTTAAGTCTTTGGTGAACACTCTGATTTCCCTCTTCCAAAATGGTACGGACATGACATCAATTCATCTGATAGATTAAGGAAACCGAACCATTTTGATTGCACTGCCGGTGTGTGTCGGCAGTGCGAGCGACCGACTGTTGGTCAGATATTCAAAGCGCGGCGCTAATGTGATTTTTCAAATTTTATTGTATGTATCCTGCGTACTAACAACATGGCGCTTGAATTACCATAAGTTGAAGAATCTTTTCCAAAAGGATCTTGAACATCGGTGGTGTTATGTTTCCAAACACAACTGCAGACGCATGTTGTTATTGCGTATGCATAAACGTGTCAACAATGCCAATATTTGGGTATATATCAATATTCATGCGCAACCAAATTTGCAACCGGTTCCAGTTTGGTCTGTCAACGAACGAAAGTTATGTATTTACACTTAAATAATATATTTAGATCGGTCAGATACCAACTTAGAACCAAATCCAAATCGTTTCATGTTTTTAATCAATGTGGTGAAGTAATTTGATGCACTTCGCGATGTGAGACCCGTTTTAGTACAATATAGATCTTGATTATCGATCAGATCGTCTTGACTAGACGCCGCCATTTTGATTGAAGCAAATGCAAGTAATATAATAGGTGGTATCTGAATGGTCGGTAGGAGAGACAGAGAAGGGACATAACTCGTAATAGCCACTGGTGGCGCTTCCGTCGACCCTGGAAATTCCAGCCACGTGGGTGTAAACTAGACTTTCATAGTCAGATAATTCCCTTGCCTCGGGAAGATGCTCCGTGGAACGCGTTTTATGATTGTGATGCAAGTTTCTATTTCATGGTTGTGAATTGTATAATTGAGCGTGTATTGTTTTTATAACAGTATTTTTTTATATGTGATTCTGTCAATTTGAATAAAAGAAATGTCTGTTACATATTGCTTCTGTTTATATGTCTGATAAATGCTGCAGAATATCTATCGTCTTGCTAATGACATATTCAAAGAATTCAATGCAAAGTCAACTAGCTAAGAATGACAGCAACACTGATAACGGTTCAATGCTGCCACTTAAACAAGGACGAATTCAGCAGGTTTTACCGTGAATCCAGGCACATTTCGAAACTCCGTAAATATAACTTGTCCCGTACTGTCAGAGATTTCTACAACTGCAGCCATGCAGCTTGCCTTTTCACCTCACACAGAAAGCCTGCACATGTCAGCCGTTACACATCCGGGTCCTTCTCGTCATCACACACATCCCTGATGACTTGCAACCGGTGTTTTGTGCAAATTAAGTGCAAACCAGATTACATTAAGTCTATATATTAAGTCTTTAAATCTGTGTAAATTCTCAAATTGGAAAAAGTAAATCAGTCAGTCATGTGTCGGTAGAAACTGCGCACATGGCTTTTCCCCGTTAGGTTTGTTCATATCGTTTAAAGGGCAAGTTCACACGGAAATGAACCAATTTTTCTTGTACTTTTTCCACATTAAAAGTGTTAACATAGAAGTGTCATAGACAAAAATATAAAAACATCATATTTAATTAACATATTTTTTGCATTAAAACGATTTATATTTTTCACATTTACCAAGTGTTCTATTTCCATAACAAAAACACCATGGCTTATGCCCCTTGCAATATGACGTCATTGGTGCCAATTGATAAACATTATGACGTCATCATGCTTTGTTAGAGCCGCTTCACGTGGTGTAGGTACAGTTTTGTGATTCTAGCGTCTCAGATGCCAGCCAGAATTGTGTTATGCTGAGTCACCACTACGCCGGAGTGTGTCGTAGACCATGTTGTTTTACGGCAAACTGGTCCTTGATATCTTTTGCGTTGAGAATAGACAGGGACCTAGTTGAATTGGCACCAATTACGTCATAATCTAAGGGGGATAACTCAGGCCTATTTCGCTCGTAAAACGAAGGCCTCATAACGACATATCATTTTAACACTATTGTGAGCTTCCTACTTTCACTGTGAAAAAAAATGAGCGTATATTTTCAAACACAGATACTAACTAATTCTAAAATTGCGTTTTGTTTAGAAAAAGAAAGAAAGTGATTTTTGCGTGTACACTTCCCCTTTAAGGGGTTCGGCTGTTTCCACCGCGCATCTGGTTACCCGCAATAGAAAAGTAAACAATTTAACATCGAGAATGTAGCTCTATATTCATTTCGTCACACAGTATAAATGTGTTCAAGACACTCTGCTGTCAGTTAGACGTAGGCGTGGAGACTATAACCCTTTGTATTATTACAAACAACATTAACCATGACGTCACTTGGATCCTGAATTAAACAGCATTATATATAGGTGATATAGATGTAAAGCAATAAACAATTTTCTCGAGAAAGATTGCGCGTTCCCAGCATATCCACCCCGTGGTCTCTAAGTCACGTTTCTGTGTTTGTTATGGATCATAGATCCTCGCTTGTAATTGATTTTTATATTTACATTTGACATATAATTTACTATTATATTATTATTTTTAAAATTCTATGCTCCGTTAAAAACCGCTCGACCCTTTATCAGCCGAGTCGATCTGTTCACAAGGGCTGGGACGGTTGTTATGTGTAGGAGAAACCATGTCTAGTAATCTCGAGGAGACATGGTTTGTCCAACTTATAAACCGACTCATCGCATAGACAACGTTTTTAATGAAATAACTGTAATAAAAACTCTCAACTGTATAACCTGTATCGGAGATGAAATATCGCCTGCAGTCGTGAACTCGGTTCAATGAAACCGGTGACCTCAGCACGTGGGTTTCGCAACGGTGCGAAATCTGCACGTGCGTCTCGTAGGCTGTGACTATCACACGTTTTGCTTTGACTGACGCTCATTCATTGTACAGCCTGTTGCTGGCGTACGGATCTTGAAAAGGACATTCTAAAAAGCAGTGCCGCTTATCGACACCTCTGTAGCCTTGTGGTACACTCAATGGGCTGCAGATATGAAGGTTGCGAGTTCGATCCTCGGGAATATAAAGAAAACATTTGTCATTTGATTTTACATTTCATTACATGTTACAATCTGAACGGAAGTTATAATGATTGTAAGCCCTCCTGCGAGGTGTTACAATCGTTGTAATACCTCAGAAGAGGTGTTACCACAATTTCAAAAACTCCATCGAGTTACACAAACAGCCAGAAGGTTTATAATGAAGGCGGTGGGCCGAGGTGATATTGACACAAGCGGGGGCGATGGTTATTGCCGGTCCTGTCAGTGCGCTATGTGGCCGGGTTGGGCTGCAGACAAGATGAGGGCGGTAGTTCAGGTACCCCAACCACTCCACGGTGTAGCCGAGTTTATCTGTACACAACGTGGGAAGCTGGCCCTACCACACCGCGGTGTGGCTGAGTTGATCTGTACACAACATGGGAAGATGGCCCTACCACTCCGGTGTGGCCTAGTTGATCTGTACACAAGAGGTGGGGATGATGGCCCTAACCACACCGCGGTGTGGCTGAGTTGATCTGTACACAACATGGGAAGATGGCCCTACCACTCCGGTGTGGCTGAGTTGATCTGTACACAAGAGGTGGGGATGATGGCCCTACCACTCCGGTGTGGCCAAGTTGATCTGTACACAAGAGGTGGGGGATGATGGCCCTACCACTCCGGTGTGGCCAAGTTGATCTGTACACAACATGGGAAACTGGCCCTGTCACTCCGCTGTGTGGCCAAGTTGATCTGTACACAAGAGGTGGGGATGATGGCCCTACCACTCTGCGGTGTGGCCGACTTGATCTGTACACAACATGGGAAGCTGGCCCTACCACTCCTTGGTGTGGCCGAGTTGATCTGTATACAACATGGGACGCTGGCCTTACCTCTCCACGGTGTGGCCAAGTTCATCTCTACACAAGAGTTGGGGAAGCTGGCCCTACCACTCTGTGGTGTAGCCGAGTTGATCTGTACACAAAAGGTGTGGACGCTGACCGAGTTTAGCCATGTACACAACATGGGAAGCTGGTCCTGCCGCTCTGCGGTGTGGCCGAGTTGATCGGTACACAAGATGGAAAGCTGACTATACCACTCTGTGGTGTGGTCGAGTTGATCTGTACACAACATTCGAAACTGGCCCTGCCACTCCACGGTGTGGCCGAGTTGATCTGTACACAACATGGGAAGCTGGTCCTTCCACTCTGCGTTGTGGCTGAATTGATCGGTACACAAGATTGGACGCTGGCCTTTCCTCTCCACGGTGTGGCCAAGTTCATCTCTACACAAGAGTTGGGGAAGCTGGCCCTACCACTCTGTAGTGTAGCCGAGTTGATCTGTACACAAAAGGTGTGGACGCTGACCGAGTTTAGCCATGTACACAACATGGGAAGCTGGTCCTGCCACTCTGCGGTGTGGCCGAGTTGATCGGTACACAAGATGGGAAGCTGACTATACCACTCCTCGGTGTGATCAAGTTGATCTGTACAGAAGAGGTGGGGAAGCTGGCCCTACCACTCCGCCGAGTTGATCTGTACACAACATTGGAAACTGGCCCTGCCTCTCCTCGGTGTGGCCGAGTTTATCTGTACACAACGTGGGAAGCTGGCCCTACCACTCCGCTGTGGCTGAGTTGATCTGTACACAAAAATTGGGGACGCTGACCCTACCACTCCACAGTGTAGCCGAGTTTATCTGTACACAACGTGGGAAGCTGGCCCTACCACTCTACGGTGTGGCCGAGTTGATCTGTACACAAAATGGGAAGATGGCCCTGGCACTCCGCCGTGTGGCCGAGGTGATCTGTACACATTGGACGTTGACGCTACCATTCAACGGTAGGGCCAAGTTGATCTGTACACAAGAGGTGGGGAAGCTGGCCTGGTGGGGATGCTGGCCCTACCACTCCGCGGTGTGGCCGAGTTTATCTGTACACAAGAGGTGGGGAAGCTGGCCTGGTGGGGATGCTGGCCCTACCACTCCGCTGTGTGGCCGAGTTCATCTGTACACAAGAGGTTTAATCGGCTTGCCCCGCCATGACCTTATATTTCTAGAGGATATTCGATGTGTCTCGTGAAATATCACGTTTCTCTCATCAAGTGAAACACAAATTCTCCCTCTAACACACAGGGACGGTTCACCACCCCTTGTATTTGCGACTAAAAAAGTAGTTTCGTGTTTGCAAAATCTTAAAAACATATATATCAACAAAAGTAACAAAAATTATTTCGGGACACGAAAATTCTGTATCATACGTATAGATGTGAATATATACAAAATTAAATTTAACATAAAATATACTTAAAAACTTCCAAACCGCTGTTCGAAACGAAATAAGACACGCTGATCAAGTAACAAAAATAGCGTTTTGCGAAACAAACAGTCTCGACTGACGAGTTTACAGTGTATAACGGAACATTTTCAAGAGAACAACAAACAGCTTGGTGCGATATTAACTCCATAAATGGCCATCTGTCATTATTTTGCCTTGTCAATGTGGAACTAACGTTTAAAGGAAGTCGACAGTCTGTGTACGGGCTAGACACATGGGATAAAGGGAGACAATTTGAGGGGAGGTCACTCTTGTTTGACAATGTTATCTTTTCTCACTTTCTCAGCTTCGGAAAGCTCAGTCTTTCACACTTAAAGATATAATAGATATATATACATGGCAGTCACATAGTAGGCTACTAGTTCCACTGCAACAACATCTTCACAGAGCAACCATCTCGGTCATTATTCATGTCGTTCAGATATATGAAACGACAAATGGACAAATTGTCGCACAGTACCTTTATCGGTGTGCCGAAGTTTGCTATATCTGACAAAATCTCGGACAATACTTAGCAGTGTATTATTTTTTTTAAATCGATTTAATATTTGCAATAAAATTCACACCCTCAGACAGGAAATTTGAAATTTTACATCTTAGAGTAGAATTATAGTCTGAGGTGAACCCAGTGCTGCGCGGTACTGCACAATGTTCACTTTTCAGATCTTATGAAAATGTGCGTCAGAAAAATAACTCGGCATCATAACACCTTCCTGTTGCACCATGCATGAACAATTAATTGGTTTACTATAGATCATTCCTTGTTAAGCGTTAAATGAGTTAAATGAGTGATCATTGAGTGTCTAAATACATGTAGTCATTGGACGGATGTTGGATCACACGAGTATACTATTTATCAAAATGAGCCTCTTTTCCGGTGACGATGTCATAACAAGCTGAGTGAACGAGGAATGGCGTAATACATTGAGCACCTCGGCATGCATTTATCATATAAACGGCGGCACAAGCCGATTAAACTCGAAAAAGTGTTTTACGAATTGCAGCGCCATCTGGCGTTCTTTATTGTCAACGTTGTCCTTCAGCTGTTTGGTGTCCTGTATGTGCACCGACGTTCTTCAGTACATCATTGTTATTTCTTTACATACGACGTCTTTTGTTTGCGAGTTGTTCATTGGTTTGGTTTTGTATTTTGAATTCATTATTTGTATGTAAACAATCACCTTTATTTGTAACATTCACTCTTTATTCGTAACATTTGACTATTATTGCGTACTTTTTGTCCTTTATTTCAACTTTGTATTTTTTTACCGAAGGGCCGCCCATAGGTAGGTCTACACGAGAAATAATAGCAGAAGACTATCTCTTCCCTCTTCCCTCAACTTCCATCGATGAAGATTCAATCAAGGAGATTGAAAAACCTATACTGTCAGATAGACGTATTACCACTGCTAAATTTGAGGAAGACACGGGTCTAATCCATGGAACTATTGAAACTATTATTCATGAACATTTACAGACGATATAAGATATCTGCTCGTTGTATGCCAAAGTTTTTAAATTTTGATCTTTAGGATAAAAGAACTGACATTGCCAGAGAAAATGTAATTCTAATTGAGGATTTCGTCAAATTCAAAAAGAAATTGGCAAGGTGTGATGAAACATGGGTCTACCACTATGATCCCGAGTCAAAACGTCAATCTATGGAATGGCACCATTGGACGTCTCCGGCACCAAAGAAATTCCAGGCTGTGAAAGTTATGGCCGCTGTATTCTGGGATACAAAGGGTGTGATCCTTGTTTATTACTTAGTTCAAAAGAAGATTACCGGTGCCTACTTTGATGATGTGCTTCACAGCTTGAAAGATTCTATCAAAGAAAAGCGGGGAGAAAAGCTGACTGCTGGAGTTCTACTATTTCATGACAATGCCTCTTCTAACCCCTCTCGACTTGCAAAGGCTTTTGTGTGACAATGTGGGTTCGAAGAACTTCCTCTCCCTCTAAGTGATTGACCTGGCACCAAGTGATTTCCACCGGTTTCCTAAACTGAAAGAACAACTTCGTGGAAAGCGCTATGATGACAACGATGACCTCAAAGCTGACGTGAATGGGTATTTGAGGGTGGCTTCAGAAAAATTCTTCCTTACTGGAAGTACAAACCTCACTATCGATATGAGGAGTGTATTGAAAAGGAGGGAGAATTGTTGGTTTCCTTTGTTAGGCTTAGAACGTTTTGACCAGCCCTCCTATCCTTCTTAATAGCAGACATTCGTAAGATGTTATTTACTGACTCGGTGATTGCCGATGCATTAATTGCGTCTTAGAATACATGAAGTGCTCCATATTCAACGGGACTGGTGGAATCAGGTTCGTGAAGCTGGCTTCGACAGCAAGACCCCTATCCTACAATCCGGGTGATTTCCTACGTACGGATTGCTAGCGTCACCCACCTGTTTCTTCTCCTTGGGCGTGTATGCAGAGATGGGCGAACAATTCACGTTTTCGCCACGATTAACCCCCTTCTTGACTGGTGGGATGCGATAAGAAATTGCTACTGAGCGCTCTCATTCCCAAGCGACGCCTTATCCTTGGACGACTTGTCCGTCTTTGAAGATCTGTTAGATCTTGTCTTCCTAGTATATTCCTTTTACAGACGAAGCTGGTGAGTTTGTATACCAGGCAAACAATATTCCTTGAATGTCAATATAAGAGGGCTAATTACAACGACACATCTGGACTCCAAGGTACTCCAAGGTACACAACACCTATGTACACCTGTGTACACTCTGTATCCATAAAATTGTGTCTACTTTGTCACCTATGTACACTATAAACTTATATACTAACATGTTCTACAACAATCATGTTCTACAAACGTGTTCTATAGGGGAGAGGTCTGAAAAAAACGCCGGCCATGGCAGTAGATCTATGTAATGTTGCCTCAAAAGTCACAAAAGTTACAACACTTGCAATGTGTGGGCGGCCATTATCCTGCTGCAAGGTGATGTTAAGTCCCTGCATTTGCACAAAGGGTTGAACATGATCTCGAACGATTTCGTCCCGGTAGCGTACACCTTTCAAATTGCCATGACCAATGATGAGTTGTGTTATCCCATGAGTTGCGATACCAACCCATACCATTATGAGATTCCGGGGTGGAATACATGTAGGTCTTCACCAACCAATGCTTGCCGTAAAAGGTGACTATGCTTGTCGTAAAAAGCGACTAACGGGATCGAGTTGTAAGGCTCGCTGACTTGGTTGATGCATGTCGTCGATCCCAATTGCGTTGATCGATGCTCATGATATCAATCACTGGATTGTCTGTTCCATACTCGAATATTTAAAGACCGCCGACATATAGCTGGAATATTACTGAGTGCGGCGTTAAACAACAAAAATACCAAACCAGACCAACCATACCATTATAGTTCCACCCACAAACTGACGACGTTGGGTAACGCAAGAGTCTCTGAAACGTTCTCCTTGACGCCAGTAGACCATTGCAAGACCACCAGAGCTGTCCAGATGAAACCTGGACTCAAGATATGCGTGCTTGACGGGAATGTGGAAGCAAAACTGGGCGTATCACTGGACGTCGGGGCCGGAAAGGTGTTTTGCCCTGCTGTAGATAACGTCCCCAAAGAGATAATATTGTGTGTTTCGGTGAACATAACAATGACTGGCAACTTCGTTTGCGCCATTCCCGTTTTCAGCGTATCCACGTTAGCGTTATACAGTTAAACAACAGTGTTTTTCCGAAGTTTAAGAATTGACGTCTTTCCGTCTCGTGCATGCTCAGAGGGTGTTGGCTGGATAATACTATCTACCCCAAGACTGTTAGATAGCTGGCAGAGCAGAATGCAGAATTTATGGCTATGATGTAATAGAAGTTAGTTATATATTCATAGGAGTCATGTATTTTACGCGGGCTTCTTTTAATTCTATGAATGCACGCTTGAGTTACTCAGTCCTTGTCGCGTCTCGGTACGTCTTTGATGTTCGGATAAAAAAGAAGTTACATATTTCCAAATAAAAAAACAATACCATCTAATACATTAATTATAGGGCGAGGGCGAGGGCGAGGGCGAGGACGAGCGAGTCGGGTCGAGTGGGTCGTGGTTACTCACGTGGCATAATGCTTAATGACAAAACGTATCTAGTGTAAATCCATGGTTACCCTGCACGTCACAAATGTTTCCTTCTGACTATTCACGCATTCCTTCCAACTTTGAATATGTTTCAATAAAGGTAAAGCTTCAGTATACGTCAGTGCATGTATGGCCGTATCGTGTATCTAAATACTTTTTTGCCAGGGCTCCGGTCAAACAAATCCCAATCGAACATTTTGTACCCATCTCTTGATACTTACAGCGGGTAGCCGGATAGGGTCAGATAATAGGGGGTTGGGAACCCGGGTAGTAAATTTGGACTCGTCCCAGTCCTCATTTATTTCCTGTTGCATGCAGTCACTCAGCTTACTACACTGTGTAGTAAAGAAACCACGGTGGTTTGAATCAATAATTATCAATTTATAGTATATTTCTTTTACCCCATGGGAAAACATGAACAACTGAAAACTCCACCACAGCACCAAACTTGCTATCGCTGTTGCGAACTTGCTTCGTCACAATTGCGTATGACGTCATAGACACCCCATGTCATTGCGGACGTCGTGTGCATGTACAAGGGAAGTCCTGGCGTATCTTAGACAAAGGGATTTTCAATTTTCATCCACAAGCACAGTGAGCCCTACAAACTGGAAGATCTACTCGTGTTTTTTGTCATTAACTAAGGTCTGTAAGGTAGGCGTCTTCGGCAACGTATACATGTATATTATGCATACGACTACTACTGCCAACCCGTGAAGATCCGGGGTTGAATAGGTCTTCAGCAACCCACGCTTGCTATAAAAGGCGACTATGCCTGTCGTAAGAGGCGACTAACGGGATCGGTGACTTGGTTGATACATGTCATATCCCAATTGCATAGATCGATGCTCATGATGTCAATCGCTGGATTGTCTGGTCCAGACTCGATTATATACAGACCGTCGTCATATATAACTGGAAGATTGCTGAGTGCGGCGTTGAACAAGAAACAAACAAACTACAACTTCCACTACTAGCTGCTGCTGCTACTACTACGTCATGGAAAATGATAAATCCCAAAATTCTTTGGAATAGGCCCGTATACAGCCTCAAACGCATCCAGGCCAACAAACTTTATCTTGTCCTTTTTGATAAATCCAATAAAATCATTTATATTATTGAATTTTCTGTCCCTTTGACAGTAATGTGATTGACAAGATTCAGGAAAAACATGGCAAATATGCGACCTCGCTTTCGAAATGACATCCTCGGTGTCATTCTCGGTGCCTTAGGTTTGGTACTTCCCAATCTGTTGACTGACATTCGTACAGTACCCGGATTTGCTACCAGGAATACAGCCCCTCTGACAATCTAGGCAATGCAGAAGGCTGCAGTGTTGGGGAGTCTCCACATTCACGACACAGTTCTGGGTGGGTTTGAGTAGGCAGCGCTTCCTGGGACAAGTCCCATACGCTGTCTAGACTGCGTAGATGTTGAGCCTAAACAGCCTGACTGTGCCATGATCACCCAAACCCCCTTTGCTGCATTTATTTTATTTCAATCTGTACATAATAATACTATATTATAATATATATTAAATGTCGCATAACAAGTGACTTTTGATGTCCGGATTGTGTATGTATGGCACCAGACCAAATGTACCCTTGGTACAAAAGGATTTATCGAGAACTAGGCCAAGAAAGTGTTTTATCAATTTATAATATACAGTTCTATCTATATATTGTGGTCAAAATAAATAGGGGGTCACTGGTGGCACAGTCGTCTGTGGTCCCAAATCGCTTTGCAGAGTTTCTTCCCTTGGACATGCCAGACACCTGATTGTGCAAAACCAGTACATGACTCATCATGACAGTGCGGTCCATTCACAATATCTTGTGGTTTGCCTGCAGAGTCGCTTCGGGGATTTACTGGTGTTGAAAGCTGCGGCGAGCCTAAAAACAAAATCAAATTCTAAATGTCAGCAACATTTCTAAACTTTCATAGAATAGTTTTTCGTTTTGTTTGTTGTTTAACTCAGAAATATTCCAGCTATATGACAGCGGTCTGCATCAAGTCCTGACTACAAATTCAGTGATTGGCATCATGAGGATCAATCTATGCAATTGAGATACAGTGACATGCATAAACCAAGTCTGTGAGCCTGACCAACCAATCCCATTAGTTGCCTCTAAGACAAGCATGGGTTGCTGAAGACCACTTCTAATCCGGGTCTTGACCAGGCTACCCACACTGTCACTGACAGGAAGATATATATCCTCATGACCCCTATTTTCAAGTGAAGTCATGAATTTTCAACATTCTAAGATTTTGGTTGTTTATGCATCTGAGTCCCTTCAGATTCAATTAAGAACTACATCTAATTAAATTGTCTGGTGTATAAAGTATATTGAATTCCCCAATAATGTTACTATCAAAATTGTTTTTCTTTAGTTCAGGGGTGTTGTATGTACTATTCTTTCAAACAATCATGAATTCAGCTCATTTCTATTTGTTTCTATCTCCAAAATCTTTGTTCAGGTTAAAATGGTTATGGTAGCCTACTTGAAGTGCACGGTTATTTTATGGCAGGTTGACCAGTGTTTCTGTCCAGTGTGATATATTACATTGTTACTTTTCTTCTGAAACAAGCCCATTACATTTGTGAATGCTTTTTAAAAAAAATAGATTTGATGCATTTGGGAAGAGGTATGGCCTATGTTGTGTAGCTTGATAGTCGCAATCATGTTTGACATTTTGTCCCGCATTCAACCAGTCAGTAGGTGATGCAGTCAGGGCATGGTGTGGGAATGATGCTTACTGGTGTTGCATGTTCAACTGTAGGAACTTTAGGCTCTAGTGTCGGTTACTTTGCAAGTCTTCCACAGCTCTGTTGAGGGTTTGGCTGCATGCACCTGCAGCTGACCCTCCGTTCAGTACTCTGCCCTATGTCTGACTGAAGAGCAAAGGCCTACTGCTTGGAATTGAGTGCTACAGAAAGTCATGCTACAATACCCACCACAATACCAAATATACATATGATCCACATCATCAGACCAGTTGAACACAGTGGCATAGTGTGGTGTCAGTCTGTCAGACACAGTAAAGAAGATAGTTATAAGCAGGTCCTTCTATGTTGAGATAACAAGTTGAAGTTAACAAGTAGCAAAAGTAATGATCTTCAGAAAGGTTGACAGAGGTAGTTAATAACTGCTAAAGAACTCTCTGTTTCTAATGTTGATCATGGCAATACAAGCAGTCCCTCATTGTGAAGTGTACAGTGAGTCAAGGAGTGCAGTGCATGGTTGCAGTACATGGGTGTTGGAAACTATCACACTACTATCCATAGGTCAAGTAATATTTGGTTTATATATCATCATAAAAACTAGTAACTAATATGAATGTTCTATCCACCATGATTTTTCCAATTGTATTTCAGTCAAAATGAGAAGAGCAAAGCTGCAACCAAGGAAGCTAAACAAAGTGACTGGCACAAGTCCTGGTGATGGGGAAACAGATTACAGGAGCACCCCTCCAAGTCACCCTGTACTGCCACCCATAAGGGACCCTGTCTTACTGGCCCCAACCCCTCCTGCTGGGAAACCAGTGAGGCCACAATTCCCTCGCCGCACAAGACCCAAAACAGGCAAGAAAAGGGTGCCATTTTTTTCTGAACATGATGTTATTGATGTACAGAGGAAGGTTTTACAAGTTTGAAATGCTTTAAAGTTACTAAGTGTTTCATAAAGGTTATTCAATCATGGCTCCTTTGTTTGAAAGCAGTGATTATCTACTAATAACCGATCCACTGATAAATATATTTATCATATTATGGGTAGGTTTCTCGGCAGGATAAAGCCAACGGATAAAAACGATATCCGCTGGGGTCATACGCGGATAGAGATGCAAATATCAAAGGTCAAGTAGGGACTACTTTCAATGTTTATAAACAAACATGGCGTCGCCCTTGTCATTCGGCGATCGAGTCAGAATTAACCATCGGGAATCTTGATAAACTACAGAGATAATTGCTATCATTATCAAAAGAACAGTCTAATATACTGAAAATCAGTGTCTAACAGTGACGTAGCGAAGGCATTTTATAAGTTTTGGCAACTTTGGAGAAACAATTGTGCGAGGGCACTAGGCCTAGCCAAGCGGGATCAGTAGCCATATCTGTGCTTGTAGACCTCTGCGGCTTGAAACCTTCTCCACAAATTAATATAGTTGGATTTGGCCGAAATATGTTTGAATTGTTACCTTGTTTCGTTTTGTCGCTGTGTGTACATCTGACTACACTGCTTAACGTTATGACAGGACAGACCGACTGTCAACAACGTCTGACTGTGGCCGTGACGTCTCGTAGACTAGGTTTAGAGTAGCTTCCCTTTGACAAAGGGCAGTTACTCTAGCGGACAGACCGATGGATTGCCGCGAAAGGCAATTAAAAACAATTGTTGTTTTGCGTATATGTTGCTTCGCCACTGTATAAGAAACAGATTTCAGTTGGAACTATATTGGCTACTGTCACTGTCCGACTGACACATCCCTTACCCTGTGACGTAATAAATATTAATACGCGCATTCCAGGAAAACTCGCAATGTTTCGGTAATGTTAATAAGAGAGGGAAAGCGATTTTGAAGCACAGAACTAAAGAATGACATTATATGATAAAGAGGTTATCACGCTTGTGTTTTGGGGGATGGTAAATATCCTGTATTAGGAATAAACACTATGTATTTAGCTCGCCAAGTGTATTAGGAATAAATACAATGTTTATTCCTAATGCAGGATATTTACCATCCCCAAACACACTCGCGTGATAACCTCTATGTATCCACTTGGCTCTGTTAACTTATTAAGTTTTGTTTGGTAAGAACAATTCTTTTCAAAACTGGCGGACCATGCTGGTAAAATCTACTTCGATAAAATGCAATATGTTCCATATGATAGGATCCAGTTAATGGTCTCCAAAATCTATGTGTTCAAAATAATGTAGTTCAACTTATGTAAGTCAATTAAATACTGTATAAGCTGTCTTAATCAGAAAAAAAGGTCAGCAAAATGATTTCTCACTATTTTGACACAGACTGAACAAAATATGATGTCATCATTAGGAGAAAACTACCAAAGTAAAGTACTTTCAATCTTGCATTTTCAAAGAAGTATTACTTTACACAGGCAAATGTGCATTTTGAGAGAATAGGTCAAAATACTGCAAAAAAATATTAAGCTTTATCATTTAATGGGTAGGTTTCTCGGCATGATAAAGCCAACTTGGCTTGTCACTCGAAACATGAAATATCCTGTTTATTAACTACTTTTTGAGAAGTTTTCTACCGAAAAATTTCATTACAAATGTGAAACCCAGTCTGGTTCCCTGGGTATGCTGCGCTGGCGCTACAGTGACCCAGGCAATGACTGCACAATGGCCGCCTCCACTAGGCGGACACGCCATGTATTTACTATAGAAAAACTCTAGAACGGGTGGTTAAAATTTGTTCTTAGCATTTTTCATGAATGCTCTTGAAATGAATATGTCACGAGAATAACGTCCGTTGTTATTTTTAGTGAAGGAAAACATTATTTAAGCTGTTTCGAGACTCGAAAGTGGTCGTCACATCAGTGAAATGTAAACAATGACACACACACCATTTTCAACAGTGTTATTAGCGTTTATATTTCGTGTCAGCTCACTGTTATCACGAAATAGTATACATAATACATGGAATTAAACGACCACGTCAATGAAATACCATTGGCATCTTTATTTTAGCAAATTTGATGAAGTAAATGTCGCCGATTATGCCCAGTTTTCTCCCATTGCAAAGTGGTTTGTTTAGCGGAGCTAGCGCCCAGTATAATAACTAGAAAAAACAAACACTTTTGATCCGTAATAATGGTATTTAATGATAGGGTCTGTCATTGGTTCTGACATTTGGCCTCTGAATTTTATTTACATGAAAAGCCATTTGTTTGGTATTTGTTTTCTTATTACACAATGAAATTATTCATAAATAGATCAAATAATTTTGGAAAAATAATTGATTAATTCTAATCTAGTGTTTTTTAACTATGTGTGTGCTAGTAAAAATGTTGGGTGTGAATGGCATAATAAAAAAGAATATATTCATTATATTGAATTAATTTGACACAGTGGCATACACATCCATGTGTATTCTCCTTTTCACAGGATGAAAAAAATAAAAATGTAACAGTAGTCATGGTGTGGCAATTAATCAACTGAAGACACTTAAGCATGAGGTTATAGAAAACTTTTATTATAAATTACACCATTGGCAGGTTTTCTAGCTGATATGGAAAAATCACTATGCTATGAAATTCTACTAGATACAAATGCTATGTTTGAGATCCAGACACCCAAATAGTTTGTCCTGAAAGAGGCCACTGATTTTGTCAAGAAAACCACAGGAAACTATGTGTGAAACACACACTTTCAAGGGCTTTAGTTTATCAAAGACATATTTGGTAAAAAGCTAAGCAGTTGTTACAATTTAATAATGTACCCATCTGTCTATTGTCATAAACATGATATTGGGGTGGAGAGTGGGGGTTGTCACCAAGTTATGATGATACATATTATATATTATCAAAATTCAATTAATGCTTTCTTAGGAACACACATGCAAGTAACAAATAACCATAACTTTCAAGCAAATTAAAAATAATTGTAATTTAACATGTATCTACTGACCAATCTACATTGTTTTCTACAATCAGACATCTGAGAAAATTCCATCTTGTTTTCTTTTTACTGCAAATTGAACAATCTAAAAAACATGCAAAGCTGATGAACATGATGTCCAGAATAAAAGCAAAAACATATATTAACATAATCTGTTTTGGAACTTGTTAGTATGTAATTTACAATGCAAAATTGGTCAACAAGTTCAGTATAAATTCTCCTGAATTCAAGGCAAAATCACTGATTGTGTGTTGATCCAGGTATGGAAGCAGTACTGTTAAAGCATAAGATTGTGAAGCAATGCATAATTTTATCCACTGGCTGAATAAATGATGACTTCAAATTACATATATGTGATTAATTACTTCTGTCAGATCTACATGATTATCATGCTCTGAATGATGTCAGTATATGCTTTGATACTGGCTTTAAGCCCAAAAAACTATGGTACTCATAGTCAAGACAGGTTCCACTGGTACTGATAATCATCAGCCCTAGTTAAACAGTTCACAAATAAATAGTGGAAAGTACACATGTCTCCAGATTTCCAGATCCTCAAATATTACAATTTCTGTGCACTTTTAATGTTATGTATTACCATCATGATCATACTAGGTTTTTTTCCTTTGCTTGAACAATAATGTAGCTTAACTTCTTTTATTGAGTAGTTTATTGGTAGATAATTTCGTACACAGATATTTCATCTAACATGATGATTATAATCATAACTATTTTTCAATAATAATGGTATGCACACTTCTTTATGTTGTTCTGTACAGGATTCCCCAATGGCTATATTGCATCATATAGAATTCTCATGGATGTGTATGCCACTGTACCAAATTTATTATATTCTTTATTATTATCCCATTCAGACCCAACATTTTAACAAGCACACACATAGATCTAGTTCAGAAACACTACAGTCCGTTTGACTCCAAATGAGAACGATGAATTGCAAAATAACTCGAAATCCAGAAAAGTGTATGAAACATCAATACGATACTTGACCATGAATACCCTGTACCCAACAAAATCTGAATTTTGTTTATTTTAAGACCCATGACGGATGAAGTTCTTTAAGAAACTATCATGTAATTTTGTATAGAAATGTGTACATGACACGTAGGTGGGACAAACCGTGGAAGGAACAGCGCAAGCACGGTCTGCACTTGCTACACAGTGACCGTGTTCATTCAATGACGAGATGCGCTGCTCAGCAGATGTTAAACAGTTGATGTTGAATGTGTATGATTTCTTTAGAAGTGAAGCAGAAAGAGCAAAGCCTTTTTATGCAATTAATAAATTCTTGAAACGAGCTTCAAAAGCTCTTGGTATGTCCCCTCGAACTTTAAAATGTTGTTAGTCGACGAGATACAAATAGTCAGGCCAAGGAGGTAGGGAACATGTCAAAACCACGCAAGGTTGATAAATTAGACAGTTTTCAAAGGGATCAAGTCAGACGTGCAATTGTTAAAAAAAAGAATTTTGAAGAAACACCTTGAAACTGACCATGATTTACGTGTTACAAAGTACAAACTATGGCAGCTGTTGCATACATTTGGTTACAAATACAAAAAGATAACTGGAGAAAATAGGGCTGTGTTGTGTGAACGGTCTGACATTGTTCGTCTCCGAAATCATTACCTTCGTACCATCAAGCAGAAACGTGAAGAAGGATATGAGCCCGTCTTCTTAGATGAGACATGGGTAAATGCGTCACACACAGCCAGCAGTCAGTGGGTACCCAGTGGTGACTGTAAGGAGTGGTAGAAAGTTACCAATGGGAAAGAGTGAAAGACTCATAGTTCTCCATGCTGGTTCTGCTAGTCAGGGTTTTCTCCCAGACTGTGACCTCGTCTTTAGAGCCAAGGCCAAAGACAACAGGGACTACCACACAGAAATGAACGGCAATGTATTTCTGGAGTGGGTGAAAGATAAATTAGTCCCTGCTTTGCCTACCAAGTCTCTCATTGTCATGGACAATGCACCGTATCATAGTGTGCAGGATCCAGAAAGCAAGACTCCAACCTCTAATAACCGTAAAGGAGACATGGTTACTTGGCTGCAACGGAGGAACATTACCTTTCCTTCTCGAGCAATGAAACCACAGCTCTATGAAATCATCAAAACTATGAAACCTGACCCTGTGTATAAAGTTGACAGTTACATCAAGGGTCAGGGTCACGCTGTCTTACGACTGCGACCTGCGAGTTGGTATGGGGCATCGTCAAGGGTGACGTTGGACAATCGAACACAACGTTCAAATTACGAGACGTTGAACAACTCGTAAAGGAATCCCTTGGTCAGGTAACAGTAGAAACATGGAGGCGTTGTGTGGCCGCAGTTGTTGACGAGATAGAGCCATGTTATTGGTCACGAGTTGGACTACGGCCAGCAACAGTCCAACCTATAATAGTGGCAGTCGGTTCAGGCACCAGCAGTTCCGACGACGAGATCTATGGCATGAGCGAGTCAGATTGCGACTGAAATTATCATGAGACGGCCCCTCTAACGCTCTGTCATTTCCCCTACCACAGAACGTGCAGTGCATGCGTGCTTGCGCTGTGCCTTCCACGGTTTGTCCCACCTACGTGTCATGTACACATTTCTATACAAAATTACATGATAGTTTCTTAAAGAACTTCATCCGTCATGGGTCTTAAAATAAACAAAATTCAGATTTTGTTGGGTACAGGGTATTCATGGTCAAGTATCGTATTGATGTTTCATACACTTTTCTGGATTTATTTTGCAATTCATCGTTCTCATTTGGAGTCAAACGGACTGTAGATTGAAATTAATCCAATATATGTTTCCACTATTACCGGTATTAGATATATTTATGATTAATTTCATTGTGTAAAAAGAAAACAAATGCCAAATAAATGGCTTTTCATGTGAATAAATTCAGAGGCCAAATATCAGAATCAATCAATGGCAGACCCTATCATTAAACAACATTATTACGGAAACTGGGCATTCAATAATTCCGCTAAACCACCATTTTACAATGGGAGAAAATGGGGTATAATCGGCGACATTTACTTAATCAAATTTGCTAAAATAAAGATGCCAATGGTATTTCATTGACGTGGTCGTTTAATTTCATGTATTATGTATACGATTTTGTTATAACAGTGAGCTGACACGAAATATTAACGCACATATCACTGTTGAAAATAGGGTATGTGTCATTGTTTACATTTCACCGATGTGACCACCACTTCCGAGTCCCGAAACAGCTTAAATAATGTTTTCCTTCACTAAAAATAACAACGGACGTTATTCTTGTGACATACACTTTGCAAAAGCATTCATGAAAATGCTAAGAACAAATTTTAACCACCCGTTCTAGAGTTTTTCTATAGTAAATACTTGGCGTGTCCGCCATGTTTATTCGTCTAGTGGAGGCGGACATTGTGCAGTCATTGCCTGGGTCATTGTAGTGCCAGCGCAGCATACCCAGGGAACCAGGCTGCCGCTGTTGGAAGCGAAAGAATATACATTGGTCAAGTAACAAAAATGGTGCTTTGCAAAACGAAGAGTCTCGATTGACGAGTTAAATGAGATATTTACAGTTATAACGAAATATTTTCGAGAGAATAATAAACGGAAAGAAGTGATATGAACTCCATAAATGACCAGCTGTCATTACTTTGCCCTGTCAATGTGGAACTAACGTAAATAAGTTGTGAACGGGCCAGACACTTACGATAAAGGGAGACAATTTAAGGGGAGGTAACTCTTGTGTGGCAATAGTTCTGTCAAAGTTTTATGTTCACTGCAATGAAAATATGACCCATCTCAACTTCAGAAAACTGAAGTATGAAATAAAAAACGACATCAGTTGGGGTGGTATGCAACTATAGATGCAAATACCAAAGGTCAAGTAGGGACTACTCTCAGTGTTTACAAAGTAACATGGCATCGCACTTGTCATTCAGCGATCGATTCAGAATTATCCATCGGGAATCTGGAGAAACTACTGGGGTAATTGCTATTACATTGTATTATGAAAATCAGTGTCTGTGACCTGTGCTTGTAGACCTCTGCGGCTTGGAATCTTTTCCCCAAATAAAAACAGTTGGATTTGGCCAAAGTATGTCCGAATTGTTATCTTGTTTCGTTTTGTCGTGTGTTGTGTGTACATCTGTCTGCATTTTATAAAGTTGTGACAGGACGGGTAGACTATAAACAAACGTGATATCTCATAGAGTAGGGTTAGAGTAGTTTCCTTTTGATAAAGGGCAGTTACTCTAGCAGACAGACTGATGGATTGCTGCGAGAGGCAAGTAGAAACAATTTGATGTTTAGCCTATACATATATGTTGTTACGCCACTGTATAAGAAAAAGGTTTCTTACACACCTGTGGGTGAGAGACCCATTTGTGATAACTGGTATCAAACATATGTGTGAGATCAAATTCCAGGCCAGTGATTGGCTACTCCATGGTGATGACCTGAGGTCAGATGATGACGGACTACTTTCCAGATCGTAAGTCATTGATAAATTGCTTGTGCTTCAGTCAAATGTCCACCTACGTCTGTGTTGAACATAATGGTTTTAGACAAGCTCCTCGCAGCGATAGCCAGTTCGCGGAGCTCTCTATATTATCGCTGCCACCAGTCAAATCTCCCCACTGTGATAGGTGGCCCCAACCATGCTTGGAGTTGAACTCGCAACCGAATGACCGTTATGTTTAAAAATAAATGATGACTGTTGTGTAGGGTTGCGACCGGGTACGAAAACTGAACTTGAGTACCTGGCAGACAATACCCAAACCGGACTCGAATACCCGTAGTTCAATGTTGTCCCACTTGTTTGTAATGCTTCAAACATCTATTGATCTATTCTAAGGTATTATGTTTTTTATTAAATGCCTGCATGGCTTACCTAAAACATTTGAACGTTTGTCCGCTTTGTCGTCCATTTTGAAGTGACTTACGAGTTATGAAGGGCGATTAGAGTTATC
Source organism: Haliotis rufescens (assembly GCF_023055435.1). Lineage (NCBI taxonomy): Eukaryota > Metazoa > Mollusca > Gastropoda > Lepetellida > Haliotidae > Haliotis > Haliotis rufescens. The sequence continues at coordinate 19,947,901 of NW_025964361.1, forward strand.
TCCCCTGAACGGGTACTCGAGTCCTGAAAATTGGACTCGAGTCCTAAGCTACCCGACCCATTTTAGGGTACTCGAGTACCCGTCGCAACCCTACTGTTGTGACGCCGAATACACTTACACTTCTTTGTCAATTTGAATTTCTATTTCATTAAAACTATCATATTATTGATATAGTAAGTTTATCATCCAAAACTGGCTCCCACAGGAGATATCGCTTGGATGAGATCAAGCAATAACTACACTGTAGATATCTCTTCAATGAAATTACAACACAATGCTTTGAAGACCATTGTGACGTCACTGGTTACCATGACGTCACAATCCAATGATAACCAGTGACGTCACAATGGTCTTCAAAGCATTGTGATGTAATTTCATTGCAGCGATATCTACAGTGTAGATGTTGCTTGATCTCATCCAAGCCATATCTCCTGTGGGAGCCAGTTTTGGATGATAAAAATGCCTACATTCCAGGAAATCTTGCAATGATTATAGTAAATGTTTGCACAGAATATTGAATAATGACATTATATGATAGAGAGGTTATCATGCTTGCTTGTTTTTGGGTGGTTAATATACTGTATTAGGAATAAACACTATGTATTTAGCTCACCAAGGCTTACTAAATACAATGTTTATTCCTAATACAGGATTTTTACCATCCCCAAGCACACTTGTGTAATAACCATTATAGACACTGCTGGGGGGCACGGGTGGCCATGTCGTCGTGCAGAGTTACGTCCCTCGGGCACACCAGAAACCTAAGATTGTGGGTTTGAATCCTGGTTTGCCCCAATAATGTTTCTAGGTTTGTCAGCACCATACCTGTGCTTGTGGGTTTTACTGAAGTGGTAAAAGTCTGAGACCTGCTTCACTTCGGGCTTTCCTCCCACACCGCAATACTGTTAAAAGCGGCATTAAATCCATTTCACTCACTATAGACACTGCTGACAAGTTATATTATTGACATCAAGTAATCTAGAATATATACTCTAACCTAGCTATTGCCAACTGTATGTGTAAGGGGCCGACAATGAGAATGTATGTTGTTACTGGTGAGGGGGAAAATACAGGGACACCAGCACTCAATTCTTCACCAGAAGTCTACTCCCCACGTAAGAGTTAGAATTTGAATCGACAAAGAAATTGTACCAAAGTAATGAAGCAATGCAATGATTAAATAATACACATCTCCATATAATTTATCACTTGTTTATTCAAAAGATACCTTGTTTGAAGAGGGTATCAATTCAGACAAAATTCACTGACCATACACCATACGTTTCTACTAAACTCTCCATAGCCTTGCACAGTAAGCTACCCAAGGTTGGAAACTTTGCTGTCATGTTAATTGGTGCAAGTAAATCTTCAACGTGTGAATAGAGAGGTAATCATCACATTACTCAAGTACTATTATATTCGTAGATTAGTTAATTTGTTGCCTGTCAATAATCAGTGAACAACTCACATCAGTCGTGTATGGTGCCCCACAATCAGCCTGGTCCTTCCTTGTAACCGCCTATTCCTGATTCACCTGTTATGAATAGCATTGGGTATTGGGGACCTATTCTGCCTCAGAACCCCCGAGGGGTTCATATCTAAAGATACATGTTTCCACTTCCAGGAATGTGCCCAAACACTGCTCAGTGCCAAGCATCACCCTCACTGGCAGAAGCGCATACTCCCGCTCATGTAGCAAGAGACGGGCCGTACTTCAGCTACAAGGACATTGTTAACAAGATACCAAACACACAATTAAACTGGAATTTGCCAGACATCCGTGATCAGCGAGGACAGGCTGCACGATCCCATCTTCGGGTCAGACCAGCATCAAAACAGCTACCGGTAACAGTAATCAGTGAGTAAAGCTCAAATAGGCAAATGTTCTGGGCAGTAAGTCCACATATATGTAGGGGGCCACTTTCATGCCACCTTAATTAGCAATCAGTTTATCCTCATGCAATTTGAATACATGTATGTCATTTTGCTTACTCTTGATGTTTAGAAATCCTTTGAAAAAATTCAGTTATGTACACACATTTGAGAAATAGACTGTAACATCAATCAAATGACAGGTATAACTCCTGTGACAAGGTTGATGAAACTTGTGACACACAGGAAAAAGGAGCATCTCAACACAAGCGTCATCATCCCCACTGGAGTGCCCGGAGTCTCTATGGGATGATGACAGATGCACCTACACTGTTATTTTATTTAAAAAAACATGATCTTTTACGGGTACTCATGGGTTAATTCACTAATTCCAGCATAAGAGGCATGTACAAACTGCTTGATGTCAGACAGTTTAAATGAATGAATCTTTTTCAGTTTCCCTCGAATACATATACCGGACCTATCAATCAAAACTGGCGCATGCATCAGTTTGAGCCAATCAGAAGGCCGGCATGCTTTGCACATTTATCAAACTTACTTCCAGGATCAAACGATGCCTGTGAAGTGATGTGCGTACAGTTTGTGCAATTCTTACTCGGTATCCATTACGTATCCCTTGGGTTAGACTTATACCTTTTCCCAATCCAATACTTCCTGGAGAAAAGAGTTTGGTCACAATTACTGCTTCATAATCATTAACAGTTAAGATATCAATAAGTAAAATGATTGATAAAACTTTGAACTTAAGAGATATTCTTTGAACCTAATTTTTACTTACGACCATTCTTTGAATCCTATTAAAAATGTAATTTTAATTTGTGTTGTATTTATATTTCAATACAGGTAAAGTATTTTGAGGGACAGTAGTGCCTCGGTTCAGATAGTTCTGCCATCCCAGGTTTCCTTTTCTGGAAGATGGATGTTTTAGCCATAACCATGGCAACTGCAGCTGCTGGCTAGTGGCTTTGAACCACTGTTGTGGTAGACTTGTCACAGACATATATACTGGCAGCTCATAAGTCCAATATTCTTCAAGTGTGACCAAGGAGGCAGATTGGGAAACCAATCATGTTTTGTTCAAATGGAGATTTTTTAATATTATCATTTTCTTACATTCAGGGGTATTTCAACACTGCATGAATCCACTACTGTAAAACTAAGCCACAATTAGGCCTCATCATCTTTACAGGCTCTGTTACCTGTGAAGTACATGTCATATTTTAAACCCCAAAAACATTTTTTTAAACTTTTTTGAACATAAAGTTGGACATTTTATTGACATTTGGGGCTGAATGTCAACCTCTGAGCCAGTTTAGATACATCACTGGTGACATGGTATAAACAAGCCTGGTCATAACCTAGAAATTAACCAGCAATTTACACTAGAGGAACTACTCCATGCACTAAATAATAGAAAAAAAAACAGCCCCCAGACTAGACCTAACCTCATACCTAATAATTAAACAGCTACCCAAAAATCTTATGGAATCACTACTAAAACTCTACAATCTCTTACAGACCAATCTCCCTTACCTCAAACTTATGTAAAATCATGTAGGCAATGGTTAAAAATAGACTCCAATACTATCTAGACCAAATCAATATAATAAACCAGGATCAAAGAGGATTCACCCCAGGCCGCTCAACCTCAGGCAACCTCACTCGAGTAAAACAAAACATCAAAACGGGCCAACTAAACCGACAATAGACAGTAGGCATATATCTAGACTTCTCTAAAGCTTTCGAAGGTATGGCATAACAGGCTAATACAAAAACTAAAAAAGCAGAACTTAAAGGCCAAATAATAAACTATATCCAAGACTTCCTAACTAATCGCAAAATAACTGTTGGTGTCGACCAAACGCTATCGGACCAGTGTCCCTTAGAAAATGGCACACCCCAAGGTAGCATTCTAAGCCCAACGCTCTTCAACATTATGACCAATGACCTATTCGAGGGAAATCTCCAATAAAATTCAAACTTCCAGATACGTGGATGATGGAGCCCTCTGGATCCACACCAGAAGCATAAATATGGCCAAAAAATTACTGCAGAATGCATTAAATAAAATTCAAATATGGGCAAATATATGGGGTTTCTCACTAAATGCCGAAAAAACTACAGGGATAGTATTCAAACACAGAAATATGCGTGCAATGACCCCCAAATTACAACTAAACAAAAAAAACATAGAGTTCAAAAAGAAACCAAATTTCTTGGACTAATCTTTGATGAACACTTCACCTTGGGTGCTCACAATAAAAATCTAACAAACAGATGCACTAAAGACCTAATGATGCCAAATATACAACACCTTAAACTCCTCATTAAGCGATAAACAAAACTCTATTCAATATCAAGCACTTAAGATATTACATGCACTCAGCAAGGCACACCGCGCATATCACTGCAAGCACTAACAGGTGAAATACCCCTGGATCTACACTGAGAACACCTAACAATAAATTACTTGGCTTCAACCCAACAAAACCCACAAATCCAACAATTCCTTAAAACCAACATAAACCCCAGACACCAAGCTAAAGCTCGAAAAAAACCTCAATTAATACCAATCTCTCAACACATAATAAATTACCTAAAAATACACAACCAAAATAATTAAAAACTAAACACAGCACCAAATAACACCTTCATACCCAAACTCCAAACCCCAAAATCGACAAATCTCTCCACCAGACTAAATATAAAGAAACTGATCCAAATACCCCTCAATCCACCACACTAGCATACATTCACAAAATATGACCAAATTAGTGCCACATTTACACAGACGGGTCCTCTGACCCGGGCTCAAAACGCACAGGATCGGCATCCATATCAATAAACCCAAAAAAGAAACAAAATCCTAAAGGCTCCCAAATAATCAATCAATTTTCACAGCTGAATTAATGGGGATAGTAACAGCCCTGCACAGTGCTCAAATAAATAGACACCAAAAAAACTTAATCCTTTCTGACTCATTAAGTGGGCTCCAGGCCATAAAAAACAAAAACACAAAAAACACCCAAAACTAATACAACAGATAATTTAAAGCACCAACAATAAAAAACAAAAACACAAAAAACACCCAAAACTAATGCAACAGATAATTTAAAGTGCCAACAATCTGGATTGACTGAATGAATTACAAACCTTTAAAGCACAAGGCATCTATCTAATCCAAAAAGGCCAACTGGGCCCTAAAATTCTAAACCTATAAAACACGCAAACTCACAGAAACTCCATTTAGTCCCCCCCCCCCCTCAGCTAATCAGCTAAGATATAACCTCCCCCCAGAGACCTATCCCTAACCAAAATCAAGTTCTGCCAGCTGCTACATCATAGTGATAAGCAAGTGGTTGTGCCACCTAACATCAAAAACAAAAATGTCAGATCTGCATTAGAATGGGTTTTGTAAGGCCTAATCTTTTTGTTGAGTTGAACCGTGGAGCTGATTGCATGGCAAGGAACCCTGCTTAGTGACTGAAACTCTTGTATCTGTTCCTTTAGGTTGCTCATGGAGGAACCTTGTTTAGTATCAGAAACTCTTGTCTCAGTTCCTTTAGGTTGCTTATGAAGGAACCTGGTATAGTTTCAGAAACTCTTGTATCTGTTCCTTTAGGTTGCTTATGAAGCAACCTGGTATAGTATCAGAAACTCTTGTATCTGTTCCTTCAGGTTGCTTATGGAGGAACCTGGCATAGTTTCAGAAACTCTTGTATCTGTTCCTTTAGGTTGCTCATGGAGGAACCTTGTATAGTATCAGAAACTCTTGTATCTGTTCCTTTAGGTTCCATATGAAGAAACCTGGCATGGCTTCAGAAACTCTTGTATCTGTTCCTTTAGGTTGCTTATGAAGGAAGCTGGCATAGTTTCAGAAACTCTTGTATCTGTTCCTTTAGGTTGCTATGGAGGAACCTTGTATAGTATCAGAAACTTTTGTATCTGTTCCTTTAGGTTGCTTATGAAGGAACGTGGCATAGCTTCAGAAACTCTTGTATCTGTTCCTTTAGGTTGCTTATGAAGGAACCTGGCATAGCTTCAGAAACTCTTGTATCTGTTCCTTTAGGTTGCTATGGAGAAACCTTGCTTAGTGACTGAAACTCTTGTACCTGTCCGTTTAGGTTGCTAATAGAGGAACCTTGCATAGTTTCAGAAACTCTTGTATCTGTCCCTTTAGGTTGCTTATGAAGGAACGTGGCATAGCTTCAAAAACTCTTGTATCTGTTCCTTTAGGTTGCTCATGGAGGAACCTTGTATAGTATCAGAAACTCTTGTATCTGTTCCTTTAGGTTGCTTATGAAGGAACCTGGCATAGCTTCAGAAACTCTTGTATCTGTTCCTTTAGGTTGCTTATGAAGGAACCTTATATAGTATCAGAAACTCTTGTATCTGTTCCTTTAGGTTGCTTATGGAGGAACCTGGCATAGTTTCAGAAACTCTTGTATCTGTTCCTTTAGGTTGCTTATGAAGGAACCTGGCATAGTTTCAGAAACTCTTGTATCTGTTCCTTTAGGTTGCTCATGGAGGAACCTTGTATAGTATCAGAAACTCTTGTATCTGTTCCTTTAGGTTCCTTATAAAGAAACCTGGCATAGCTTCAGAAACTCTTGTATCTGTTCCTTTAGGTTGCTTATGAAGGAACCTGGCATAGCTTCAGAAACTCTTGTATCTGTTCCTTTAGGTTGCTATGGAGAAACCTTGCTTAGTGACTGAAACTCTTGTACCTGTCCGTTTAGGTTGCTAATAGAGGAACCTTGCATAGTTTCAGAAACTCTTGTATCTGTCCCTTTAGGTTGCTTATGAAGGAACGTGGCATAGCTTCAAAAACTCTTGTATCTGTTCCTTTAGGTTGCTCATGGAGGAACCTTGTATAGTATCAGAAACTCTTGTATCTGTTCCTTTAGGTTGCTTATGAAGGAACCTGGCATAGCTTCAGAAACTCTTGTATCTGTTCCTTTAGGTTGCTTATGAAGGAACCTTATATAGTATCAGAAACTCTTGTATCTGTTCCTTTAGGTTGCTTATGGAGGAACCTGGCATAGTTTCAGAAACTCTTGTATCTGTTCCTTTAGGTTGCTTATGAAGGAACCTGGCATAGTTTCAGAAACTCTTGTATCTGTTCCTTTAGGTTGCTCATGGAGGAACCTTGTATAGTATCAGAAACTCTTGTATCTGTTCCTTTAGGTTCCTTATAAAGAAACCTGGCATAGCTTCAGAAACTCTTGTATCTGTTCCTTTAGGTTGCTTATGAAGGAAGCTGGCATAGTTTCAGAAACTCTTGAATCTGTTCCTTTAGGTTGCTATGGAGGAACCTTGTATAGTATCAGAAACTTTTGTATCTGTTCCTTTAGGTTGCTAATGAAGGAACCTGGCATAGCTTCAGAAACTCTTGTATCTGTTCCTTTAGGTTGCTATGGAGAAACTTTGCTTAGTGACTGAAACTCTTGTACCTGTCCGTTTAGGTTGCTAATGGAGGAACCTGGCATAGTTTCAGAAACTCTTGTATCTGTCCCTTTAGGTTGCTTATGAAGGAACATGGCATAGCTTCAAAAACTCTTGTATCTGTTCCTTTAGGTTCCTTATTAAGAAACCTGGCATAGCTTCAGAAACTCTTGTATCTGTTCCTTTAGGTTGCTTATGAAGGAAGCTGGCATAGTTTCAGAAACTCTTGTTTCTGTTCCTTTCGGTTGCTATGGAGGAACCTTGTATAGTATCAGAAACTTTTGTATCTGTTCCTTTAGGTTGCTTATGAAGGAACCTGGCATAGCTTCAGAAACTCTTGTATCTGTTCCTTTAGGTTGCTATGGAGAAACCTTGCTTAGTGACTGAAACTCTTGTACCTGTCCGTTTAGGTTGCTAATGGAGGAACCTGGCATAGTTTCAGAAACTCTTATATCTGTCCCTTTAGGTTGCTTATGAAGGAACGTGGCATAGCTTCAAAAACTCTTGTATCTGTTCCTTTAGTTAGCTTATGGAGGAACCTTGTATAGTATCAGAAACTCTTGTATCTGTTCCTTTAGGTTGCTTATGAAGGGACCTGGCATAGTTTCAGAAACTCTTGTATCTGTTCCTTTAGGTTGCTTATGAAGCAACTTGGCATTGCTTCAGAAACTCTTGTATCTGTTCCTTTAGGTTGCCATGGAGGAACCTTGTATAGTTTCAGAAACTTTTGTATCTGTTCCTTTAGGTTGCTTATGAAGGAACCTGGCATAGCTTCAGAAACTCTTGTATCTGTTCCTTTCGGTTGCTATGGAGAAACCTTGCTTAGTGACTGAAACTCTTGTACCTGTCCGTTTAGGTTGCTAATGGAGGAACCTGGCATAGTTTCAGAAACTCTTATATCTGTCCCTTTAGGTTGCTTATGAAGGAACGTGGCATAGCTTCAAAAACTCTTGTATCTGTTCCTTTAGTTAGCTTATGGAGGAACCTTGTATAGTATCAGAAACTCTTGTATCTGTTCCTTTAGGTTGCTTATGAAGGGACCTGGCATAGTTTCAGAAACTCTTGTATCTGTTCTTTTAGGTTTCTTATGAAGAACCTGGCATAGTGACTGAAACTCTTGTACCTGTCCGTTTAGGTTGCTAATGGAGGAACCTGGCATGGCTTCAGAAACTCTTGTATCTCTTCCTTTAGGTTGCTATGGAGGAACCTTGTATAGTTTCAGAAACTCTTGTATCTGTTCCTTTAGGTTGCTTTGGAGGAACCTTGTATAGTTTCAGAAACTCTTGTATCTGTTCCTTTAGGTTGCTTATGAAGAACCTGGCATAGTTTCAGAAACTCTTGTATCTGTTCCTTAAGGTTGCTTATGAAGGAACCTGGCATAGTTTCAGAAACTCTTGTATCTGTTCCTTTAGGTTGCTTATGAAGCAACCTGGCATAGTTTCAGAAACTCTTGTATCTGTTCCTTTAGGTTGCTTATGAAGGAACCTGGCATAGCTTCAGAAACTCTTGTATCTGTTCCTTTAGGTTGCTATGGAGGAACCTTGTATAGTTTCAGAAACTCTTGTATCTGTTCCTTTAGGTTGCTTATGAAGCAACATGGCATAGTTTCAGAAACTCTTGTATCTGTTCCTTTAGGTTGCTTATGAAGAACCTGGCATAGTGACTGAAACTCTTGTACCTGTCCGTTTAGGTTGCTAATGGAGGAACCTGGCATAGCTTCAGAAACTCTTGTATCTGTTCCTTTAGGTTGCTATGGAGGAACCTTGTATAGTTTCAGAAACTCTTGTATCTGTTCCTTTAGGTTGCTTATGAAGAACCTGGCATAGTTTCAGAAACTCTTGTATCTGTTCCTTCAGGTTGCTTATGAAGGAACCTTGCTTAGTGACTGAAACTCTTGTACCTGTCCGTTTAGGTTGCAAATGGAGGAACCTGGCATGGCTTCAGAAACTCTTGTATCTGTTCCTTTAGGTTGCTATGGAGGAACCTTGTATAGTTTCAGAAACTCTTGTATCTGTTCCTTTTGGTTGCTATGGAGGAACCTTGTATAGCTTCAGAAACTCTTGTATCTGTTCCTTTAGGTTGCTATGGAGGAACCTTGTATAGTTTCAGAAACTCTTGTATCTGTTCCTTTAGGTTGCTTATGAAGAACCTGGCATAGTTTCAGAAACTCTTGTATCTGTTCCTTTAGGTTGCTTATGAAGCAACCTGGCATAGTTTCAGAAACTCTTGTATCTGTTCCTTTAGGTTGCTCATGAAGGAAGCTGGCATAGTTTCAGAAACTCTTGTATCTGTTCCTTCAGGTTGCTTATGAAGGAACCTTGCTTAGTGACTGAAACTCTTGTACCTGTCCGTTTAGGTTGCGAATGGAGGAACCTGGCATGGCTTCAGAAACTCTTGTATCTCTTCCTTTAGGTTGCTATGGAGGAACCTGGCATAGCTTCAGAAACTCTTGTATCTGTTCCTTTAGGTTGCTATGGAGGAACCTTGTATAGTTACAGAAACTCTTGTATCTGTTCCTTTAGGTTCTATGGAGGAAACTTGTATAGTTTCAGAAACTCTTGTTTCTGTTCCTTTAGGTTGCTCATGAAGGAAGCTGGCATAGCTTCAGAAACTCTTGTATCTGTTCCTCTAGGTTGCTATCGAGGAACCTTGTATAGTATCAGAAACTCTTGTATCTGTTCCTTCAGGTTTCTCATGGAGGAACCTTGTATACAAGAGGATGCATTATATTATTGTGACCTATCTAATGGCAGTCACATATCATCTGTAGAAGGATACTGAGGTGACCCTATTGGTGTACTAGTATTTGAGAACCCATTCATTGATGATTGCAGGTCATCATCCTGATTAATGTGATGGAACCCATTTCAACAACTGGAACTGGAAGTGTATATGTGACAATTGTGTTCAGGATCTCTTCTCAGATCTTCCATTCATACACTTGACTGCTGGACCTATAAATAAAAGTGAGAAAAACTTTCCTTAATCAGCAGAAATCTCCGCTAAAATCAGAGTCCATTGTATGATTCCTTCCAAACCATATGCATGTGTTAATGAATCACAAAAATTGATCATATGCTGCCCCACCAGTGTCACCCATCACAAACACATGCAAAGACAAGTCAACTGTTCCCCTGAAAAATCACAACAACATATCTTATCAAAGTCAAAATAGGGAATTGCATCGGACATTCACTTTTGTAATTGATGCTTCAAATTTGCATGTCCTCCATATCTATCCTAAAACGTTTTAAAGCTTTACACTTTTTTACTTGCTTTACAGATCTTTTACATGAAAATACCTATGGTTTTACGTCGATGTTTGCAATACTCCAGCAGTATCACATCTAGAATTAGGCTTCACTAATTGTACCCATGTGGGAAATGGAACCCGGTGTAAAGTCTGAAAGTATACCCCCCCCCCCCCCCCCTTCAAAGTATACCCGGGTAGATTCTGGGGCCTTCCAGAATCTATCCCGGGGTAGATTTTGGGAGCTCCCAGAATCTACCCCCCTTTCCCAGAATCAACCCCCGGGGGTATACTCTGGGAGTTCCCAGAATCTACCTCGAGGTATAACCTGGGAGCTCCCAGAATCTACCTCTGGCTATAACTATAATCTAGGAGCTCCAAGAATCTACTGCTGCCCTGTTTGATTTAAACATTTTTATTTCATGAATGTACATGAAGTTTTCTTTTGGGGTATGCATCTAACTCAGTCTTGATCTCTCCTGGTCAATTGCTGTAACAACATTGTCATCTGATTAAGTTAACATAAATGCCTTTTTAGTACACATCTAATTAGTTTTAAAACATGCATATCCTGTTATTTAAATTGAGAAGACAAAGGTAGGAGCACCAGTTTTTCCAAACAGTAATCATAATTAAAGAAATCTCACATGTGAGATGAGAATGTGACTCATTTGAACAGGTTATACACATGTATATATATAAATGCAAAGGTACAGATTTTATCCACTTTGAATTATGGATGATCTAGTTTATGACGACGTCTTGAGGTACCTGACCAAATCTGACCACAGCTATCCAGAAGAGATCTACAAGCTCAAGGGTGATCTTCCTACCAATGCCAAGTCCAAGTTCAGACAAGTTGCCAAGCCTTACACTGCACAGAATGGAACCTTGTTCCACCACGCTAAGGAAGTGTTGCCACAGCAAAGACTTAAGGGAGTACTGGAGGCCTGTCATGACAACCCAACCACTGGTGGTCACTTCGCTACAGAGAGGACCTATCAGAAAATTTTACTGGAAAGGTAATTACTTTCAGAAATATGTCAGACCTATTTTTCAATATTTTTAAATGCATCGGAATTCCATATATCCTAAATATGATTAAGTTAAACCCAAGTATTTTCTAGAGCTCCACCTATAATCTACCCTGAATTATGTATCAGAGGTGGTCCCATAATCAAAACAGGCCTGTTCTGGTCAGCTGAAATGGAATAAATTAAATTGGATTTAGATGTTATTGTGTGTGCTTGTGTGATTGTGCATGTGACCATATATTCTTGCATCATTTTAGATTTGTTGATTTTTGTCTGAGAATAAAATATGTGTCCCTTTTTCAGGAATGAAGAAAGACATTGAGGCCTGTGAGACATGTGTGAAGTTCAATCCTAAAATAACGGATGCCCCACCACTCCACTCCATGCCTGTGCCAGAAGAAGTTTGGAGCCAGATCAGTATAGGCTTGATGGGACCATTTCAGATGACACAACGAGGGAATCGCTACATTGTTGCTGTCACCGATCACTTCTCCAAGTGGACTGAAGCAGTATCCTGATAAGTCTGCAGATTCTGTGGCTGACTTCCTGTACAAGACAGTGTACAGACTTGGCTGCTTTGACATTTTGATCAGTGATCAAGGTAGAGAATTCATCAACACTATAATTGACAATCTTATGACCAAGCTGGTCAGTTCACCATACCATCCCCAGACCAATGGTCAAGGAGAGCGAGACAACAGGACCCTTAAGAATGCCCTCTCAAAGCTTGTCAACGACCGTGGAGACAACTGGGATGTTTTATACCTGGAGTTCTGTTTGCCCACCTTACATCTGTACATGCATCAACCAAGATGACACCATTTGAATGCATGTACATCAGAAAGGCAAAACTACCGATGGACATTAAGGACTCTCCAAAGCAAAAAGAAGATGTGATCAGTGATGATTTTCTCCAAGCCAGGCAGAACCTGCCACAAAACATCACATCAAAAGTCAGCAACAATATTACAAAGGCCAAGAAGATTCAGAAGGAACAACATGACAAGCTACACGACAGTCATCGTGAGTTGGAGCTAGGGACAAGCATCTACCTGAAGAATTGACGTCGAATCAACAGAATTGGAGCTAAGCTTGAGCCAAGGTTCCTTGGACCATATGAAGTTCATCAAGTGCTTGGCAAGGGACATGTTAAGTTGAAGAGTTTGAAGAGTGGCCAAGGGCTTCGCAACGCATACGATGGATCAAATTTGAAAAGACACACTCCACATGACGTCTTCCCCACCAACCATACCAGTCCTGCTAGTTGCTCCAGCTACACCAGGCCTACCACCAGATCTACCAAGACTACCAGTTCAACCAGTCCTAGCTGTCGCACCAGCCACACCAGTTCAAAAAGCTGTCAGCCCTACTGTACCACACCACACCACGTTTATGAGTTCTACCAGCCGTACCAGTCCCATCAAGTCCAAGAACCCCAGCACCACAACCAGCAACACCCCCAAGAGGCCACATTACAGCTTCCAGCCATTGGCCATTCAAAGAAGAAGAGAACTTTCTAAACAGTTACATTTACCTTCATTTAAGTCTGTTTATTTTGGAAGAGAGAAAGAATTTGAGGCACCAAAAAGACAACACAAGACCCAGGGGGATGGCAACTGCTTCTTCCGTGCCATTAGTTATTTCCTAACTGGTCAGGAGACGTCACACTTATGCCTGAGAGATGCTGTTGTACAACACATGAGTGAGAAAGGGGAAAAGCTGGAAAACTACCTTCAGCAGAATGTGACTAAATACTTAAAATCATCAAGAATGGCAGAAAATGGTGTCTGGGCAACGGCTGCAGAGATTATGGCCACTGCTTCTCTTCTTCAAACTGACATTGTTGTCTATACGCATTATGGAAAGGAGATGAAATGGCTATGCTACCCAGCATCATTCACACTTGAGAAACTGCCCATTGGTGCAGTGTATCTGACCAACCTCCATGAACACTTTGACGTTGTAATAAATGTCCAGTGACATTGAAATAATTCAAGGAATCAATGGATATTGGTTTCAGAATAAATTGTTCTCACATTTTATGTTAGTTTTCTCTATTTGTTATTGATAATAATATAAAAACTCTGACTAAGACAATGACAATTGCTTTGGGAAATTTATTACACCCATCTGACTATATTTAGAAGAATAAGAATGTAAATGGACAAATAATTAGATGGTTTTAATGATGTGATGTCTTCTATAGTCAGAATATATTCTTTATACTGTGATACATGCCTCCCCAAACAAAGGTACTTACAGACACAAGTGCATACTTATAATTGGTTTCAAAATGATTTTATATGCAATCAAAAGTAGGTAGGTCTATTCACAAAGCATATTAAAGCTTATTCAATAGCATAAGTGTAAGACATTTCCTCACACAATTCTCAACACCAACTTTCGAACTTACAAACTGATGATGACTACAATGAGTTAAAGTCAATGTGATTTGTAAGATATTTTTTTATTAGTTTAAACAATATTTATTCCTTCTTTGCATGTATAAAACAACATTTTGAATTTTTGGATTTGATAACAATTTATTACCGGTAATATCTACACCAGGATAGATTCTGGGAACTCCCAGATTATACCCCCTGGGGGTAGATTCTGGGATATGAATGTTTTAAAACTACATGTTACGATGTTACGAAAGCGCGATTACGAAATGAATGACCGCCGTGTTGTGACAGCAACTACATGTGTGACAGTTTAGCCTTAAATTGGATTGCCCACTAATTAAGAATATAAACTTCGCTTGTGGTTCTCTTTTATTGCATGCATGCGCTTCTAAGATCAAAGGATGTATAGTGTGAAAAGTTAACTAGTAGAACAATCGTATTTCCGGGACCTGCCGCGGATGTTTTCAAACAGATTATTAGAACTCCATTCAGCTATAAACCGTTGATTATGCAATGAGAAGCGTTATGTGCAAATAAACAACGAACAACAATACAATCATGTCTGTGTAAAACTCTCAGTATTAAAAGTGTACATAAATTTTGGGAGCCATACGTTACCGCGCGTAATAACCGAAGTAGCGCTTTATCGAAGAGCGCAATAGCGAGCGATCACTGTAATAAGATGTGTACTGAATAGGCATTTATGTTAACTTAATCAGATGACAATGTTGTTACAGCAATTGACCAGGAGAGATCAAGACTGAGTTGGATGTATCCCCAAAAAGAAAACTTCAAGTACATTCATGAAATAAAAATGCTTTAATCAAACAGGGCAGCAGTAGATTCTTGGAGCTCCTAGATTATAGCTATAATCCGGGGTAGATTCTGGGAGGAGCTCCCAGATTATACCCCGGGGTAGATTCTGGGAACTCCCAGATTATACTCTGAAGGAGGGTATACTCTGAAGGGGGTAGATTTTGGCACCTTACACCGGGCGTTGAACAACTTGGCTCACATCCTCCCCATCTCTAATAGCATGCATTCAGTGAATAAGGGATAGAGGGAAAACAAGAGTTTACATGACAGGTGTACAATGATTGCATGTTGATATCAATTGTCATTAAATGCTAGATATTAGTTTCTTACATGTGTCAGCATAGCATATATTTGAAATGATTATGATATATACTAAGAATTTTTTTAACTATGCTTCACCTAAAGTGGTGTAAATGTTGTTATTGAAAGTAACAACATAATATTTGGTCAATCATCTGATCAGTGTTTTATCATAACAAATTCATTGACAAAACCCCTACCTGGTAACAGGAGACAGAGAGACACACACTAAAAAAGAGTTGGTGAAAAAGATAATATTGTGTTTTGATGACGAATAAAATGTCTGGCAATTTCATTTGCGCCATAATGACATCATGTAGACATTGATTTTCAGCAAGCTGTGGCATTGTGTAAACATTATTTACAATTAACTGAGCACCTGATAGCTAAACGCATTAAAAAACATGTGCTGTTTACATTAAACATTATGTTCCCACTGAACATGCAAACATACAAATTGTGCAACGTGCATTAACCTGCACGTGCAAATTGTGAATCACGACCTTAAAAGTCACTGAAATGTCTTCATGAATTTGTTTTGAAAGATGCATTATTTAATTTCATAATAAAATTAATTTTTATTGTACTTTTTATGAAGCATGGTTACTTTTTTCCGTCAATATATATTGTCAGAGGCAATATCAATACTTCAGTGTGTGCCAATAAGTTTTGATTCTACAAGTCCAAACCGGTCAAGAGATATCATTTCCAGTTCTTTTTACTGTTAATATATAGACATTTATTTGCCAGATCGATTATCATCAAAAGAAATTATACATGCCCTCCTAGTCTTCGGTTAGCTGAGTGGCTAGTATCCAGACACCACAAAATACTCATTTGTAAACTACCCTTTTAAACACTTATTTTCCATATTCCTTATTGTTACAAGCTCACTTTTGACTCATGTGATATAACAACTTACTGGTAAATTATTTTTAAAATTTAGAATTTGCATTTTAAGCCCAAAGCAAACATTTTCCTTCTTTTTCAGTCATTACTTTAGACATTACCTTGTTCAATCTCTTTCTTAGGGACATAGTCAATACATTGCAGGAACCTATAGTCTGGAAGTTGATTTAAGGTACCGACGTTTACTACAGTATCTGAAAAACTATTGGACCTGCTCCAGTCAAAGTTGGTATGAGATTATTAAACAGTCATACATAACTGGATATTACATTTAAAGACAATCGGTACATGAATAAAAAATCTGTGTGTTTAGCTATCACTATATTTCATCAACAACCAGACCTGTTCGTCACGGGTGAACGAGCATTCATTGTAACAGCCATCTGCATAATGCTACCCCTGCGTCAAAGGGCCATATGACACGGTTAAACCAATCAACTCAACTCGAAAGGTTGCACGAGAATCACGCATGCACGAATACGGTGTTAGCGTTGGGCTTCTCAAGCAGTTATTTAATCATATTTATCCAATTATTTTTCATTCTTTTTCTGGTCAGTGTTATTGACTTGAATGTATCATTCCTTGCCACATTATTATATTTCATGCATCATGTTATTAGGTGTAATATATCATACGTAATTATTCATTTAGACAAATCATTGCTTTATGGTTTCAAAGAAAATATTTTAATATTTTCGTAGATGATTCGAGACTTTCGGGGCTGTTTCGGGTGAAAGATAATCAAATTCTGAGCCAAGAATTGCACAAAGTGGACAAGATCCGATTATGACATGTACTACAAAGCACTTACCTGAAATTCGTAGACGATTCCTAGAAATTCTTTGATAAACAAATTATTTCTCACGAATCCCATGAACTACAAGAATGTTTGGAAATCAAATAAGATATATTTAAGATTCTTAAGAAATGATTAAGAATATGTACGAATATGTAAGAATTCATATTCGTGGTAATTCAAGCTATTACATGTCGTAGTGAAACAGGGGTATATGTATTGCACTATTCTTGGTCCCACGAAATGCTCTCGTCGTCAGATTCGGAGTCTGTGCTGTCACCTAAATGAACAACAACAGGCTGGACAGTATCTGGTCTTGTTTCCAATGCTCTTCCTCAACTTTGATAACATGTTGGACACAGTTTGCCCAATGTACATCTGTAATTCTCCCATCCCCTTCAAGACAATCTGCTTGACGTCGGCAAGCTTGAAGGTCTTATTTTGCCGTGCGACCATATTTTTCAAATCACCCCAGATTAGTTCGATGGAATTCAAGTCACAATGGTAAGGAGGAAGTCTAAGCACTTTGTGACCATGTTCTCTCAACATGTTGTCAATCAAATAAGATTGCGGGGGTTTGTTCTGAAGAACCAGTTGGTAGTGGTCAGTTTTTTTGGCTTTCGTGGGCCGAGCAATGCGGTTGTTGTCCAACCACTGATATATCTCACCTTTGGTGGAATTTGAGGTTGGACAACAGTTAATAGGATCTCGACAACTGTGATAGGGAGCATTGTCCATAACCACCAAGGATTTATCAGGCAGTGCTAAAGTACTCACGGAAATGAAAAAAACCCTGTTTTTCTCAATTTAAAAATCGACACAAAGTGTTACGTCGCTGTAAATACGAAATAACAAAACAACTCGAAAAGTACTAGTCTGGATTTGCTAGTTTGATCTCAGTGAACAATACAAAATGTACTTTACAGGAGGTAATTTGTCGTCACTTTCAACATTCAAAAAGAAAACTAAGTCCAAATTGAGTGAGTGAGTGAGTTTGATTTTACGCCGCTTTTAGCATTATTCCAGCAATATCACGGCGGGGGAAACCAGAAATGGGCTTCACACATTGTACCCATGTCGGGAATAGAACCTGGGTCTTCGGCGTGACGAGCGAACGCTTTAACCATTAGGCTACCCGACCGCCCAAGTCCAAATTGACATAGCAGAAACAGACTATAGGTGTCATAGGTCATGGACATTCACCTTGATCTACTTACACCTGGTTATGCCCTGTTTCACAATAGTCTGTTTTATTTACATTTTTACACACTTTTACTTGTAAAAAGGCATAAAAACCTTTGATACACTGTATTTGTACCAAGGCCCAATTAGTACTAATTGAGTTGTTTGAATATTTACATATTTTGTATATTCACTGCATTTATTTAAGATCTGAGGTCGAAAAAACAGGTTTAAGAGGAGCTGCTCTTCAACATACGCAGTGAAAACCTGACTATTCGTCTCGGTATGGTAGTCTCTGCCATCTGTAGATCTGGATCTGAACACTAGATCACACCCAGGGAGGAAACCTCTGTGGGAGCCTGCATGGAGGACAATCAGGCGCTCCCCTTTACCAGGGGGGATCTTGCGCTGTGGCTCTCTGGTATCTGGGTGAGACCATTGGTAAGCCGCTGTGTAGCAGGCGTTAACCCAGGTTTCGTCCAAATAGACAGGCTCATAGCCTTCTTCTCGTTTCTTTTTAATAGTGCTCAAATAATTGATACACAAACGAATGATATCTGGTCGTTCACACATTGCTAGTTTCGACCCTTTCATCTTTTTGTACTGATATCCAAATATGGAAAGGAGTTTACAAATGGTCCATTTGGAAATATCTAAGTCATGCTCTGTAAGGAGAATTTGTTTTAGTTTTCGTGTTGAAATAAATTCATTTTCTCGTGTTAACCGCCGAATCACGTCGCTGTCAACTTTCTTATCAAAGGAATCTAACTTTAATTTCCTATCCTGTTTTGAGATGTCCCCTAAGGGATGTACAGGGGAGCATGTGTTTTTATGAGAGTTCAAAATCTTAACTACGGTTTGTTTGGGAAGCTGTAACGCATGAATTGTTCTTTTCATGTACTTTGAAATGTCAAAGAAGGGCGAACGTCTTTCACTTTCAGCCTTAAAGTATTCAAATATTTTAACAACGAAAGCTTTCACATTAGCGGAAAGATGCTTGCGCTGAGACATCATGACATCAAATGCTTACACCGTATTCGTGCGTGTGTGATTCCCGTGCAACCTTTCGAGTTGAGTTGATTGGTTTAACTGTGTCATATGGCCCTGTGACGCAGGGGTAGCATTATGCAGATGGCTGTTACGATGAATGCTCGTTCCACCCGTGACGAACAGGTCTGGTTGTTGATGAAATATAGTGATAGCTAAATACACAGATTTTTTATTCATGCACCGATTGTCTTTAAATGTAATATCCAGTTATGTATGACTGTTTAATAATCTCATACCAACTTTGACTGGAGTAGGTCCAATAGTTTTTCAGATATTGTAGTAAACGTCGGTACCTTAAATTAACTTCCAGACTATATGTATGTGCATTTCTTCACAGATGAAGTTGCCAATACTCCAGCAAGGCTTCCACAAGAATTGATTCCGTATGTAGCCCACAAGAGCCGTGCAAAGTCACCGCAGGATACTAATACTGACAACCTCCAACATACTGGTGAAGGAGCAGTAGCAAAGACAAGCAACTCCCACCTTCCACCACTTGAGAAGCTCCTGAAAAGACGGGGAACAGTTAGGAAAAACAGCATCTACGAGTCTTAAATTCCTAATGATCATGATCATTATAGATGGCTGTGATATAGGACACATATGCAATAATGTTTGTGATAAATATTGTCTAGCTGTGAGGAAAGCATTGATATCAGCCCTGCAGCAAGAAGGGATATCTCTTGTGTGATCAGATGCAATGGCCAATGGAATCTTTTTCATTTTAGCCCAAGTAGTGTACATCATCACTCTGACGGGATTTCCAAGATGGGGATGCTGGGATACACTGGAATCAGACAAACACGCCCCATCCGGGCAAACTGGCGTCACAACAGATGACTAGATGTGTCGCCATCTTGAGGAGATCTCGCAGGTAATGACGGAATCTCGCATGAAGTGACAAGATCTATCGGAAGTGAAAGGGTCTCACGTAAGTGACGGGATCTCGCAGGATGTGACGTGATCTCGCGGGGCGGGACGGAATAATAGGTTAGGGCACTTGCCGAGGAGAGCGAGGAAGAGGAAGAAGGCGGGGGTTGGGGGATAAAGTAGTGGATAAAAGAACAACAAGAAAAACAAAAACAAAACCGACAAATAACAAGTAGGTAGTTACGAGCCTGTGTTTCAAGCATTCTCTTGAGATGATTGGTGAAGGCCATGAAATGGCTGGGAAGGGAAAAATAGTTTTTATTGACAACTGCACACAAGATCCAGGCTTATGAAAACAAATTGGCCCCTGCACACACTGTCTTGCAATTCTTGTTGGGTCTTTCTAACTATTCCCAAACAATACATGTAGACATACAAGGTGGCTACCGGGACAAAGTCAAATAGGTTGGAGCGATTTGCTTTTTAGCACCGAGTGCATATGTTGCACCCCCAATTCTGAGGGGATACTTAAACTATGTCGAATTGTTTTGGGTTTCAGATGTTTCTCTCTTGGGGGATGCTGCTGCTTGTGTTGCTGCTGCTGCTGCTCCAGCTGTATCAATGCCAGTCTGTTCCAGCTTCCTACCTTGCATTTCAATAGACGGACTGCATCTTAGACACTGTTTCCTTCCACAATTGGTTGGTAAGGTTGCTGTTTTGTGCACTGGTCAGTGTTCTGGCATCCATGTTGTCAACAGTCAGTGAGACTGATATCCTGCCTCAAGCATCCTCAGCTTACATAGGACCCAATGGCATCATGGTAGTGCATGCACTGATGACATCATCAGATAGCATGTGATAACCTCATGGTTTCTTTGATTGTCTGAGCCCTACTATATAAAGTGGGGAGGATGGGTGTTACTGCATTCTATGACAGCAGCATGGGAAACTGGGATTTTGAGCTAATTTCGGTTCAGACACCAATCGATACACAATCTCCATCACCTGCATGGCAATTTGATGGATTCGTCCTCGATATACTGCCAGGCCTTTCCCTCGCTGCTGTCTGCCCAAACCGGTGGCATAGAGGTGTGTGACAAACTGGTGTCCCACAATGTACCAAGGGAGCTGATAACATCAGTCGGGTGCTGTATGCTGATTTTATTGTATCACGATCAGGCAGGTTGGCTGTTCTGCAGGGGGCATCATTGAAATTCTTACAGGTCTTTTAGGGTTCGAAAATGCGTTTTTCCATGCATGTCAGATCAGAGTCGGTCTTTTGGGTAGTTCACAGTGACTGTGTAACGACCTCTACCATCCACATGGTTAACACCTCCTGTATATTTCTGCATCAAGTGTGTGTAGGTTTATTGAAGCAATATGATCAGGAAGAAACCCCTTCTGGAATAATTATCTTTTAGGTGGTCACTCTGGCTAGGCCTGGGTCCTCTTCTGTCATTGTAGCATCAAGGGCAGCTGAGTTATAAATCATGGTCATTTTTTTCCGAGTTCACTTTCAGGACACACCAGTTGAAGGGGTAAGCCACATTGTACCATGTCATTGGAAAATGAAGTTTGCTCACGCCCACTTCCCACTGCTGAGGATTCACATGGATGGGAAATGGTAGTGTGGTGGGTATGTTCACTCTTCATGTTGTCTAGAGACACAACTGATTTTGTGAGACGGGAACAATTTTGTTGTCCAGTTTGGGAGATAACCTTTGTCAAACGCTAGTCATCAATGCCCCAACACAGTAACAGTTCCTGGGAAACGATCATTAGGGAGGGCTGTGCAGTGTATACTCGTCCTGGGTTTTCAACCATTGACGAATCTGACGTGTGGGCCTTGGGGACGGACCAGAATCTTTGGCTTGGCATCCTGCTGCTGGCCACAATGCAATCCATTCCATACCCTGCAGGATGTTTGGGATCAGAACACTGAACAGGTGTATTGGAGCCATGGTGTCTATGTAGGAGACACCTGCTTGAGCGAAGATGAGCCCTCGGTGGAGGTAGTGCTGCCTGTCTTTCACTTAGCTCGTCTCATGATGACCCTTGCCCTGTTCTCTCTTTTATCAAAACTGAATTCACTGTCGTATAGGTGGCTGCAGCGCTTCTTTGCAGTGGTTGACACCAGACTACTGTTTGGTTGTCCTTTGGTTTTCATCATCTATGACCAATGTTTAGGGTTGTCAATCTGTTCATGAGGCACATTGCTGGAAGCTAAATACTTACCATCCATGTGGGGGTTCTGTTTTAGTATGTTGTTGAACCAAATCATCCAGCCTCAGGGGTCCGTTGTTTGAAAGGAGCTTGTTGTGCTACTTTGTCTTGAAAAGCCATTCAAGGTCAGCTGCAGTAAAGTGTTATACTGCTGTTCTTTGTTCATAAAGGGAACACTATTCTCTTTCAGATTAAATCCTCCTTGGGGCACTTATTGCATTTTCCTGGCTCAAGAAAATCTACATGACATAGTTGTAACCATTTTCCTTAATAAAAATGTTACCATACAAAAACTTCGTTTTTGTATGATATACGACCACCCTTACGGTGCCTCACCCTCCACGGCGCGTCACGCCAAGGGAAGCAACTCTCACCCAAATCACTTTCCTTTATGTCATTCATCTGACAAGACGTGTGGCCACTCTGAGAAAAGTTTCTAAGTATGAAATCGTGACCTGAGACAGCATGGCTGACCAAACTGTATGATGGTACATTTATTACCTTGCAAAGGCGTAATACCTCGCATTGTAAAGTTATAAGGTTGTAATTCTCTTAGAAGAAACGCCACGTGTACGGTGCATGTGAATTCAAATGTCCGTAATGGCGTCTATTGTGCGGTTCCACTGTCTGACACATGTAACCCCAAGGCCAACAAAATGGCTTGGGGTTTGGTTATATCATACAGATTTCAACTGCACGTTTTTCCTTTACAAAACCCAAGGTGATGTACTAGATTATAACTACACATACCTTTTTTAAAAAGGTTTTTTTACACCTTAGCGCGTAACACGCCCACTTGGAGTATTTAAAAAAATTATACAAGGAACAATGGCTATTAGTATCGCGCTACAATCGCATTACACATTACGCCTTTGCTTCTGTTTTCACAATTTATTAAAAGCACGTATCTTTCCGATCTTTAATCGCACTGATACACTTTTCCCGCCCAACCCAACTCAATATTTACGGTCTTTTTTTACAGACCTTCAAACTTTGTACGGGATGCGGGCTAAATATTCCGCCCCAAGACCAACATGCTTTTTGCCTAAAGTGCTTGGTGGAGAACGGGCATGATGATCAGATGTGCTCCACATGCATGGCTTTCATGCCCAAAACAATAACAAAAAGGCGACATGCCGACCTCATACACTATAAAAGCCTACTCGAGGCGGGGTTGGATATCCACTCTAAGAAGGCCATTTCCCCCCCCCCCCCCCCCCCCCCCGTCTAAAAAGGGTAAAAGTAAACCTAAGGCTAATAAGCTTCCGCCACGGTCTCCTCCGCTCCCTCTACGAGGGCCAGGGGTGAAGGCTCTAGGGTTCCCGAGGTCCCCTTAACTGCACCCTCTTCTGCACCTTCTTTAGCAGATATATCTGCTCTGTTTAAGTCGCAGATGGCGTCGATGATGGAGGAGGTCAAGTCCCAGCTCCGAGAGGAGATGCGGGCTGGGCCTTCCCCGTTGTCGGCGCCGGGCGCGGTTTCGAGGTCTTGTGGCCTTCAGGCATCCGTTTCCTACCTCATCCGCTCACTCTCTTGAGGACGAGTCGATTACGGTCGGCTCGGAATCGAGAGATGAGGAGTGGATGGAGGAGGGAGGGGATGACTCGGAGGCTTCGGGAATTTTTTCCATCGCATCCTCGTTGAGGCACGTACGGGACAAGATTGTCCAGGTACTGCCTCAGGTGGCTGCGCCTATGCCCGAGTCGGATCCGACTGAGTTCCGCCTTCAGGGGGACGCCTTTGCTCCTAGCAAGGCGCCCCAGGTGCGGCTCCGTATCTTGTCCTCCCTGACACACGAGGTCATCGACCCTCTGCTCTCGGGTGCCCGCAGGAAGTTCGACCTACCCAAACTTATTAAGCGGTACCCATTGGCAGAGGACGGTGATTTTGAGGTGCCAGTGGTCGACGAGTGCGTCTGGACTTCTGTCACCCTGGGGGGGTCTTCGACCCCCGCCTTGGCTAAGGCCAAGCAGGGCCGGCGGTTGCCCCCCTTTCCCATGTGCGGCGCGGAGTTGAAGGCTGCTTAAGTTTGCTTTGAGGAGCAATACCGTAATGCATGCCAACAGCTCCGCATATCTGTACACTCCGCGTATCTGTCCGCTGTACAGAGGGAGCTAGTGGGACAGGGGCCGGCGGACTCTTCGGAGTTGGCGGTGCAACTGATGGAGGTCAATAGTCACCTCGCGCGGGACACTATTCGTAGCTGTGCCTCGCAGATGATGTGCGCAGTCATGGGCATGCGCAGGCTGTGGATGTCAGTATCTAAGTACTCGACGTCCACATGCCAGGATCTCCTAGCTTTGCCTTATAAGATGGGTTCTACCCTCTTCCCTGGGGCTCAGCAGGTGGTCAGAGAGGCCGCTCTAATGTATGCTTCCATCAAGGACTCTAAGGCCTTGTTGGAGATACCGAGCGTCAAACCGCGTAAGCGGGCCTCTCCGCTTGACTTCTCCCACGCTGATGCGCCGGCTCAGAAGTCCACACCTGCTTGGAAGCAGCCGCTTCCTTCAGGTAAGGGCGCCGGGAAGAGCAAGGGAGGCAGGGGTCGAGGCCAGCAGCCTTTTCGCGGGGCCGGGAACCCATTGGGTTCCCATTAACACCCGAAGCACCCCGGGCGGACCCACAGTCGCAAGTTATCGAACTGCAGACAGTAGGGGTCCACTGCCTCAAACCGGATGTCCCCGTAGGCGGCCGACTGACTCTGTTCCTGAGGGAATGGGAGAAAGTCACCTCAAATCCCTGGACACTGTCCACTCTAAGGGATGGCCACTTGCCTCGGTGGAAACATCATCCGCCCCCCTTCTCCGGGATAAAGCACACTCCGGTGCCTGCTACCCGAGAGAAGGCGGAATTTCTCTGTGCCGAGGTCGACGCACTTCTTATGAAGGCGGCAATCGAACCGGTTCCCTTGGGACAGGAAAGCGAGGGCTTCTACTCGACATATTTCCTAGTCACCAAAAAAGACGGAGGGTTCAGACCTATTCTCAATCTGAGAAGGTTGAACAATCTTATAGAGGTACCGTCCTTCCGGATGGAGACACTGCGCTCAGTGATCTCAGCGGTCGAGACAGGAGAATGGCTAACGTCAATAGACCTAAAAGACGCCTATCTCCACGTAACCATACACCCCGAGTTCAAGAAATACCTCAGGTTTTCTTTCGACGGGAGGTGTTATCAGTTCAGGGTTCTACCATTCGGGATCGCCACGGCCCCGAGGGTGTTCACCAAGCTGATGTTGATTACTGCCCAAGTAGCCAGGGCGAAGGGTCGGTTCTGCCACCCATACCTCGACGACTGGTTACTAAGAGCTCTATCGCAATCCCTCAGTCAGATAGCTACACAAGCTGTTATAGACATTCTGATCACACTAGGGTGGATAGTCAATCTCAAGAAGTCAGAGCTGAGCCCTACTCAGAATCTTGTCTTCTTAGGGGCGAACTTCAACACAGTGAGCGGACTTGTATCTCTATCACAAGACCGCATACTCAAGGTCAGAAGTGTTACTTCCCAGTTTCTTCTGTCCATGAGACACACTGCTCGTACATGGCTCCAATTACTGGGCAACATGGCGGCGACAGTGGATGTTGTTTGGCGGGCGCGCTTGAGAATGAGACCCATTGAACAAGCACTACGTCAACTTTGGGTGAACTCGGAAGATCTCGAGACTGTTCTTGAGACTCCGCAGTGGCTCATTACACACCTTCAGTGGTGGACCGAGGTCGGGAATCTGTCCCGGGGGCTCCCCCTCGACACTCCCGTTCCGTCTCTCACAGTTCAAACAGACACGTCACTCTCCGGCTGGGGAGGCGTTCTTAACGATCACACAGCCTCGGGACTATGGTCCAAGCAGGAGATCAAACTGCATATCAAAATGCTAGAACTGAGAGCGGTCAGGTTGGTGTTCCAACGCTTCCTGGATCTGCTTCGTGGCCAAGTGGTTCGTCTAGAGATGGACAACCAAACGGCGATGACTTACATCCGGAAGCAGGGGGGAACGGTGTCACCGTCGCTTCTCCAAGAGGCGTGGCAGTTCCTCCTATGGTGCGACTCACACAATACGTTGTTCCAGGTGGATCTGTTTGCGTCTGGGGTGAATCACCAGACACCAACGTTCTGTTCCCGAGTCCCCGACCCGAGGTCGGTGGCAGCGGACACCTTCCAGCTAGATTGGACGGACAGAATACTATGGGCATTCCCCCCAGTACCTCTGATCCCCAAGGTCCTATCTCAGCTAGCCACTCAGCCTGCGCGACTACTTGTGCTCCTGGCACCTCTTTGGTCGGCGCAGAGCTTGTTTCCAGTAACACTCAGGTTTCTGGCTCAGCCTCCTGTTCTATTACCTTTACGACCGGACTTTCTATCCCAGAACGAGGCCCTCCACCCGAATCCCAGGACTCAGTGGGTGGCTTGGCCATTGTCAGGAATCGCCTCCAGAAGAGCGGTATTCCTGCACGAGTTGCAGACATAATACTGGCTTCGCGGAGGGATTCGACAAACATTCAATACGAGGATAGATGGGCCTGCTATGGGCGCTGGTGTGTCGATAGAGGGATTGCAGATCCCTGTTCTGCAGATCTCGTAGCAGTGCTTGAGTTCCTCCAGTCGCGACTAGATGACGGCCTGGCCGCATCAACAGTCCGGGGGTACTCTACAGCTATTGCAGCTTTTCACGTCCCTGTCGACGGGGCACTTCTGGGTGCGCACCCATTAGTACAGCGCTTTTGAGCAGGTGTGGACAGGATCCGACTGCCTGTACGGCGGATCAGTCACCCTTGGGACTTGTCAATCGTTCTTGATTGGCTGTCCGTTCCTTCCTTTCGGGATCTGTTGTCTCTCTCTCTTCAGCTGTTGAGCTGGAAGACGGCGTTCCTTGTGTCGGTAACGTCCGGCAGACGGGTAGGCGACATTCACGCAATGTCAGCCGATCCCGAGCTAACTGTCTTTCACCGGGACAGGGTCAGTATTCGGTTGCCGGATTCTTACCGTCCTAAGGTCGCACACGCATTCCACGTGACGGCTCCTATTGAGCTACCTGCTCTTTCACAGCCTTCCTCGTCGGGGACCACTGCAAGACATGCTCATGTCATGGATGTCCGCAGGACCCTCAAGGCCTATATCAGCAGAACTAAGGGTATCCAGGTGGATAGTCTCTACTATCTGTACGTCGTACACACTTCAAGGCAGGGACCCCCCTACCAGGTTGAAGGCTCATTCGGTTAGAGCGGTAGCTACGTCACAAGCGTATGCTGCGGCTCTGCCCATTGAGGAGATCTGCTCCGCGGCTATTTGGAGCCAGCCGAGCACGTTCATTAAACACTACCAACTCGACAAGCACTCAAGCGAGCGTGCTCGGTTTGGTCAGTCAGTTCTCCGAACTGGGCAAAGTTCTAATCTCTAGCCGATTGAGCCTTCGAAATTTTAGATCGCCCGGACCGGTTATACAACTGCTCAGTAACGGTCCGGATTCTATCTTCTACAGTCGATAAATTATCCGTCCATACTACTCGATAATACTCGTATTGCACAGCACTCCTCAGATCCTCGGAGACCCTCTGGCCTAGCTCAGCGCTGTTATAGTCTCTCGTGATCTACGCCCCTATATCATTCGCTAAAAAAAAAAGTGTGGGGTTTTTTTTTGAGTTCTCAAAATATGATCAGCCACGAATAAAGGCTAATATCATAGTATATAGTCGACCACGCCTGTCTCCAGCCCCCGCCTCTCGACGGTGGTGCCTCACGATAAAGATTGGTTCCATTTTATTGAACTCTTAGTCTATTCACTGAATATTCAAAATACGATGTATTTATTACGCTTGTTGCTGACGGATGCCACTTCCTAGATTATCTTTAGGAGTCTGTCTGGATGCAATAAGTGCCCCAAGGAGGATTTAATCTGAAAGAGAATTTTACAAACCTGTAGAGGTTATGAATTCTCTGATGAATCCTGCTTGGGGCACGGCCACCCACCTCCCCACATTCCGTCAGCATTAGACATATGGAAAGTGATTTGGGTGAGAGTTGCTTCCCTTGGCGTGACGCGCCGTGGAGGGTGAGGCACCGTAAGGGTGGTCGTATATCATACAAAAACGAAGTTTTTGTGTGGTAACATTTTTATTAAGGAAAATGGTTACAACTATGTCATGTAGATTTTCTTGAGCCAGGAAAATGCAATAAGTGCCCCAAGGAGGATTTCATCAGAGAATTCATAACCTCTGCAGGTTTGTAAAAATTTCTTGGATTAAGGCATTTATGTCATGAAGTGTGTGCAACCGTTCCGCTGTTCCAACAGGTTGGACTTGAGCAAATGCTGTTGGCGTTTTTCCTCTTGCAGACTCTGCCATATGTCTTGAGGGACCAGAGCAATTTTCCGTGCATGCTTCATGGTGGGTGGTGGTTATACAACTAACAAAGGGAGCTCCCTCTATCTCCCACCACACAACAATCCAGACAACAATGGACCAACCTCATATGCCAGTGCAGACAATAACTTTCGTTTCTTGGCCACAGAGACTTTCCTTTTCATCAACGTATGCATTAGTTTGCCATGCTGTTGTAAATGTTGGTGTTGGTGTGCCGTCCTGTCATGCGAATGTTGCCTGCATACAGATTAACTGCACATTCATATATGGCTTGAATCAGATTGGATGGGGCTTGTATCAAAATAGCTTGTCTCCTGGCTGTAGAGGTGAACACATGACAAATGGTTTCTTTCTGGTGTGGACCATCACCATAGTCTAGTGATGGAGTACAACTGGTCCGGGGTACTTGTTACCCTGCCAGGCACTCGGCAATGAGGGGGTAAAAACAAGGACTGGTCGGCTCGGAGTCAGTATGCTGTGTATTAGTAGGGTAGGGTTAGTAGGTTAAACTGTGGCATGCTATCTCAATGAGCTAGCACTATTAAATCGGCATTAGTCCAAAATAGTACGAGCATATGCACAAGCGCATGCACTATATAAGGGCAATAATCTTGAATGCAACGTTAAACCCAATTTCACCTCACCTCATTTTTGTGGTGTGTCAATGTCGAGACATGATGGATGTTTGTTGTGGTTGTTGTTGTTGATGGTACTGCTGTTGAACATCAACTGACAAGGGTGTGGCTGGATGGTCATGTAGGTGGAGAGAGTAGGGATAATACCCCTGATGAGGTCAGCTTCGTAACACCATATGTGTCAAGGTTGCTGCTGCTGCTGTTTATGCTGCGATTATCATCTGTTTTCTTTTCTATACACGTTTTCTGTCCAGTATAGCACTTGGTGCTGCCAGAGACCATATAATATTATATGGTCTCTGGTGCTGCCTTTTTTCGCGGTGGTGCAGGCTGACATGGTGGGGGCTGTTGCCGGTAGGACTGCCAGTTCAGCGAAATGTGTGTCAAAACACCAGCTATGGTAACGCTCCCACTGTGTAGCATAACTCAGATGTTCATCAACACAGGGATGTGGATTCGCAATCCTGGTCAACACATCTTGGTGTTTTATCAGCCAGGATGTAAGCTCAGTCTTCAAAGGAACGTGCCCTCCTCGAAGAATTCTCATGGCAATGACAAACTATTGAAGCTGGGTGGACTTCACCTGTTTCTGTCTGCGCCCCATGACAGCTATTAAGGCATCAACTGAACCCTGAGGTAGATGGCAGTCTCTATTAATGCTTTTACTTGGCAATGGGTGGTTGGGTTGCAAAAGAGATGGGTGCATACAAGATGTTCTTTTAACATGGTGGATTTCAAGTCCCAAAACAGTTAGGAATACGGAGCCAAGGTGGCATCCTCATAGGCTTCCCGAATAAAGGCCAAGTGATCAATTTGAGCGGCATCCCTGCAGTTTTTAAACAGTACTATGTAATGGGCATTTAAACAAATAGTGGAGGAGTGTTAAACAATGTGCTAAGTTCCAAGATAGACCTGCATCTAAATACCATGCATTGCCCAGTCCTGTGTTTTATAGGTGGTCCTGCATAAGCTTTGATGTCACAGGTGCACGAGCTATGACGTTGAGGTCATGTTGCTTCTGAAGAGCGTCTTGTACAGCTTGTCTAAACAGTTCTAAGAATTGTCTTTCTTCAATGTACATTGCCACAGTACGTGAAGAGCAGGGTGAAAAGCATGATGAAGGATATGTCTGGTATGAGGTCACTTCTTGATGTAGTTGAGTCCAACAGTCAAACGTGATCAGCAGCATGATAACGTCACTTGTAACAGAAGGGTATGTCTCACTTCCATGAGAATCTGTCCAAGGAGATTCTGACCTCTCCATGCTGATTCTGTCAGACATGGATGATATACTCCCAAGCCAATGCCCCATCACCTATCATAAGGACTAGCTTCAACAAGTACCTTGGGATCTGACATCAGGTAACATTGTAAGATGGAATGTTGTGTAAACTTGGCTTGAGTGGCTTTCTTTGCGACATGAGGGGTCACTCCGTCACATTGCTGCTTGACTGCAAACTGCTTGACAGTTTTCCCAAGACGTTTCTGTTCTACAGGAGGAGGATAACACATGGTTGGCTGTCCCTTGATCTCCAACATGCATGCTTTGTGATACATGTATTACTGTTCTGTACAAGTAAACATGATGCCATCAATGTCCATGGCCACAGGGTAATGTTGACTAAAGTGAGACCGTTTCGAATAGAAAAACATGTACTTGTCTTGAACGAGACTTCCCATGGTGATGATGATGACTTTAGTCTGCCTGTGTCTCCAGCGGTATGTGATACAGACCAGGCGATAAGCTTTGACAATGGTTTTTCACCATGACAAAGTTCACATGGTAACTGGCCCAGTAATTGAGGATAAATCCATGGACTTTTCAGCTGGTCTAGTGCCATCAGATTGAGAGTGAAGTTGTTTGTAAAGTAGTTTTGGACCTGCAGAGACAAAGGTATGGATGCTGTTTCCCCCACCAAGCTCATTGGTGAGATACCCCAAAGTATCACCCTGGGGTTGGTTCCAGGTCAGTGGTCGATGGATGTACATGATGCTGTCTGTATCAAAGTACAACACACTTTGATCATGAAATATCCCTCTGAGGTGCATAGTTGACACAGAGTTAATTGGAGTCTCCGTGGTCTAGTGGTTGAGCATCCACCCGGAGAGCGGAAGGTCGGGGGTTAGATCCCTGGCCGCATCATACCAAAAGAAGTTAAAAGATGGTACTTGTTGTTACCCTGTCTAGCGCTCAGCATTAAAAGGCTAAAACAAGGACTGGTCAGCTCGGAGTCATTACACTGTGTCTGAGTGGGGTATTCATGTTAAACTGTGGCATGGTATCTCAGTGAGCTAGCACTATAAATCAGCATCAGTCCGGACTAATACAAGCAGCCACACGCACGCACGCAAAGAAACTCAGCAGTGTACTGATGTACTCTGCTTTTCCAAACCCTAGACATTGATCAAACTTTCCCTAGTGGTTGTTGAGGCATGCTTTAGCTAAAGCACGCAGTCCAGGGTTCTCGTGGAATTGGAGGGATCTAAGGTCATACCCTCTATCCCAATGTCACTGACGTTGGTATTTGTGTCTTCACATCTCTTTGGGTAACCACTTGCCTCTTGTTTGATCTTGAAGAAGTTGTACACATAGTTGGCAAACAGGCTTCCTTGCGTGACAGGATAGTAGGTTGATAACATGTCAAAGTGACAAGCCTCGTAGATGTGAAGCACCTGAGTGCAAGTGCAACGCAGAGGGAATAACATGTTGTCATGGACGTGGTAGGGAGGAGGTCAGAGGGTGGCAATACCTGACATTTGATAAGGCCATGAAGCTAAAACCGTGCGGACACTGGAGGATGATCTTTGATGACTGGATGTCATACAGGGAAGGTACCATACTTACAAATGTAAGGTTAGAGAGAGCAGTCATCTACACATTGAACGGTTTCATCTGATTTGGCTTCATAGAACAACTTGATGGCATTCATTCATCAAGAAAAGCATCTTTTGGTTTGTTTGCTTATTGTTTAATGTGTAAATAATCAGTCTGGACCAGACAATCCAATGATTGATATCAGGAGCATCAATCCACACAACTGTAATCAATGACATGCATCAACCAAGTCAGCGTGTCTGACCACCCGATCCAGTTAGTCGCCTTTTACAACAAGCATGGGTTGCTGAAGACCTATTCTACCCCAGATCTTCACGGTTTCCATCCGACATGTACCAACTGCCATCAGCACTTGCATGGTGTAGAGATGCCAACCCTAATTGAAGTTTTGGAGTAATCAGTGGAGTAATCAATGGGGTAAAAAAGCTTAATTTCATGTGCAAAAGAGTAATGTTAAGAGGACCATGCTGTGATGCTTGTTTTCACTTCTCAGACATTTTCATTACGCCAATACATACGTGAAGCATGGGTACATGCTAGTATTAAAGCAGTACACCAAAGCCCTAATCTTTTGAAAAGAGGGCAATAAAGCTGAAAATAACCAGAAAAAAAGATTCCGCTTGCATCTGTCTGGTTAAATATGACTAAATCTATCAATCCAAATATTTTTAAAAAAGGGCAACAGCATAAAAAAAAGTACTTGGAAATAGACGATCCATACCAACCTCATCAGTGACATAAATTTTGGCCACATTTCAAAAAAACATGGTTGAATAACTTTGATGATTATGGATTATAAATCATTTATGAAAGCATTTTATTCAAGCTGTTGTGTGGTGGCAAGCCCCCCAAACTCCTGTTATCTTAACAAGGCGACAAAAAATATGGTGTCAAAAACACTGCATTCATACCAAAACCATCATCCCAAGGCAAGAGAGTTAACTGACTATAAAAGTCCAGTTTCCACCCTTGCCGAACTAGGCTGGTATTATGGAGTTACCTTTTGGCTGGACTAATGAGTTTATGCATAGTCCAATCAAAATCGCACACCCAAATCGAAATCCGGTTCATAAACTGTCGTGCTGATTTCGGTCGATTGCAGGATTTGCAAAGCATGTGCACCGCCAACTCGTCAGCAGATATTTTCCAAATTTTATCATGTTTTACTCAAGGTGCTCACATGATTTGATGCATTTCGCGATGTAAGACCCGTTTTATCACAATATAGATCATGATTATCGATCAGATTGTCCTGACTGGGCGCCACCATTTTGTTTGAAGCAAACGAAGTGATACGAGAGGTGGACTCTGATTGGTCCATAGGAGAGGCTCAGAAGGGACATAGCTTGTAATAGCCACTGGTGGCGCTACGATCGAGCCCAGTAATTCCAGCCTAGTTCGGCAAGGGTGGAAACTCAGTTTAAAGTCAGTTAACTCTCTTGCCTCGGGAAGATGTACCAAAACATGTTGTCAAAACTCCACACATTCATGAAATTGATCATGTGATAATATTGACTGTATCGCAGAAAGACAATGTGGTGTTTCGAGTTCCTAAGAAATATTGGTGTGCATGCAATTAGCTCCCTGTAGAATGCGTTGAGGGGGTCCATAAATGTCCACATCACCCTGACAGTAGGCCAACAATTCCTCATCCAGATCAAAGACAGCCCCTTCAGCTAATACTGTAGTAGCAGGTGTCCATCATAACCATGGTAGTTGTGAGAAATCAACAAGATGTCATCATGAAGCATAGGTGAGATGTCTTTGCCCTCTTCTGATTCAGTGTTGCTTGGGCGCTGTGCCTGACTGCAGGAGTGTCTTACATTTCTTCTTCAGTTTCATCTTTTCTGCCCGACTCATCAACCAATCCCCATGTCATTCAAGGTAGTAGATTCTTCAAAGACTCTTTGACACAGGTAGCCCCTACCTTCTTTGTTCAGAAGGTCCTCACACAATTGGTCAGAGGCCATTTTCTCCATCTCAGATGCACCACACACAAGTTGGAAACATGAACCTTGGTATTGGGGGCACTCAAAGTCATAGAAGAAAAACTTGAGCTGCTTTTGTTCTTTTCTTCATTGCTTC
This sequence comes from Haliotis rufescens, assembly GCF_023055435.1. Lineage (NCBI taxonomy): Eukaryota > Metazoa > Mollusca > Gastropoda > Lepetellida > Haliotidae > Haliotis > Haliotis rufescens. The sequence continues at coordinate 19,981,989 of NW_025964361.1, forward strand.
AGTGCTTGTGGTGATCACTTACATGACTTGTGGTTAGGGCCCACAGGTTCTTTACAAATCTTGCAGTCTTGACCCATGCCACAGATGTGTTTGTCTATGCTATGGATTGTTTTCAAGTTAACTTTGGCCCAGCATCGATGACAGGTGTGAATGGTGGAACAGGTGCTGGGATGTTTTTGTCATAGACTGTCGAATGGTGCTGGAAACAGCCTGTAAAGACGGGAATGGTCATGATGACATTGTAAGAGAGATCATGATAGTACGATACATAATTCAGTACATCTTGGGATAGTATGGAGGCAAGCGCTGACTAAATTGATCCCACGTTGCATGGCCTGTACATTTTTTTCTTTTCTAGGAAGGTAGTCAACCCTGCTGTATGTCTTGGTTGTCCATGCCCCTCTCCTATTCAGTCTTGATCTTCTACATGAAGTAAATCGATCTTCATTTCTTCATCCACCAGCTAGTCATTGTAACTTTGCTGATTTTCTTCTACCATAGCCATGATGTCTTCACCATGGAGCTCAAACATATGCCAGAACGGATCTCTGAATCCAGTGCTGGGTGTTCAAGAGCCAAAACAACATGGTCATCGGTCATCCTCGTGGTCTCCCACATCCTCTCTCAAGTCATTCATCACAGCATCAAACTGTCTCTGGTAGGTCATCGGGTGGTTGACGTTCCAACCAGGTTCGGGTAAACTGTTGTTCGTAACATTGGGTACTTGTTCGGAACTTCATAGCTGTTTTTCAGCTGGTCTGCTCCAACTGGTAAGGCACTGGGTCCAACTGCAGTCCACCAGCCAGACCATCCTCCCATGAAAGTAGCTAAATCCTAGGGTGCAGATAATCTCCTACTGACACTGTTGAGTGCCAAGGAAGACCTCTTGAATGCCTTCTGCGACCCACAACAACAACAACAACACCACATGGGTCAGACCAAAGGCTATCTGTCCACGTGAGTAGACTCCCACCATTCCAACGGCCCTTTTCAGGGCCACCCCCAATCGTCTCAAAAGAATGGTTGAAGCACAGGCCCGAAACTACCTGCTTCTTCTTTGTCTGTTTTGTTGTTCTTCATCTTTCATCCAGCATGCCACTCCTTCTCTCCGCCCCTCCTCACCCCGCCCAAGCTCGCCCCTCACATCACCTGCCCCGCCCCACCTCCTTCCTCTTCATTTCTCTCTTCTACGCATGCGCCCCAACTCATTTCTGTCCCGTCCCAAGATATCTCGTCTCGTCACACGAGATCCCTTCACTTCCAGTGAGATCCCATCATTTTGGGTCACTTTCGGTCACTTTCGGTGAGATCTCGGCACTTCCCTCGAGATCTCATCAAAAAGCCGACACATCCAGTCATGTGACCGGACATGACATCATCGTGCTTGGATAGGGCGTCGTTTCCAAGATGGTTGCACTTACCCATCTGGGGTATCCTCATGCCGCCATCTTGGAAATCCCTCCAGAGTGCCGATGTACACTACTGCTCAGGTCATGTTAAACAACTGAAAAACTTTTTAAGGAGGTAGGTGTTTTATCCTTCTATTTATATATACATTTGTTGATAGTAACGATCAACGGGAATATGATTCATTTTATATATTCCCTGTGGTTGATGAATGTCTCAGCTTTATGTATTTCTGTACATGTGAATACTCTTACCCACTAACATTTCATGGCAGTTCCCTTTAGTGAAGTCTATGCAATGGTTATAACCAGATGAATCTCTCAGCATGTATACAGTGCATGCAAGTTATTGTCCAGTGTGGCTTTTCAAGGAACTAAGATGTCAGATTACATACAATGAACACCAAGTTATTATGATAACACATAGTGAATAATTTGACGAACAGTTCATCTTTTCTCATATGGATACACAGACTTGACGAGTGTTCTACTTGTGCCAATAATCTTCCAGTTGGGTGATGCATGGTAACAATTTAAAGATCGGATAGACAGACTAAAATGGTTGGTCAGTACGAGAATCAAAGACCACCAACCACAGTGACACACAGCAAGTACCAACAGTCTTCATGCATGGTAACCAAGACAGGCTAGCATGATGAGTGTTGTACATGAGAGATGGGGTGGAGACACCATATGTTGTATCATAGGTTTGTACCTGTAACCAGCATGGAGATTAAATGGGAAAAAACACCGCTAATTTTATCAAGGACAATCCTGTGATTCATGCACGAAGTAACTGTAGCTGAAACAAATGTGGTAGATACGTGTCAGTGAGAACTGTACATGTTTCAAGAATATGAACCCACAAATTCAGACAGCTCTGTCTCTCGTCATGATCACCTGACCTGATTTATCAAATATGTCACATGACCGTGTCATCACTGCACCTCAAGCATTCAGGGAGAAATAACGCCATTTTCCAAAGTCCAGTGTTGAAACCAGCACTGGTCATACTGAAGGAGGTGGACTCCAGGTTAGCTGATCTTACCAACGAACACTGTTTCCTGTACAACAATGACCTCAACCTGTTGATATGAGGCAGGTTTGGTGATGACAGATGTTCACATATATAAATGATTGTAGGAACTTTTGTTACAACTAACTTTATAGTTTGTGCACTACTGTAATATCAACACCTCTAACCAGTGTCAACCTGTACAGTACTCATGAGTGCATTATTTTACATGTTGTGCATTGTTCAACACTGACTTCAAAATACATTTTGTTGGTTGGAGAAAGACATGGTGCTTCCAGTCATTGTTACTCATTTTGTTCTATATGCATTTACTTACAATCAGTTTTTCAGTATTCCTGTAATATCCATCCGTCAATTTACAACTGTTATTAAAAGTTTATAAACATGTCATCAATTGTTGTTATCTAGTTACTATGGTGTGTGTTTATTGGGGTTTAATGTCTGTTGGGTTATAGTGCGTGTCTTTTGGTGATAGTGTGTGACTGTTGGGTTACAGTATGTGACTGTTGGGTTATAGTGTGTGACTGTTGGGTTACAGTATGTGTCTGTTGGATTATACTATGTGACTCTTGGGTTATAGTGTGTGACTGTTGGGTTACAGTATGTGACTGTTGGATTATAGTATGTGACTCTTGGGTTATAGTGTGTGACTGTTGGGTTACAGTATGTGACTGTTGGATTATAGTATGTGGCTGTTGAGTTATTGTATTTGTCAGTTGGGTTATAGTATGTGGCTGTTGGGTTATAGTGTGTGACTGTTAGGTTATAGTGTGTGACTGTTGGGTTATTGTATGTGTCGGTTGGGTTACAGTATGTGATGTTTGGGTTATAGTGTGTGACTGTTGAGTTATTTTATGTGACTGTTGGTTTACAGTATGTGACTGTTGGGTTATTGTATGTGACTGTTGGGTTATAGTATGTGTCTGTTGGCTTATAGTTTGTGACTTGGGTTATTGTATGTGTCGGTTGGGTTATAGTGTATCTCGGTTGGGTTATAGTATGTGCCTTTTGGATTATAGTGTCTGACTGTTTGGTTATAGTGTGTGACTCTTGGATTATAGTGTGTGACTGTTGGGTTTCAGTATGTGTCTGTTGGGTTATAGTTTGTGTCTGTCGGGTTACAGTATGTGACTGTTGGGTTATAGTGTGTTACTGTTGAGTTATTGTATGTGTCGGTTGGGTTATAGTATGTGCCTGTTGGGTTATTGTATGTGTCTGTTGGGTTATAGTGTGTGACTGTTGGGTTATAGTATGTTCCTGTTGGGTTATAGTATGTGTCTGTTGGGTTATAGTATGTGTCTGTTGGGTTATAGTGTGTGACTGTTGGGTTATTGCATGTGTCTCTTGGGTTATAGTGATTGTTGGCTTATAGTATGTGCCTTTTGGGTTATAGAATGTGTTTGTTGGGTTATAGTATGTGACTGTTGGGTTATAGTGTGTGACTGTGGGGTTAAAGTATGTGACTGTTGGGTTATAGTATGTTCCTGTTGAGTTATTGTATGTGCCTTTTGGGTTATAGTATGTGACTGTTGGGTTATAGTGTGTGACTGTGGGGTTAAAGTATGTGACTGTTGGGTTATAGTATGTTCCTGTTGGGTTATTGTATGTGTCTCTTGGGTTATAGTGATTGTTGGCTTATAGTATGTGACTGTTGGGTTAAAGTATGTGTCTGTTGGGTTATAGTATGTGCCTGTTGGGTTATAGTTTATGTCTGTTGGGTTATTGTATGTGTCGGTTGGCTTAAAGTATGTTCCTGTTGGGTTATAGTGTGTGACTGTTGGATTATAGTGTGTGACTGTTGGGTTACAGTATGTGGCTGTTGAGTTATTGTATGTGTCAGTTGGGTTATAGTATGTGGCTGTTGGGTTATAGTGTGTGACTGTTGGGTTATAGTGTGTGACTGTTGGGTTATTGTATGTGTCGGTTGGGTTATAGTGTGTGACTGTTGGGTTATAGTATGTTCCTGTTGGGTTATAGTATGTGTCTGTTGGGTTATAGTGTGTGACTGTTGGGTTATTGTATGTGTCTCTTGGGTTATAGTGATTGTTGGCTTATAGTATGTGCCTTTTGGGTTATAGTATGTGTCGGTTGGGTTATAGTGTGTGACTGTGGGGTTAAAGTATGTGACTGTTGGGTTATAGTATGTTCCTGTTGAGTTATTGTATGTGCCTTTTGGGTTATAGTATGTGTCGGTTGGGTTATAGTATGTGACTGTTGGGTTATAGTGTGTGACTGTGGGGTTAAAGTATGTGACTGTTGGGTTATAGTATGTTCCTGTTGGGTTATTGTATGTGACTCTTGGGTTATAGTGATTGTTGGCTTATAGTATGTGACTGTTGGGTTATAGTATGTGCCTGTTGGGTTATAGTATGTGCCTGTTGGGTTATAGTTTATGTCTGTAAGGTTATTGTATGTGCGGTTGGCTTAAAGTATGTTCCTGTTGGGTTATAGTGTGTGACTGTTGGGTTATAGTGTGTGACTGTTGGGTTATCGTATGGGTCGGTTGGGTTATTGTATGTGACTGTTGGGTTATAGTGTGTGACTGTTGGGTTATAGTGTGTGACTGTTGGGTTATAGTGTGTGACTGTTGGGTTATAGTGTGTGACTGTTGGGTTATAGTGTGTGACTGTTGGGTTATAGTGTGTGACTGTTGGGTTATAGTGTGTGACTGTTGGGTTATTGTATGTGCCTGTTGGGTTATAGTGTGTGACTGTTGGGTTATAGTGTGTGACTGTTGGGTTATCGTATGGGTCGGTTGGGTTATTGTATGTGACTGTTGGGTTATAGTGTGTGACTGTTGGGTTATAGTATGTGCCTGTTGGGTTATAGTGTGTGACTGTTGAGTTATAGTTTATGTCTGTTGGGTTATTGAATGTGTTGGTTGGCTTAAAGTATGTTCCTGTTGGGTTATAGTGTGTGACTGTTGGGTTATAGTATGTGACTGTTGGGTTATTGTATGTGTCGGTTGGGTTACAGTATGTGACTGTTGGGTTATAGTGTGTGACTGTTGGGTTATTGTATGTGACTTTTGGGTTACAGTATGTGACTGTTGGGTTATTGTATGTGCCTGTTGGGTTATAGTATGTGTCTGTTGGGTTATAGTTTGTGGCTGTTGGGTTATTGTATGTGTCGGTTGGGTTATAGTGTGTGCCTGTTGGGTTATAGTGTGTGACTGTTGGGTTATAGTGTGTGACTGTTGGGTTATTGTATGTGACTGTTGGGTTATAGTATGTGTCTGTTGGGTTATAGTTTGTGGCTGTTGGGTTATTGTATGTGTCGGTTGGGTTATAGTGTGTGTCTGTTGGGTTATAGTATGTGCCTGTTGGATTATAGTGTGTGACTGTTTGATTATAGTGTGTGACTGTTGGGTTACAGTATGTGTGTGTTGGGTTAACGTATGTGCCTGTTGGGTTACAGTATGTGTCTGTTGGGTTATAGTTTGTGTCTGTTGGGTTACAGTATGTGACTGTTGGGTTATAGTGTGTTACTGTTGAGTTATTGTATGTGTTGGTTGGGTTATAGTACGTGCCTGTTGGGTTATTGTATGTGTCTGTTGGGTTATAGTGTGTGACTGTTGGGTTATAGTATGTTCCTGTTGGGTTATAGTATGTGTCTGTTGGGTTATAGTATGTGTCTGTTGGGTTATAGTGTGTGACTGTTGGGTTATTGCATGTGTCTCTTGGGTTATAGTGATTGTTGGCTTATAGTATGTGCCTTTTGGGTTATAGAATGTGTTTGTTGGGTTATAGTATGTGACTGTTGGGTTATAGTGTGTGACTGTGGGGTTAAAGTATGTGACTGTTGGGTTATAGTATGTTCCTGTTGAGTTATTGTATGTGCCTTTTGGGTTATAGTATGTGTCGGTTGGGTTATAGTATGTGACTGTTGGGTTATAGTGTGTGACTGTGGGGTTAAAGTATGTGACTGTTGGGTTATAGTATGTTCCTGTTGGGTTATTGTATGTGACTCTTGGGTTATAGTGATTGTTGGCTTATAGTATGTGACTGTTGGGTTATAGTATGTGCCTGTTGGGTTATAGTATGTGCCTGTTGGGTTATAGTTTATGTCTGTAAGGTTATTGTATGTGCGGTTGGCTTAAAGTATGTTCCTGTTGGGTTATAGTGTGTGACTGTTGGGTTATAGTGTGTGACTGTTGGGTTATCGTATGGGTTGGTTGGGTTATTGTATGTGACTGTTGGGTTATAGTGTGTGACTGTTGGGTTATCGTATGGGTTGGTTGGGTTATAGTGTGTGACTGTTGGGTTATAGTGTGTGACTGTTGGGTTATAGTGTGTGACTGTTGGGTTATCGTATGGGTTGGTTGGGTTATAGTGTGTGACTGTTGGGTTATAGTGTGTGACTGTTGTCTTATCGTATGGGTTGGTTGGGTTATAGTGTGTGACTGTTGGGTTATAGTGTGTTACTGTTGGGTTATCGTATGGGTCGGTTGGGTTATTGTATGTGACTGTTGGGTTATAGTGTGTGACTGTTGGGTTATAGTATGTGCCTGTTGGGTTATAGTGTGTGACTGTTGAGTTATAGTTTATGTCTGTTGGGTTATTGAATGTGTTGGTTGGCTTAAAGTATGTGACTGTTGGGTTATAGTGTGTGACTGTTGGGTTATAGTATGTGTCTGTTGGGTTATTGTATGTGTCTGTTGGGTTACAGTATGTGACTGTTGGGTTATAGTATGTGACTGTTGGGTTATTGTATGTGTCGTTTGGGTTACAGTATGTGTCTGTTGGGTTACAGTATGTGACTGTTGGGTTATAGTATGTGTCTGTTGGGTTATAGTATGTGCCTGTTGGGTTATAGTGTGTGACTGTTGGGTTATAGTGTGTGACTGTTGGGTTATTGTATGTGACTTTTGGGTTACAGTATGTGACTGTTGGGTTATTGTATGTGACTGTTGGGTTATAGTATGTGTCTGTTGGGTTATAGTTTGTGGCTGTTGGGTTATTGTATGTGTCAGTTGGGTTATAGTGTGTGTCTGTTGGGTTATAGTATGTGCCTGTTGGATTATAGTGTGTGACTGTTGGGTTATAGTGTGTGACTGTTTGATTATAGTGTGTGACTGTTGGGTTACAGTATGTGTGTGTTGGGTTATAGTATGTGGCTGTTGGGTTACAGTATGTGTCTGTTGGGTTATAGTTTGTGTCTGTTGGGTTACAGTATGTGTCTGTTGGGTTATAGTGTGTGTCTATTGGGTTATAGTGTGTTCCTGTTGGGTTATAGTATGTTCCTGTTGGGTTATAGTATGTGCCTGTTGGGTTATAGTTTATGTCTGTTGGTTTATTGTATGTGTCGGTTGGCTTAAAGTATGTTCCTGTTGGGTTATAGTGTGTGACTGTTGGCTTATAGTGTGTGACTGTTGGGTTATTGTATGTGTCGGTTTGGTTACAGTATGTGACTGTTGGGTTATAGTGTGTGACTGTGGGGTTATAGTGTGTGACTGTTGAGTAATAGTTTATTTCTGTTGGGTTATTGTATGTGTCGGTTGGCTTAAAGTATGTTCCTGTTGGGTTATAGTGTGTGACTGTTGGGTTATAGTATGTGACTGTTGGTTTATTGTATGTGTCGGTTGGGTTATAGTATGTGCCTGTTGGGTTATAGTGTGTAACTGTTGGGTTATAGTATGTGACTGTTGGGTTATAGTGTGTGACTGTTGGGTTATAGTATGTTCCTGTTGAGTTATTGTATGTGTCGGTTGGGTTATAATATGTGTCTGTTTGGTCATAGTTTGTATCAACAAAAGAGCAACTATGGCCACGTTTGCATAAATGGTATGGGCACATATTAGGAGAAGCATACTTGCTCACAATTAAGACTTGCTAATGTTGCCAAGATGAGTGAGTGAATGGTTTACGCTGCTTTGAGTAATATGGACCATCTGGGACACCCAGATGTGAAATTTATCAGTAAATCAAATACAAGGCCAAATTAATCAAATGCTTAATCAAGTGGTGTCTGCAGAATCTCCTAAATGACTTTTTTCAGTTAATATGAATATAATCTGTTGAGTATATCTTGAGATATTGCACCAACCGTGATAACACAGCCCAAAAGAAATACTTCCACACTGATTCTCAGCTAAATGGTATATTTCACATATCAAATGTTAATAAATATATTTCTTGATATTGAAAAACTTAACTTATTTTCAGTAAAAACAGTATTCAGACTTTCAGAATCAATCATTGGGACCCCAATGACATCAGATTTGTTTTTAATAAAAACGGAAATAACATATCATGTCAAATGTCCTATAGTCAGATACGTTAGACTGCATGTTATCATTGCAATCAAAATATATAGCACAGCATTTATTAACTTGCAAAAAGGTGTATTGTCATTTGAATAGGACTACATATTATATTATCTTCAAACGAAGTCATTGCCTAAGGATCATTTGTCTCAAAATAGGACAGTGTCGTGGACACCTGTTCAAGAAACACATTTTTTACAGATATTAGCAAATAATAACAGACACATATTGGCTATGAAAGGTTGTTCATTTTTCAAAAATAACTTGATAACAAACATTGGTACAAATATCGAACAAACTACTCACTAATTCCCTGGCCTTCAAGAATTGGTCTACAGAGAACACAGCAATAATCTCCAACTGCAAAACCTGACGTATCTGATGGCAACCTGAATCAACAACAAAAGTGCCCGATCTTTGGCTCAAAAACGTCTGAAGTTTAAACATTTATATGAAAGATGAGGTTCATGTTTTCTCCATATGACATTAAGCACAAACTCTAACATAACGTATCTGATGCTTTTTGAGGCATTGTGGTTGAAATCTTGGAAATTTGTAAAAAATACAAAGTGAATGTTCATTTGAATGCCTTCTCAATACGGGCGACGTCACGTGCAGCTACGTTGTACCGGCGCTTTGTCTTGCCAATAGCGACCGGTTCATCAATAAAGCAGAGCACATCATCAAATTCTATCCAAATTTCAACAGGACGAGATGGCCACTTGCAAGTACAAGTCTTGCCTGTGTCTTGTGTTTTCTCTATGAACGTTATTTTGGTATCGCCGTCATCTATGTCAACTTCAAGAACCTTCCCAATGAACCAGTTATCATCATGTATGGCAGCCAGAAATCTGCCAACTGGGACAGCAAGTACATGTGGTGCAGCAGGCACAGTAGTTGCAGCAGGTACAGGGGATACAGAAGCCTGTGTGGGCTGCAGTATATGCGTTTCCTGGGATATGGTTTGGTCAACAGGTTGACGCCGCCAACCAGCACATAAGTCATTGCCGCTCAGACAACCTGTACTGTAGCATGATACAGATCTTGAAAAAAGAACCCCATTCTGCTGCATGACTGTGTGCAACTTCATTGTACCATGTACAACCTTTGCGTTAGAGTAGATATGTCCTACGCAGCCTTCTCTACTTCAGCAGTTGAGTAGAATCTATATCGGATTGATTTTTTATTGTGTTTCGCCCACTCATAAAAATCATGGGCATCTTGAATTGTTGCTTTTCCTTGTTTTACTGCGTCGGGTGCCTGGCGTTTACATGCACCTCCTAGTCCATCACAGGAACCTTTCCCGTGGCCACACTCAAAATAGTCCCAACGTGCCTCAAGCCCAAACACCTCCTTATGCTTCAGAATGACATCAAACATGTACCGATTTCGGTACTGTGATGACGGGCTATCAGTCCAAAAGTGAACATGAGTTGCATAAGAGAAAGTGAGTGAGTGAGTGAGTGAGTGTCAGCTTAATGTGGGAGGAAAGCCCGAAGTGATGCAGGTCTTAGACGTTTACCACTTCGGTGAAACCCACGAGCACGGGTATGGTGCTGACAAACCTAGACACATAATTAGGGCGAACCGGGATTTGAACCCACAATCATAGGTTTCTGGCGTGCCCAAGGGACGCAAGGGGGCGCAAGGGACGTGCCCCCATAAGGGAAAGTGGTTTTCAGTTCAGGTAACATCAGTTTGAGGATTGTGAGTACCTCAGTCGAGTTGTGCTGATTTACGTCAGACACAAAGATAAAGTTTTTGTGTTCCAGTTTGTCCGACGTGTAGTATACCACTACGGGGTGAAGCGTGACATTTGTTGGGTTCCAGTTTGTCCGACGTGTAGTATACCACTACAGGGTGAAACGTGACATTTGTTGGGTTCCAGTTTGTCTGACTTGTAGTATACCACTACCAGGTGAAGCGTGACATTTATTTGGTTCCAGTTTGCCCGACATGCAATATACCACTACAGGGTGAAGCGTGACATTTGTTGGGTTCCAGTTTGTCCGACGTGTAGTATACCACTACAGGGTAAAGCGTGGCATTTGTTGGGTTCCAGTTAGTCCGACTTGTAGGATACCACTACAGGGCGAAGCGTGACATTTGTTGTGTTCCAGTTTGTCCGACGTGTAGTATACCACTACAGGGTGAAACGTGACATTTCTTGGGTTCCAGTTTGTCCGACGTGTAGTATACCACTACAGGGTGAAGCGTGACACTTGTTGGGTTCCAGTTTGTCCGACGTTCCGACGTGTAGTATACCACTACAGGGTAAAGCGTGGCATTTGTTGGGTTCCAGTTAGTCCGACTTGTAGGATACCACTACAGGGTGAAGCGTGACATTTGTTGTGTTCCAGTTTGTCCGACGTGTAGTATACCACTACAGGGTGAAACGTGACACTTGTTGGGTTCCAGTTTGTCCGACGTGTAGTATACCACTACAGGGTGAAGCGTGACATTTGTTGGGTTCCAGTTTGTCCGACGTGTAGTATACCACTACAGGGTAAAGCGTGACATTTGTTGGGTTCCAGTTTGTCCGACTTGTAGTATACCACTACAGTGTGAAGCGTGACATTTGTTGGGTTCCAGTATGCACTTTGGATTTCATCCATACTGGAACATGTATAGTTCTCAGCAAAGTCTATTTGTATGATGATATGGCCATCTGGGGTGTATCCTTCAACTCATGGATAGCTGCATATTGCGACTTTACAATTCCAACGTGGTCACAGAACTCAGCATTTTCAAGTAGCATATAATTCTTGAAGTCAGTGACATTCTTTGTTGTCTTCACCACCTTCATTTTCTTTTTTCCCTCAACATCCACACGCTTCCACTCATCATATTCTAAGTCATCCTGAATGGTTTCCAGCATCTGATCCATTGCGTCCACGGATACACTGTCATACGCCATATCCGGTGTTTTCGGAACTTGTAATCCAACACTTCTCAGACATTTGAGTTTCATGGCCATATTCTGACGTTTGTTGGTATCTGGGCCGTATCCTACAGAATGATGCAAATGACAGCTAGTTTCATATTCTGGTTTTCAATCTTGAACTTAGCATACACCTCAGACAGATAATCATTCATTATTCTTGTTTGATGTTTCACACCATTTAGGCTCTTGGAATCTGCTTTGCCTGGCATACATACGCTGATATCATCTCTCTCCATGAATGAGACAACTAGTCTCTTAATCTGCTCTCTTACAAGAGTGAGACAGGCTCTTCCTCGAATCTCTATTACCTTAGAGGTGGTCCGAGATAAACTTCTTCGTGACAAGCCTGTAGCCTTGTTCAAACCCGACACACATCTGTACTTCTTGAGTACTTTCCCTCCAACAAGAGATTTCATCACATTCACTTTGCTTTGCTTTTTGTTAGCTGCGACACTTAATTTCTTTAATTTCTCACAAAAGTACATCAGCCATTGTTAATTGTCTCACAACAGTGGCTGGCAATTGACTGGGACTCACGCCGTTTTCCCGGAGATCATTTCTGGTTTTTGTTGAAGGTGTTGCTTCAGACTGTTGTTGAAGACTGTCTGTCGTATGATCCGAGCTATTTTCAGCATTGTTCCCTTCGCGGTTAGTCTGTTTGGGTGTCCCATACTTCGCCTTCATCCTCTGATATCGTTTCTTCCATTTCTGTTGCTTCTTTTTGTAGTTAGAAAGTTGTTCAGTCAACTCTTTTACTTTTGTATTTGCTATTTTCAGTGCACGCAAGCGTTTTGGTTTTCTCTGTTTATTTGGAAAAGTCATTTTGACCAAGAAAGGACCTGGGCGTGACCTTGACAGCTGAGATGTCGACTGCTTGATACTGTGTCGACCTGGTCAGTTTCTGCATCAACGACCACATCTGTGACCTCAACTACGCTGGCACCTTGTGCTTGTTTCTGTGTTTTCTTTCGATCCTGGTATGCTTTACTATAGAGTTTATTCCTTTCTCGAACTGCCTTTCTTTCTTTGTTTGCATTTTATCAATTGTTATTCTGTAACCTTTGACTTGAGCACGTTCTTTGGCTAGATATTGACTGTCATTTCGTTTCTTTCTTTCCCGATATGCCTTTTGGTTTTCTGCGTCTGTTTTCGCCATTTTCTAAAATCAAGCATAGAAAAAAAACATGCTGAAACAGTTGTCGATGTTTGCACTAATGAAATAGCCACCTGTTAAATTTCATACTTTATTCTTTGTGAAATATGCTAATTTCATCAGATACGTTATATAAATTATCAGATACGTTAGTCGGTATTTAGGTGTTTAGACAGGAGCCTGAGTAAAATATAGTACTTAGCCTATCAATGAAATCCATACCGACAGAAAACATCAGTAGAATGTTGTGGTCTTCGCTTCAGAAACATATCTAATCATTAAATTACATTCGTAAACTACGTAAGGTTGGAAAACATGCTCTTTGGGAAATGCTAAGTTACAGTAAGGGATTAATTTTTTTCCATCCTAGTTAACAGTAACTATTTTATCAAATAAATATAACCTATGGGGTGGCTTTCGAAAGTATACTTATGTCAAGGTTCGGGATAGACATTTCTTATAGGTGACACGTTGTTTTATGAAAGTAACAAACACAACATGATGTATTGTAGTTTATCAGGCGTGTGCGGCAATGAATCATGCTAACTTATCTGATGAAAAGTATCGTACCCAGCTGGTACAATTTTGTGATTTTGTGATTCATGTTTTTTCTTTAAGTTGTTTAAGAAATTGATGATAAAAAGTGTTAAGACTACACTTGAACAAATCATATCTGACACATTGTGTTATAATGTTTGTTTAGTTGGTGTGTGACTTCTTCACACAAAAGTGACCAACGTATCTGTTGGTAAAATCGGGGACAATAGAATAATGCTAGCCAAAGATATACTCAACAACAAAAGTTCCTGTGACATCAATATTAAAGTTTGGTTTTCAATATTGTAGTACATGTATTGAATCAAGTCACAAAAACGCAACTGCTACAGAAAATCATGCATTCCACGCAAAAGTTTACTTTTATGCAAGCCCCATGCATTTCACTACCCAAGAATGGGTATAAAAACATGTGCGTTAACGGGATTCCATATGCATTGTTTAGCATCGTGCTGACAACAACCACTCAGAAAGACAACAAAATTACGCAATTATTCAACATTACAAAATGCCCCGCCTGTCCGAAAATGAGCGTCTGCGAGCCATTGGTAAGCTTGAAGCAGGATCGAGACAACGTGATGTTGCAAGAAAATTTAACGTCCACAGAAACACCATTTGGTGTGTATGGCAACGTTGGCAACAGACGAATGCAGTCAGAGACCATCCTCGGAGTGGCAGGCCACGCGTAACCAATAATCGACAAGACAACTGGATTCGAACAACACACCTACGAAATCCATTCCAGCCAGCAACAGTGACTGCAAGAAGCATCCCTGGCCTTCGACGAATATCTTCACAAACTGTACGTCGTCGCCTCAGATGTGCAGGGCTTGTCGCCAGAAGACCCACCAGACGTCCCATTTTGACAGGAAACCACCGCCAAGCACGTCTACAGTGGTCCAGACAGCGTCCACGCTGGACGGTCATGCAGGGGGGACAAGTTCTTTTCACTGACGAGTCTCGTTTTCACCTCAGCCACATCGGTGGACGGATTTCAGTGTACCGACGTCAAGGTGAACGTTACGTCAATCATTGTGTCATGAAAGAAGACCGGTTCGGGGGCGGCAGCGTAATGGTATGTGGTTGGAGAGGACCCTTTTGATAGTGATAGAGGGAAATCGCAATGGACAGCACTACCGCGACGAGGTCATCGGCCCTGTTTTTTGCGTCGTCATGACCCCCTGATCTCTCACCAATCGAGCACATGTGGGATGAGATGGATCGGCGCCTTCGACGTCAACCACGTGTTCCACAGACACTCCAGGAACTTCGAAATATGCTCCAGCAGATATGGACAGATATCCCACAGGACTTTGTGCGACGCCTGGTCCACTCCATGAGACGAAGATGTGTTGCTTGCCTTGCAACCAGAGGTGGACACACACGCTATTGATTTGTAAATTGACATTTTGGCATGTTCGTGTTGTTGTTTTTATGAAATCACGCATTTTCTGAGGTCAGTATGGCAAGTTAAACCATTTGAACACTTACAGGAGTCTTTTATCTGTTGCAAGCCGAACTTTGCATTAAATCTTATTCAATATCACAGGAACTTTTGTTGTTCAGTATATTTTATGATGATGTATATATATGATGATGTATGATGTATGAAAAGAAAAAGTAACGTGCAGTAAAAATGTGCTTGATTTTTAATTATTCAGTCGAAAAGTCACACACTGAGCACGGAGACAAGGCTGAGAACGAATTTATAAGCTACAATATAGACTGGTGAAGAAACAAACTGAACGAAGTACATCAACATGTGTATTCATTTATCCGTTCAGCTTGCATTATAAGATTTGTAACAGAAAATATATTTTCAGCTAGAACATTAACCAAGTTTTACGCACAATTGTGTAATTTACCATTTAGCTGAGAATGAATGTCCAGTGCCCTCATAAATAAGGTAAAGGTCACCCCCACCAGCCATTATCTGCAGACTGAACATCAATTAAATCCATTGGTCAAATGTCCCCCATGACCTTAAATGAGTGTAGCTGGAATATTGCTGAGTGCAGCATTAAACAACAAACAAACAAACCTTCAGTATGTGAATTCTTTTGGGTCAACGCCGCTCTGAACAATATTCCAGTTATATCATGGCGTGTAAGCTTGATGTGGGAGGAAAGCCCTAAGCGATGCAGGTTTCAGACGATTACCACTTTGGTGACACCGACAAACACAGGTATGGTGCTGACAAACCTGGAAACATACACTCTCCCAAAAAAGAAACGCACAGGTAGTATGGCGTTCATTGAACCTGACTACACAAAAAATCTGGTATATAAATTGGATATATTTTAATTGGAAAATGTTGTTGGCCTGATATTCGACAAACGGTGAGTCGAAATGCAGCCATTGCCGATTTGCAATGTATTAAACGGCATTGTTTTCACACTTGTTCAAAAATGTCATGGAGGAAAACAGTAAAGCAAATGCACGTGCATGTTATGGCATTCATTACTCGTGGTAGTGGCTATAAAAAGGTAACCATACGCCAATAATTTGTCATTCAATGCCGAGACTCAGCGCTGCCGAACAGAACATCGCCATTGGGCGTATTCAAAGAGGGGAATCACAGTCTTCTGTTGCACGCCACCTCAACGTCCACCACAGCACCATTTGCCGCCTTTGAGACCGATACACACAGATCAATTCCACTGCAGACCATCCGAGAACCGGCCGACCAAGAGTTACCACCACTGCACAGGATAGCTACATTTGACTATTCCATCTATGTCATCGCAATGCCACAGCTGCGGAAACTGCAGGACGCATCCCTGGTTTGAGGAGGATATCGGACCAGACTTTCAGGAACCATCTTCGCCAGAATCTGACCCAGAAGACCAGTTATCGTCCCTATTTTGCAACAGATCCATCGACAGCGACACTTGCGTTGGTGCCATACCTTTCAGCCTTCAAGTTGGAATTTGAGAAACTGGTTAGAGTGTGGTTTAGCTATGAATCACATTTTCTTCTTCACTAACGTGTTTATCGTCGTCAAAATGAGCGTTTTGCCCCACATTGTGTATGTGAATTCAACAATTTCGGTCGCGGTAGTGTCATGGTGTGGGGGTTATATCCTACACCACGAGATCTGACTTGGTTGTGGTTCAGGGCAATTTGACAGCAAACCGCTACATGAATCAAATTCTTCAACCTCACCTACTTTCAATCATTGACCGCCAGTTTGTGTCAAGGTAGACTACCTTCATAATTCCAACATCAACTTCCTGCCCTGGCCATCAAGATCTCCAGATCTCAACCCAATCAAACACCTCTTTGATGAACTCGATCGATGTGTACGTCGTCGGAACACACCGTAGACACTCCCACAACTGGCCAAAGCATTACAAGGAGAATGGCGCAGAATTCCGCATGACAGAATTCGTATACTTAGTGCCGAGGAGATGCAGAGCCAGGATTGCTGCCCGGGGCGGTCACACGAGATACTGAGTTCAGCGCTATCATGTGGCCTTATGTGTCATGACAATGAACAGTGTTCTATGCCTTTGTACAACAAGAACATGTGACTATTGTGCTGCAAAATTTCATATTTCTATCTATGATATTAACTTAAATATATCGACTTTTAAAGGTGCAATAAATTTACTAAAAATCTACCTGTGCGTTTCTTTTTTTAAAGAGTGTATTTGGGGGCAACTGGGATTCGAACCAATTATTTCTACCGGCCAGGTCATGGTTATATATAAATTTTTGGTTCTACACCGAACCCAGCAATATTAATTGAGTCTGGACCAGACAATCCAGCGAGTGACATCATGAGCATGGGGCTGGGACAAGTCCAAATTTACTACCTGGTTACAGTCCCTATTACCCCACCCTACCGCTGTATATCTCAAGTATTGGTACAAAATGTCCAATTGGGAATGGTTTTATTGGAGCTCTATTTAGATACATGTATTAAATGATCTGGTAATGCATACACTAAAGTTGACTGAAGCTTTATCTTTATTCAAACTTTCAATAGTCAGAAAGAAATGCAAAATCAATTACTACAATAACTACAGTTAGGGGTAGTCCTGTGAGTACCCATGTCCTACTCAGTACCTACTCAACAATCTCACCATGACATGCATCAACCAAGTCAGCGAGCCTGACCACCGGATCCCATTGGTCGCCTCTTATGACAAGCCACCACATAGCCACCTTTTACAGCAAGCATGGGTTGCTGAAGACCTATTTTACGCCAGATCTTCACTAGTCCAGCTTATATAGTATATCAAAGGCTTGATATAGAAAGGTATTCACTGGCATGTGTTGGAGAGTCAGCACTTTGAATGTATTTTAAAACATTAGCACTGTTACAGAATAGAGGATATAAGCCACATTCTAGTACTGTTACAGAATAGAGGATATAAGCCACATTCTAGTACTGTTACAGAATAGAGGATACAAGCCACATTCTAGTACTGTTACAGAATAGAGGATACAAGACACATTCTAGTACTGTTACAGAATAGGGGATATAAGCCACATTCTAGTACTGTTACAGAATAGAGGATATAAGCCACATTCTAGTACTGTTACAGAATAGAGGATATAAGCCACATTCTAGTACTGTTACAGAATAGGGGATATAAGCTATATTCTAGTACTGTTACAGAATAGAGGATACAAGACACATTCTAACACTGTTACAGAATAGAGGATACAAGCCACATTCTAACACTGTTACAGAATAGAGGATACAAGCCACATTCTAGCACTGTTACAGAATAGAGTATAGAAGCCACATTCTCGCACTGTTACAGAATAGAGGATACAAGCCACATTCTAGCACTGTTACAGAATAGAGGATACAAGCCACATTCTCGCACTGTTACAGAATAGAGGATACAAGACACATTCTAACACTGTTACAGAATAGAGGATACAAGCCACATTCTAGTACTGTTACAGAATAGGGGATATAAGCCACATTCTAGCACTGTTACAGAATAGAGGTTACAAGCCATATTCTCTCACTGTTACAGAATAGAGGATACAAGACACATTCTAGTACTGTTACAGAATAGAGGATACAAGCCACATTCTCGCACTGTCACAGAATAGAGGATACAAGCCACATTCTCGCACTGTTACAGAATAGAGGATATAAGCCACATTCTCTCACTGTTACAGAATAGAGGATACAAGCCACATTCTAGCACTGTTACAGAATAGAGGATACAAGCCACATTCATCTGAAACCATTACATATGGCATATTTGTTCCTGCACCAAGGTATTGAACTCTCCTGGGAAAAAAAATAGATCCTTGAAAATGAAAGATGCCCCTGTATGGAGGCCATGTGCTCCTCCTGACACTCCACTGTTCTTAAACATGATGCCTCTCCTTGAGCTTTCAAAAGATTTGATTTTTAAAATATAGCTGTTCATATACTCTGTAACCATTCTTACAATTGAGGTCAATCACTTTATAGACAAATGTGTAAAGACCTCTAACTTGTAAGTGGAAGACTGAACAAAACTGAGATAGATTAGCTAGAATATAACTGAATTGATTGAACTCATTGATAAATTGGGCTCTAATGGATCACTGATATGTACGATATCATCGATACTAAGGTACAGACAATACTTGACTCACTGTGAGACCATGATATGCTATAAATAGAACAGAATAGATAAAGTCAACTCCCGTAATGGCAGAAGTAGCATAGCGCAACTTCAAAGGATGTGGTAATCGAGGATGTGCATGCTACTAAACTATTAAACCATCCCTTCATCTGAAACTTTCTTTTTTTAACAAGTTTTTGTTGTCTGTCAGTATGTGTCTGTTGGTTAATAGTAAGTGTCTGTTGGGTGAGGTGAGGTGAAATGGGGTTTAACGTCGCGTCCAAGATTATTGCACTTCTATAGCGATGTGCATGCAGGTGTATGTGTGTGTGTGGCTGCTTGTACTAGTCCGGAATGATACCGATTTATAGTAGTGTCTGTTGGGTTATTGTTTTTGTTTTTGAGATAATAATAAGTAAATGTATGAATCCAGAGGTTTTAGAGGTATATTTCAGTGATTTCATAGTGTTTCCTATTTGTTGGTGTAGCGTGATACCAGTGGCATCATCAGTCTGTATCGTGATACGCACTGTATCGCAAAACACCAGGCGATACTCAGCTCTATTGATAAACATCTAAGAAAAGCAAAACAGCAAATGCCTTTTGAAGATGTTCCTCATATCACTGTGCATGTTGTGCATATGTACAATCAGCCATCATGTGTGTCAAGTATCATTCTGACAGTGAGTGCATTACTGAATAGTTTCATCCCCCCGAATAAAACACAAGACAACTTTCAGGTTGGCTTGAACATTCTTTATGATAAATAACTTGTGCATTATATAATCAATCTGCCGCTCCTGCAAGCCTTGCTACCATCCCCGGGGCCTGAACAGTCACATGATTATCCAGGTTCGTGCACCTACAGCCAGTGACTGCTGCATGCTGGGTCTTGTAACACTCCACAACACTCGTGTTCCCGATCTAGTAGTACTGTAGTATTGTAACCTCCACTCCATGGCTAATAGGTATGAGAGGTGAAGGCCGAGACTGTGGCCTTTTAGGAGTTGGGAGTGTCCCCCGCCGGGCTGGGAGCGACTCCGCCCTGCTGGGCTGCTGCCTCCGTTTCTCGTGCTGCTGCCTGCTGTCTCAAGTTCTGGTGCTCCATGAACTTCATCATCAGCTTCTGGTTGTAGGTGACATAGCGGTCTGTACACACACCGACACAGTCAGTCTAAAACATAAACACTGGATTTATGTTCATCTTTGAGAAACAGTTGGAAGTTGGATACATAACTTGCTTCATAATGGCGTTAGAAATAGAATCTACACACACAAAATACCACAACTGTTATGAAGAAGTTGATCATCTGCATATCTTGTCATCAATCGGACATATCTTGTGAATCAGCCAGTGCATTGTTTTTTCTGTGCTCAATATTCTCTGTACAGCTTGTCATTATGCACATAAGCACTAGGATATTCCTGTATCTATGTACCATGATACGCCTATTACATCACATATGTTTCACACTCTGCTGTGATACATATATCCCTGAATTATGCATACATTTTAGAAAAAAAATGAGAAATTATAATTTTATACGTGTAGCATTTTCTCCTATTTCTAGAGATCTATTCATTTCTTCTTTGCATACATTGGCTCCATTTTGTGAGCATATGCATTGGAAGAGTAGTATAGCAGGAATTAGGGAATTAGAAAAAGATACAGTTTGACATGGTTGTGTCGACTTTGATGTGTCAAACTAACGCTTGTCTCAAAGTAAAAGCTTGGTCCCTGCGTATTCCTTCTTTATTCATCAGTTTTGGTTTTGGCAAGCCTTGGATAACTTGAAGTTTTTACGTAAGTCCCTTCAACTTCGACACAACCGTGTTTGACTATACATTATGATGATTTAGTAAATACAAAACAAATTGTCAAAGTTTCCCTCCTATCTGGCTCAATGAATGACCCAAAATTATGCACAACAACTGTATTTATCTGCATGTCTTATTAATTAAAACAGAAAACATAAAAACAATACGCAGATTGTCAGATTGTTTCTGAATACTTGCATGAGACATTTATTTATGTATATACGATCCCTGAAATCCTACATACTGCTCTCAGTGAACACGCTGTTTTTACAACATTGTTGTACATATTTGGTCATTTCTTAGAGTTGAAGGTCAGATGTATATTGACAGATTCACTAAAATTTTCAGTCAATATAAGTACTGCCTGCAAATGAGACTGGATTGTAGACAGAATGACTGAAATAAAATCCCGTTTTTCGACTTAATAAGCTCCCAGGGCACTCTCAAAATTAGAAATAGGGGGCACTTATTAGAATAAAATTTTGGAAATAATTGAAAGATAATAAATTTCGTGGTTTATACTGACAGCCTGTAATGATACAAAAGAAAAGTCTGTGCGTACACCACAGATATATTCTTATATTTTCCAGAACTGATTTGCCCATAATCAAGGATGCATATATAACACACATATTATATACACGTCTTGTGTACATTGATCAATCAGAAGGGGTGCTAATACGGATTGTTCACTAACCAATATATTAGCAAATATCACCGTGGGCACTTATTAGAGCGGGGCGCTTATTACGTCGAATACGGTAGATTCTTTATTCTTCTCATTTTAATTTGAATCTGTTTTGATCTTACAGTGTTCAAAGTAACTTCTCTAACATCTTCCCAAGGCAAGAGAGTTAACTGACTTTAAAAGTCCAGTTTCCACCCTTGCCATACTAGGCTGGAATTACTGGGCTCGATCGTAGCACCACCAGTGGCTATTACCAGTTATGTCCCTTCTAAGCCTCTCCTATGGACCAATCAGATGCCATCTCTCGTATCACTTGCGTTTGCTTCACACAAAATGGTGGCGCCCGGTCAGGACGATTTGATCGATAATCTGGATCTATATTGTGATAAAACAGGTCTTACATCACGAAATGCATCAAATCATGTGAGCACCTTGATTAAAACCATGAAAAGATTTGGAATAATATCTGCTGACAACGAGTTGGCTGTGCACACGCTTTGCAAATACTGCAATCGATCGAAATCTGCACGAGAGTTTACGAACCGGATTTCGATTTCGGTGCGAGATTTTGATTGGACTATGCATAGACTCGTTAGTCCAGCCAAAATGTAACTCCATAATACCAGCCTAGTTCGGCAAGGGTGGAAACTGGACTTTTATAGTCAGTTAACTATCTGCTTCAGGAAGATGCTTCTCTAAGTACATGTATGCAGCTGACGATAAGCCAAGGTTCAGTTGAACAGTTCAGCTGATGCAAAGGACATCTACACTGCATGGCTAAGGAACAATATTCAAAAGACTGGTCTATGCAAAAGCATTCACTTTTGGGCACTTGCAAAAATGTGCATCGGAAAAATAACTCATTATCCAGGGTGGTGTGAGACTGCTACAACAGACATTACCAAATGTTTAGTAAACTTCATTCACTTCAACTGGTAATGCCTTGTTAACTCTTGTCCATAGCTTGACACCCACCTCTGCCTTGGACACACCCACATTGTTCAGGTTGTATACACATCTCTCAAAACACTGCTCTGTTAATTTGTTGTACAGCAACAAAAAATCTTTCAACTGAAACAAACAAGGATACATTCAAACATTGTATGCACAGTGTGATACGACATGGTCGACTTATGTGACAATTCAAGGCATTGAGTAAGTATTTTACAGTCATAAACTCATAATTCATGCCCTTCTTCATATGTTGCACAGCTATGAGATGAAATAAAGCAAAAAGAATGAATACTTAATAACTAATAATACTATAAACTTAGTAAAATCTAAATATATTTTACATTTGTATACTTATCCTGCATTACTCCTTAATGCATGTACTGCTGTTTTCCGACAGAAAGACGAACTGTGTGAGTTGTTCCAAACATTAGAGGCAGCACCCTCGCACAGTCGGCACGTGAACCAGAAGTTATGACATCACTTCAAGACACATAACTGCTTGAAATGCAACATCTGAAACTTCGTGGGGAGGCAGCATAGCAAAGGGAGGGTACTTATATGTCGTAATGCAGGATAGGTATACAAGTGTAAAATATATTTAGATTTTACTAATTTTTTTAACTTATCCTGCATTACTCTGATCTTTATCAGATGTCACGGCTTGGAGGATGACCGCCCAGAGCCACTGGGAAATAGTATTTCAGCTGACCTTCAGCCGTGACAAGGGGGAGACCAGCAGGAAAAGGTGCTTCCTAGACTTCGCAGGCTTTAGACTGTCGTAGGAAAACCTTTAATGCCCTAACTGGGCATAAAAAGAGCTAAACGTCCACACCCACAATGGGCAAGTAAGAGTTGAGATAACCAGGCGCCAGTGGCACCGCCGAAGTCATGAAAGTCAAGGGTGCCGGTGCTGCTGTGGTCGACATAGATGGCAGAGGAGATGGAAAACCTGGTCCTGTAACACTGTTACAGGTGTCACCGGGGAAGATGTTGTCGACAAAGGTGTGTGCAAGGGAGGCGTAAAAGGTTGTCGGTCATGATGAGGGAGACAGTCTCCGAGTTGTAAGCCATGTCAGGGTCTCAACGAGCATGTTGAGTGAGACGTTTTCTGGATACTTGCAGGTAAGAGTTGAAGGAACACAGCAACAAGGGACTGCAGTATCGGCACTGCACCGTGATGGTACAGGGAGTCGTACAATCAAGGCAGCGGGTGTTCCCGCAGTTGCCGCAGCAGTAAGAGGAACAAGGCATTAAGTCTGGAATTTAAGCAAAAACACAACAGGAAGCATAATGTAACACAAAAACCTTTCATGTTATAAAAAGTTTCTAAGAGCAAACAAAAAGGTAGTGAAAAAGCAAGGCTTTAAACTAGCCTACACAAAATAAATAAATTTAGTGTAATACTCAAGCCAAATAAAGAATTCAAAACGCAAACCACGAAAGTATGTGGCCACGGGGTTCATCGCAAAAATGGCGGGAAACAACAATACGCCCCTAAATAACTGTGACTAGAGTCACAAACGAACGATAAACATTACCAATTACAAAAGGGAAGACCCCAAAGGTAACAAACCATAAACAGGTAACAATATAGCAGCTAATGATGAATGTAGAAACATGCAAAGTATAAAGAGCTTTAATTTCCTCAAGGATACAAAGTACGTCCATCCGTGGAGGTGACAAAGCAGTTATGTGTTTTGATGTGATGTCATAACTTCTAGGTCACGTGCCGACTGTGAGAGGGTGCTGCCTCTACTGGTTGGAACAACTTTTCTTCAGCAGCTGGATCTCACACAGTTCGTCTTTCTCTCAGAAAACAGCAGCAGTGCAGGATGTGTCTGGAGGCATCCTAATAACTGCCATACAAGCATCAATATAATGATCACAGATTCGAGGGTGGGTCTGTAATATTCGGGTGGGATCACTATGTACCACAGAATACTGTGCTCACTTTTTAGGTTTCACCAAGGCAAGACTGAATTTAACCCGGTGCAGCTTAGAGCGCTTCTTGGCTCTGGGTATGGCTCTTACTTCACTGAGTTTGCTGTGCCTCTTCGATCCTCATGGTTAGTTGGCTTAGGGTAGGTTACCCCCAATTCTTTCCTTAGGCCTGAGTTCCTTTCCAATCAAGTACCCCATTGCAATTATTTGGGTAAGTACCCCCTTCTATCAAATATCCCTTTGCAATCCTTAGAAATGGGTACCCTTTGCCAATCAAACACCCCTTTACGTTTCCTTGGGCAAAGTACCCCTTTAACAATCCTTGTGATGAGTTGTGAGTTGGATGAGGGGATGGGTTAGCTATCTCATCTATTTTGTAATTTGAGGAAAATTTGTAAATCCTTATAGTTTTGCACTGCACAGAGAAAAATGGCTACTCAGCATGTGCTTCATGGTAAAAGTTGACCAATCTTAGCACGTTACCTGATTTACATCATACTTCGGCTGACCATACTTGCCTAGACCTAATGAACCCCTTGGCTGCAGTACTCCGGAAAGCAGCCTCCAAGTGATGTCATTGTTAATGAAAACTATACTCACATGCAAAAGAAACGCAAGTCGAGTATGCAGTATACATGTTATTTATTTTCAACAGTAAAGACAAGAAATACTAATAGGGCAAAATTGACAAAAATGTGACTGAAGACAGTTTAATGGATTAAAAGGCAGATGACATAATTGTTTTTTTCAAATGTTAAGGGCTTACACAGTTTCGGGTCAATACCCAAAATGTCAGTCAATACCTGGTGTGACCACCATTAGCACTGATCACTGCCACACATCTCCTGTACATTGAGTGGATCAGGCAATTTGTGAAGGCCCTAGGGATCCTCCTGCACACATCCAGAGCAGCTGTGCGTAGTTCATCAGCAGTTGTAGGGACTGGGCGCACATCGTGCAGACGCCTTTGAACCTCATCCCACAAGTGTTTAATGGGGTTCAGATCAGGGCTGAGGGCTGGCCACCGTAGAACACGGATGTTGTGTTGTTGCAGAAAGGCCATGGTATCTCTGGCAACATGGGGACGAGCGTTGTCCTGCTGGAAAATGTGTTGTTGATGTTGTGCAAAAAATGGAACAACGTGGGGTCTGATCACTTGGTCAATATACCGCTGAGCAGTGACGCCGTGTCCCCGACCTTGACCAACATTCAGAAGGTCTACCCCATGGATCCCTTTCCACAACGTTTCTGTCAGCGAAACGATCACTTCGACGCCATCAAATTCTGACTCTTCCGTCTGCATGGGAGACACAAAAGCGACTTTCATCAGAGAAGATGACACGCCTCCACTCACGATGAGGCCAATTGCGATGACCCTGTGCCCACTGAAGTCGTGCTTGTCGATGCCGTGGTTGGAGAACAGGGCGACGTGCTGGTCGGCGACATCTGAGGTTGTTGGAACGGAGTGTCCTGGCTAATGTGTCGATTATGTGTTCCTATGGTCTGTCGAGCACTTTCACTTGCAGTTAGGAACAGATGTCGCTGGTGTTGATGGGTAATCTGCTGATCTTGTCGAGGTGTGGTGACCCTACTCCGAGGAAGGTCATCTGTGGTCTGTGTAGCATTGTATCGATGCAGGAGACGGTAAATTGTGGTTATGTTAACGTTGAAATGAAGGGCAACATCTTGGACAGACTCTCCAATAGCCTGGTTTCTCTGAATTTGAGTTAGGCCTGGTATTGTTGACAAAGGAGTGGTAGGTCCAAAAATAGGCCACAGTTTTATACCCACTACAGTTCGTGACAGTTCATGCATTTTCGATTTCACGAGAAATGGGTGCATGATACCCACATATTCATTGAAATAGTGCGTTTTGGCGATTCGTTTTTTATGTTGCATTTTTACTCAGGGCTTCCAAAATGCAACCAAAAATATTGATAACACCATCAGGCTTCACTACATGCTAAAACTCGTATCAATTTATGGTTCCGTGTTTGTTACTTATTTGCTTAAAACCACTTGCATATCTTTTGAGTGTGAGTATAGTTTCATTTATTGATTCAATCACAAATAAAAACATTTAACAATTATAATTAATTAGGTATTGATACTATACATTAATAACTCAACTATGTTGATGCATTTGCATCTCTGTTTTATGTTCCAAGTTATTCCGAACCTTCTCGTCACTTAACAAGAATTAGAAGACCAGTACGCCAACGGTTCTAGGTGCTTTCAAATCATGCATGAAATAATGTCTGAGTGTGATGTTACACTGTTTGTTCACGGACTGATTCATTTCTCAAAAGAATATTAGGGGTGAAATGATACATTCTAGCATCGTGAGTTTTCATGCACGATACATTTTTTCTGTATAATTACACTTGGTGAAATATATTACATACTACTAGTTTAACAACCTCAAACATTTTTTTCAGTCAAATATCGCAAAATATTGACGTTTTAGGATTTTTTCTCAATGGAAGTTAAATGTTTCATGACATGATTTCCTAAGTGTGTAGACTCTTCAATAACAGAAGAAAACCATGTGCAATATCTTGAACATAATCGGCTTCACATGACCGAGGCATTTCTATTGTAATATAGACTTTGATAAACACTGGCTTCTAATCCTATCAAGCTGGCAATTAGTATTTTGTATATAATATAGGTATGAAATGATACATAGGTCATGATACGATATGTACTGTGACAAGCAATTTTACGCCATGAAACTTCTTGACTATAATTAATTCTGAGCAGCTTGAAAAAGAAAAGCTAGCTGTAGACACATGTTTGTAGAGACTCTTTTTTACAATAAACATTACAATAAACTATTTACATCTGCACGTTTACATTGGTTGCATGGCTCCACATGCTGTCATCGGAGCCCTACAGTGAAACAGCAATACAGTCACTGAAACGTGTAAAGCTATATTATCATGTTCACTGTAGCAGTTGTAGTAGTATATCAATATAATTATGAAAATAATATGTAAAAAGCAAAGAAAGGCTTCCATTAGGCCTGCCTGTTCATCTTTCACAATAAGCGCATTTGTTTACGAACAAGAGAAAGGTCAGGCCACGTGATATGCAATTCCCATGCTGTGGTCACTGGAGCAGAAACTTCTATCGCAGAACAAGGGATTGGGGAGTTATCAGCTGCTGCTTGCAAAAATATTCTTCAGAACAGTCGACTTATTGGCCCTATGTCAAGCAATAAAATGCTTAATGTTGTTAATCTCTCATACTTGTGTGATCTTATGTATCCTTGGTAATACTGTGCTTCCTGTTTATCAAGATTGTGCATCCACACCAATTATTGATCAGTGAAATTGTTCCTGATATAACATTATATATGATTGTCTGATATAACAATAATAGTTCTGGGCAAAACTATACTGTATTACACTACACAAAGTATATTTCACATGGCTCTTGTCAGACTTATGTTTCTCCGAGCAACCATTTTGTATGGTGAACATATCTTAGGTTTTATCTTTTATTTCGGTACTACGCTGGGTTACCCACAATTAACACTGGTTAACTCAGGTTAAACTTTGTCAACCCTGGTTTCCAGAAATGTGCTAACTTCGGTTGACCTTGGTAAGTGCTGTACTCCAACACAGAATGTGATGTTCGGTACTGGTACGTTACTGTAAATATCGCCAGTATCGCCACTATCGGTGGTCAAGTGGCTTTCCCATGCCTAAGATAATAATACATACTATTCCACATTACTAACGTTTCTTTGTTGCCCTTCGTCTGCTAAATTCATTCTGTTCAATATGGCCACTGTATCAAGAAAATGATTTTTGACTAAATAGGACAGTCCCGATGTCAGTGAAACGCAGGCCTTCTTAGCTTGTTAGTCACACATGTGCTTTCTGCTTTGCCCTGAGTTGACAACAAACACAAGATACAACCTTCGTAACAACATAGTAAGTTAATAATTATTGAAGAAAGTATTACGTGAAATAAGACAAGACGTTGTGTATATATATATAACCTACGTTTTTTATCTATCCCTTCTACGGAAAAAAATGTAATGTCTTAAGCATGTACATACATGGGAATTCATGTGTGAGGCAGTGGCTTTTGCATCTTCATAGGATAGGGAACTGTACAAAAAATTGTTTTGTTTGTGTGTAGCTACAAATTCCTAGATTTGGATACTCTGTGGTATAATTTCATTCCCGTTTTTTTATATCGTTGATACGATGATTTTGCTCCACCCACAATCATGATATTTAAAGAGGTAATTTGATCACTGCTCAATTTTTTGGTGTCTGTATTCTTTTTGTAGTCATCACTTCATCAAATTTGTTTTAAAAACGTCATCACGCTTTTCTATAATTTCACTTCATCAAACACAGTCGACGGAACATTGGAAATGAACTCGGTGAGTGCATCTCCATCTCCATCTGAATGCCACAAGCAAAATACATTAGTAGTTGTAGGAGAAGCACTTCCATAACAAAATAACGGGATTTATCGCGAGATGACGTCATTAGCCAACACGTCGATGGACACACAGACATCTCGGCAGGTGAGTATTACCACAATATAAAACTAGTACTGATTTATTTTTATTTACTTAGCGTGAAGGGGTTTTGTATTTTAGTAACTACTGATTATATTCCCGCGGTGAATGCATTGTCCTGCTGACTTATAGGGTGGCCATTGTTTGAGAAATAAGGAAATCGGCTGGAAACTCGTCGATGCAGCGGTCACTCTCAGAATGTGATCACTGGTGCACACAATTTCATTTGTTCGTCAGGTGACTCGTTCGTCAAACTATTTTTGTAAACTTTGCTTGCACTCCTTTGATGCTCTGCTGTCCATTTTATGCTTCCCGTTCATATTAAATTGAACACGATAGAAATTTTGTATGATATCCCTTGCTCTTCAGACAACGTCAACTTCTCAGTATAGCCATTAGTCCCATTGACTATTGTTTACTGTGATTGTGCGAAACATGCATATAAGGGCTGGACGGGTAACTCGGATCGGGTGGATTCTGAGTAGGACCCGTATATCCACAGGACTACAAGTGGTTAGTCACATTGTTTAATGACAAAAAAATTCCAGAACTCCCATGTTTACGCTACAAGTCACTAATGTTTGCATTTCTCTCTGACTATACACACATTCCTTCTGACTTTCATATGTTTGAAAAAAGATAAGGCTTCAGTCAACTTCAGTGTTTGCATGACCAAATCTTTCTATATGTGTATCTAATTACATTTTGCCAAGGCTACGGTCAAACTAATCCCAATTGGATATTTTGTACCCATCTCTTGAGACCTACAACAGGTACCCGGGTAGGGTAATATAAATTCAACGAAGGTTCTTAAATACTTTCAAAACTAACATATCGCTTAACTGGAGAATCGACCTACCTTAAGAATTCAGCACCACGAAAGTTAACAAACACAATACCCTATGACGCAATTTGTGAAATTTTGTTGCAAAAGACACCTGCAAAACAATGCCCTGTGTGGCCAGCCTAGCAACAGAGTTGTTGGGGTCGTCTAGTGTGTATAAGCTCCTCTCAGTGATCTATCATCTCTGTATCATTGAATAAGCCCAGCAATGTTCACAGTTTTGAATATTTGTTTATGAAATATTGCCTGTGACAGCGCATATTATAGCAAGCGCTATAGTTTATGAAAAGCACATTTTTTAAAATATATTTTATATTTCGATTTCAACTAAATTCATGTGGCTAAAAGGATATATTATGTATACAGTATACATATTTCATTTTTTTTATTCATTAATTTTCATTATTATGCACGGGAATGCAGTTTATTAGGTATGTTATTTTGATACTGCACACATCCAAATGTCGCCAGCTGATTTACCTTGGAACATCTTTTTCACTAAATCAATTAGGTTTGTAGATTCCATATTTCTTGTGGCTGTGTCTCTGGCTTCACTGATCGTCTATCCTGAGGGTTAGTTAATTGTGTTGGGCAGGTTACCCCAAAATCCTTAGCCCTTGGATCCCCTTTATGATGGATCGCCCCTTTACGAGTTAGGTACCTGTTTAGTGGCTATTACCGGTAGATTCTATAGCAACTCCTAATATTCTTCACATAAAAAAGTTGAGAAAGCAGGATGAAATGGTTTAGTGTCAATATTTCCGTTACTGGAAACTGTCCTGGAACATCCACATAAGCCACTTTCACCTGCTACATTTGTTCAGTAATGATTCAAAAGCAGACTCACCAGCCATGCTTATGCCTTCCTTGACATCCTCCTTCCTCACTATGATCCACATTTTCCTTACAGTGATCCCTCCCACATTTTTCTGACACAAAATCACCCAACAAATGATTAAATATCATGTTATTCATATCATGTACCTGTGAATACGACTCCTGGAGCCGTTTTCAGTTCGTGCCATATTGGCTCATTCCTCACCACTTGGAATCTTGTAGATTACGGATTGGGACCAGTGTGCCAAATGGCAGTAGGATCACTCGTAAGTGTCCGTAGACTAAAGTCACGTGACACAAAGCCAACCCGTAACCTTTGTAAGAGTGTGTCACATATTCGACCCTTCTCGTTCAGATCCTAACGTCTTAGACATGACTAGGTAAATTTAACAATGTGGACTAGAAGTAGCTCAGTCTGTTGGCTGTCAGGCTAACTATCTTAAGGTTGAACATTTAGAATTTAGAATTAGCACCTGTCGAATGCATTATCACAATGTCTCCTGAGGATGATCTCTGTCCCGGGTCACGTCTTCAAGTGACCAGCAACCATTTTTTGTGAGAATCCGTAAGAACACTGTAAGGACAACTCGAATCATAGTAAGGAACTACAAAGTCATAGGCATGGCTACTGCCGTCACTAGGTTGTTGGCTTTTGAATAATTAGTGAAGAAATGTAGCAAGTGAAAGTGGCTTGGGTAGAAGAAATTCAATATGACAGTTTCCTGAAGTCAAAATCTTTGACATGAAACTACTTCATACTGTTAATTCAAATACGTTTGAGATTTGTTTAGAGATGATAGATCACTGATAGGAGCTTATGGACACTCGATGTCCCCTTACATCACAGGGTATTGTGCCATATATAAAAACTTTGTGGTACTGTATTCTATAGGTAGGCCGATCGATTTTACACTTTAGATCTAACAGTCATGTGACTATCATGACTATGGCTATTAACATTTCATTTGCTGAAGTGAATTTTAACTTGTAAGTTCCACCAAAGTCAAAACATAGAACCCTGAGGATAAATAGTTATCAAGTTTTAAGTTAATATTTTAAATGTTTTACTGATCAAACATTGAGAAAAATGGAAGCTGATAAAAAATTTAGTTCATTTCTAATATATACAATATTGTACAAAATGTAAGTTCTGTGTATAAACCTGTATTTCTTTTGTTTTGTTTACAAGGCAATGTAAATAGTCACCATGGCTAGAGAAGGGCAACAAGCAATACCAAATGGAATGGAAGGGGAAGAAGACACATTTGAAAGAGACTTGAAAGAGATGTTAGATGATGGGCCAAATTTGAATGATGCTAGTTCCAATGTTCAAGGTGGGACACCGACCAGAATGACCGCATCCTATGCAGGAAGTACAGCCTTGAGTTCATCATTTGAGTCTCCAGCAACGAGAAGTGCGTCACCCCAAGCCCGATTAACTCGCTCCTACACCATGCCTCCTGGTGTGTCTTCTCTCTGCTTTCCTTGCTTCTGACTTCATAACCTTGTTAGAGGTGTTATAACATTGCCCCGCAATGAATTAATTACCTTATAGTTATCCAAGCTAAAGCACCTTATCATCTGTCTAAATGAAGTTCTAGTACTTAACAGAATCATACCAACATGATTTGGAGGAAGCTAAGAGTGCAAGGTTATTAAAGGAGAAATAATACCCTGGATGAACAAGGATTGTTGATAACATGTTTGTTTAATCTTTGTACTCTTACAATTGCTCTCACAAAAGTTCAGAGAGTTCAGATGATGTCCAGTTGGTTTGAAGAATGATCATTTTTGATTTGGGGTGTCAATGCTTGGAATTTGAATAGTATCCATATATCGACTCAAAAATGTCACCATATATTATTGAATAACAAAATTAGTTATTTTATGGATACAGATGAAAACATCCTATATCAAGTACATGTATAAGCACCTGTAAATAATCAAGTTTATGTTGAATATGAAGAAGGCTGATCCATTTAATTGACAGTTTCAAATAAATATTTTTGCCTTTCTATCGTGCTTATGGTACATATAAATTTAAAAGTCATACATTTGTATAGATAGAGAATAAGTATTAAAATTGTACCAATACATCAGTTTTACACAATATACGATGGCATCCCTAGTTTTGATATTATCTGATCATGCTGATGTTGATGCTGAGATGTAGGCTATGAGCAATATAATCCGTGTAAATTTCTTTAGCATTGTTTCATAGTTTCACCTCTGACCAAATGAAATTGGGTTTTTTAAATAGAAATCAGCATGTTATTATATATTCTGAATATAAGGACTTCGTAAACAGAAATACATGCACCGGTAATGTTTTGCACACTCTACCTAACCATGTTACCTTTCCTCAGCTCATGCTTACTTAACAAACCATTGCTGTAAACATTACCTTCCCCTTCATGCTTGATAAAAAGATGTAGTTATACTATTCTACTATTTCACCACATGGCTTTAATTCATGTTTATATGCCTTTGACAATATATGGAATTACATCTGATTTCTGTCACACATGGTCACCTTAGTCAACTCTATATTTTAGTAAAATTTCAGAAAATCAAAATGTAGAGAAAGGCATGTGACCAGGCATATTTATTAAGCAGTATTTACTGAGAGTTGCTGTTGAGCATGTTAAGGATTAGAGAGGAGAAATTTGTAATTTCTGCAATTAATTGTTTTTTAGGGTTTGTTGTTTTTTTACGGCGCACTCAGCAATATTCCAGCTATATGACGGCGGTCTGTAAATAATAAAGTCTAGACCAGACAATCCAGTGATTGATATCATGATATTCGATCCACGCATTTGGGATCGATGACAAGCATCAACCAAGTCCGCAAGCCTGACAACCCGATCCCGTTAGTCGCCTCTTACAACAAGCAGTCGCCTGTGCTTCCTACTCTTACAAGGACACCTTCAATGGCTTTACTGTCATTTTTCTTGTTGAAAACTAGATGTCAGTGACAACTAGATGAAGTGAATGTAGATTCTAACTGATTATCGAGATAACTGTAGCAGCTGACACTCAGTCTGTCATGCACATGGCTGATGGCATTAAACATGAACAGGGGTTTTCAAGGCTTTCCATTAGGCAGGAATACTGCATATTTCCCATGCATAAACCAGCTCCCACAAGCAAACCATCAGCGTCACATCTCATGTATCTGTATTTGCCCTCGTACAACGTTACTATGAAAGAAAGTAGGTATTATTTAATCATTGCTATCACCCCTGGTTCTCTGTCTGGCTTGCATAATGTTTGCCTGTGAGTCAAGAGACAATAATCACATTGACATCTGAAAGACATATTGTCATCACAATTACTGTTATTAGACGATTTTGACCTACCTTTTAGGGGAAGGCTTGCAATGACATAATTATGCTGAGTATTTACACGTTTTTTAAAACAATTTAGTATCCATGGGGTAACTTACACATTTCAAAGGTTTAGGGGGTAAATAAAATCCTGACTCAGTCAAAGGGGAATATTTAAGAATGCATCCCTTGCATTAATGTTTCATTACTGGTATTTATGCTTGAAAAATGTGAAAATCAGTGTTGACAGTTACTTTTGTTCTGTGGCTGTGTTTGTTTTTGAACTGTTGACAACATGTAGGTGAGCTACAGTGCTGTGACACTATTTTTTAAGCACTATATACGGGGTATGATTTGGTTTCCTTATTTCTGTTTAATGTAAAGCATGATGAGTAAAACATGTGTCTACAGAACATTTTAAAAATAAGCATTCTTAGATTACACATATTCTTGATAAAACACTGCTTGTCTTGCTTTGATAGCCAGTAGCTCTTTTGCCTGAATATGTAAATAAGAAAACCTATTCTGACACAATGCTCACCATTATGCATGTGTATGATCTTGGGTTTGAATCTTGGTTGGCCCTGATAATGTTTCCACAGGGCTCGAAAAATCCACTTGTCCGCTCGTATTGATGAGTGGCAGCATGTGCTCATCCCACCGGACGAGTACATATTTCAGTCATGTCAATTCATCGCTTTTCGTTTTCAATATAATATGCAAAATAATTTCGAACCTAAAATAATCTCTCGCACGTTTTCAGCAGTAACAACAAAATACATGTCACTCATATCATAAAAAGCCAGCAAACTTGACAACTTTCTGTTAAAGAAATGAATAGTATTATGTGCAGAAATAAATTACATCGTATCACTTCAGGGTATTCGACCGCCTCCGTGGTCTTGTGGTAGAGCGTCCGCCCGGAGAGCGGAAGGTCCAGGGTTCGATCCCGGGCCGCGTCATACAAAAAGACGTTAAAAGATTGTACTTGTTGTTACCCTGCCTGGCGCTCGGCATTAAGGGGCTAAAACAAGGACTGGTCGGCTCGGAGTCAGTATACTGTGTCTGAGTGGGGTATTCATGTTAAACTGCGGCATGGTATCTCAGTGAGCTAGCACTATAAATCGGCATTAGTCCGGACTAGTACAAGCAGCCACACACACACATACACGTGCATGCACGTCGCTATATAAGTGCAATAATCTTGGACGCGACGTTAAACCCAATTTCACCTCACCTCACCTTCAGTGTATTCAGGTAAATGAAAGGGTGAAAACAAACTCAGTCACTTCAAATTTGAGATAAAACATCACTAGACGTGTTTATTTATCCTTTAAATTATATTTCCTGCTCTGCTAGGCATTGTTTTACATGCAGAAATTATGATAAAGTGTGTATATCTCACAAACTAAACCAGAAACAGCAATCAGCTGTACACACTTTTTCTTCCAATCTACTGGTGAATTGGTTAAAAATCACCCAATAATATAACTTCAAAGAATTTTGATGCAATGATCAGAAGTGTACATGAAAATATTATTTTATATATCTTCCAATATTGTGTTATTTTAGTTGCAGGTTGTTTATATATATTTCTGATTACAATAACCATACGCGTAGAACTTTGGTACAACTGATTGCTATTGCTGGATATTTTTTATTGTATGGAACATTTTGACCAGTCACGGTCGAGGTGATTGCGATAACTTTATGTTGACATTTTATACTACAACAAATATGGCTTTTAGCAAGTCAAAGTATGACATTTATGTATATGTATCCATTCACTGTCAACTAAAATTTGTTTCAAGGCATCAGTAGATGTAATCTGACAGTGGTTGCTGTAAATAATGCTGAGTTGTGGTTGCTGTAAATAATGCTGAGTTGTGCAATCTACCAATCACTGATCACCGACAATATAGAATGAAATTTTGAATAGAATCAATAAAATAGATTACAGACATAAGTCCACATGTACAATGAACACTCTTCATAGCCAGACTGTGTAATTACAAGATTAAATGGTGTACTTCAGTACAGATTTGTTGACATGGTATTTCCGGTGTTACATGCTCACAATAATGTCAAAGCGAAAGTGAAAACACTTTTAAGGGCAATGGTTGATGTACAAGTTTTTGATCAAGGACAATAGTGTTTGATGAGGAAAAACGTGATTTGATTATCAAACAGGGCGAAAAAGGAAATTGACTTCAATTACAGAAAGAAAATGTAATAATAACTGGGAACATAAAATTATCAAATATAAACTGGCAAGTGAAAATATTGCAGTACAAAATAATATCTACTAGCCCTGCAGGACAAGTTGAGTTTACAAGATTTTTCGAGCCCTGTTTTCAGGTTTGCCGGCTACACACCATTGCGTGTGGGTTTGACCAAAGTGTTAAAGAACTAAGACCTGCATCACTTCGGATTTTCCACCAGCAACAAGCTGGCATGTCATGATATAACTGAAAATGAAATACCGAACTCACTCGCTCAGAATCTAATTGCAACATGTAATATACGTTTCATTAAAGATGACAAGCTGACCTGAGCACTGCTGATGGTATATGATCAAGTTAATTCATTGATAATATTCTAGAGGTGGATCAAGTTTTAACTGTTTGCCAATTTCTTAACTAACCCAATGAAAGCATGATGATGTACCAATACAGTTTTATTACGTTTAGGCTTGGTGTCCTGATTTCTGACATGGTCACTATTGACATTGCATTGTCAGATTGATATAGGATCTTCCATAATACTCCCTGTAATCAAAATGTTGTTCTAATGATGTATGCAAGAAAGTTATGATGATACTTTTTGTCTAGAATGAAACGTAGTGACAATTGTGTTTCATGTCTGCCCTTGTTAACCACATGTTTTGTTTGTGCAGCCACCAGCAATGTGCCGCTGTCCTCACCACAGACAAATGGTGACTTTGTACCCAAGTCAATCACTCAGGCTGCAACCAAGCTGGAGTCACTGCGAGAATGGAGTATCAACACATTCAAGTGCACCAAGCAGATGCTGTCAGAGAGGTTTGGCAAGAGCTCTAAGACAGTGGATCTCGAACTAGAGGCTCAGATAGAAATTCTGCGAGACACCCAGCGCAAGTACGCCAGTGTGCTTCGTCTTGCCAGGGCTCTGACAAACCACTTCTTCTATGTGGTACAGACCCAGAGAGCCCTGGGAGAGTCTTTCTCTGATCTTGCACAGAAGGCTCCAGAGTTGCATGAGGAGTTTACATACAACTGTGAGACACAGAGGTCCTTGGTCAAGAATGGAGAAACCCTGTTAGGTTAGAATTTGACAAAATAGTTTAAAACATAATTTGCATACCACTCATTGGAAATCACACACATTTGGAAAGCATTTAGGAAAAGAAATTTCAAATTATGATTTGTTTAATGTACATGTATTTACAAAATACGAAATGTCTGTGTTTATTCTTGTTGCCAAATTGGTGGTGTCCTTAATGTTCATGCAGTGGGATGTAGCTTGACATGGCGATGCTGATAGTTTCCAATGTAACCGTACCAGGAAGTGATGCACATTGACATTGATGCTAGTACGGGTTACTTTATGCTGCAAGATTCTTGTATCTTACTGCTGCACATCTTGGATATTTCTTGCAGCGAAGTGAAGTAGACTAGGCATTACAAAGACTTTGTACAAGTACCAATTTTGGTCTTCACTATTTGATAGTTTTCTTAGTACATGTATTTGTATATGATATGCAGTTAGGGTCCAATGTCAGTATAGGGGCGGTCAGGTGGCCTAGTGGTTAAAGCGTTAGCTCGTCACGCCGAAGAACCGGTTCGATTCCCGACATGGGTACAATGTGTGAAGCCCATTTCTGGTGTCCCCCGCCGTGATATTGCTGGAATATTTCCAAAAGCGGCATAAAACCATACTCACTCACTCACTCACCTAATGTCAGTATTCATATGTTACATAAGTTATGATTCAAGAAGGAATAGGTATAGTTCTGATGTATAATACTGGAAACAGCTAATCAGTAACATATGGTGCTACGTTGCAGGTGCCCTGAACTTCTTTACCTCCTCTGTCAACACGTTGTGTAACAAGACCATGGAGGACACACTTCTCACTGTCAAGCTGTATGAAACAGCAAGGTAAGGGACAACTTCATACCTTATATTTCCTTGCGTTTGACTTTGAATAATTTTCTTTCTTAAATGGTAACTACGTTTTAACATATAATTTGTGTACATATCACATGCTCCTTGTTGTGTCCCACATCATACTGAATGGTCTTTGTTTCAGGCTGGAATTTGATGCGTATCGTAATGATATGGAGACTTTGAGTCTTGGTCCGAAAGATTCTACAACCGCCCAGAGACTTGATGAATCCAAACGGAAGTTTGAAGATCACAAGGTCAAGTTTGAGAGATTACGAGGAGATGTCTCCATCAAGCTAAAGTTCCTTGAAGAAAACAAGGTTTGCTTTAATGACATGATGTTAATTCTGTATAATTTAGTTAAATAATGTTATTCCCAGTCATACCAAAGCCGAACTGTTTCTTGTTTTCACTTCTGTGGAATCAATTATTTTTCTTGTTTACAATTCTGTGGAATCAATTATTTTTCTTGTTTCCAATAAGTCAACAAATTTTAAATATCTTCATGCAACTGTAAAGTAGTGATGCATTGGCTATTTTGCAAGCAATATGACATCTTCCCGAGGCAAGGGAGTTAACTGATTATATTAATAAGTATCCCATCCACACTGGGCATGGGGATAAGTCTCTGGTCAGATCGTAGGAGGCATCGTATCGCCCTTGTCTCACTTACAAATAGGTACAACCAGTCTAGAAACTATGGCTGGTAAAGCTTCTCAAACGAGAAACTGTATATTGGTGTGTATATTGGTTTTCGTACCTAGAAATAGGGGGCTTTCAAGGGGGACCGCCCTATACACAGGGTTGAAGAGTTTTGATATTTTTACATTATCGTGAGCACATAACACCAGAAATACCATGTAATCAAATCCATACTGAAGTGTTCATTGTATTATTGGACTTAGGTTTGTAATCTATTTTATTCAAAATTTCATTCAAGTTTGTTTCCACTTCATTTTGGCGAAAATGAGTGAAGTGATCAGTAGATCGCACAACTCACCAAATTTTTTACTTATCCTGCATTACTTCTCAATGCATTCACTGCTTACCTTATGACAAAAGACGGGACAGCACAATGGTCCTGTCCCTGGGTGAAGAAATACAATACTGTTATTTGTGGTCCCACTTTTCAAGACCATCACAGCTGTCCTGTGACCTTGATGACCCGAGGTCACATCACTGCCTCTCGTGCTACAGCACGGACGTCTACCAGCGGAGCTTTCATTTTGGATTAATTTAGACCTTCAGTTTTTGTCTACAATTGATCTGCGACAGGTGATGTATTCTTTTCATAACACTCTCACCATGTTGTGCAGTTTCATATGATCTATTTAGGCATTTTTTTCCCACCACATGCTGTTTGTTCACCGCCATTTTGAATTGTGTTACAAATGTTTGCCTGCAAGGGTAGTTAATTTGTTTACAATTCTCAGCTACTTATGTATAACATATTTATGTGTTCTTAAATACTACTAGCTTTGGCGTTACAATGAGTTGTGTATATACAAATTAATGACTACACCCTCAACTCGCTACAATATTTTTGCCGAGATTAATTCAATTCTATGGCACTCTTCCAGTTCCACATCATCAAAAAGTCTTTATTTGCGTAACTTATGCTTGCGCGTTGTACTAATTGTCGTGGAAAAAAATCTGCCAAGGATCTTCATCCACGTTGTTTGACATGCATGCAAATTTGTGCACCAAACTCTAAATGTGTCTTTTGCGTAAATCTCTCTCCGACGAGTTCTGCAATTTATAGGCAGGTCAAACATATTTTGCAGCAATCCCGTCGTGAGAAGATGACACATTTGCTGAATAGAGAGGGACATGGTTAGGTCATTACTACACAACCATTATCTTCGGCGGGTTATATGTCGGCCATTACTGTTACAGCTAAAGTGCATGTTCCGCCGAAAACCTCAATCCAGGGGATTTTGTGAGTATCATAACTGACCCTAATTTTCGGCCGCCTGAGACATCTAGTTCTGCTAGATCTGTGAGATCTCAAGACGCTTTGATGGGGGTAGCCCAAAACCCAAGCCACATTCCAGCCAACACCTACTATCCAAGCACATCGACAATGACATCAGCCCCAGGGCTATCCATGTACAATGCTATTCAGGCAACGCATGATCAGCTTACCAACATATCCAGCACAGCAGATACACGCTCAGGCGCCAACACCGTTCTGGAACACTGATTTGATGCAAGTCCATGTGGCAGCAGTCCATGACGCATTTGTATCCTGCGCCCACGCCTACGCCTATGTATCAGACTCCTGCGTCAGTTACATCTACGGCACAGGTCTTAGCACCTACGCCAGCGCCTAACGTATAAATGCTCCTGTTGTCAGTCATAATACAGCACATTCATCGTTGAATCGTGCCAGTGCACCTGCACATACTTGGACAATGACGCATGATTCCTATTCACCAGACGGATCATCTAAGCCCTCGGTCAGAGGTAGCACTACACATAGGAGTACAAGTCATTCACCATCTAGACGTTCACGTCAACATTTTAATGGTGAAGAGAAAGATTCTTCCACAGAATGGAATACTCATCTCAGTCTGGCACAGGTACCTGATTGGGAAGAGGATCGCCTCATTTCAGTGCCTTCCCCAGGTAACAGGCTGGATAAAAAGGACACACTATGGACACATCCTAAGTCGATCCGGTCGGCCTGATGAGGACAGATTAGATTAGACTTATGAATGAGGGCTTTTCCAGGCTGACGCTTACGCCGTTGTTTAAGCCACCCAAGTTTAGGTAGGATGAATTTCTATCCATGCTTTTGAGATTGCAGACCAGGCACATAGTTTGGATGAGGTTATACAGAGAATCACAGTAGGCTGCTACGTCACCCTTTGTCTTCCACATCTCTGTTTAATGAACAGATTACGAACACGCACGCCAAAGTTTCCAGTTACGCTAGGGATGAAACGGCACAGAACTTTGGAGCACGTTTCTCACAGTTTCCCGGCAGGTCAGGCAATTATAAGCCTAGATGCAAGTCTCTCAAGGAAGGCCAGACGCAGGACTCCTTTCATGGAATTCAACAATTCCTGAATCCTTACATCAGGCGTCAGGATCCACTCAAGGCCATTACTCTACCCGCTCAACTAAGGCCTTACCTCAATTGGTGGACGGTAGTCGAATGTCTTAGGAGCAGTCTCTTCATCCGGTTATCCCTGAATCTACACCTGTTCGTAGACGCCTCCCTTCAGGGGACGGGTGCTCACCTGTAAGGCCAGACAGCCTCAGGGCTATGGTCAGGCGCTCATCAAAAGTGGCACATAAACAACCTGTAGTTGGAAGCGTTTATTCTGGCCGTATCACATTGGCAGAATCAACTACATTCAGCCCAACTTGCAATATCCACAGACAACAGCACTGTGGTGTGGTGCCTGCGCAATCAGGGAACAACACACTCCCACTCCCTGCTTCAACAGACATTCAGGTTTTTTCATCTAGTGGAATCGGTTGCAACTAAAGTTCATAGTTCAACACATCCCAGTATGTCTAAACATGCTTTATCCATGCTTTATTGCGTCCAGACAGGGTGGTCCAAACCAAGTGGAAATTTCACTCAGAAGCATTCCAGGTACTGCTTCAGAAGTTTGGGCAACCAAACACCGTCCTGTTTGCAACTTGTCAAAATTACTGACTCATGACGTATGTCTCCCCGTTACCCGATCCGCAGGCTTGGGCAGTAGACGCGTTCAGCATCCCTAGGGAGGGGCTAAAAGCAAACACTTTTCAACCACCAGTTTTACTTCCCAGGGTAATGCAAAAGATCAAAGAGACAAGGAGTCTTGCTCTAACTTTGGTCACACCCTGGTGGCCAGCGAGATGATTGTTCGTTGAGCTCAGAAATCTAGCAGTAGACGATCCACTAACCCTCCCACAGTGGTCCAACCTACTTATCCACCCTCACAGCAAATTGCCTCATCCAACACCAGACAGGTTTCGTCTGCATGGTTGGTATGTCTTAAAAAGGCGTTAAGTGCAAAGGGCTATTCGGCACAGGCAGCAATCGTCCCTCTAATAGAGGTTTATACAATGACAAGTGGGGATTGTTTGAAACTTTGTGCAAGGCGAAAAGTCAAGACCCTACAACTACGTCACCACAAGTTCTCGCTTAATACCCCCTACATCTGTGTACCCAAATACACTTGAAAGGTGGCACCATTACCACGTAGTTGGGGCCCGTGAAGATGCGGGGTAGAATAGGTCTTCAGCAACCCATGCTTGCTGTAAAAGGCGACTATGCTCGTCATAAAAAGGCGACTAACTGGATCGGGTGGTCAGACTCGCTGACTTGGTTTGATGCATGTCATCGATTCCAATTGCATGGATCGATGCTCATGATATTAATCACTGGAATGTTTGGTCCAGACTCGATTTTTTTACAGACCACCATCATATAGCTGGAATATTGCTGAGTGCGGCGTTAAACAACAAACCGACCGACCAACCAACCAACTATGTACTTGGTTGCACTGAACTCAGTGTTGGCCATTCCGGAAAATCACAAGATGACTAAGGAAGCGAAGATGAGGGTGAACTTCAGCTATGCCCCTTGTGGGCATTACGAGTTTTCATCCGCCGTTCCAAGACTAGGCGTGGTTCAATGAAGCGGTTATTTATACCTGTTTCTCCTATGTCCATGACCGAAGTTACTCCATATCTCTATGGTTACGCACAGTCATCCTTCAGGCCTACGAGATCGCCAATCTGGATCCAGCAAGAGCGAATAATCCTCACGAGATCAGGGCAATAGCCTCTACCATGGTGTTGCACAGCAATTGCTCGATTAAAACAATCATGGAAGGATTCTGACACAGTTTTCGCCAGTCATTATTTTCGTGAGCACGTCTAAGTCATATGAAGTTTTGGAACGGTTGTAGCCCAGCAGGTTACCAACCTCCGGTACAAATAATGAACTCGCGCTATACAGAGCCATTCCATTTCCGGTGCAGTCGCTTAGATTTTGCCAGTGGAAGAATATTAGACAATTGGTTGTCTACAAGGACTCTATGTTGCTGTAAGTAAGACTTAGCTGGTAAGCTAATTTGATTTTATTGCAATGGTGTATAGGGAGCTATTCTTTAGTTCATGTTTTTTTCACATTGAAATACCCTGACCCTAATGGCGTTTTTCTGAACTTTTCCGCATCACAGTTTATTGGAGGGTTTCCCACCTCCAAACCGTCCGATACAGATGCAGACCATTCCAATATTTGGCAAGGTCATATTTCCAAGCTTGGATTTGTTTGGTTTGTTTGGATTTGTTTGGAAATGTTTGGAAATGTTTGGATACAACATGTCATAATCATAATGCAGGATAAGTAAAACAAATAGTAAAATCTAAATATTTTTTACATTTGTATACTTATCCTGCATTACTACGTTGAAGGCCCACCTGTCGCAGACTTGCCTCCCCACTTTGGCTTCAAGACCTCAACAGTATGTTGAGTGGGACTATGAGCAACAGTATTTTATTTCTTCACTCAGGACCATCGCCGTTGTGCTGTCCCGTCTTTTGTCGTAAAGTAAGCAGTGAATGCATTAAGGAGTAATGCAGGATAAGTATACAAAAATATTTAGATTTTGCTAGTAATACA
This sequence comes from Haliotis rufescens, assembly GCF_023055435.1. Taxonomy (NCBI): domain Eukaryota; kingdom Metazoa; phylum Mollusca; class Gastropoda; order Lepetellida; family Haliotidae; genus Haliotis; species Haliotis rufescens. The sequence continues at coordinate 20,025,655 of NW_025964361.1, forward strand.
GCAACCACGATCTGATTACTGTTATTGTCGCCTTGAAACAAACTTTCATGGACAGAGAATGGATATATGTATCATAACTGCCACACTTTGACTTGTTGAAAGTCATATCATATGTCAAATATAAAGATTTTGCGAGTGCAGGAGCATCAACGGTGATTGGTCAGATTGTTCAATACAAAAAAATATCTGACAATAGTGATCATCTGTACTAAAGTGTTATACTTATGGTTATTAATTTATTTTTAATATATATATATATAGAAAAGCTACAACTAAAATAACATGATAATGGAATATATTTTTCCTGATAAAATAATAGTTTCAGATACAAATCTCCCAATCATTATATTATTATGTTATTAGGTAATTTTTAACCGTATCACCGAGAAAACGTGTACAGCTGATCGCTGCTTCCGGCTTAGTTTACAAGACATTACACACAGAAATCTTAATCTCTGCATATGAAACAATTCCTAGCAGAAAAGGAAATACAATTTAATCGGTAAATCATGTCGTCTAATATTTATCACCTGTTCGTTTTACTGAATTCGCTGAAGGGCTACAAATGTAGGGATTGTGTATGCGGTGGTGATGTGCTTCATTCCGATTCACTTTACATATGGGGTATATAAATTAGCATCAATTTTGAAGGCTTTTACAGGGGGTTCGCTTTATGGATGGCGATATACAGTATGTCTTGGAAGTGAATCAACTACTGTAAACAAGCTCCTCACAGTGGAGCTCTCTGTACTTGTAAGGTAATGAAGGTGTCAAGCACTGGGCGCAACTTGGACAACTAAGGGAGATCACTCCAATGTACCAGCTGCCATGGGAGTATCACTGTGGGCCACCATATTCAACATTTTATGAGCGTTTCAGGCTGTGAACACTAACAATCATCAGGAATGGCATAACAAAAGGTTACTGTTATACTCGTAAGTACTGTTGCCATTTGTCTTGTGGTTGTGTTGATGGTTGTGGTCCTTGTTTCAGGTGAAGGTGATGCACAAACAGCTGCTGCTGTTCCATAACGCTGTGTCTGCCTACTTCTCGGGAAACGAGGCTATGCTGGACACGACACTGAAGCAGTTTAACATCAAACTTAAACGTCCAAATGCTGAGAAGCCATCATGGATAGAACAGTAAACATGCAGAAGATACCTTGGCTAATACTAGACTTTATTGTAAGGTGCTTTACACACATCAGACATTTGTTTAATGAACTGAATCTCTAATAATGTACACGTACATTGTGGATGAATGTTTGTATCAAGCACTGTAGATCCTTTACAGATATGAGTATGATAACATGTATTATTTGCTGACTGAGGGAAAACGTTTATGATGTACTGAGTTCATCAAATTGTGATGTAAGGATTTACAGCCATTAGATGGCTATTGATATGTTGTGCCTATGCTGGTGTGTCCACTCTTTCCATACTGGTGTGTGGGTTGTCTTGGTGTGTGCACTCTCTCTCCATGCTGGTGTGTGCTTACTCTGTCCATGCTGATATGTGCTTACTTTCTCTCTATGCTCGTTTTTGCTTATTCTGTCCATGTTGGTGTGTGCTTACTCTGTCCATGTTGGTGTGTGCTTACTCTGTCCATGTTGGTGTGTGCTTACTCTCTCCATGCTGGTGTGTGCTTACTCTCTCCATGTTGGTGTGTGCTTACTCTCTCCATGTTGGTGTGTGCTTACTCTGTCCATGCTAGTATGTACACTCTCTCTCCATGCTGGTGTGTGCACTCCCTCCATGCTGGTGTGTGCACTCTCTCCATGCTGGTGTGTGCACTCTCTCCATGCTGGTGTGTGCACTCCCTCCATGCTGTTGTGTGCTTACTCTGTCCATGTTGGTGTGTGCTTACTTTCTCCATGCTGGTGTGTGCACTCTCTCCATGCTGGTGTGTGCACTCTCTCCATGCTGGTGTGTGCACTCTCTCCATGCTGGTCTGTGCACTCTCTCCATGCTGGTGTGTGCACTCTCTCCATGCTGGTGTGTGCACTCTCTCCATGCTGGTGTGTGCTTACTCTTTCCATGCTGGTGTGTGCACTCTCTCCATGCTGGTGTGTGCACTCTCTCCATGCTGGTGTGTGCACTCTCTCCATGCTGGTGTGTGCACTCTCTCCATGCTGTTGTGTGCTTACTCTTTCCATGCTGGTGTGTGCACTCTCTCCATGCTGTTGTGTGCTTACTCTTTCCATGCTGGTGTGTGCTTACTCTTTCCATGCTGGTGTGTGCTTACTCTTTCCATGCTGGTATGTGCTTACTCTTTCCATGCTGGTGAGTGCACTCTTTCCATGCTGGTGTGTGCTTACTTTCTCCATGCTGGTGTGTGCTCTCTCTATACTGAGGTGAGCTCTCTCTATACTGGTGTGTGCACTCTCCTGCCAAGGCTGGATCAGTGTGTTTCTAGAACTGGTGTTTCCCTTTATAAACCTATCGAACTAAAATACTGTTCAAAGCAGCATTTAACCAATTTCCTCTCATTATTTAAAATATCTTGTAGTTCCTTTCAATCATTGTTGTGTTGTGAGAATACTTTCATTATTTTCCTGCACAGTGGCATGTGCCATTGTTTCCTCCTCCCAAGTCAGTAGTGATTGATGAGTTGTTTTGTTTTAGTGACTGGCGACAAAATGCTACTGTGTCACTTGGAATAAAATAATGTCAACAATCTCTGAAGTCATTTTCCTCCACAACATCAAACAACCTAGTTGGGAGAATTTTGAGAAAGTAAACTCAAATGACTTTTTTTCATGAATAATAATGGCATTAAGTATATGTTGAATATAGAAAGGGTTATTCATCGTGTTGGACACATGTCATTTAGCAAATAAAAGAAATAACTATTTACATTACTGGTCCTCTCATTATACGCAGCATTTTGCACACAGCGCTTTGCAGAGAGAAACCTTATGTTTGTTATTCCTGATCAAGCAAACACTCGCACACCTTGCTTCCTGTGGTACTATTATCAGTCTGTGACTGGGTTAACGGTGGCAGTGTCACATACCGCTGTACACCAACACTACTCATGGTAGTGTGGGAAGTGGATTGAACCTTCTGTTTGTTTATAGATGTTCCTACTCTCCATGCTCTTGGTGTACTGATGATTATAGTTATTACAATGTAATGTATGAAATGGGTATCTGTTTGCTCCTTGTTTCATTTGAGAATGAATATGAAAGGAAGTAAAATCTGTGGTATTTCAAAGAGAAGTATTTATGACATGTTTCACCAGGTAACATTGTGACTTCATTGGTTATTGTTGGGTAGTGCTTGTCATTGCACTAAGCCTTTTGTAGCTATTTGTACTCAAAGAAATTCACCATACTTTAGCATACATTTCGTTTGAGCACTCTGTTTTTAACTGTTTGCATTGAACTTCCAGGTTACTTTAACCCTACTTCGGTAATACTGGTCCAAATTGTGTAGGTGATGACGTGCCCTGTCGCTGATAAAATAATATGCCAATCCTCGGTTAGTAATGGAGTTTACTACTACTACTACTACTACTACTACTACTACTACTCCTACTATCTAAAGAGCATGTTTCACATTTCATAATAATACAGAAGGGAACAAATCCTTGGTGGATCAGTTTTGGGTATAAAAAAGACTATGACATCAACTAGAACATGTAAACTCTAGTCAGTTAACTGTATTTATGCTTCTTTATCACATGGTGAATTCACTGGGGGCCAGACTTTATACTGATACAGAAGTTTCAGTATTGCCCAAGTTATTCATTGAGTTAATGGTTTTAATCTTGCATGTCCTACTAAAGTAATTCCCTTCACTGACCCTACCTGTGTGAAGCAAGTGACCCTCAGTCGCTTTAGCTTCTGTGTGACTTGCCATGACTTGGTGGCAGCAATGTAAAAATAAATTGTAAATTTTGCTTTTGATTGAAATTGACACAAAGATGTACATTTCAATCACTATTAGCATTATCTGCGTTGTATATACCATCTGTTGTCATTGCCTGTAACTGTACATAGCATATAATGCATTGCTCATTTTTACACTCCTAATGGTGTAAGTTTGTAAATATCTTTGTATGGGAATCCTAGTTTTAGTACCATTTCCTTTCCTATTGTTCAGCATCACGTCAGTGTGTGTACTAATGAATGACTGAATGGATGACAGCTCCTCAGTGTAATCAACATGATGAAATTCAACATCACCAGACCATAAGGGGACAGCAGTTTGAAAATGTTTACATGTTTTATGGTAGCTAATAATCACAGACATATGCACCTGAGTTGTAGGCTGTTGATCTAGATAAAAATGTTTTAAATTTATCTTATTCTAAATTGCAACCTGGCCTTCACATTAAACCCAATCATATTAGTTTCAGTTATAGCTGTATGTTTTTTTCCCAGATATTAGTTGAGCAAACTTCTCTGTTTCTTATGCATGATTGTATTGTTTGACTTGTTTAAGAACATGGTATGTCCCAGTGTCTAAGGGGGAGGGTCATGGTTAATCTGTTGATATCATGGCAGTGGATTGCCTGGTACCCAAAGTATAACATGCTGTAGTTAGTTCACTTTGTGCTTTGACCTTTTATCGGTTTTTCGCTAAGTAGTTTTGCGTACATTTCAAACATATATTTAAGTCCCAAAATTTTATGAACATATTATGGTTTCCTGTGTTACCTTCCAACTGTTTGTGTTGTTTGCTTCCACACAATGATTTTTTTTATTTGTGTTTTTGCAACCCTGAATTCAGTGTTGTGCATTAAAAGACTGCATAAAGAGATAGTTCATCATCACATTATATGTAGTAATTGTGCAGTGCAGGTGTTTGCTCATTATGAAATCCAGTTTGATATGATGTGAAACATTGCTACAGTAGTCCTATTACATGCTTTGTTTATATTTGGGTAGTGCCCTCATGTATCAATCTGATTTCTGTAGTAACTGGTCTTATTAACTACATGTGTGTGATGGACAAACTGAATGGCCAGTTTTCACAAACCTCCGTTAAGACCTCTCAAAAGGAAAAAGAAAAGTTATTAAATAAATAATTATGTTTCAAGAAAACAGATTTGTTTTACAGTTTTGATATTTTATCTGTTTGTGTTAACATAATGAATACAGTATCACATTGTGTTTTCTTTCCAAGTTTGTATGGTAGTTGTAAAATTCTAGATAATCAGAATTAAGTTATGACTTAACTGGATGCAGTGTACTGCCAGCATAGAAAAGGTGGAATTTAGGACATTTAGAGTATTTATTTGGAATATTTTGTTTGCTTTTAGATGTGCCTGGTTATAGATATGTTTTAATTTTTTGTTTGATAGTAGCTGTAAAATATGAAACCCAAATAATGTATAATAAACATGTATTCCTATGGTCACTGTGAATTACTGTCAACATTGTATGAGTAACATTCAGTTTGAAAACAGTGCATCATTGTCTTTGAGTGATATGTCGTCTCAGGCACACATGGACATAACCTTGTGTGTGATAAGGATCTTTCTGACCCATAAGGGAAGCCAGATAGAGGGTATAAAATGTTCTGTAATGATCTGAGGAATTAGTTTGTTTTTATAAATAACTCTGCCTTTCATTTGTTGCCAGTTCTACTTTTCGCATATTCTGGATTCTGATTCTGATTCTATGACTGCAACTTGATCAATATTCCCTATACATCCATCAACTTGTTCAAACTTTAAAATGTTCTTACTGAGCCACTGTAACGTTATGTCAACACTTGTGACCAACATTATGAATTCTCTCACTCGCCAATGTTGACTTATATAATTGTTATCTTACGTTGGTTAAAGTTGATTAATTAATTGCAATAACACGTTTCTTACATTTTTCATCCTTTTGTCTAAGTGCAAGCGATACAAGTATACTAAATTTGAATGGTAATAGTGAGCTATTTAACACAATCACATGAGTCATGACAAGGCCACTTGTTTACTGTTTGTTGTGTTGGGATACATCTGTTTTTAGTAACAGCTGCTTATGATTTCGAAGGTGGTTGGGAATGAGATATCCTGAGACAATTCCAGTGAATGGGAAAGATAAACTAATTCTTCGTATCTCATTAGTTATGCTCATAAACCATCATAGTCAGAAGAGTTAGCTGGGATGACTTTAGTACCTTACAATGCAACAGCTGCTTGTATATTGGCATCTTCAGAGGGGTATGGCTTGCTATTATAAGGTTGAGTCCATAGTACTGTCTTGTAAAGCTTACCAGTATATTGTAATGCAGAATCTGGTAGATTGTTGACGACTTTGCATCTGTGTCTATGAATGGGATTTAGTTATCCTTACTGTAGTCACATCTTGCTTTGCTACACATATATATATGTAAACACTTGGACATTATTACCACTCTTCAACTTCATGAAATACAAAGGTATTTGTTGTTGCCGACTCTGTTTATATTATTTACTTTTGTTTTTGTTTTCATCTGTGATCATAACCTGATTTTTAAAGCAAATATTGATTTCACCATAGCATAATGGATGAGCAGAAATAAATTTTCCATCTTGTCTGAAGAATCCTGTTTTGTTGTATTTACAATCTCATTAAAATCAGATCTTAGTTCTCGCTACCGCTCAACAAAGGTCTGAGGACATCCTATTAGGGATCACGTCAGAACGACCTTTCATCAAGATCATGAAAGTGACAGTCGGAATGTGAATTCTAATCATGCAGCCTCGAAAACTTTAAAACAGAGTATTTCGAATGATAGTTACGGGTTTAACGACTGATTCTATACATTCTAGACCATATATTAGCCATTCAAGAATGTTCTTTTGATCAGGTTTCAAATTTTTCGAAGTGTAGTTGCCAATTTGAAATAAGTGCCGTAAAGCACGAGAAAGCTGCCTTCTGATTGGCTAATGTCGACTTCTTGTCAGTAATTCCATTGGTCGGTCAGAGTTCGCGTAAGGTCGGTCTGACGTGACCCGTTATGGGATGTCCTCAGATCTTTGTTTAGCGGCAGCGAGAACTGAGATCTGATTTTAATGAGATTGTTGTATTTAGTACTTCACACTGTCCCAACATCCCTTCTGATCTGTCCTGTCAAAGCAACATCACAGGTCACTGGAGACAAGTTAGCAAAGTGCTCATAATCAGATTGTATTTGTTGAAGTTCCAGGTAATAATTGTACCCAGCAATTATCTACTTGTAAGTACCATTGTCTCCCTTTGGGCTTTTAATATGTTCCTTCATGTAAGTACTTTTATACTTTTCGTGCATCTTTACACAAACCTTTCCATATCTATTTCAAATCATCCAATAATTTTGCGTGGCATATTCGTTTCCATATCCTCGTAATAGCATTGAGCAATTTCTTTGACACTTTGGTGATGGGTCCTGTCAAGGTAATCCTAGATGTCATAGCCTTAATGAAACTTGTTACAGTAGGGTGGGACCAAGGTCTCAAGAGATCATGAGTGCCCTACTTATAAGATCAAGATCACAGTAAAGATCTTCCAAAAAGTTGTTTGCTGTCTTCTGCCATCTTCCAGGGGCAAGAGAGTTAACTGGCTTTAAAAGTCCAGTTTCCACCTTTGCCGAACTAGGCTGGAATTATTGGGCTCGATCGTAGCGCCACCAGTGGCTATTACCAGTTATGACCCTTCTAAGCCTCTCCTATGGACCAATCAGATGCCACCTCTCGTATCACTTGCGTTTGCATCACACAACATGGTGGCGCCCGGTCAGGATGATTTCATCGATAATCAAGATCTATATTGTGATAAAACGGGTCTTACATCGCAAAATGCATCAAATCACATGAGCACTGTGATTAAAACCATGAAAAGATTTGGAATTATATCTGCTGACGAGTTGGCGGTGCACATGCTTTGCAAATACTGCAATCGATCAAAATCTGCACGACAGTTTACGAACCGGATTTCGATTTCAGTGCGCGATTTTGATTGGACTATGCATAGACTCGTTAGTCCAGCCAAAATGTAACTCCATAATACCAGCCTAGTTCGGCAAGGGTGGAAACTGGACTTTTACAGCCAGTTTACTCTCTTGCCTCGGGAAGATTTCTTCTGCATATATTTTAAATTATTTGTATACATATGTATGACGGGGCACCAAGTTATCAGTCATGGTTAATAACGTGGTGTTTCTGCTCAAACGAAAAAATCAAATCCCTGTCAAAATATGTATATAAGTACAGGGATGTGAGCAGGTTTTGCCGAAAAAAGAGGAAAAGTCTAGGGGGGTCTGGGGGGTCTGCCAGAAATTTTTAAAACATTTGATTGCATTTTAAGCAATTTCATGCAGTTTGGACAACATTCACACCAAGAAATGTAATAAGTCAATGGCAAAAGTCAATAAGTAAAATAAACAAGATGGCAGATGCAGTAAAATTTCGAAGTTAAATCAGTACTTTAAAAAAATCGGGCATAGCTTTCGCGCACCTGGCTACCCGCCAGGTCTGGGAGCAATACTGCCATAAACTTCAACCCCCCATCCCCCAGACACAAGGACAACTGTCACAAGTGTGCAATGTCTGACCCTTTCCCCATGTTGAAGCATATTGAAAAAAAACTTACCTTGTACTTACCTTTTGATGAAAAAAACAAAACTCCATTGCAAACATAAGACATTAATACAATATATATCCCCATGACATGGGGTTTTGGACGCTGAAGAAACATTCATAAATTTCTCGCTTATCACATGAACAACTGTAAAACATCTCATTCACTTACAGGCTAAAAGACAACTTTATCTTAAAAACAAGCCATCAGCTGACTCTGAGTATTTACAATTTCTGTGTGACGCCATGCCCCATGTTATAGTGCAAGTATTCGTGACAGAAAACGTATGATGTACGAAAACCTATGCTGTGAAAGCTCCGATCGAAAACAGGACAATCCGCGCAAATTGTCCGGTTTTCGATCATATTTTTCGGAGTGTTTTTTTTTTTAATTTAATATTTTTTTCCGCGGAAGATGATTTTTTCCGAGGACTACTGTTTTAAAAAACGCGATTTTCCGCGTTTCCGCGGAGATTTCACATCCCTGTAAGTAAACAAAGAAGAAATGGGCATCAGCATATATGCCTGTACATAAATAAGAGATTCTGGTCTACACTTAACTCTTAGATATATTATTTTATACACCTGGAAAGTATAACTGAGACAACAATAACATCACCATTTATGTTAACTGTAATGACAATAGTGACTGACGAGAATAGTGTTTTTGTAAGGATGGGACTGTTTATGTTTGACATTGATGTCGGAATACTTGTGGCATGTGCATGCAGCATTCTACAAAATGCATTATGTTCAGGCCTAAAATGTGGGCATTTAAATGTAAATTCATTCCCTGTGAACATGGAACAATAGAGGATATCAGTGGGGTAAAGAATCCACAGGATATGTGATGTCACAGTGTAACGACAGGGCATTGTTTCCATTAGTATGACTTGGTAATGTTTTGGATTTGTATCTCACATGATTGCAAGCCGTACCTGGTCACCACACAAAGCAACCTCACACGGAATCAGTAAATATGTCCTTGAACCAGTTGTCACTCATTTTGACAACCACCCACTCGCCACAAGGCCTTAGTTCATGGATGATAACGCCAAATCCCATCGTTCCTGAGCTGTGACAACCTCCTCGATCTGAATCCACTAGGACATCCTTTGGAGCTGTTTTCAGGCACTGAAGCCTCCTGTATAGAACCTGCATGAATTGGAAACAGCTTTGCATCCGGAATGGCTGCAATTGCCCCTTCAGTATGCACAAATTCTGACTGGAAGGATGAAACTCAGCGTGGAGGCTGTTATCCAGGCATGTGGAGGGTTTACTTTCCACTAAACCTTTGAATTATGGGTGTCATCTAGGGACTCAAACTTACATTTTTATCCAGAAATAACCAACTGAAATCATCATTTGGCTATATTGCTATAAAATACTTCTCTGGAACTAAGAGATAGATATCAACCATATTTGGTTGGAAGCATTCTCCGATGGTGAAGATTAAAAATTGTACAAATGGTGGGGCTAACCCCTTTAGGGGCTTAGGGGCAGGGCCAAATAGGGGTAATTTGGCTACATTGCTTTAAACGACTTCTTCTCTCGAACAAAGAGATAGATATCAACCATATTTGGATGGAAGCATCCCTAGGTACCATGATTTATCCTGGATCATAACATGGAAACGGTTCAGATTTTTATGCTACATTTGTATCAAGAGAAATACACGTACATGCAGTCCGATTTGCCATGCACCCATTTTAAATGCTGTCCGAGTCAAAATTACGAAATATTTGCAGCATTATGTACATGCACAATGCAAACGTATATTTGTCATGATTGTGTAAATATCCAGGTGAGCGATACAGACCCTTTGGGCCTCTTGTTTTATTTATGTTTTTAAAAGGAAATAAAAACAAAATGTGCAGCACACTTAATGATGATGCAGGCGGTGCCTGAGAACCAAGACTTATTTTTGTTCGCCTAACAAGTACCATCTTTTCACATCTTTTGGATGACATGGCTGGGATCGAACCATCAACTTTCCGCTCTCCAGACATCCACCCTATCCCACAGACTACCGAGGCTGACTGACGGGCATACCTTATTTCAGAAAGAAATATTGTACAGATAATAAGTTATGCTCCGGACACAAACATTACCCTCAATTAAATCCAACTTGCTGCACTGAAAATGCAAGAGATAGAAAATACAAAACTTTTGGAATAACAAAAGGCTCAAGTTCAGTCCATGCCTGATTTGTATACACTTCATGAAGAAATATTGCATGGTTTACGAGTTCTGCTTCGAACACATAATGTAATGGAGGGATGGCGCCCATTTGTACATAAGTGCAACAGCTGTCAAAGTCAGGCAAAACCCCCCAAAATATTCCTAACACTAAATGTTTTCAGTGGCTGATATGCCAACTTGATTGCAGCATCTGTCTACTATATTATCTATCTTGTGATGCTAAGCAGCATCATGGATGTGTCAGGAAGCTGCCTGCCTCAGCTCAAACATCAATAAAGAGAAAATATAAAGGTGTGGCTATTTCTGTTAATCCAACAAAAATAACATTGCATACATTGTTGAGTGTGTGAAACAACCTTTGATCTGGACATTGTGAATAGTTAATATTACAAGAAACTAATGTTCAACGCCAGATCAGGCCTCAAAGTTGTGACTAAAACAGTCGCCCATGCGACCAAAATTTCAATTTGTTTTCTGACTAAAAATGCAGAGGTCGTCAAATGGCTACCTTGAAAAATATCTTGTGGCGACTAAATTCCATTGCTTCATACGTAGACATTAGAAACCAATTTTTATCCAATAAAATTCCATGTTAGTATTGTTACAGATACGAAAAGACTGAAGGTGATGTTACAACCGTGTTGATGAAAAAACAAGCTGTCTAGCGGTGTCTCATATGACAGTCTTCAACGAACGAGTTTTCATACGAAATTTAAAAAAATGGAGGTATTTCTTCATGTTGCTGAGCGCCTTTTGCGGGAACTAAATTATTTTATTGTTGCTAATTTAACAAAAGAGTGAACCTGGAAAAATATTGATTGCATAATGAAATGGTAACACCATTTACAAGAACGGTTTTGGCTTTTAATGTCTTATCACTTTGAATATATTCAGTTATGATCTAAACACATTGTCGAAGACCTATATAGAAATCTGTTAATGACAGATTGTTGTCTTCTGCATGCCAATGAAAAGAACAGCAGATCGTCGAAAACATGTCTGCTAATAATAACCATACTCGCGAATAATTCCTCCTTAAGTCGACAATGTCAGAAATACATAATTATAATGTAATTACCATTTTATTTTAGTTGACAATGCTCACTGGATAAGCAAGGATATACCTATGTCATCTAGTCTAGTCTGTCATCTTGTACATATTATAATAGTTATTTGATAAAAGATAATTTCAAAACTATTTAGCTACTTTACATTTGGGCTTGTCTTGTTGATTTTACCACTGGCTACATGATAAAAAATACTGGTAGCCATATGGCTACTGGTTAAAAAATTAAACATTGAGGCCTGCAGAAAATTCACAAAGCAAATACTAGTCAACAGCTACATATTCATAAAATTATACCATGTATACAGACATTCGGTCATTCTGATTTGGAACTTCTCAAATTATTTATAAATATTGGAAAAATTCAGCCTCTGACATGCCAGACATGAGAAACTGCATCATGCTACAGAGCTTAATTTAACATTTGTCCTAGGCCTATATCTAAAACATAAGGATACAAACAACAAAGTCATACACTCATAAGGTTTTATTCTATGACAAAAGATTATGAACAAGATATGGTGTTTACAGACAGGTTCATTTCAGATTATGACCATCTTGCATAATTGGTAGATTGTCTATTTGTAGACAGAGACCATATGTCTCTCTAAATTACTGTCCGATGCAGCATGTAAGTTGACATTATCAGACAGATACGACCACCAAATTCGTCACATCCCCGTATAATCATCAGTTCTAATCTCCCGTTGAGCTCCTTGTGTTTTCAAGTCTGTTTACAACATAGTTAGTTGTATCTATGAACCTCTCAACACAGTTAACCATACATGTTTCTGTTCTGGAGTCCAGTTTCTGTCCGGGTTTGTCAACACACATTTCAAAACATTTGTCTGTCAAGCCATGAACAAGTTGCTGGAATCGTTGTTTCTGGGTCTCTTGTTCGACAAAGTGTCGCATTCTTGGATCTCCCATCGACTCGCCCATCTTTGAACAACACACTTCAGACCAGAACACACAGTCCTTGCTATATTCGGTCGGCTTCTCGTTTCAGCCCGATAGGTAAGCGACCTCCTCAACTTCCGGCTGAACTTGACAGAAGCTCCACACATAGATATTGACTGTGTAATACTACTACTGTGCATGTGCGTGGATTTGCATAAAAGTAAGGATTTTTGCCGTTCAATTGCTACAAGGTGGTATTCCCTCTACAATCCAACTATTACTGTAAACATTAAATTTGTCTTCATCAAAAGCAAAGCGCAATGCACAGAGTTTGTTAAAATGTCAATGTTACAATATACGAACTAATGAACGAAATGAAATAATCATAGCTTTTAATCTATTTAGCATATAAGCCTTACTTTGAATATTCTAAGAGCCGAAATACAGAATTTTGTAATTTACAATTGCTCACATCATTATGTGCAATCTGTCTTAAGACCAGGATAGAGAGAACATGTGTTCGTGTTTCTGGGAATACTTTTTAACTACCCCTTCTCAGATATGGCGGCAGAAAACTTCAAATTCAGTCGCACTTTGTTCATATCAGAGAATGGTCACCCAGTCACGTTTTATATGCGACCATGTTCCGAAAGAAAAAGGTTGAAGCCAATGATAGAAGTAATGGAAACACGCCTGTGTTATTATGATTTCACCACAGATACTTATATTTGTTTTGCCTACATGTCAGCCGAGAGCCGCGATGTGGTCCCGACAGTCAAGTCACAATGTAGGGTTAGGGTCCACATTGTCTGACCACATTGCGGCTCTTGGGTAACATGTAGGCTAAAAAATATAGTTTCGTCTGTGCATGCACCAGTCACAAGGTCTTAGTCAAAGGTTCCTTGCACGAATTCAACTGTCAAAAGCGGCAACATTGCAGTTTACCCGGTTCATCTTATTGAGCGTTAGGTCCCTATTTGGCTCAGGCTGACGGCTGTGACACTCGCTCGCTTCACGGATATCGCGTGCCTCTTCGATTGTTAGGATTGTGGTAGATTCTATCCGTACCCACTGAATCCCCTTTACGACGATAAGAGTTAGGTACCTCTTTCTGATCGAATAGATCTACCCTTCAGGATCCTGAGGGTCGGACACATCTTGCCGATCAAACACCCCTTTGCGATCCGTTGGGTTGGCCGAGGAACCCCTTATCGATCCTCAGGGTTATATGTGGCCTATCTATCAAATAAGTACAATGTCATTTGAGGAAATCTGGAAGACTTTCACCCATATCCCACCTTAAAAAATATATTGAACTAAAAGGATTGAGCAGCAATGCATACACATACAACTTTTGGTGGTTGGATACGGGCGGAAGTCTTTCTGAAATCTGTTCAGTTTTTAATCAATTTTCGAAAATAGCTGAGTGTCCTTCGTTCCAGTAAGCATAGCCAATGCCAGCCCATACATAAGATATGAAATCTGGAAGGGATGCAGAAGGATAAGTTCAGGCTAGTTGATTCACAAAAAGTTTTGGCACAGACTGTTTCAATGTTAAATAAATCTTTGGGTTACACATATTAGTAATTTTTAATAGATTGTCGTGACATTAACACACAATCCAGATGCTTTAACTTTGAACTTTACTCTATGGATAAGCAGAATTTCTCTGTAATCAAAACATTTATGTATCATTTGGTGAAGTTGTCAATATGTATAAATATCTTTAATTACAGCATGGTGGTGGCAGTGTATCAAGCAAACAAACCAAAACTTGCATCAAGTGAGTTCCAGATATTATTGCATATATTTACATATTGTAACCAGGTAAACATGCCGCACAAATTCTTTCCATGATTGTAGAAGTTCATCCTCAGTTATAACAGTGGAACTTTGTAAAATAGGTCTTCAGCAACCCATGCTTGCCGTAAAAGGCGACTATGCTTGTCGTAAAAGGCGCCTGGCGACTAACAGGATCGGGTGGTCAGGCTCGCTGACTTGGTTGATGCATGTTATCGATCCCAATTGTGTGGATCAATGCTCAAGATATTAATCACTGCGGGCGGTCGGGTAGCCTAGTGGTTAAAGCGTTCGCTCGTCACGCCGAAAACCCGGGTTCGATTCCCGACATGGGTACAATGTGTGAAGCCCATTTCTGGTGTCCCCCGCCGTGATATTGCTGGAATATTGCTAAAAGCGGCGTAAAACCCTACTCACTCACTATTAATCACTGGATTGTCTGGTCCAGACTCGATTATTTACAGGCCGCCGTCATATAGCTGTAATATTGCTGAGTGCGGCGTAAAACAACAAACCAAACCAAACCAAATCTCGTGAGGGCCAATCAGAGTAAAGTTTCAGTACTTGCCTGGTGGGTTGCTTGTATTTGCCATCACTCACTGTCAAGAATCGGTTATGGCATGTCTTGACAAGTCTCATTCATATTATGGACTTTAAAAAGTAATCTTTCAACTGTTTTCAAATCAGAATGCAGTGGTACATCTGTTGATTCGATGATAGTTTCAGATGAATTTGATACAGGTACCAGTAACTTTTTAAATGAAAATTGACCTACCGTATTTGACGTAATATGCGCCCAGGGCGCTCTCAAAATTAGAAGTAGTGGGCTCTTATTAGAATACTATTTTGGTGGAAAAAAACTAGAGTTGAAAGATAAATTTTGTGGTATATGCTGACAGCCTGAAGTGTTTATGTACGACAGATATATTTTTCCAGAATTTAATTGCCCATAATTTAAGGTGCATATAACACACGAGTGTGTATTATACGCGAATAAATAAGTCTTGTGTACATTGATCAATCGGAAGGGGTGCTAATTGGGATTGTTCACTAGCCAATATATTAGCAAATGTCGACGTGGGCGCTTATAAGAGCCGGGGGCTTATTACGTCGAATACAGTAATTACGTGAAATTACAGCAGGCTTTTTGCAAAAACAAAACATGCAGTTTGGGAAACAGGGAAATAGTGATCAGAATGTCCATCCATCCATTCGCTGTCTGTTTTCTGTTTCCAGAGAAGAGCTCCTAAACTGTTAAATATTTCTTGTTGAAAGTTCCTATACAGATCAGTCTAGTGGTGATCTGCTGCCTCTTGATGATTTAGGATTATTATTATTATTTCATTTTATTTCTATTTATTTTAATGACAACAAGTTGGACTTAAACTGGAAATGAGGGCAGTGCTATTTCTAGATGAAACTTGCTTTTACAGATCAGTCTTGTGGTGAACTGGTGCCTTTTGATGATTTTTGGATTTTTATTTTTGTTATGTTTTTTTTTGTTTTTATGATGACCCTATTATTATCAGGAAACAAACACAACAAAACATTGCATGGTTAGCCAATTAAATGTCATGGTATCACTTGCAATTTAGTATGAACATGTATATAGATGTGGTGTGGTGTGATTATGTTAATACTGATATCACTACACTTGACGTTGTATTGCAGATTACTGGAACCAGGAGGTTCTGTGACGACGGGTGGTTTTATCAAATCAGAATTTGTGCTGTGCTGTGTCAAAGAGAACAAGCTGGTTGATATGACCAAGTTCAGGTATCGTAGTGTTGAAATTTTAATAATCATTCCTGAACGGAATTCCTGTATCTGTTCATCTGTCCATACACCATAGACTGTCCATACACCATCGACTGTCCATACACCATAGACTGTCCATACACCATCGACTGTCCATACATCATCGACTGTCCATACTGTCTGATACACCATCGACTGTCCATACATCATCGACTGTCCATACACCACAGATTGCCGATACACCATCGACTGTCCATACACCACAGATTGCCCATACACCATCAACTGTCCATACACCACAGATTGCCCATACACCATCGACTGTCCATACACCACAGATTGCCCATACACCATCGACTGTCCATCCACCGTCGACTGTCCATACACCATCGACTGTCCATATATCATCGACTGTCAATACACCATCGACTGTCAATACACCATCGACTGTCCATACACCATCGACTGTCCATCCACCGTCGACTGTCCATACACCATCGACTGTCCATACATCATCGACTGTCAATACACCATCGACTGTCAATACACCATCGACTGTCCATACACCATCGACTGTCCATACACCATCGACTGTCCATACACCATCGACTGTCCATACACCACAGATTGTCCATACACCATCGACTGTCCATACACCACAGATTGTCCATACACCGTCGACTGTCCATACACCATCGACTGTCCATACATCATCGACTGTCAATACACCATCGACTGTCAATACACCATCGACTGTCCATACACCATCGACTGTCCATACACCATCGACTGTCCATACACCATCGACTGTCCATACACCACAGATTGTCCATACACCATCGACTGTCCATACACCACAGATTGTCCATACACCGTCGACTGTCCATACACCATCGACTGTCCATACATCATCGACTGTCAATACACCATCGACTGTCAATACACCATCGACTGTCCATACACCATCGACTGTCCATACACCATCGACTGTCCATACACCATCGACTGTCCATACACCACAGATTGTCCATACACCATCGACTGTCCATACACCATAGACTGTCCATACACCATCGACTGTCCATACACCATCGACTGTCCATAATTGTTTCGTTTCCGGAGCACAACTTGAAAACAGTTCAATATTTTTCAACAAAACTTGGCAGATATATCAAACAGATCCTGAAATAGTGCCTTTTGCTATTTGGGTGGGTGCTTTTTATTTTTCTAAATTTTCTATGGAAACAATTTAGACTTTGTATTTCTGGAGCACAATTTGAAAACAATGAAAGATTTTTCAGCCAAACCTGGTACATGTATTAACCAAGACCTGAAGTGGTACCCCTTGCTATTTTGGAATTTTTCAAAATTTGATTTTCCCCTGTTTCCATGGAAAGAAGTTAGACTTAGCTGAAACGGAGGTAGGTGTTGTTCCAGAGCAGAACTAAAAAACTATTCAACATTTCTCATCCAGACTTGGTACATCTATTAATCAGGGGTTGAAGTGGTGCCTTTTGCTATTTAGGAATTTTAAAAAGTTATATTTTTCATCTTTCGTTGGCAACAATTTTAACTTTGATTCTGTTCATAGTGTTGTGTTTGTCCAGACCATATCTCTTCGACCACTTTGCACACACAAAGACCAGGTTGTCAAATGTTGCCTTTTTGTACTTAGGGGTGTTTAAAATTAATGTTTTCCATGGCAACAAGTTTGATTTTGACTCTGTTCACAAAGGAGTGTTTGCCTGGACCATGTCTCTAAAAGTAATAGGTATTCTTTTATGAAACTGTGCACACGCAAAGACCAGGTTGTCAACTTGTGCCTTTTGCTTTTTAAGGATTCGTATCCCCTGCCATGAAGTGGAAGGGGGATATAGGAATGGGTGCCATCCAACCGTCCGTCACATTTCGTTTCCGGAGCAGAACACAAAAACCATGAGAGATATCTTAACCAAACTTGGCACAAAGAGTAGTATAGATGATGGGGATTCTGGCTCACTTCCACTGGAGCCAGATTTATACCCAATAGTGTTACTACAGAGGGAACTTTTATGCAAAAATGATGATGCGATTCAACGATCGTCATGATTCGTATTAAAAGAATCATCAATATTAATTAAAAATGAATAAAATTTACTATAGCCCACTAGGATATTGGAAAGGTATAGGAGCAATACAAAAATTAGCCACTGCAGCTACGGTATCTAAAGATGTTGCCAAGGATTGGCTAAAGAAACAAGCGATGTGGCAAATATACTTACCGGCACCGCATTATATCCCGAGGAAGAAGTTTGATATTTTTACAACGAATGAAGTTCATCAGGCTGACCTCTTCTTTCTTCCCCATGATAAGGTAAGACGCAAAACGTATAAATACGCTTTAACCGTAGTGGATGTGGCTTGTTGCTACAAGGAGGCTGAACCGTTAACCTTGAAAGATTCAACAGAAGTAGCTGATGCACTGAGCCACATACATAAATGCGGACCACTAAAATGGCCCAAGTTATTTCAAGTAGATCCCGGTCGCAAGTTTATGGGATCGGTAACTAAACTGTTAACAAAGCACGATGTCACAATCAGGCATGGTGAAAA
The DNA here is from genome assembly GCF_023055435.1 of Haliotis rufescens. Lineage (NCBI taxonomy): Eukaryota > Metazoa > Mollusca > Gastropoda > Lepetellida > Haliotidae > Haliotis > Haliotis rufescens. Next base: position 20,044,514 of record NW_025964361.1, read on the forward strand.
AGAGGCCCACCATAGTCAAGCTATCGTTGAAAGATTTAACCGGACATTAGCGGAACGTTTGTTTGGCTATCAGTATGGGAATGAAATGAAATCAGAACGATTAAGATCAACCGAATGGGTGACACGATTATCAGCTGTTGTATCAGCGCTGAATAATGAAGTAATGAGATTAATCGGGAAGAAACCATCCGATGCGATTAAAATGAAATCTGTGACTTCTGAATCTTCAGCACCGAGGAAAGGCAAAGAACAAACACTTCCGGATAGAGTAAGCGTAAGATATTTTTACCGGCCCGGTGAACTCGAAGGAGGCCTACGTCGCGCAACCGATCCGATTTGGTCTCTTAAGATATATGCCATTAGTCAGTTGGTTATGAAAGAAGGAGAGCCTATTCTACATTATCTTAAAGATGGACCAGGCAGGGGATTTGTACGAGAAGAGTTGCTCATAGTTCCCAACTATACAGTATTAACACCATAACCATAAGCATAGGTAGTTACACCATCCTTATCAATCCATCTCTTTACATCTAAGGGGGATAATGATGTCTTGTTCATTCTTAATCCATATATCCTATGAGTGTAACTTCTTAAAGAGTTCATTTCATGTTTGAACGTTCTACCGTTGAATAATGCTTCTTTATACTGTTCGTGTTTGATATGCTTTTTACCACATACTTCTTAGCACCCTTAGCTTTTCTTATCTCTCCATTATAGGACTTCTTTATAGAATACATCTTAGGTCTTAATCCGACATACTCTGCTATAGGAGTCCCATCACATTCATCCTTCATCTTACCTAACACCTTTTTATTTACAACGCTGTGCAGTGGATTATCTTTTGGGTAATCGCTCGTGTCGTAATATCTATTTTTTCTGCCATATCTTTATACACATCCTCGGTTTGTATTTCCATCAACAAGGAATCTGTGTTGGTATATAACACCTTGCATCTATCACCGTATTGCTTCTTAAGTTTGTTGTAATAAAAGTCATACATTAAGTGTTTTGACAAGTCGAGAATACTCATACCAACATACACCGGTCTGTTGAATTTTATATTACTCTTCTGCATATGCAACGCGGCTAAGTGGTTATCGAATATCTTGCTTCTGTTAAAAGCCGGACTGGCTATAAGTTTCCTGAGTCTTTCTTCCTCATTAGATCTGACTAATTTAACATCAACACGCTTCCTTAGATTCTCCATAGTTTTACCAAATACTGAATTATTCATGAGCTTATATAGATTCTTTTCAAAATCGCTGGTAGCTATCTTTCTTAAATCTGTGTTCAACCTTATATAGGGCTCCATCCAAGGGCTTTGATCAAACTTTAGAACTCTGTGTATTTTTTCTTAAGTTTCATACCTAACGATAGATATAACTGGAGATTTCTGTAGTGAACTATAGATTTTGTCTTATCCATCAGATTTGGTACGAGTTTTTCTACGTTAGCTAACCTTGTATTACCCATCAAGGAGTGTTGATATTCCGACATCCAATCTTTATTAACCATTAATCTTTCGTGAGCTAGCAGATAACTGTTATGGTCTTTATGTAACGAATTTGGATATTCCAAGTCAACATGTCTTTCTAAATATCTCAATATATCGGCGAGTAACAGTACATTGGTTTTTAAGTACAGATCGTGATAATCGCCTAAATTCTTACAACCTAATTTATCCCACACCTTCAGAGCGTGTTCATAATCGGCATCTGTTGTTTTAGATTCTGTTAAGTTACTATAGAATGATTCAAGGGGTGGTAATTTAGTTTCGTCGAATCTAGACCAATCATCCATATATTCCTAAGGATATACACCTTTCTCAGCAACAAATGACGAGTTAACCTATCGGTATATTGATTTGTTATCGCAAAGTCATCGGGATTGTTCGCATTAGCTAAATTGTCCAGGGAAGATAACAGAAACTGTATGGAGTCTATGAATCTAAGCCCATTACTTTGTTTTATTCTGGCTTTCCCATCCTTGTCTCTATAATGTATAGTTTTAGTCAACGAGAATGATATTTATTTTATATTATTAGGAATGCACATTAAGCCACCGTCGGTCTTTGAGATAGCTTGCCTAATGAGATGTGAATCGTATCCCCTAAGGTTATGAAACACAACGGGGATGGGTATTGTTTGAGAATTCATTTTTAGTTTCAAGTTACACTCGTTATGCGGGCTCCCCGATAATTACCCGTGACGTGGCAATGATTTCTTACGGAATCCCCATTCAGGGGTTTATTACAAACATGATAACTCGTTGACCTCTTATAAGCCCTCCAATTATCCCTCGTCATACACATGGGTTTCTTACGCGATAAATTTTCCCTGATTATTCTATCTTCATTTTGTAGATATTCTAGGAACTTTCCCGCTGCATCAGGACCTCTGTAAATCACAGGCGGGTTTGTTTTCCCATCATACCTTACAACTATATATCCAAACCCACAAGGAATATGTTCCTGAGTTTTGTATGTAAAACTACTATCTTGATTATTATCTTGATTATTTTCTATAGGTTTGATAAGCGCTTCGAAGTCAGCGTAAATTACGTACGGTACTGGCATTTGATTACAATTATGTTCAAATTTTAATATATTTTTCCCCTCTTTAGGCATATCGATCCTGATAGCAGTCTGTCCAACACCTCTACAGTCTTCTTTATGCGCTTCCAATAGATCTTGTCTGCTGTACCCATGCCACGTCCGTCACATTTGGTTTCCGGAGCAGATCTTGAAAACCATACCATATTTCTTCACCAAACTTGACACATAGATAGATCTAGTGGTGAACTGGTGCCTTTTGATAGTTTGGGATTTTTAAAAAAATTATTTTTTGAGTTTCCATGGCAACGACTTTGATTTAGACTGAAAATGGCAGTAGTCCTCGTTTCCGGAGCAGATCTTTAAAACCGTACCATATTTCTTCACCAAACTAGGCACATAGATAGATCTAGTGGTGAACTGGTGCCTTTTGATAGTTTGGGATTTTTAAAAAAGTTATTTTTTGAGTTTCCCTGGCAACAACTTTGATTTAGACTGAAAATGGCGGTAGTCCTCGTCTCCGGAGCAGATCTTTAAAACCGTACCATATTTCTTCACCAAACTTGGCACATAGATAGATCTAGTGGTGAACTGGTGCCTTTTGGTAGTTTGGGATTTTAAAAAAAGTTATTTTTTTGAGTTTCCATGGCAACAACTTTGAATTAGACTGAAAATGGCAGTAGTCCTCGTTTCCGGAGCAGATCTTTAAAACCGTACCATATTTCTTCACCAAACTAGGCACATAGATAGATCTAGTGGTGAACTGGTGCTTTTTGATAGTTTGGGATTTTTAAAAACAATATTTTTTTAGTTTCCATGGCAACGACTTTGATTTAGACTGAAAATGGCGGTAGTCCTCATTTCCGGAGCAGATCTTGAAAAACGTACTATATTTCTTTACAAAAAGGCCCAGTGAACATAGTTCACAGGAGCTAATGCATTGCACACACCCGACATGTCATATTGGCGGGGGATGTGAGTATTTCATGCTTGTTTCTTTTTATAATACGGAGGTAAATCTATATAAGATCCACCTTTGAAGGGCATATAATTTACTGTATCTAAATATAAACTATCGATTTTATCCACACCCCAACCCGAACCTCTATTAGTCCAGCATTCTTAAGTTTTCTGTATCCTCTGAATTGATGTATCTAATGATACGTTTATAGTATCGGATTCGGTTATAACTTCTTGATTGCTTCGGAAATATGGTTCGGTATATTCAGTGCTATCGTCTGTGTTACTTTTACTCAATGACATTTTAATCGTCAGCTGGTATTTTATACTATGTAAATCATCTAACTCCTCGTTAATTTTGCTCGATATGATGGGCTTAACATCATTAACATCCATGTTGGAATTAATATCCAACTTCCAACCTCTTAGATATTTACCAACGCCGGCGGATGTAGGTACAAATTTTAATTCTTGTTGTTTTTTATCTTGTTGTTTATCATCAACATCATCTTGTTGAACATCATTATTATCTAGTAAAGCGATCAATTCAGCTCTTCTCATTCGAGAATAACCTCTCGGCCCACTGTTTTTTGCTTGAGCTTTGAGTTCTCTAACAGTCTGGGGTTTGTTGTATTCCAAACCAAGTAAATCGATCAATTCAGTTTTTCTCATTCGAGAATATCCACGTAGACCATGTTGCTTTGCCAAAGCCTTCAACTCTCTGACAAAAAGCATTGTGATTTAATGGTATATACAAAATGATTCATTTGTCTAAATGGTTGTTTTTCAAATGTAAATACGTATTCTCCCCAACCTATTCAGCACCGTGACTCTTACATAAACTGTAACTACATTTGACTCCAATCCCACATACAGAACAAACGTAATTTTTAAAACCCTTTCTGATGTTATAAGCGTGGGTGCCACAGTAAATACCAACGGATGGCTTCTGACATTGAATCGATTTCCCCATGAGTGTATATTTGCACAGATTCATGGTTATACACATATCATATCATTTGTCTAAAAGGTAAATCACATCTCCACTGGTGATTTATTGATTAGCAGTCAGAGTGACTCGCTCGCCCGCCCTAACTAGGTCATCACACCAGTCAACCCAAATATTATGAATATGACCACGCGTTTTTTCTGAGCCTCTGACGGTGTATAAAACTGACTCATTGTTGGTCTCGGCATTGGGTCAAGTTTTTTCCCATAAACGAGGAAGTATTCGTGCTTGGCAGATTCGACATCCTTAATCGTTTGAATTGAATGTCCCTGTCTACGCAGTTCTTCATGAATAAAATCTAATCTCTCTATTTTCAGTCTGGTCCATTGTGACTGGGCTGCTTCGAGTTGTTCTAATGCTTTATTATGTCGTTTACGCTCCTCTTCTTTAGCGTTTGATTCCCTCATACTAGAAAATAAAAAAATACTCCCCGAAAAAGCTAGAGCATTTACAATAGCTCCACCGACCATCATCGCAATTATTGCCATGTTTATATGAATATAAAATATTCAAATGTTCAATAATATATGATATTTAAATGTTTAATTACTTCATTATATCTTCCGGGATAAGCCCTTGTTTGATGAGCATATCTTTTGTTGCCATTGCTAATCCAATATCGAGAATCATCATACCGATATCATAACCATTAAAATCTAGCTTGGGAGGTGTGGCTTTAGTAATCATTTTAGCTATACGGGCATAGCCAATGGCCAAGCCGCTGACGACCAGTGAATGATAGGTTGCGTTTACCAACATTTTACCGTCTGTAACTGGGGTAGTCATGCTTCTTATAGCATTATATGGGGGCTAACCTCCAATTGAACTTGTTGTGACATCGGGGGTGACGTTTTCTCTTCTCCGGTCTTATAAAACAACCATACAGCCGCTATAGCAACAACTCCAACTAGTGCCCAAGTTTTAATTGGATCAATATTTGAATTATTCATTAGTTTCGCTTTCCGCGCAAGTCCGCCCTTTCTACCAGCCGCGATTTTTGGGGGGTTCTTCCTCGTAACTCTGGCTTCCTCATTCACACGTTGTGCAATCAGGGTTATTATTTCCTCGTTCACATCTGTTGTGATTGTGTTTCCGCAATCTGTTGTGGTGTCACTTGAGTCTCCATTATTATTAAGTGGGCACGTATGTTTAAATTGACAACACCTAGCCGTTATTAAAGCTGTGGTGAGTGGAGCTAAGAACATTCCGTATCTATGATAAAACTCACAGCTCACTGAGCGTGTTTGATGAATGGGTCTTTCTTGAGAGATTCGCATAAATACATGTGATGTTCTGCCGGGATAGGAAGAATTGTACTAGCTATGACTGTGTATAGTTGTAATATAGCCGAACCTATTGTTTTAGTCATGGTAGCTCCCAGTCTAGACTCGTAACGCGCGTACAGTTTTTTAATTTCTTCGTCGGTCATGTTATCAATTTTTTCGATGGTATAATTTTCCCCCAAATATTGGGAACATTTTCGACCGGCTACCAAAGCCGCGAGTCTTTCTCTATGTTTATCTAAAGATTTATCTGTCATAGGTTCTGGCTCATCTTTGAGCATTTGTTCGATGAGTTCGTCGCATTCCATAATGTAATACCTAAGGAGATATTTAAGTCTAACATAATATAATAATTTTAATATGGCATATTCAATACAGCCCGTAATAATAAACTGTTGCGAAAGAATGAGGATTTCAAACCACATTGTCATATTAACCGCTAATATTCAATTTATCATATTTTTACTATATTTGCTATAATTTTGCTATAATTTTGCTATAATTATATATAGTATTCACGACCGTCCGTACGTCCGTCCGTCCGTCCGTACGTCCCACCTGTTTGTTGCCGCGATATCTCAAGAACTAAACACTGCATTGTCTTCATATTTGGAACTATGGTGTATATACAGACTCCGCAGACACCAGTCAGTTTTGGTTACCTTGACCCCATTTTAAAGGTCACAGCAGGCATATCTGCTTTTGGAGTTCGAAAACAGTGTTGCCGCGATATCTCAAGAACTAAACACTGGATTGTCTTCATATTTGGAACTATGGTGTATATACAGACTCCGCAGACACCAGTCGGTTTTGGTGACCTTGATCCCATTTTCAAGGTCACAGCAGACAAATCTGCTTTTAGAGTTGGAAAACGGTGTTGCCGCGATATCTCAAGAACTAAACACTGGATTGTCTTCATATTTGGAACTATGGTGTATATACAGACTCCGCAGACACCAGTCGGTTTTGGTGACCTTGATCCCATTTTCAAGGTCACAGCAGACAAATCTGCTTTTAGAGTTGGAAAACGGTGTTGCCGCGATATCTCAAGAACTAAACACTGGATTGTCTTCATATTTGGAACTATGGTGTATATACAGACTCCGCAGACATCAGTCGGTTTTGGTGACCTTGATCCCATTTTCAAGGTCACAGCAGACAAATCTGCTTTTAGAGTTGGAAAACGGTGTTGCCGCGATATCTCAAGAACTAAACACTGGATTGTCTTCATATTTGGAACTATGGTGTATATACAGACACCGCAGACACCAGTCGGTTTTGGTGACCTTGACCCCATTTTCAAGGTCACAGCAGGCAAATCTGCTTTTGGAGTTGGAAAACGTTGTTGCCGCGATATCTCAAGAACTAAACACTGGATTGTCTTCATATTTGGAACTATAGTGTATATACAGACTCCGCAGACACCAGTCGGTTTTGGTGACCTTGATCCCATTTTCAAGGTCACAGCAGGCAAATCTGCTTTTAGAGTTGGAAAACGGTGTTGCTGCGATATCTCAAGAACTAAACCTCTCGATTGTCTTCATATTTGGAACTATGGTGTATATTACAGACACCGCAGACACCAGTCGGTTTTGGTGACCTTGACCCCATTTTCAAGGTCACAGCAGGCAAATCTGCTTTTGGAGTTGGAAAACGGTGTTGCCGCGATATCTCAAGAACTAATCACTGGATTGTCTTCATATTTGGAACTATGGTGTATATACAGACACCGCAGACACCAGTCGGTTTTGGTGACCTTGACCCCATTTTCAAGGTCACAGCAGGCAAATCTGCTTTTAGAGTTGGAAAACGGTGTTGCCACAATATCTCAAGAACTAATCGCTGGATTGTCTTCATATTTGGTACTATGGTGTATATGGCGGGGGATATTTCGTCACTCTGTGACAAATACTTGTTTTGCTATAATTTTGCTACATTTTTGCTTTAATTTTGCTACATTTGCTAAGCAATTGCATAAGCAGCTGGTTGATCGGTTTTTAATATGAGTTCACAGTGCTTCGTTGCTGCTAACAGTTTTCTGACTTTATCTCGTTCGAGCTTGGTATAAATAACATCATTTTCGCGTAGACATTCCTCGAATGAATCTTGGTCTTTGCAATGACCCAGGGCTACCCATTTGGTCTGCTCTCTGAGATCTTTCAGGACAGAGTTGTATTTTTGAGTAAGTACCCAAACGCTATGCTGAGTATGCCGACCGGAGAATGCTAAATATGAAAGCATATCTTTCTTATTGGTGAGTTCTTTACTCGCACTGCAATCGTCTATTACGAAAAGGGTTGATTCTCCTTTGTATTTTTCGTGACATACCCGTAAACAGTCTTGTAAACGATTGCCCAGATCAACTCTGTGTACCCCGTCGTCATTCATTACCCAATCTCTCGATAGGTATGTTTTATTAATGCTTATAGTCGGGCACAGAATAATAATATGATCGAAAACGTCCCGATAATGACTTTGTAAAATATCTAGAATAAAAGCTGTTTTTCCACTACCCGTTTGTCAGAATATGATAGCGCAGTGCGGTTCTTTAGGTAAAAGATTATCAATAGATTGCTTGCACAAATTGTCCATTCTGTATATTAAGTTGCGCATCCATAATCACGTACAAATATATGTTTAATTTACCAGCTGATTCCTGGAGCTTCGTTATCTGTATAGTGACACCCTCGCTGGCATTTTCTATTTTCTGCCCACTGCCGTGTAGTTGGTCATCGTCCGTGGTTCGCATGTTGAGCCATAGCGCGTACTTCGTGGTTAGGTATTCACCCATAATCCCCGAGAGACAGATCTTTCGCGACCGCGTTAACTTCTGGGCTTCGTTTTTTAGAAGGAATTTTTTTAATCTCATCACATTGTTGATACGCTAGCATTCCTTGACTATATAGTTGATTAGTCGATAGTCAGTTCTACTTTTGTAATCTTGGGATTGTAGAACTTCTCGGTATTTCTTTTAAATGCATCGGAGGGGTCCTCGAACAACATTAAAATACCCTTCAACGACCTCGTGGGGACGTTTAGATTGATATTCCACGTCGTATCTTTTTTGTTCCTCGTGATCTTTCGATGTCGAAGCACGCGGTCGTACAAAATGGCTAAACTTCCTGTATACTGGTTACGAATTTGTCTGGCTAATTTTGGATCTGTTATCATATCATACTCCAGAGAGATTGTCAATGGAATAGCTAGCATCTTCAGCAGCTCTGATTACTCTGCCGTAGTCATTAAAAGTGAGTTCGTATTCTAACCTATCGCCTAGGGAAGCTTGATGGAAGGGCATGTGGGAATCTAGTAATTCAAAGTCGAGCGGAATATAGAATCGGTTACCTAATGCGCCGGCAACAGCGAGATCTTTTACGACGGTATTATCACCATTTTCAGCACCCAAACGCACTCAATGTGTTCCGATTACAAATACCTTGGTACTGTAAGTTTTCCCGCTCTTTATCCGTTCTCCAGAGATCCATGTAGCAATAGTATACATCGCTATCGTCGATACTCAAAACCTCATTACCGCTAATTTTAATCGCGATTTTCTTCACGACCTATGTTCTGAACAGGCTCCCTGTTAACGTCTGTAGAAGTCAAACTAATCGTAAATGCTAGTCGGACAGTTCCCGGAACTAACACATCGTGTGCGCCGAGATAAGGAAAGCGAACCAGAAGCGTTTGAGTCTGATCAATGGTACTCGGGTTATTAGTTATAGTTATAGACTGACGAATTGCTTTGACCCCTAATGGATCTTGAAGTCTACGTTGTGGGGTTAACTTGCGTCCGTATTGCGAAGACATTGTTATATTGAAATTATGTAACCTTATGTTTAATATAAAAATGGATGATTTTAATGTAGATGATTTTGATAACCCTAGTACAATCGAAGAGGGTACTGATGAAACCAGCTTTGGTGGCATGAATCTTAATGATGAACTTTTACAATCAACCGTTAATGATTATTACGATACCTTTAAAGATGTTAGTCCTATTGTTCGTGACTTTTCAAAGTTTACGATAGATAGTAAAGGAATATTGCGACTGCGTGGCGCTCCGGATATTGATCTTATGAATTCTCGTACTTGTAAGCCCCTAGCCTTGCCTACGATAGCTGCTAAACACGGTATCAGCACTGTTCGTGATGAATTAGGTTTTGTAGACTACTCATGAGGAGCAAAACTTCCCGCGAAGACTACTAAGGTTCTTCGGACTGTGCGTGGTGAACTAGGTACCATAGATAATTTGGAAGAAAGCTCTAGGCTGGCCTCGGACGGACTCAGAGAAATCTTGGATACCTACAACGATAATTCCAAGGTCAGTGTATCACCATATTCAGAGTTCAGTATTAGGGAATTACGAGGCCTTGACAAGGCAATGCGAACAATGCTGGGAGAACTCATCAATAATATAGCCATGCTATCCGAAATCGACAAGCATATAGCTTATGAGAAGACAAAACTTGAACAGGCGGGTGATGAATTCAGTAGACGTCGCGTTGCAGAAAGATTACGTAACTTAGACGAAAGACAAAAGATCGGCCCGCCTTGAGGCTACTTCTAGTAATAGAAAGGCACTTCGTTCACAAATCAGTCGAATTCGAGAAACTATCGATCAAGTCCTCAACGATGACACTACACTGGCCTATAAAATCAAAACATTCTTCAGAGAACAGGGAATAACCATTGCCAGTATTTTAACCGCATTGGGATTTATTATATCGATTTTGACTCTCACGCTAACCGGTGGCAGTGGACCTCCCACACCTTCCACACCGCCTAGGTCGAATGGTATAAAAGAGTGGATAAAAAAGCATTTAAAAGCATTAGATTCAGCACTGGGAAAGCTCGCTGGGAAAGCCGCATCTGCACTTCCGGGTATCATAGGGAGTATAATTTCCTGGCTCTTGAATTTATTAGCTAAGACCACCACTTGGCTTAGTCAAAACTTGTGGGCACTGATCGTAGCAATTTCAGGGCTGTTGTATTTATCCAAATCATGAGTAAACCAGCCGCGACTCCACCTACTATAAGCGCTGTTTTCTCATCGATATGTTGTTGATTTTTAGCTACAATGTGCGGTGGCACTTGTGGTTGTGAGTTAGTAGATGTGTTAGTAGATATTTGTGACTTGACTATTCCCGTTTCGCCTGTTTGTTTGCGTTATTAATTTGGTGTTAATATCTGAATTTATACCTGGTTTTTGTTGATTATTATAACCTATCACTTGAACAATCTTAAGTTCCATATTACTCGGATACATGTATAGTCCCGGCGCATATACGTAGTCCACTTTGGATTGAGCATACTGTAATACATCTTGATAACGCTTTATTGAAGATGGTATGTCAACTGGTGAATTAATAGCATCCTCCACGTTTGCGACAAACTGTTTTTGTGCATCGAGCGCCGTCCCAGAACCAATAATGGACGTTCATGTTTGCGATTGTGCACCGAGAATTGCCCATACATAAGTTCTTATTGATTCATTAAATCTTACAAATCCTGGGTTTCTCTCACATTTAGAAGGATGCTTACATAAGTATATAATATTGAAGAAATTACAAACCAACAAAGGAAGAACTCGAAAAAGCTATCGAAACATTTATGCTCAGGGACAAAATTATCAAATGGAGAGAATTACCACAAGGTATATATTATATCAGTGATGTCAAACCAACCAAATACGGTCATCAATTGTTTCTTTCCAATTACCAAGAAGAGTATATAGTCTGGTCTCCTAGTAAAATGAACGTAGAACTTAGTAAAAATGTCGAATATCACTTTGTTAAAAATAATGGTATACGTATTAGTAAAAATAATAGAGAATATTTTCATTACAATTTATTTTAATCTCATGACGATCGTTGAATCGCATGACACATAAAAAATTCCATCTGTAGTGGCAGTATAGGTTTATAAATCTGGCTCCAGTGGAGTTGCGGCAGAACCCCCATTACCTATAAAAATTTATATCCTAGAAGCATTGATTGAGTCCAGGTGGTGGTGAGCTAGAGTCAGTTTAACTTAATCTCATGACTATCGTTGAATCGCATCATCATTTACACATAAAAAATTCCATCTGTAGTGGTGGTATGGGTATATAAATCTGGCTCCAGTGGAGTTGCGGCAGAACCCCTATTACCTATACTACTCCTGGCATGTGTTCGCAAACGTAACAGTGCCCAAGCCAGCTGCAGCTCGCTTGAATTGTTGGAAGTCTCTCTTGCAACGACCTGGATTGAGTACCGGTGGGTGTGCTGTGACGTCATTATCTTCTGGACCAATGACTGGGCTGAAGTGATTCAGAAGTATGTCAAGGGAGGTGAGGTCTTGAAGTGCCTGTGGGTATCTTAAGGGATTTAAAACGATGTCTAGTGACCGCAAGACAGTAAGACTTTCAGCAGGAACACGATTGCGTAATGAATGAATCGAATCTTCAATAAAACCCACTCGTTTGGCTTGAAAGGCGATGACAGACCTCGGATCTGCGTATGTCAACTTGACACTACAAAACTCGCCATCGACTACATTCTCATTCAAATGTTTTTCGTATTTTCAAGTTTCATTCAATAAAGTTTGTAGGCATCCAATGGTTGACTCCACCATAGGCTGTATCATAGCTAGGTTGAAGTTGTCCTTTTGAAAGACGTATGGCAGAACATCAGACAACATGTACGTTGTCGCAACAAATGAAAACGTTTTCATTTTTTTGCGAGATTCACCGCCACTGTGTTACGCTTGGCTGCTTCTTCCTCAATTTCAATGACTAAAGCTGACCAATTTAATCATGTAGAAGTAACAGCTCGAATCAGGGACAACCACCTTACGGTACAGGGCTGTTTGACACTGGAGAATTCTGTGTCGTCCAAAACTTTAGAAAGTTGTTTTAATCTGTCATACCGTGTCGCAGAATACTGGTACAGTTTATACACATCATTGATTGTTGTACCGTAATCGGATAAGCACTTTGATAGTTTAGCTGCATCCTGCAACACCAGGGCAACACGATGTGCAATGCAGTGTACGTGCACTAAGCACGGACAATCACTTGTTTTAAGTCTCACACCAACACCACTCCTGATGCCGGTCATGACGCTCGCCCCGTCCGATCCCAAACCAATTATTTTGTTCATTGGCATACCCCATTCCTCCATCACCTCTCTGATCTTTGCAGTTATTATTTCTGCCATTCCCCCATGAACGGTATAGTTTCCCAGAAATATTGTCTCTGCTTTGCTGCTATTTACCATACGAGCGAAAATGATCAGGTTTTTTTCAGCAGTAATGTTGACAGTTTCGTCAATAATCAAACTGATATATTTGCTATCTGAAAGGTTTTTTTTCAAATGTTCTATTGTCGATTCGGTAATTGCGCTTTCCATTTCTTCCACGCTGTCCCCATGGGTGTATACAACCCCCGATAATGACGAACAGCCATTTCTTTTCTGCAGTTCAATAAGGCTTGAAAATTTGTCTGCGGCAATATTCTCTTTTGCCATATATAACACCGTTCTCATCATCACGGTTAGGTTGTCGTCCGTTTTCACTTTAGCTACGGACCTGTGGCCTGCCATGACTTTTGCATGTTATGCACCCCTTGGTGAACCCATTCAGCTTCCCTGCTGCCTCACATATACAACAAAACATCGTCTCTGTTTCGGACTCGTGGCGTAACCATTTAAATTCATTCAACCAGTCATCGTGAAATTTCCTGATTTTTGTCGTTTTACCTTTTGTAGCAGTTTGGGGCTTTTTAATCCCGCCGTCACAATCAGTACTATCACTGGATGACTTTTCTAATTCATCATTTGTACATTTGCGGGGATTCTCGGGGCTGCCATCGAAAAAATTTAAAAGCTTCGTCTGCTTTGATGGCGCCATGTTACATAATCTCGGAGCACGTGGTTTGAAATGACTATTCACTTTGGTTCGAGACTAAGTCACTACAAATAGATATTTAACCTCCATGCAAAGCGTATTGTTATTTCCTTGCACTGAAAATAGACAACAGGGAAACCCTGCTGATAACAGACAAGCTGGCTTCGTTAAAAAAATATACTTTATTCAATATCGCCGATCTTTTGTTCAACAACAAAGATTTATAAGGCACTTTTTGCCGGTCCAATGGGACTGGCAGGCAAATGAATTACCAGTCCTAGCATAATTTTACCGGTAAAAAAACGAACGTTAATTACCGGTAAATGGGAACACTGTGTCTGGCCCATTGTGACAAGGCTGTTTCGAGTAGTAGTATAGGTAATGGGGGTTCTGGACCACTTCCACTGGAGCCAGATTTATATACCTATACTGCTACTACAGGTGGCATTTTTTATGTGTAAATGATTATGCGATTCAACGATAGTCATAAGATTAAGTTAAATTGACTCCAGCTCACCAATACCTGGGGCCAGTCATTGCTTTAGATGAGCCTAAATGGTAATAAAAATATTCTTCATTATTTTTATCAATAAAGCGATATTCAACATTTTTATTAAGTTCTTCGTTCATTTTACTAGGAGACCAGACTATATAACTACACTCTTCTTGTAAATTGATAAGAAACAATTGATAACCGTATTTGGTTGGTTTGACATCACTGATATAATAAAAACCTTGTGGTAATTCTCTCCATTTAATAGCTTTCTCTATTATTATATATGTATGTAAGCATTTGTCTAAATGTGATCAAACGATAGTAAGCAATCTATTTTTAATCTCCAACCAGTTCTTTGGTTTTGGCACAGAATAATTGACGCGCTTGTTGCCTCCCCTGTTCTATGAACTTTTTTTTCTCGTCTTCGCTAATACCACTGGTCTTATGAGATTTTGATCGAATCTCCTGCTTCATTTCGTTGTATTTGGTGAGTTCCGACAGCACTAAACGAAACTCATCCTCGGATATCTTACAATCGGCCATTGCTGTTGAAATATGATCCTCAATGCTGTTCAACTTTGCTTCGGCTAGTATCCGAATACTATCGTGTTTTAATGCTTTCTTTTGTAACCTACGAGAAATGAATTTTATCGCTATTCCTGCCAGTCCCGAGACTCCAGCGGCTATTTCCATGCCGAGCACGATATGCGCTGCGATTATAGTTGATAATAAACTAACCCCGGCTACACCGAGTCCCATGCCAGCCGTTACAAGTGCAGTGTCAACTCCGTCCAGAGCATTCACGGCTCTGCGATACTTTATATACAATCCAAGTCTCAACTCCCTATCCTTCTCTATTCGATGTTTTATGTCGCTTATTTGATGTAATCGAAATCCATCAACAGTTTCCATCTTTTCAATTGCTTCATCGAGCGCCGGATATAAACTCATAGTGTATGTTACGATCATATAATAGTCTTTAATTGGTCTTGCTTAAATGTTTTGAGACTATACATCAACCTTATCAAATGTATATTATATGGCAAGAATATCTTAGAAAGAGAAATACTACCACTTTTAATAATTTGAACCCCCTCGAGGGTTGCAACGGGCGATGCTCCGATATGAATAATACTGCAACGTTGACGCTCGTGTTTCTTGAGCCATTTAATCGATAGACCTGGTAATATTTCGAAGGCATCTACCGGTACATCTCCGAACAAGACTTCAATAATAAGCGTGGAAATATTAGGTATTGCACTCAAGTTATCTTTAATATCATCGAATTCAGTAACCAAATTTAAACTAACGTTTTGGATTTCCGGACGACTATATAACATATGACCTGGGTTTTCTGGCAGGGGGTAACTAACACACTTTTTCGTTTTGATGGGATATAAGCCGCGAGTACGATGCCACTATTTATTATCTTAGTTAAATTATGTCCCTTACCCATCATCGCATAAGGTGGGGTAATGACGATATTCAGTAGCCACTCGATGTTTGCTTCGACCATAGTCCATTTATTCTTGCCATTGAGAATAATATTGTACGAAGTGTTTTTAATGAGTCTACTAACGTCGACATCGCTTAAATCTTCTAGATTACCCGTGAATGTAACTTCTTTCCGTTTGTATACATTATCATGTAAGTGAAAAGCGTATAACTTACCATTGCTACCGGGTTTATCGAATCCTTCCGTGTCTCCGAGATCGGAAAGCGCAACTGTATTACATTGTCTGAGTGTTCCAGGGTCTGATGCATCAACCATTATTTATAATATGGAGTGTTACACTTAAGTATCCTATATGTACAGGTTGGTGTTTTACATCTAATATAGAAATTTTGAGGTCTGAAATAATACCACGCTTTAATTTTTTATATTGTAATGGTGAGAAAGATTCCGTTCTACCGCTATTATATTTTTCATTTTTCACTGGAATAGATCTGAGCAGAGTTGAAGGACTTTCTAGTTGAATATTATTTGTTGTGCTTATTTGATCAAGATGGATACACAACTCCTTATAGGGAACTAAATCGGGCAATGTATCTCCATCAGGATCTGTGCCAATTAAGCGTTAAAATTCATTTGTAGCTGATTGGTCAAATAAAATTATATTTGTTTTGTCGAATTTCACTGTCCCAGTCGACTCATTTTGTGTTAGACTAACTCCATTAGGCTTTAAAATTTCATCATTGAGTGAGCTTACGCTGTAATACCCATCAGGTATAGTAATGTATTTGAAAATAGTACCATATGAAGTTAATAGTATTATCCTATTATTATCTTTTGCAGCATTTATATGGGTCCACCGTGGGTAATACGTTACATCGCATAGAGTGACTTCGAGTTGTCCATCCGAGTTATCGATAGTACGAAGCAGTTGAATAGACTGGCCATTTGTTATTCCCAGGAGTGTCACATACATATCAAATATACAATGATACTATATCATAACTTAAATATGGAATCAACCATTATTTATAATATGGAGTGTTACACTTAAGTATCCTATATGTACAGGTTGGTGTTTTACATCTAATATAGAAATTTTGAGGTCTGAAATAATACCCCGCTTTAATTTTTTATATTGTAATGTTGAGAAAGATTCCGTTCTACCACTATTGTATTTTTCATCTTTAACTGGAACACATCTGAGAAGAGTTGAAGGACTTCCTTGTTGAATATTATCCGTCGTACTGATCTGATCAAGATGGATGCACAACTCTTTATAGGGAACTAAATCAGGTAAATCGAGTCCCTGATCTGATGTCTTGAGTACTGTTATTTCTCCTCTCCATCCAATTGTGTATGCTAAGTTCTCGTAAAGCTTTACATCCTTTTTTCCAGCGTTTAAAAATCAGTAACCCATTCGACTCATTTTGTGTTAGACTAACTCCATTAGGCTTAAAAAATTCATCATTGAGTGAGCATACGCTGTAATACCCATCAGGTATAATGTATTTTTCACCATTTATTTCTTTCTCATTATTATAACCCCTCGCAGCATTTATATTGGTCCACCGTGGGTAATACGTTACATCGCATAGAGCTACTTCGAGTTGACCATCCGAGTTATCGATAGTATGAAGCAGTTGAATAGACTGACCATTTGTTATTCCCGGGAGTGTAACATACATATTAAATATACAATGATACTATATCATAACTTAAATATGAAATCGAAACAGATTACTAATCTATCGATTATGGTAAATTCCTATGGTGATGATTTTTTTCGTTAAATTCCCTGATATCTTTGAAAAGTACAGGGTCACGGCAACTAGCGATTAAATGGTGCACGATTGGTTTCACAATCCGATGCAATTTTGGCAGAATCAGTTAAACTTTGCCATATGGTGTGCCACAACGGGATGTGGTGTATCTGTTAATGCCCCAGGATTTAAACTATATAAGTCTGTTTTATTATTTCACGTGTACTATCAGATTAGACGTATACTTAAAGAAATTAATGCTCCATTACCGCAGGATCGAGCGTGGAATTCCACAAATAATAATTATGATAGGTCTGCGTATGAGCGTATTTGTCAGGAATTTAATGTTTCTACGAGTAAAGATTGGCGTATTAAAGGAGCAAACCATGGTCTAGGAGTTCCTTACACAGAGGAAAATATATCCGTCAAAGAAGAAAGCGATTATGTATATAAAGAACTTAATAAACTTCATGTTCATTTTAATAAGTTGCGGCAGGACAGCAAACTTTACTTAAGAATATATGATCATTGGCATAAAACCAGTCATTGGTATAAAGGCTGGGAACTTTATAGTAACAATTGGAGAGGGGATATTATGAGTTTTAAGAGTGGATTAATTTATATTGTTAAAAAATTTGTACAACTGAACGATGACGCTTGGAATGAATTTCTTAATGATAAAACGGAAAATAATTTTACTAACCCAGGATTTGTAAGATTTAATGAATCGATAAGAACTTATGTATGGGCAATTCTCGGAGCGCAATCACAAACACGAACATCCATTATCGGCACTGGGACGGCGTTCGATGCGCAAAAACAGTTTGTCGCAAACGTGGAGGACGCCATTAATTCACCAGTTGACATACGATCGTCTATAAAGCGTTTTCAAGATGCATTACAGTACGCTCAATCCAAAGTGGACTACGTTTATGCGCCGGGACTATACATGTCTCCGGGTAATATGGAACTTAAGATCGGTCAAGTGATAGGCTATAATAATAAAATTGTTATTGCTACCGATCAACAAAAAACAGGTATAAATTCAGATATTAACGTCGAATTATTAACGCAAACAATCACGGGCGAAAAGGGAATAGTCAAGCCGCAGTTATCTACTAACACATCTTTTAATGCTCAAACATCTACTAACGCACAAACACAAGTGCCACCACATATTGAGGCTAAAAATCAACAACATATTGATGAAAAAACAGCGCTCGTAGTTGGTGGAGTCGCGGCTGGTTTACTCATGATTTGGTTAGCGAACTGATTTGGTTAAATAGTTCTTAGCGAACTGATTTGGATAAATAGTTCTTAGCGGATACGTACAACAGCCCTGCAATTGCTACGATCAACCCCCACAAGTTTTGACTAAGCCAAGTGGTGGTCTTAGCTAATAAATTCAATAGCCAGGAAACAACACTCCCTTTTATACCGGGCAGTGCAGCCGCGGCTTTCTCAGCGAGCTTTCCCAGTGCTGAACCCAATGCTTTTAAATGCTTTTTTATCCACTCTTTTATACCATCCGACGTAGGCGGTGTACTACCACCTGTACCACCTGTACCACCTGTTAACGTGAGAGTCAAAGTCGATATAATAAATCCCATTGCAGTTAAAATACTGGCAATTGTTATTCCCTGTTCTCTGAACAATGTTTTAATTTTATAGGCCAGTGTAGTGTCATCGTTGAGGACTTGATCGATAGTTTCTTGAATTCGACTGATTTGCGAACAAAGTGCCTTTCTATTACTGGAAGCTGCTTCGAGGCGGGCCGATCTTTCGTCTTCTAAGTTACGTAATCTTTCCCCTACGCGGCGTCTACTGAATTCATCGCCCGCCTGTTCAAGTTTTGTTTTCTCGTAAGCTATATAGTTGTCGATTTCGGATATCTTGGCCGTATTATTCATGAGTTCTCCCCGCATTGTTCGCATTGCCTTGTCAAGACCTCGTAATTCCCTAATACTAAACTCCGAGGATGGTACCTGTAACGTTGAATTATCGTAATAGGTATCTAAGATTTCTTCGAGTTCGTCCGAGGCCACCTTCGAGGAAGCTTCCAAATTATCTGTGTTACTGAGTTCTTCCCGCACAGTCCTAAGAACCTTAGTAGTCTTCGCGGAAAGTCGTGAGTAGTCCACAAAACCTAATTTATCACGAACAGTGCCGATACCGTGTTTAGTGGCTATCGTAGACAAGGCTAGTTCATCGTTAAGATTCGTGCCACCAAAGTTGGTTTCATCAGTATCTTCGATTGGATTCTGGTTATCAAAGTCATCAAAGGTATCTAGATCAAAATCATCCATTTTTATATTAAACACAGGGTACATGTTTTCAATATAACAATGTCTTCGCAATACGGACGCAAGTTAAACCCACAACGTAGACTTCGAGATCCATTAGGGGTCAAAGCAATTCGTCAGTCTGTAACTATAACTAATAACCCTAGTACCATCGATCAGAATCAAACGCTTCTGATTCGCTTTCCTAATCTCGGCGCACACGATGTGTTAGTTCCAGGAACTGTCCGACTAGCATTTACGTTTGGTTTGACTTCTACAGACGTTAACAGGGAGCCTGTTCAGAACATAGGTCGTGTTGTCGTTAAGAAAATCGCGATTAAAATTAGCGGTAATGAGGTTTTGAGTATCGACGATAGCGATGTATACTATTGCTACATGGATCTCTGGAGAACCGATAAAGAGCGGGAAAACTTACAGTACCAAGGTATTTGTAATAAGAACACATTGAGACTGCGCGTGGGCGCTGAAAATGGTGTTGATACCAACGAAAAAGATAAGACCTTGCCGACGCATTAGGTAACCGATTCTATATTCCCCTAGACTTTGAATTACTAGATTCCCACATGCCCTTTTATCAAGCATCCCTAGGCGATAGGTTAGAATACGAACTCACTTTTAATGACTACGGTAGAGTAATCAGAACCGGTGGTGAAGATGCTAGCTATTCCATTGACAATATCTCTCTGGAGTACGATATGATAACGGATCCCGAATTAGCCAGACAAATTCGTAACCATTATTCGGTAAGTTTAGCCATTTTGTACGATCGCGTGCTGCGACATCGAAAGATCACGAGGGACAAAAAAGATAGGATGTGGAATATTAATCTTAACGTCCCTACGAGGTCGTTGAAGGGTATTTTAATGTTGTTCGAGGACCCCTCCAATGCATTTAAAAGAAATACCGAGAAGTTCTACAATCCCAAGATTACAAAAGTAGAATTGACTATCGAGGGCGTTCCTAATCAACTATATAGCCAAGGAATGCAAGCGTATCACTAGTGAGATGAGATTAAAAAACTTCCTTCTATAAAACGTTCCCCGGAAGTTATCACGGTCGTGAAAGATCTGTCTCTCGGGAGTGTATCGATGGGTGAATACCTCACCACGAAGTACGCGCTATGGCTCGACATGCGAACAACGGACGATGACCAACTACACGGCAGTGGGAGGAGAATAGAAAATGCTAGCGAGGGTGTCACCATACAGATAACAAAGCTCCAGGAAATGGCTGGTAAATTAAACATACATTTGTACGTGATTATGAATGCACAACTTAATATACAGAATGGGCGATTCGTGCAAGCAATCTATTAATAATCTTTTACCTAAAGATCCGCACTGCTCTATCATATGCGGGCAAACGGGCTGCGGAAAAACAGCTTTTATTCTAGATATTTTAGAAAGTCATTATCGGGACGTTTTCGATCATATTATAATTCTGTGCCCGACTATAAGCGTTAATAAAACATACCTATCGAGAGATTGGGTAATGAATGACGATGGGGTGCACAGAGCGATCGTTTACAAGACTGACTCCGAGTATGTCACGAAAGATACAAAGGAGAATCAACCCTTTTCGTAATAGACGATTGCAGCGCGAGTAAAGAACTCACAAAAAAAGAAAGATATGCTTTCGTATTTAGCATTCTCCGGTCGGCATACTCAACATAGCGTTTGGGTACTTACTCAAAAATACAACTCTGTCCTGAAAGATCTCAGAGAGCAGACCAAATGGGTAGCCCTGTTTCATTGCAAAGATCGAGATTCATTCGAGGAATGTTTACGCGAAAATGATGTTATTTATACCAAGATCGAACGAGATAAAGTCAGAAAACTGTTAGCGGCAACGTAGCACTGTAAACTCATATTAAAAACCGATCAACCAGCTGCTTATGCAATTGCTTAGCAAAATGTAGCAAATTGTAGCAAAATTATAGCAAATTATAGCAAAATTATAGCAAAAATGTAGCAAAATGTAGCAAATTGAACATTAGCAATTAATATTACATAAAATGTGGTTCGAAATCATCATTCTTTCGCAACAGTTCATTATTACGGGATGTATTGGATATGTCATATTATATTATGTTAGACTTAAATATCTCCTTAGGTATTACATTATGGAATGCGATGAACTCATCGAACAAATGCTCAAAGAATCTGATGCAGATCAACATGCAGATCAACATGCAGATCAACATGCAGATAAATCTTTAGATAAACATAGAGAAAGACTCGTGGCTTTGGTAGCCGGTGGAAAATGTTCCCAATATTTGGGAAAAAATTATACCATTGAAAAAATTGATAACATGACCGACGAAGAAATTAAAAAACTGTACGTGCGTTACGAGTCTAGACTGGGAGCTACCATGACTAAAACGATAGGGTCTTCTATATTACAACTATACACGGTCGTAGCTAGTACGTTTCTCCCTATCCCGGCAGAACATCGCATGTATTTATGCGAATCTCAAGAGAAAGACCCATTCATCGAACACGCTATAAGTGCAGTGAGCTGTGAGTTTTATCATAGATACGGAATGTTCTTAGCTCCACTCACCACAGCTTTAATAACGGCTAGGTATTGTCAATTTAAACATACATGCCCACTTAATAATAATGGAGACTCAACAGGTGACACCACAACAGATTGTGAACGAGGAACAACAGATTGCGGAACAACGAGTGAATGAGGAACCACCACCTGTGAATGAGAAAATACAACATGTGAATGCACCACATGTGAATGCACCACAAACACAAAAACAAGCTGGAGTTACTAAGAATCCCAAAAAAATAGCCGCAGGAAGAAAGGGAGGACTGGCGCGCAAAGCGAAATTAATAAATAATTCAAATATTAATCCGATTAAAACATGGGCACTAGTAGGAGTTGCTGGTATAGCAGCTGTATGGTTCTTTTATAAGACCGGAGAAGAGAAAACGTCACCCCCAATGTCACAACAAGTTCAATTAGAGGTTAGCCCGCATATAATGCTATAAGAAGCATGACTACTCCAGTTACAGACGGTAAAATGTTGGTACCGTATATGACCGCGTATAAGCCGAATTTTGAGGACCAGAAAAAAGATTCTGTAGAAAGGGGTCGGCTTATCCACGGGATACACTTTCATGATAGTATATTTCAGATCGTGATCTGTCAGAAATATCGCCTGAATGACGGTCCGATAGATTACAACTTCCCGAAAGTTTGGAAGTTGCCACGACTAGAGCCATTATTGTTATAAATTATCAATAAAGTTATTATTATACACCAATGTTGTCATTATTAAAAAAATGTTATGCATGTTACTACTTCCGATAATAAGTTTTCAATTGAATGTTCAGATTTATCGTTCTTCGTAAACTCCACAATCTTTACATGTAACAATATATGTAATTCACAGCAATAATATATAATCCCCAGATAAAATCGCCAATAGCTATTACGTACGTTTTGCAAAGTTCATAAATTGATAGTGAACAAGTGTCTACCTTTATTGAAAGAGGCAAATAAACAACTGTATCGGCGAGTTATTCCGTTCGCCATTTGCAAAAACATGTGATCAGCTGTTTCCTGTGACGTCACAAACGGTGACCACTGTGATTGCTTCCTGTTGTTTAAAGCAACACGGTACACAAGGAAATGAGCATTGATAATAACGGGCCGATTGGTATTGTCAGGTTGTTTACACAAACATTTTCAAGTTGTGGGTGCTTAGCGATCGTGTTGGGAATAGGGGCTTAATAATCTTGTTTTCGAGAGATTAGTTTAATAAACTGGAAAAGCCTGTGAGTAAGTGATGGTCATTCAATGTGTTCATAGTATGATAGTTTATTTAATTCAATTGGATTAACATACAATAGTGGTTTTAAGGGGGTTATAAAAGTTGGTATATTTTTACTGACTGACATTTTCATCATGAGTTTTAAACGAAAACGCCATGCTTACGATGCTGAATTCAAACTGCGAGTCTTCGCTCCAGCTGATATATTTTCTCACGGGTTCATAATTCTATATACACCGACTCACAAAATGGCGCTTGGTTGTTGATGGCAACATATAACGATCATTATGAGATTAAAAAAAACCACGAGAAACAGCTTCCCACATTATGAAAGTGGATGACTGGTTTGTTAAATCTTTATTAGAAATAATAATGACTTTTTCAATATAATTACAACGTTTTTCATCTTATATTTTTGAATATCTGCGAGTACCGGCACATGTTTTTCAGTCCGACTTCGCAGTGTTTTTTGTCTTTCAATTCCTGATTCGGCTTATCTGCGGGTCATATCATTTTCTTTCGTATTTCAATGGTCAAAATAACACCTCGGCTTATCTACGGGGTCGGCTTATCTGCGGTCATATACGGTAAACGCGACGTATCATTCAGCGGTGGTCACCGGCTTGGCCATTGGCTATGCCCGTATGGCTAAAATGATTACTAAAGCCACACCTCCCAAGCTAGATTTTAATAGTTATGATATTGGTATGATCATTCTGGATATTGGATTAGCAATGGCAACGAAGGATATGCTCATCAAACAAGGGCTTATCCCGGAAGACATAATGAAGTAATTAAACATTTGAATATTTTATATTATTAAACAAATGGCAACAATTGCGATGGTGGTCGGTGGAGCTATTGTTAATGCTCTAGCTTTTTCGGGGAGTAATTTTTTATTTTCTAGTATGAGTGAATCAAACGCTAAAGAAGTTGAAGAGGAACGTAAACGACATAACGAAGCAATGGAACAACTCCAAGCAGCCCAGTCACAATATACGCGGCAGAGAATGAAGAGATTAGACTTTATTCATGAAAAAACTGCTTAAGGAAGGACATTCAATTCAAACGTTTAAGGATGTCGAATCTGCCATGCACGAATACTACCTCGTTTATGGGAAAAAACTCGACCCAATACCGAGACCAACAATGAGTCAGTTTTATACACCGTCAGAGGCTCAAAAGAACCGCGAGGTCGCATTTGTGATTATGGGATTGACTTCTGTATTGATTTTCAGCTATACAATTATGCATAAGTCAGAGTGACAGCTGTGGCTATGCATAAACCATGACCTAGTTAGCTAATCTATAAATAGCCTAATCAATATCTCACCAGTGTAGATGTGATTTGCATTTAGACAAATGATATGATAGATGTATGAACATTGCATTTAGACAAATGATATGATAGATGTATAACCATGAATCATTGCAAATTTACACTCATGGGTAAGACGACTCTATGTAACCGACGCTGTGTTGAAATTTACTGCGGTATACACAATTATTACATCAGGCGTGGAAACATAAACTATACGTGTTCTGTATGCGGGATAGGGGTCAAAGGTCATTATTGTTTATGTAAGCAACACGGTGCTGATAGGGTCAGGAACCAGATTATTTATGCTAGGAAGAGAGATTACATCAATGAGAGGAATAGGTTGGGGAGAATACGTATTTAGATATATGAAAACAACCAATTAGACATTTGTCTCATTTTGCATATACCATTCAACCACAATGGTTTTTGTCAGAGAGTTGAAGGCTATGGCAAAGCAAAGTGGTCTAGTGGATATTCTCGAATGAGAAAAGCTGAATTGATTGATTTACTCGGTTTGGAATACAACAAACCGCAGACTGTTAGGGAACTCAAAGCTCAAGCGAGAAACAGTGGGCTGAGAGGTTATTCTCGAATGAGAAGAGCTGAATTGATCGCTTTACTTGATGATAATGATATTCAACATAATGATGATGATAATGATGATGTTGATAATAATCAACAACAACAAGAATTAATATTTGTACCCACATCCTCCGACGTTGGTAAATATCTAAGAGGTTGGAAGATGGATATTAATTCCAACATGGATGTTAACTATATTAAGCCCATCATATCGAGTAAAATTAACGAGGAGTTAGATGATTTACATAGTATAAAATACCAGCTGACGATTAAAATGTTATTGAGTAAAAGTAACACAGACGATAGCACTGAATATACCGAACCATATTTCCGTAGCAATCAAGAAGTTATAACCGAATCTGATACTATAAACGCATCATTAGATACATCAATTCAGAGGATACAGGAAACTTTAGAACGCTGGACTAATAGAGGATCGGGTTGGGGTGTGGATAAAATCGATAGTTTATATTTAGATATAGCAAATTATATGCCCTTCAAAGGTGGATCTTATATAGATTTACCCCCGTATTATAAGAAGAAAAAAGCCAAAATTAACGTAAAAAATAAATCCGATGACTGTTTAAGAATGATAAGATCTGCATTGTTCCCCGTAGACAAGCATCCGGATAGACCTTCTAGCTATCCCCAAAACGATGGACTCATTTCGATGGTATAGACGAACCTACACCAATATCACAAATTGATAGGTGGAAAAGCAAAATAATTTAGCAATAAATGTTTTCGGACATTCTTCTAAAGGAATTGTTGTACACAGGATAAGCTCCGCTCCGGAACATATTCCCAGAATCAATTCATTTCTGATCGAAAAAGATGGTAAATATCATTATACGTGGATAAAGAGTTTAAACAGGCTATTATACGATCAAACAAAACATAAGGAAAAGAAATATTTCTGCGAAAGATGCCTACATGGGTACAGCAGACAAGATCTATTAGAAGCGCATAAAGAAGACTGTAGAGGTGTTGGACAGAATGCTATCAGGATTGATATGCCTAAAGAGGGGAAAAATATATTAAAATTTGAACATTATTGTAATCAAATGCCAGTACCGTACGTAATTTACGCCGACTTCGAAGCGCTTATCAAACCCATAGAAAATAATCAAGATAGTAGTTTTACGTACAAAACTCAAGAACATATTCCTTGTGGGTTTGGATATATAGTTGTAAGGTATGATGGGAAAACAAACCCGCCCGTGATTTACAGAGGTCCCGATGCAGTGGGAAAGTTCCTAGAATATCTACAAAATGAAGAGAGAATAATCAGGGAAAAATTATCTTGTAAGAAACCCATGTGTATGAGGAGGGATAATTGGAGGGCCCATAAGAAGTCAACGAGTTGTCACGTTTGTAATAAACCCCTGAATGGGGATTCCGTAAGAGATCATTGTCACGTAACGGGTAATTATCGGGGAGCCGCTCATAACGAGTGTAACTTGAAACTAAAAATGAATTCTCAAACAATACCCATCCCCGTTGTGTTTCATAACCTTAGGGGATACGATTCACATCTCATTATGCAAGCTATCTCAAAGACCGACGGCGGTTTAACGTGCATTCCTAATAATATGGAAAAATACATATCGTTCTCGTTGACTAAACCTATACATTATAGGGACAAGGATGGGAAATCTAGAATAAAGCAAAGTAATGGGCTTAGATTCATAGACTCCGTACAGTTTCTGTTATCTTCCCTGGACAATTTAGCTAATGCGAACAATCCCGATGACTTTGCGATAACAAATCAATATACCGACAAGATTACTCGTCATTTGTTGCTGAGAAAAGGTGTATATCCTTACGAATATATGGATGATTGGTCTAGATTCGACGAAACTGAATTACCACCCCTTGAATCATTCTATAGTAACTTAACAGAATCTAAAATAACAGATGCCAATTATGAACACGCTCTGACGGTCTGGGATAAATTAGGTTGTAAGAATTTAGGCGATTATCACGATCTGTACTTAAAAACCGATGTACTGTTACTCGCCGATATATTCGAGATATTTAGAAAGACATGTTTAAAACAATACGGCTTGGACCCGGCATGGTACTATTCCAGTCCCGGACTATCGTGGGATGCATTGTTGAAGAAGACCGGCGTAGAACGAAAACTACTCACAGTTTACGATATGCACTTGTTTATTGAGAAAGGATTAAGAAGTGGTATATCAATGGCAGCGAAAAGGTATTCTAAGGCTAATAATAAATTAGTGGAAGGATACGATCCGAGTAAACCCAACACGCACATATTATATCTCAACGCTAACAATTTGTACGGATGGGCTATGAGTCAACCTTTACCCACAGGTGGTTTTGAATGGGTCGATGAGAATGATATCCATAATAATGATGCGAATAAAGGGTACATACTAGAAGTTGACTTGGAATATCCAAGTTCGTTACATAAAGATCATAACAGTTATCCGCTAGCTCCCGAAAAATTAATGGTTAATAAAGATTGGATGTCGGAATATCAACGCTCCTTGATGGGGGAATAGTAGGTTAGCTAACTTAGAAAAACTCGTACCAAATTTGATGGATAAGACAAAATATATAGTTCACTACAGAAATCTCCAGTTGTATCTATCGTTAGGTATGAAACTTAAGAAAATACACAGAGTTCTAAAGTTTGATCAAAGCCCTTGGATGGAGCCCTATATAAGGTTGAACACAGATTTAAGAAAGATAGCTACCAGCGATTTCGAAAAGAATCTATATAAGCTCATGAATAACTCAGTATTTGGTAAAACTATGGAGAATCTAAGGAAGCGTGTTGATGTTAAGTCAGATCTAATGAGGAAGAAAGACTCAAGAAACTTATAGCCAGTCCGGCTTTTAACAGAAGCAAGATATTCGATAACGACTTAGCGTTGCATATGCAGAAGAGTAATATAAAATTCAACAGACCGGTGTACGTCGGTATGAGTATTCTCGACTTGTCAAAACACTTAATGTATGACTTTTATTACAACGAACTTAATAAGCAATACGGCGATAGATGCGAGGTGTTATATACCGACACAGATTCTTTGTTGATGGAAATACAAACCGAGGATGTGTATAAAGATATGGCAGAAAAAATAGATATTACAACACGAGCGATTACCCAAAAGATAATCCACTGCACAGCGTTGTAAATAAAAAGGTGTTAGGTAAGATGAAGGATGAATGGCTGGGACCCCTATAGCGGAGTATGTAGGATGAAGACCTAAGATGTATTCTATAAAGAAGTCCGATAATGGAGAGATAAGAAAAGCTAAGGGTGTTAAGAAGTATGTTGTAAAAAAGCATATCGAACACGAAAAGTATAAAGAATCATTATTCCAGGGTAGAACGTTCAAACACGAGATGAACTCTCTAAGAAGTTACAATCATAGGATATATGGATTAAGAATGAACAAGACATCATTATCCCCCTTAGATACAAAGAGATGGATTGATAATGATGGCATAACTACCTATGCTTATGGTTATGGTGGTAATACCGTACCGTCGGGAACTATGAACAACTCTTCTCGTACAAATACCCTACCCGGTCCATCTTGAAGATAATAAAGAATAGGCTCTCCTTCTTTCGTAAACAATCTACTAATGTTATATGTCTTAAGGGACCATATGGGATCGGTTGCGCGACGTAGGCCTCCTTCGAGTTCACCGGGCTGGTATAAATATCTTACCCTTACTCTATCCGGAAGTTTTCGTTCTTTGCCTCTCCTCGGTGCTGAAGATTCGGAAGTCACGGATTTCATTTTAATAGCATCGGATGGTTTCTTCCCTATTAATCTCGTTACTTCATTATTCAGCGCTGATACAACGGCTGATAATCTAGTCACCCATTCGGTTGATATCAATCGCTCGGATTTCATTTCGATCCCATACTGATAGCCAAACAAACGTTCCGCTAATGTCCTGTTAAATCTTTCGACGATAGCTTGACTGCGGTGGGCCTCTCTTTCACCACGGACGATTTTGACATCGTGCTTTGTTAACAGTTTTGTTATCAATCCCATAAACTTGCGACCAGGATCTACTTGAAATAGCTTAGGCCATTTTAGCGATCCATGTTTATATATGCGACTCAGTGCATTAGCTACTTCTGTTGATTCTTTCGAGGTTAATGGCTCAGCCTCTTTGTATCGACTAGCCACATCCACTACTGTTAAAGCGTATTTATACGTTTTGCATTTTACCTTATCGGTGGGAAGAAACAAGAGGTCAGCCTGATGAACTTCATTCGTTGTAAAAATATCAAACTTCTTCCTTGGTATATAACGCGGTGCCGGTAAATATATTTGCCACATCGCTTGTTTCTTTAACCAATCCTTGGCCACATCTTTAGATACCTTAGCCACGGTGGCTAATGTTTTTATTGCTCCTACACCTTTCCAATATCCTCGTTGGCTATAGTAAATTTTATCCATTATTGATAATATTGATGTTTCTTTGAAAATGACTTTCGTTGAATCGCATCATCATTTTTATACTTATAGAAGCAATGATTGGCCCCAGGTATTGGTGAGCTAGAGCCAATTTAACTTAATCTCATGACTATCATTGAATCGCATAATCATTTACACATAAAAAATGCCACCTGTAGTAGCAGTATAGGTATATAAATCTGGCTCCAGTGGAAGTGGTCCAGAACCCCCAATACCTATACTGCTCGAGTTGTTCTAATGCTTTATTATGTCGTTTATGATACGTTGCATTTACCAACATTTTACCATCTGTAACTGAAGTGACTCTGCTTTATAACATTACATGAGGGCTTAACTCTAATTGAACCTCATCTAATTTTTGAACTTGTGGTGTTTTCTCTTCTCCGGTCTTAAAAAACAACCATAACACCGCTATAATGCCTATAGCATAGGGAGCCCAAGTTTTAATCGTGCTATGTTCAGTATTGTGTATTAGTTTTGCCTTCCTCGCTAGCGTACCCTTCCTACCAGCTGTGACTTTTCGAAGATTCTTAGTCACTCTGACTTGTGGTGCAAACGCTTGTGTTTCCTCGTTCACTTGTGGTGTCACTTGTTGTGCAATCGGAGATTGTGCAATCAGTATTTTCGTGTCCATTATTAGTAAGTGGGTACGTATGTTTAAATTGACAATACCTAGCTGTTATTAAAGCGTTGGTAAGTGGCACTAAGAACATTCCGTATCTATGATAAAACTCACAGCTTACTGCGCTTATAGCGCGTCCGACAAATGGATCTTTCTCGAGAGATTCGCATAAATACATGCGATTTTCTGCCAGGATAGGAAGAAACGTACTAGCTACAACTGTGTATAGTTGTAACATAGCCAAACCTATTGTTTTAGTCATGGTAGCTCCCAGTCTAGACTCGTAACGCGCATACAGTTTTTTAATTTCTTCGTCGGTCATGTTATCAATTTTTTCAGTGGTATAATTTTCCCCAAAATATTGGGAACATTTTCCCCCGGCTACCAAAGCCAAACCAAAGTCTTTCTCCATGTTGATCTGTAACTACAGGTTCATCTTTGAGCAGTTGTTCGATAAGTTTGTCGCATTCCATAATGTAATACCTAAGGAGATATTTAAGTCTAACATAATGAAATATTGCATATCCAATACAACCCAAAATAATAAACTGTTGCGAAAGAATGAGGATTTCAAACCACATTATTACATAATAACCGCTAATGTTTAATGCTATATTTGCTATAATTTGGTATAATATGCTATTTTTGCTATAATTTGCTATAATTTTGCTATTGTTGCTCAGCAGTTGCTATATTTTTGCTATAATTTTGCTATTTTTGCTAAACAATTGCATAAGCAGAAGGTTGATCGGTTTTTAATACGAGTGTACAGTGCTTGTCAGCACCATACCCGTGCTCATGGGTTTCACCGAAGTGGTAAACGTCTAAGACCTGCATCACTTCGGGCTTTCCTCCCACATTAAGCTGACATGCCGTGATTTAACTGGAATAGTGTTAAAAGCGGCATTAAACCCAACTCACTCACTCACTGGTAGAATCTATTGGAAGCTTATTGATATACACTTTAGTGAAACAATATAACTGTTAATAAACGAATATAATTGTCGAGCTATTTTAATTAATTTACTGGAAATAATAGCAAGTTTTTTATGAACTCAGAGTAACATGGTTAAGTAATGATATAGATTATAATTTAATCAAGTTATTAATAATTATTCCAACCAGTTATTTAATTGACGCTGTATAAAAGTAAGATTAATATGATTTAATTGCACTAACTAACAAACACTAAATGATTGATGGTACAACATCCACCTGGTATAAAACTTAACTTGTTGGCTCTATCTATAGGACATAATATTATTTTAAAAAATCTTTTTAAATATAATATTTTTAAAAAAGAGAGTGTTGAAAGTGATTGATTACCTGTATCATAATGCATGATGCTTATTTCAAGATACACAGAAATTGTAAAAACAAAGGCAGTATCTCTTTGTCACACCCTGATCAGCCATTACCCACGTCTTTCAAAGTATGTTTATTTCTGCCACTTTTTTAATCGTAGTATATATGTTCCTTTAATCTGGCTAAATATGTCATTAATCGCCAACAGCTGAAGGGATGATGTAAATCCGTCTGAGGTCCATGCAGGTAGCAAAAGTATTGTAAGTCCCCATGGACCCTAGCATGGTGATCTACCTTCAACTGCTGGCGATCTATAGCCCTTTTTTATATTGTACCGTTATATATAGTGATATCATTTTATAGTTGTATGCTAGTTTTAAATATTAATCTGTGATATTCTAGTAATTTTACTGTCCCACTATGACAGGTTTTAATTTAGTTAAAATATATGTATTAAAAAGTATAATAGTATGGCTGAAATATTTGAGATGTGACGTAAAGCTTTAACTCACTCACTTTCTCAGAGTGCCTGATCAATTCTGATACAGAATAAATCTTATAATTCTTAATACATTTCATATATAACTGTGAATTTTGAAATGTATTTAAACCAAAACGTAATTCTTTACCTTGATCTGAGGAGATAGTCAATATTTGATAATTGAGCAAGAGCTAATGTTTATTAAGGATGTTGGTTATTTACATATTGTTCAAGTTTTGGTTATGATTATGTTGAGAATGAGCTTCATATTTACTTCAGTGATTTTGCTGGCTTCAGGACATTTTCAAGTGGGGATTTTATCTTTTGATATGACTTTACCAAATGTTAGAACAACTTTAGGACATTATGGATGACAATCAGTCAGTATCCTAGAAAAGGAACTGGTCTGAATCCCCGTTTATGTGTATTTTTATGATTTAAGCATAAGTCATGTTCACGCCAGTATTTGTGAAGCATACTTGGGATGTGTATCTAATGAACTCCAAGTGTCCAGCTGCCTGATATTTGCATTTAAATGTATGTTGTTTCATGCATAAGTAATACTTGTCACTTCACATGTGATTTGTAAAATGAAATATATATATTATTTAGTGTTATGTCCTATAGGCATGTGGTTTCTGGTGCAATAAAACAATTATTTCTTCTTCATCAGTAACAGTCATGATGTCAACAGGTAATTTTGTTGATTAAAGCTTTGAACTTATGACGTATTTAAGTCTTTGGATGGCATTTAGAAGTGATACACATAAGGAAGAGATTTTAAGGATGGTGGTGTTCCTCATAATTAAGAAGTTGACATCCATAAATTCTCTTCCTTATGTGATATTTGTTATCCCCCGCCGCGCGAAAGCGCGAAGCGGGGGATATAGTATTCACGACCGTCCGTCCGTCCGTCCGTCCGTCCGTCCGTACGTCCCACCTGTTTGTTGCCGCGATATCTCAAGAACTAAACACTGGATTGTCTTCATATTTGGAACTATGGTGTATATACAGACTCCGCAGACACCAGTCGGTTTTGGTGACCTTGATCCCATTTTCAAGGTCACAGCAGACAAATCTGCTTTTAGAGTTGGAAAACGGTGTTGCCGCGATATCTCAAGAACTAAACACTGGATTGTCTTCATATTTGGAACTATGGTGTATATACAGACTCCGCAGACACCAGTCGGTTTTGGTGACCTTGATCCCATTTTCAAGGTCACAGCAGACAAATCTGCTTTTAGAGTTGGAAAACGGTGTTGCCGCGATATCTCAAGAACTAAACACTGGATTGTCTTCATATTTGGAACTATAGTGTATATACAGACTCCGCAGACACCAGTCGGTTTTGGTGACCTTGATCCCATTTTCAAGGTCACAGCAGGCAAATCTGCTTTTGGAGTTAGAAAACGGTGTTGCCGCGATATCTCAAGAACTAAACCTCTCGATTGTCTTCATATTTGGAACTATGGTGTATATACAGACACCGCAGACACCAGTCGGTTTTGGTGACCTTGACCCCATTTTCAAGGTCACAGCAGGCAAATCTGCTTTTAGAGTTAGAAAACGGTGTTGCCGCGATATCTCAAGAACTAATCGCTGGATTGTCTTCATATTTGGTACTATGGTGTATATGGCAGGGGGATATTTCGTCACTCTGTGACAAATACTTGTTGTACTTAATTTACATGTTTAGTCTTTAACAGTAATAATTTTTGGATTCATGACAACTCTTTTGAATAAAAGATCATATATGAATTTTAATTTGTGTTGTATATTTTATCAATGCAAGTTAATTGATGGGAAGTACTGCAGACCCTGTCTTCAGATACTTTTACCATCGCAAGTTTCCCTTTTCAGGAACATAGATCCGATTGATTTGCCATAACCATGGCAGTTACAGGTGCTCATTTTATCTTGGATCCTCTCAATGTAATAAGCGCCCACGGGGATATTTGCTAATATATTGGCTAGTGAACAATCCCAATTAGCCCCCCTTCCGATTTATCAAGGTACACAAGACTTATTTATTCGTGTATAATATGCACTCGTGTGTTATATGCACCCTTAATTATGGGCATTTATATTCTGGAAAAATGTATCTGTCGTATATAAACAGTTCAGACTGTCAGCATAAACCACGAAATTTTTCTTTCAACTCTGTTTTTTCCACCAAAGTAATATTCTAATAAGAGCCCCCTATTTCTAATTTTGAGAGCGCCCTGGGCGCTTAATACGTCGAACATGGTAACATAATTTCCTTACATTCTGCATTATTTTAGGATGGCATAGATATGTTAAAACTTTTGAAGAGGGACAGTTTACTGACATCTGCTAGAGATTTGGGGCTGAATATCAGTCTCTGAGCAGGTCTGGATTTATCCCTGGCGACATGCCCAACCCCATGTTCCAGATGCCCAAATAAAATATATATTATGATTCATTTATTACATAATGAAACCAATGTAGCAGTGGGGGGAAATAATGTACTGCTTTAATTTTATCAACTACCGTATTTTCTTGAGTATAGTGCGCACCCATGTATAATGCGCACCCCCCTCTAGTGGGTTTAATATTTTGGAAAAAAAGAAATTTGAATATTTTGTGTAGAAAAAAATTACACCGTACCCTTTCAGCGAAGTCGGCAAACGAATGGGTGATGAGAAACTTCGTCAGTACAAATTCGAAATTTGAGATAAAAAATCACCAGACATGTTTATTTACCGATTAAATAGTATTTATTGTTCTGCTAGGCATTGTTTTATATCTAGGGATTAAGATTACCTTGTGTATTTTCTCGTAAACTAAGCCGGAAACGGCAATCAGCTGTACACACGTTTTCTTGGAATCGAAAACAAAACACACCCGATGATATAACTTTATAGGATTTTTAATGCAAGGATCGGCAACAATTGTATCTGAAACTATTTTTGTTTATCAGGAATAATATATTCCATTATTTTCTTAATTATATGCAGCCTTTACTAAACATATAAAGAATAATAATAACCCTAAGCGAAGCAGCTGATCGCTATTCCGGGGTATTATTTGTTACATCGAACCAGTCTGACCAGTCACCATCAAGGCTCACGCGCACGTGATCGCGAGAATTTCATGTTGACATAGAACCGTCAAACAAAAACAAATATGACTTTTAACGAGTCAAAGTATGTCATTTATGATATATGTATCCATTCTCTGTCAACTAAAGTTCGTTTCAAGGCGTCAATAGCGGTATTCTGACCGTGGTTGCTGTTAATAACGGTGAGTTCACTGAGTTGTGCGATCTTCCGATCGCTTCACACACGATTTCGTCGAAATTAATAAAAACAATATTAAAAAGAATTTTGAATAAAATTAATGAAATAAGTTACAAACATAAGTCCAGAAATACAAAGAACACTTTTCATAGCCAGACAGTGTAATTACATGATTATTTTGCGTACTTCAGTATGGATTTGTTGACATCGTATTTCCGGTGTTTCGTGCTTACGGTAGTGTCTTTCCATGGGGGAAAAAAACATCCAAACTCATAATTCGTGTATAATGCGCACCCCCTTCTACACAGCTGTGTTTTTTCGGAAAAAAGTGTGCACTATACTCAAGAAAATACGGTATTCTTTTATGTTTATTCATTAAAAGGACCCACTAACTCTATGCCTTTCAGGTTATATTGGTTTTACTTAGAGCACCAGACAAAAAACGTGGGCAATGTAACTGTTGACAATCTATTTATAGATATCCACATGATTTGTAACTTGTTCTTGTGTTTACGGTTTCCGGTACTTTCCATATATTTAAATTACGATGGAAAGTAAAAACAAAATGTAGTTAACCCGCCCTTGAATGAATAATATATTATTGACATGCTGTAAATTGACAATATATTATGCTCTGCCTGACATGAGTGCTTCGATGTAATGCACGCTTCTTAACTTTCAGCCATGGTGACTTCCACATTGACCGATACACCATTACATCGGACACATGACTCATGCTCACTTACCATATGCAATTTGACAACTAAAATAGAACCCAAAACAGATCATATGTAACTCTCTTTAGATATTTTTGACACACGACTGGTAACAAAGCATTCTAAGCCAAATTCATCGCCCAAGCATTCAAGTTTCGCCGGCTGTGACGCCATTGCGAATAGCTAGTGGTTGTCCCCCCTAACGCCTAAAACGAGGACGGCAGCTTGTGCGTGGGCGGGGCTTATCGGTCGGGACTGGATCGGTCTATTGCCGGGCTGTTGTACTTATCCCTTAAAGACTATTTATCCAAATCATGAGTTAACCAGCCGCGACTCCACCTACTATAAGCACTGTTTTTTCATCAATATGTTGTTGATTTTTAGCTGCAATATGTGGCGGCACTTGTGGTTGTGCGTCAGTAGATGGCTGCTTCGGTGACTGTGGCTTGACTATTCCCGTTTCACCTGTGTTTGTTTGCATTATTAATTCGGTGTTAATATCTGAATTAATACCTGCCTTTTGTTGATTGGAAGCAATAACAAATTTTTAAACTTATCCTATCTCACACTATGCATTTCCTCCAATTCTTCAATCTTGGTGTGGAAACGTCCTAGAACAAAGTTTCCAGCTTAAAAAACACCACTCACCCAAACACATCCCTTACATCACCAATCACCACTGTGATCATGGTTCACGCACCACTAAAATCCCGTGGGACATGACCCCAGCGACCTGATCACCTGACATATCCAGCACCCTCATTCTCAATTCTATCGCTATGGTGTTCGGACGTTGTTCTTGAACAGAGAATATTTGTTTGTTTG
The DNA here is from genome assembly GCF_023055435.1 of Haliotis rufescens. Lineage (NCBI taxonomy): Eukaryota > Metazoa > Mollusca > Gastropoda > Lepetellida > Haliotidae > Haliotis > Haliotis rufescens. Next base: position 20,081,590 of record NW_025964361.1, read on the forward strand.
TTTTGTTTTTATATATATAAAATTTAAATACACGACATCACTACTAAAGTTTACCATTACCACTAAGAGAGAGTGGTATTAAAAACGATGTCCATTGTGTACCACATTGGAGACACAGAAGGATTTGGTAAACCCGCGGTACCTATGGCAAGTTATACGCTTTACACTTACAAGATAATGTATACAAGTGGAAAGAAGTTGTATACACAGCTAATCTAGGAGATTTAAGTGATGTCGACGTTAGTAGACTCAATAAAAACACTTCATACAATCTTACTCGCAATGATGATAATAAATGGACTATGGTCGAAGCATAAATCGAGTGGCCACCGAATATCGTCATTGCTCCGCCATATGTGATGACGGGTAAGAGACATCAATTAAATAAGATAATGAATAGTGGGATCGTACTCGGGCCTTATATTCCCTTAAAACGAAAAGTTTGTTAGTCGCTCCCCTGCCAGAAAACCCAGGTCATATGTTATTGAGTCGTCCAGCATTAAAAAATGTTAGTTTAGATTTGGGTACTGAATTCAATATAAAACAGAACTTGAATGCCTTACCTGATCTTTCTACAATTATTATTGAAGTCTTGTTTGGGGATGCACCAGAAGATGCCTTCAAAATATTACCAGGTCTATCAATTAAATGGCTCAAGAAACATGAGCGTCAACGTTGCAGTATTATTTATATTGGAGTATCACCCGTTGCAACCCTTGAGGGGGTCCAAGTTAATAAAAGAAAAAGCATTTCGCTTACTAAGATATTTATGCCACATAATATACATTTAATAAGGTTGATGAATACTCTCAAAACATTTAAGCAAGACCAATTAAAGACTAGTATATGATATAATATTATACATTAGGGGTTTATATCCGGCGCTTGATGAAGTATCTGAAAAGATGGATACTGTTGATGGATTTCGATTACATCAAATAAGCGACATAAAACATCGAATAGAGAAGGAGAGGGAGTTGAGACTTGGATTGTATAAAAAGTATCGCAAAAGCTGTGAATGCTCTCAACGGAGTTGACACCGCACTTGTAACAGATGGCATGGGACTCGGTGTAGCCGGTGTTGGTTTATTATCAACTATAATCGCAGCGCCTATCGTACTTGGTATGGAAGTAGCAGTTGGAGTCTCAGGACTGGCAGGAATAGCGCTAAAATTCATTTCTCCTAAGTTGCAAAAGAAAGCATTAAAACACGATAATATTCGGATACTCGCCGAAGCAAAGTTGAATAGCATTGAGGACCATATTTCAACAGCACTGGCTGATTGTAAGATATCTGAGGATGAGTTTCGTTTAGTGTTGTCAGAACTCACCAAATACAATGCAATGAAGCAGGAGATTCGATCCAATTCTCGTAAGACCAGTGGTTTTAGCGAAGACAAAAAAAGGTTCATAGAATAGGGTAGACAACAAGCGCGTCAATTATTCCGCGCCAAAACCAAAGAACTGGTTGGAGATTAAAAATAGATTGTTTCCTATCATTGGATCACATTTAAACGAATGATTACATAAGTCTATAATAATGTCAACAAAAACATTTATGCTCCGGGACAAAATTATAAAATGGCATGAATTACCACAAGGTATATATTATATCAGTGATATCTAACCAACCAAATATGGTCATCAATTGTTTCTTTCCAATTTCGAAAAAGAGTATACAGTCTGGTCTCCAAGTAAAATGAATGAATAACTTAGTAAAAATGTTGAATATCACTTTGTCCAAAATAATGGTATGCATATGAGTAAAAATAATACAGAATATTTTCATTACAGTTTAGTTTAGTCTCATGACGATCGTTGAATCGCATCATCATTTGTGCATAAAAAATTCCCTCTGTAGTAGCCAGAAGTGAGCCAGAATCCCCATCATCTATACTACTCATAGATAGGTCTAGTTGTGAACTGGTGCCTTTTGATAGTTAAGGATTTTTAAAAAAAATAAAATTCGAGTTTCCATGGCAACGACTTTTTGACTTGGACTGAAAATGGTGGTAGTCCTCGTTTCCGGATCAGATCTTGAAAACCATACAATATTTCTTCACCAAACTTGGCACATAGATGGGTCTAGTGGTGAACTGTTGCCTTTTGATAATTTGGGATTTTAAAAAAAAATACTTTTCAAGTTTCCCTGGCAACGACTTTGACTTAGACGGAAAATGGCGGTAGTGCTTGTTTCCAGAGCAGATCTTGAAAACCGTACAATATTCTGTCATGGTTGAAAGAAAACGGTATCCAGGAACTTTAGCATTGGGCCTCACAATCCACAAGTCTCAAGGTAGCACCTTTGAGCAGATGATAGGGAACATGACAATTACACAAGAAAGTAACTTTAAAGCCCAGCCTGGTCAAGTGTATACTATGCTCAGTAGGGTCAAATCAAGGAAAGGCCTAAAACTTGAAGGTTTTGCTGAACACAAAGTTGAAGTGAACAAAAAAACATTGGCTGAGATGACTAGATTGTGGAATGAAAGACTGTTCACCTGGACACTCCCTGTAGAGAACATTCATGGTGATGGATTCAAGGTGGCTCACTTGAATGTTCGATCCCTCAGTGCTCATTTTGAAAATGTGAAGGATAAGTTTGTCAGTGTGCTTGGTGAGGAATGTTTCACAGAAACGAACATCAATGATTACAGTGAAAGCGACCTGCCAGGATATCAAGTCTATCCAGGAGACACAACACATGGTATTGCTGTGTATGTTTCAACAAGTTTCAAGAACAGTGTCCAGCTATGTGATGTAACGTCATCTCGCAGTATTGAATACATTTTCTTTCTTGTTGGCAAGTTCTGCATGGACACGGTTGTTGCATTCACTTGCTAACTTCATGCAGAAACTTCAGGATCTCTCCAAGCAGCATGAATGTGAACATGTCTTGGTTACTGGGGATTTCAACTATGATCTGAGTGAAAACTGACACAACTCATTCATTCTCTAACTCACTGTCTTGGAGCTACACTGGACTTGTTGTTTACTGATCCTGCCAGTGCTGTAGCAGTCCAGACTCCAGTCTACTACTCAGATCATCAGCTGATTGGTCCTGTACCTCTCAGTACACCTCATGGTGACCCCTGCTCTCATTGATCTCTAAGTAAAGTAGGATCTCCCTTACTTCTCTGATTATTGTTTAAGTAATAACACAACTCATTACAAAAACAACAGTGTAACTGCATCTTAAACCTACTCAACTATATAAACACTGCCTCCTATCCTGTATATATACTTGTCAACCATAATCTGTACTTCACTTGCTAGATAACAGTGTTAGAACCTATACCGAAACATCGCTCCTAATTCCATCATAAATTGCAGATGGCAAAACACCAGTAATAACTTTTTTAGTGCTGCAATTTGGCCATTTACAAAAAGGTCTAGTGAACATCGTTCACAGGAGCTAATGCATTGCACACAACGGGACATGTCATATTGGTGGGGGATATGAGTATTTCATGCTTGTTAGAATTTGTTTTTTCCATTTCCATGGCAACAAGTTTGACTTTGACTCGTATTGGTTCATATTCATCTTGACATAGAAATACAAAGTTCTAAATCCCAATTCCATAGTGACCCGTGAAGATTCCGGGGAAGAATAGGTCTTCAGCAAACCCATGCTTGCCGTAAAAGGTGATTATGCTTGTCGTAAAAGGCGACTAACGGGATCGTGTGGTCAGGCTCGCTGACTTGGTTGATGCATGTCATTGATCCCAATTGCGTGGATCGATGCTCATGATATTAATCACTGGATTGTCTGGTCCAGACTCGATTATTCACAGACCGCCGTCATATAGCTGGAATATTGCTGAGTGCGGCGTTAAACAACAAACCAACCAACCAACCAATTCCATAGTATTGTTTTGATAGCTTAATAACTACTCTTGTATACAGACAAATTAGATAGAAATTCTCTCATCAAGTTGGGCTTAAAGTAAGTCATGATTTGTTCTTTCGAAGTATCGAAGGGGGGGATTTGTCGTCTTCTGATACTTTTGTTGATGCTGTAGTACTTGGATTAACTCATTGTTTGAATTGTCATGTAGAGATACAAATTGTCTGCATCCATGCTTGTGACTCGTAGTTTTAAATTGTGTTTTGCTCCAACTAGAAAAGTCCCAAATAAAAAAAAATAATTAAATGTATTTGCTAAGGCAACACCACCTTGCGGGCTATTTATAGTCAGCAACTATGCTTGTCGTAAAAGGCAACTAACGGGGTCGGGCGTTCAGACTCGCTGACTTGATTGATGCATGTCATCGATCCCAATTGCGTGGATCGATGCTCATGATATCAGTTACTGGATTGTCTGGTCCAGACTCAATTATTTACAGACAGCCATCATATAGCTGGATTATTGCTGAGTGTGGCGTTAAACAACAAACAACAACAGGGTGGGGCTTTAAGGCATTGGAGCATGTGTCTCATAGCTTATCCCAACGAGCAGGCAGGTCAGGCAACTACAAGCCGAGACACTCGGCTCTCAGGGAGCAGGACCAGGATTCCTGTCGTGGTAAAGGGCGTGGCTGGCAGAGGCAGACCACAAGGCTCCTATCAGTCCTGCCGTGGAAAATTCCAAGGCAGGGGCGAGTATAAGAGGTGGAAACACTGAAGCATTGAACAATCACGACTGGGAACTCCCACCCCCAGTCATCCCAATCGTCAACACCCCTGTAGGTGGGAGACCTCTTCTGGCTGAACTGGACCATACTGGAAGACGCTTTCATACTCAATGTACTACACTACGGCTACCGTCTGAACATAGAGGCAGATCCACCGTTGACCAAAGCTTCTCCATCTTGGGATTATCCAAGGAAGCAACATCTGCTACTAAAATCCACCATGAACATCTTATTGAAGAAAAGAGCTGTAGAGATTGTACACACCCCAGCGTTAACACCAGGCTTTTACTCTCCCATATTTCTGGTACCAAAAAAGGACACAGACAAGATGCGGATGACTCACAATCTCTCTGAAGGACTCATGGCTAAAGATCTTACACCATCTGTCACCTGCCCTGCATCAATCATGCACACTTCACCAATGGTAAGTGTTGCAGGGCTACTCACTTCAGCCCAGGATTTGATAATCAGAAGCCATCTACATCTGCGCCCAATACATCCTATCTGGCTGCTTACATCAGGCATCAGGATCCTCTTGCAGCCATCACTCTAAGGACTAATCTCAACTGGTGGACGATATTGAGTCGAACGTCTTTGGAGGATCTCCTTATCCAGGTTAACCCTAAATCTACACCTGTTCATAGAAGCCTCATTTACAGGTCCAGACAGCCTCAAGAGTAGTATATGCCAAAATGACTATGTGATTCAACGATGGTCATAAGATTCAGCTAAATTGACTCCAGCTCACCACCACCTGGAGTCTATGATACAAATTTTTATAGGTAATGATGGTTCTGGCTCACTTCCACTGGAGCCGGATTCATATACCTATACTGCTACTACAGGTGGCATTTTTTATGCCCAAATGATTATGCGATTCAATGATAGTCATGAGATTAAGTTAAATTGGCTCTAGCTCACCAATACTTGGGGCCAATCATTGCTTTAGATGAGCCTAAATGGTAATAAAAATATTCTTCATTATATTTATCAATAAAGCGATATTCAACATTTTTATTAAGTTCTTCGTTCATTTTACTAGGAGACCAGACTATATAACTACACTCTTCTTGTAAATTGATAAGAAACAATTGATAACCGTATTTGGTTGGTTTGACATCACTGATATAATAAAAACCTTGTGGTAATTCTCTCCATTTAATAGCTTTCTCTATTATTATATATGTATGTAAGCATTTGTCTAAATGTGATCAAACGATAGTAAGCAATCTATTTTTAATCTCCAACCAGTTCTTTGGTTTTGGCACAGAATAATTGACGCGCTTGTTGCCTCCCCTGTTCTATGAACTTTTTTTTCTCGTCTTCGCTAATACCACTGGTCTTATGAGATTTTGATCGAATCTCCTGCTTCATTTCGTTGTATTTGGTGAGTTCCGACAGCACTAAACGAAACTCATCCTCGGATATCTTACAATCGGCCATTGCTGTCGAAATATGATCCTCAATGCTGTTCAACTTTGCTTTGGCGAGTATCCGAATACTATCGTGTTTTAATGCTTTCTTTTGCAACCTACGAGAAATGAATTTTATCGCTTTTCCTGCCAGTCCCGAGACTCCGGCGGTTATTTCCATGCCGAGCACGATATGCGCGGCGATTATAGTTGATAGTAAACCGATACCCGCTACACCGAGTCCGATGCCAGATACTACAAGAGCGGTGTCAACTCCGTCCAGAGCATTCACGGCTCTGCGATACTTTTTATACAATCCAAGTCTCAACTCCCTATCCTTCTCTATTCGATGTTTTATGTCGCTTATTTGATGTAATCGAAATCCATCAACACTTTCCATCTTTTCAAATGCTTCATCGAGCGCTGGATATAAACTCATAGTGTATATTACGATCATATAATAGTCTTTAATTGGTCTTGCTTAAGTGTTTTGAGACTATACATCAATCTTATCAAATGTATATTATACGGCAAGAATATCTTAGTAAGAGAAAATCTGTCACTTTTAATAATTTGGACCCCCTCGAGGGTTGCAACGGGTGATGCTCCGATATGAATAATACTGCAACGTCGACGTTGGTGTTTCTTGAGCCATTTAATCAATAGACCTGGTAATATTTCGAAGGCATTTTCCGGTGCATCTCCGAACAAGACTTCAATAATAAGCGTAGAAATATTAGGTATTGCACTCAAGTTATCTTTAATATCATCGAATTCAGTAACCAAATTTAAACTAACGTTTTGGATTTCCGGACGACTATATAACATATGACCTGGGTTTTCTGGCAGGGGAGTGACTAACACACTTTTTCGTTTTGACGGGATATAAGCCGCGAGTACGATGCCACTATTTATTATCTTAGTTAAATTATGTCCCTTACCCATCATAACATAAGGTGGGGTAATGACGATATTCAGTAGCCACTCGATGTTTGCTTCGACCATAGTCCATTTATTCTCGCCGTTGAGAATAATATTGTACGAAGTGTTTTTAATGAGTCTACTAACGTCGACATCGCTTAAATCTTCTAGATTACCTGTGAATGTGACTTCTTTCCGCTTGTATACATTATTGTGTAAGTGTAAAGCGTATAACTTACCATTGTAACCGGGTTTATCAAATCCTTCTGTGTCTCCGAGATCGGAAAGCGCAATTGTATTACATTGTCTGAGCGTTCCAGGGCCTGATGCCTAAGTATCCTATATGTACAGGTTGGTGTTTTACATCTAATATAGAAATTTTAAGGTCTGAAATAATACCCCGCTTTAATTTTTTATATTGTAATGTTGAGAAAGATTCTGTTCTACCACTATTATATTTTTCATTTTTCAATGGAATAGATCTGAGCAAAGTTGAAGGACTTTCTTGTTGATTATTATCCGTCGTGCTTATTTGATCAAGATGGAAACACAACTCTTTATAGGGAACTAAATCGGGTAATGTATCTCCCTGGTGTGCTTCGTTGATTCTCATAATTCCCGTTTTAAGCCTAAATCCAAGTGTAACTGGTAAGTTACCATAAAAATAAATTGAACCTTTTTCTCCAGTGTCGAATTTCACTGTCCCATTCGACTCATTTTGTGTGAGACTCATTCCATTAGGCTTAAAAATTTCATCATTGAGTGAGCATACGCTGTAATACCTATCAGGTATAGTAATGAGTTTATTTTCTTCTTTTATAAACATCTCATTATTATATTTGCAGCATTTATATTGGTCCACCGTGGGTAATACGTTACATCGCATAGAGCTACTTCGAGTTGTCCATCCGAGTTATCGATAGTATGAAGCAGTTCAATAGACTGACCATTTGTTATTCCAGGGAGTGTAACATACATATTAAATATACAATGATACTATATCATAACTTAAATATGAAATCGAAACAGATTACTAATCAATCGATTATAGTAACTGCCTCTGGTGCTGAATTTTTCGTTAAATTCCCCGATATCTTTGAAAAGTACAGGGTCACGGCAACTAGCGATAAAATGGTGCACGATTGGTTTCACAATCCGATGCAATTTTGGCAGAATCAGTTAAACTTTGCCATATGGTGTGCCACAACGGGATGTGGTGTATCTGTTAATGCCCCAGGATATATGCTGAATAAGTCTGTTATATTATTTCACGTGTACTATCAGATTAGACGTATACTTAAAGAAATTAATGCTCCATTACCGCAGGATCGAGCGTGGAATTCCACAAATAATAATTATGATAGGTCCGCTTATGAGCGTATTTGTCAGGAATTTAATGTTTCTACGAGTAAAGATTGGCGTATTAAAGGAGCAAACCATGGTCTAGGTGTTCCTTACACAGAGGAAAATATATCCGTCAAAGAAGAAAGCGATTATGTATATAAAACACTTAATAAATTTCCAGTTAATTTTGGTAGGTTGCGGCAGGACAGCAAACTTTACGCAAGAATATATGATCATTGGCATAAAACCAGTCATTGGTATAAAGGCTGGGAACTTTATAGTAACGATTGGAGAGGGGATATTATGAGTTTTAAGAGTGGGTCTATTTATATTGTTAAAAAATTTGTACAACTGAACGATGACGCTTGGAATGAATTTCTTAATGATAAAACGGAAAATAATTTTACTAACCCAGGATTTGTAAGAGTTAATGAATCGATAAGAACTTATGTATGGGCAATTCTCGGAGCGCAATCGCAAACACGAACATCCATTATCGGTTCTGGGACGGCGCTCGATGCGCAAAAACATTTTGTCTCAAACGTGGAGGACGCCATTAATTCACCAGTTGACATACCATCATCTATAAAGCGTTTTCAAGATGCATTACAGTACGCTCAATCCAAAGTGGACTTCGTTTATGCGCCGGGACTATACATGTCTCCGAGTAATATTGAACTTAAGATCGGTCAAGTGATAGGTTATAATAATAAAATTGTTATCGCTACCGATCAACAAAAACCAGGTATAAATTCAGATATGAACGTCGAATTAATAACGCAAACGATCACGGGCGAAAAGGGAATAGTCAAGCCACAAACACCACATGTTTCACAAACATCTACTGACGCACAAGTGTCACCGCATATTGCGGCTAAAAATCAACAACATATCGATGAAAAAACAGCGCTTGTAGTGGGTGGAGTCTCGGTTGGTTTACTCATGATTTGGTGGTTAAATAGTTCTTAGTGAATACGTACAGCAGCCCTGCAATTGCTACGATCAACCCCCACAAGTTTTGACTAAGCCAAGTGGTGGTCTTAGCTAATAAATTCAATAGCCAGGAAACAATACTCCCTATTATACAGGGAAGTGCAGCCGCGGCTTTCTCAGCGAGCTTTCCCAGTGCTGAACCTAATGCTTTTAAATGCTTTTTTATCCACTCTTTTATACCATTTTTATCGCTAGGCGGTGTACCACCACCTGTACTGCCACCTGTTAACGAGAGAGTCAAAGTCGATATAATAAATCCCAACACGGTCAAAATACTGGCAATTGTTATTCCCTGTTCTCTGAACAATGTTTTAATTTTATCGGCCCGTGTAGTGTCATCGTTGAGGACTCGATCGATAGTTTCTCGAATTCTACTGATTTGCGAACGAAGTGCCTCTTTATTAGTGGAAGCAGCCTCGAGGTGGGCCGATCTTTCGTCTTCTAAGTTACGCAATCTTTCCGCTCCGCGGCTTCTACTGAACTCATCGCCCGCCTGTTCAAGTTTTGTTTTCTCATAAACTATATGCTTATCGATTTTGGATATCTTGGCCATATTATTTATCAGTTCTCCCCGCATTGTTCGCATTGCCTTGTCAAGACCTCGTAATTCCCTAATACTGAACTCTAAGGATGGTGATACCTGTAACTGAGGATCATCAATGGTGGTCAAGATTTCTCCGAGTCCGTTCGAGGCCACCTTCGAGGAAGCCTCCAAATTATCTGTGTTACTGAGTTCAGTACGCACAGTCCTTAGAACCTTAGTAGTCTTCGCGGAAAGTCGTGAGTAGTCCACAAAACCTAATTCATTGCGAATAATGTTGATAACACCACAACGTCTGGCTATCGTAGACAAGGCTAGGGGCTTACGAGTACGAGAATGCATAAGATCCATATCCGGTTCGCCACGCAGTCGCAATATTCCTTTACTATCTATCGTAAACTTTGAATAGTCACGAACAATAGGACTAACATCTTTAAAGGTATCGTAATAATCATTGACGGATAGTTTCAAAAGTTCATCATTGACGTTGATTGTAAAAGTTCATCGTTAAGATTCATAAAGCTGGTTTCATCAGTATCTTCGATTGGATTCTGGTTATCAAAGTCATCAAAGGTATCTAGATCAAAATCAGTCATTTTTATATTAAACATAGGGTACATGTTTTCAATATAACAATCTCTTCGCAATACGGATGCAAGTTAAACCCACAACGTAGACTTCGAGATCCATTAGGGGTCAAAGCAATTCGTCAATCTGTAACTATAACTAATAACCCTAGTACCATCGATCAGAATCAAACGCTTCTGGTTCGCTTTCCTAATCTCGGCGCACACGATGTGTTAGTTCCGGGAACTGTCCGACTAGCATTTACGATTAGTTTGACTTCTACAGACGTTAACAGGGAGCCTGTTCAGAACATAGGTCGTGCTATCGTTAAGAAAATCACGATTAAAATTAGCAGTAATGAGGTTTTAAGTATCGACCATAGCGATGTATACTATTGTTACATGGATCTCTGGAATACGGATAAAGAGCGGGAAAACTTACAGTACCAAGGTATTTGCAATAAGAACACATTGAGTGCGAGTGGGTGCTGAAAATGGTGTTGATACCATCGTAAAAGATCTCGCTGTTGCCGACGCATTAGGTAACCGATTCTATGTTCCCCTAGACTTTGAATTACTAGATTCCTACATGCCCTTTTATCAAGCATCCCTAGGCGATAGGTTAGAATACGAACTCACTTTTAATGACTACGGCAGAGTAATCAGAGCTGCTGGAGATGCTAGCTATTCCATTGACAATATCTCGCTCGAGTATGATATGATAACGGATCCCGAATTAGCCAGACAAATTCGTAACCATTATTCGGTAAGTTTAGCCATTTTGTAAGATCGCGTGCTTCGACATCGAAAGATCACGAGGGACAAAAAAGATACGATGTTGAATATCAATCTAAACGTCCCCACGAGGTCGTTGAAGGGTATTTTAATGTTGTTCGAGGACCCCTCCGATGCGTTTAAAAGAAATACCGAGAAGTTCTACAATCCCAAGATTACAAAAGTAGAATTGACTATCGAAGGCGTTCCTAATCAACTATATAGCCAAGGAATGCTAGCGTATCATCAGGGGGATGAGATTAAAAAACTTCCTTCTATAAAACGCTCCCCGGAAGTTATCACGGTCGTGAAAGATCTGTCTCTCGGGAGTGTATCGATGGGTGAATACCTCACCACGAAGTACGCGCTATGGCTAGACATGCGAACAACAGATGATGACCAACTACACGGCAGTGGGAGGAGAATAGAAAATGCTAGCGAGGGTGCCACCATACAGATAACGAAGCTACAGGAATCGGCTGGTAAATTAAACATATATTTGTATGTGATTATGGAAGCGCAACTTAATATACAGAATGGAAGATTCGTGCAAGCAATCTATTGATAATCTTTTACCTAAAGATCCGCACTGCGCTATCATATGCGGGCAAACGGGCTGCGGAAAAACAGCTTTTATTCTAGATATTTTAGAAAGTCATTATCGGGACGTTTTCAATCATATTATTATTCTGTGCCCGACTATAAGCGTTAATAAGACCTACCTATCGAGAGATTGGGTAATTATTGACGACAGGGTACACAGAGTCGACCCGGGCGATCGTTTACAAGACTGCCTCCGAGTATGTCATGAAAAATACAAAGGAGAATCAACCCTTTTCGTAATAGACGACTGCAGCGCGAGTAAAGAACTCACAAAAAAGAAAGATATGCTTTCATAATTTAGCATTCTCCGGTCGGCATACTCAACATAGCGTTTGGGTACTTACTCAAAAATACAACTCTGTCCTGAAAGATCTCAGAGAGCAGACCAAATGGGTAGCCCTGGGTCATTGCAAAGACCAAGATTCATTCGAGGAATGTTTACGCGAAAATGATGTCATTTATACCAAGGGTGAACGAGATAAAGTCAGAAAACTGTTAGCGGCAACGAAGCACTGTAAACTCGTATTAAAAACCGATCAACCAGCTGCTTATGCAATTGCTTAGCAAATTATAGCAAAATGTAGCAAAATTATAGCAAAATGTAGCAAAATTTAGCAAATTGAACATTAGCGGTTAATATTACATAAAATGTGGTACGAAATCATCATTCTTTCGCAACAGTTCATTATTACGGGATGTATTGGATATGCCATATTATATTATGTTAGACTTAAATATCTCCTTAGGTATTACATTATGGAATGCGATGAACTCATTGAACAAATGCTCAAAGAATCTGAGCCTGATCAAAATGTAGATAAATCTTTAGATAAACATAGAGAAAGACTCGCGGCTTTGGTAGCCGGTGGAAAATGTTCCCAATAGTTGGGAGAAAATTATACCATCGAAAAAATTGATAACATGACCGACGAAGAGATTAAAAAACTGTACGCGCGTTACGAGTCTGGATGGGAGCTACCATGACTAAAACAATAGGGTTGTCTTTATTACAACTATACACAGTCGTAGCTAGTACGTTTCTCCCCATCCCGGCAGAACATCGCATGTATTTATGCGAATCTCTCGAGAAAGACCCATTCATCGAACACGCTATAAGTGCAGTGAGCTGTGAGTTTTATCATAGATTCGGAATGTTCTTAGCTCCGTTCACCACAGCTTTAATAACGGCTGGGTATTGTCAATTTAAACATACATGCCCACTTAATAATAATGGAGACTCAACAGGTGACACCACAGATTGTGAACGAGGAACAACAGATTGTGGAAACGCAACAACAAGTGAACGAGGAACCACCACCAGTGATTGCACCACATGTGAATGCACCACAAATACAAAAACAACCCAGAGTTACTAAGAACCCCCCAAAAATAGCTGCAGGAAGGAAGGGAGGACTGGCGCGGAAAGCGAAATTAATAAATAATTCAAATATTTATCCGATTAAAACATGGGCACTAGTAGGAGTTGTTGGTATAGCGGCTGTATGGTTCTTTTATAAGACCGGAGAAGAGAAAACGTCACCCCCGCCGCAACAACAAGTTCAATTAGAGGTTAGTCCTCATATAATGCTATAAGAAGCATGACTATTCCAGTTACAGACGGTAAAATGTTGGTAAACGTGACGTATCATTCAGCGGTGGTCACCGGCTTGGCCATTGGCTATGCCCGTATGGCTAAAATGATTATTAAAGCCACACCTCCCAAGCTAGATTTTAATGGATTTGATATAGGAATGATGATTCTGGATATTGGATTAGCAATGGCAACGAAGGATATGCTCATCAAACAAGGGCTTATCCCGGAAGACATAATGAAGTAATTAAACATTTGAATATTTATATTCATATAAATATGGCATCAATTGCGATGATGGTCGGTGGAGCTATTGTTAATGCTCTAGCTTTTTCGGGGAGTAATTATTTATTTTCTAGTATGAGTGAATCAAACGCTAAAGAAGTTGAAGAGGAGCGTAAATGACATAACGAAGCTTTAGAACAATACCAAGCAGCCCAGTCACAATATACACAGCAGAGAATGAAGAGATTAGACTTTATTCATGAACAACTGATTAAGGAAGGACATTCAATTAAAACGTTTAATGATGTTGAATCTGCCATGCACGAATACTACCTCGTTTTTGGGAAAAAAACTAGACCCAATACCGATACCAACAATGAGTCAGTTTTATACACCGTCAGAGGAACAAAAGAACCGCGAGGTCGCATTTGTGATTATTGGGTTATCTGCTGTATTGATTTTCAGCTATACCATGACTACGCAGTGACAGCTGTGGCTAGTTAGGAGAGTCAGAGTGACTGCTAATCTATAAATAGCCTAATCAATATCTCACCAGTGTAGCTGTGATTTGCATTTAGACAAATGATATGATAGATGTATGAACATTGCATTTAGACAAATGATATGATAGATGTATAACCATGAATAATTGCAAATTTACACTCATGGGGAAGACGACTCCATGTAATCGACGCTGTGTTGATATTTACTGTGGTATACACAATTATTACATCAGGCGCAGACACATAAACTATACGTGTTCTGAATGCGGGATAGGGGTCAAAGGTCGTTATTGTTTATGCAAGAAACACGGTGCTGATAGGGTCAGAAACCAGATTATTTATGCTAGGAAGAGAGATTACATCAATGAGAGGAATAGGTTAGGGAGAATACGTATTTAGATATATGAAAACAACCAATTAGACATTTGTCTCATTTTGCATATACCATTCAACCACAATGGTTTTTGTCAGAGAGTTGAAGGCTATGGCAAAGCAAAGTGGCCTACGTGGATATTCTCGTATGAGAAAAGCTGAATTGATTACCTTACTCGGTTTGGAATACAACAAACCCCAGACTGTTAGAGAACTCAAAGTTCGAGCGAGAAACAGTGGGCTGAGAGGTTATTCTCGAGTGAGAAGAGCTGAATTGATCGCTTTACTAGATAATAATGATGATGATGATGATATTCAACAACAAGAATTAATATTTGTACCCACATCCGCCGGCGTTGGTAAATATCTAAGAGGTTGGAAGATGGATATTAATTCCAACATGGATGTTAACGATATTAAGCCCAAATTAACGAGGAGTTAGATGATTTACATAGTATAAAATACCAGCTGACGATTAAAATGTCATTGAGTAAAAGTAGCGCAGATGATAGCACCGAATATACCGAACCATATTTCCCAAGCAATCAAGAAGTTATAACCGAATCCGATACTATAAACTCATCATTAGATACATCAATTCAGAGAATACAGGAAACTTTAGAACGCTAGACTAATAGAGGTTCTGGTTGGGGTGTGGATAAAATCGATAGTTTATATTTAGATATAGCAAATTATATGCCCTTCAAAGGTGGATCTTATATAGATTTACCCCCGTATTATAAGAAGAAAAAAGCCATAATTAACGTAAAAAATAAATCCGATGACTGTTTAAGAATGATGATAAGATCTGCATTGTTCCCCGTAGACAAAAATCCGGATAGACCTTCTAGCTATCCCCAAAAGGATGGACTCAACTTCGATGGTATAGACAAACCTACACCAATATCACAAATTGATAAGGTGGAAAAGCAAAATAATTTAGCTATAAATGTTTTCGGACATTCTAAAGGAATTGTTGTACACAGGATAAGCTCCGCTCCGGAACATATTCCCAGAATCAATTCATTTCTGATCGAAAAAGATGGTAAATATCATTATACGTGGATAAAGAGTTTAAACAGGCTATTATACGATCAAACAAAACATAAGGAAAAGAAATATTTCTGCGAAAGATGCCTACATGGGTACAGCAGACAAGATCTATTAGAAGCGCATAAAGAAGACTGTAGAGGTGTTGGACAGAATGCTATCAGGATCGATATGCCTAAAGAGGGAAAAAATATATTAAAATTTGAACAATATTGTAATCAAATGCCAGTACCGTACGTAATTTACGCCGACTTCGAAGCGCTTATCAAACCCATAGAAAATACCAACCGTAGCAATCAAGATAGTAGTTTTACGTACAAAACTCAAGAACATATTCCTTGTGGGTTTGGATATATAGTTGTAAGGTATGATGGGAAAACAAACACTCCCGTTTTTTACAGAGGTCCCGATACAGCAGGAAAGTTCCTAGAATATCTACAAAATGAAGAGAGAATAATCAGGGAAAAATTATCGTGTAAGAAACCCATGCGTATGACGAGCAATAATTGGAGGGCCCATAAGAAGTCAAAGAGTTGTCATGTTTGTTATAAACCCCTGGATGGGGATTCCGTAAGAGATCATTGTCACATCACGGGTAATTATCGGGGAGCCGCGCATAACGAGTGTAACTTGAAACTAAAAATGAATTCTCAAACAATACCCATCCCCGTTGTGTTTCACAACCTTAGGGGATACGATTCACATCTCATTATGCAAGCTATCTCAAAGACCGACGGCGGTTTAACGTGCATTCCTAACAATATGGAAAAATACATATCGTTCTCGTTGACTAAACCTATACATTATAGGGACAAGGATGGGAAATCTAGAATAAAGCAAAGTAATGGGCTTAGATTCATAGACTCCGTACAGTTTCTGTTATCTTCCCTGGACAATTTAGCTAATGCGAACAATCCCGATGACTTTGCGATAACAAATCAATATACCGATAAGATAACTCGTCATTTGTTGCTGAGAAAAGGTGTATATCCTTACGAATATATGGATGATTGGTCTAGATTCGAAGAAACTGAATTACCACCCCTTGAATCATTCTATAGTAACTTAACAGAATCTAGAATAACAGATGCCGATTATGAACACGCTCTGAAGGTGTGGGATAAATTAGGTTGTAAGAATTTAGGCGATTATCACGATCTGTACTTAAAAACCGATGTACTGTTACTCGCCGATATATTCGAGATATTTAGAAAGACATGTTTAAAACAATACGGCTTGGACCCGGCATGGTACTATTCCAGTCCCGGACTATCGTGGGATGCATTGTTGAAGAAGACCGGCGTAGAACTAAAACTACTCACAGATTACGATATGCACTTGTTTATTGAGAAAGGATTAAGAGGTGGTATATCGATGGCAGCTAAAAGGTTTCTAAGGCTAATAATAAATTAGTGGAAGGATACGATCCGAGTAAACCCGACACGCATATATTATATCTCAACGCTAACAATTTGTACGGATGGGCTATGTATCCATAATAATGATGCGAATAAAGGGTACATACTAGAAGTTGACTTGGAATATCCAAGTTCGTTACATAAAGATCATAACAGTTATCAGCTAGCTCCCGAAAGATTAATGGTTAATAAAGATTGGATGTCAGAATATCAACGCTCCTTGATGGGTAATAGTAGGTTAGGTAACGTAGAAAAACTCGTACCAAATTTGATGGATAAGACAAAATATATAGTCCACTACAGAAATCTCCAGTTGTATCTATCGTTAGGTATGAAAGATAAGAAAATACACAGAGTTCTAAAGTTCGATCAAAGCCCTTGGATGGAGCCCTATATAAGGTTGAACACAGATTTAAGAAAGATAGCTACCAGCGATTTCGAATAGAATCTATATAAGCTCATGAATAACTCAGTATTTGGTAAAACTATAGAGAATCTAAGGAAGCGTGTTGATGTTAAATTAGTCAGATCTAATGAGGAAGAAAGATTCAGGAAACTTATAGCCAGCCCGGCTTTTAACAGAAGCAAGATATTCGATAACGACTTAGCCGCGTTGCATATGCAGAAGAGTAATATAAAATTCAACAGACCGGTGTACGTCGGTATGAGTATTCTCGACTTGTCAAAACACTTAATGCATGACTTTTATTACAATGAACTTAATAAGCAATACGGCGATAGATGCGAGGTGTTATATACCGACACAGATTCTTTGTTGATGGAAATACAAACCGAGGATGTGTATAAAGATATGGCAGAAAAAATAGATATGTACGACACGAGCGATTACCCAAAAGATAATCCACTGCACAGCGTTGTAAATAAAAAGGTGTTAGGTAAGATGAAGGATGAATGTGCTGGGACCCCTATAGCAGAGTATGTGGGATTAAGACCTAAGATGTATTCTATAAAAAAGTCCAATAATGGGGAGATAAGAAAAGCTAAGGGTGTTAAGAAGTATGTGGTAAAAAAGCATATCAAACACGAACAGTATAAAGAATCATTATTCGAGGGTAGAACGTTCAAACACGAGATGAACTCATTAAGAAGTTACAATCATAGGATATATGGATTAAGAATGAACAAGACATCATTATCCACCTTAGATACAAAGAGATGGATTGATAATGATGGCATAACTACCTATGCTTATGGTTATGGTGGTAATACCGTACCGTCGGGAACTATGAACAACTCTTCTCGTACAAATGCCCTACCCGGTCCATCTTGAAGATAATAAAGAATAGGCTCTCCTTCTTTCGTAACCAATCTACTAATGTTATATGTCTTAAGGGACCATATGGGATCGGTTGCGCGACGTAGGCCTCCTTCGAGTTCACCGGGCTGGTATAAATATCTTACCCTTACTCTATCCGGAAGTTTTCGTTCTTTCGTTCTGCTGAAGATTCGGAAGTCACGGATTTCATTTTAATAGCATCGGATGGTTTCTTCCCTATTAATCTCGTTACTTCATTATTCAGCGCTGATACAACTGCTGATAATCTAGTCACCCATTCGGTTGATCTCAATCACTCGGATTTCATTTCGATCCCATACTGATAGCCAAACAAACGTTCCGCTAATGTCCTGTTAAATCTTTCGACGATAGCTTGACTGCGGTGGGCCTCTCTTTCACCACAGACGATTTCGACATCGAGCTTTGTTAACAGTTTAGTTACCGATCCCATAAACTCGCGACCTGGATCTACTTGAAATAGCTTAGGCCATTTTAGTGGTCCGCGTTTATATATGCGACTCAGTGCATTAGCTACTTCTGTTGATTCTTTCGAGGTTAATGGCTCAGCCTCTTTGTATCGACTAGCCACATCCACTACTGTTAAAGCGTATTTATATGTTTTGCGTTTTACCTTATCGTGGGGAAGAAACAAGAGGTCAGCCTGATGAACTTCATTCGTTGTAAAAATATCAAACTTCTTCCTCGGTATATAACGCGGTGCCGGTAAATATATTTGCCACATCGCTTGTTTCTTTAACCAATCCTTGGCCACATCTTTAGATACCTTAGCCACGGTGGCTAATTTTTTTATTGCTCCTACACCTTTCCAATATCCTCGTGGGCTATAGTAAATTTTATCCATTATTAATTAATATTGATGTTTCGTTTAATACAACTCATGACTATCGTTAAATCGCATAGTCATTTTGGCATAAAAAATTCACTCTGTAGTAGCAGTATAGGCATATAAATCCGGCTCCAGTGGAAGTGAGCCAGAACCCCTATTACCTATAAAAATTTGTATCATAGACTCCAGGTGGTGGTGAGCTGGAGTCAATTTAGCTGAATCTTATGACTATCGTTGAATCGCATAGTCATTTTGGCATAAAAAATTCCCTCTATAGTGATGGTATAGGTATATGAATACCAGAACCATCATTACCTATACTACTTCAGGGCTGTGGTCTGGTGCATCATTTTGTAAGGCATAGAATCAAGATCCTACGACAGTGTCACCTCATTTCTTAGCTGAATACCTCCTACACTTGCGTACCAAAAGGCACTTGAAGGGTAGCACCATTACATGTATTTGGTAGCCTTTAATTCATTTTTTTGCGTTCCGGAAACATTGCAAAATGACTACAGGCCCTACTTAGCTCTTTCAGGTTTGAGGATCAGAAGGCCAAATTCCGCTCCCCTGCATGGGATTTGAATGTGGTACTTCAAGGTTTGCAAGCATCCCCCTTTGAGCCCCATCGAGCCCCTTGACACATACTCATTTTATGACCTCACCAAGAAAAAAATATTTTCTCTTGGCTTTAGCCACTGCGGTGTGGGTGAGCGAGATACACACACTTGACATCTACCGTGTCCGTTTTGAGCAGGGTACGCAGGGGTTGTGCTGGGATTTCATAGGAAAAAATCAACTTCGAGGTCCCTCACCATTCCTTCCATTCTCTACGATTGTGGGGTTGGAAGATGAGGGTGAACTCCGTGGGGTTAGAAGATGAGGGTGAACTCCTTGTACCCTGTATGCTCACTAAAAGCTTTCATCTGATTGTTAACCTTGATCCGCCAAGAGCGAACATTCCTCATGAGATGAGTGGTAGCCTTGACTATGCCTCTACACAGCAACTGCTCTATTAGAGCAATAATGGAGTAAAAAAATTCGTAAAATCTAAATCCAATCCATCGCAGACTTGCCTCCCCGACTATCGCTTCAAAAACTCTTTTTGGTAGCTCGGGGGACTAGCAGTAATATGAATTCGATGTAACATCACATGTAGATTTGTATATTGTATTAGTCTGTATATTATGTTTCAGACTCTATGTTTAATTGTATGATATTGATGGTAAATTTCAGATGTGTCCCTGGGAGAGTACCCTCTAGTGATGATGACTTGTCACCTGCCAGAAATATTATCAGGACAAAGAGACCTGTAAAGGGGTATGTTTTTTATAGTCTAGTGTGCCAGAAATATTAAAATATACAATGATATGATGTTATCAGATTCCTAGTAAGTGTAGAGAAGTAATTTTAAGGTTCCATTTTTTTAAATTGTTGTGTTTTTGAAGGAGGCAGAAGTACACCAGAGAAGAAGACTGGAAGATTGTGAGCTACCTGGTGCGTGAACGTCGCTATAATGAGGTGAATGGCAGGAAAGTGTGGCAAGATATGGAACTCTTTGAGGTAAGGCTACAGTCTAGTGCCCTGACCACTTTAGAATTTCCGAACCATTTCCTGCAGATCATTTTAGGGCTCCAGGCTATTATTATTATCAGATTTATTCTGTCTGATAGCTGGTAGACCAGATCACATACTTTGTGTACCCCTCTGATAAGTGTAAATATAACTTATCCTGCATTATTCCTTAATGCATTTACTTATGTTTTTTGACAGAAAGTCAAAGCTGTGAGAGGTCCAGCTGCAGAAGAAGTTGTTCCAACTAGTTGTGTGGCAAATACACTTGCATAGCTGCCACGTGAGTTCGGAAGTGGAGACGTCTTGTATGAGCACATTACTGCTTGTCATTAAAAACGGCTAGACGTCTAAAGCTAAAAAAAATCTACCATTATCCTTTGCTTGTTATTGCTATCTCTATACGTGTGATTGTTTATGGTTTGTGACTTCATGTCTCCACTTTTCATTGCATTAATCACTGGTGCTCAATAGTCAGAGTAATATCAGGTGTATAGTTGTTCCAATAAGCCATTTTTGAATTGTCCATGTGGTAACTTTCTTGTGCCGTGCGTCATGAATTCTTGTTTATTGCCTGGTAATTGTTTCATGTAAATTGCCTATAATATATGCGGGCGTTTAAGTGTTTGTTTGCACTTTCCTTTGCGTAATTTTCTCATTCAACCAATGAGTTTTTTACTTATAATTTGCCTGCCCATTTTCATTGTTCTGTTGCACACATAATGAATACAATCTTTACTTAAATTGCAGATTTATGCCTCGTATTACTTGCATAGTAACAAGTCTAGCAGGGATCCCCACCTTTTGTGTTTGGACAGAACGGACCCCTGTTAGACAATATCTCAGTGCTGTTTCTGCCGTCCCCTCGCCCCTCAAGCCTTCTCCAATTACCCGAGGGTATCTATGTTATGCCAAACGCAGCAGGCGCTGAGACACCCTAAGACGCCTAGCACTGCAGAGACACCCTCTACCCTTGCTATGTTCAATACGCAGGCTACTACAGCTGAGATGCAGAAACCCACCACACCCCCTGTGCTTTTGACACCTGATACAATATACCTGCGTTTACGAGTAGCACCCCTAATAATATGTGCACTGTGCAGATCAAAGGGATTCCACTCAGCTTCTTCTGAAGGCTCTTTTGTGCCCAAGTACGACAAATCTTCCCCTGAGAAGGACACTCATCTAGGCCGTAACCAAGTCCCTGACTGGATGAAGGACCCTTATCCATGGTCCAGTGGAAGAGCATCTGTCCAGAGAGTGGAAGGTCCAGGGTTGAATCCCTGGCTGTGTCATACAAAAAGACATGAAAAGATGGCACTTGTTGTTACCCTGTCTGGTGCTCGGCGTTATGGGGCTAAAACAAGGACTGGTCAACTCGGTGCCATGTTTGGCCACCGTTACTTCATCACCTGGCCAGGGTGTGCATAAATGAGTCCACCTCCATGCCGTCGAATCAGATGCTGAAGGATCTGGTCTTAGCATTGGACGAAGATTTTGCCATGTTATCTTCATTGCCGGTGTTCAAGATTCCTCGGTTTCAGGACATTTTTCCCATCCATGCTTTGGATGTAGCGGACAGGACACACACACGGGATACGGGATCTCCACCGAATGACAGAGTCATCTTAGCAAATGACTATCCAGATCCCAGACACACTTTTGGCTTTCATACAAACAGAGGTCCTTCTTGTCCTTCAAGCCCTTTGTCAGTCCCGCCTGAGCATGGGGTGAAAATTCCTGCCTTTTTTCCTGTCTCTCGGTGTATGATCTTTCTGTACACTCTTTCGTAACTCGCTCTTTCCACCAACGTCACAGTTGTTTGGTGCCTACAGAATCAGGGGACGACACACTTTCACTCCCTCCTTCAACAGATGTTCCAGTTCTTCCATCTGGTAGATCGGCTGGACCTATGCCTTTTGGTCCAGCACATTCCTGGATGTAGGACTCAAACTACCAGGTTGGTCAAACAGACAGGTTTCATCTCATGCCTGGTACATCTGCAAAGGCCCTGACGCACCCATTCGTTCACTTCTGATGTCTGATGTACAATTCTCTTGGGACCCTGAACAAGAAGACAGCTTCCAGAAACTCAAGAAGTTATGCAGTGCACCACCTGTCCTGGCATACTTCAATGTGAACAAACCTGTTGAAATTCAGTACGATGCGTCGCAGTACGGATTAGGAGCTGTTCTGATTCAAGAGGGGAAGCCAGTTGCTTTCACTTCCCGCTCTCTGACTGAAACTGAGAGGAGTTACGCCAAATTGAGAAGGAGATGTGATCCATCGTCCATGCAGCTACCAAGTTTCACTGCTATATATTTGGGAAAGAAACCAATGTGTACAAAAATCATAATCCACTTGAGGACATTTGCAGGAAGCCACTCCTCACAGCACTGATGAGACTTCAAAGAATGCTTCTCAAACTTCAGTGGTATGACCAGACTGTCAAGTATGGGAAAGGCAAGGACATGTTAGTGGTTGACGCCTTGTCAAGAGCCTACCTGACATCTAATCAGTTTGATTTTGTCGACCTGAACGCAGTCAACAGTCAACACGACTACTTTTCGAGGTACATAGACACTGTTGAGCTCAACTCACTTACCACATCTGCAACCATCAATGCTATGAAAGCCATCTTCAGCAGCCACAGCATCCCCACAAAGTTGTGGTCAGATAATGGCCCACAGTTTGACTCTCGTGAGTTCAAGGACTTCTGTAAGTGGTATGGAATCCAACATGTCACCTCCAGTCCTCACTTCTAAAGTTCCAATGGGGAGGCTGAAGGAGATGTTCAGACAGAGAAGAAGCTATGGAAGAAGTCTCAAGACAAAAACCTTGCTCTTCTAGACTACAGAATGACCCCATTGGAAGGTATCAACGTGTCTCAGATACTCATGAGCAGGCCACACTGCCAGCCACTCAAGAACTTCTTGTGCCAAGACCCAACTGTCAACATGAAGTCAAGCGCCACCTTAGCCTTGAGAAACAGAAGAAAAGTGTCAAGGAGCTTCCTGAGCTCAAACCAGGCGACAGTGTAAGACTGTCTCCACTAGGTAACACCAAGGCCTGGACACCAGCCATCGTCAATAGACACCACGAAAGTCCTAAGTGACAATGGTACCTACCATAATAATCGAAAGCATCTGAGAAAGGTTACCGTGTCCGCAAACTATCAACGTACAGCACCTGAAATAGACCACCCTGAGACAGATAGGAAGGATTTACACTCACCCCAGGTGTATGTTCCACCTTCAACTCCACCACCAAGTGACCAGCCCAAAACTACCAGGTGTGGAAGGAGCATCATTCCACCCAAAAAGTTGGACTTGTAAATACCATATCCAGTTGAACTCAGAGTTATCATTACTAAGCCAGGGTCGACAATTGCAAGTGACAGGAAAGTGACTGTATGTAAACCTGTCGAGCCAATTTTATTGCTCAATATTTCATCTAGTTTGTGTTTACAATCTAGTTACAGAATCTAGTGCAAGGGATGAAGGCGAAGTAAGCAAACTTACTATTCTATACTACCCAATTAGACGTTCACTTTGCGTTCAACTGTCATTGACCTGAGGTCACCTCTTCACATCACAATCAAAACAAATACACGCGACTATCTCGAAAGCATTGATCTACAGGATCCTTATCTTCCCGAGGCGAGGGTGTTCACTGACTATAAAAGTTCAGTTTCCACCCTTGCTGAACTAGGCTGGATTTTCGGAGGTTTTTTGGCTGGTCTAAATCAAAATCTCAGATGGCTCAAAATTTTACGCATCCTGTCACCTGCTCTTTATCAACTACACACACTTTGCCAATGTTGTTAGCGTTACTCACCTCGCCGCTGGTCCGGCGCTCTTAAAAAACAACAACTTGGAGTTGGAAGCGTTAATTCTGGCCATATCTGGCCTGTTTGCAACTTCCCAAAGTTACCAACTCATGACGTATGTCTCCCCGTTACCCGATCCGCAGGCTTGGGCGGTAGACACGTTCAGCATCCCTTGGGAAGGCGTAAAAGCAAACACTTTTCAACCACCAGTTTTACTTCCCAGGGTAATGCAAAAGATCAAAGAGACAAGGAGTCTTGCTCTAACTTTGGTCACGCCCTGGTGGCCGGCGAGATGATTGTTCGTTGAGCTCAGAAATCTAGCAGTAGATTATCCACTAACCCTCCCACACTGGTCCAACCTATTTATCCACCCTCACAGCAAATTGCCTCATCCAACTCCAGACAGATTTTGTCTGCACTGTTGGTTCATCTTAAAAAGGCGTTAAGTGCAAAGGGCTATTCGGCACAGGCAGCAAAAGCTAAAACGTTAGCTCATCATTCCTCTACTACAGGTTTATACGATGACAAGTGGGGATCGTTTGAAACTTTTTGCAAGGCAAAAAGTCAAGACCCTACCACTGCGTCACCACAATTCCTAGCTGAATACCTAGGATACCGATATCTGCATACCCAAAGACACTTGAAAGGTAGCACCATTACTACGTACTTGATTGTACTTAACTCAGTGTTGGACGTTCCGGAAAATCGCAAGATGACTAAGGTCCAGGAGCTACAGGCCCTATCACACTCATTCAGGCTTGAGGATCAGAAGGCCAGGTTCCGTCCACCTGCTTGGGACTTAAACGTGGTACTTTGAGGTTTGCGAGGCCCCCCCCCCCCCATTTGAGCCCCTCCATGCATCCTCATTTTATGACCTCACCAAGAAAACAGTGTTTCTCTTGGCATTAGCTACGGAAAGCATGGGTGAGCGAACTACATGCGATCGACATCACCCCGATTCGTTTTGAGCATGGGACGCACGGAGTGGTACATATGGGGTTGTGCTGGGATTTTATTGCAAAAAATCAACTACCTGGCCAACATGATCTTTCCTTCACCATCCCACCAATATCGACTATTGCTGGAAGCCAAGATGAGGGTGAACTGCTACGCCCGTTTCTCCATGTGCACGACCAAAGTTAGTTGCAACACCATATCTCTATGGTTATGCGCAGTCATCCTTCAGGCTTATTCAATCGCCAATCTGGATCCACCGAGAGTGAAGAATCCTCACGAGATCAGGGCGATAGCCTCTACCATGGCGTTACACAGCAATTGTTCGATTGAAACAATCATGGAAGGATGTTTTTGGAGGTCTGACACAGTTTTCACCAGTCATTATCTTCGTGATATGTCTCTCAAGGACGTCGAAGGTGTACAAGATTTTGGGCTGTTGGTTGTAGCCCAGCAGGTTACCAACCCCCGACACAAATAATGAACTCGCCCTATACAGAGCCATTCCATTTCTGGTGCAATCGCTTAGATTTCACCAGTGGAAGAACAAGGTTTTAAAAGACCTTTATTCCTTTATTCAGGAAAACACACAGAAGTCTCCAGAACAACTATTTCATTCTGGATGAGAGCTGTCATTCTCAGTGCATGCATACATACAGATACAGTCTTTGCAGATCACTATCTCAGAGACCTTGCCATAGAATTCATAGCTGGCATTCACCAATTCGGACCATAAGTTGTGGCACAGCAACTCATGAATCCTACCAGATGACACCAGAGATCACACTCACTGCAAATCACGTAGACTCGTTGACGTCAGGTGACTAATCCATTTCCCAACGGCCGAGAGTCAGTTCCCCGTTTTACTCTGTGATTCAGCACATGAGTGATAAATGATTGTGTTAAGTTAAAGTTTATTGAGTTACACCTAATCGTTTAAGGTGAACAAAATTCTAGAATGTATGGAACCCTTTCAAATCCACAAATCTATAAGATTTACTTCCATGTTTTGATACTCACAAAAAGGAATGTGTTACCCCAATAAAAGATAAAAGAAGAAAACAGCGCAGAAGATCAATCAACGTTCCCATTTACAGAACAGATCAGCGTTTATCACACATACAGGTGGAACACATCACCTACTGTGAGATTCAAGCATAAATATGTATTTTTCAGAGTTAAAATATCATTTACATTTATCCTGATTCATTCACATGAGCACCTTCTCGGCCTTCCCCTCGTTCCACTGATGTGTTTTACGGACCATTTCGTAAGTAAATAGAGAGTGATGATTTTTGGGGCTTGGTCATGTGGTTCCGGTGCGCAGTTGAAGCCTACCTCAATCGTGCTATTTTATTGAAAAGAATATGTTACCATATAGTAGTCAACTACAACAAATATGATGCTCAACAAGTCAAAATATGGCATTTATGATATAGGTATCCATTCCCTGACAACTAAGGTTTGTATCAAGGTGTCAATAGCGGTAATCTAAATGAGGTTGCTGTAAATTACTGTGAGTTGGTGCAATCTGCAGATAAGTTCATGTGTTTTTGCTGAAATTAATGAAAACAATGATGAAGGAAATTTTGAATAAAATTAATAAAATAGATTACAAAGTCCAGATGTACAATTAAACACTTTTTATAACCAGATAATGAATGTGCAATAACAGGACTATCTTCCATACTTCAGTATGGATTTGTTGTCATGCTATTTCCTTGGTTACGTGCTCATGGTAACTTGAAAACCTATTCTTTGCTTGTTTTATGCACACCCCCACAGCTGTAGTTTTAAAAAGGTAGTGTACGCTATTCTCAAGAAAACTATCATGTTCCTGCTGAAAGAAATACAAAATATAATGAGAACTAATTTATATGGGACTTGGTTTTCTGTTTAACATTATTTTGTACATTTTTATTTCTGACAGGAATATCGATGGAAGTCAAATCCCAGATCTGCCCATTATGTCTTTGAAGCTGTAAAGTTTGACAAACCCATGTCACTTTGGGCTCGTCTTGAGTGTTAAATTTAGCATGAAACCCTGACTCACACTCTCACTGGATAGTTGTGGCCATGGGTTGGGTACTCCCCAGGCAACCCACCCCTACAAAGTAGTGAGTTTCGTGTCATGATGTATAACGAACATGTTAGTTTCCAATGTTGCCCAATCCAGTCACTATGGATCTGTCACGATGACCCAGGTAGAAATGGTATGTTTTCCAGGTTTCCATGCACCCAGGTGAGTCTATGAGGACCCATTACCTGAAGTTTATCCTGCCTAACATCAAGACGTACACTAACTTCCCCCAGCACTGGGTGGCCTTGCTGACAGGAAACACAGCAGATGCTACTCAAGGTGACTTGTCGGGGAATGAAAATGAAATTGTTGACAATTAGAGTGTGTGAGGATTCCATGTGATTATTATCCTACATTTAAGGTCGGGGAACTGAATTGAAACTGTAGATGATTCTCCAATATCTCAGCTTGGTTTCCCCTGTTGTCTATGCTGCCACACTTCGTTATGCGCTGTGCCAGGATCTAACTGGAATGAACTCGCCCTGATAATGATCCTAGGTCTGTTATCACCATAACTCTGTTGATGGGCCGTACCAACTTTGTAACA
Source organism: Haliotis rufescens (assembly GCF_023055435.1). Taxonomy (NCBI): domain Eukaryota; kingdom Metazoa; phylum Mollusca; class Gastropoda; order Lepetellida; family Haliotidae; genus Haliotis; species Haliotis rufescens. The sequence goes on from NW_025964361.1 coordinate 20,109,663, forward strand.
ACCTGCATTACTTTTGGATTTCTCCCACATTAAACTGTCGTGTTATAACCAGGGGTTTATTTGGACCTGCTCAAAGGCATATATTCGCCCCCAAGCCTGCAATAAATGTTAGTAAGATTCACAAATTGGAATTAAATGTAAAAAGAATTTCAATGAAAGCAAGATTCAGAAGATGTTGGTGATACGTCCATGAGAAGAGTTCTGCATCTGGCAGGGCTAAAACTATGTCCAGAACAAGAAGGCTTCAGAGTGACTGACTGAGCGAACTTCAATGGTTGCGACACATGTGTGATATGGGGTGATATATTGTTCTGTAGAATTGGTGAGGCCGCAGAAAAATTCAATGGTTTTACAAGGGATGTATAAAAATGTACCAATTAAGGAGCATCAGGACAGTGTCACAAGGTTAACTGATAGGACCGGCAAGTTATCGTATCTGTCGGCTTTTAAAGTGCTTCCAGTCCAGTAAACCGGTAAATTTGTAATTGAATTATCCACTGGCTGGTTGCAATGTTAGAATTTCTTCAGAATTTACAAAAATATAAACTTTAAAAAAATCAAATTTTGAACAAAGTAATAAAAAAAATTCCCCAAGGGCACTTAGTTTCAATAGAATCCTAAATAAATCGCTGATAATCAAAAGAGTATGTGTAAAAGATCAACTGATTAATCGAATAATTGTGATGTCCTAAATCTGTATGTTGGCAATCTTCTCGCCCTAGTTGACAGATCCAAAGAGATCCCCAAAACATCCCTAGTTAGCAGTCCAGGGAAATCAGCACAGGTGAGAAGTCCCAGGACATCAGCACAGGTGGGAAGTCCCAGGACATCAGCACAGGTGAGAAGCCCCCCAAAAGAAGTACTGGAAACTGATGACAGCATTGAACTCTCTCAGAGTATTCTAAATGATTACACCTCAAAGACCATATGTACATCACCTGGAAAAGAATCTTCCCACTGTCAATATCAAACAAAACCAGGAAGCTCAAAAACAGTCAAAGATGAAACCCTTTCCATTCCCCCTGCATCACTCCAAGGCCAATCTCCTTACTTTTCTCTCATTGTCAATAAGAATACACAGAACCATTCCGACTCGTCAGAAGTAGATGAATTTGACAAGAACCTGCTTCAGACAGCAATGGCTACTGCTTGTGTAGATGAGGACAACAGGGAGCTGGAGGTTTTCCAGGAGCAGTCTGGACCACCCAAGATCCACCCAGAGAACACCCCATGTTCTGGGAACAGGAAAAGAACTGTCACTGGAGGATCGACATCAAATCAAGAGGTTTGTATCACATGACAAAAATCTCTCTTGTTTTAACAGATGCTGATATCTGCTTGATTTCAAATGCCAAGTACTGAGAGCAATGTATTTGCATTGTCCTGTCAAGAGAAAAATCAGCTCTAACAAAGTTAGTAGCGAATTAGTTATGATCAATGAAATTTTGCATATGGACATTTTTCACACTTTCACCATTGAGCCCAAACCAAGGCAAAGCTCCATGGAGAGTGGACTTGCATCAGTTGATCGGGACCAGAGAACATGTTTTGTTTGTGTCCACATATTGATGTTGCTGCCAAAGTGACAGCTTCTCTATACCCATGCCAGCTTCTCTATACCCATGCCAGCTTCTCTATACCTATGCCAGCTTCTCTAAACCCATGCCAGCTTCTCTAAACCCATGCCAGCTTCTCTATACCCATGCCAGCTTCTCTATACCCATGCCAACTTCTCTATACCCATGCCAGCTTCTCTATACCCATGCCAGCCTCTCTAAACCTATGCCAGCCTCTCTAAACCTATGCCAGCTTCTCTATACCCATGCCAGCTTCTCTATACCTATGCCAGCTTCTCTATACCCACGCCAGCTTCTCTATACCCATGCCAGCTTCTCCATACCCATGCCAGCTTCTCCATACCCATGCCAGCTTCTCTATACCCATGCCAGCTTCTCTAAACCTATGCCAGCTTCTCTATACCCATGCCAGCTTCTCTATACCCATGCCAGCTTCTCTATACCCATGCCAGCTTCTCTATACCCATGCCAGCTTCTCTATACCTATGCCAGCTTCTCTAAAGTAGATTCTTTAGTCTTATACAAACACAATATCATGTGCGTTGACTGGAATCAGACCTGAGACTATTGACTTCAGTCACTGACTTTGTGACTGTCTGTTGTTTTCATGCATGTTGTGGGGAACTGATCATGACGTTGCTCTTTGCCTTGACCAGACTGACTCGACTGATGATGAGGTGAGCCTCCGAAATTCCCACCACTCGGCCAGCAGAACACCATGCAACACAGCCTCAGGTAATCTGATCATACACATGCACTCTGATAACATATGTTTAGACAAACTGGTATACTGATATCAATTGTATGAACATGCATCATGACATGTACACTGATACCACATGTTTAGACATTCCGGTATACTGATATCAATTGTATAAACATGCATCATGATATGTACACTGATACCACATGTTTAGACATTCCGGTATACTGATATCACTTGCATAGGTATGCACCATGACATGTACACTGATATCACTTGCATAAACACACATCATGACATGTACACTGATAACACATGTTTCGACCTACCGGTGTACTGATATCACTTGCATAGACACACATCATGACATGTACACTGATAACACATGTTTAAACCTTCCGGTATACTGATATCACTTGCATAGGTACGCACCATGACATGTACACTGATAACACATGTTTCGACCTACCGGTATGCTGTTATCACTTGCATAAACACACATCATGACATGTACACTGATAACACATGTTTAAACTTCCGGTAAACTGATATCTCTTGCATAGGTACGCACCTTGACACGTACACTGATAACACATGTTTCGACCTACCGGTGTACTGATATCACTTGCATAGGCACGCACCATGACATGTACACTGATAACACATGTTTCAACCTACTGGTATACTGATATCACTTGCATAGGTACGCACCATGACATGTAAACTGATAACACATGTATCGACCTACCGGTGTAGTGATATCACTTGCATAGACACACATCATGACATGTACACTGATAACACATGTTTCGACTTACCTGTATACTGATATCACTTGCATAGGTACGCACCATGACATGTACACTGATAACACGTTTCGACCTACCGGTGTACTGATATTACTTGCATAGACATGCATCATGACATGTACACTGATAACACATGTTTCGACCTACTGGTATACTGATATCACTTGCATAGGTACGCACCATGACATGTACACTGATAACACGTTTCGACCTACCGGTGTACTGATATTACTTGCATAGACATGCATCATGACATGTACACTGATAACACATGTTTAAACCTTCCGGTATGCTGATATCACTTGCATAAACACAAATCATGACATGTACACTGATTACACATGTTTAAACCTTCCGGTATACTGTTATCACTTGCATAGGTACGCACCATGACATGTACACTGATAACACATGTTTCGACCTACTGGTATACTGATATCACTTGCATAGGTACGCACCATGACATGTACACTGATAACACATGTTTCGACCTACTGGTATACTGATATCACTTGCATAGGTACGCACCATGATATGTACACTGATAACACATGTTTCGACCTACTGGTATACTGATATCACTTGCATAGGTACGCACCATGACATGTACTCTGATAACACATGTTTAGACCTACCGGTATACTGATATCACTTGCATAGGTACGCACCATGACATGTACTCTGATAACACATGTTTAGACCTTCCGATATACTGATATCACTTGCATAAACACACATCATGACATGTACACTGATAACACATGTTTCAACCTAGCGGTATACTGATATCACTTGCATAGGTACGCACCATGACATGTACACTGATAACACATGTTTCGACCTACCGGTATGCTGTTATCACTTGCATAAACACACATCATGACATGTACACTGATAACACGTGTTTAGACCTACCGGTATACTGATATCACTTGCATAGACACACGTCATGACATGTACACTGATAACACATGTTTCGACCTACCGGTATGCTGATATCACTTGCATAGGTACGCACCATGACACGTACACTGATAACACATGTTTCGACCCACCTGTGTACTGATATCACTTGCATAGACACACGTCATGACATGTACACTGATAACACATGTTTCGCCCTACCGGTATGCTGATATCACTTGCATAGGCATGCACCATGACATGTACACTGATAACACATGTTTCGACCTACCGGTGTACTGATATCACTTGCATAGACATGCATCCATCATGACATGTACACTGATAACACATGTTTCGACCTACCGGTATGCTGATATCACTTGCATAGGTACGCACCATGACATGTACACTGATAACACATGTTTCGACCTACCGGTATGCTGATATCACTTGCATAGGCATGCACCATGACACGTACACTGATAACACGTTTCGACCTACCGGTATGCTGATATCACTTGCATAGGTACGCACCATGACACGTACACTGATAACACATGTTTCGACCTACCGGTATGCTGATATCACTTGCATAGGCATGCACCATGACATGTACACTGATAAGACATGTTTCGACCTTCCGGTATACTGATATCACTTGCATAGGTACGCACCATGACATGTAAACTGACAACAAATGTTTCGACCTACCGGTGTAGTGATATCACTTGCATAGACACACATCATGATATGTACACTGATATCACATGTTTCGACCTTCTGGTATACTGATATCACTTGCATAGGTACGCACCATGACATGTACACTGATAACACGTTTCGTCCTACCGGTGTACTGATATCACTTGCATAGGTGATAACACATGTTTCGACCTACCGGTATACTGATATCACAAACACAAATATTCACTCACTACATCTACAAGATTCTTGTCACACTAAGATACAACACCTTGATTGTTATGTTCCAGACTCTAAGAAGATGCGTGGCGGCAACTCGAGGTGGAGATTAGAGCACTGTGACACAGAATCACAACAGTCTCAAGGTATCACCACGTTTAGCTCAACTGACCAAAACTTGCACCTTAACTTTTAGCATTTTCAAACTGTAGAGAAAACAACAGTAGAAACTAACTGATGTTAGCCCCCATCCACAGACAAGCAGTTTTGAGAATAACAAATACTGTACCTGTCATTTAATTTGAAACCAGATCCCTGTTTCACAAAGGTATTGTAAGGGCTATGACTGACATTAGTCCATGTTGAGGCGATGGTAGTTACAATAGTCATAGCATTACAATTGCTTTGTGAAATGGGAGTGGATTATTTGGAGGTATTAATTCAATGCAAATCCTTGAAGCAAATTGCTGAATCACTAATAACCTCCTTTGTGCAAAGTATAAGGGTGAGGGTCATTCATCAAGTTATTGCTAAATATTCTTGAAATGTGAATTAATGCAATGCAATATTTAGTTTTCTTTCAATTGTAAATTTATGAAACAGTTTTATTAAGTGTTTGGTTTTTTTTATTATAGTTTAGTTATGGCATTGGTTTTGCCCAGATCTAACCTTGTAATGACACTGTGTCAGCCCAGCACACCACTGCTCTGACTACTTCATCACATCCCAACCATTGTCCTATCCCTGTTTTACAAGTGTGTGAAGTTTCCCCTTCCCTGGTGCAGTAAGGAAAGACACATTGTTTCTGAAAAATAATGTATTGCACCATAATACAATGGAAAAAAAAGCACAATTATATGTGACTGTGGAATATATATGGTCAGTTGATTTGCTAACAGTATCCTGTGTACCTTGTTCCAGAGGGAGACCACAATGCAGCTGACCTGCTCCAGGCAGTGGAGGAGACATGCTTCCACCTCAAGGTAGGACTGTCCATAGCAGGGTGGAGCCTCAGGGACAGCCCTGTACGTTACATCTAGCTAAGGTCGAGTTTCTGTGCAAGGAGTAGGATCTCTTAATACCAACTTCTTCGAGAGGCGTTCAGAAGTTGGAGTACTAAATGACGATGAGATATATGGATGAACAAGTTCTTTATTACAATTAGGAGCAGCGTTTTGGTGTAGGTTCTAACACCATTATCAAGAAAGTGATGTACAGAGTATGGTTGACATTTGACAAGTATATAGACGAGAGAGAGAGATTTGAGGGATTTTACGACCGCTTCAGCCGTCGGCTATTTCGCAGTCGGGGCCAGCCAGGTTTTATATAATAACATAATATTGGGGAATAAAGATGTAATCGGCTGGCCCAAAAAACTATGAATGAAGGTGTGTAAAGAAGAAAGAAATACAGTAAAGGTGGTGAAATGGGATAAGAAGGCTTAGTGACAGAGTATGACGCTGTAAGAAACCTAGTCTACTGGGAGCACCTAATGGGGAAGATTTATGATTGAAAGTGATCAGTTAGGCTGATATGCTAGTATAATAATATAACTGCTATGAAATAGAAATAAAGTAACAGTGGTGGGTTGGGAAACCTACTCTAATAAACGTTGGGCTTACTTGGCAAGGTATGGGGGGACGCGGGAGTCAGGGGTGGGTGGCAGTAGTGAGCGTGAGGATTAACGAGCATGGTTATATGTGGCTGGATATGGGCGAATTTATCGCGCAGATGTCGGAGAAGGCAATCCTCACTAGGAATTTGGATCCCGATCCTAAATTGCAAAAGTGGTGATTTTGTAGATGGTGGTTTTAGCTGAGATTTGTTAGGATGGTTCTAAAGTCTGTTGATAAGGTTTGTTGATTTAAGGAATTTGGCTATATGGGTATATTTAGAGGGGTTATTAGCCGGGTTGAGTAGTAGACTGATATTGTTTTTGTACTGGGGGGGGGAGGGAGTTATATAGCTGAACTTGTTGTTGTTTGTATGTTTTGCAGTGGTTAAATATATGATCTAGGTTTTCAGGTGTATTGCAATGGGAGCAGTTTGGGTGTGGGTGTCTATTTTGTTTATGTAGTATTTCATTGAGGTTGATTTGGCCACTGAGCATTCTATTTATAATTTTTTCAGTGATGATGGACTTTGTAAAATTGTGGCATTTAGTAACAGGTTTAGTAAAAAGAGCTTTTATCCATGCGGATTTAGAATTTTGAATGTTAATTTGGAAATTTTGACTCTTTAGGTTTATTCCTGATTATTGATTTGATTTCGGCCTTACTTGTGGTGAAGTTAATGCAGGGTGATGGGTGTGTGGTGGCTAATTTTGCTGCTATGTCTGCTAAGTGATTGCCTTGTATTCCAGTGTGTGCAGGTGCCCAGAGTAGTGTTATTGTTTTGTTTGTTTCTGTGATTTTATTATGTATGTCTATGATATTGTTTATGATATCTTGACGTGATTTGGATGTTTTGTTTTGAATTTGGGTTAATGAGCCTAATGAGTCCGAAATGATTAGAGAGTTTGTGTCCTTGGATTGTTTGATATAGTGATATGCACATTGGATGGCAAGTAGTTCAGCAGTAGTAGTGTGTGTGTAGTTGGTATAGTGAAAATTTGTGGTAATGAGTACTGGTTGTGTGATTTGGATTCCTAAGCCGGTGATATTATTGTCATTTTGGGAGGCGTCAGTATAGATGGGTGTGTGATTTGGCCAGTTTTGTTGTATATAATGATGAGTTTTTTGCAGTGTGTCTGTTTTAGTTAGGTCAGTTTGGGTAGTGAAGAGTTTGTGTAGTGTGCAGTCTGTATTAGGAGCCGGTTTGTCATTAATGTATGTGTAGCAAAGAGGGGTGTGTTTGATGTTTTCAAGTTTGTGGGTTTTAATGAGTTTATATAGATGTGTTAGAAATGGGGCTAGGTTATGGTTGTTTTTGAACTTTTTGAGCGTGGCAGGTCTAAGGTTTGTGTATTTGTCTGTAATTTGTTGAAATATGGGATTGTGTTGGGCCCCAGCCCAGTAATTTAATGTAGTTTGATTGCGTCTAAGCTTAATTGATGTGGTTCCAGAGATTAGCTGGAGTGAAGTAAGGGAGGCACCGGTTCTGGTCCCCAGGGCTGTTTTAAGGGCTTTATACTGAATAGATATGAGTTTTTTGTCTAGCTTTTCCGTGATGGAGTGAAGGACCGGAGCGGCGTAGACAATTTTGGGTAGTATAAGTGATTTATATATGTTGAGTAGTGTTTGTTTGTCAGCACCCCAATCAGAGCCACTTATGGCTCTCATTAGATTCAGATCTTTTTGGCATGATGTGACCAAGTTATGAATATGGGGGGCCCATGTTAGTTGTTGGTCGAAAGTAACTCCTAGGAATTTTGCTTCATTTTTAAATGTGATAGCTTCGTTGTTAAGGGTGAGTTTGGGTGTATAATTTTGCATACGTTTGTTTTTGAAGAGTAAGCCAATGGTTTTTTGTGTATTGATTTTGAATCCCCACTGGGATGCCCATTTTTGTACATGGTTAAGTAGGGGTTGGATTCTTTTTTGAATTTGTTTAATAGATGTAGACGACGTCCAAAAAGAAATGTCATCAGCAAATTTGGCAGTGGTGGTGTTAATAGGATTTTGCGGAAATATGTCGTCTATCATGAAATTAAATAGAGTTGGAGAAATGATGCTTCCCTGTGGGGTGCCATTTTCTAGAAAGTGGGGATCAGATAGTGAGTTGTTGGTTTTAATTGTGATATTTCTGTCAGTTAGAAAAGAGTGGATGAAATTTAGAATCCTACCATCTATGGCTTTTTCTTTAAGTTTTTGTATCAGGCCGTTATGCCAAACCATATCAAAAGCTTTACTAAAATCAATGAAAATGGCCAGGGTGTATTGTTTCTGGGCGAGTGCTGTTTTGACATCATGTTCCAAATGTAAAATATGATCTAAAGGTTGTCGGTTTGCCCTAAAGCCGCTCTGGTCCTGGTGTAGAAGGTTTTGGGATGAAATTTGGAATTTAAGTCTGTTGTTAATGATGGATTCCATAATTTTACAGATATGGGACGTAAGAGAGATAGGCCTATAGGAATCCGGGTCTCGTGGGGGTTTCCCTGGTTTGAGAACCGGTACCACCTGAGCTGTTTTCCAAGATTGGGGTATAGTGCCGGAAGTCCAGATCTGATATAATTGTAATAGTAATTTTTGTATTTTTAAAGGGAGGTGGTTAAGAATAATATAACTGATATTGTCTGGTCCTGTGGCTGGGGCTGTATTTTTGCTGTATATTGCTGTTTGTAATTCATGTAAGTTGATTATTTTATTGAATGTCTTATGGGTGAGAGGAGGTCTGTGTGTGTAGGTGGGGTGGTTTTTGATTATGTTTTGCATGTTTGGTGTGTGGTTGGTGGAGCTACTAGTTGCCTTTTCTTTATCAGTGTTTAAGTTAGGAAAGGTGGGGGCAGAATGGGCTTTGGAGTTTCCTTTTATTGCTTTGAGTTTTTTCCATAGAATTTTGGTGTTTTGTTTCCCCATTTTCAAGGTGCTTGTGAATTTTTCCCAATGGTTTCTTTTGGCTGCTCTTATTAGTTGCTTGGTAGAGTTTCTAAGAGCTTTGGCCAAGGGGATTTTAGTTATGTCCCGCTTGGCCTTGTTTAGTGCCTTTTTTTCTTAATTTTCTTGATTTTTGAATATCTGGGCTCCACCAGGGTACAGGTGTGTGGTTTGGTGATATTTTGATGGTAGGAATACATTGGATGGCTATTTTGTGTATGGTGTGGGTAAAGTTGGTATTAAATGTGTCGTTATCTTGGTGGTAAATGTGGTGAATGTCTGTCTGGTTGCACAGTGTTTTGAATTTATTCCAATCAGCTTTTTGAAAATTAAATTTAGGTTGTTGGGAGGGGTGATCTGAAGAGAGGTGGGGTTGGGATGGTGTAGGGTTTTGGCTGGATGGGGTTATAGTTGTAGAAATTTTGATGGGCAGGTGATCACTGCCCCAGGTGTCTGTATGGACCTCCCAACTGAGTTTAGATTGGAGGTGTGGTGTGCTGATAGATAGGTCGATAGAGGTGGGGGATTGGAGGGGGTTGAGAGGGATTCTGGTTGGTTGGTTGTTGTTAAGGCAAATAAGGTCATTGGTTTCGATCCAGTTATTGATGAGTGTACCAAATTTATTAGTATAGTTTTTAGTGCCCCACAGTGGGTGGTGGGCGTTGAAATCACCAACAAAGAGTGTGTTTTGGTCAATAAATTTAGTTAATATGTCCAGATCCTCAACTGGAAAGGGTTTTGTTCTAGTATGGTAAACATTTATGATAGTCATATTAGTTTTGTTGATAGTAGTTTTGATGGCCAGGCATTCAAGGTTTGGGGTAGGAATGTTAATTATTTCATAGTTGAGGTGTTCTTTAATGAAAATACCGAGACCTCCATGTGGTGGTCCCGGGAGATTTAGTGGAAGTGGTCTGTCCTTCTGAATGAAAACATAGCCTGGTATTTTGAAGGCTTTTTTGGGTGAAATTTTTGTTTCCTGGATTGCAATTATTAAAGGTTTGATTTTCCCAAGGGCTATGAGTGCCTTAAGCTCATGCCCATTGGTGGTGATTCCATTGCTGTTCCACTGTATGAACACCATTGTCGGGTTTTAGAATGGGAGGAGGTTGGATGCCTAAATAAGGTGGTGTTCTGGGGCTAATTTTGATGGTCCAAGAAGAGTCTGGTTTTATTTGAGTGCTCTGAAAGTTTTGGAAAGTTTTTTGGTAGAGGATGGAGAGAAGGGCCAGGGAGTGGATTTTCTTGGGGGTGGGATTTTTAAGAAGAATGGCTTCAGTTAAAAATTCTATAAGTTTGTTTATGTTTGAGTGTAGTTTTTTGGGTGTGACTGTTTGCGAGGGGGCTGTATTTGTAATTTGTGGTTGAGTAGCTGTTTTCTCGTTGTGTTTATTTTGTAGTTTATCTGTCTGTTTTTAGGTGGGTGGTTGGATGGTACAGGGATGGCTGATCTAGTAGGGTGAGAGGCTTGGGGTTTGGGGAAAGTGGGTGGGGGTGGGGGGGTGAAAGTGAGGGAGGGAGTGGGGTCTGGTAGGTTGGGGGTGGTGATGGGCGGGTTTGTAGCGGCTTGGAAAGTGGAGGGGAGTTGAGGCGCTACAGGGGTGGGTAACAGGACCCTTTTTGGGATTGAGTCCATGGGGGGGTATAGGGGGGATAGTTGTGGGGCGGGGGATGGGAGTGGGAATGGAGGGGGGGTGGGGCCGGCGGGTGTGAGTCGACGGGAATGGGGGTGGAGAAGAGTTGTTTACGATTAGTTTTGAGGTGGGGGTGGGGGTGTGGGTGGGGGTTCAGAGAGGGAGCTGGCCATGGAGTCTGATGAGGTGTTGAGATCATAGAAATCGGGTATGGTGCTGTGTATGGGTATGGTTGCTGGTTTGGGTAAGTGTTCTTTGGTTATGTGTTTGTTAAGTTTGAGTATATGTGTTTGTTTGATAGGGCAGGTGTTTTGTGTGGCTGTGTGACCTTCTGTTTTACATTGGATGCAATATGGGGCCCATGTGCATTCTGTGGCTTCGTGTCTGTATGAGCCACATTTCTGACACATGGGCGGCTGTCTGCAGGTGGATGTAGGGTGATTGAATGAGTGGCAAATGTTACATTGTTGGGGATTTTTCATATAGACAGGTATGAGGCAGTATTTATACTGTTGAGTAGATGTAGTTACACTGGAGTGGAGCAAGGGGTGATATAAGGTAAATATCTTACAGTTAAAGCCAGTAATATAAACAAAAGGATTATGACTGATTTGGGTCTTTGGGGAGTTAATGGTATGCAGTGGGTATGTAATAGCCTTGATCACAGTTGACTGACAGTTTGAGTTTTTTTATGTTGATGGCTTCTTGAAGTTTTCTGATTTTCTGTTCCGAATGCTGTGACTTCTCTTGAAAACCATGCACCTCAATGTTGGCCTGTTTCTTTAGAGTCTCTGGATTTACAGTCCCAAAGTAGGGGAGGCTGATCACAAAGGCTGCAGATTGTTGACGGGGAGATTTCCCGAGACACCCGTCCAACAGTCTAATTAGTCAACGTTCACTAACCTGCCTCTCATCAAGCTGTTGACATAACACTGAGTACTTCAGACATACGCCAGCCAGTCTATACTGTTAGAGAAACACGCTACTCCAACCCCCTCCCCACCCCCACCTTGTCAACTACAACAACACATCCATCTATTGTTTAAAAATCACTGTTCCATCACGCCACTTCCTAATTATCAACAATAACCCCTGCAAAAGTAGCTTTGATCTTTGGTAATCTCATCAACAGGGTGTCACAAAACTTTCCAGACATAGTTAAAGCTATTGTTAGCCTTTAGCAGTAATTTCTTGGCGTAAAAGTTTCCAGATTTACAGTAGTCAAAGTAGGAACATTACAAATTTAGATTTAATCCATTGAAAGCTTATTTTTTTAAACTTATCCTATTACTCCTATTCATTATTTCTTTCTTCTTCAATCCTATGTAGAGACATGCTTGAACAAAGTTTCCAACTTCCAAAACTATTCACCCAAACACATCCCAGCATCACCATGGTCACCACCCAAGTGAGGTCCTTCATGTTCCCGGTTCAAACATAATTCTGTATCTCATAAGCGTGCTGTAGATTGCAATCAAAGTCTCAAGACACAGAGAATGTTAAGTTCAGTTCTCTTTCTCTGTGTCTCTCTGTTTCTCTCTGTGTGTCTCTCTCTCTCTTCCCCTTTAGCCCCCCCCCAATTCTCGATATTGTTGATTGTTCCTCTTCTCAGATGAAGGACCTGACATACAAAGACTAAGTTACGAATCCCAATTCCATGGCATTGTTTGATAGCTCAATAACTACTCTTGTATAAAGACAGACAGATAAGATAGAGTAGGACTTGCTGTAACAATCACATGATTTGTTCTTTTGAATTGGCCGATTGTCATCTTCTCATGGCCCTTGTTTGTACTTTGTTCCTCGTGTTTATGATAGGAAGATTTTCTGACCAAAATCATTCTGTCTATAGTGTTTCATCACAATTGTCATGGAAGACAGATCACGTTGAGTGGGAGAGGTTACATTTGTGAAGCAAACAAAAGAGTTTATTCAATAGAACTGCTATCATTCCATACTATGTCAATGAAGTCTACAGATTTGATATTGCTGTTTCCTAAATTTCAAAGATAAGGCTTCTCGCATTAATTTCCAAATGTATTTAGGCTTGGGGTCAGCACTCAGCACTCAGCACTCGCATTAGTTTGATGATGCATTAATTTCATGATTTACAGTATTTAATTCATTGCTTATTTGGCAAATGTATTTTTCAGAGATTTGGCAAGAGTTTGAGTCTTACATTACAAGAAGTGCTGTACGCACTGTACATCAACAGTGGCAGTGAAGATGATGCTTTGCACTGGATCCGATTTGGTGTGGACACAGAAGGTAGTGTTGTACAAAGCTTTGCTGAGGTATATATTTTACATTATGGCAGTGTGGTTGTCTAACTATCACACACCTGTGTCGTTCCAACATGTCCCCTGCCGGGTGTGCTGGGACATTGCTGTGGGCTGGTGGAGACAAGTCTCAACAGTTTCTGGCTGAAATCAAGGGCATTTCCAGCCTGCAGCAAGGACCAGACAGAGGATGGGTTTGCAAGCTCTCACTCACCATCTCCAATATGAAAGCATTGTATAGTTTAAAGAATATAACATTATTTAAGGTGTTAAGTGGAATTAATTAATTTTCTTGTTTAAATGTCTTTAGAGCTTATCTGCTTAAAAAAAATTGAGTAAATATATCTCAGGCACATTGTATGTCCTATTTTGGTTTTGATAATATGAAGTCAGAGATCACAAAGCAATGACTTTAACTGAAGTTGTTATCACAAACTGTAAGAATTGTATTGCTGTGGCACAAACCCAATCCTGACATTCTGTATCTGCAGGGTACCCGGCCTGGAGTCAGAAGGATGATGAGATATTGCTGGGCACCGATGAGGACAACATGGTTGCCCTGGAGATGAAACATGGACCAAAGCGCTTGATGTCCCGTAGAGCATTCATTGAGGGCATATGAGCAGAAGTTAATTGTCAGAAATTATTGACCAGAATGAAAACTGTTACATTTCAAAATCTTTATTCAAAGTATATTTACATATTTTGAACATTGATAAATAATGTCATCTTCATGGTTATATTTACACAACAGGGGAATGTACAAATATTTAATTATTCTTCTTTTTTTTTAATGAAGGTTTTGGGCACAAAACACTTTCATATATACACTTTGGCAACATTGCAGTATACGCTTGAAAAAGAACCCTTGTTCTTTCATGACAAATCTCAAATCCCCTGAGTAAGGCCACTCATTTTTTAATTCTATGCAAACAAGCGATGAATGGTTGAGAAAGGGTCATGTGTAGCTGATGAATGGTGAACATACAGACATGATTTTGTCATTGCAATAAATATGCTCTAAACGAAACAAATTTGTTTTGTGGATTCTCAAGCTAATATATTCTTTTGATTAATTGTCAATGACCAAACACTTTAATCTAATAAAAATCAGATCTTAGTTCTCGCTATTGACAAAGATCCGAGGACATCTCATATGACCTTTCAATCTGATCAGGAAAGTGACAGTTGGAATGGGTTTTCTAATCATGCAACGCAGGGTATTCCAAACGACCACTGAATCCATCAAAATCATGGTCTGTGTCTCGCTTCAATGGGATAAACATTAGAATGGAGAGACTTTGCATTGCCTAGATTGTATGCCAGTACATTGGATATCTATTAGGTATTCTAGATTTGTATTGTCATTTTGAACATAGTGCATGAGAAAGCTGCCTTCTGGGATGTCCTCAGATGGTAATACATATCAGAAACAAATGCTTCCCTGTTGATGCTTCATGCCAGCTTCTTGCAAATGGTGAAATGTATATCTACACTATGTCATAAGTAAAAGGCACTTCATCAGCAAAGTTGGTTGGCTTTTTAGTTAGATGATGTTGATCTAATAATTTCCAATCAGGTTTTCAAATCACAATAAGCCCCCCTTTTCATATCACCATAAAACTCTCTCTTTTTATCCCATTGTCAGTAGGCATCTTTAAATATGTACAGATATAGTTTCCAATTTGTGATATGAGTATTACCATGTAGGAAAATATACTGCTTCAGGATATACAGTGCCTTATTCTGTTTAAAGGGTGCTGACAGCGATTCCTTAATTCAGATCCATGACTCAATAAAACTTGAGTTGGGATTTCAATGTAGAGCTAGGTTACCTGTAAAACCTCAAGCTGCTTAATGGTCAGATTTACAGGAAGAACACAGTATGTTTTACCTCCTAAATGACCACATTTCTATATAAAAATATTCACAGCCACATTTGGGATATCACAAAATATAAATAACTTAATTAATATTTCATACAAGAGATCCTAAGATAATGATGTGACCTTCATCTTGACAGACTATTAGAAGGATTTTTGCATAAATGTAACCACAAACGTTTTAGTGAGATTGTCTCATGACAAGTGCCAGATTCACAGGGTCCTTTATTGCTACACTGAATAATCTGTCACAAGGACCTCAAATTGGACCTTGACATTTGATTTGTGGGATATTTTTAGTAACATGAAAAAATACAGTTCCATGTCAATGAACTTTGGAAAATCACCAGTGACAGCACTCAGTTTCTAACAAAACCTTGCCTGCTTAAAATATCTAAACTTGATCAATAAATTAATCTAAGCCTGTTGTCCTGACCGTAGTGCATGAACAATCACTTTTTCATGGGATCGCTAACATACACAGTGTGGTGGTTGTATGGTGGGTCTGCACCAAACTCTAACCAATGCACCTGCCCAAAGGCTGATGGATCCAAGGTACCCAGGTATCCTTTTTGTCATTCAGATATTAAAAAATTTAGTCTGCCACAAGGCTGCAATGTGATTAGGATTATTGAGAGTAGAATGACAAAGCCAATCATAATAACCTTGACACAATATGATGTGCATTGTCTTAAGTAGCCATGGAATGTACAAGTTGGGTTTGCTCTCAAGACAGTGGAGACTACAGTTCTACAGTATTGAGGAAAATGTAACAATAACAACAAACCCTTTTTGAAGATTCCAAAGACTTGCACATTTCAGACATTATTCAACTCATTGAATGGCCAAAATATATTTATGCAAGTTGTCAAGTGAAACACTATATACAAGTGAGGTGGTACCCCTTATTATTATTATGAGTTGGGGAACAGGATAAATAATTCACAGTGTGGATCTCAACATGATGTATCATGGGCTGGAATACATGGTTGATCATATCTTCATTTTCATCATCAAAGGGATGCACATGCATAAGTTGACCATAGTAAATAACAACTTTTCTCATTAGTCATTAATCTTACAGTTCATGAATTCTGTTGAAATACTGCCTCAGTCACAGGGTTTTGCTGTGAGGTATCCTCCTACAACCAAACACTACTGGAACCTTGGAAGATTTGTCCACCCTGAGAAGTGCTGTACATTCATCAGACCTATGGTGAAGATCAGCATCCTTATCACTTAAAGTGAAGTTCGAGTCATCAAAGACTTGTGCATACAACTGACGATAGACTAATTGTCTGACATTTCTTGATTATTGAAATTGACATCATCAGCCTCGGGGACGATCTGGAAGGGAAGACATGGCTGCAGCTGATGCTGTTGCACTTGCTGGATCTGCACCTGTTGATGCAGCTGAATTTGGTGTGGCTGTTTGATAACACTCAGTGTGCTCATCTGTGGGATCATCATGACCTGCTGCCCTGTAGCAGCCATGGTCATGGGTTGGACCTGGGGCTGAAGGATGAGTGAGTGGGAGGAGTCTGGCGGAGGACCTGCATCAGACACACAATTCACTCAGTACCAGTGGTGGGATCATGTGTGGCAACTTCTAGATACAAGTATTGGTCACACACTAAGTAAAAACTAGTGATTTATATCGTAAATGTTTGCTTCAATAAATATTACACCAAACACGAATTAGTAGTGAAAACAAATATTTTCATAAATTGCACCATACTTGACTTTGCCATCTGTAAATCGTCTGTGTGCCATGTATTTAGCCATCCTGTCACCACTGATAAAAGCACATGCATATGCGTTGGTTTGCACAGTTGGTGTATCATCCCAGCCCTACTTATTACTACTTTACACTGCAGAGATGGAGAGAGGCTGAGCTACTATGGTGGGTGCAGTGTGAGGTGGAGAGAGGCCGAGCTACTATGGTGGGTGAGGTGGAGAGAGGCCGAGTTACTATGGTGGGTGCAGTGTGAGGTGGAGAGAGGCTGAGTTACTATGGTGGGTGCAGTGTGAGGTGGAGAGAGGCCGAGCTACTATGGTGGGTGCAGTGTGAGGTGGAGAGAGGCCGAGCTACTATGGTGGGTGCAGTGTGAGGTGGAGAGAGGCCGAGCTACTATGGTGGGTGAGGTGGAGAGAGGCCGAGTTACTATGGTGGGTGCAGTGTGAGGTGGAGAGAGGCCGAGTTACTATGGTGGGTGCAGTGTGAGGTGGAGAGAGGCCGAGTTACTATGGTGGGTGAGGTGGAGAGAGGCCGAGCTACTATGGTGGGTGCAGTGTGAGGTGGAGAGAGGCTGAGTTACTATGGTGGGTGCAGTGTGAGGTGGAGAGAGGCCGAGCTACTATGGTGGGTGCAGTGTGAGGTGGAGAGAGGCTGAGTTACTATGGTGGGTGCAGTGTGAGGTGGAGAGAGGCCGAGTTACTATGGTGGGTGCAGTGTGAGGTGGAGAGAGGCCGAGTTACTATGGTGGGTGCAGTGTGAGGTGGAGAGAGGCCGAGCTACTATGGTGGGTGCAGTGTGAGGTGGAGAGAGGCCGAGCTACTATGGTGGGTGAGGTGGAGAGAGGCCGAGTTATTATGGTGGGTGCAGTGTGAGGTGGAGAGAGGCCGAGTTATTATGGTGGGTGCAGTGTGAGGTGGAGAGAGGCCGAGTTATTATGGTGGGTGCAGTGTGAGGTGGAGAGAGGCTGAGTTACTATGGTGGGTGCAGTGTGAGGTGGAGAGAGGCTGAGTTACTATGGTGGGTGCAGTGTGAGGTGGAGAGAGGCCGAGCTACTATGGTGGGTGCAGTGTGAGGTGGAGAGAGGCCGAGCTACTATGGTGGGTGAGGTGGAGAGAGGCCGAGCTACTATGGTGGGTGCAGTGTGAGGTGGAGAGAGGCCGAGTTATTATGGTGGGTGCAGTGTGGTGCTGCTAGAGTTACCTTGAACTACAGGGGTGGAGAGGTGCCGAGCTGCTAGAGTGGGGCTGTTACCTTGAACTACAGGGGTGGAGAGGTGCTGTGCTCGTGTGAGTTGCTCTGTGATCTGTCTCAGTTCCTCTTGCTGGTGTCGGATGGCATCCTGAAGCTGTTCAGACTTAT
This sequence comes from Haliotis rufescens, assembly GCF_023055435.1. Taxonomy (NCBI): domain Eukaryota; kingdom Metazoa; phylum Mollusca; class Gastropoda; order Lepetellida; family Haliotidae; genus Haliotis; species Haliotis rufescens. The sequence continues at coordinate 20,128,007 of NW_025964361.1, forward strand.
GGAGCAACTGGTCATGTAGAAGGCGTTGTGCCCGAGTCATGAAGATCTGTGGCTGCTGAAGAAGATTCTGAAACACAAGTATTAATTATTTATTGTCCATCAAATATTTCATGATTCCACATTTATCCAACTTCAAAAAACACTTTTCATGATCTGGACCATGTGTCTCTGTCTTAATCTCACCTCCTGAGGACTCATGACTGGCGCTGGTGACAAAGATGGAACCACACTAACTGCATCTCCCATTGTTACCCGGGACTGAAAATACATCAATCACATCCAAGCTTTCAGTGTCTTTTGCTATTTATGACAAAATATTTCACATCTCTTAAGATATTATATATCCATGCTGAAAACCTTCCTCTTAAAAATTGAAAAAATAGCTCGGCCAAAAAAATCTGATGAAATTACAGTAAGATAAAGCTGTAGCTTGTGAAGCCTGATCAACTCACCAGCTGATTCTGCTGGACTGCCAACATGCCATGAGGCAGGCTCATTATGTTGACTGGCACCATTCCCCTTGGGAGCACCTGCGGTAGCACTGGTGTTGACGGGGATGTTGTTATCTCCTGCGCTGTCTGGGACTGTGTGGGCTGCTGCTGTAGGAATGTCTGTAGGTTGCTAGTTAGTGGTTTACTGGAGATGCCCCGATCAAGTTGTGTGGAGTGAGGCATCTGACTACTTTCTGACACCTCTAATTGATTGACACCTGAAGAAAAATGATATACTGATTAAACCTATCAACAAGCAAACCAGTGACAGACTCCCTTAACTTCTTTCATAAAGATCAGAGGGTACAATTTATGAAAAGATACCATAACACTGTTTAGTAACAATCAGAATTTCCATTCAAAAAGTCTTTCTGAACTGACACACTCGCAACAGAACCTGGTCAACATTACCTGTGACAGTGGCATCAGGTGTCTCTGATTGGACAGCAGCAGAGAGTTGGTGTGAGGCTGGTCCAGATGTCACTGAACACGATGGACTGTGCTGGCCTTTCTCCATCTCAGTCTCATCCACTGACACCATTTCAGAGTCTTCCTCCTCTGTCATCCCCATCTCTTTACGAATACTGCTGCGAACCTCAGAGAAGCTGTATAGGAACAACAGCATCACAACATGTAAACCCTATGCTGTTGTCATTCATTCGTCTTCTATATTTAAGATACTGAAGTCCAAGGAATCACATTTTATTTGAACCAAAGGAATGGAGGCGTTTAGTTTGAGTATGTATTGTTTTACGCCGCTTTTAGAAATATTCCAGCAATATCATGGCGGGGGGACACCAGAAATGGGCTTCAACCACTAGGCTACCCCACTGCTCTGTGTGAAGATGGAACTATAAGAGATCAAGTACTGCTCTGGAACCAATCTGCACAAAGCGTCATGCAAGTTTGTAACTTTATTGATGAGAAGTTCTGATATAGACTACAATTCTTGCGTAGGGCTATTGATAATCAATATTTTCATACACAAAATGTTGGTGTGAAAATGCATTTTATTTATGTGGTATCAAATGGAAATAGACACTTGATTTTTACCAATCAGTATCAAGCATTCTTCAGTGTCATGGTAGAATGACAAACCAGTATGTTATTGTCAGCTTTTATTTTTTTTTGACACTATACAAACGAAAACAAAAGTAGTATGCCATTGGAATGGAGCCTTGACAGGTTACTAGTTATACATGTACAACTCACCTGACAACTGTGTTGGTACAGACAATGAATTCAGGCTTTGAATTCCACTGGTGGTATGTAATATAGTAATGTGTCTTGAGCCAGATCCACTGCTGGCCCTTGGTAAGGAAGCGATAGTGACAGGAGGTGCCCTCACCAGTCTGCATCACTGCAAGTACCAGAATGTTACACCCATCATCCACTGGCAACAGGAGGCTAAGATGCCTCGCACGCACGCACGCACGCACACACAGAGACAGAGCAAGTACCAGACTGTTGCACCCATCATCCACTGGCAACTGCAGGCTCTCACTCAAACACATATTGTAAGCAGGCACTGAAAGCTTCACCACAGCACCACAGCACCACAGCACCACTCAATATTGTACAGGCAGTAACAATAATTGTAAACTTATAATTGTTAATAATAAAATTGGGTTTCTTCAGACATTTGGATTGGACAGTATAACATTTGTTCCTGAAATATATGGAAACAGGCTCAGAACTTTTCAGGCACCCCTAGTATGCTACTAACTATGATGGAATGCATTGATGATTATTTTTCAACATAGTGCAGCACCATTGGCAGAAGTGAGAGGATTGTCTGGATCCCACTTGGGGGGGAAGGCTTCCTCCTGGTGGTGTAAAATATCCTCCAAAGGAAAAATGACATACTTTGCCAGACACTTCTTTTTTCATATTTTGGAAGAAGTGGAAATTTGACGGTGCCAAATCTGGTTAATACAGAGTTCAAAGCCACGAGGACAACAGGCAGGTTGTGCACAGATGCATTGTCCTGTGGGACAACACACCTTTAGTGAGCTTATTATTTATGACATTGAGCCTTGATATTCACAGTTGCCTAAAGAGAATAGGCATAATATTGGCCATTAATGGATTTGCCTTCTTTGGACTTTAGCTGATTGTGGCGAACACAACACAAATCCATGGTTACAAGTCTGCAGGATCTGCTTTAAAGAGATACCATGAACTTAGAGAAGAGCCTGAAACCTTTGTCATGCCAGACATTCCTCAGTGTCCTCATTAGATATGCCTCGTGTTTTGGCCATGTGACATGTGGTGAGTCGCTGATCATCTTCAAGGCTTCTTCCCTTCCCACCTCTTGGTAAATGGAGGAGCATCATACCCTAAACTTGTCTGAATGGATGGATGTTGGACCTTCAATTTACATCAACAGAGAATACACAATCACTTTGATGTCTGTGTGTGTATTTCATTTAAATGCAGCTGTAAGCTTGGAAAGTATTGTTCTAAAACATGCACACTGTATTACATACACATAAAAAAAAAAAACACCCCCAACCACCCCAGAAATTGTGTATGGTAACATGAACAGAGTGAAGTTGGAGAAAGCATTATGTTTGTAAAGAGCTGAGAACAAACAATACAATTTTGAGCCAGACTGAAATTTCAATTGAGAACACCAATGCTGTTTTTACCACAACACAACACCCTCTATAAGTATAGCACTGCTAATCTGGAACAATGATAAATTATTGTACATAATCAATAAAAATGTGTATAAATGTCCGTGTCAAAAAGTTTAATAACGGGTGGGGCCAACGCGTGCCCGGATGACAGCCTCGACCTTTTTCCTCATCCCTCCAATCATCTCAAGGGGAAATGGCACCCATTCATGATGCAAAGCTGCTGCCAGATTGTGTGGAGGAGGGTCGATTGTCTACACTCTATGCCCAAGAATGTCCCAAATGTGCTCTATGGGGTTAAGATCAGGACTCATTGCAGGCCAAGGTAGAGTTGCAATGGCTTTTTTTTTTGCCAAATATGCAGTTACAGCTCTTGAACGGTGGGGTCTAGCGTTACCGTCCATGAACAGGGGTCTTGATGCCAGAGGGTCAAAATGGGGAACAACAACTGGTTCCAGAACTTCCCAGATGTAACGTTCACCATATAATCACAAGGTCTAGCTTGCAATCGTGGGATTGCACATCCATATCATCACGAAGCCACCACCAAACGGAACAGTTGGTTTAATGTTCTTGGGGGTGTATGCTGTACCTTGGTGCCTCCACACTCTCGTTCGGCCATCATTCACATGCAGCTGAAACCTGATTTCATCTGGCCAATGGATACGTCTCCATGTTCTGAGGTTCCACCCTTGGTGTGCCAAACACCATTGTAATCACAGTCTCCGATGACACTGTACCAGTAGGGGGCTTTTGACGACTCTTTGGGCCCTCTTTCCAGCAGCTCTTACACAATTCCACAGACGTCTATGGGGTAACCAATTATACCTCAGGTAGGTGCTCTTTGCACTAATATCTTGTTTTCACGTCGTGACGTCACAGGAAGGCGTCCTATACGTGGCAGGTACTTTACTGAATTGGTTTGGGCGTGTTTTCGCACTAGTCGGCTGATTACTGAGTAATGGTAACCCAGTTGACGTCCAATCGCCTTGGAAGACATCCCTGCGGCATGCATACCAATGATTCTCCATCTTAGTGCTTCAAATAATCTCTTTCTTGCCATTTTCAGACTTGGGGATGACACAAATCAGTTTACACTGTGTGAACATACAGGCATGATGCAGGCAAAACACGGGAAATTAGGACATCACATTATTTGGATAAAACAACATTAATATTATTAGTACTGCCATCAACATTAAGCATTATGGTAGTATTATCATACACAATATTAGGGGGTGATTAACCTCTTTTCCTTTTTTATGTGTATACATCCTTCCTTGTTAGACCCAGAACTTTTCAGCCACCCCTTGTACCTCACCTGTTTTTTTCAACCAAACAGAAAACTTGGCATACAAGGTGGTATGTGTTTAAGCAGAAATGTCCACCAATGCTGTACACTCGGCTCAATCAACACACTGAACATTCAAGTCACTAGCTACAGTTGAAGCAAGCTGGCAAATGCACTGTTCCACCCGGCAAATGGATTTTCTGCCCAGTCAATTCCTTCTGTCCACATTGTGAGGCATTACAAAGAGATGTGTCCCCTGCACTCTACTTACGGAAAGGACTACAAACAGCAGAGGTGTGTTGCAATAGGAAAATCACTTGCAAGCAATGTACAGCGATTCACCTTACAACAGGGCGCCTTGTTCTCAAACCAAAATGATGGCTCAGTTCGACAGCAGAACAAGAAATTCTTGACTGGACGCGCCCTAGGTTAAACATAGTACCATGGCACTGTAGCTCACCTATATGTGTAATCAGCATTTCAAGATGTTAAGGCGAGGTGAGGTGAAATTGGGTTTAACGTCGCGTCCAAGATTATTGCACTTATATAGCGATGTGCATGTACGTGTGTGTGTGTGGCTGCTTGTACTAGTCCGGACTGATGCCGATTTAAAGTGCTAGCTCACTGAGATACCATGCCGCAGTTAAACATGAATACCCCACTCAGACACAGTATACTGACTCCGAGCCGACCAGTCCTTGTTTTAGCCCCTTAATGCCGAGCGCCAGACAGGGTAACAACAAGTACCATCTTTTAACGTCTTTTAATATGACGCGGCCGGGGATCGAACCCCGGACCTTCCGCTCTCCGGGCGGATGCTCTACCATTAGACCACGGAGGCGGTCCTCAAGATGTTAAGAGAGTGACGCTCAACAGTCTGGCTCAGCACTGATATTCAAATAGTTTCTGCATAAATACTGCCACTAACTGACAAATATGAAACAAACATTTCAACAATGCTTCTTAATCTGCAACAAAAAAGATTTGTACAATTTCTTTTTTATTGATTTAAAATAACACTTTCAAATTTATTATACGGACAAAGAGTTTCAGCAAATTTGGTTCACTATATTCAAAGAAAAATAGTTTCACAGCACAGTAACTTAACTGGATATAACGGGTTGCAGTCAGCATTGATATTGTATCAACAATGTTCTGCACAAATACTGAGGACTAAAGATTCAAACAAAATATGAGTCATCCTAAGGAGAAACATTCATGCCAAAGTTCAGCTCTCATGCTGGTGATTTCAAGATGTTTACTAATCCAAATTAGGTCAAAACAAGGTGAAAATTTATAATATTGCAAGAAATGAATCTGTTGAAACTAAAACCACAAATATGTCTCAGTAATGGCAAAACATAGATTTTTCGGTATGAACGCTGAAGTAGCTCTAATTCAAACCGCTTGAACAAACTGGGGTGTCATCACTGGTGGGAACAAGCATGTGAAACTTGATATTGTATGAAACTTGTGAATAGTTCTGGTATATGACTCGCTTTCGCTCTTCAAATACCAGAACTATTCACTCGTTACATAAAATTGGTATTACACGGGAGTGAGTTGAGTATTCTATATTTATGCAACGGTGGAGGGTCTATTGCCTGCATTCTATGCCCAAGAATGTCCCAAATGTGCTCTATGGGGTTAAGATCAGGACTCATTGCAGGCCAAGGTAGAGTTGCAATGGCGTTGTTTGCCAAATATGCAGTCACAGCTCTTGAACGGTGGGGTCTAGCGTTATCGTCCATGAACAGGGGTCTTGCATAAAAATTGGATTCAAAGCTCTTGAACAGATTTAGCAAAATCAAAATATTTTTTACATTTGTATACTTATCCTGCATTACTCTGTATTGCATTTACTGCTGTCTTTTGACAGAGAGACGAACTGTGTGAGATCCAGCTGCTGAAGAAAAGTTGTCCCAACCAGTACAGGAAGCAGCGCTCTCTCGGCACGTGACCCGGAAGTCATGACGTCACATCAAAACACATAACTGCATTAAACATAACATCTGAAACTTTGTGGGGAGGCATGCATGGCAGGCATACCTTCAGATGTGATCCATAATAAACCCCGGTCAAGGTCCAATGAATCCGCACCGCATACAAGTGATGACCGGAACATCTACGACCATTCCTGTCTTCAGGAAACAAGAGTCAATGCAAAAACGAAACACCCAAATAGGTAACCAAAATAGAATGAGGCAGGTAGCCAAAAACTAGAACTTACCTAAGAGCGAAACGCAGTAGAGCCCTCTAATCGACGTGCCCCGCTCGGGGTATCGAAGTATCAGCGGCATCGGCGGCAATATCTACGGCCATACCCAAGAGCGAATGTGAAACGCAGGAGAGCCCTCTAGCCTGGAGGCGATTAACACCGGTGAGGTCGACGGGCACCGCTCAGGATATTGGAGAATCAGCGGCGATGGCGTTGGCATTGGCGTTGGCGCCGGTGTCAACATCTACTACCATTCCTGTCGTCAGGAAACGAGAGTTGATGCAAAAAGTAAAACCCGGATAGGTGACAGAAATAGAATGAGGCGGGTAGCCAAAAACTAAAACTGACCTCAGAGCGAATGCGGAACGCAAGAGAGCCATCTTGTCTGGGGTGATAAACACCAGAGAGGTCGACGGGTCCCGCTCAGGGTATCGGAGAATCAGTGGCATTGGTGATAGGTGACCTGTTGGGCTACAACCAGGGACCAAAACTGTGAACGCCGGCGACATCTTCCAAGACTACATCACGGAGGTAGTGGTTGGCGAAGGCGGTGTCCGATCGCCAAGAACAGGCTTCCATGAGTGACTGGATGGAACAGTTATACTGTGAAGAGCCCTGGTAAATGCGATTACCCTGATCTCGTGTGGGTTGATAAGCCTTGGGGGGAGTGTCCAATCCGGCGGCTTAAAAAGCTTTGAGGATGACCACCCGGAGCCACAGTATTCCTGCTGACCAACGACTGCGACGAAGGGGAGACCGGGAAAAGGTGTTTCCTAGACTTGTGGCAGGCTTTAGATTGACATAGAAAACCTTCAGTGCCCTTACTGGCATAATAACGCTCCTCCTCATCCTCAGCACCCACAATAGATAAGGGGGGAGGGGAGAATGAATGATCTATCAGGCTGTCCTGGGAGTTGATACTTTACGATGAAGCAAGGTCCATGATGAATGGTGCCCTAAGAACCGCGTTCGAACCGGACACGGGAGACGTCGAGGGTGTGGAGCTCATTGACCCGAGCGGCAGTAGCCACAACCAGTAGCAACACCGTCTTCTTCCTTAGGTCATAGAAGGAAGACGAGTGGAGTGGTTTGAAGGGAGCCATTCGAAGGGCATTTAAGACCACATTCAGATCCAACGCAGGTGGTCTGAACTTGGCCTTCTGGTCTTCAAGACGGAACGAGCGCAGCCAGGCCTGTAGTTCGGGAATTTTTGTCATTCTCCGATCGTCCGGGATGGCAAGAACTGAGTTGTTGTCGACCAGGTATGTGGAGATGGTAGAGCCCTTCAACCGACAGGTGCTACGCAAGTACAGAGTGAAACTGCGGTGACACTGTCATCGGATCCTGGTGTTTGTCTGAACAAAATGCCTGGAACGAGCATCATTTATCATCATACAGTACCAATGTAGATGGACGGTGGGCTGAAGCAATAGCCTTGGTCGCTCTAGCCGAAAAGCCCTTGGCTCATGGGGTTTTCTGCAGATGTGCCAGGCGTGCAGACGAAACCAGATAAACCAACTTCTGGCCGGCCACCAAGGCGCGACCAAAATCAGTGTCAGATGCCGAGTGGCCTGGATCTTTGAAGAACTGTGGGAGGGAGAACTGGAGGCGGAAACGCGTACGCGTCGACTGCCACAGCGGCCGGATCTGGCACCAGTGAAATGTAAGGCGACAGCTGGCAGTTCAGAGATGAGGCGAACAGATCGATGTTTGGGGTGTCGACCGTTTGACATAGTCTGGTGAAGACTACTGGGTGGAGCTTCCACTCGGTGGGAGCCACCTAGTTAGGCCTGGACAGAGCCTGTGCCAGAACATGCTCTTAACCTGGTGAGTGCAAAACAAGCTCCATTTTCTTAAATTACAGGTCCAGGCTGACCACCAAGTCGAGGAAGCGGAAGGTCTGGTTTAGCAAGGATGGAGAGTGGAGAGTACCCTGGTTCCTCACACACCACACTATTGTGATGTTGTCAGTGGAGATGATCAACAGGGCATGACCGAGAATTCTCTACCTGCAAGTGACGTCCTGGATAAGCGCTTTTATCTCGAGGCTGTTGCTGTGCCAATGGTGTTGATCTCCGGATCACAGTCGGTCACATCGTGGGCTGGTGTGGGCAATCCCAGAACACTAGCCACTGACAAGGTGGAAGTGGCAGTGGAAGAGCGGGAAGCCATGGTATATGAGGTCGTCTACAAGACTGCAAAGTTGAAAAGTCAGCAACAGGGGTCTGCGATCGTGTACCGTCGGGACAATACATGGAGAGGTGTGCTCGCCTGCGAACCAAACCCCATGTAGACAAAATAAACCAGCTTCACAATCGACCGCCTAGGCATCGACGTAACCGGGTAGTCGGAAGTTGAGGCAATATGTCCAGAAGAGAATGAGGAAATCTGTAAAACTGTGGTTCGGGTAGATCGCACCGTACTGCACGAAGTAATGAGATCGTTTCCATCCCCAGAGCGTCGTATAAGCACTCCTGTTCTTAAATCGAGGTGACGATGAAGGACGACAACACGATACTAGGCAAGTTGTCAACAGGGGTCGATGGAACGGTCGTGGGACAAAGTATAAACTCGACGACAATTGTAAGACAACTGTTTCATCTTGGTTCCCTGTGTGATGATCTATGAGATGTCAGTAATAGAAGCAGATGTCAGTGGCGCCAGAGAGGCGATTGCCAATGGCGCCCTTTATGCCGAAAGCAGGAGATCGGTAGCGATACTCAGCTTGTTGATCTGAGCTTGTTGGGCACCGGAGAGCTTGAGGCGCCGGGAGCGCCAAAGAGCTTGAGGTGCTGGAGGTATTGCTTCTCAGGAGCGCTGGAGGAGCTATGCAGCTTGGCTGAGCGCGGCTGCTGTCAACTTAGATCGCTGAGGAGACAGAAGACCTGTCCCGTTACGGGCGTCACCGGAAGGGGCGATGTTGTCTATAAAGGTGACGGCAAGAGTGGTGTAGAAAGACCGCAGTCTCCGAGTTGTAAGCCATATCGGGGGGTCGACGAGCACGTTGAGTGAGGTGTGTCCTGGATACTCGTATCAAGTTGAAGGAGCACAGCGACGAAGGACTGCAACATCGGCACTGCCTTTTGAAAGTACAGGGTGTCGTACAATCACGGCAGAAGGGGGGCCCTGACCAGATTTGTGCAGCGAGGCAGAAAATCTGGAATTTAAGTAAAACATAACTATGTGGCAAAACCACAAAGTGCGGGAAGCAACATATAACTCAAAAACTTTGTATTTTATTGAAGTTTATGAGAGCAAACAATTACGCTGAAAGGTAGCAAGGCTTTAAATTACCCAAGCCAAAGAAAGAATTCAAAAGTGAGAACACGAAATTACGTGGCCACGTGGTGAATGGCAAAGTGGCGGGAACAACATTGCGCCCGTAAATTTCTGTGACTAGAGCCACAAATGAGCGATAAACGTAACAGGCCATAAACAGGTAACAATGTAGCAGCATACGATGAATGTAGAAACACGCAAAATATAGAAACAATAAGCTTTAATTTCCACAAGGGATACAAAGTACGTCCGTCCGTGGAGGTGACAAAGCAGTTATGTGTTTTGATGTGAGGTCATGACTTCCAGGTCACGTGCCGACTGTGAGAGGGCGCTGCTTCCTGTACGTGTTGGGACAACTTTCTTCGGCAGCTGGATCTCACACAGTTCGTCTCTCTGTCAAAAGACAGCAGTAAATGCAATACAGAGTAATGCAGGATAAATTAAAAAATTTGGTTCTCTTCATTGGTGCCTATCAATATTTCGTTACGTGACAGCAAAACCTTTGGTGGAACTATGACTTGTCAAACTTGTTCCACACTACAATAACTAACAATGTACCAAAGTGCTAAACTTATAATTACTTTTACTTTTACTTACTATATTATATAGCAGCAACTAAAAAAGTAAGACATTAGAATATATTGTTCCTGGTAAAATATTTGTTTCAAATTTAATTTCTTCCAACCATTGCACTTACTGAGGTATTACTTAATTGAATCACCTATATCGGTGAAAAACATATTTCTTTCAATTCTGAACAAACATGGCTGAATAATATGCCACACACAAAAATGGCTATGGACTAGAACTTCAAAAAAATTGGGAGTGTTCTGTCATCATTGTTCTGTGGGAACAAGTTTCAGCTTCATCATAGCAGTGGTTTGGAGAAGAAGTTCATACCACACAAACAGGCCACAGCATAAGTAGGAAAGTGGTAAAACTGTAGCCAAACGTGGCAAAAGGAAATTGACTGGGCTCAAAATACCTCTTAACTGTGCAGATATTGTTCAATGTCCTGTTAACACCAATCAGCTGAGTGGGAAATATTCTTACCTTGCAGTCTTTTATTAGACAGAATATTGGTACACATGTATTATCCAACACACAATAATGTAGTGTGAATACTCTACACACGGATTTCCTTTGTCACACAGAGAAGTGCAACTTTCAGGCCTGGAGTGAGTAGTAACAAGCCTGTATAGGTCAATGCCACCCTAGAGTCAATACCCAACATACAACACTCATCCTGTTTCAGTAATTAATACCCTCCATAAAGACCATCATGTAGAAAACATTGTATATACATCACCCAAGGGGTAACTAGTAGATAATATCCCACATCACCTGAGGGTTCATCGTAAGACAATATCCCACATTTTCTGTGTACGACTCTACATACACAGCTCTCACAGGTAAATCTTGTTTCATTAGGAGTTAACAAAGAAGACTTTTTCAGTACAGTATGTCTTACTAAATGTTCCCATTAATCAAGTTTCTAGACTGTAGCCTTTGGGCTGTCAAAATAGTGGACCCAACTTCTGCCAATGCCGATGGATGGCAACAGGAATAAGAATGTCTGGTGAATGAGTCCCTCAGTTGTAACTGTGAAGTGATAAGTGTATTGTGTGCAGCTAACATAGATTACCATTAAGTGGTGGGATCTCCCAGCTCCACAGTCTAGTCGCATGCAGGCAGTGTACAACATACTGACATAGAGGCTGATACTTACACTGCTCGTGGCATCGGGCAATATTGTCCAGGTCATCTGGATGATAGTAATCATACCCTGATGTGCCCAGAAGTTCAAAGGGCAGATAACCTATGACTGGAGGTGCCCTGAAACACAAGCAAGCATCACCTGTTTTACTTCCAACTACATGAAATACTAAAGCATACATAAGATATGAAAAACATCTACATCCTATAAGCTACACATAAACATCAACAAAATATCACCATCTTGTGTGTAGCAGGGTCTGCACTTCAGCTGTTGACAAGGGCACACCTAAGTGTGTACTATGTGAATTGTGGGGCAGATAACGTCGAGACATGCCAAACTTGCAGCTGTTGGTAGTACCTGCTTCAAATGCATAAGCTTCTTAATATTCTTACAAGATTTACTAAAAGACTTACCTATGATCTAAAAACAAAAATTTCCAGCCCAATGAATGCCTGGATGTGAATTCTGATGCCAGGTCAGTTTGTATTGGCATTTCACGGATGATCTTGGTGGTCTGTAGGCGTACTGTGCAGCAGAGGCAGGTGGAGTCCACAGGGGGAGATCGCATGTACACATAGCTGTCGGTGTCAGACTGGGCATCTACGGCAAAAAACAACACAATGACACTATTGCTATATAGCGCAAAAATTACCACTGTGTGGTTTATCCTGCAGAAACAAAATTATAGGATGTAGTTTTCAGGCAACATTTAGGTGCTTGAGAACCATGTTGTTACATGTATGTCCATTTACTGTCTTAACACAGAATAACATCAAGCACAAATATAGTTCCTGGTTCAATTACCATCAGCTCACAGCTGTTCCTGCATGAGAGGGATTCCTATACTAAACAAAATAAAGTTAGGGATCATTAATACTTTGTAGGATATTTTTTTTGCAGTCAAAAAAGAGCACACAATTTCATAAAAATATCCCCCAAAATATTCATGATCCTACAGTATTTTTTTCAGTGTATATGGATGTAGAATGAGAGACCTTCCTATGAGAGACATTGGAGCTCACACACCCAGGCGTGTTAGTGTTCAGTGTTGAGTAATGAACACCTACCTTCATCGCCATCCCAGGGGCGGCATGTCCCTGTGAACTCCACCTCCTCAAACACACGGAGGTCTTGAGGGTTTATAGCACCACACTGGACATGACATTTGAAGGAAATCTGATTTTCTTCTGAAACAAGAACAACCCAAAATTACACTACAGCCAAGCTAGAGTATTACTGTATGACATCAAACTTCACAAAGTAGAACACATTTCACTCACACACACACAATGGTTTGTGGCAATGTCATAGATAATGGCACAGTAATGAAGGGTAACTCAAGTTCTCCTGTCGGGTGGGTATCCACAGTACTACCCTGACCCGTGGTTAGTCACGTGGTATATTGTTTATTGACAAAAATTATCTAGAACCCTATGGTTACACAACAAGTCACTAATGCATGCATTTCTTTGTGACTTTGCATCCATTCCTTCTGACCTTTGGTTTGAATAAAAAATAAACTTCAGTTAACTTTAGTGTATGCATGACCAGATCTTTTTATATGTGTATCTAAATACATATCGCCAGGGGTCAAACTATTCCCCATCGGACATTTTGCACCCAACTCTTGAGACCTACAGAGGGTACCCAGGTAGGATCGGGTAATAGCAGGGTGGGTACCTGGGTAGTAAATTTGGACTCGTCCAAGCGTACTTTGCACTGTAATGGTCAGTCACTGGGGTCACAGGGTGAAGTGAAAACACTGCCCAGGCGCTGTTCTGGACTGCTTGAACTTGTTTCACTACTTTTCTCCTATACCACAAGGATGGTAAAACTGACTGGGCCACAAACCTCTCCTGATGTTGCTTGACACATTTCAACTCAAAGTCAAGTTTGGTTTCCATGGAGACCATATGCGGAAACCTTCTTTTTGCAATTGCTCATAAAATGTATGCAGATAATTTGATGAAATATGGTGGCAGGCTAAAATTTCAAAACATTTGATAAACATAGTGCCATGAGCACTGTAGCTCACCTGGATATAGTCAACAACATAAAATGTCAACAAAGGCATGCAAGTTGCTGTCAGCATTCATATTCAAATATTTCTGCATAAACACTGAGGAATATAAACTGACACTAATTTTTTTTGACAAAATAAGATGTCAATTTCAGAAGAAAAATACTTACAGAGCAAGAATGCCTTTTGAGAGGATTTAAGACTCTCAAACTCCATTCCATTCCATAAATAGGTTTGTCAATAAGGAGCAGGGTCAAAGTAAATGGAAAAACGAGGTCAAAATTTAAATATCACAAAAAAAACAGAACATTTATGTTCAGTTCTAACTACACATCTACCAAATTTCACTGCATTCTGAGAAGTTGACGAATTGACGAATTAAAAGTCACATTTACAATCACGAAAAATAACGTTGAGATAGTATTCAGCATCATATTTTGTTCTATATACTAAATATATTGCTCAGCACACTATCTATCTATCTATCTATCTATCTATCTATCTATCTATCTATCTATCTATCTATCTATCTATCTATCTTTAATATATAAAGTTGTAACTAAAATAACATGATATTAGAATATATTTTTCCTGGTAAGATAATAGTTTCAGATACAATTTCTTGCAATCATTGCATCAAAATTCTCTTAATCACTGGTAGATCTGGGTGAAAAACTGTATACAGCTGATTGCGATTTGTGGCTTAGTTTCTGTGACAAATACACTTGGTCATCTTAATCCATGTATATAAAGACAATACCTAAACAGTACAGGAAATACAATTGAAATGGTTGATCCCAATGTCTAGTGATGTTCAATTTTTTTACAGCACATAGTACTCAAAATGTCTTTTTAATAAAATACGGCTAACTTTGTTGGATGTTAATTAACTTTCAACATAATCTCCTCTTGTGTCCGCACACTTCTGCCATAATGCAGGAGTAGCTGGATCCCACTGGAATAGAAGGCTTCCTCCTGGCGGTGGAAAATGGTGTGCAGAAATGACATAATCATCAATTCTTAATGCTCACCAGGCAGTTCATTCTTCAAGTGTGGGAAGAGGTTGACAGTACCAAATCTTTTGAATATGGAGGATGTTCAAAGCCACAGTCATGCATTGCAGACATGGCTACCACAGACTTACAGACATACAGGTGCACCTGGTGAAACAACACACCTTTTTCCTAAACAGATTAGCATCATATCGGTCATGAATGGTCTGACCTTTTGGGAGGCAAGTCCACCTGAAGGAATCATTTGGAATCCCAGAAAACCAAATTCATCACCTTGACAGCTGCTGGAACAGACTTTTCCTGTCTGCTTTAAAACGACCTGGAGCATTTCTGATCAGGAATCAGAAGCCTTGGAAACTAGCATGCTGAATCCTTATGTCCAGTTCATACCTCAGACTGTTCTCAACTCTCTCATGAGTGATGCCTACTGTATTGGTCATTTGATGTGTGCTGCTGCATCATCCATCATTGTATCATGTACTTCATCAACGTTTTCCTAAGTAGTGGAGTTGAAGATCTTCCTGATCCTGGATCATCTTCAAGGCTCTCTTCCCTTCTTGAACTCTGCTGGCCACCTCTTAACAGTGGCATCATCTCCTAAAGTTGACCCCATGTCGCCATGGATGGCTGTTGAAGTTGCCCCTTTCAGATGGACATACTTGCTGACAGTGTAGTGGTCAATTCTGTCCATATACATTAACAGAGAAAACCTAGTCACTTTGATGCCTGGTTGTGTATTTGGTTTAAACTCAGCCTGTAAGCATAAAAAGTATTGTCCTAAATACATGCAAACTAATACAAGTGTACTATACATCCTTCAGAACTTTACAGTCACCCCTCATAATGTCAGACGGACAGACCCGCTAGCCTACATTTTGCCATGCGGACAGATATTCAGGCTCACCTTTACCAAACTCTGCTGATGTGTTGGCCATGGAGTGGAAATCTTGTAGAAAATTAGACACTTTCTCTCGATCATATTCATGTAAGAGGTTAAACAAAGACTTGGTGACAAGATCACTCTGCAACATAAACGAAAAGTGTTAAAATCATAAACGTGATGTTGTATGTTGACAGAATTTAATTACTTTTCTTCATTAGTCCATCTCATGTCCACATTAGAAAACAATGCTGGGATAATGACTCAACTGAATCATGTTTAACTTCTAATCGCCCCGAAGGATAAGTTTAACATTTGGCAGCATGCTTCAGGCAAGAGTTGAATATTCTCCTTCTTATTGAGAACTTAAGGTCTTTTTTTTCCAAAGCAAACCCCAATTTAAAGGCTTTCCGAGACAATCTCTGAAATTCAAGGACTTTTTTGTGTGCGGACCATGGGAAAAAGCAAACAACTTACAGGAAGGTGCCCCAGTAGAGATGTTACACTCTCTGACACATACAGGATCTTCCCCTTTACTGTGAAGACAATGAGGAAACTGTCCAGCGCCTGCAACACAAATTACCATCACCATCAGGCAGCTGCACATAACATTTTTAAAACGGAAGGTCCTATGCCTCTAACTCATTTAATAAGAAAGCTGTAAGAACTTCTGGTTTGTGAGCACTTCTCGCTTTCAGAAAACACATGATTAGCACAAACCATATAGTCACATGCCTGTAGCTTCCATGACAAGGAAGTTATATACACTTCCGGTTTGATGACATCACTGACAGTTTTGAAATACATCAACCAATGAACCCGATACTGGTCACTCTTCACCCTTCACACATTTTCGATGATTATTGCAATATCTGAGTGTACCTATACCTTAATGAAATGACTGCATTGGGTCAAAGCATAATTATAGCCAATATACTGATTCCCAAACAGAACATGAATACTCACCACTGATTGGTTTGACAAACATTAAAGCAGGACTCTATCCCAAATGTAAAGGTATCCTCTCTCCTTCATCTCTTGACCTTTGACCCTTTCGTGATGTACCAGACTAGAAACGGGTTTGCATTACATATTCACCTGACAATATGACCATTCTACATGACTCAACACATCAACTCAACATGCTTGATGTAAACAATAGCTTGATCTTTACTCCACTACAACTGTTATACAAGTGACAATCATCAACTGACGATACTGTTATGCCATAATCCATATCTACAGTGACAGTACCTCAAACTTACCTAACATAGAACATGTTGGAATTACCTAACATGGTGCCTCTATATGCTGACACCTTTGCTGACACCACAAGCCCTAACTCCTAACTAATTCTTTAGGCTCAAAACAATGCATACTTCTAGCCATTTAACACATGCAAAACAAAAAGCATGTCCATCTTCACCATTTCCCGAATGCCCATAAACATTGCCATCAGTAACATAAACCATATCATAAACCTTTCTGACATTAACACATAAAGGTAGTACAACTTTGAAACAGAAAGCCCATGCCTCAAGCTAGTTTATTAATAAAGTTATAAGCACTTCTGATTTAAAGAAATCACCTCTGATTTAAGATAATGCATGCACAATGCAGTACAACTTTGAAACAGAAAGCCCATGCCTCAAGCTAGTTTATTAATAAAGTAATAAGCACTTCTGGTTTAAAGAAATCACCTCTGATTTAAGATAATGCATGCACAATGCAGTACAACTTTGAAACAGAAAGTCCGAAGTACTTTAATTTTAATGACCTTGACCAGCAATTGCAGCCATGATTTGTTTGTTTGACATGCATCAACCAATGAGCCTGACCACCCGATCCCGTTAGTCAGCTCTTACGACAAGCATAGTCACCTTTTACAGCAAGCATGTGTTGCTGAAGACCTGTTCTACCCCGAATCTTCACGGGTCTGCAGTCATGAACTGCCTAGATATCTCACACTTAAAGTTCTTCAAAAAGCAATCTTGATGCTCAAGATATTGAGCTTTCGGGGTATACTGAGCATGCTGAGTTACTGACCTTCAACATCACACAATTACATGCAAGAACATCCTTCTACACCATGGCTATGTTACAAGTGAAGTCTCCTCATTAACTGAAGTTTTATTAAATAGTTTTGGAATTCCAGAGTTGTAAGATGCTCTTGTGTATACCTGCATTTTATTTTTTCTAAAAATTCCCTGAATTTTACAAAATTTAATTGTATCTGAAAAATGTAAAACTTTTTACAATTTTTCGCAGCTCTTAATTTTGCAACCATCCCTAAAATGTGTCATATCTTTGAAAATATCTGTCCATTCGTCATTTGAAAATATGTCCAAATTTTTTAAACCATTAACATAATGTCCACAATTTTTTGCCTAGAAATTCCAAGATATAATATGTATCTATCTATTCAATAAACAAATATAAATACAACTGGGATATTACATCCAAAAATATTGTGTTCATCATGCATTGTTTTTTGGACATGTGGTCTTCAAAAATACCAGAAAACAGAAAAAAAATTGGTTTGTCAAGTAAAAACAATGCATCAAAAGAAACTTATTGTGTCTAAATTGTAAGTTTATCGAAATGAGTTATCTTACTGGATTAATATTCCTGCCTGTTCACATGAAATCGTCACACTATGTGGTATCAGCTGACAATGGCAGAAGTCAATAAAAAAACAATCACAGGTAAAGTATCAAAACGCAGGCAAACTTTCACCACATGACATTCAAAGGGCAGGGCTTGAAAATCAAAACTGTAAACAATGTCTTAAAAATAAAAATATCAAAGGGATTTTGGAAACACAACAAAACACAAACTAAATGGATATACATCAACGCTTCCTCCTTAATTATTTATTTACATTCTTTAGACCACAAACGATCATATTTTAGATGATATTCAATTTAGATAAGACACGAATGGTGAAAGAGTTTTCACAAACGTACCCACCTACAAGAATGGTCTCCATGCGGGAATTACAATTGTTTAACTATTTCTTGTGGCCAAACAGCAAGTTAAATTTAGAGTTGATACCTTTTCTTCCAGATGTGTCCATAGATGTGAAAAACATGAGTTAATCATTCAAATGTAACTCACAAACATTGTAAATGTTTTTAACTTTCGGTCACTCATCATCATTTTTTGGCTGCTGCCCATGGAAAACACACTGCCTTCTGAGAGAAATAAATGATAATAATACTTGTTGCTATAAAACAAAAGAGTGAACCTGGAACAATATTCACTATTAATAACCATATTATGAACTGTCACTACTAATTGAAAGAAAATTCAACAATAACTTTTCGATACAGTACACACTACAGACAGAAATAGACAGCAAAATTGACGAAAGCACCATCATACCTCCAGGTAAGTAGAGTCTCTACAGTCATACCTCCAGGTAAGTGGGGTCTCAACAGTCATACCTCCAGGTAAGTGGAGTCATACTTCCAGGTAAGTGGAGTCTCTACAGTCATACCTCCAGGTAAGTGGAGTCTCTACAGTCATACCTCCAGGTAAGTAGAGTCTCTACAGTCATACCTCCAGGTAAGTGGAGTCTCTACAGTCATACCTCCAGGTAAGTGGAGTCTCTACAGTCATACCTCCAGGTAAGTGGAGTCTCTACAGTCATACCTCCAGGTAAGTTGAGTCTCTACAGTCATACCTCCAGGTAAGTAGAGTCTCTACAGTCATACCTCCAGGTAAGTGGATTCATACCTCCAGGTAAGTAGAGTCTCTACAGTCATACCTCCAGGTAAGTTGAGTCTCTACAGTCATACCTCCAGGTAAGTGGAGTCATACTTCCCGGTAAGTGGAGTCTCTACAGTCATACCTCCAGGTAAGTGGAGTCATACCTCCAGGTAAGTGGAGTCTCCACAGTCATACCTCCAGGTAAGTGGAGTCTCTACAGTCATTCCTCCAGGTAAGTTGAGTTCTCTACAGTCATACCTCCAGGTAGGTAGAGTCTCTATAGTCATACTGCCAGGTAAGTGGAGTCTCTACAGTCATACCGACAGGTAAGTGGAGTCTCCACAGTCATACCGACAGGTAAGTGGAGTCTCTACAGTCATACCGCCAGGTAAGTGGAGTCATACCTCCAGGTGACCCGTTTGTGCAGTCATATTAATTCATAAACACTTCAAGAATTAGTGTCACAATCTATGCTTCAAAAGTCACACACTCAGCAACCACAGTAAGTCCAGATACTGTGCCAAATGTGAAGAACTGACTTCACTTCAACACGCCAAATGTTTATATTAAATCAAGCGGTTGCAGAAGCAGAGGAGTTAAAGCCTTGGCCAAGAGACTGACAATTCTAAGACTGATCAATCTGTATTATAGGCAAATAGATAATAGCTCAATTGTGTCATTGCATTAATCTGTTTGGTCAATTTCTGCTAAGATATAACTAACTTAGAATGCATAAAGAAATTATTTTTCCACCATTTCATAAGTGTGTGACATGCTTGTATGGTTTCATAAAGTGTAAATCTACAGGGTCTCATATTTGTTTACAAAGGAAAAATAACTTCCAGTGTGACCTTTCATGGGTGACCTTTGTGAGGTCAGGGTTAATGTGTTATCAAGGACTGGGGGTCATTCAAACAGAGTGCCAATCCTAAATTTTTGAAATGATGGCTTGGGGAGTCACAGCAGTTGTGCCAAAGTCAAAATAGTGTTGTCCATTAAGGAGAGTTGATTAGGTATTCCATAGTTCCTACAGGTGGAACTTAATTACTCTGTACATCTAGGACAATGTGTTTGGATTAGAGATGTTGCTTCTGGGTTTTGTCATATTAAACAAGAACAAATTTGCACAAGTTCTGCAGAAATTTCTAGTTACTTTCACTCAGCAGATTTTCCGCAGTTTAAAAGGGAAGTTGGCTTAAGTTGATTTAACTCCAATATGCATCCAAACAGCATTGCCTATCCTGGTCTGTTGAGACGAGAAGTTTGTTATGAATACAGCTGGAACATTGATCAGCCTATGAATCCCTATAGTCTGATATCGTCATCATCATAGAATGTCAGTTATCAAGAGGTATTTCAAAGAGATAATTTTAATTGACAATAGGGAACCATTTAGAGACTATCCACGCAAAGTCTCAGCCCCTTGGTCATGAAGTTTGTAAACAGTTATTGCAAGGTGCTGTGATCGGTTCAGGATTTTGGGTAAATTCATTCATTTAGAAACATAGCGGGTGGGTTAGGTTTAAGGGAATTTGGGTGGCTGACATACCGGTAGTACCTATCTATGTAGTCTTTGTTGTAGCTTTTGCCCACATGGGCATAGTGGCTAGGGAGACGTGATTATGTCACGTTCAGCTAGGCATAAGCCATGATTGAGAGAGTCGAGATGCACGGAGCGTGTTCATCGGATGGGTCCGTTTTTCTGGTCATATGGTCCGCTTGTGGCCTATATAATCCTACCCTAGGTAGGGAATCATCAGTCGTTCTTTCACCAGTATGTGTATTTAACTTAGTATGTGTTTGAGAGGAGCAGCACAAAAGCTCTTAAAGTAATCTTATGTTAGGACAACTCAATAGTTATCAGGCAGTCAAAGATGCATTGTGTCAGAGTTACCATTCAGTAGAACAAAATGAAGCCTATAGAAGTGAATTCCAAAATCATCGACAAGGTCGCGATAAAGCTGTCTAGCACTTATTCATCACTAGAGGTACATTTAATTGGTCAGTTCTTAACTGGCCTGCATAGCTTTGCCATGGGGGAAAATGCCACATTTGCACATCCACAATCACTAGAAAATACTATTTCATACGCCATGGAGTTTGAAGCTGATGAAGGTAGCACGGAGGAGAGTCCTGAAACTCTAGACACACTAGCAGGAATCAATCAATCTGTTCAGTTGGTAGTGGTGATGTGACACTTGAGGCAGTTGCCAAGTTGATAGATGATTGCTTAGAAAAGTTCAAATGTAGCTTACCTAGTGTTAAGGCTCAATACCTTCTATGTCTGCAATCAACCAGGTCATTTTCGTGACTGGTGTCCTTACTTGTCAAAACTGGTTATCTTTATCAATATCAGGTGTAGGGAAACCGATGAAGTCATCGACACTGACGATCTCGTCCACAGGAAAAATTGTTTGGCGTTCTTTGAAGCTTCATAAATGTTTGTACATAGATGTTCTGATGAAAGGGGTTACCTCAAGAACGTTGTTAGAAACTGGGTCCCCAGTCCATTATCATGATTATCTCACAAGATGATGTCCTTAAACTGGGTTTACAGGATGTTAGGCTTTTGATTTTTGTGTTGGAAAGTGATGTTTCAACAAGAGTTTGTGGTTGCAGATTTAGGTGCAATGGGTAGATGGCAAAGGAAATGCGAGACGAAAGACACTGTCTTCATCAAGAGGTCGGCTCCCGTTGTACAAATTAAACACAAGCAGTTGTGCACGGGTCAGAATTATTGATAAGGTTATTGTTCCTGAGAGTTCTGATTAAAATTAATCCAATGTACTATTGATGGTTCATTTGGTGCTGATTCGGGTTCAGTTGAGCCAAACAATTATTGGAGAAACAAGGGAATTTTTATGGTTAGGAGTCTAGTTCAACCTGACAAGGATATAGTAGTCATTTCAGTGCTGAATATGAATAGCAAGAGATTGACCACAGATAGCTCATCAGTGATGGGTACAGTTGGCATGGTAGAACAGGTGGTTGCTTATGATGATGGTATTGTTACCGCTGATGCTGAAAGCCAGGACTTACCAGTCACTTGCAGTCACTCGTTGATCAGTGTTCCACTGATCTTTGGAAGGTCAAAAAAATCTGTTTCTGATTTATTGGGAAAATTTCTTGTGAGTGAAGATGGTTTGTTAGGGCAGACAGATGAGATAACTCGCACCATCACTACTGGTGGGGCAACTCCTATCAAATTGTCTGCTAGGAGGGTTCCTTTGACTAAGAAACAGTGAGTAGAGAATGAAATTGGGACGAGTAAACCAAGGTTAGATTTAGTCCGAGATGTGGTCACAACGGACACAGCCAAACAAAGAGGTTTATTTGCGGATATTTATTTCGGGAGTTAGAGGGCTGGTTGTACTATATAAAGTTCAACAGTAGGTGTATGAAAGTTGTACGTAGGTAGCAAAGGGGGAAAGTAGGAAGGTTTTCCTTTAACTAAGTTGATGAAAGTTGGCCCCATTGTTTAGTTAAAACATACTTGAGATCAAACTTAACTCTTTGTGTTTTATCAATAATTATAGTTGATAACCCAGTCAGGAGCCCAATATGACATATAGACACAAGACTACTGCACAGGGAGAAGAAAGCACAACGCAAAACACCACAGTAAAATATCAGACCTTTTGCCACCCATGTATACGGTTCTACTGTCACTGGGTGCCTATTACAGTACTAATCCTACCTAAGAGAACGTTGGTCAAAATTCTACAACATGAATAAGGCTGACAAAAAGACCCACCTCAAGCATAAGTTGAGAAAATTCATCATTAGACAGAAAAGATGGCTTCCAGTCCTCCTTTATTTCATGGATTTGAGATTGAACGGCAATTTCTGTAAATAAAAGACAAAACAAGATAAGTGGCAGTATGTGAGATCCAACAATTTCATCTTGGTAACTTGGTAAGCATCCAACGTGCAGCTGTCTCGTCTGGATGCTTGTTACACTGTAGTTAGAACTAATCTGAACATGGCATAACTTATTCGTTACTGAACTGATGTTGTTCAGTGGTTGGTATTGAACACAAGAAACTTGACTAACCTCAGAAAACCATACAGATGTATTTATCACTATTCAACATGTTCAAATCCATTACATACAATAACCACTATGCACTGTGTTATGACAATGACATATTTTTTCCAGGCCCTTTTTGCATATTATTTTCTAAAAGTACAACAACGAATCATGTGGTCTCCTGAAAGCCAGCTTAGCCTGAAATCGGTGACACAATGTCAGGATAAAACATAAACATTCCCCATGTCCAGTCAGTCTCCAGTGGGACATCCTATCTGCCAATTGAACATGTTGGTTGGCAATGAAACAATTTTGTCAGGAGTGAAAACAAATTTACTCTGCGAAGTATGAAACATTGAAATGTTTTAGAGGTGTTTAGCCCATGCAATGTGCAAGCCTGATTAGGTCAACTGTTGAAAACATTTTAGAGGTGTCCAGCCCATGCAATGTGCAAGCCTGATTAGGTCAGCTGCTAAGATATACATCAACATGAGAATTGTTGGGAAGAAAAAAAAAGAAGAAAATAAATCAACTTGGTACAAGCAGTTTTGAAGTGAGGTGAGGTGAGGTAAACTGGTGTTTATACTGCGCGTCCAAAATTATTGCACATATATAGCAATGTGCAAGCATGTGTGTGTGTGGCTGCTTGTACTAGTCCGGACTAATGCCAGTTTTATAGTTCAAGTCCACTGAGATACCATACTGCGGCTTAACATGAATACCCCACTCAGACACATATTCTGACTCCCAGCCGACCATTCCTTGTTTTAGCCTCATAATGAAGAGCAACAGGCAGGGTAACAACAAGTACCATCTGTTAACGTCTTTTGGTATGACGCAGCAGGGGATCGAACCCCGGACCTTCTGCTCTCCATGCGGAAGCCAGACCACTAGACCACATAGGATGTCCAAACTATTTTAACAGTGGCAGGGTGCATTTCTTACAGCAAACATCTTTGTCATACATTAAAAAATGTTTTATGTGAAGTTTACACAATGCACAGATTTTTAAAGACATTTTTAATAAATCATATTATCTATCTGAGGCAACAGTTGCCAATCATCACCCATTCTTATTTTATTTATATAATGACGAGCACACAACTGAGGTATTTTGCCAAAGGGGAATACTAATTTGTTAATAGAAAGAAAAATCAGTGGTGATAATATATGTGTTAAAATACTTGTTATAACTTTTAAATATATTGGGTGTAAACATTTCATAAGTTAAATATTTTATTCTAGGAGATAAAGATTGTTAAAGAAAATATAGTACATGTTGCCAATCATCTCCCATTCACTTTTGTCTTACACCCCTAACAAAATAACACCCCAAAGTAGATCCCAAGCGGTTACCATGCATGGCTGCCTACACTGATTCAATGGATTGGGAAGGAATGCACTTAGGTGTTTGTCCACCGATCAGTTCAACTTCATTCTAGAAATTCGACCAATCACAATGTAACCATAAATACAAATTATTGGACTCTCATTTATATTTGTAGAAATCGCATTACCCTGATCAACATGCATGAGCACTTTTCAGCTTTCATCAAAGTATGTCCATTACTGAGCAGATATGTCAGCTGCGACAGTCTCCGGCAGATAACACAATTGACTACCTTACCAATAAACAATTGATTACCTTACCAATAAGCAATTGACTACCTTACCAATAAACAATTGACTACCTTACCAATAAACAATTGACTACCTTACCAATAAATATCTATCTTAGAAACATGATAAAGGGGAACAGTGTTCTAGTTGCCAAAAGGTGGGATCGGTCTGGCCCTGCTTTTTCAAAAAGAAGGGCCTAAATAAAGAAACACATTTCGTTAACAATAAATCCAACACAAAGCTTCACTTGATATTAAGAATCAGGAATAGAAAGCAATAAATCATCATATCACCATCAATTTCCAGAATTTTGATTTGGGAAAACGCATTAAAAGTGTCTGAAAACCATTGCCATTACCGTTACTAAAGAAAGTTTACATATGTTATTGTGAGCCAATCATAACAATTTCTAACAGAGACAATCAGTTTCATGTGTCAAATAATGCAATCGGCAATTGGAGTGTGATGATATATCTAATTATCTATATATTGCAATTGTTTACCAGGCGATTGTACTGTTTGATAGGAATCTAAAATTGCCAATAGTATTCTCGATAGTACTCATTACAATAAATTTTTCAATGGTCACCATTAGTTATGAAAAAACAAATTATGCATCACATGTTGATTTGCAAGGATTACGACAACTTCATATTGGAGTTACTTCCCTTTGGTTTCGGTAGCGACAGAGAGAAGAATGGATGCTTTTGACACTGTCTGCAATACTATAGTCATTTCTATTACATTGATTAATATAAATATCAAGAGTTGGTTTCATACTAATGCAATACTACTGCAAAAGTTGATGAGAAAAGTGTATGTTACCATAGCATATCATCCTTCTGCGGCACTTAGACAATATCTCCTAGGTGTTTATAACCAAGTTTATGACAGTGTGTTTGATAATATAATTTGGTCCATCTCTACATACCTTGATGGTTTTTCAGGAAAGCTATGGTGGACTTCAGTACAGTAGACTTGTCCATTTTTTTGTTGTTGACAGACACCATGGAACACAGTTCATTCACCAACATGTTGAATTGGTCTCGCCGTTTCTTTTCACTTAAGTTACGGGTTTTCCTGAAACAGAAGAAGAAAACAGGAGATAATCAAATATCAGCCTTGATCTCATAGGTTCTGAAGATGGCATAGACTGGGGCACTTCTTTAATCATAAAACACATCAGTTTTGTTACAAACATCAGGCATTTGGGGCAACCAGAAATTGGCTTCACACGTTGTACCCATGGGGGAAAATGAATCTTTGTCTTCGGCATGAAGAGCATACGCTTTAACCACTAGGCTACCACACTGTCCCATATTCTAAATGAAATGTCCCTGGCAGGAAAGATGGGGGAAAAATGATTATTTCTTCAAAATTTGATTTTTTTTAAAATGATTTTAACATGGCCCTAAATGAAAAATCATAAAACCAGCAATAAAGCCCCTTCCTCTCTACTAGTCTTGTTATCAGAGAATATCAAGTCACTTCTATCAAGCCATAACAGTAGTTGGATAACATGAATTGGAAATTTCTTTATTCCAATTTGGGAATGTTTACTGGCATTAACTGCAGACTTGGGGCAAGGCCTGTGACCAATTGAATTGATAATGTTCTTAGTTCTGTGTTGTCTCACTGCTGGGTTCAAGGGCCAATGGTGGAAATCAAAAGCATTAAAAATACATTGTTCAACTCTAATCAATCTCACCAACACTGAATGAATAAATCATCAATAAGTTTCAAAGGGATGGTAAAATGACAGTAAACTAACTATTAATCAATCATTATGAAAAACAACACATATCTGACTTTTTAAAAGTTGCTTCAAGAGGAAAGCAAGTTATGAATTAAAGGAAGGATACTAATGTGAACACTTAAGGTTGGTGCTCAACCCTGTATCCTCACAGTTTGTGTCAACACAGCAGCCCAATCCCCCTCAGCAGTGGCCTGGCTTTACTCAGGTCACAACAGGTCGGCACACTGGCTAGGGTGGTCACTGGTTTGTGTCAACAATCACAGACAGGAAACTGGAATGGTCACTGACCCTCCCCACAATATGTCAATAACCAAGACCAGCACGTTGGGAATTAATCAGACCAAACCTAATGACGTAACATAATAGACAATAGAGTGAATATGGTTTTACGCCGCTTTTAGCAATATTCCAGCAATATCACGGCGGGGGACACCAGAAATGGGCTTCACACATTGTACCCATGTCGGGAATCGAACCCGGGTCTTCGGCGTGACGAGCGAACGCTTTAACCACTAGGCTACCCGACCGCCCCTCTCACATAAACTTAGACCTCAAATAAACTGAGCTTTAGGAATAACAAAATTATGTATGCAATAATACAAGTGTTGTTTGTCACTACATACAATATTCCTATTTGATGCCTTGTCAATACAAGAACCATTAAACTCAAACATCTGAACTTTCAATGAATTCATTGATGATTAAGTTAAATAACATGTGATAATGCATATTAAACTGTAAGTGGAGAATGTTAGAACCTTTGCACAAATAATTTAAAACTTCACTTTTGCAATTAGTATTTCCAGATAGTCGAGTCACGTTAATCCGACATCGTCTGTTGCACATGATTATGTTTGATTTACAAGTATGTCGGATAAACGAAATTAAGTAGTAACAACGTTCGTGTTTGAAAATTTGACAACTACACGATAGATAACAATACATATACGTTGTAATAAAATAATGAAAAACAAAATATTCATATTGTTGTGTTATATTTTAGTAGAATATGTTTTCTAATCATGGAAACTCTAATGCTTAACATAGGGTATTCTGAACTACTGTTACAGACTGTATGACTGATTCAAAAAACTTTTGAAAGCATAGTCTGGAATGGAAGTCGCCAATTTGACACTAGTGCGACAAAGCTCAAGAAAGCTGCATTTTTAGTGGCTAATGTCGACTTCCTGTTAGTCATTCATTTGGCGGTTGAAGTTCACAAATGGTTGTTCTGACATGACCTGTAATGGGATTTATCAGCAGTAGCTAGAACTTATATTTGATTTTAATGAGATCAAGGTAATCTAAACATGTGAATTAATCCTGGTATTTTGTTTATTTAAAGCATTAAAAGTTTATCTCTGCAGCTGTTGTTATATGCAGCCACTAGACAACTCGTCTTGCATCAAAACATGGGCTGTGTACTTGTGGGCAGATGACCACAGAGTACACTGATCACTGTATCAGATTAACGAGACTGATTAATGAGTGATTTCTGAAATTTGTTGCAAGATAGGTGTGTCAGAGTTGTAATGCAAGACTGTCGGATTAACAGGTCTAAATAGCACTGATTTAATTGGTTCCCATCATAAGTGTCGGATAAAGCCGACTGTCTGATTCACAAGTGTCGGATTACCAAGACTTAACTGTACAGTGGAAACTGTCCAATTTGGACTCAGTTTGGACTGGTAAACAAGTCTGGTTTACACAGAGTACAATAAGACAAAAAACGCAAAGATCGTTCACATCATTGCTGAAGCTAAAATGTTTAGAATAGAACTTGTATAACAATCATTGTCGGTAGACGCATTTAAATAATCATATGAACAATTATAGGCTACAAAATGTAAAGTTGCAGTTACAACATGTGGTAATATATTTTGTGCTGAAAACACTATAGAAATCTACAAAGTGTTAGGAACAACAGAGAGCTTGCTATTTGGTGCTTTTCTAAATACGACTCTCTGACATCATATCTTTTGTGTCACAATGAGCAATATGACGTCATAATAGATCAAAACCTTTGCAAAGGCTTGCTTATTTTTCTTTAGGGGTGCCCAGATCACCCTGTTCACTGAAAAGTTAGGTGGAACAGTGTCAGGTATAACCAAACAAACAGATATTACTGAACTGAATGCAATTTCAATGTATTTTTCTCACAGCTAATGCCATGCACAAACTGATAAACTTAACTCCCTCTTTTGTGAGATGTTTTGCTGTTTTCAGCGATTCCGCAGTCACAGAATATTTTGCAGAATGTCCTTTTGCTGTTTTTGGCAATTCCATGGTCACAGAATATTTTGCAGAAATGTCCTTTTGCTGTTTTTGGCAATTCCATGGTCACAGAATATTTTGCAGAAATGTCCACTCGGTACAGAAATGTACCTATCTTGCAGAAAATTACATCTTGTGCAGAACTAGTACAGAATTTTGCATTTATCTGCAGCAAAATTTGTCAAATACACTGCAAAATTTTAACATTTGAGACAAAAGCTGATTTTAATTGTGTAAAGGGATATACATTTTGTTTTGAAGTGAAGTTGATTTTTGTATTATTGTATCCTGATTCACTTCAATAAGCTACTCTAGCCATGAATAAGTTTATCATAAAAATGCCTGCCACATGTCAAACATGTGCAAAACTACAAAATTCTCGAAAACTAAGCTTAAAAAATTGCAGAATTATCAAAATTTGGTTTCAGAATTTACAAAAATTGTCTTTACAAATGATTGATTCCTATTGAAATGTTTGGTGTATGCATTAGTTATGTATTTATGTCATGAGAACAAAGCAGAAATAAGGTGGGATATAGAAACAGCTGTTTGGTAATGCCTGACACTGCTCTACATAACTATTCAAATTATTGACCTGTGTCTTTCACAGAGTTTGAAAAGGGCATATATTCAAACATGCATGAAACCCTTTTAGAGGCAATAGTGTCATTACAAACAAGGATTTAAATGGGGTGACTATGGTATATGAATGAATGACATGATTTGATTTGTTAAACCTTTTAAGATGACAAAGACCCTAAACAGTTTCTGTGACGTTACTAAAGCATTGGAGTAGTGTTTGACAAAAAGTGTATTCCATAAATTTAGGTTAAATGGTATACATGGTTCACAAGTGAAATAGTAAGAAAGGTATTTGAGCAAAAGAAAACTGATCCCTGGAATCAATATATTAGCCAGTCCTAGTCCTATTGCTTTTACTATTCATCAAGCATCAAGTTAAAGACATTGAATGTAACATGAAATTATTTGCTCACTCAGCCAGCTACTCTTAGATTTAAAACTGATATTAAAATGGGCTAAAACCTGGAAGGTCAAGCTTAATCCAACTAACACAGAATTGATTCTGTTTTCTAAAAAAAGGAAGTATATCAAGCACGCCATACAAATTCATGAATGGTAATCCTGCATGGAAGCTGCAGCCACAGGTGTGAAGATAGTCTCCATTACATGATTATTTGTTTCAATAGCCAAATTACAGTGTTGTCAGATCAAATTGTTATTTCCATATTAAGGGTTTTGATATTAATACTGTAATAAACAGAAATTGTAATTTATCACATGAAATTAACTTTAAAATAATTAAATATGTTCACAAATATAATAAAACATTTTCTTTTTCCAAAATTGTAACAGTGTATATAATGTTAGAAATTTAGTAATGCATCTGTTTATTTGTCATTATGTACACCATGTGTTGTTCAACAGCCAATATAATGAACGACTCTGTCAAAGAGATGACTCCAAATTTCTTTACTTTCTTTGATCTTCACTGCAGTAAACTATTGTTTGAATAGAATGGTAGGATGGCGAGTGAGTGCAGGAGGTCAAGCTGGCCAGTGTCTGGCTACTTCCTACACCGCCAACAGGAAGAGGAAGACCGAGGAGCAGGTCAACACGGTCAGTCATGCTGTGGCAAGCTCAAGTGAAACAATGCCAACTCTGACAAGTAAACACAGCAATCGATTCGACTTAGGGGTTAAAACACTACTCTTCCGTTATGCCTATTGTATAGGCTCAGCAAGGAGTCACAAATACCCTGGAGTTCCCAGTGTAGGTTTGAATTGTTTTTTATGCCAAAGTAGGAAAAGGGAGTATCACTGTTCCAAGCCACACTGAGCAGCAGAGTAAAAAATACAATTACCAATCTTCTGCAACAATGGATGTACTTCAAATCCTGTAATCCAAATGGCTTGTTATAATCAATGGTCAAGATTTGGTGCTCGTACATGGTACAATTGACTAATATTCTTATAAAACATGCTTTCAATGAAAGTGTAATTATGGCCAAAAACAAAAACTGGTTTATCAACTCACTGGTATCTTGGACATATGAAAGATGCATCAATATGCAGTGTTGGAAACAAGCACCTGCAGGTAGATCTTGTGTAGTAGTAGGCCAGTAGTTTCAAATTTGCAAGGGTCCTTATGGCCTGCAGTAAATGTATGTGAAGACAAATTTGTCACAATAAGCTGCAGTGTTGTTAATGAGGGCCGGGAGAGTTTAGCATGTTTAGGCTTAGCATGTTTAGGCTTAGCATGTTTAGGCGAGGCAAGCAGCTTCTAAAGTCTGTGGGTCAAGATGGCAACGAGCGTGTGATTACTCGCTGAGTCCACCACAGGGAACACCAGATAACATCATCCTGCACACAGGAGAAAGATGCTGACACATTGAAAAATCCAGCCTCTTACTTTACTTTGCCTATTTACCATAATTACAATCTAACCAGAGCATTAGATAAGCGGCATATTTGTGTAAAATACGTAAAATAAATCATTAATATTAATATTGAGTTGCTTGTCAACAATTAGACATGAACAATCTAAAAAAAAAACAGTATAAAAACTGCATAATTACCCAGTATAGACTTTTCAGCTTGCATGTGGAGAATTTACATATAAAAGCACTTCCAGTATTTAGCTCCTGGGTTTAATAACACGATTTATTTCGGGGGGTTTCGCTCATGGGCCTAGATTAAGAAATCAATTTCTAGTGATACATTCCCAGCAGAACTTTCCAAACACTTGAACAAGATAGACTCAGTGCTGAAAGACTTCCATATTTATATGGTCTCCTCATTTGTATTTCATCATGTTTTGGTATTGAAGTTGGGCATTAGTGTTATATTGTACTTTTGAACTTAGTCGTGTTCACATATTTTCTGTATTTAAGCCCAGGGCTTAGTTTTGGATAAAATATTTCTCCCTCCAGCATAATCTACTGCAGCAGTAGGCTGGACCTGTGTTTGGGAGACATTTCAGCTCAACAGATGTCATGGTGTCAAATAAAATATCACAGATCAATGTCATTTCATAGTTGCTGATGAGTACAGATGGAGCCAACAAGTTCTGACGTATGCATCATTATTACAACATTCTAGTCTTCGTCATTTCTCTGGAGAGTTACCTCATCAAGAGTTGCAGCCCTGTGGGCGCATGTCAACTAACTATGTCATAGGTAACAAGGCCTTCCTTCAAAATCTCAATCTACACATTTACTGAAATCATAGTTACACAAAAATTACTTCCTCCAAAGTGCAAATTTGAATACAAAAGGGCCTTTAATGCTATCCTGTTATGCAATGCTCTCCCATAATGCTATGCTATAAACTAATCACATCCAAGAAGGTACATGGTCAGATTTCTATGAATTCCATACAAAGCTTATTGTTCAAGTCATTTCTAAGTTCTACTTTCTAAGACAAATTAGAAATGGCTGTAAATTATGTTGTTTTTCTACATGCATTCCAGCTTAGCATGCCACTGGGAATTGTTACTTGAAGTGACATGTTCACACAGAAGCTACTTTACCACTGGCCAGCTACATTATTAGTCATTATTACAACATCAAAGCAGATCTGATGGTTGATATATTTGTCTAAACGGCTGAGATGGATTTGACCTCAGTAAGCATGCATGGAAGCTGATGTAACAACAGTGTACATTCTAGAGTGCTGCATTACCGCATCTTCTTCAGTAACTATCACCCCCATGCATGGAAGCTGATGTAACAACAGTGTACATTCTAGAGTGCTGCATTACCGCATCTTCTTCAGTAACTATCACCCCCATGCATGGAAGCTGATGTAACAACAGTGTACATTCTAGAGTGCTGCATTACCGCATCTTCTTCAGTAACTATCACCCCCATGCAGCAGTTGGGCAGCAGCAGTTTCCCATATGAAAGAATCTCACATAAATACCTCAATGGGAAATATTTAATAGATAAACATACTGTGTTTTTAGACCTAGGTTACATGTAGATTTAACCAAACTACATTGAATTTTGGAGTGAAAAAGCAGCATTAGCTTTCAAGTGTTAATTCATGGTTAAATCTACAGGCAACCTAGCTTTCCATTAAAAGAACAGTACCCTGTACATTTATCTTCAATCTACCATAATTTAAAAAAACATGAACTCTTTGGTGTCAGCAAAATGATTAAGTGAAGTGGCATGGGTTGAGTAAAATGTTTTGAGCGGCTTGTCAATCAGAATTACGGAGTCAAGAACAGCAATTAAACAAAACATTCTTTTTTTTACACCTGAAGACTTCACTTGAAAATATGATGGGCATTGAAACCATGTAGCACTGCAACGTTGTGAGCTAACATGAAGTGGGCACCCCCCAAGTAAAATGAGCATGCCTTGCAAGGTTTCATTCTACAAAGCACGTCATTGTTATGATGTCGCATCACTCATTGTGATGCAAAAGAGTGAGCACCAAATTTCAAGCTACTGTTGTCCCTAAAACTTTAAAAACATTTTCATTGAAGATTTCTATTGTGTTTCCTACACAAAATGTATTGCCACACATCTTTTGAATATTGTACTCACTGTGACTGTGCATTTTGTAACTCATAATTCTACCTATAAATACTTTTGACAGCAAAAATAGTACAATTCAATATACATTAGCTTCCACAGTGATGCTGCTATCAAGCTGGCTGTTTCAATCAGAGGAGGATTATTGTATTGTCATAACCTTTGACTGACCAATCACAATCAAGTTATTTCCAAATTCTGGTAGAATGTATGCTATTAACATTTGTGAACTTGTTGAACTAGCCAGTGTTTATACTGAAGTAAGTAGTGTGCAACGCCACCAAGCAACCTCCATCATGCCGCATGACATCTTCTTTAAAACAGGCTGCCTGTCATTCCTAAACCATCTACTGATAGGGCAAAGACTGCTGTCCACAACAACATACCGGTGAGGTCAAGCATGTAAAGACGCAAAGGATATTTGTACTAAAGTATGGAAAAATACAGCGAATCTTGTGATCATGGTGATGGGAGACAAACTACTTGGTGGTTCCCCTTTTGAAAATGACCACCTCTCTTGAAAAATGTCCCCTCTTTTATGTCACTAGTGGGCCTGAAGTGCCCTTCCTTTTTGTCAACTTGTCACTGCAACCAGCATCAACATGTCCCAAAACATATGGCCTTGCCATAAATCATGAAGAAGAACTAATCTGGAAATACATTCTCATGGTGTTTTTCCACTTGTTGGTAAGATTAATTGAAGATATTTCATATCATCTCCATACATTGGAGCCACATGTGACTGTCAATAGTAATGCACCCAAGACTGGAACCTACAGGAAGTGCAATAGAATTAGAGTTTCTGTCACCTCAGACAAAGTGGCTTTCGGTGTTGAGAAATTTCATATTGAATAAAATTCAACTTTACAGATGGAGCAATTAAACTGTCTGTTGACAGCAATC
This sequence comes from Haliotis rufescens, assembly GCF_023055435.1. NCBI lineage: Eukaryota > Metazoa > Mollusca > Gastropoda > Lepetellida > Haliotidae > Haliotis > Haliotis rufescens. The sequence continues at coordinate 20,162,413 of NW_025964361.1, forward strand.
ATCCATATCACCACGTGACTGTAACAGCAACACCTCACAGGTGAGACATATTTACAACACTAACTGCATTCCTCAAAGTGGCTTCATTCCTTTCTCAGCCACAGTATGAAAAGACAACCTAGTGAAGCACATCAAACAAGGAAACTTTGGCATCAAAATCCAACCGATACACACTTGCAGACATGTGCATGTTCACACAAAGCAGCATAGTCACACAGACAGACACTTGACACAGTAGTTGTAAATCATATCAAGCATGTTCAAGGTTACTTCATTGTGTTTCTGTACATTCTATGTCATATTCAGTTGCAGTAGTTTAGCAGTGAACCAGTGACACAAGAGTGTGATGAGATGATGTCAGATCTGTAGTTCCACCAGTACCACAAGCCCACTCTTCACTGGTATTGACAGTCAGTGTTGGTAGGACAGTTCATATAGCACCACCCTGGGCATCCACCAATACAACCTTCTCAGCCAGACCATGGAGAAGCTTAGTACTTAGTGTCTTGTGAAGTGGCCTGCTCATAACAAGCAACAGCCCCATCAGATGTACTCTTATGAAATGGTGACATGTTTGTCCCTTGAAGCCACAGACAAGCACAATCATCATGCAGTGTAACAAGCAATGCTACCATGGCAGCCCTAGCGGAGGGACAAACCTACCTTTTCACATTATCTTTCACATCATCCTCAAAATCGTCAAAGCCCATGATACTCTCACTGAAAGGAAACAAAACGTACACAAATGACATACATGCACATAATATGAAATTGGTATAGGATGTGCGCATGTGCGGCTGTGAGGACAGGTGGATCACATAATAGACAGCCTCCATATTACCTTATCAATCTCCAATGTATCAACAGATTTCATATTGAAACAAGCTGTCATCTGCACTTCTGAATCTAAACACCAGGTCACTTACAATGTGAAATATGTCAAACATGTAACAGCCACTGTTACTTATGTAACTTTCACTATGAAACGACCCTGAGTCAGCATGAAGATACAAGGCAAATAACTTGGACCCAATTCAGAATATGAACTTGGTTAACATTATATTCTGCTTCAACCTCAACCTCCTACTGGATCACCTATAAATGCAGCACTATACAAATAATTTCTCACAGGTTCCTATCTTTTTATTTTAAGACACAAAGCTAGCAGCACATCTGTGACTATAATAATCAAATTGGCCAACAATTTCAAATTCTTAATTTCCTTCCTCATATTTTCTACTGGGCACAAGGCTTGTGAATTCCCCCCAGTCAACAGACTGCCAGCAACAACTGAGCACATGGGATTGCATAAATACTGCAAACAGGAAAACAGTGCCTGCCATGTCCTCAGTCAAGATGAGTTCTTCACTTGCCCTCAAGACGGAAGGACACTCAAATATTTGACATGAGATTGAGTTCAGATCAATGTTGTTACAAGCAATTCCTGTATCCACATAGTGTGTGTCTCTAAATACGGGAGAAGTCTTGGAAGTGGCAATAGGACTGTATATATGGACAAATACATAAACATCCATTCATGGAATAGTTTCTAAACCCTTTTCAAACTTGTTGCTAGTTATCCCTAAAGAAATATATTAGGATACCAAATCAATTGATCAAACCTACGTACAACATACTGAAATGCATGTCACCAGTACATGTGTAGGTTCAGGTAGGTACGAGAGTTGAGTATTACCAGTACATGTGTCACTGAGGTTCAGGTAGGTGTGAGAGTTGAGTATTACCAGTACATGTGTCACTGAGGTTAAGGTAGGTACGAGAGTTGAGTATTACCAGTACATGTGTCACTGAGGTTCAGGTAGGTACGAGAGTTGAGTATTACCAGTACATGTGTCACTCAGGTTCAGGTAGGTACGAGAGTTGAGTATTACCAGTACATGTGTCACTGAGGTTCAGGTAGGTACGAGAGTTGAGTATTACCAGTACATGTGTCACTCAGGTTCAGGTAGGTACGAGAGTTGAGTATTACCAGTACATGTGTCACTCAGGTTCAGGTAGGTACGAGAGTTGAGTATTACCAGTACATGTGTCACTCAGGTTCAGGTAGGTACGAGAGTTGAGTATTACCAGTACATGTGTCACTCAGGTTCAGGTAGGTACGAGAGTTGAGTATTACCAGTACATGTGTCACTCAGGTTAAGGTAGGTACGAGAGTTGAGTATTACCAGTACATGTGTCACTCAGGTTCTGGTAGGTGTGAGAGTTGAGTATTACCAGTACATGTGTCACTGAGGTTCAGGTAGGTACGAGAGTATTACCAGTACATGTGTCACTGAGGTTAAGGTAGGTACGAGAGTTGAGTATTACCAGTACATGTGTCACTCAGGTTCAGGTAGGTACGAGAGTTGAGTATTACCAGTACATGTGTCACTGAGGTTCAGGTAGGTACGAGAGTATTACCAGTACATGTGTCACTGAGGTTCAGGTAGGTACGAGAGTTGAGTATTACCAGTACATGTGTCACTGAGGTTCAGGTAGGTATTAGAGTTGAGTATTACCAGTACATGTGTCACTGAGGTTCAGGTAGGTATTAGAGTTGAGTATTACCAGTACATGTGTCACTGAGGTTCAGGTAGGTATGAGAGTAAGATACATAAAGAGAGAAAGTTCACAATCTATACTAATACAATCAATTAATGCAAAGAGAAGGGCAAGACATCCTAATTTTGTTCACCTGCTTCAATCTGAACAGGACTGCAGGTACATAGTTCATTCAATTCACTGTCTTGATTGAAACAACATTTCATATTATGAGGCAGTGTTTAAGCCTGACAGTCAGTGGGTCCTTTTTATGGCCCCTATGTTAAACACTGAAGATTTAAGTGCCGTTATTCAAATACTTCAAGAGCTCAATAACCCCAGCACCTCATTTGGATATGGAACATGCTCGTCAGTTGCTAGTGTATCTTAGTCATTAACATGTTCTTGTTATGATGACCAGAAGCATCACATTACCAAGAATACCAGTGCTGGAATTCTTAAATTCAAACCCAGGAAAACTACAGCCAAGGACCATGTCACTAGTTAAATAGACAGAATCCGTACGTCATTAGTACAAAGTAACAAATGACTGAGTGAATGGTTTACATGATGCATAAATGTATATAATAGAATAAAATAGAATATGTTGCATCCCGAGGAACGTAAAATAATATTCACAGCATCAAATTCTTGACGAGGTCCTCCAATTAGCAATTAAAGTAAAACGTTCAGTACAGTACAGTACAGTAAAGTACAGTACAGTACAGTACAGTACAGTACAGTACAGTACAGTACAGTACAGGACCCTCCTATTTCCTGTAAGGACCCTTGAAATTCATTAGTGGGAGGCCATGGACCCCTAGTTTTGTAAGCCAGGATAAAACCTTGGTGGCTTTGCTCTTATTTTGGATTATCATGGCATGATAACGTACTGTGGGAGGGAAGTGAAAAGTAGCAAATCACAATCATACTCTTCCCCTACAAATATATTTATCCTGAAGCAATTACTGAGTATAACACAAAAAAAACATCTTCAAACTGAGATTTTCAGTACACAGTGAGATATACATAGTTCAGTACATAGATTAACATGTGCAACTAACACTAGAGGAAGCACGTTTCTTTCCATGCGGCCAAGGCCAGTTGAACACAAGTAACATCAATGAACATGCTGGAAGGTCTCATTTCATATTGTTTACAATAAAGGTCATAGTTGTAAATCTAAGAGGCATCCTGACTTTGATCATGTTGATCAAAACAATCATTTTAAGATTCAAGATTTAATTAGATTCCACAGTATTACTACTACTTCTCATGGTAACCAGCACTAACATATAGCTAGGAAGGAAACTTACCTGGGGTAGAATTCCTCATGATAAGAAGGCATGTCTGCTGGAAGTATATGTCCTTTCACCATGATGGAACTTAGCACAAATGAACTCACTCTTACAGGTCCCCTCTTTTACTTCCGCAATTCAAATTGTAACTGAAATGCCCTCTCTGAACGCCCAGTGACCTGCTTTTGGCAGCAACGAACCAGCATGACCCGGCAGAGAGCGACAAGATGTTGACATGCTGCCTTTAACAAATACACCAGCAAACTTGCACTTCCTCAAATGGCATGGTTGGGACCCCTCTTTCTTAGCTTAAACCCTTGTCAGTAGATACTTCATGTCTGACAACTCTTCAGTTACTTCCCTTTTGTATTTCTCTACCAATGTCAAGTAAAAGAGTGGGATATTTGATAGGAGAAACACAGTGGGTTACATGGGTCAACAAAACATTGGCAGCAGTCCTCTCCCCCTACAATGCTGGCTCCTCCTGACAGCCCCAGGGAAACAATCCCCCTACCCACTCTCCCGGCAAAGGGAAACTCTTTTTGTATATCTTGTGGGGTTTTGTTCCAGAAATTCGTAAAAACATTGAGTGTACATAGACTTGGGGCCGTCTACAATGAAACAGGAAGATGTGGAAGCGTCAGACAAGACAAGCGAGATTGCTAGAACATCAAAATGAATATGATGAAACCTCAACAATACAACCAGAATATTCCATTTACATATCAATACTACATTACTTATCGCACACTATTAAAGCTCCAAATATGACAGCTAATTATTGACACATATCATGCAGATTATGAAATCAATCCAAATTATGCATGCTTACCGTATTTGCTTGTGTATAGTGCGCACCCCCATTCTTGGGCACGAGTTTCGGGAACATTGCTATTCCATATATAGTACGTAGTCAAAACTTCATGTTGCATCATATCACTTCAGGTGAACAGAAGGAAGATAACTTGGTCAATGAACATGTTAAATTTGCGATAAAACACAAGACATCATGACTTACAATTTCAATTGTATTTACTTCATATGCTTGCCATTGTTTAATAAGCAGAGATTAAGATTACCATGGGTAATTGTCTCTTAAAATAACGCAAAAATAGCAATCAGCAACACACACATTTTCTGCCCATTTTACCAGTGATAACGTTTAAAAATACCCAATATTTTAACTGAAAAGTAGAAATTGTCTCTGAAACTTTTATGTCACCAGGAACAATATATTCTAATATCTTGTTATTTTCATTGCTGCTTTTGAAAAAAAAATAATTAAATATCCATAAGCGTCACACTCGGTTATGTTTCCAGATATTTCATACGTATGGAACAGTTTGACAAGTCACCGTTTAAGGCTTTCCAAGGACTTGCTGTTTTGATCATGAAAACAATATGTTGACATAAAAGGGTCAAACAACAAGCATGACCTTCACGATTCAAAGTACATCATCTATGATATATGCATCACTTCACTGACAACTAAGTTTTGTTTCGAGGTACATGTATCAATAGCAGTTATCTGATTGTAGTGGCTGTAAGTAATGGTGAGATAGTGCAACAGCCATGAACTATGGTAGGGCTGATCTATGGCAGATTCCACAAATAGGGCAGATGTTGGTGTATACTCAGATCCATGGCAGATTCCACAAGTAGGGCAGATGTTGGTGTATACTCAGATCTATGGCAGATGTTGGTGTATACTCAGATCCATGGCAGATTCCACAAGTAGCGCAGATATTGGAGTATACCCAGATCTATGGCAGATTCCACAAGTAGGGCAGATGTTGGTGTATACTCAGATCTATGACAGATTCCTCAAGTAGGGCAGATGTTGGTGTATACTCAGATCTATGGCAGGTTCCACAAGTAGGGCAGATGTTGGTATACTCAGATCTATGGCAGATTCATTAAGTAGAGCAGATGTTGGTGTATACTCAGATCTATGACAGATTCCACAAGTAGGGCAGATGTTGGTGTATACTCAGATCTATGGCAGATTCCACAAGGAGAGCAGATGTTGGTGTATACTCAGATCCATGGCAGATTCCACAAGTAGGGCAGATGTTGGTGTATACTCAGATCTATGACAGATTCCACAAGTAGGGCAGATGTTGGTGTATACTCAGATCCATGGCAGATTCCACAAGTAGGGCAGATGTTGGTGTATACTCAGATCTATGGCAGATGTTGGTGTATACTCAGATCTATGGCAGATTCCACAAGGAGAACAGATGTTGGTGTATACTCAGATCTATGGCAGATGTTGGTGTATACTCAGATCCATGGCAGATTCCACAAGTAGGGCAGATGTTGGTGTATACTCAGATCTATGACAGATTCCACAAGTAGGGCAGATGTTGGTGTATACTCAGATCCATGGCAGATTCCACAAGTAGGGCAGATGTTGGTGTATACTCAGATCTATGGCAGATGTTGGTGTATACTCAGATCCATGACAGATTCCACAAGTAGGGCAGATGTTGGTGTATACTCAGATCCATGGCAGATTCCACAAGTAGGGCAGATGTTGGTGTTTACTCAGATCTATGGCAGATTCCACAAGGAGAGCAGATGTTGGTGTATACTCAGATCCATGGCAGATTCCACAAGTAGGGCAGATGTTGGTGTATACTCAGATCCATGACAGATTCCACAAGTAGGGCAGATGTTGGTGTATACTCAGATCTATGACAGATTCCACAAGTAGGGCAGATGTTGGTGTATACTCAGATCTATGACAGATTCAGCAAAAAAAGCAGATGTTGGTGTATACTCAGATCCATGACAGATTCCACAAGGAGAACAGATGTTGGTGTATACTCAGATCCATGGCAGATTCCACAAGTAGGGCAGATGTTGGTGTATACTCAGATCCATGGCAGATTCCACAAGTAGGACAGATGTTGGTATACTCAGATCTATGGCAGATTCCTCAAGTAGGGCAGATGTTGGTGTATACTCAGATCTATGACAGATTCCACAAGTAGGGCAGATGTTGGTGTATACTCAGATCCATGGCAGATTCCACAAGTAGGGCAGATGTTGGTGTATACTCAGATCTATGGCAGATGTTGGTGTATACTCAGATCTATGGCAGATTCCACAAGGAGAGCAGATGTTGGTGTATACTCAGATCTATGGCAGATGTTGGTGTATACTCAGATCCATGGCAGATTCCACAAGTAGGGCAGATGTTGGTGTATACTCAGATCTATGACAGATTCCACAAGTAGGGCAGATGTTGGTGTATACTCAGATCCATGGCAGATTCCACAAGTAGGGCAGATGTTGGTGTATACTCAGATCTATGGCAGATGTTGGTGTATACTCAGATCTATGGCAGATTCCACAAGGAGAGCAGATGTTGGTGTATACTCAGATCCATGGCAGATTCCACAAGTAGGGCAGATGTTGGTGTTTACTCAGATCTATGGCAGATTCCACAAGGAGAGCAGATGTTGGTGTATACTCAGATCCATGGCAGATTCCACAAGTAGGGCAGATGTTGGTGTTTACTCAGATCTATGGCAGATTCCACAAGGAGAGCAGATGTTGGTGTATACTCAGATCCATGGCAGATTCCACAAGTAGGGCAGATGTTGGTGTATACTCAGATCCATGACAGATTCCACAAGTAGGGCAGATGTTGGTGTATACTCAGATCTATGACAGATTCCACAAGTAGGGCAGATGTTGGTGTATACTCAGATCTATGACAGATTCAGCAAAAAAAATAGATGTTGGTGTATACTCAGATCCATGACAGATTTCACAAGGAGAACAGATGTTGGTGTATACTCAGATCCATGACAGATTCCGCAAGGAGAGCAGATGTTGGTGTATACTCAGATCTATGGCAGATTCCACAAGTAGGGCAGATGTTGGTGTATACTCAGATCCATGGCAGATTCCACAAGTAGGACAGATGTTGGTATACTCAGATCTATGGCAGATTCCACAAGTAGGGCAGATGTTGGTGTATACTCAGATCTATGACAGATTCCACAAGGAGAGCAGATGTTGGTGTATACTCAGATCTATGGCAGATTCCACAAGTAGGACAGATGTTGGTGTATACTCAGATCTATGGCAGATTCAACAAGTAGGGCAGATGTTGGTGTATACTCAGATCTATGGCAGATTCCACAAGTAGGGCAGATGTTGGTGTATACTCAGATCTATGGCAGATTCCACAAGGAGAACAGATGTTGGTGTATACTCAGATCTATGGCAGATTCCACAAGTAGGGCAGATGTTGGTGTATACTCGGATCTATGGCAGATGTTGGTGTATACTCAGATCTATGGCAGATTCCACAAGGAGAACAGATGTTGGTGTATACTCAGATCTATGGCAGATTCCACAAGTAGGGCAGATGTTGGTGTATACTCGGATCTATGGCAGATGTTGGTGTATACTCAGATCTATGGCAGATTCCACAAGGAGAACAGATGTTGGTGTATACTCAGATCTATGACAGATTCCACAAGTAGGGCAGATGTTGGTGTATACTCAGATCCATGGCAGATTCCACAAGGAGAACAGATGTTGGTGTATACTCAGATCTATGGCAGATTCCACAAGGAGAACAGATGTTGGTGTATACTCAGATCTATGGCAGATTTCACAAGTAGGGCAGATGTTGGTGTATACTCGGATCTATGGCAGATGTTGGTGTATACTCAGATCTATGGCAGATTCCACAAGGAGAACAGATGTTGGTGTATACTCAGATCTATGACAGATTCCACAAGTAGGGCAGATGTTGGTGTATACTCAGATCTATGGCAGATTCCACAAGCAGGGCAGATGTTGGTGTATACCCAGATCTATGACAGATTCCACAAGTAGGGCAGATGTTGGTGTATACTCAGATCCATGACAGATTCCACAAGTAGAGCAGATGTTGGTGTATACTCAGATCCATGGCAGATTCCACAAGTAGGGCAGATGTTGGTGTATACCCAGATCTATGACAGATTCCACAAGTAGGGCAGATGTTGGTGTATACTCAGATCTATGGCAGATTCCACAAGTAGAGCAGATGTTGGTGTACACTCAGATCCATGGCCGATTCCACAAGTAGGGCAGATGTTGGTGTATACTCAGATCTATGGCAGATGTTGGTGTATACTCAGATCTATGGCAGATGTTGGTGTATACTCAGATCTATGGCAGATGTTGGTGTATACTCAGATCTATGGCAGATTCCACAAGTAGAGCAGATGTTGGTGTAAACTCAGATCCATGGCAGATGTTGGTGTATACTCAGATCTATGGCAGATTCCACAAGTAGAGCAGATGTTGGTGTAAACTCTGATCTATGGCAGATTCCACAAGTAGAGCAGATGTTGGTGTATGCTCAGATCTATGGCAGATGTTGGTGTATACTCAGATCTATGGCAGATGTTGGTGTATACTCAGATCTATGGCAGATGTTGGTGTATACTCAGATCTATGGCAGATGTTAGTGTATACTCAGATCTATGGCAGATGTTGGTGTATACTCAGATCTATGGCAGATGTTGGTGTATACTCAGATCTATGGCAGATGTTGGTGTATACTCAGATCTATGGCAGATGTTAGTGTATACTCAGATCTATGGCAGATGTGGGTGTATACTCAGATCTATGGCAGATGTTGGTGTATACTCAGATCTATGGCAGATTCCACAAGTAGAGCAGATGTTGGTGTAAACTCAGATCCATGGCAGATGTTGGTGTATACTCACATCTATGGCAGATTCCACAAGTAGAGCAGATGTTGGTGTAAACTCAGATCCATGGCAGATGTTGGTGTAAACTCTGATCTATGGCAGATTCCACAAGTAGGGCAGATGTTGGTGTATACTCAGATCTATGGCAGATGTTGGTGTATACTCAGATCTATGGCAGATTCCACAAGTAGGGCAGATGTTGGTGTATACTCAGATCCATGGCAGATTCCACAAGTAGGGCAGATGTTGGTGTATACTCAGATCCATGGCAGATTCCACAAATAGGGCAGATATTGGCATATTCTGAGATCTATGGCAGATTTCACAAATAGAGCTAGTCCTGCACCATGACCGTGGAATATATTTATTTCATGAAAAAATAATAATCTAGAAACACATACAAAAGCAAGTATAGCCAGCTCAAGCCAGCTCTATTCCACAGCATAGGGAATTTTTATATATTTTTGGAGTCAACCTGGTCAATAAGGATATTGTGTAATATAAGATTTCGGAGACTAAATGTTAATCTAAAATAGAGCAGATATTGGTGTATACTCAGATCTATGGCAGATTCCACAAATAGGGCAGATATTGGTGAATACTCAGATCTATGGCAGAATCCATAAATAGAGCAGATATTGGCCAATACTCAGATCGATGGCAGATTCCACAAATAGCGCAGATATTGGTGTATACTCAGATCCATGGCAGATTCCAAAAGTAGCGCAGATATTGGAGTATACCCAGATCTATGACAGATTAACACATAATATTATTCATTGTCAACTTCTATAGCGCTAAAGGTTGTATACATTCATATACAGAGACAGACTTTCAATGCTCAATGCTGTGATTTCTCTGGATTATTTTTTTTATCATTTCCCCTTTAGAACCACATCATCAGTGCAGTGATTGCATATCGGTATTTTTCTTAAAAACTTTCTTCGTAGAAATAATTTTCGAAGCCCTCTACACCATTCTCTCATTTGACGAAGTTGAGAAAATCCTGAATATTTTCATGCTTCCTCACTACAGATCAGATTCAGAGCCTTTATGTAAGGAACGTTTTGGATTCTTTACAATTTATTTAGTAATGATCTGGCATTAGGGTATTTCCATTCTGGTTTCTTGCTCTGCTTGCTTGAATCTGAAACCTTGGTTTTCTAGGGTGTCCGGATCCATCATTTTCGACTGACTGCTGTGTCTTTCGGTAATAGACGTTGAACTAACATGACGTCATCACAGGCGAGGAGTAGTGTGTCTCAAGCATGACGTTATGGAACAATGAGAATGTGCTACGGATCTGAGAATAGGCCACGGATTATAGTCCCGCCATATACCCGAGTCCTACACATATATATTGAATGAAATCTTGAAAAAAATTAATATAATAGATTTCAAACATAAGTCTTGATATACAATGAACATTTTTATAACCAGATTGAGCAATAACAGGACCATCTTGTGTATTTCACTATGAATTTGTTGACATGAAATTTCCATGCTCACAGTAATTTCTCTGAACAAGACCATATACATCTGATACATTAATAATTAAATTCAAATACAGTGTTCCCTCTCTATTGCGCTCTTCAATATACTCTTTTATAGCGCGCAGTAAAGCATGCCTCCCAAAATTTACTAACATAAACTCAAGTTTTCCAATGACACAATGTTTTCTCCATCTCAGAAAACATTATCAGCTGATCACCGCAATCATGTAACACAGGAAATACCAGTCAACAAATCCAAACAGAAGTACGCAATTTAATCCTATTATTATAATATCTGGTTATAAACAAATTGTTTCATTGCTTATCTGGACTACTGTTTGTAATATATCTTATTAATTATATTCAAAATTTCATTAAATAATTTTAAGAATGTTTACAATAATTTCAGCGAAATTGTGTGAGAAGTGAATGGTAGATCGCACAACTCACCGTTATTTACAGCAACCACGGTCAGATTACCGCCATTGACGCCTTGAAACGAACTTTATTTGCAAGAGAATGCATACACATATCATAAATGCTGTGCCATGACTCGCTAAAAGTCATATTTGAGGCAGTTAGACTGTTAAATGTCAACATAACGTTTTCGCAAGCGAAATACATGCAGCGCAGGAAGTCCCTCCTGTGACTGGTCAAATTGTTCCATACGTAAAAAAATATCCTGTACTACCTGTACCAAAGTGCTACGCTTATGATTCTTATCATTTTAAATATATATATAGAGGAAGCTGCAACTAAAATAACACGATATTGGTATATATTATTCCTGATATAATAATATCTTCAAATACAATTTTTTCTGACAATTGCATCAAAATTCTTTGAAGTTGTATCACTGGGTGCTTTATAACTGAATCACCGGTAGATTGGGAGGAAACGTGCATAGCTGATAGCTATTTCCGGCTTAGTTTACGAGAAAATACAAACGTAATCTTAATCTCTGCATATAAAACAATGATGTCAAATTTAATACTTTTATTGACCAAGTTTGTTACACCTGTATATTCACCTGAACTCGCTGAAGTGATATGATGTGTTTCTTTTAAAGTGCATATTATTTCTAAATGAATCTTTTTTTACACTATGAATCATAAACAATTTTATTCTAATCATTTTTAAACTCTGAAACGTGCAACGTAGATCGTGTTAGGTAGGCAGAGCATGTATACTGTTTTGTTGGTCATCTACCACCTACGACTCGACCTTCATTAAAGGGGCACTGATCAAAAGCAGTTCCCTGGGACTGGTTGTTGCCTTTGTTATTGTTTTTTCCCCGTGAGTACCCGGATGATATAGCAGAAACCTAGACTAGTTCGCAACCTGTGCTGCGCAATTCGTAAGCGCATTTGACACTTTTATTGATAGTATAAGGGCGTATGGTCACATTGATCAACAAAATGAAATACAGTTTTGGAAATGATAAGGAAATGTAGGTATCTTTGTGGGTAGCATCAGTAATGGTGACAAAGTTTTGATAAGTCACATGCTTGGTAATTGTGCGATTTCCGTTTACACTATTTTGACTTGCAACACATAGTAAATATTTCTCCTGAGCATTGCTTATTTTATCGTGTTTATATTTTTACAGTCAAAATGTGCAAAATTTTCACTTAGGAAATTTATTAAACACCTGAATATTCAGTTATTTTACAAATTGACTGAAAAATATGTCCATCTGTATTATTATTTATTATGACAACGAATTCCAAACATTTTTATGTTTAATATCATCACCAACAGACTGAAAATGTTACAATGAAAAGTACATTTCTATATTGTTTGGCTTCTAATCCTACATAATAATCTATTGTGATGTTTTATAAATTGCCTGGGAGAATCACATTTTAAAAATTGACTGTAATATACAAAGGAAAAGACTTGTGAAAACAACGTCTATCGTGCATTGAAGAATTTCCCAACCAAGACGTAGAGGAACAAGAATGAGTCTGTCCAATGTTACTGCAAATGAAGGAAAACAAAATGCGAATATCATAATTACAACCTACCAAATTGATGTGTATAATTTTAAGCAGCTTCCTTGTTCGAGGAATGTATCTGTGAATATCCACACAAAGGTACAATATCCCAAACGTCTGCAGCTGTACAAAGAAACGTATTTGATTTCATGTGTCTCTGTAACAATCAAATATTTTAAAATATATATATCGTTTCGGGATATTATAACCTGTGTTTGTTTCTCAACTGATCACTTAGATTGTTTCAGGTGTTCACATAGGTGTCAAGTCTCAAAGGTCGGCTGAGAAAGCCCAAGTGACAACTATTTTCACAACGTCCACGGTTCCTAAAAAAATCCATTGAGTTAGATAACAATGAGCAATTAATCAACGTATTATCGGTTAACCCTTTGAACAAAATATGTTGCTTTTACATCGGCGCTTCACGCAAGGATATGAGTGTATTCCCTTTGTTTTAGTAAACCTAGACATGTAAACACTCACTTTTGACATATCCACCATGCAAGATAACAGTGATTAATCAATCAATGTATTTTCTGTTCATCCTTTGATGACTACGAACGATCCGCTGATTTACAAAAAAAAGTAAATCAACTGATCATTCATCTCTTGCTGGGCTGCCACGTGCATATTACATAACACACATTTTACCTCACTTCAAACCTGGATTTAGATTGAATAATTACCCCAGACACAATAAATGCCAAATTGGAACCTTTGTCAGGTAATCTAAGTGGTGCTACAACTAATTGTACCTGTAATAAATTCATTAACTGAGCATCAAATGAATGATTACAAATACAAAGGTGTAGGGTTATACCAGAAAACGTGGATGACAACAAGGGAGTAGTAATCGTATTATCAACGCAATCCCAAATCCGAAAATGCTTTCACTGCATTGATACTTTTTTTTAAACTATAACAATCAGGGGTATTTCCAAATGACGACAACCGATGAGTTCCGCCGTTCTTTTTGCCTGTTTGTTTAGGCTGAAGAAATTAATTAACATGCGCCCTTTGTCAAAATCTTAATAGATCACGGGTAACCAGTCAGTGTTCAAAAATGGATAAAACAAACATTGGCTCCAAGTTTATTTCGCTGTCCTTGCAGACGGTAGCCCAGTCTCTTGTCACGCTCAGTTGCGTTGCGTATCATCCGGGTACTCACGGGGAAAAAACAATAACAAAGGCAACAACCAGTCCTGGGGAATTGCTTTAGATCAGTGCCCCTTTAAACCGCTGATCATCTATAACGCTCATGAATTATTTGGACCCTGAAGGTAGCGTTGTAGCGAGGGATCACTGTAACACAGAACATATGTGTTGAGCCCCACTGCTAACTTTACATATACGAAATTGTATAACATTTCAAATAAAACTAGAGCCATGAAAAACAAGCATGAAATACTCACATCCCCCGTCAATATGACATGTCATGCATTAGCTCCTGTGAACTATGTTCACTGGGCCTTTTTTTAAAGAAATATAGTACGTTTTTCAAGATCTGCTCCGGAAACGAGGACTACCTCCATTTTCGGTCTAAATCAAAGTCGTTGCCATGGCACCTCAAAAAATAACTTTTAAAAAAAATCCAAAACTATCCAAAGGCACCAGTTCACCACTAGACCTAACAATGTGCAAAATATGGTGAAGAAAAATGGTACGGTTTTCAAGATCTGCTCCGGAAACGAGGACTACTGCCATTTTCAGTCTAAATCAAAGTCGGTGCCATGGAAACTAAAAAAATATTGTTTTTAAACATGCCAAACTATCAAAAGGCACCACTAAACCTATCTATGTGCCAAGTATGACGAAGAAATATGGTACTGTTTTCAAGATCTGCTCCGGAAATGAGGACTACCGCCATTTTCAGTCTAAATCAAAGTCGTTGCCATGGAAACTCGAAAAATAACTTTTTTTAAAATCCCAAACTATCAAAAGGCACCAGTTCACCACTAGACCTATCTATGTGCCAAGTATGACGAAGAAATATGGTACGGTTTTCAAGATCTGCTCCGGAAACGAGGACTACCGCCATTTTCAGTCTAAATCAAAGTCGTTGCCATGGAAACTAAAAAAATAACTTTTTTTTAAAATCCAAAACTATCAAAAGGCACCAGTTCACCACTAGATCTATCTATGTGCCAAGTTTGGTGAAGAAATATGGTACGGTTTTCAAGATCTGCTCCGGAAATGAGGACTACCGCCATTTTCAGTCTAAATCAAAGTCGTTGCCATGGAAACCCGAAAAAAAAAAAAAATTAAATCCCAAACTATCAAAAGGCACCAGTTCACCACTAGATCTATCTATGTGCCAAGTTTGGTGAAGAAATATGGTACGGTTTTCAAGATCTGCTCCGGAAACGAAATGTGACGGCCGGACGGAAGGACGGACGGACGGCACCCATTCCTATATCCCCCTTCCCCTTTGTGGCGGGGGATAATAACAGGGATCATGTTAAGATTCATCGTTTCAGCTCCATTGGGCTTGTAGTGTCAGAGGAGACATCGAAAAAGTAAAAGTTAACGGATGGACTACAGCACAGACAACTAGGTGGACCATGGCCTGACCTTGATTAATGGCCATAAATAGAATTTTCAACGACAGATTTGGATTCATTAATATCAAATCTTAGTTCTCGCCACTGCTAAAAAAAGATCTGGGGACAGCCCATTACAGGTCACATCATAACGACCTATCGCGAACTTTGACTGACCAATTAAATGACTAACAAGAAGTCAACATCAGCCAATCAAAAAGCAGTTTTCTCAAGCAATACAGCACTAGTTTCAAACTTGTGACTTCTATTCCAGACTACACTTTGAAAAATATTGTGACAAAGTTCTCGATTCAAAATTGGAAAACTGAACAAAAGAACATTCTGGGATGTCTAATAGATGGACGCGATTGTATGACAGTACTTCCCATGAGTCTCTTCTATTCAAATGTTTATCCCACTGAAGCAAGAGATAGACAATGATTTTGACGGAATCAAGCTCGGTGAGCTAAAAATAAGGTTTTATAAGAACCACGTTAGGATCAAGATTAATCTCAAGCTATTGTTCATACAATAAGAAACCTGACCAAGATTTAACTGAAGGGACATGTTTCTAGTTAATAATCTACGTAACCGTAATGATTAGGCTGTTTCAACATCCAAAGCTCTTTTTGTGTCTTTGTTTATGTTGAAGAATTCTCAAGCAGCCTTTGTAATATAGACATCTTCATACAGTATGTCTAACTGTCAAATATTCAGCAGCTCAAGAATCACACAACTCCCAAGTGAAGCCACACGTCTTTACTCATTGAAACTCACATATAGAACTAACCACTTATGTCACAAAATGATGTCTGTTAATCTTATCCTCATAATCATGATAATTCAGTTAAGCCCCCAATACACAATGAAAGATCATATCTGACAGTTGTATTTTGATGGGTTAGGGCTAGGGTTGATGGAGAACTCTCTGAGAAATGGTAAAAGGCAGTAACAAAGAAAAATAAACATATATACACAAAATCAAACTCACTTGCATATGTTGGAAGAATCCAGATGTATGTGTTCATCTTTTACTATCCCCATCATGCACATAGCTCACATATACAAAGAAATAAACATTTGTTCGCCTACTTATAGAAACCAATAAACATAATAATTAACATGATAATGACATGAACAATGAAGCAAGACTATGCCACCCACATTGTACAAATTGAAAGTGTTACCACTGGTTACAACTATCCCAAAATCACAGCCATCAAACACACAATTATGATTATACACCCAAAAAAAATTGACATATCAACCAAATGTTAAATGTAAACAATTAATTTAGTGACATGAATAAACATATAAGAGCACCGGTACTCACACCATGCACACTGTGGTTAGCTGCAGATTTGCCATTTTGAAACCATGTGCATCAAACACGAATCCGGGACAAGAGCTCTAAACATGCTAAACACTGGGGCATTCATTATATATATTTAGGATGTATTAGGATGTATTTAAGGATTAACTGTGAAATTTTTTTTCGGTTCATTGAGGTATGAATGAAAAAAACGATGTGCAAACTGTATGAATCCGCATAGCAGATTCTTACAAAAGTTTGCACATAGGGTTTTTTATTCATACCTCAATGAACTGAAAAAAATACAGTAAATCCTTATATTTAAATTTGACTATGAAAACATGTGTTATGTACAATAGTTTCTGTAAAATAGGTTAGATAAATCAAAGAAGACAAACATGTTGAGATTGATAATCATTCCGCGTATTGGAATACATACCGTGGTGTGACATGGATCAGGTGATTTTTTTATTTATGCACAAGACTTGACACTCCAACAAATCAGTAGCCAATCAACGGAGAGAAGGATCAAAAGAAACTTCATAGGACATGTCAATCAAGGCAAGAGGCAAGAGGCAAGAAGCACTGCAACAGCCAAACTAACGAACTGAAACAAATATGTTCGGGGAAGGTGGCTTTTTCAAATGACATTGTCAGTTACCGCCAGAATCAAACATTAGTTCCCTGAGAACGGGAAGAAACATTTGGAAATGTGAGGGTTAGAAATGAAACATGAAGACATGAAATTTGTGGAACCCAAGCCAGTGGCCAAAAAATAGGCAAGCAAGCCTGCACATTTGCTGTTTCATTCCTTCTCGGCCTTTGGTCTCAAACAGTAGTTTGGACAATGAAAATTCACGAATTTTGCTATATGTCCTGTGCATGATGATACACGTGAGTAGAAATAAGGGAAGTCCTTCGTCTGTCAGTTGTGATTCCCAGATATTCCATAGTAATAAAAGGAGTCACCTTTGGTGGACATGCCTTAATTTTTTACATTCATTGACAAATTAATGTAATAACATGTGACCACTTCAGCTTATCAGAATGCAGGAATTACAATGAACACAACGAAAATTTAGTTATTACAATACCTGTACAATGTCACTGCTTTCACTGTATCATGCGAGAGAGTGGGAATGATGTAAATAAGGATACTACACTAACCAATCAGCGTAAAAAAATACATATCGTCAATGCCTTGAAATATATTGCAGACATACAGACGGAAGCCCAGTCCCTCATTACGCTCAGTAGCCAGCTAATTAACTCAACGCTGCTGATGCACCTCAACAGGCAATGTCAGACTGCATGGTAAAAGCCACAACCTAATGCTCCTTTAAACTTTTGAAGTCAAACATTAAGGAGTCTGGACAGCAATGAAAATTCTTATTGCAAAATGCCAACAAATCAACCTTAAAGGAATAAATAATTGATCCCACCACACCACTTCCAATGGCCATCAATCCAACTGAGTTAAATTACAATGTTGACAGATGTGTCTGTAGCACTGCATCATGGAATACATATATTCATGAAATGAAAACTGATCTCTCATTACTTAGTTGAATGAATATATGTACAATGGAGCAGTCATGGTCATCTCTGATCATGCTGATGTAACACTGCATCACGGAACATACCGGTGCACTTCAGGGTATGACAAGATACATCAGTGCTTAGACACAAAGTTATGTTATATACTGTCCATATATCAATCACCATGGGACATTGACGGATGCACTGGTTTAACAGTGTTCCCACTGGTTTTACAGTGTTCCCACTGGTTTAACAGTGTTCCCACTGGTTTTACAGTGTTCCCACTGGTTTTTAAAGCTACTGGTCCCAGGGACTGCTGGTTAAGAAAAAGACCAAGAAAACGGCTTTGTGGCGGCTTGCACCATCTCTTTGCTCTTTAATCTCAGATTTCTGACCATAATACCGACCTGTGAAGCCATTCTGCTCTTCTGCTGCACCAAAATCCTGCAAATCATGAGCTTGTTGCAACATTCATCAGTGGAAACAATCAAGAAACAGACACTGAAGCAGACCAACTTGACATTTCATACTTTCCTACGAGACTTTTAATAGCATTAACAGCAAGTAACATGTATATCAACTATTAAATAAACTGTTACTGCTAGTTTCCAAGACAAACTGACACACCTACGTCAGTCAGGGCAACCATTAGACAGAGTAGGCTATTTTGAAGCCATGTGGACATTTTCAACTATCACAAGGTGGATCCAGCATTTTGGAGAGGGAGGGTCCAAATTACAAAATTACTCTCTAATGGGGTGTGGGGATGGGATAGAGGGTGCAACTGTAATTGACTTTTAACATCATAACTAGTGATCTAACTGCTCTCTTAAAAGAAAGCAGAAGATCAAACATTGGCTGGTGTTTTTCAATGAACAATTAGCAAATCTTCCACCTATCAATTCATACTTTGTGGTGAATGTGCAGCGAGGCAAACCTTCCTTCCTATTCTGTTCTAACGTATATTTGGCATCATCTGCACTACTCATGGGAAGAGTGCAAACCACAACGATCAGTTTCCGGGTCTTGGATATATGTCAGGGTCAGGTGCTTTCAGACAGTCTCGCAAAGTCACAGGGTTTCCGAATGTGATGTCACATCTTTAGTCCATGCACTATTCAATTCTGAAACCAAGTCAGTAGAGCTCCGCACAGCGAAGCTGACAACCCAAGCACTGCACAGAATAACTGGCTTCGATCATGTTTTTATTAGAAGCAAATTGAAGGGAAAGCTTGTGTGTTTTTGTTACGAATGAGTTGCAAAATACTAATTGCCAGCTTGATTGGATTGGAAACCAGTGTTTATCTGAGCCCAGATTACAAAATATATGCCTCGGTCATATGAAGCCACAAAGCAGTACACTTTACTCCTCAGAGCTCCTTGCGGCCAGCCTGGTACCTCTGCCACACCTTCACATATTACACAGTCCATTGAACATGTTCAATATACTGCATATGTTTTTCATCTGCTTAACTTTCTTTGAGAAAATTATCCAAAATTTGAAAAACTCTTTCCATTTGCCATGTTTGCATAGTTATATCCTTGTTTACATTATTTGTACAGCTAGACGTTCTGTCATTGAAGCCCTTCAGAGAGCTTGCGTTACGGTCACTTTGATTTGAAAAGTCATATTGTCATGCACCTGACTGTTGCAGTTGTAGCAGCATATCGAAATAATTATGCAAAACAAACTGATTTAGGCCTGTCTGTTCTTATTTCAGAATAAGGGTGTTTGTTTACAAAACAGAGAATATCACATGATAAATGTACAGCAGCTGTGGGTCACTGAAGCAGAAACTCCTCTCAGGGGATAAAGCAAGCAGAGACAAGTAATCTTGGGAGTTATCGGCTATTGTTTGCAAACAATGATTCAGAATGGTCGACATACTTGTCCTTCAAGATCCTTTGAATAAATGTCTTAAAATTCTGGTCCAATGTTCTTTCTGACTTCTTCTATCCCATTGTTAGTTGTGTCAAAGCCTACCCTTGTTAACATTTTGGTCTTGTTTTTGAAGTTTAACTGTCAATGCCATGGTTTCACCAACTCAAGAATATTTTTCACCATGAGCAAATGCAAACAGACTGCAGTGTGTAAAAGACCTGTGTTGCAAGTTTCTAACAACGGCAAGGCAGACGGATCAGTGACTGCCACAAAGAGGATACATATGAACTCATACAACTCAATGTTTCAAAATATGTGTGCCTTTCGACCCATTGTGGCTTGTACAAACCCTACAGTGCTTTAACATTACTTTGAGAAAGAAACAGAAATATATGACTGCAAGTACAGTCCGTTTGATTCCATTTGAAACCGATGAATTGCTCACTAACTCACAGGGATGAAAAAATCTCCGCGGAAACGCGGAAAATCACGTTTTTTAAAACGGAGTCCTCGGAAAAAATCATATTCCGCGTAAAAATTTAATAAATCTTTTTTAAAAAAACACTCCGAAAAATATGATCGAAAACCGGACAATTGGCACGGATTGTCCTGTTTTCGATCAGAGCTTTCACCAGCATAGGTTTTCGGACATCATACGTTTTCTGTCACGAATACTTGCACTATAACGTGGGGTGTGGCGTCACACAGAAATTGTAAATACTCAGAGTCAGCTGATGGCTTGTTTTTAAGATAAAGCTGTCTTTTAGCCTGTAAGTGAATGAGATGTTTTACAGTTGTTCATGTGAAAAGCAAGAAAACTATGAATGTTTCTTCAGCGTCCAAAACCCCATGTCATGGGGATATATGTTGTATTAATGTCTTATGTTTGCAATGGAGTTTTGTTTTTTACATCAAAAGGTAAGTACAAGGTAAGTTTTTTTCAATATGCTTCAACATGGGGAAAGGGTCAGACATTGCACGCTTGTGACAGTTGTCCTTGTGTATGGGGGATGGGGGGTTGAAGTTTATGGCAGTATTGCTCCCAGACCTGGCGGGTAGCCAGGTGCGCGAAAGCTATGCCCAATTTTTTAAAAGTACTGATTTAACTTCGAAATTTTACTGCATCTGCCATCTTGTTTATTTGACTTATTGACTTTGGCCATTGACTTATTACATTTCTTGGTGTGAATGTTGTCCAAACTGCACGAAATTGCTTAAAATGCAATCAAATGTTTTAAACATTTCTGGGGGGGCATGCCCCCAGACCCCCCACGACTTTTCCTCTTTTTTCGGGAAAACCTGCTCACATCCCTGAACTCAAAATCTAATAATTGCAACAAAAACAAAATGTGCACAGCGACATGAATTGGACAGACCTACTCTGATGGTTTGTCTCAAAATTTTGGACACCCGAATAAAAAAATTGTTTAACAAACGATCATCATATTGTTGACATTTTTCGCCATCCCATACCAGGGAGGACCAGTCGTTCATAGAACAGACAGGTTGGCGAGTTTCATGTGCGAAAGTGACGTAAGGCTTGCTGAGCAAACCATAGATGCGTGATTGCTATATCTGAAACAATGAGAACATCACTCGACTCGAAGTCAATTATTTGCAACGTTTGTGAAAGAGGTAGACCACAATATGCTTTGAAAAAGTATCGTTTACGAACTGCACGTGCAGTTGGGATAACAGAAGGGAAGTTAAAAACTATGTTAAAAAAGTGTACTGATTCAACCTGCAGTGACACACCTGAGGGGACCATCTCAAAACCCAAGCGATGTTTTAAAGTCGATTCATTTCAACGAGATGGTTAGAAACGCCATTAAGACTCTGTATAAACAAAATATCTATGTCTCTCTCCGTACTCTAAAAAAATATACGGAGACAAATCATTCTTTGACCATTTCAAAATATCAGTTATGGAAATTGCTATACCAATTTGGTTTCCGTTACAGAAAAGTAGGCTCCGAAAATAGACATGCATTATGCGAGAGGTCTGATATTGAAAAAAACGTTACGAGGGTTATGAGCCCGTATACTTGGACGAAACCTGTTCTGTATGATATTATAAAGTCTAATAAAACCACACCTGTCTTTAAAGTTGACGAGTATCTTAAAGAACATGGCCATTCAGTTTTGCGATTGCCGCCCCATATCATTGCGATTTAAACCCAATAGAACTAATTTGGGGTATCATTAAATCGGATGTTGCCAGGCAAAATACAACATTCAAACTGCGGGATGTACAGAAACTGGTTCAACAATCAATAGACACCATCTCGCAGGAAACGTGGCAAAAGTGTGTTGAGAAAGTTGAGAATGAAATAGAGAGACATTATTGGGATCATAGTGGATTGGACCATGCCACAATCAAGCCAGTGATCATCAGGGTAGACTCGGACAGCGGCGACACCGATTCCGAATGCACTGTCACGGCTTCAGAAAACTGCAACAGTGACTCCGATTGAACACCCAAAACGGCTTTTGAGATGACCCCCATATACGGTGCACATGCTTGTTCATTACCTGGCTGTTCCATAAGCGACTGGTCCTCCCTGGTATGGGATGGCGAAAAATGTCAACAATATGATGATCGTTTGTTAAACAATTTTTTTATTCGGGTGTCCAAAATTATGAAACAAACCATCAGAGTAGGTCTGTCCAATTCATGTCGCTGTGCACATTTTGGTTTTGTTGCAATTATTAGATTTTGAGTTAGTGAGCAATTCATCGGTCTCAGATAGAATCAAACGGACTATAGATAAATAGATAACATCAGTGTCTCAAACACATCATACTTTTTTTCCTTTGTTTTGTTGGGGTTAGCTGAGCAGATGGATGATTGATAGCACATAGGAAGTCTACTGTGAATTCAAGCTCTTATGTGATTTGTTAATAGCAGAGCAGTCATCCAATGAAAATGTGATAAAGCTAAAATCGTACAAAGGACTCTGCATCCAGCTGACATTTTCAATGTTTATAGACAGACTTTTGTCGCTTCAATATTAGATTATCCAAACAATTCAGATTTGTTAGCCTAGATTTTACATATCTAACTATACAGCTAAAACACTGTGCTTGAAAAAGTACTAGTTAAAAGGATTTTCTAAATTCAGAGTTAATATTCCTTCAACAATGACTCCGAACGATCACTTGACTAAATGACTGAGCAGTGAAAAACAATGAAAGTGAAGAAGTGATATCTACAAAGACACACAATAAATTACGAAGAACTCATTACTATTCACCGGTCACTTGCATCCGAACACATGAACTTGTTATTCCACTGTTCACTTAGGTGTTTGCTAGTTTCATTTGCCTCATTGTACTGGTTGTACTTGCAGTAGAACTGATATAAATACAACATACATATGACAATTTATTTTCCGATTTTCACCATCCAAATCATGAGGAAAGACATCAACTACACATAACCACAAAATATAGAAGGCAAGTAACTGTGATTTCCCCTCCTTTGAAAGTACTTGAGTACTCGGTAAAGCCCTCGTAATACTAACACATACCCACTGAAGGTATTATCATTGATTAATGGTTGATATGAACATTCACAGTATAGTTGTAATATACAGCATTACATCAGGATACTTCGTTCCATAATATCACATAGCCATCTGATAGCTATATGTCGTACTGTCACACAAACGATACAATGTATCCTACATACATGATGAAAAAATATGGTAGGGCACAGAATTGAATATCATTCATTTCCAATTCATCAAGCAAGTGTTAGTTTTATTGACAAGATATTGTTGGTCTCTCAGTGAAATGTCAATATCCTGCAACATGCATATAACCTGACCGCAATGTACCACAAGGGGCGAAACATGCACCGGGGTCTAGTGCAAGAAATACCCAGCTGTCTTTTGCAGCTCTACATGCACACACAGCGTGTTACTCGCTGTGCCCGTCCACAATCATGGTGTCATTCATGCATTTGGAATAACAGAGAGTGAAGTGTCAATATTGCGCCGTGTGTGGTGAACACTGATTGAGCGTGGACCCTACCTGTCGGTGTTCATGTTGGAGCTAATGGAAGAGCTCGCCTTCATACTCTTTACACTGCTGCACTTGGTGGGAAGAGGAATTAGGGCTATACGTTTTCCGTAATTCATTTTGCCGTGGTGCAACCCCTTTTCAGATTGTAATCCCAGTGACAAAAGGTACACTCCAGTTTGTCTAGGTATTACCCAAACATTTAAACATCACACACATTGCTTCCGCCATTAGGTTGTATATGTTTATCAGACCACCAATCAGGCGTTCTTTCTACTGATAGCACAACTCGTACGCGCGTGCGCGAAATACGATGTAAAACTCTTTGCCGGGATGTACGTGCATACATTGCGATAGGTCTTAGTCATCGCTATGGCCCCGACGCTGCACCGAGTACACAATGGCCTTCGTGAAGAGGAACTCTTATAGTTATATAAATAGATTTTTTTCCAGCGTACAGAAATTTATGGGTTATATAAAATTAGAAAATTCTTATTTGAGTGTGAGATTAGTATTTAAAATATACTATATTAGAAACAAAATTTTGTTAGACCAAATTAGTGTACTATAATTTCATTGAACAATGATATCCCTATTTCTGATATGTAGTTCACGAAGAAGCTAAAGTGGGGCACATTTAGTATCTCAAAGATTGTATTGCTGACATACTTTATAGTTATTTTATGTATCTAGTTTTGTGATATCAATTCTCAATTATGATTTGATTATTTCTTGAGGCGTTTTTATCCACACACTTTACATGGAGGGAAGTGATGGCTCTGCTCTGACGTGTTTGAGCTATTGTTTCTTTTTTTCTGTATTTTTATTTCTTATTCGCTTTTTTTACTTAAGTTTAATCTACACACATTTGTAACACTTATCATACGACACTGACCGCAAAGTATGTCTTGTTTAATATGTATTACACACACACACACACACACACACACACAGATCCGCCTTATCATTGACGCGCGTCGCTAGTCGTATATACAATGTATACAGATTCTTGTGGTGCACACTAGATTCTCCAATATCAACAAAGCGTCGTGTTTGCGTATTTGTTTTCTTAATTTTATAATATTCTTCTTTTTCTTCCTAATGTGCAACACATGAATAACAACAATTAACAGTTTGATATATCAATCTGTTAATTGTTGTTATTCATGTGTTGCACATTAGGAAGAAAAAGAAGAATATTATTTTATTTTGATGTCACATATTATACATGTCACATATACACATATACTGTATATAGTTCATTAAAATATTCATTGGTAGAAAATGTACAATATCTGGACAGAGGGCCTATGAACCACCCAGATCTATAATAATAATAATAATAATAATAATAATAATAAAGGTAATATATTACGATCTTGCCACGTTGTGGCCAAAAGACACCACACACATGTATATATAAATTAATATAGATGCACAAAATCAGTCACACATGCACCAAACATATAAAATCTTACCTCTCCTCCATACATCCACATCATAGGCGTACCTGTCATCCGTCCACTTAAAAGGAGGGGGAAAATACAAATGCATACAAACCGCAACCATCTATCAAAGTATACCAACTAAGTTTACCATGTACATACTTCCACACGTCCATTCTTTCATATAAACATCTTTTCACGTCAGACATATAGTACATATATACCATCACACACTATGTAAAATATCACACAATATATGAGAAACAAAGGTGTACCATTTACCCCGTGATCAAAACACAAAATGTTAACATTAATGATTTAACAAAATGTGTAAATCTACCTAATTCTGTTTCTAATGGCAGAGTGCCGCAGCGCAGCTTTCTCATTACACTGCGTTGAGATCTACCCATGATAGCAGAAACATATGTTTCAACAGTCAAGGTGTCCTTGAACAGTCTATATGTACGCAACTTGTTGCCATTGTCTAGACGCTGTCATTCAGCCAGTCGTAACTATCAAATGACAACAAAAAGTGTTTGGCAAGGTTGAAATCTAAACATGAGATATTATACAAATCGGCAATTGGTAACTGCAAACTATTGAGCAAGGGTAAAAACATTATTATTCCAAGATGTGATAGGCTGGACTAACCTTCTATACAGAGTATTATAAACGTGATAAGCCAAACCACCAACTGACTTAAATTTACAAATCAAAACACCAAGTACCCGATTAGCATATTTAGCAATTTCTTTTGCAGTAAAATTCAAGTCAAGATTTTCATGTAACCAAATCCTAGATAGTTGTAAACATGAGCAATTTCTACCTCTTCACAACCAATCAAAAACTTAAAGTCGGATCTTTTAACAGAACATGGGCGGTAATGAACAACCTTAGTTGTCTGAATGTTTACAAGTACATGCCACTGTGAACACCAGTTGGCCACACATTCTAACATTCGTTGTAAACAATACTCGCCTGGTGCAACGAGAGCGATACCATAAGCGTACATCAAAATACTAAGAAAATAATTATTTAACTGGATACCTCAATTTAAAATGTTCATTTCAACGGCTAGATCATTAATTAACACTGAAAACAAAGTTGGCGACAAAACGCAACCTCGCCTAACGCCAGACTACACAGAAAACTGGTCAGTGTTAACATCATTCACACGTACACATGACCAACCATCATCATACATGTACATTGCTTGAACTGCATGTAGAAATTTACCTTAAACTCCAAGTTTAATCAATTCATACCAGAAAGAATTACGATCTAGTTTATCAAAGACTTCCATGGAATCAATATAACATACAAATGTAGATTGCTTGGACAGTGTCCTGTTATTTATAACAGAGAATAAATTGTTTTTATGTTTTGCGTATTTCGCTTTGAGCGGAACCCATTGGCTCATCCGCCAGTATATTATTACACTCTAACCGTTCATAAAAACGGATATTCAAAATTTCAGAATACATCTTGCATACAGAAAGAAGGGACATACCATGGTAACCAAGTGGGTCACGAGGATCAGTATCTGATTTCTTAATTAAATTAATTAAACTGGATCGCCATACATCAGGGCATATCGTATTGTCAAAGGAGTATTTAGTTAATCTAAGCAAAATGTCAATACGTGTACTATTTTTTAACGATTCACTTGGGAGTAGGTCAAATCCAGCTGCCTTCCCACGTTTTGCACGTGCAACTGCACTCTCAACCTCTGATAAGGCGATCGGAGAATCTAGGTCACTAGTGTCAAACACATTTTCTGATGTCACCTGGTTGTTTATCAACTCCTCACAAACCTTCTGTAAACTACAGTCATCAAAACTAGGCGAGGCACCATCAAGTAATAGGGGACTATATTCATCCATCCATTTATTCAGAACAAACTTCCTATTACCGTAGAAACAACACTATCGTGCATTACTTCCCAGTGAATACCATTGTTTCTATCATTAGCAATACCTATTTTACCGATCGCCTTCTAAAACTACGCGAGTCGCAGTTACTGTAATTGTCTAACAAGCGTTGTTGTTCATTCAGTTGATATGACCTCTTTCACTTACGTAACAATTTATCAAAACTTTTCCTTTCTAAAACAAAAGTGTTTTTCATAGATTTTCTTTTAACACGAGATTTACAATTTAGCAACAGCTTTCCGGCAGCACAAGCTTTATCCCACCGCAACTGCAATTCGTTACACCAGTATGGCTTATAAAAGGATTTACACTTTTGATTTCGACGTTGTAATGGACAAGGTAAAGCACATTTATCCAATTCAGAGTGCATTAAAGAAACAAATTCAGTGTAGGCTGCGTTAATATCTCCAAGACTGGACAACTTGGTTTCATACTAGACAACACGTAGTCGGCTCTGCAATCAACTATATACCTAATGTGCAACACATGAATAACACCAAGTAACAGTCTGATAAGGGAAAACAAATACGCAAACATGACGCTTTGTTGATATTGGAGAATATAGTGTTGTCTAATATTTTTCTGCGAACCTTTTATGACACCGTATATACGGCAACTGAAGACACAATAACTAATAATAAACACCACTACTGGGACTGGTTAGTCGAGATCGTTATTCGGTGCCAACACTGGTATAAACAAAACCTTACATTCTTTAGATTTTAGCACAGTTATCATCAATATAGCTATGTGCAACCCAGCGTAGTTATATTGGATGTTACATAACGTGTATCAGCTTAGGCTCAACATTATCGCTATTTGGTATCATTAGTAATTCGACGATTTAGTAGGAGCAGTAGCAGTAGTATCTGTAGTAGAATAGTCAACATTATCGCTATTTAGTAATATTACTAATTCTATACGATTTATTAGTGTTATATGGCAGTGTAATTTAGAGTTAAACAATTATTGTAACTGTATTACATTGTTTCTGTTCAAATTCAGTAGAAGTTCATTGCATTGTATATGGACAATGATTATTTGTCAGGAATGTTGTACTATTTAATGTAAGCAGTGGTGAGGAAGTTATTATATTTAGATGCCTCAGTACCCATTGGCTTATGCGAAACTTGCTAAAAAACAACAAACACAAAACAGACGTACATGAAGTTGAACATTCTACTACTCCTCATGGTTGCGGGGCAGATAATATGGACTGTGACAATGTGTCTAAACGAGTGTGTTAATAACATTAGAACTAATCCTAGCAGCAATTAACACAACGAGGGACTCTTCCGCTGACAAATTATCAGAAAATGAGGCCAAAGTGACAAGAACTTTAACAGCAATGTTGAAACAAGAAACTGCAAACACGAGAAAGGAGTTTTACTTATAAATTACAAAGTTAGCGGAGATATCTGATAACTAGAAACTTCCCATACAATATCAACTGACAATCATACAAAGAGGCTGGAATCTGTTACAAGCCAGGTGAATACGCTACAGACTAAATTCGCGGATGCTGTGAAAAGACAGTGATTGTGACTTAGATCATATTATTGTCATTCGAAATGTTCATGTCGACAGTCGGGAATCGAACGATACAAACGTCACAATTCAAATTGTTACCAAACTGTTTCGAGACGGCTTGAAATTTACTGATGTGCGGGTGGCATGTGCAAAGCGGATGACACGTAAGGATAATAAGCCAGGGATTGTTTTTGTGACACTAGAGACAGTCGAACATAAGAGAAAGTTGATGTTGAACAAGAAGAATCTGCACGTCAGTAAAGACTATTCTCTAGAGAGGACTTGACCTCAAGAAGGAATATGCAAAAAATGACTCGTAGCAACCAAGGAATAGGGGTCAGTGCGGTTTAGATACTGGAATACAGGTGGATGGTCACAGCGGGAATCTTCTAACAAATAATTTAGAGAATATGTTTTTATTACCGGATTCTTACAAAAGTTTGCACTTCGGGTTTTCGATTCATACCTCTATGAACCGAAAACAATCCGAAGTCATTCCCTTATAATTAAATTCGACAACGAAAACAAGTGTTATCTGCAATAGTTTAAGTAAAAACAGTTGTACATATCAAAGCAGACAAAATGACGCGATTGATAAACATTCAAGGTGTAGGAATACATACTGTGGCACGACATGAATCAGATGGTTGTTTAATTTATGCACATAACATGACATGCCTACAGTCAGTAGCTAATCAACGAAGAATAGGATTAAAATAAAGTTCACGGGACCTGTCAATCAAGGCAAGAGGCGAGAAGAACTGCGACAGTCAGACTGTATCGAACCGGAACAAATATGTCCGGGAGAAGGCGGCTGTTTCAAATGACACAGTCAGCTACCGCCGGATTAGTTCCCTGAGAACGGGAAGACACTGTTGAACAAATTAGGGTTAGAAGTGAAACCCGAAGACATGAAATTTCACTCTCCTACCCAGAGTTCCATGCGGCCGGCAGCCAGCCAGCATAGTACCTCTGCCACCGGCCAGCGCCATGTGACGATTCGTCACATCTTTCACTGTTCATTCAAGATATTGAATATGCTTTTCATCCGTTTCATGTTTGACAAGTCTACACATTTTCACATACAAATGTCAAAGAATGGTTACGGTTTATGAAGAAAGTATCCCAATACGTGAAAAACTATTTGTTTTTGCGTAGTTATCCTTTGTTTACATTGGTTGTACGGCTCCACGTGCTGTCATCGAAGCCAAAACGGAGAGCTAGCGATACGGTCCCTTTGATGTATAAATATATTGTCACGAAACTCACTGTCGCAGTTGCATTAGCATATCTATATAATTATGCAAAACAATATGTTAAGCGCCCCAAATGCTTGCATTAGTCCGTTCTATACTAATTTCTGAAGAAGCGCGTTTGTTTACAAACAAGAGAAAAGTCCGGTCACGTGATATGCAAATTAGCCTGTGGCAGTGGTGTTATGCAGAGTCACCACTGTGCCGGAGTGTGATGAAATTTTTGAACCAAGGAAAGTGAGCCTGCATGGTTGCTTCTCGGCCTTCGGTCATTAAAGGGTAGTTTGGTCAAACAATATGCATGAATTTCGCTGAATGTTCTGTGCAGGACGATATACGTGAGCAGAAAGGGAATTCCCTCAACTGCAATATTGAGATTCCGCGATATTTCGTAGTAATAAAAGTAGTCCGCTTAGGTGGGCCTGGCTTAATGTTTCACATATATTGGGAAATGAATGCAATAACGCGTGACCTATTCTTCTAATCAGAATGCAGGAATTACAATGAACACAATGAAAATTTAATATCAACATCCCGAATGCGACATATTCGGTGTGTGTGAAACTTTTCTACGAAAGAACGACGCCCTTAATGTTGACGGTTTTACCTGGATAGGCAATACTAGGAATATCATTGATTCACGGACTATATAAACGCGGGTCGGGTGGGAATGGTGCCTTTCTTTTTTTTGAAATTCTAATGTGGATGTTTTAGACAATTACCCAGATGGCATTATTTGGTTCAAGGTAGCATCATGTGAGGATCCAGATTTGGTACTACTCTCTGGGTCTGCTACCTCCCGCCTGCGTGTTCCAGCAGGGCGGACGACGGCGAGAAGTGTTTTGAAGTGCTTCTAGAACCCCTCTCCTTAAACCAAAACTTAGGTTCGGTTTGTATTTGTGGTGATTTTAATTCTCGAATTGGCTCAGAAAAGGATTACATAGAGGGTGTAGATACTGAAACAGAGTGTGAAGTTATCGAAAATACATATGGTCACTTATTACTTGACCTTGGTGAACTGCAACATCTGTATATTAAACAATATATATAGTTTCAGACATAGTACTTTCGCTGTCTCATGACAGCTCTTCAGTGTAACTGACAATGACATATAATATGACGTCATACTTATGATGACGTCATAAATTACAACTGTGACGTCATATAGAGAATCTCACCCGAGTGTCTTTTGATTTCAAATATATCAACACGAGTTGATATATTTGATGTCAAAAGACACGAGGGTGAGATTTTATTTATCATCCAACATCATTCTTCCAACTTTTTCAATTTGGAGACAGTAATTAGAAGTGTCTTCAGTGTAAAAAGTACTGCTAACAGCTTCTGTAGCAGAGCCATTAGTGATGTCATTTGATTGTGACGTCATGGTAACCAGAGATGTCACAATGGTCTGCAGAGCATTGTGATGTAATTTCATTGCAGCGATATCTACAGTGTAGATATCGCTTGTTATTACTTGCCCATGAAGATGCCCGTTTAATAAACATACAGCTGTATTACACATTGTGTAATACCAAAACGCGTGCTTATGTACTCTCGGAACACGTTTCACGAACAAATATTGAAAGCTCTCAACATCCATTGGCTTATTCAACGACATTGCGTGTGGAGATGATAGATCACTGAGAGGAGCTTATGCACACTGGATGACCCCAGCAACCTTGTTGCTAGGTTGACGTCACATGGTATTGTTTCGCCGAAGGATCTTGCAACAAAATTCCACAAATTACGTCATCGGGTATTGTGACGTGATTGTAAACTTTGAGGTGCAAGGCCCCGTTCCACAAGGCGATCGTACGGTAGCGCGATGACAGTCGTTGGTCTAAGTTAAAGTATATGAGTTGCGATAACCTTAACGCTACCATAATTTTGTTGAACGGACGCTTGAATTCTAAAGGTGGGCCGCTGGATGGTATTAAATTCATACGTTTCAACTTTTGACGTGTTTGAAGTATTACTGTGTTAAACTCAGTTGGATTATGCCGTGGATCGTGTAGGTGTCAGCCTATTCACAATCAACAGTATAATTCTAAAAACGTTATAAATGGCCAGTAATAAATAAAATACTAAACTCGCTCCCGTGTGAAACCAATTTTATGAAACTCGTGAATAGTTATGGTATCTGACTCGCTTTCGCTCGTCAGATACCAGAACTATTCACTCGTTTCATAAAATTGGTATTACACAGGAGCTCGTTTAGTATTCTATATATCTCATCCAAGCGATATCTCCTGTGGGAGCCAGTTTTGGATGATAAAATGTATTTATACACTCCAGCGACGACACCAAGTAATTTAACAATAAATAATTATTGTAGGGAGACATTTGAATTAAAATATACAGTATTTGTAAAGTAACAGTGTAACATTTACGATTGAAATGACAAATCTATTAATACATTCTCGAGTTCAATTTGGGTTTCATCAATTGGATAAACATTTGTTCTTTTTCCAGTCTCAGCTGCTTATTACTTGTATACAATTTATTAAACGGAAAAATACTAAATTTCCCGTTTCCGCAATCATCAATGTGTTTGCTGACACCTTAGCATCGAACTTCGGGGTATATACTGTATATTTTAATTCAAATGTCTCCCTACAATTGTTAAATTACTTGGGGCGCGTTGCAAGCCACGAATCGGTCAGAGAAAGCAAATTAATCGCTCATCCTGGTGTCTGCAACAATTCGAAGCGCTTGCCCACTCTTCCAAAATGGCGGCGCAACTAGCGCTTGGTTGCCTTGACGTAATGAAGAACGTAATAGAAGAGGCTCGATGACGAGCTGATGGAATTTATGACTACTTTGGGTGAGTGAGTAAGGTTTTACGCCGCTTTTGGCAATATTCCAGCAATATCACGGCGGGGGACACCAGAAATGGGCTTCACACATTGTACCCATGTCGGGAATCGAACCCGGGTCTTCGGCGTGACGAGCGAACGCTTTAACCACTAGGCTACCCGACTGCCCCTATGCCTACTTTGAAAATGTAGAGCAGGCTGAGGATGATGGGGTCTTCGCTGCCTTTGATGATTTCCTCGTTGATCCACTCAAGAATTTCTTGTTCCGCTGTCAAAGTAAGCCGCCATTTTGGTTTGAGAACGAAGCGACCCCAGCCAGCAAATGTTTCGCTTGCAAGCGGCTGAAAGTTAGCGCACTGTTGTAAGGCGAATCGCTGTACATCGCTTGCAAGCGATTGGCGCTTTGCAACGCACCCTTGGTGTCGTCGCTGGAGTTTTAAATACATTATGACGTCACAGTTGTAATTTATGACGTCACCATAAGTATGACGTCATATTATATGTCATTGTCAGTTACACTGAAGAGCTGTCATGAGACAGCGAAAGTACTGTCTGAAACTGATATAAAGAAGATGATGGACTAACGTGGACTTTATTATTTTATTACATATTACATGTACACCGAGTGAACATTTACCTCATTTTTGTATATATATAAAATAATAAAGTCCACGTTAGTCCATCATCTTCTTTATATCAGTTTCATATATATAGTAATAATTAAATAAGTGGAGTAAGATTGAACACAGTTTTAATAGGCTAGCGCTTTCAACTCGTACCACGTACGAGTCTCATCAGGCCATAACTGAATAACGGACATGAAGTAGTAACATATAGTTACGTGACGTCATAACATTTTAACATTTAGGAAACTATGACGTCACAATACCAAGGTGACAATGGACAAATAACTTACGCCTTGACATTTAACTTAGGCGCGTACCATCGTTTCCGGGAATGATGTTAAAACTACTCGCCTTGCTGAACTTAAGAGTTTCCTACTGCATCAAAATTATCCCGCAAAGCTAATTGAAGATAGCATACAGAAGGCGCTAAGTTTTAAGCAACTAAAACTGAGAGAAAAGTGGGGAATAATTTAACTCTAGTATCTACCTTCAACCCTAACCATGAAAAAACAGTATCCATGGTTCAACGATACCTGCCTATTTTGAATCAAAGTATTAAAATGGAGAAGATATTAAGCAAATACCAAATTATCAACTGCCAAAGACAACCCCAAAACCTTAGAAAGATTTTGACAAGTTCTAAATTTGATTCTGTTGTCATCACTCCACAGGTTTCTAAGTGTGGTGACAAACGTTGCCTAACTTGCAGCAATATAATTGAAGGCTGTACCAAGGACATTAAATTTACTGTAAAACAAAATATGACTTGTGATACTAGAAATGTTATTTACTTGATTGTTTGTAGTGGATGCAATGAAAAGTATATCGGAAAGACAGAACTTAAATTAAAAAGAAGAATGAATCTTCACCGTTCACAAATAAAGCAGCCACACAACCGCACGATTCCACTCAGTGAACATTTAGAAGCATGTGGAAACGGCAACTTTTTAGTTTTCCCGCTAGATAAGCTAAATTTTGATCATGAACCTACATTGTTTCAAAAAGAGCAACATTTCATTCATAAATACGCGCCTAAGTTAAATGTCAAGGCGTAAGTTATTTGTCCATTGTCACCTTGGTATTGTGACGTCATAGTTTCCTAAATGTTATGACGTCACGTAACTATATGTTACTACTGCATGTCCGTTATTCAGTTATGGCCTGATGGGACTCGTACGTGGTACGAGTTGAAAGCGCTAGCCTATTAAAACTGTGTTCAATCTTACTCCACTTATTTAATTATTACTATATTGTGCCTGAGAGTTAGAACTTTACTGTGCTTTTTATATATATATATATATTTTACATTGAAGCAGATAATACTGAAAAAGCTGTAATTAAGAAGATTAAAAAATATAGTGATGACTTCTCTGGAGATCTACACCCTAAAGAAAAAGACTACTTAATAAACAGTGACCCGCAGACGGCTAATTTCTATGGACTACCCAAGATCCATAAAAGTAAATTGATAAATAATGCTATTGCCGAACAGAATGCGGAGTATATCGAAATTACCAGCTGTCCTGATTTGACATTCAGGCCGATTGTCGGAGGACCGAACAGCCCGACTCAGCGCCTAAGTAATCTCGTCGATATCATTTTAAAACCATTAACAAAGC
This sequence comes from Haliotis rufescens, assembly GCF_023055435.1. Taxonomy (NCBI): domain Eukaryota; kingdom Metazoa; phylum Mollusca; class Gastropoda; order Lepetellida; family Haliotidae; genus Haliotis; species Haliotis rufescens. The sequence goes on from NW_025964361.1 coordinate 20,197,987, forward strand.
ATGTACCGAGTTTTGTAAGAGACGATGTAGACTTTCTTTCCCAGCTGCCCGATGCCGTACCTATTGATGCGACTCTAGCCACCTTTGATGTGAAGAGTTTATTTACCAACATACCCCATGATCTGGGATTGGAAGCAGTTCAGTTTTGGCTGAGAAAACATCCTGAGGCTATCGACACTGAATTTTCGGAAAGTTTCATCGTGGAAACTTTAAGATTAGTCTTAGAAAATAATACCTTCTGTTTCAACGGAAAATTCTATCATCAAAGAAAGGGAACGGCCATGGGAACGAAAGTCGCCCCAACATACGCTACACTTGTGATGGGTTACATAGAGGATATTCTTTACAGGAAGGTACACGATTCCATGTCAGAATCCATTGCCAAACATGTGCGCGAAACTTGGAAGCGATTCTTGGACGACTGCTTTTTAGTTTGGCTCTCAACCCGTGAAAATTTTGACATTTTTCTGGATATTATTAATAAGCTCCACCCTTCCATCAGTTTTACTATGGAGTCTAGCGAGAGCGAAATTCCATTTCTGGACGTCCTTGTAGTTAAGGAAGATACTAAATTGAAAACTGATATCTACTACAAACCAACGGACACCCATCAATACCTACAATTCGGTTCATGTCACCCCAGGCATACACGAACTAACATTCCTTATTCACTTGCGCGGAGAGTATGTACCATCGTGTCGGAAACGGATAAAAGAGATTTAAGATTGAAAGAATTGATGGGGTATCTCAGGAAGCTAGGATATCCGCTTCGCGTCATAAATGACGCAATAGAAAAGTCTTTAAAAATTCCAAGACATACTCTCCTGAAACCTAATGAAAAATCTGTGGGCGATCAAATTATACCGTTTGTGTCTACCTTCAATCCTAATAATTGTGATATCATGCCAGTCATAAGGGACAACCTCCCAATTTTACAGCAAAGCGATAAAATGAAACAAGGACTGAATAAATTTAAAATTATACAAAGTACCAGGCAACCAAAAAATCTCAAGCAAATTCTTTGTCCATCCAAATATTCTTGTACAGAGAGTGTACCATGTGTAAGTAGATGTAACACACCAAGATGCGGCACGTGTAACATCATAAGTGAAGGTACTACTTTCCTTTTTGCAAATGGCAAGGGTTTCAATGTGAAAGCCGACATGAACTGCAGCAGCAAAGATGTGGTGTATGTTATGAGATGTTCGGGATGCGGCGAAAACTACATCGGTGAAACAGGCATGGAATTAAAAGATAGAGTCACTGTACACAAACAGCAGATTAGAGACCCTAATGTTCGATGCTTAGGTGTCAGCAAACACATTGATGATTGCGGAAACGGGAAATTTACTATTTTTCCGTTTTATAAATTGTATACAAGTAACAAGCAGCTGAGACTGGAAAAAGAACAAATGTTTATCCAATTGATGAAACCAAAATTGTACTCTAGAATGTATTAATAGATTTGTCATTTCAATCGTAAATGTTGCACTGTTACTTTACAAATACTGTATATTTAATTCAAATGTCTCCCTACAATTGTTAAATTACTTGGTGTCGTCGCTGGAGTGTGTAAATACATTATGACGTCACAGTTGTAATTTATGACGTCATCATAAGTATGACGTCATTATATGTCATTGTCAGTTACACTGAAGAGCTGTCATGAGACAGCGAAAGTACTATGTGTGAAACTGATATAAAGAAGATGATGGACTAACGTGGACTTTATTATTTTATTATATATATATATATATATATATATATATATATATACACACACACACACACACACACACACACACACACACAGACAGACACACACACACACACACACACACACACACACACATTAACGTCTTTACAAATGTATGCATACATAAAATACATCAGATTAAAAAACATAAAATCCAATGAGGTTCTCTAGTTGGAGTTATGAGTGACTTGAAAACTTTAATGACATGCATCACTCAACAAATTACTACAGTCACTGCAAACTAATGCAGTTAGTAAATTAAATTGCAATTATGATTTTGTTAATGATCCACTCAGTGTGGTGTTTTGTGGAGTGACTTATAACCTAAAATATCAACATCTAGCGAGATCGCACCGTATTTTGTAAAAATAAAACCTTAATCCTCCATACACTCTCTCCAGACAGGTAGTTTAACATATCGCACAGTTCTATACCTATTGTTGACCCACAACTGACTAGTAACCGCCGTAGAGCTCTTGTTCTTACAACAACAAGAAACAAAAATGTTATGAACTTGTCGCGTGTCCGGTTGTTACGTCTGGGAGACACGTGGGGCATTAAGCATCATTTACCCTTACTTTACCGTAGTGCACCAGGGTGTAGAGATTGGTCCATGTGAGCCTGCCCAGTTAGGTCTGCCTCTCCTGGTAGTCTATGGGTCTGCCTCTCGTCCGCCCAGTCTGCGTGTTGTCTCAACAAGCCATGCGACTGGTGACTGTCATTGGCTGCAGCCAAGATGCGACGTTGTCATCAGGCGTTGCTCCTTGCGAAATTGGTGTATCATACAGACAGCTTGTTCTCTCAGTTGTGGCATTTATTTTAGTATGCTATTTGTCACTGTCCAACAGTTTGGGTGTAAAGACATTCAGCCTTTGTTTGCCAGTACACTTATAAAGATGTTTAAACGTAAGCAATCATTCAGCAGACATTTAGCATTCAGCGGATGTAAATTTTATTGTCAATGCATTTTATAGTATATAATGTCTTATTGTGTCTCATAAGCCTAACGGCTGGGTGTTACTTTTTAATATGCCAAAGAACATCGCTCTCTCTCTCTCTCTCTCTCTCTCTCTCTCTCTCTCTCTCTCTCTCTCTCTCTCTCTCTCTCTCTGTATATATGTACGGGGTCTTCCCAGTTAGCTCAAAGCTGAAATTCGGGATGATTGAGGGGATTAGGGCTGGGGGATTAGTCTGTTCCTGACAGGTGAACGTTAGTTAGCTAAAAAGCTTAGAAGCTATTTGACCATTATTGAACGATATCAGATCATCGATAGTACTCAAGCTTTAGTTCAACCTCTTGGCCAAATGCCAGTGTTTTGATCTTGCCATTCTGATGAAACAAGAAGGGAGCACAACTGGCGCCAATGGGGTGTTTACCTCTTCCATCAATGTAATCCTATCCCAAATTCCACATAAATGTTATCTATGAGAAAATCTCGCATTTCACATACTTTTTCAGTAAACTTCAGATGAGATTTGCTTTTATTTTTGACAAATTGTCCTGAACCTTTGAAGTTAGTAACTATTTCAGCGGTCAACAGGTTTGGTGACAAAAGCCGGATGGCTCCACGAACGAAGAACCCCCGTTACGTTGGCCGTGTGGGGTGAAGGTAAAGAGCTGGACAAATCAAATTATTCGACAGAATAGAACTTGGTTTTAATGAGATTTCCTAATTGAAGCAAATCCTTTGAACCTTAGGGTTTTTGTGGTACATTTGCTGGACATATTTAGACTGTATTATGTACAATCTTTGATTGTACACCATGAGAACTATCAAACAGATTCTCAAACATGATTAAACATATTTTGTGTATGTTTTAAATCAGCATTCGCAGGCAATAATATATTTGTATATAATATCATATGATTTTCGTATATGTCCTTCAAACTTCAGAAGAGTCGACATCTTTTCACAAGAGTGCAGGTATATGCTCATCATCCATCAACAGTACTATAATTTACTGATACCCTCCATCCTGTCACCATTATCAGCAGTATACAGGTTGTCTTTATTTAGTATACATAATTATAAATACCGCTCTTAATGGAGGCAGAATGAAGGGTAGTAGTGAAGACTACCTGTGTACCGCTCATATATGATGGCAGAATGAAGGATGTTAGTGAAGACTACCTGTGTACCGCTCTTAATGGAGGCAGAATGAAGGGTACTAGTGAATACTACCTGTATACCGCTCATATATGATGGCAGAATGTAGGGTACCAGTGAAGACTACCTGTGTACCGCTCATATATGATGGCAGAATGAAGGATGTTAGTGAAGACTACCTGTGTACCGCTCATATATGATGGCAGAATGAAGGATGTTAGTGAAGACTACCTGTATACCGCTCTTAATGGAGGCAGAATGAAGGGTAGTAGTGAAGACTACCTGTATACCGCTCATATATGATGGCAGAATGTAGGGTACTAGTGAAGACTACCTGTGTACCGCTCATATATGATGGCAGAATGAAGGATGTTAGTGAAGACTACCTGTGTACCGCTCATATATGATGGCAGAATGAAGGATGTTATTGAAGACTACCTGTATACCGCTCTTAATGGAGGCAGAATGAAGGGTAGTAGTGAAGACTACCTGTATATCGCTCATATATGATGGCAGAATGAAGGATGTTAGTGAAGACTACCTGTGTACCGCTCATATATGATGGCAGAATGAAGGATGTTAGTGAAGACTACCTGTATACCGCTCTTAATGGAGGCAGAATGAAGGGTAGTAGTGAAGACTACCTGTATACCGCTCATATATGATGGCAGAATGTAGGGTACTAGTGAATACTACCTGTGTACCGCTCTTAATGGAGGCAGAATGAAGGGTAGTAGTGAAGACTACCTGTATACCGCTCTTAATGAAGGCAGAATGAAGGATGTTAGTGAAGACTACCTGTGTACCGCTCATATATGATGGCAGAATGAAGGATGTTAGTGAAGACTACCTGTGTACCGCTCATATATGATGGCAGAATGAAGGATGTTAGTAAAGACTACCTGTGTACCGCTCTTAATGGAGGCAGAATGAAGGGTAGTAGTGAAGACTACCTGTATACCGCTCTTAATGGAGGCAGAATGAAGGGTACTAGTGAAGACTACCTGTATACCGCTCTTAATGGAGGCAGAATGAAGGGTAGTAGTGAAGACTACCTGTATACCGCTCATATATGATGGCAGAATGTAGGGTACTAGTGAAGACTACCTGCGTACCGCTCATATATGATGGCAGAATGAAGGATGTTAGTGAAGACTACCTGTGTACCGCTCATATATGATGGCAGAATGAAGGATGTTAGTGAAGACTACCTGTGGACCGCTCTTAATGGAGGCAGAATGAAGGGTAGTAGTGAAGACTACCTGTATACCGCTCATATATGATGGCAGAATGAAGGATGTTAGTGAAGACTACCTGTGTACCGCTCATATATGATGGCAGAATGAAGGATGTTAGTGAAGACTACCTGTATACCGCTCTTAATGGAGGCAGAATGAAGGGTAGTAGTGAAGACTACCTGTATACCGCTCATATATGATGGCAGAATGTAGGGTACTAGTGAAGACTACCTGTGTACCGCTCATATATGATGGTAGAATTAAGGATGTTAGTGAAGACTACCTGTGTACCGCTCATATATGATGGCAGAATGAAGGATGTTAGTAAAGACTACCTGTATACCGCTCATATATGATGGCAGAATGTAGGGTACTAGTGAATACTACCTGTGTACCGCTCATATATGAAGGCAGAATGAAGGATGTTAGTGAAGACTACCTGTGTACCGCTCATATATGATGGCAGAATGAAGGATGTTAGTGAAGACTACCTGTGTATCGCTCATATATGAAGGCAGAATGAAGGATGTTAGTGAAGACTACCTGTGTACCGCTCATATATGATGGCAGAATGAAGGATGTTAGTGAAGACTACCTGTATACCGCTCATATATGATGGCAGAATGAAGGATGTTAGTGAAGACTACCTGTATACCGCTCTGTGAAGGCAGAATGAAGGATGTTAGTGAAGACTACCTGTGTACCGCTCATATATGAAGGCAGAATGAAGGATGTTAGTGAAGACTACCTGTGTACCGCTCATATATGATGGCAGAATGAAGGATGTTAGTGAAGACTACTTGTGTACCGCTCATATATGATGGCAGAATGAAGGATGTTAGTGAAGACTACCTGTATACCGCTCATATATGATGGCAGAATGTAGGGTACTAGTGAAGACTACCTGTATACCGCTCTATGATGGCAGAATGAAGGATGTTAGTAAGGACTACCTGTATACCGCTCATATATGAAGGCAGAATGAAGGATGTTAGTGAAGACTACCTGTGTACCGCTCATATATGAAGGCAGAATGAAGGATGTTAGTAAGGACTACCTGTGTACCGCTCATATATGATGGCAGAATGAAAGATGTTAGTGAAGACTACCTGTATACCGCTCATATATGAAGGCAGAATGAAGGATGTTAGTGAAGACTACCTGTGTACCGCTCATATATGATGGCAGAATGAAGGATGTTAGTGAAGACTACCTGTATACCGCTCATATATGAAGGCAGAATGAAGGATGTTAGTGAAGACTACCTGTGTACCGCTCATATATGATGGCAGAATGAAGGATGTTAGTGAAGACTACCTGTGTACCGCTCATATATGATGGCAGAATGAAGGATGTTAGTAAGGACTACCTGTATACCGCTCTTAATGAAGGCAGAATGAAGGATGTTAGTGAAGACTACCTGTGTACCGCTCATATATGATGGCAGAATGAAAGATGTTAGTGAAGACTACCTGTATACCGCTCATATATGATGGCAGAATGAAGGATGTTGGTGAAGACTACCTGTGTACCGCTCATATATGATGGCAGAATGAAGGATGTTAGTGAAGACTACCTGTATACCGCTCTGTGAAGGCAGAATGAAGGATGTTAGTGAAGACTACCTGTGTACCGCTCATATATGATGGCAGAATGAAGGATGTTAGTGAAGACTACCTGTGTACCGCTCATATATGATGGCAGAATGAAGGATGTTAGTGAAGACTACCTGTATACCGCTCTTAATGGAGGCAGAATGAAGGGTAGTAGTGAAGACTACCTGTATACCGCTCATATATGATGGCAGAATGTAGGGTACTAGTGAATACTACCTGTGTACCGCTCTTAATGGAGGCAGAATGAAGGATGTTAGTGAAGACTACCTGTATACCGCTCTTAATGAAGGCAGAATGAAGGATGTTAGTGAAGACTACCTGTGTACCGCTCATATATGATGGCAGAATGAAGGATGTTAGTGAAGACTACCTGTGTACCGCTCATATATGATGGCAGAATGAAGGATGTTAGTAAAGACTACCTGTGTACCGCTCTTAATGGAGGCAGAATGAAGGGTAGTAGTGAAGACTACCTGTATACCGCTCTTAATGGAGGCAGAATGAAGGGTACTAGTGAAGACTACCTGTATACCGCTCTTAATGGAGGCAGAATGAAGGGTAGTAGTGAAGACTACCTATATACCGCTCATATATGATGGCAGAATGTAGGGTACTAGTGAAGACTACCTGTGTACCGCTCATATATGATGGCAGAATGAAGGATGTTAGTGAAGACTACCTGTGTACCGCTCATATATGATGGCAGAATGAAGGATGTTAGTCAAGACTACCTGTATACCGCTCTTAATGGAGGCAGAATGAAGGGTAGTAGTGAAGACTACCTGTATACCGCTCATATATGATGGCAGAATGTAGGGTACTAGTGAAGACTACCTGTGTACCGCTCATATATGATGGTAGAATTAAGGATGTTAGTGAAGACTACCTGTATACCGCTCATATATGATGGCAGAATGTAGGGTACTAGTGAATACTACCTGTGTACCGCTCATATATGAAGGCAGAATGAAGGATGTTAGTGAAGACTACCTGTGTACCGCTCATATATGATGGCAGAATGAAGGATGTTAGTGAAGACTACCTGTGTATCGCTCATATATGAAGGCAGAATGAAGGATGTTAGTGAAGACTACCTGTATACCGCTCATATATGATGGCAGAATGAAGGATGTTAGTGAAGACTACCTGTATACCGCTCTGTGAAGGCAGAATGAAGGATGTTAGTGAAGACTACCTGTGTACCGCTCATATATGAAGGCAGAATGAAGGATGTTAGTGAAGACTACCTGTGTACCGCTCATATATGATGGCAGAATGAAGGATGTTAGTGAAGACTACTTGTGTACCGCTCATATATGATGGCAGAATGAAGGATGTTAGTGAAGACTACCTGTATACCGCTCTATGATGGCAGAATGAAGGATGTTAGTAAGGACTACCTGTATACCGCTCATATATGATGGCAGAATGAAGGATGTTAGTGAAGACTACCTGTGTACCGCTCATATATGATGGCAGAATGAAGGATGTTAGTGAAGACTACTTGTGTACCGCTCATATATGATGGCAGAATGAAGGATGTTAGTGAAGACTACCTGTATACCGCTCTGTGAAGGCAGAATGAAGGATGTTAGTGAAGACTACCTGTGTACCGCTCATATATGATGGCAGAATGAAGGATGTTAGTGAAGACTACCTGTGTACCGCTCATATATGATGGCAGAATGTAGGGTACTAGTGAAGACTACCTGTGTACCGCTCATATATGATGGCAGAATGAAGGATGTTAGTGAAGACTACCTGTGTACCGCTCATATATGATGGCAGAATGAAGGATGTTAGTGAAGACTACCTGTATACCGCTCTTAATGGAGGCAGAATGAAGGGTAGTAGTGAAGACTACCTGTATATCGCTCATATATGATGGCAGAATGAAGGATGTTAGTGAAGACTACCTGTGTACCGCTCATATATGATGGCAGAATGAAGGATGTTAGTGAAGACTACCTGTATACCGCTCTTAATGGAGGCAGAATGAAGGGTAGTAGTGAAGACTACCTGTATACCGCTCATATATGATGGCAGAATGTAGGGTACTAGTGAATACTACCTGTGTACCGCTCTTAATGGAGGCAGAATGAAGGGAAATAGTGAAGACTACCTGTATACCGCTCTTAATGAAGGCAGAATGAAGGATGTTAGTGAAGACTACCTGTGTACCGCTCATATATGATGGCAGAATGAAGGATGTTAGTGAAGACTACCTGTGTACCGCTCATATATGATGGCAGAATGAAGGATGTTAGTAAAGACTACCTGTGTACCGCTCTTAATGGAGGCAGAATGAAGGGTAGTAGTGAAGACTACCTGTATACCGCTCTTAATGGAGGCAGAATGAAGGGTACTAGTGAAGACTACCTGTATACCGCTCTTAATGGAGGCAGAATGAAGGGTAGTAGTGAAGACTACCTGTATACCGCTCATATATGATGGCAGAATGTAGGGTACTAGTGAAGACTACCTGTGTACCGCTCATATATGATGGCAGAATGAAGGATGTTAGTGAAGACTACCTGTGTACCGCTCATATATGATGGCAGAATGAAGGATGTTAGTGAAGACTACCTGTGGACCGCTCTTAATGGAGGCAGAATGAAGGGTAGTAGTGAAGACTACCTGTATACCGCTCATATATGATGGCAGAATGAAGGATGTTAGTGAAGACTACCTGTGTACCGCTCATATATGATGGCAGAATGAAGGATGTTAGTGAAGACTACCTGTATACCGCTCTTAATGGAGGCAGAATGAAGGGTAGTAGTGAAGACTACCTGTATACCGCTCATATATGATGGCAGAATGTAGGGTACTAGTGAAGACTACCTGTGTACCGCTCATATATGATGGTAGAATTAAGGATGTTAGTGAAGACTACCTGTGTACCGCTCATATATGATGGCAGAATGAAGGATGTTAGTAAAGACTACCTGTATACCGCTCATATATGATGGCAGAATGTAGGGTACTAGTGAATACTACCTGTGTACCGCTCATATATGAAGGCAGAATGAAGGATGTTAGTGAATACTACCTGTGTACCGCTCATATATGATGGCAGAATGAAGGATGTTAGTGAAGACTACCTGTGTATCGCTCATATATGAAGGCAGAATGAAGGATGTTAGTGAAGACTACCTGTGTACCGCTCATATATGATGGCAGAATGAAGGATGTTAGTGAAGACTACCTGTATACCGCTCATATATGATGGCAGAATGAAGGATGTTAGTGAAGACTACCTGTATACCGCTCTGTGAAGGCAGAATGAAGGATGTTAGTGAAGACTACCTGTGTACCGCTCATATATGAAGGCAGAATGAAGGATGTTAGTGAAGACTACCTGTGTACCGCTCATATATGATGGCAGAATGAAGGATGTTAGTGAAGACTACTTGTGTACCGCTCATATATGATGGCAGAATGAAGGATGTTAGTGAAGACTACCTGTATACCGCTCATATATGATGGCAGAATGTAGGGTACTAGTGAAGACTACCTGTATACCGCTCTATGATGGCAGAATGAAGGATGTTAGTAAGGACTACCTGTATACCGCTCATATATGAAGGCAGAATGAAGGATGTTAGTGAAGACTACCTGTGTACCGCTCATATATGAAGGCAGAATGAAGGATGTTAGTAAGGACTACCTGTGTACCGCTCATATATGATGGCAGAATGAAAGATGTTAGTGAAGACTACCTGTATACCGCTCATATATGATGGCAGAATGAAGGATGTTAGTGAAGACTACCTGTGTACCGCTCATATATGATGGCAGAATGAAGGATGTTAGTGAAGACTACCTGTATACCGCTCATATATGAAGGCAGAATGAAGGATGTTAGTGAAGACTACCTGTGTACCGCTCATATATGATGGCAGAATGAAGGATGTTAGTGAAGACTACCTGTGTACCGCTCATATATGATGGCAGAATGAAGGATGTTAGTAAGGACTACCTGTATACCGCTCTTAATGAAGGCAGAATGAAGGATGTTAGTGAAGACTACCTGTGTACCGCTCATATATGATGGCAGAATGAAAGATGTTAGTGAAGACTACCTGTATACCGCTCATATATGATGGCAGAATGAAGGATGTTGGTGAAGACTACCTGTGTACCGCTCATATATGATGGCAGAATGAAGGATGTTAGTGAAGACTACCTGTATACCGCTCTGTGAAGGCAGAATGAAGGATGTTAGTGAAGACTACCTGTGTACCGCTCATATATGAAGGCAGAATGAAGGATGTTAGTGAAGACTACCTGTGTACCGCTCATATATGAAGGCAGAATGAAGGATGTTAGTGAAGACTACCTGTATACCGCTCTTAATGGAGGCAGAATGAAGGGTAGTAGTGAAGACTACCTGTATACCGCTCATATATGATGGCAGAATGTAGGGTACTAGTGAATACTACCTGTGTACCGCTCTTAATGGAGGCAGAATGAAGGGTAGTAGTGAAGACTACCTGTATACCGCTCTTAATGAAGGCAGAATGAAGGATGTTAGTGAAGACTACCTGTGTACCGCTCATATATGATGGCAGAATGAAGGATGTTAGTGAAGACTACCTGTGTACCGCTCATATATGATGGCAGAATGAAGGATGTTAGTAAAGACTACCTGTGTACCGCTCTTAATGGAGGCAGAATGAAGGGTAGTAGTGAAGACTACCTGTATACCGCTCTTAATGGAGGCAGAATGAAGGGTACTAGTGAAGACTACCTGTATACCGCTCTTAATGGAGGCAGAATGAAGGGTAGTAGTGAAGACTACCTATATACCGCTCATATATGATGGCAGAATGTAGGGTACTAGTGAAGACTACCTGTGTACCGCTCATATATGATGGCAGAATGAAGGATGTTAGTGAAGACTACCTGTGTACCGCTCATATATGATGGCAGAATGAAGGATGTTAGTGAAGACTACTTGTGTACCGCTCATATATGATGGCAGAATGAAGGATGTTAGTGAAGACTACCTGTATACCGCTCATATATGATGGCAGAATGAAGGATGTTAGTGAAGACTACCTGTGTACCGCTCATATATGATGGCAGAATGAAGGATGTTAGTGAAGACTACCTGTATACCGCTCATATATGAAGGCAGAATGAAGGATGTTAGTGAAGACTACCTGTGTACCGCTCATATATGATGGCAGAATGAAGGATGTTAGTGAAGACTACCTGTGTACCGCTCATATATGATGGCAGAATGAAGGATGTTAGTAAGGACTACCTGTATACCGCTCTTAATGAAGGCAGAATGAAGGATGTTAGTGAAGACTACCTGTGTACCGCTCATATATGATGGCAGAATGAAAGATGTTAGTGAAGACTACCTGTATACCGCTCATATATGATGGCAGAATGAAGGATGTTGGTGAAGACTACCTGTGTACCGCTCATATATGATGGCAGAATGAAGGATGTTAGTGAAGACTACCTGTATACCGCTCTGTGAAGGCAGAATGAAGGATGTTAGTGAAGACTACCTGTGTACCGCTCATATATGAAGGCAGAATGAAGGATGTTAGTGAAGACTACCTGTGTACCGCTCATATATGAAGGCAGAATGAAGGATGTTAGTGAAGACTACCTGTATACCGCTCTTAATGGAGGCAGAATGAAGGGTAGTAGTGAAGACTACCTGTATACCGCTCATATATGATGGCAGAATGTAGGGTACTAGTGAATACTACCTGTGTACCGCTCTTAATGGAGGCAGAATGAAGGGTAGTAGTGAAGACTACCTGTATACCGCTCTTAATGAAGGCAGAATGAAGGATGTTAGTGAAGACTACCTGTGTACCGCTCATATATGATGGCAGAATGAAGGATGTTAGTGAAGACTACCTGTATACCGCTCTGTGAAGGCAGAATGAAGGATGTTAGTGAAGACTACCTGTGTACCGCTCATATATGAAGGCAGAATGAAGGATGTTAGTGAAGACTACCTGTGTACCGCTCATATATGAAGGCAGAATGAAGGATGTTAGTGAAGACTACCTGTATACCGCTCTTAATGGAGGCAGAATGAAGGGTAGTAGTGAAGACTACCTGTATACCGCTCATATATGATGGCAGAATGTAGGGTACTAGTGAATACTACCTGTGTACCGCTCTTAATGGAGGCAGAATGAAGGGTAGTAGTGAAGACTACCTGTATACCGCTCTTAATGAAGGCAGAATGAAGGATGTTAGTGAAGACTACCTGTGTACCGCTCATATATGATGGCAGAATGAAGGATGTTAGTGAAGACTACCTGTGTACCGCTCATATATGATGGCAGAATGAAGGATGTTAGTAAAGACTACCTGTGTACCGCTCTTAATGGAGGCAGAATGAAGGGTAGTAGTGAAGACTACCTGTATACCGCTCTTAATGGAGGCAGAATGAAGGGTACTAGTGAAGACTACCTGTATACCGCTCTTAATGGAGGCAGAATGAAGGGTAGTAGTGAAGACTACCTATATACCGCTCATATATGATGGCAGAATGTAGGGTACTAGTGAAGACTACCTGTGTACCGCTCATATATGATGGCAGAATGAAGGATGTTAGTGAAGACTACCTGTGTACCGCTCATATATGATGGCAGAATGAAGGATGTTAGTCAAGACTACCTGTATACCGCTCTTAATGGAGGCAGAATGAAGGGTAGTAGTGAAGACTACCTGTATACCGCTCATATATGATGGCAGAATGTAGGGTACTAGTGAAGACTACCTGTGTACCGCTCATATATGATGGTAGAATTAAGGATGTTAGTGAAGACTACCTGTATACCGCTCATATATGATGGCAGAATGTAGGGTACTAGTGAATACTATCTGTGTACCGCTCATATATGAAGGCAGAATGAAGGATGTTAGTGAAGACTACCTGTGTACCGCTCATATATGATGGCAGAATGAAGGATGTTAGTGAAGACTACCTGTGTATCGCTCATATATGAAGGCAGAATGAAGGATGTTAGTGAAGACTACCTGTATACCGCTCATATATGATGGCAGAATGAAGGATGTTAGTGAAGACTACCTGTATACCGCTCTGTGAAGGCAGAATGAAGGATGTTAGTGAAGACTACCTGTGTACCGCTCATATATGAAGGCAGAATGAAGGATGTTAGTGAAGACTACCTGTGTACCGCTCATATATGATGGCAGAATGAAGGATGTTAGTGAAGACTACTTGTGTACCGCTCATATATGATGGCAGAATGAAGGATGTTAGTGAAGACTACCTGTATACCGCTCTATGATGGCAGAATGAAGGATGTTAGTGAAGACTACCTGTGTACCGCTCATATATGAAGGCAGAATGAAGGATGTTAGTGAAGACTACCTGTGTACCGCTCATATATGATGGCAGAATGAAGGATGTTAGTGAAGACTACTTGTGTACCGCTCATATATGATGGCAGAATGAAGGATGTTAGTGAAGACTACCTGTATACCGCTCATATATGATGGCAGAATGTAGGGTACTAGTGAAGACTACCTGTATACCGCTCTATGATGGCAGAATGAAGGATGTTAGTAAGGACTACCTGTATACCGCTCATATATGATGGCAGAATGAAGGATGTTAGTGAAGACTACCTGTGTACCGCTCATATATGAAGGCAGAATGAAGGATGTTAGTAAGGACTACCTGTGTACCGCTCATATATGATGGCAGAATGAAAGATGTTAGTGAAGACTACCTGTATACCGCTCATATATGATGGCAGAATGAAGGATGTTAGTGAAGACTACCTGTGTACCGCTCATATATGATGGCAGAATGAAGGATGTTAGTGAAGACTACCTGTATACCGCTCATATATGAAGGCAGAATGAAGGATGTTAGTGAAGACTACCTGTGTACCGCTCATATATGATGGCAGAATGAAGGATGTTAGTGAAGACTACCTGTGTACCGCTCATATATGATGGCAGAATGAAGGATGTTAGTAAGGACTACCTGTATACCGCTCTTAATGAAGGCAGAATGAAGGATGTTAGTGAAGACTACCTGTGTACCGCTCATATATGATGGCAGAATGAAAGATGTTAGTGAAGACTACCTGTATACCGCTCATATATGATGGCAGAATGAAGGATGTTAGTGAAGACTACCTGTGTACCGCTCATATATGATGGCAGAATGAAGGATGTTAGTGAAGACTACCTGTATACCGCTCTGTGAAGGCAGAATGAAGGATGTTAGTGAAGACTACCTGTGTACCGCTCATATATGATGGCAGAATGAAGGATGTTAGTGAAGACTACCTGTGTACCGCTCATATATGATGGCAGAATGAAGGATGTTAGTGAAGACTACCTGTATACCGCTCTTAATGGAGGCAGAATGAAGGGTAGTAGTGAAGACTACCTGTATACCGCTCATATATGATGGCAGAATGAAGGATGTTAGTGAAGACTACCTGTGTACCGCTCATATATGATGGCAGAATGAAGGATGTTAGTGAAGACTACCTGTATACCGCTCTTAATGGAGGCAGAATGAAGGGTAGTAGTGAAGACTACCTGTATACCGCTCATATATGATGGCAGAATGTAGGGTACTAGTGAAGACTACCTGTGTACCGCTCATATATGATGGTAGAATTAAGGATGTTAGTGAAGACTACCTGTGTACCGCTCATATATGATGGCAGAATGAAGGATGTTAGTAAAGACTACCTGTATACCGCTCATATATGATGGCAGAATGTAGGGTACTAGTGAATACTACCTGTGTACCGCTCATATATGAAGGCAGAATGAAGGATGTTAGTGAAGACTACCTGTGTACCGCTCATATATGATGGCAGAATGAAGGATGTTAGTGAAGACTACCTGTGTATCGCTCATATATGAAGGCAGAATGAAGGAAGTTAGTGAAGACTACCTGTGTACCGCTCATATATGATGGCAGAATGAAGGATGTTAGTGAAGACTACCTGTATACCGCTCATATATGATGGCAGAATGAAGGATGTTAGTGAAGACTACCTGTATACCGCTCTGTGAAGGCAGAATGAAGGATGTTAGTGAAGACTACCTGTGTACCGCTCATATATGAAGGCAGAATGAAGGATGTTAGTGAAGACTACCTGTGTACCGCTCATATATGATGGCAGAATGAAGGATGTTAGTGAAGACTACCTGTGTACCGCTCATATATGATGGCAGAATGAAGGATGTTAGTGAAGACTACCTGTATACCGCTCATATATGATGGCAGAATGAAGGATGTTAGTGAAGACTACCTGTATACCGCTCTATGATGGCAGAATGAAGGATGTTAGTAAGGACTACCTGTATACCGCTCATATATGAAGGCAGAATGAAGGATGTTAGTGAAGACTACCTGTGTACCGCTCATATATGATGGCAGAATGAAGGATGTTAGTGAAGACTACTTGTGTACCGCTCATATATGATGGCAGAATGAAGGATGTTAGTGAAGACTACCTGTATACCGCTCATATATGATGGCAGAATGTAGGGTACTAGTGAAGACTACCTGTATACCGCTCTATGATGGCAGAATGAAGGATGTTAGTAAGGACTACCTGTATACCGCTCATATATGAAGGCAGAATGAAGGATGTTAGTGAAGACTACCTGTGTACCGCTCATATATGAAGGCAGAATGAAGGATGTTAGTAAGGACTACCTGTGTACCGCTCATATATGATGGCAGAATGAAAGATGTTAGTGAAGACTACCTGTATACCGCTCATATATGATGGCAGAATGAAGGATGTTAGTGAAGACTACCTGTGTACCGCTCATATATGATGGCAGAATGAAGGATGTTAGTGAAGACTACCTGTATACCGCTCATATATGAAGGCAGAATGAAGGATGTTAGTGAAGACTACCTGTGTACCGCTCATATATGATGGCAGAATGAAGGATGTTAGTGAAGACTACCTGTGTACCGCTCATATATGATGGCAGAATGAAGGATGTTAGTAAGGACTACCTGTATACCGCTCTTAATGAAGGCAGAATGAAGGATGTTAGTGAAGACTACCTGTGTACCGCTCTTAATGGAGGCAGAATGAAGGGTACTAGTGAATACTACCTGTATACCGCTCATATATGATGGCAGAATGAAGGATGTTAGTGAAGACTACCTGTGTACCGCTCATATATGATGGCAGAATGAAGGATGTTAGTGAAGACTACCTGTATACCGCTCTGTGAAGGCAGAATGAAGGATGTTAGTGAAGACTACCTGTGTACCGCTCATATATGAAGGCAGAATGAAGGATGTTAGTGAAGACTACCTGTATACCGCTCTTAATGAAGGCAGAATGAAGGATGTTAGTGAAGACTACCTGTGTACCGCTCATATATGAAGGCAGAATGAAGGATGTTAGTAAGGACTACCTGTGTACCGCTCATATATGATGGCAGAATGAAAGATGTTAGTGAAGACTACCTGTATACCGCTCTTAATGAAGGCAGAATGAAGGATGTTAGTGAAGACTACCTGTGTACCGCTCATATATGAAGGCAGAATGAAGGATGTTAGTGAAGACTACCTGTGTACCGCTCATATATGAAGGCAGAATGAAGGATGTTAGTGAAGACTACCTGTGTACCGCTCATATATGATGGCAGAATGAAGGATGTTAGTGAAGACTACCTGTGTACCGCTCATATATGATGGCAGAATGAAAGATGTTAGTGAAGACTACCTGTATACCGCTCTGTGAAGGCAGAATGAAGGATGTTAGTGAAGACTACCTGTATACCGCTCATATATGATGGCAGAATGAAGGATGTTAGTGAAGACTACCTGTGTACCGCTCATATATGATGGCAGAATGAAGGATGTTAGTGAAGACTACCTGTATACCGCTCTGTGAAGGCAGAATGAAGGATGTTAGTGAAGACTACCTGTGTACCGCTCATATATGATGGCAGAATGAAGGATGTTAGTGAAGACTACCTGTATACCGCTCATATATGAAGGCAGAATGAAGGATGTTAGTGAAGACTACCTGTGTACCGCTCATATATGAAGGCAGAATGAAGGATGTTAGTGAAGACTCCCTGTGTACCGCTCATATATGATGGCAGAATGAAGGATGTTAGTGAAGACTACCTGTATACCGCTCTGTGAAGGCAGAATGAAGGATGTTAGTGAAGACTACCTGTGTACCGCTCATATATGAAGGCAGAATGAAGGATGTTAGTGAAGACTCCCTGTGTACCGCTCATATATGATGGCAGAATGAAGGATGTTAGTGAAGACTACCTGTATACCGCTCTGTGAAGGCAGAATGAAGGATGTTAGTGAAGACTACCTGTGTACCGCTCATATATGAAGGCAGAATGAAGGATGTTAGTAAGGACTACCTGTGTACCGCTCATATATGATGGCAGAATGAAGGATGTTAGTGAAGACTACCTGTGTACCGCTCATATATGATGGCAGAATGAAAGATGTTAGTGAAGACTACCTGTGTACCGCGCATATATGATGGCTGAATGAAGGATGTTAGTGAAGACTACCTGTGTACCGCTCATATATGATGGCAGAATGAAGGATGTTAGTAAGGGCTACCTGTGTACCGCTCATATATGAAGGCAGAATGAAGGATGTTAGTTAAGACTACCTGTATACCTCTCTGTGACGGCAGAATGAAGGATGTTAGTGAAGACTACCTGTATACCGCTCATATATGATGGCAGAATGAAGGATGTTAGTAAAGACTACCTGTGTACCGCTCATATATGATGGCAGAATGAAGGATGTAAGTAAAGACTACCTGTATACCGCTCATATATGATGGCAGAATGAAGGATGTAAGTAAAGACTACCTGTATACCGCTCATATATGATGGCAGAATGAAGGATGTTAGTAAAGACTACCTGTATACCGCTCATATATGAAGGCAGAATGTAGGGTACTAGTGAATACTACCTGTATACCGCTCATATATGATGGCAGAATGTAGGGTACTAGTGAAGACTACCTGTATACCGTTCATATCAGCATGTTTTGTCGACGGGAACAACTAGACCGTCCGAAGTATTTATTTGTGTTGATAACATTTGGAGTCCCGTCGCATTGGAATGAAAAAACATTACTTGTGTTTTGTGAAAACAATCGAACCTATGCTGCAGACATTATAAAGAATGATAAAACAGATATGAAAAAATGTATGTTCTATTTGTTACCGAAGTGACGATACCAAGGATGCTCTATAAATACATATGGTACGAGTATATCACTGGTTCTTCCGCCCCGGAATAACAGACCTAAATAACTGATGAATCAGAACATTTGTAATGCGTGAAGGTTGTTAACGTCACAGTCAGCTGTATTACAGCTATATCACACCTGTACCTCATTGGCGAAAACGGTCCTGTCAAAAACAACCGACACAGAATATTATAGAAACTGAAGATCACTCTATGTATTAAGATCATTTACATATGTATACTTCTAAATATATATGATAAATTTCCATTTTGTGACTGTACATTACAAACACAGGTACATATTATTCAGAGGAAATAAACTGAACATATATCCTGTGAACATACATCATGAACGTTGTCATTAAATGAACACAACCCTTTGAAATTGATACATTAATACCAAATACAATACAGTGTGGTGTCACATAATTGTCGAGCTGTGATGATGCCTTGCACAAATCCTGCCATGCTTCAAGAGTAGCCTATGGTGGCCGAGAGGGGACTCCGCTTTCTCGCTTTCTCGCTCCATCGCTTTCTCGCGGGAAAGCAATATTCCCTCTTGGCCACTATATGGGTCACATGTGTTATGTGTTTCTATACGATAAAAAGAATATACGTAAAACAACATTAATGAATTGTTAAACCTGACCTCAGTGGGAGAGGCTGAGGTTGGTTTTAATCATAAAAGAATTGTCCAGTCACATTTCAAAACCATACATATGGGTGGAATGTTGAAATTTTCTCACTATCTACTTAAGCATAATCTAACTATTTAGGAGTTTTATTGCATCCCCTGCCCACAGGCCAACTTATCAAAACAAACAGCAAATAACACTGCTCATTACCGCTGAGTAGTACCTACCTCCCAAAAAACAATAGTGTCTTCCTAAAAACAACACTCAGGTTATATCAATGTTTATTCTGCTTGCGGAGTAGATCAAAGTGGAAGTCCTCACCCAAGCAATGGTAAAGCGAGAAAGCGATATTTACCTTAATGCCGTACATTAAAACGGGTTTTGCTGATCCATTCCTGTAATTCTCACCGCTATTTTGCCTCTTATAATTAGATTTTTTAACATGTTGTAGTAGATAAATATGTTACAAAGACAAACATATTTTTTTTCTCGCTTAGCTTGTATATACACACGTGTTTATTTTCCTGCAGTGTATATAAGCAAGATTCACAGACAACAACAGATCATACATCAAATGTCAAAAAGAATATTTACGGACAACAGTATGACACACTGTTACATCATATACTACCGATTACAGAACACCCATAATTATAAGATTGTATTTTTGAAAAACAATCAGCCATGACTAATTAACCATAGTCTTCTAAACTTCTTTTGAAAAGTATACATTTAGATTTTAACCTGATTTATTTTGAGCGTATTGCCATGATCTGCCACGCGCTTTCGGCGTGATGGTCACATACAACTGAATAGGGCCGTGAATCAATCAATTACATATTATGCAAAACTCTGTGGATTGTTTTAAAATCACCTACGTCTGTACAGGTAAATTATGTTTTTTAGTAAATAGTGAGAAAAATTCAACATTCCCTCCTAATTGCAGCAGATATCACATGCGGCCCCTATAGTATAGTGGTCAAGAGGGGATATTGCTTAACCGCGAGAAAGTGATAGAGCGATAAAGCGAGAAAGCCTTGTCCCCTCTCGGCCACCATAGTATCCTCAGTTCTGCACTGCCCTATTGTATTGTACGCGAGTATTAATAGCAACGCCAGTGTACAGTATTGACAACATATTTTAGCTAATTATTTTGCTACAGTGGTATCAATTACGCAAGTTGATCCCCAGATAAAAGTAAACTGATTTTTGCTTGAACAATATTTTATTCACATTTCCACAACATAACTCACTGTTTCATCAAAATCGGGAATTATTCGTTTCTATAATGGAACGGCCATTTGATGTAGAAAATAAAAGCAACAAAACCCTTTCCATATTCATAAGAAATCCCTGGAAACACCAGAGTCGATTGTACCATTCCAAACTCGAAAGGTTGCGCGGGAATCATCTCATACCAACTTTGACTGGAGTAGGTCCAATAGTTTTTCAGATATTGTAGTAAACGTCGGTACCTTAAATTAACTTCCAGACTCATAGTCTAGGAAATCTTATATTACACAAAACCCTTCTCGACTCAAATAAATAAAAAAATAATTTCCCCGATGCTGATTTCATATGGAATAGAGCTGGCTAGACTTGCTTTTGTATACGTTTCTGTTTTTATTTTCATAAAATAAATATATTCCACAGTCATGGTGTAGGAGGTGTCCTCCCAAAACTCCTACATGCCAAAACTTCTACAGCTTAAAACAATAAAGTTTATGGTCCACTGCACCACTAATCTCCTGGCTATTACCTGTTGGGCATTGATTGGAACAGTCCAATTAATTAAGTGTACAACATACAACAAAACAAAACATTTGAAGAAAATGAAGACAATTTACTCATATAGCACTGGTATAAATAAATAGTACACACTTTTTGCACTAGACTACTTACTAATTTAATGTAAGCACTGGTATAAATAAATAGTACACACACTAATTTATTGTCACAACTGGCCTCACTCTGTCACATACAGCACTAAAATTACTATATTTCAAGTCTCTTAACCAAGTTTGAGAAGATGACCAACAGCATCAAGGAACTCGATAGGGGTTTTCTGTCCTTGAGTCAACATGTCCATAAGACGTCTCAGGCGATTTTCAGTCTCTCTGTAAACTCGCTTCCTGCTGGGTGGGGCGGCACCAAAGTCTAACTGTGCGCTTCTTGTCCTGTCTGCACACTCAATCTTCTTTATCACTTCTACAAATCGGTAGATATTCGGGTGGCGGTGGGGTAAGGTTCTGTTAAGGCGATGGTGAAATCCCTCAAGATTGTTGTTGGTGCGAGGGCCGGCTGTCTGGTGGTGATTCCACAGAGGTATTGGAAACCGAACATCATCGTCAACCCAGTTGATGACCATATAGTCATTGAAGTCTTCAGCTCTCGGAACTGGTGGAGTTGCCTGCATAGCATCCAACCAGGTGTCCTGGACATCAAGCAAGGACAGGAGGGCAAGTCCAGCAGCTCTTCTGATCCATTGTTGTACTGCAGGATCTTCCTTGTACTGTACTGCTAATCCAAGATCCCGTGTCTTCCGCCAGATCGCCTGACAATAATAAAAAAACAACCTTTGACGTCGGCATTCGGGAACTCTGTGTTGACGGCACGAATGGCAGCCTTCTCAAAATCCGTCTGGACAGTGGCAGGAGCGAGGGGACGGTTGAATCTCTGTTGGACTTCTGTTTTGAGTCGGCTGAACAGTCTGGTGTAAGTTGTGGTCTGTGTGTCAGGCAGGAGGGCGAAGACAAGTGGGTACATACAGGAACCACTTCTTGCATATATCATGTTTACCTGGTTCCACAGATCTGGGCAAGATGTAAATGTTCCGTCCATGTATACAGTGTCTGCAGACTGCAAAGCTTGGAGTTGGTCATGGGTAGAAAATACAACAATCTTGTTGGCATCTCCATCACTGAAAAGCTGGAATGGGCGGCTGTCTGTTGTTTCAGTCCAGTTTCCTTCAAGTTGGACTTCAGCTCTTGTCTGTGGAAGTGCTGGGATGTTCTTCTGCCTGTGTCGGTACAAGGTACTGCTCATGGATGGGAACGATGGCAGCAGCTGTGGCTGGTCTGCTGTAGCTACCCCATCGTTGTACAGGGTACGCATGGTTTCTTCTCTGGCCCTCTTCCTCATGGTACTGATGAATCTTACTCAACTGCTGTCTTCGGTCTCCTCCCATTAGTAAGACAGCCCAGTTGTGAGACACCTTAAAACAACAATGTCATACCTGGTTGCACACGTTAATCAGGTAATTAACCCCTATCATGAAAATGGACTTGTCTTATTATAGACAAAAGAAATGACTCAAGATGCTTGATACCCTCTTTTACTTTATTTCATTTAACATTTTAACTCATCCATCCCTTAAATCCATTTTTTTAACATATTCGCCACTTAGAGTTCAGTTAAAGTTAATATCAAAGTTTACATCACAGTTCACATCGAGGTTGTCACACTGACACCACCTTAATCCATCTTCAGAAGTTTGCCAACAGCATCCAAGAACTGGAGTGGTGTCTTGACACCCTGGGATAGCTGATCCAGTCTGGAAAGTCGATTGTCAATCTCCTTGTACACACGCTTTCTTGGTGGTGGAGCTGCACCTAGGTCTAACTGAGATAGCTTGGTCTTCTCAAATTTCTCAATCTTCTTGATGATCTCGATGAACCTGTAGCGATTAGGATGACGATGATTCAGTGATGCATTGAGGCGACTGTGGAAACCCTCCAGGTTGTTGTTGGTCCTTGGGCCGAATGTCTGGTGATGGTTCCACAGCGAAAGAGGGAATATAGCTTCATAATCCACCCAGTTTGTGACTATGTAGTCATTGAATTCGTCAGCATTGGGTACATCGGGAAACTGGTTCATGGAGTCAATCCATGCATCCTGAACCTGTTGAAGAGGCAGCAGAGGCAAGGCAGCAGCTCGTCGGATTCACTGTTCCACAAGGGAGTTATCTCTGTATCCAATAGCAAGACAAAGCTCCTGTGCTTTCCGCCAAATCGCCTGGGTAAAGTGGATGAAACACCCCTTGATGTCTGAACCTTGATGTTGTTGTATGTGGACCTTCAACTGAGCAAAGAGGCGTTGGTAAGTTGTAGTCCGACGATCAGGCATCAATGCGTAGACTAGGGGATAGGTAATGCTTCCTTTCCGTGCATGCAGTATGTAAAGCTGATTCCAAAGATCTGGGCAGGCAGAGAAAGTACCATCCATGTAGACAATGGAAGCTGACTGGAGGACTCTAAGCTGATCATCAGTTGCAAATACCAGCATCTTGTCTTCTTCACCATCGGCAAAAAGCAGAAACCGCTCACCATCATGGGTCCCTCTCCAGGGTGCTGCAATGTCGACTTCGGATCATGTCTCAAGACCTCGTCGTTGTAGAGGGCTGGCATAGGAGTGGTTGGTTCTTCTCTTGCTTTCTTCCTTAAGCTGCCAAGGAACTGGATTCTGCTGGTGTCTTACGGTGGGTGGTTGTGTACAGTGAAATTTCTAACAAAATTTCCAACTGTTGTGCATTTGCCAATGCAGGTTTTAACGGTACATCGCTAATGAATACCAGTTTGTCTTACTTTGTTCTTGTAGTGGAGATATCTCTGAAAGAGGACCTGGAGAGTACCTCTTTGACTGGTAATGAACTCAACCTGCTGCAAACCTGCCATGATTGTGCATGAAATGTTCGTTGTTGTTGTTGTTGCATTAAGTGTTTAAGAGGTCGCCTTCTGCCTAGGCAATTTCGGCTGACCTGTCCCTCTTTGGGACTCCTGTGTGTGAGTAGGGTACACATATCTATTGTATGTTTGGTGTTCACATAATTTCTGTTTTTGTATTGATATGATTTCTTTCTATTTTCTTATATTGATATGATTTCATTTTTATCCTTGGCTGCTCTGTTTATATACGTTCGAGTAGCTGTCCATCTCTCAGAAATAGAGTTAATTTGGCCTTCGCTGTTGCATCTCTTGGCTTTAGGAGATCTATGACAGATAGCGGATCTAACTGCAATTGTTGTTTTAACCTAGCCCGGGCTGGGGCATTGTCTTGACATTCTAGTAACACGTGATCAATGGTTTCAGCCTGATTGCCAGATGAACAAACCTTGTCATAGTGCATTTTGTGACCGAGTCTGAGGCGTGAGATACCAAATTCAATTTTCCTTTCATTTGAGTATGAGTTTGGCTTTTGTTGGACCTTGGGTTGAATTTTGTATAGCCATCTGCCGATCTTACTTGCGTCCCATTGGGCTTGCCATCTTTCTGCTATGGAGGCTTTGATTTTGATTTTTATCTCTAGTTTACTAAAGGGAATAGGCTGTATATCCGCTTTGTCTAGAGCTAGTTTCGCCAGTGAGTCTGCTTTTTCATTTCCATGAATATCTTTGTAAGAGGGGATCCAACACAGCTCCACCTGTTGCCCTTGGTCCGATAGTTTTGTATATTCGTATAGAATATTGTTGACTGTGTTTGGCCTGGAGTTTGAGTTTCTGCCACTGATGGCCTGAAGTGCACTTAGCGAATCTGATAGGACGACTGCCTTTGCTTCCGGAAGTTCCGGTATGAGTTTGAGTGCATGATGAATTGCCTCCAATTCAGCAGTGAATACTGACTGACCATCAGGCAAGCGAACTGAATGTGCTTGGGGTTTGGAGCTGTGGATATGGATCCCGTAACCAGCACTGTTGTTGATAGGATTCTTGGATCCATCAGTGTATATATGAGTCCAGCTGTCCAAGGTAGTTTGAATTTTAGTTGGATGAAATGTTCACAGACTAGGGGGGGATTTATATGTGTAATAAGTAAGGTTTAACAAAACATGCATCTCAACTTTTTGAGTAAGCTCCTACTAGCTCCTAACTCATTTATTTCCTGAGAATATTCAAACAGAATTACTGGCCTACTCTTATTAATTAATCCGCTAATCATGGGCTATGACCATTGTTAAGTGGGTAGACTGGCTGTTTTTGTTTAATTAATCCCACCTACTCCACTGTCTTACAATGGGTGTCTCACTAATGGGATGTCTTACTAATGGAATGTAACCCTGTCTTCAGGTGGATGAGTGTGATCAGAGACATTTCTGATGAAGTCACCTACAGTGGTGCATCTGCCCTTACAAGTGAAGTCTGCGCACTTCCAGTGAATGCATGTCTGTCTGACAACAATCTTGTTATAACGATAGCCATCTAGGAACACCTGCACAGTACCCTTCTGTGACATGACATACTCCACTTTCCTGATACCAGCCATAGTGATAAATTATCATCGAGAGAGAGATTTGAGGGATTTTACGACCGATTCAGCCGTTGGCTATTTCGCAGTTGGGGCCAGACGGGCTTTAGATAAATAATACAATACTGGGGAATAGGGATATAATCGGCTAGCCCAAAAAAACTGTAAATGAAAGATGTAAAGAAGAAAGGGAAAACAGTAAAGGTGGTGAAGAGGGATAAGAGAGCAGTAGTATAGGTAATGGGGGTTCTGGACCACTTCCACTGGAGCCAGATTCATATACCTATACTGCTACTACAGGTGGCATTTTTTATGTGTAAATGATGATGCGATTCAACGATAGTCATGAGATTAAGTTAAATTGGATCTAGCTCACCAATACCTGGGGCCAATCATTGCTTTAGATGAGCCTAAATGGTAATAAAAATATTCTTCATTATTTTTATCAATAAAGCGATATTCAACATTTTTATTAAGTTCTTCGTTCATTTTACTAGGAGACCAGACTTTATAACTACACTCTTCTTGTAAATTGATAAGAAACAATTGATAACCGTATTTGGTTGGTTTGACATCACTGATATAATAAAAACCTTGTGGTAATTCTCTCCATTTAATAGCTTTTTCGATTTCCATTATTATATATATTTATGTAAGCATTTGTCTAAATGTGATCAAATGATATTTTTAATCTCCAACCAGTTCTTTGGTTTTGGCACGGAATAATTGACGCGCTTGTTGCCACCCCTGTTCTATGAACTTTTTTTTCTCGTTTTCGCTAATACCACTGGTCTTATGAGATTTTGATCGAATCTCCTGCTTCATTTCATTGTATTTGGTGAGTTCTGACAGCACTAAACGAAACTCATCCTCGGATATCTTACAATCGACCATTGCTGTTGAAATATGATCCTCAATGCTGTTCAACTTTGCTTCGGCGAGTATTCGAATACTATCGTGTTTTAATGCTTTCCTTTTGTATCCTACGAGAAATGATTTTATCGCTATTCTTGCCAGTCCCGAGACTCCAGCAGCTATTTCCATACCGAGCACGATAGGCGCGGCGATTATAGTTGATAGTAAACCAACACCTGTACACCGAGTCCCATGCCAGCTGCTACAAGCACGGCGTCAACTCCGTCCGGAGCATTCACGGCTCTGCGATACTTTTTATACAATCCAAGTCTCAACTCCCTATCCTTCTCTATTCGATGTTTTATGTCGCTTATTTGATGTAATCGAAATCCATCAACAGTTTCCATCTTTTCAAATGCCTCATCGAGCGCCGGATATAAACTCATAGTGTATATTACCATCATATAATAGTCTTTAATTGGTCTTGCTTAAATGTTTTGAGAGTATACATCAATCTTATCAAATGTATATTATACGGTAAGAATATCTTAGTAAGAGAAATACTACCACTTTTAATAATTTGGACCCCCTCTAGGGTTGCAACGGGCGATGCTCCGATATGAATAATACTGCAACGTTGACGCTCGTGTTTCTTGATAGACCTGGTAATATTCCAGGCATCTTCCGGTACATCTCCGAACAAGACTTCAATAATAAGAGTAGAAATATTAGGTATTGCACTCAAGTTCTGTTTAATATCTTCGAATTCAGTAACCAAATTTAAAGTAACATTTTTTAAGGCCGGACGACTATATAACATATGACCTGGGTTTTCTGGCAGGGGGGTGACTAACACACTTTTTCGTTTTGACGGGATATAAGCCGCGAGTACGATACCACTATTTATTATCTTAGTTAAATTATGTCCCTTACCCATCATAACATAAGGTGGGGTAATGACGATATTCAGTAGCCATTCGATGTTTGCGTCGACCATAGTCCATTTATTATCGTCGTTGCGAATAATATTGTACGAAGTGTTTTTAAGGAGTCTACTAACGTCAACATCGCTTAAATCTTCTAGATTACCCGTGAATGTGACTTCTTTCCGCTTGTATACATTATCGTGTAAGTGTAAAGCGTATAACTTACCATTGTTACCGGGTTTATCAAATCCTTCTGTGTCTCCGAGATCGGAAAGCGCAGATAGCATTCCAGGGCCTGATGCATCAACCATTATTTTTAATATGGAGTGTTACACTTAAGTATCCTATATGTACAGGTTGGTGTTTTACATCTAATACAGAAATTTTGAGGTCTGAAATAATACCACGCTTCAATTTTTTATATTGTAATGACGAGAAAGATTCCGTTCTACCGCTATTATATTTTTCATTTTTCTCTGGAACACATCTGAGTAGAGTTGAAGGACTTTCTAGTTGAATATTATTTGTCGTACTGATTTGATCAAGATGGATACACAACTCTTTATAGGGAACTAAATCAGGTAATTTATCCTCCTGATCTGTGCCAATTAAGCGTATAAATCCAAGTGTAGCTGATGGGTCCAAAAAAACTATATTTGTTTCTTCTTGGTTGAATTTCACTGTCCCAGTCGCCTCATTTTGTGTGAGACTAATTCCATTAGGCTTAAAAATTTCATCATTGAGTGAGCTTACGCTGTAATACCCATCAGGTATAGTAATGGATTTGATAATAGTACCCCATGAAGTAAATAGTATTATCCTATTTTTATCTTTTGCAGCATTTAAATTGGTTCACCGTGGGTAATACGTTACATCACATAGAGTGACTTTGAGCTGACCATCCGAGTTATCGATAGTACAAAGCAGTTCAATAGACTGACCATTTGTTATTCCCAGGAGTGTAACATACATATCAAATATACAATGATACTGTATCATAACTTAAATATGGAATCAACCATTATTTATAATATGGAGTGTTACACTTAAGTATCCTATATGTACAGGTTGGTGTTTTACATCTAATATAGAAATTTTGAGGTCTGAAATAAAACCCTGCTATAATTTTTTATATTGTAATGTTGAGAAAGATTCCGTTCTACCACTATTGTATTTTTCATCTTTAACTGGAACACATCTGAGTAGAGTTGAAGGACTTTCTTGTTGAATATTATCCGTCGTACTGATCGGATCATGATGGATGCACAACTCTTTATAGGGAACTAAATCAGGTAAATCGAGTCCCTGATCTAATGTCTTGAGTACTGTTATTTCTCCTCTCCATCCAAGTGTGTATGCTAAGTTCTCGTAAAGCTTTCCATCCTTTTTTCCAGCGTTTAAAATCAGTAACCCATTCGACTCATTTTGTGTTAGACTAACTCCGTTAGGCTTAAAAAATTCATCATTGAGTGAGCATACGCTGTAATACCCATCAGGTATAATGTATTTTTTACCATTTATTTCTGTCTCATTATTATAACCCCTCGCAGCATTTATATTGGTCCACCGTGGGTAATACGTTACATCGCATAGAGCTACTTCGAGTTGTCCATCCGAGTTATCGATAGTATGAAGCAGTTCAATAAACTGACCATTTGTTATTCCAGGGAGTGTAACATACATATTAAATATACAATGATACTATATCATAACTTAAATATGAAATTGAGACACATTAATAATCTATCGATTATGGTAAATTCCTATGGTACTGATTTTTTCGTTAAATTCCCTGATATCTTTGAAAAGTACAGGGTCACGGCAACTAGCGATAAAATGGTGCACGATTGGTTTCACAATCCGATGCAATTTTGGCAGAATCAGTTAAACTTTGCTGTATGGTGTGCCACAACGGGATGTGGCGTATCTGTTAATGCCCCAGGATTTAAACTATATAAGTCTGTTTTATTATTTCACGCGTACTATCAGATTAGACGTATACTTAAAGGATCGAGCGTGGAATTCAACAAATAATAATTATGATAGGTCTGCGTATGAGCGTATTTGTCAGGAATTTAATGTTTCTACGAGTAAAGATTGGGGTATTAAAGGAGCAAACCATGGTCTAGGAGTTCCTTACACAGAGGAAAATATATCCGTCAAAGAAGAAAGCGATTATGTATATAAAACACTTAATAAACTTCCAGTTAATTTTACTGAGTTGAGGAGTGACAGCAAACTTTACTCAAGAATATTTGATCATTGGCATAAAACCGGTCATTGGTATAAAGGCTGGGAACTTTATAGTAACGATTGGAGAGGGGATATTATGAGTTTTAAGAGTGGTTTAATTTATATTGTTAAAAAATTTGTACAACTGAACGATGACGCTTGGAATGAATTTCTTAATGATAAAACGGAAAATAATTTTACTAACCCAGGAATTGTAAGATTTAATGAATCGATAAGAACTTATGTATGGGCAATTCTCGGTGCACAATCGCAAACACGAACGTTCATTATCGGTACTGGGACGGCGTTCGATGCGCAAACACGAATGTCCATTATCCGTACTGGGACGGCGTTCGATGCGCAAAAGCAGTTTGTTGCAAATGTGGAGGACGCCATTAATTCACCAGTTGACATACCATCGTCTATAAAGCGTTTTCAAGATGTATTACAGTACGCTCAATCCAAAGTGGACTACGTTTATGCGCCGGGACTATACATGTCTCTGAGTAATACGGAACTTAAGATCGGTCAAGTTATAAGCTATAATAATAAAATTGTTATCGCTACCGATCAACAAAAACCAGGTATAAATTCAGATATGAATGTCGAATTAATAACGCAAACAATCACGGGCAAAAAGGGAATAGTCAAGCCACAAACACCACAAACATCTACTAACGCACAAACGCAAGTGCCACCGCATATTGAGGCTAAAAATCAACAACATATCGATGAAAAAACAGCGCTTGTAGTGGGTGGAGTCGCGGCTGGTTTACTCATGATTTGGTTATCGAACTGATTTGGTTAAATAGTTCTTAGCAAATACATACAACAGCCCTGCGATTGCTACGATCAGCCCCCACAAGTTTTGACTAAGCCAAGTGGTGGTCTTAGCTAATAAATTCAAGAGCCAGGAAACAACACTCCCTATTATACCGGGAAGTGCGGCTGTGGCTTTCTCAGCGAGCTTTCGCAGTGCTGAACCTAATGCTTTTAAATGCTTTTTTATCCACTCTTTTATACCACCACTGGGCGGTGTACTACCACCTGTACCACCTGTGCCACCGGTTAACGCGAGAGTCAAAGTCGATATAATAAATCCCAACGCGGTTAAAATACTGGCAATTGTTATTCCCTGTTCTCTGAACAATGTTTTAATTTTATCGGCCAGTGTAGTGTCATCTTTGAGGACTCGATCGATAGTTTCTCGAATACGACTGATTTGCGAACAAGTGCCTCTCTATTAGTGGAAGCAGCCTCGAGGTCGGCCGATCTTTCGTCTTCTAAGTTACGCAATCTTTCCGCTACGCAGCGTCTACTGAACTCATCGCCCACCTGCTCAAGTTTTGTTTCTCGTAAACTATATGCTTATCGATTTCGAATATCTTGGCCATATTATTTATCAGTTCTCCCCGCATTGTTCGCATTGCCTTGTCAAGACCTCGTAATTCCCTAATACTGAACTCTAAGGATGGTGATACCTGTAACTGAGGATCATCAATGGTGGTCAAGATTTCTCCGAGTCCATTCGAGGCCACCTTCGAGGTAGCTTCCAAATTATCTGTGTTACTGAGTTCAGTACGCACAGTCCTAAGAACCTTAGTAGTCTTCGCGGAAAGTCGTGAGTAGTTTACAAAACCTAATTCATTACGAATAATGTTGATGACACCACGACGTCTGGCTATCGTAGACAAGGCTAGGGGCTTACGAGTACGAGAATGCATAAGATCCATATCCGGTTCGCCACGCAGTCGCAATATTCCTTTACTATCTATCGTAAACTTTGAATAGTCAGGAACAATAGGACTATCATCTGTAAAGGTATCGTAATAATCATTGACGGATAGTTTCAAAAGTTCATCATTGACGGTTGATTGTAAAAGTTCATCGTTAAGATTCATAAAGCTGGTTTCATCAGTATCTTCGATTGGATTCTGGTTATCAAAGTCATCAAAGGTATCTAGATCAAAATCAGTCATTTTTATATTAAACATAGGGTACATGTTTTCAATATAACAATGTCTTCGCAATACAGACGCAAGTTAAACCCACAACATAGACTTCGAGATCCATTAGGGGTCAAAGCAATTCGTCAGTCTGTAACTATAACTAATAATCCTAGTACCATCGATCAGAATCAAACGCTTCTGGTTCGCTTTCCTAATCTCGGCGCACACGATGTGTTAGTTCCGGGAACTGTCCGACTAGCATTTACGATTAGTTTGACTTCTACCGACGTTAACAGGGAGCCCGTTCAGAACATAGGTCGTTCTATCGTTAAGAAAATCGCGATTAAAATTAGCCGTAATGAGGTTTTGAGTATCGACGATAGTGATGTATACTATTGTTACATGGATCTCTGGAGAACGGATAAAGAGCGGGAAAACTTACAGTACCAAGGTATTTGTAATAAGAACACATTGAGACTGCGCGTGGGCGCTGAAAATGGTGTTGATACCAACGAAAAAGATAAGGCCGTTGCCAACGCATTAGGTAACCGATTCTATGTTCCCCTAGACTTTGAATTACTAGATTCCCACATGTCCTTTTATCAAGCATCCCTAGGCGATAGGTAAGAATACGAACTCACTTTTAATGACTACGGTAGAGTAATCAGATCCGCTAACGAAGATGCTAGCTATTCCATTGACAATATCTCTCTGGAGTATGATATGATAACGGATCCCGAATTAGCCAGACAAATTCGTAACCATTATACGGGAAGTTTAGCCATTTTGTACGATCGCGTGCTTCGACATCGAAAGATCACGAGGGACAAAAAAGATACGATGTGGAATATCAATCTAAATGTCCCCACGAGGTCGTTGAAGGGTACTTTAATGTTGTTCGAGGACCCCTCCGATGCGTTTAAAAGAAATACCGAGAAGTTCTACAATCCCCAGATTACAAAAGTAGAATTGACTATCGAGGGTGTTCCTAATCAACTATATAGCCAAGGAATGCAAGCGTATCACCAGTGGGATGAGATTAAAAAACTTCCTTCTATAAAACGTTCCCTGGAAGTTATCAGGTCGTGAAAGATCTGTCTCTTGGGAGTGTATCGATGGATGAATACCTCACCACGAAGTACGCGCTATGGCTCGACATGCGAACAACGGACGATGACCAACTACACGGCAGTGGGAGGAGAATAGAAAATGCTAGCGAGGGTGTCACTATACAGATAACGAAGCTCCAGGAAACGGCTGGTAAATTAAACATATATTTGTACGTGATTATGGAAGCGCAACTTAATATACAGAATGGGCGATTCGTGCAAGCAATCTATTAATAATCTTTTACCTAAAGATCCGCACTGCGCTATCATATGTGGGCAAACGGGTTGTGGAAAAACAGCTTTTATTCTAGATATTTTAGAAAGTCATTATCGGAACGTTTTCGATCATATTATTATTCTGTGCCCGACTATAAGCGTTAATAAAACATACCTATCGAGAGATTGGATAATGAATGACGACGGGGTACACAGAGTTGATCCGGGCGATCGTTTACAAGACTGCCTCCGAGTATGTCACGAAAGATACAAAGGAGAATCAACCCTTTTCGTAATAGACGATTGCAGTGCGAGTAAAGAACTCACAAAAAAGAAAGATATGCTTTCGTATTTAGCATTCTCCGGACGGCATACTCAACATAGCATTTGGGTACTTACTCAAAAATACAACTCTGTCCTGAAAGATCTCAGAGAGCAGACCAAATGGGTAGCACTCTTTCATTGCAAAGACAGAGATTCATTCGAGGAATGTTTACGCGAAAATGATGTTATTTATACCAAGCCCGAACGAGATAAAGTCAGAAAACTGTTAGCGGCAACGAAGCACTGTAAACTCGTATTAAAAACGGATCAACCAGCTGCTTATGCAATTGCTTAGCAAAATTATAGCAAAATGTAGCAAATTAGCGGTTACATTAGCGGTTAATATGACATAAAATGTGGTTCGAAATCATCATTCTTTCGAAACAGTTCATTATTACGGGTTGTATTGGATACGTCATATTATATTATGTTAGACTTAAATATCTCCTTAGGTATTACATTATGGAATGCGACGAACTCGTCGAACAAATGCTCAAAGAATCTGAGCCTGATCAAAATGTAGATAAATCTTTAGATAAACATAGAGAAAGACTCGCGGCTTTGGTAGCCGGTGGAAAATGTTCCCAATATTTGGGAGAAAATTATACCATTGAAAAAATTGATAAAATGAACGACGAAGAAATTAAAAAACTGTACACGCGTTACGAGTCTAGACTGGGAGCTACCATGACTAAAATGATAGGGTCTTCTATATTACAACTATACACACTCGTAGCTAGTACATTTCTCCCCATCCCGGCAGAACATCGCATGTATTTATGCGAATCTCTAGAGAAAGACCCATTCATCGAACCCGCTATAAGCGCAGTGAGCTGTGAGTTTTATCATAGATACGGAATGTTCTTAGCTCCACTCACCACAGCTTTAATAACGGCTAGGTATTGTCAATTTAAACATACGTGCCCACTTAATAATATAAATGGAGACTCAACAAGTGACACCACCACAGATTGTGAACGAGGAAATAACTGCACAACCACAACAGATTGCGGAACAACGAGTGAATGAGGAACCACCACCAGTGAATGAGAAAATACAACATGTGAATGCACCACATATGAATGAGAAAATACTAAAAGCCAGAGTGACAAAGAATCCTTTGAAAATAGCTGCAGGAAGAAAGGGAGGACTGGCGAGGAAAGCGAAATTAATAAATAATTCAAATATTAATCCGATTAAAACATGGGCACTAGTAGGAGTTGCTGGTATAGCGTCTGTATGTTTCTTTTATAAGACCGGAGAAGAGAAAACGTCACCCCCAATGCAACAACAAGTTCAATTAGAGGTTAGCCCCCATATAATGCTATAAGAAGCATGACTACTCCAGTTACAGACGGTAAAATGTTGGTAAACGCGACGTATCATTCAGCGGTGGTCACCGGCTTGGCCATTGCCTATGCCCGTATGGCTAAAATGATTACTAAAGGCCACACCTCCCAAGCTAGATTTCAATAGTTATGATATACCAATGATGGTTCTGAATATTGGATTAGCAATGGCAACGAAGGATATGCTCATCAAACAAGGGCTTATCCCGGAAGACATAATGAAGTAATTAATTAAACATTTGAATATATTATATTATTAAACATATGGCAACAATTGCGATGATGGTCGGTGGAGCTATTGTTAATGCTCTAGCTTTTTCGGGGAGTAATTTTTTATTTTCTAGTATGAGTGAATCAAACGCTAAAGAAGTTGAAGAGGAGCGTAAACGACATAACGAAGCAATGGAACAACTCCAAGCAGCCCAGTCACAATAGACGCGGCAGAGAATGAAGAGATTAGACTTTATTCATGAAAAACTGCTTAAGGAAGGACATTCAATTCAAACGTTTAAGGATGTCGAATCTGCCATGCACGAATACTACCTCGTTTATGGGAAAAAACTCGACCCAATACCGAGACCAACAATGAGTCAGTTTTATACACCGTCAGAGGCTCAAAAGAACCGCGAGGTCGCATTTGTGATTATGGGGTTGACTTCTGTATTGATTTTCAGCTATACCATTATGCATAAGTCAGAGTGACAGCTGTGGCTACGCATAAACCATGACCTAGTTTAGAGCGATCTATAAATAGCATTGGCTGACTGCCTAATCAATATCTCACAAGTGTAGATGTGATTTGCATTTAGACAAATGATATGATAGATGTATAACCATGAATAATTGCAGATTTACACTCATGGGTAAAAAAACTCTATGTAACCGACGCTGTGGTGAAATTTACTGCGGTATACACAATTATTACATCAGGCGCGGAAACATAAACTATACGTGTTCTGTATGCGGGATAGGGGTCAAAGGTCGTTATTGTTTATGTAAGGAACACGGTGCTGATAGGGTCAGGAACCAGATTATTTATGCTAGGAAGAGAGATTACATCAATGAGAGGAATAGGTTGGGGAGAATACGTATTTAAATATATGAAAAACAACCAATTAGACATTTGTCTCATTTTGCATAAACCATTCAACCACAATGGTTTTTGTCAGAGAGTTGAAGGCTATGGCAAAGCAAAGTGGCCTACGTGGATATTCTCGAAAGAGAAAAGCTGAATTGATTACCTTACTCGGTTTGGAATACAACAAACCCCAGACTGTTAGAGAGCTCAAAGCTCGAGCGAGAAACAGTGGGCTGAGAGGTTATTCTCAAATAAGAAGAGCTGAATTGATCGCTTTACTAGATAATAATGATGATGAACATAATGATGATGATGTTGATAATAAACAACAAGAATTAATATTTGTACCCACATCCTCCGACATTGGTAAATATCTAAGAGGTTGGAAGATGGATATTAATTCCAACATGGATGTTAACGATATTAAGCCCATCATATCGAGTAAAATTAACGAGGAGTTAGATGATTTACATAGTATAAAATACCAGCTGACGATTAAAATGTTATTGAGTAAAAGTAACACAGACGATAGCACCGAACATACTGAACCATATTTCCGTAGCAATCAAGAAGTTATAACCGAATCCGATACTATAAACGCATCATTAGATACATCAATTCAGAGGATACAGGAAACTTTAGAACGCTGGACTAATAGAGGTTCGGGTTGGGGTGTGGATAAAATCGATAGTTTATATTTAGATATAGCAAATAATATGCCCTTCAAAGGTGGTTCTTATATAGATTTACCCCTGTATTATAAGAAGAAAAAAGCCATAATTAACGTAAAAAAATAAATCTGATGACTGTTTAAGAATGATGATAAGATCTGCATTGTTCCCCATAGACAAGCATCCGGATAGACCTTCTAGCTATCCCCAAAACGATGGACTCAACTTCGATGGTATAGATGAACCTACACCAATATCACAAATTGATAATGTGGAAAAGCAAAATAATTTAGCTATAAATGTTTTCGGACATTCTAAAGGAATTGTTGTACACAGGATAAGCTCCGCTCGAGAACATATCCCCAGAATCAATTCATTTCTGATCGAAAAAGATGGAAAATATCATTATACGTGGATAAAGAGTTTAAACAGGCTACTATACGATTAAACAAAACATAAGGAAAAGAAATATTTCTGCGAAAGATGCCTACATGGGTACAGCAGACAAGATCTATTAGAAGCGCATAAAGAAGACTGTAGAGGTGTTTGACAGAATGCTATCAGGATCGATATGCCTAAAGAGGGAAAAAATATATTAAAATTTGAACATTATTGTAATCAAATGCCAGTACCGTACGTAATTTACGCCGACTTCGAAGCGCTTATCAAACCCATAGAAAATAATCAAGATAGAAGTTTTATGTACAAAACTCAAAGAACATTTTCCTTGTGGGTTTGGATATATAGTTGTAAGGTATGATGGGAAAACAAACCCGCCCGTGATTTACAGAGGTCCCGATGCAGCGGGAAAGTTCCTAGAATATCTACAAAATGAAGAGAGAATAATCAGGGAAAATTTATCGTGTAAGAAACCCATGTGTATGAGGAGGGATGATTGGAGCATCCATAAGAAGTCAACAAGTTGTCACGTTTGTAATAAACCCCTGGATGGGGATTTCCGTAACTTGAAACTAAAAATGAATTCTCAAACAATACCCATCCCCGTTGTGTTTCATAACCTTAGGGGATACGATTCACATCTCATTATGCAAGGTATCTCAAAGACCGACGGCGGTTTAACGTGCATTCCTAATAATATGGAAAATTTAGCTAATGCGAACAATCCCGATGACTTTGCGATAACAAATCAATATACCAATAAGATAACTCGTCATTTGTTGCTGAGAAAAGGTGTATATCCTTACGAATATATGGATGATTGGTCTAGATTCGAAGAAACTGAATTACCACCCCTCAAATCATTCTATAGTAACTTAACAGAATCTAAAATAACAGATGCTGATTATGAACACGCTCTGACGGTCTGGTATGAATTAGGCTGTAAGAATTTAGGCAATTATCACGATCTGTACTTAAAAACCGATGTACTGTAACTCGCCGATATATTCGAGATATTTAGAAAGACATGTTTAAAACAATACGGCTTGGACCCGGCATGGTACTATTCCAGTCCCGGACTATCGTGGGATGCATTGTTGAAGAAGACCGGCGTAGAACTAAAACTACTCACAGATTACGGTATGCACTTGTTTATTGAGAAAGGATTAAGAGGTGGTATATCGATGGCGGCGAAAAGGTATTCTAAGGCTAATAATAAATTAGTGGAAGGATACGATCCGAGTAAACCCGACACGCACATATTATATCTCGACGCTAATAATTTGTACGGATGGGCTATGAGTCAACCTTTACCCACGGGTGGTTTTGAGTGGATTGATGATATCGAAGTGAATGATATCCATAATATCAATGTGAATGATGCGAATAAAGGGTACATACTAGAAGTTGACTTGGAATATCCAAGTTCGTTACATAAAGATCATAACAGTTATCCCCTAGCTCCCGAAAGATTAATGGTTAATAAAGATTGGATGTCGGAATATCAACGCTCCTTGATGGGTAATAGTAGGTTAGCTAACGTAGAAAAACTCGTACCAAATTTGATGGATAAGACAAAATATATAGTTCACTTCAGAAATCTCCAGTTATATCTATCGTTAGGTATGAAACTTAAGAAAATACATAGAGTTCTAAAGTTCGATCAAAGCCCTTGGATGGAGCCCTATATAAGGTTAAACACAGATTTACGAAAGATAGCTACCAGCGATTTCGAAAAGAATCTATATAAGCTCATGAATAACTCAGTATTTGGTAAAACTATGGAGAATCTAAGGAAGCGTGTTGATGTTAAATTAGTCAGATCTAATGAGGAAGAAAGACTCAGGAAACTTATAGCCAGTCCGGCTTTTAACAGAAGCAAGATATTCGATAACGACTTAGCCGCGTTGCATATGCAGAAGAGTAATATAAAATTCAACAGACCGGTGTACGTCGGTATGAGTATTCTCGACTTGTCAAAACACTGAATGTATGACTTTTATTACAACGAACTTAAGAAGCAATACGGCAATAGATGCGAGGTGTTATATACCGACACAGATTCTTTGTTGATGGAAATACAAACCGAGGATGTGTATAAAGATATGGCAGAAAAAATAGATATGTACGACACGAGCGATTACCCTAAAGATAATCCACTGCACAGCGTAGTAAATAAAAAGGTGTTAGGTAAGATGAAGGATGAATGTGCTGGGACCCCTATGGCGGGGTATGTAGGATTAAGACCTAAGATGTATTCTATAAAAAAGTCCGATAATGGAGAGATAAGAAAAGCTAAGGGTGTTATGAAGTATGTTGTAAAAAAGCATATCAAACACGAACAGTATAAAGAATCATTATTCAACGGTAGAACATTCACGAGATGAACTCTTTAAGAAGTTACAATCATAGGATATATGGATTAAGAATGAACAAGACATCATTATCCCCCTTAGATACAAAGAGATGGATTGATAATGATGGTGTAACTACCTACGCTTATGGTTATGGTGGTAATACCGTACCGTCGGGAACTATGAACAACTCTTCTTGTACAAATGCCCTACCCGGTCCATCTTGAAGATAATAAAGAATAGGCTCTCCTTCTTTCATAACCAATCTACTAATGTTAAATGTCTTAAGAGACCATATGGGATCGGTTGCACGACGTAGGCCTCCTTCGAGTTCACCGGCCTGGTATAAATATCTTACCCTTACTCTATCCGGAAGTTTTCGTTCTTTGCCTCTCCTCGGTGCTGAAGATTCGGAAGTCACGGATTTCATTTTAATAGCATCGGATGGTTTCTTCCCTATTAATCTGTTTACTTCATTATTCAGCGCTGATACAACTGCTGATAATCTAGTCACCCATTTGGTTGATCTCAATCGTTCCGATTTCATTTCGATCCCATACTGATAGCCAAACAAACGTTCCGCTAATGTCCTATTAAATCTTTCGACGATAGCTTGACTGTGGTGGGCCTCTCTTTCACCACGGACGATTTAGACATCGTGCTTTGTTAACAGTTTAGTTACCGATCCCATAAACTCGCGACCTGGATCTACTTGAAATAGCTTAGGCCATTTTAGTGGCCCGCGTTTATATATGCGGCTCAGTGCATTAGCTACTTCTGTTGATTCTTTCGAGCTTAATGGCTCAACCTCTTCGTATCGACTAGCCACATCCACTACTGTTAAAGCGTATTTATACGTTTTGCGTTTTACCTTATCGTGGGGAAGAAACAAGAGGTCAGCCTGATGAACTTCATTCGTTGTAAAAATATCAAACTTCTTCCTCGGTATATAACGCGGTGCCGGTAAATATATTTGCCACATTGCTTGTTTCTTTAACCAATCCTTAGCCACATCTTGAGATACCTTAGCCGCGGTGGCTAATTTTTTTATTGCTCCTACACCTTTCCAATATCCTCGTGGGCTATAGTAAATTTTATTCATTATTAATTAATATTGATATTTCTTTTAAAACGACTTTCGTTGAATCGCATCATCATTTTTATACTAATAGAAGCAATGATTGGCCCCAGGTATTGGTGAGCTAGAGCCAATTTAACTTAATCTCATGACTATCGTTGAATCGCATCATCATTTACACATAAAAAATGCCACCTGTAGTAGCAGTATAGGTATATGAATCTGGCTCCAGTGGAAGTGGTCCAGAACCCCCATTACCTATACTACTAGAGCTTAGTGGCTAAGTGTGAAGCTGTGAGAAACTTAGTCTACTGTAAGCACCTAGTGGGAGAGACAGGTAATGGAAATGATCAGTTAAGCTGATATGCTAGTGTATTAATATAACTATTAAGCGATAATAAAAATAAAAGTAGAGGTAGGGGAGGTAACCTATTCTAATAAACATTGGACTCTTGGCTATGGGGGTAGGTGGCTGGATGAATGAACATGGTTCTGTGTAGCTGGATATGGGAGAAATTGTTGCGCGGACGTCGGAGAAGGGATTCCGCGCTAGGAATTTGGATCCCAATCCTAAATTGCAAGAGTGGTGATTTTGTAGATGGAGGTTTTTAGCTAAGATTTGTTTGGGATAGTTCTAAAGTCTATTTATAATGTTTGTTGATTTTAGGAATTTAGCTATATGGGTATATTTAGAGGGATTAATAGTCGGGTTGAGTAGTAGACTGATATTGTTTCTGTACTGTGGGGGGAGGGAGTTAAATAGCTGAACTTGTTGTTGTTTGTGTTGTTTGCAGTGGTTAAATATATGGTCAAGGTTTTCAGGTGTATTGCAATGAGAGCAGTTTTGGTGTGGATGTCTGTTCTGTTTGTGAAGTATTTCATTTAAGTTGATTTGGCCACTAAGCATTCTATTTATGATTTTATCCGTGATGATGGACTTTGTAAAGTTGCGGCATTTAGTGACAGGTTTAATGAAGAGAGATTTTATCCATGTGGACTTAAAATTTCCAAGCCAATATTC
Organism: Haliotis rufescens; assembly: GCF_023055435.1. Taxonomy (NCBI): domain Eukaryota; kingdom Metazoa; phylum Mollusca; class Gastropoda; order Lepetellida; family Haliotidae; genus Haliotis; species Haliotis rufescens. Next base: position 20,239,390 of record NW_025964361.1, read on the forward strand.
AAAATTTTGACTCTTAATGTTTTTCCTGATTATTGATTTGATTTCGGCCTTACTTGTGGTGAAGTTAATGCAGGGTGATGGGTGTGTGGTGGCTAATTTCGCTGCTGTGTCTGCTAAGTGATTGCCTTGTATTCCAGTGTGTGCAGGTGCCCAGAGTAGTGTTATTGTTTTGTTTGTTTCTGTGATGTTGTTATGTATGTCTATGATATTGTTTATGATATCTTGACGTGATTTAGATGTTTTGTTTTGAATTTGTGATAATGAGCCTAATGAGTCCGAGATAATTAGAAAGTTGGTGTCCTTGGATTGTTTGATATAGTGATACATGTATACAGTATAAAAATATATACTATTTTGACGTGACGTGAGATAAACACATATTGATGATTTGAGATTTGCCGAGCGCGCTCCCACGCCTCGGCCTCGGTTAAACGGCTCATCGTCTATAACGCCCACCAATTATTTGGACCCCATTGGTAGCGTTGTAGCGAGCGACCACTGTATGCACATTGAATGGCGAGTAGTTCTGCAGTAGTAGTGTGTGTATAGTTGGTATAATGGAAGTTTGTGGTAATGGGGACTGGCTGGGTGACTTGGATTCCTAGGCCTGTGATATTGTCGTTGTTTTGTGAGGCGTCAGTGTAGATATGTAGGTGGTTAGTCCAGTTATGATGTATATATTGGTTTGTTTTTTGCAGTTTGTCTAGTTTGGTTAAGTCGGTTTGGGTAGTAAAGAGTTTGTGTAGTGAGCAGTCAGTGTTGGGAGCCGGTTTGTCGTTAATGTAGGTGTGGCAAGGGGGTGAATGTTTGATGTTTTCAAGTTTGTGGGTTTTAATGAGTTTATACAGAGGAGTTAGAAATGGAGCTAGGTTATGGTTGTTTTTAAACTTTTTGAGTGTGGCAGGTCTGAGATTTGTGTATTTATCTGTAATTTGTTTGTATATGGGGTTATGTTGGGCCCCAGCCCAGTAATTTAGTGTGGTTTGATCGCTTCTAAGCTTGATTGATGTGGTTACAGAAATTAGTTGTAGTGAGTTAAGGGAGGCACCGGTTCTGGTCCCCAGGGCTATTTTTAGGGCTTTATACTGGATAGATATGAGTTTTTGGTTTAGCTTATCTGTGATAGAGTGGAGGACCGGGGCGGCGTAGTCAATTTTGGATAGTATAAGTGATTTATATATGTTAAGAAGAGTTTGTTTGTCAGCACCCCAATCAGAGCCACTTATGGCTCTCATTAGATTCAGATCTTTTTGGCATGATGTGACCAAGTTATGAATATGGGGGGCCCATGTTAATTGTTGGTCGAACGTGACTCCTAGGAAATTTGCTTGGTTTTTGAATATGATGGGTTCTTTATTAAGAGTGAGTTTGGGTATATAATTTTGCATGCGTTTCTTTTTGAAAAGTAAGCCAATGGTTTTTTGTGTATTGATTTTGAATCCCCACTGGGAAGCCCATTTTTGAATATGATCTAGGAGAGGTTGGATTCTTTTTTGGATTTGTTTTATTGATGTAGACGACGTCCAAAAGGAAATGTCATCAGCAAATTTGGCTGTGGTGGTGTTATTATGGTTAGGCGGGAATATGTCGTCTATCATGAAATTAAATAAAGTTGGAGAGATGATGCTTCCCTGTGGGGTGCCATTTTCTAAAGGATGTAGATCAGAAAGTGAGTTGTAAGTTTTTATTGTGATATTTCTGTCAGTTAAGAAGGAGTGGATGAAATTTAGAATCCTACCATCTATTGCTTTTTCTCTAAGTTTTTGTATCAGGCCGTTATGCCAAACCATATCGAAAGCTTTACTAAAATCAATGAAAATGGCCAGGGTGTATTGTTTCTGGGCTAGTGCTGTTTTGACGTCGTGTTCCAAATGTAAAATATGGTCTAGTGTTTGGCGGTTTGACCTGAAGCCGCTCTGGTCCTCTTTTAGAAGGTTTTGGGATGAAATTTGGAATTTTAATCTATTGTTAATGATGGATTCCATGATTTTACAGATATGGGACGTAAGGGAGATGGGCCTGTAGGAATCCGGATCACGTGAGGGTTTCCCTGGTTTGAGAACCGGTACCACCTGGGCTGTTTTCCAAGATTTGGGTAAAGTGCCAGAAGTCCAGATTTGATTGTATAGTTGTAGGAGTAATTTTTGAAGTTTTAAGGGGAGATGGTTAAGAATGACATAGCTGATATTATCTGGTCCTGTGGCTGGGGCTGTGTTTTTGCTGTATATTGCTGTTTGTAATTCATGTAGATTGATTATTTTGTTGAATGCCTTATGGGTGAGGGGGGACTTTGTGTGTAGGTGGGGGGGTTTTTGATTATGTTTTGCATGTTTGGTGTGTGGTTGGTGGAGCTACTTGTTGCTGAGAAGTGAGCGGCCATGGCATTAGCCTTTTCTTTATCTGAATTTAAGTTAGGAAAAGTGAGGGCCGAGTGGGCTTTAGAGTCACCTTTTATTGCTTTGAGTTTTTTCCATAAAATTTTGGTGTTTTGTTTCCCCATTTTCAAGGTACTTGCTTTGTAGAGTTTCTAAGAGCTTTGGCTAAGGGGATTTTTGTCTTGTCCCGCTAAGCCTTGTTTAGTGCTTTTTTCCTTAATTTTCTTGAATTTTGAATGTCAGGGCTCCACCAGGGTACAGGTGTGTGGTTTGGTGATGTTTTGATGGTAGGAATACATTTGATTGCTTTTTTGTGTAAGGTGTGAGTGAAGTTGGTGTTAAATATGTCGTTGTCTTGATTGTGTATGTCGTGGATGTCTGTTTGGTTGCACAGAGTTTTAAATTTGTTCCAGTCTGCTTTTTTAAAGTTGAATCTAGGTTGCTGGGAGTGGTGGTCTGAGGGGGGGTGGGGATGGTGTAGGGTTTTGGCTGGATGGGGTTATAGTTGTAGAAATTTTGATGGGCAGGTGATCATTGCCCCAGGTGTCTGTATGGACCTCCCAACTGAGTTTAGATTGGAGGTGTGGTGTGCTGATAGATAGGTCGATAGAGGTGGGGGATTGGAGGGGGTTGAGAGGGATTCTGGTTGGTTGGTTGTTGTTAAGACAAATAAGGTCGTTGGTGTCAATCCAGTTATTTATGAGAGTGCCGTATTTATCAGTATAGTTTTTTGTGCCCCACAGTGGGTGGTGGGCGTTGAAATCACCAAGAAAGAGTGTGTTTTGGTCAATAAATTTTGTTAGTATATCTAGATCCTCAACTGAGAAGGGTTTCTTTCTGGAGTGGTAAACATTTATGATGGTAATATTAGTTTTATTGATAGTAGTTTTGATGGCCAGGCATTCAAGGTTTGGGGTAGGGATGTCAATTATGTCATAGTTGAGGTCTTCTTTAATGAAAATGCCCAGCCCACCATGTGGTGGGCCCGGGATATTTACAGGACATGGTCTGTCCTTCCAAATGAAAACATAGCCTGGTATTTTGAAGGGCTAGGGAGCTGGCCATAGAGTCTGATGAAGTGTTGAGGTCATAGTAGTCGGGTATGCTGCTGTGGGTGGGAATGGTTGCTGGTTTGGGTAAGTGTTCCTTGGTGATGTGTTTGTTAAGTTTGAGTATATGTGTTTGTTTGATAGGGCAGGTGTTTTGTGTAGCTGTGTGGCCTTCTACTTTACATTGGATGCAGTATGGGGCCCATGCGCATTCTGTGGCTTCGTGTCTATACGAGCCACATTTTTGGCACATGGGCGCCTCACGACAGATGGAAGTGGGGTGATTGAATGAGTGGCAGATGTTACATTGTTGGGTTTTTTTTCTTACGGGGTGAACTTTGTATGTGAGTGTGCCGAAAATGATGTGAGTGGGAAGATTTGTAGTTTTGAAGGTAAAGAAGACTGTCTGTGTGGTTGTCCTGCCCGGTATAGGTGTGCGGTTGTTGATGTTTTTAAAGTTGATGATTTTTGGTTGTGTGTGAATTTTGTTTGCCATATGAATGTAGTCTTGTATGTCTTGTTGTGTGTCTCTGTAATCTATGTGTATGACTCCTTGTATTTGGGTAAACCACTTAGGCACCTGCCATGGAATGTTTAAACCGTCTATGCTAGGGTTTTTGCTTGCGTGTAGGAGTGATTCTTGTGATGGAAAGGTGAGTTTGAACCCTCTGCCGCATCTGTTTATGTATTTGTAAGTTATGTTGGCTTTGTGTAGGCAGAGGGCGAATTTGTTTGTAGAGTAAGTGTCATTAAGGGGTGTGGATGTAGTTGAGAATGCTAGAAGGATATGTTTTGGGGGAGTGGATGTTTGCGGGGGTGTTTGTTGGGAGCAGGTTTTCTTTTGAGTGATTTGGGAATCCAGTGGTGAGTGGGAGGGGCGCTTTCTTTGTTTTGGGGAGGGTGGTTTTTTGGCAGTTGCGTTGTGTGTGGAGATGTTTGGTTGGGGATGTTGCTGGATGATTATGAGTGGTTCAAGGTGATTTGGAGGTGGGGAATGATCAGGGTTGTTTGTTGGGGGGAGGTGAGTGTGAGTGTGAGGGGGTGGGGTGGGGTTGGGGGGTAGAATGAGTTCTTCCAGGTCTATGCCAAAGTCAAGGGGAATTGGTTTGGAGGTGTGAGTGCCTATACCATTATAACAATAGGTAAACTCAATCAGCCATGACAACTCTCTGTAGATGTTTTGGCATGTAGAACTGCACTGCCGCCGCTGGACAATAGAATTCAGCGAGCGCGATGGGTGCTGGGTACCTCCATGTAACGTCACTATAGCCTGCTTTGTATAGTTGTCAGTGTTCAGTCTGACACGTAAACGTCTACAGTTCAATTTATTGTAGATATACTGTAGGCAATGAAACCTGTATGAATATTTTAATTCTATATATATTTAGTTTTTATTATAAAAATATCAGAAAAACTAATATTTATAGAAAACATTGGAACAATATTGAGTGTATTTGACACCGGTAGGGTACCATGAAATGCACAAAAACAGTTGTTTGAATCATTAAAACCAATTCTGTTGTAGCCATGGTAACATGCACATACTATATTACCCTCCTAGTCCGATTTTCATCAGTGACATTTGATTCACAAGGGAAAACCCGTCAATGACTAGATGTTTGTGTATTGCTTAACTAGATTAGACAATACAGTGATTGGTATTATGAGACACGTTCCATGCTGAAGGGGGACCGATCACACGCAATCCACCAAGTCACGGATCCTGACCATCGATTCAGTCAGTGGGGACCTACCTCCACAAGTGCATCTGTGATTAGGGCAAGGCTTTGGACATGCGTAATTATCTTATTGGTTTTGGGGTCAGGTGTAATCTTGGCATTCCCTTTTTCATGCCTAGGTCCCCCAAGACTTGCGGACTCTTATAGAAAGATTCAGGTTAATCCCTCATTCATGTCTACTGACTCGTGAAGATCTCCACGTCCCATAGACGTTGAACGGTTTGGCTAATTCATTCTAGTTCTTTTTCCATGGTATTGCAAAGAGGTGTGTGGATTAATGCGCGAGTGTCATTCGTTAATAACCTCGGGGCCAGGAAATTAGTACTCGTCTGGTAGACGTAATGTTGACAGCAGCATTACCAGCATTTATAACTACAAGGCGCATCATTTAACTAAGATAATAAATAGTGGGATCATACTCGGGGCTAATATTCCCTCAAAACAAAAGAGTGTGTTAGTCGCTCCCCTGCCAGATGAACCGGGTCATATGTTATTGAGTCGCCCAGCATTAAAAGATGTTAGTTTAAAGTTTGTTACTGAATTCAGTGGTGTATTTAATAACTTGAAGAATATACCCCCAAGCGCTACACTGGGGATGCGCCAGAGGAAGCCTTCGAGATATTACCGGGCCTAAGAATTAAATGGTTTAAAAGACATGAACGTCAATGTTGTATTTTCAGCGCGGGAAACAATTTCATTAATACAAACCTCATGGACATCCACGCTAATAGGAGGAACATTTCGCTTACTTAGATCCTTATGCCATATAATATACACCTAATAAGGCTGATGTATACTCTCAAGGAATTCTCAACTGACCAATTAAAGACTCATATAATATAATAATATATATAATGGGTTTATATCCAGCGCTCGATGAAACATCTGAAAAGATGGATACTGTTGATGGATTTCAATTACATCAAATAAGTGACATAAAACATCAAATAGAGAAGGAGCGTGATTCTAGATTTGGATTATATAAAAAGTATCGCAGAGCTGCGAATGCTCTTGATGGAGTTGACACTGCACTTGCAGCAGCTAGGATGTGACTTGGTGTAGCCGGTGTTTATTATCAACAATAATCACCACGCCTGTCGTACTTGGCATGGAAGTAGCAGCCGGAATCTCTGGACTTGGCAGGAATAGCTCTTAAATATATTTCTCGTAAGTTGCAAAAGAAAGCATTAAAACATGACAGTATTCGTGTACTTGCTGAAGCAAAGTTAAATAGCATTGAGGATCATATTTCAACTGCACTGGCTGATTGCAAGATATCTGAGGAGGAGTTTCGTTTAGTGTTGTCAGAACTCACAAAATACAACGCAATGAAGCAGGAGAATCGATCAAATTCTCGTAAGACCAGTGGCATGATTAGTGAAAACCAAAATTCAAAGAAGAGGGGAGACAACAAGCGCGCCAAGTATTCCGTAACAAAACCAGAGAACTGGTTGGAGATTAAGAATAAATTGTTTCCTCGATATGAATCTTGATCCATGACGATCACTGGATCGCATTGCATTATTTGTATAAAAATGTCCTCTGTAGTAGCATTATTGGGTATGAATCTGGTCTAGGTGGCAGTGAGCTAGAACCCCCATTCCCTATACTACTCAAAGCATTCTTTATCTATTCCCGCTGGGTTGAAACCCCCACTGACATGTACACTGTTACTGGTTAAATAGCATTGACGTACAGAAATGATGCTGACCCAATGATACTATCATGATGGTCTCCAACATGCGTTACAACTCCGACTTGTTGGGGTATTTTATGGGTGCTTCTAACACTATACCTGCGGTCTTCGTTCATTTGTTTGGAACCCTCGTCACCACTCGCATCTTTCCGTAATCAGTGGATTGTCCCGGATTTGTACTAATGCAGCTAGGAGCCTGAGCAAAGAAGGGGCAGTTCCTGAATTTCAAATCTTTAGGCCCTACTTATCTACTTGTAGAAACAAATGTGACGCATGGCAAACATATGGCCGTCAAATGAAGGCGTGAGGGACGGTCCGGGTGGACACTCTTCCTCGCCCAGACCCATGACAGCAGCACCGCCGACTTCATGCTTCATCAGGTCGGACCAACTGTCTGGACACGTGAAAGAAAATGAGAACATAAAAAAACCACAGAAGCCAATGATGTGAACTGTGTTTTATTCACTAAAGACAGTAGTTCATCTTGACAGCAAGTGTCTGTGTACATTAGTTGAAGCACAACATACACAAGTTGGGGAAGGAAGACTTCAAAGTGTAAGTACATGTACACATGTCAATACTGTTACGTAGCTCAGTAGGACTACAAACCGAGGCTACAGGTCATAACAGGGGCTTCTTTGGGAAGTGGATATATCACTTTACATTACGATAAAAAATGCCAAAGGATAATTAGAAAACGTTCCTTCACAATACAGACAGAGCTGATGGTTCCTATTCTGAAAGTCTCCCTTGTCGTATTGGGAGGATATTTGCTGCAGTTTATTGTGACTTGTTTGTGCACACTTTTTATTTCAGTGTGCTCAAATTACATTTGATTAAAGACAGAAATAGAGGGGTCAAACATGTTTTGTTTTGGTGGACCATTGTTGTCATTCTACTTTGGGACAAGGTTATATATCAAGTCAAAGTTTTGTCAAACACTTTCGTAAAAAATGTGATTTGTAAGTAATTTTGATGCCTAGAGCCTGGCTGTTTTACACATGTTTCATTCATGACAGTGGATGGTTTGATTTTCTCTCTGCAATTTCTAATATACCATTTGTGACAAGATTTAGGCACGTGTGTCAAAGTGACACAGGTCATCACCATTCATAAAGAAATAGGTAATGTTATGTACAGACTGTGTCTGTGACAGTCAATTTACCCTTGAATAAACTTGGTATATCACGATCCAATAAATATTCAAATGAGGACAACTACCAATCTCTTTGAGAATTATATGCATCAATTCAATCTCTGCTTACTCAATAAACTACGGACTATCATTCCCAATAGGTTTAGATAGGGTTTATCTGATGTCTTGGTGATTATGTAGACGAACATGGCTGCAAATCATTTTGCCATATGTGATTAATGGGGCAGTTTACTGAAACACTGCATGCTTTCTAAAATGTAGTTCTTTGAGCGAAATTATAGCCTATGTCTTAAATTTGATTATTTTAAGATTAACATTATATACAACTTTATTGATAACTACTTCTGTTTTTATTGCATTTAACAATGTTTCGATGTAGATTCTTACACCGTTATGAAGCTGGAGTGACAACAACGAAGTGATGAGAGGTATATATACATGATATGTTGTGGTACACCAGATTAAAATCTACATTATCAACAACAGGCAATGGATAACAAGTAGCACACAGATAATTGGATGAGCCATATGTACAGTAACATAACAAATAGCACACAGGTAATGAAGCCTGATGTACAGTAAAAAAAAGTACCGGTACAGATTAAAAAGTTGTAACAAGCTGATTGGATACTAATTAAAAAGAGTCCATTGCTTGATTAGATCTTCAAAGGCAGATAGGTTGTGACAGCAGATTTCTAAGGCTTCTGAGAGTTTTCTTTGTGATTTTATGATAGAGTTTATTACCCTCGTGTGTTTCTGTATATTGTAATAATCAAATATGAGGAATAACAAATATGTCTTATCCTCGCCAATTGCTTTCGTAGTACATTTATTATGCCTTCTATATCATATTTATGATACTGAAACACACTCAGCTCGGAATCTCAATTTAAGACCAAGGCTAATTCCATGGATAAATGCTGCAGTTAAATGATAAAGATACATATGGTATTACATTTTGACATACTTGAAATAAGCAGATGGAATTGTTTACCCACACCTAAAGTAAACCTTAAGTAAATATATCTGTATGATACTATTAAATGTATTTCTATAAATTTCTTCTTTAGATTCATACCTGCCTGTCTCACTACCAAACACCCTGCCTCATATGATTTCAGTGTCTACCTTCATACAAACACAGAGGCGGGGCCAGGATTTTGATAAAGGTGTGTGAGCATAACGCCCAAGTCATCAAGTCATTTGCCTGCGGATGTGGTTGAGGTGTAAGGTGGCTGGAAAAATAAAGGGCACACGCTCTGGATCGGCCAGTTCTCTAGGACAGTTTGTTTAGAAATAAATAAAATATAGAAATAAAACACCTTATGCCTCATAGCTGTGAAAGATTTGGATAAAAATCTAATACAAATAATCCACAATTTTGAAAGTGATACAAGTTCATACAAGATTACTTTGAAGGCCCTGGGGAGGGTTCATGTCAAATGTCATAAACCAAGCTTTATAAACTATCTTTAGGTAGGCCTAAGTAGTGAAAATTAATTTACAAACAAGATATGACCTTCAGCATTGTTTCTTTTCTGCTGTTGATCTCATTTGTCATATTTTGACATCATGTTCGTGTTTAGGAATAATTCTTGTTTAAAGTTATTTGAACAAAAGAGTAATTTCTCTATCATATATCATATCATGTACAAATAGATTTAGCAATAATAGTAAGTAATATGTCTACCTCAAAACCTCAGTCTTGGTTCTTTTCTATGAAGTTACTTTCTGAGTTAAATGTATATTGTGTAGGTGTCTGTGTCCCACCCAGCCAATACATATGGCCGAAGTTGGACTGATATATAGACTTCACAGTCAGCTGTGAGCAAGTGCATCTTGCAAACACACTGACACTTACATAGGAACCTAAGATGTAGGGTAACGTTAAGAAGCTGAACCAGAATGAGCCATTAGGATAAGAAGTCATTGGTATCATGTGGCATGGTGTAGACATTTCAAATACAAGGGTCTTTTTGTTATTTCAAACCAAGTCAACATAACAATCCACAGAGATTCACATTATTTCATACCTCTTTTCTCAAATGTGTTTATGCACCCACATCAGAAAAATATATAGTACAGAACAATATATTTATATTTTCATATATATATATAAGTGTAAAAATGTTGGAAGACTAGCTTGGAACATTTTTGAAAGATACTATCATTACTGACACTGAAAAGATTGCAATATATATTGTCAGAGAGGGATGGCTCAATCAAACCTGTGTTTACAGATGGCTTAAGGACCTGAGTGTTTTCATAATGATTCCTAATGTTTCCTAATGATTGTACCCCTTCTAGGCCCGGTGCCATGTTGTAGCACACTCTGACTGCACTGCTGCCAGTGTCTACTGACATCAAACAGCAATCATTGAGACAGGTCTACCTAGACAGTCTCTTGATTCCCATGGCACTGTTCAGGGTTATCTGAGAGTCAGTCTTCCTCGAGACTCTAAGGTTCATCTGGGAGTCTGTTTTACTGATCAAGCTGATTTCATCCTGGTCACTCAAGAGCTCTTCACTGATTTCGTCACCATTTAAACTTGGTCGTCGAGCCATATTCTTCTCTTTCCCATGTGCATCAACAATTCGAAATGCTTCTAGAAACTCATTAAAGTCTATTTTTCCATCACCGTTAAGATCCAGACTTTTGGCGATGTCAGCAATATGTTGAGGCTGCAACTGCATGCTGGTGTGTCGAGTGAGGATATTGCAGGCTTCCTCAAACTCCTCCATTGAGATAAAACCAGAGTTGTCTCGATCAAACATTCGGAAGATAGTCTCCAAGCTGTCCTTGTGGCGATACAGCATCTCTGTCAAGGTGGGGCTGTTGTGCTACAAGTATATCAATGTGTGTGTGTGAGTGGAACACTCTGCATCCCATGTAGCAGCACATCCAACATTCACTGACTAAATGTCAAATCATCAAAGATGACCCGTTTCACATCAAACACCAAGTGAATTTGTTCCAACTTTACTACCCGTCACTAAGAGTTTACAGCAACAGTGAATGTATGTTGTTCCATAACCTTCTTGAACTATTACATCAACATACTGTAGCCTTGTGTAATGTCATCAATGAAATTGAAGTATAAACATTTCCATATTTATATCAATCGAGCCAACACATGGGAATGAACTTGTTTTGATTATTATATTTAGTGTAGGTAAGAGGACTCGGACCTGGTGCCTAATCATTGAGGACACTATTTCAACGTTTAGACCATGGCCAATATGCATTCAATGGTCTCTAGTACCCAAAATATTTAACAACATTAATTTGATAGCAGTATTTTAATTGAAATTCAAGAGTTCTATGCTTAACTGTGAGAACACTGTTTGAGTCGGCCCTGTGTGATGCGTGTGAAATGTGTTCCTCGAGTCTTACACACAGGTACCTCACTCTTTGGTGATGGATACATTTTACGCAAGACCAACTCAGCACATTTATCAAATATTAACTTGCTCATGTTAATCACTTGCACAAGGCACCAGCGTACAAGTTACTGACAAGTAGTAATTGTCTGCTTGCATCAAATCTGCATGCTCGGCGACCATGTGTTGTGACATAAGTCTTCACATTCTAGCCAGATGCCAGTAGTGCTGAGAGTCGCCAATGGTCCCGTTTAATGTTTTCCCATGATTCACTCCTGACTTTCTGGTTAGGCGTGGACATGGTGGTTTGGAGGTGTCTTAACGAACGTCATGTGAATATCAATATAAGGCAACATGACAGCTGGTCTGTAATAATATGGGACAGGATCATTATGACTGTCAGAATGCCAAAGCATATTTTCCGTTAAAGGGTCACTGGACAGTACTACCGAGATGACAATCTGACACCTATGGTTGTGTGGTTTGTGGGCCATGCTGCTCCATGCTTTGTCTTTCAAGATGATAACATTCATGCCCATTGTGCATGTATCATAACTGACAACCTCCAGCAGCCAAACGTCAGAATTGGACATGATGGAGAGACGTGTACGCCAACCTAAAAACCCATCTGCTATGTTAAGACAAACTGGTCGACGTGCTACAAGAGGAGTGGACAAGATTCCCTCAAATTGTCATTGTGAAACTGATTCAGACCATGCAGTGCCATATTATATTATAAATGAATGTTCGACCACTCACGGGGGCATGACCAATTATTGATCAATTCAGCCCAGATGTTAATTTTATTTACACACCCCTGTTGTCTTTCTTGATTGTTTGCACCCTTACAATACAACATCAACATGTTCTGTTGATTGACATGTTACACCTAACCTTGCCTTTTTCTTATCCATCTAATTCCATCACTTGATAGCTATTTGAAACTTTTTTTATCATCTGTTTTTTGCATATATGCCCTACTTTTTCTGTAGAGAATATGTGTAAACAGTTCTGCTGGTGGTTTCCTTATCTAATATGTTGGGATCAGTCTATGTTATCCGGCACCATTCTCTGGATTTCTGTTTTCTTCAATGCTCTCAATCTTGTCACGGTGATATTGAACATAGTTTGGGAAATCAAATGAAGAAAACAAATACTTAACGCCTGATTTTGCATGTTTAAAGGTTAAGCCTCAAAGCCACTGTGTAACTGAAGACTCACATTGCTGTATCTGTGTTGTACATACACCTCCTCAAACATGGACTTGTACAGCACCATGCCGTCCTGGTCAGACTTGACCATCTTGGGCTTGAGCATCCGCCAGGGTACGTCCACTTCCACCACCTCCTCCATGGCAGAACACCAGTCACACATGGATATCCTACCTGTAACAATCACAGGTAACACCCAGTCACACATGGATATCCTACCTGTAACAATCACAGGTAACACCCAGTCACACCAGGATATCCTACCTGTAAACAATCACAGGTAACACCCAGTCACACCTGGATACCCTACCTGTAACAATCACAGGTAACACCCAGTCACACATGGATATCCTACCTGTAACAATCACAGGTAACACCCAGTCACACCTGGATACCCTACCTGTAACAATCACAGGTAACACCCAGTCACACATGGATATCCTACCTGTAACAATCACAGGTAACACCCAGTCACACATGGATATCCTACCTGTAACAATCACAGGTAACACCCAGTCACACCTGGATATCCTACCTGTAACAATCACAGGTGACACCCAGTCCCACCTGGATATCCTACCTGTAACAATCACAGGTAACACCCAGTCACACATGGATATCCTACCTGTAACAATCACAGGTAACACCCAGTCACACCTGGATATCCTACCTGTAACAATCACAGGTGACACCCAGTCCGACCTGGATATCCTACCTGTAACAATCACAGGTGACACCCAGTCACACCTGGATATCCTACCTGTAACAATCACAGGTAACACCCAGTCACACCTGGATATCCTACCTGTAAACAATCACAGGTAACAACCAGTCACACCTGGATATCCTACCTGTAACAATCACAGGTAACAACCAGTCACACCTGGATATCCTACCTGTAACAATCACAGGTGACACCCAGTCACACCTGGATATCCTACCTGTAACAATCACAGGTGACACCCAGTCCCACCTGGATATCCTACCTGTAACAATCACAGGTAACACCCAGTCACACCTGGATATCCTACCTGTAACAATCACAGGTAACACCCCGTCACCCCATCATTTAACGATTTGTATTTAAAATGTAACAAAAAAGGAATTACATAGGATCTGAAATGAGCAGTAAGACAGCATGAATACTCTCCCCCCCCCCAATCTCGCTCCATTTTATCATTGAATTGATGCATATTTTGCATATTCTCTTAAACTCAGTTGTGCACTAATACATAACACAACGGCCATGAATGACTATTCTGGCTCACAGGTTACTAGTCCTACCTAGTGTGACCTTCACAACAGTGTTTCAAGAGGATCAATGCAATGATGATAATGCATCCTAGAGAGATCAAACAACATTTAGTTAACACTCTGAGACCATAAAGTTTTGAAACAGATGTAGATGAATTCGACCAAAGTGTGTATGTGTTTTCTTACAAGGGCTGACTCTAAGTTCTGAGCCTCACACAGAAAGAATTGCATAATAGTGAAATGATGTGTTGTGGACATCACATGATGTCATAGAGCTATATTCACAAACACTTGAGTCAGTGGAGCATTTTGTTTCGTTGTGACAAGTCCATAATATAAGCAGGGGTCTGTGATCGTCAGAAAATGGACAAACTTGAACATGCAGTGATCACATAATTGCAGAAAAAATGGCTTAACACCAAAAGCCATGCATGAATATAATGAATAGAACAGTAGGAAAGGATGCCCTTTCCTAGGCCATGATAAGAATGTGGCCAGCAGAGTGTAAGTGGCAGGGAGAGCCATGAAGACACCAGAGAATCCATGATACGGTTATGACCGACTGGCAAGTGACTTATCACCAGTTTGGTAGTTCAGCATGGATTTCCCAGGGGAGAGTACGTTCCATTACCACAGAAACTTTGGCAATGAAGAAAGTATCAGCTCCATGGGTTCCCATCAGCAGGAAAGGTTATGGTATCCTTATTCTGGGATGCCGAGCGAGTCATGGTGGGGCCCTACCTTCCAAAAGGCCAGGCAATAAACAGAGCATATTAGGCTGAACTTTTGAGAGATGTGGGAGCTGATGGCTTGCTCTTCCATCAGGACAATGGGCCAGTGCACAAATCAGTCACTGTCTAGGGTACAATCCATAAGTGTAGATTTGAACTCCACATGCAGCCACCCTATTCCCCCGATCAGGCTCTTTCAGACTCCATCGGTTAATGAAGAAGCTCCAGATGGAACACATTTCGAATTGAACGATAATGTCATAGCAGTTGTGGAGGACATCATGGACTCCCAAGAGAAGGACTTTCACAATACTGGGATGAAATCCTCCCAACATTGTTGGTCAAAGTGTATCAAAGTGAAAGAGGATTATGTTGATTATGTATCAGTTTAATGTCTTTAGGTCAAGTTTTTCTGTATGTGGCTCAAAACATATGAATCAACCCTTGTGTATGTACACAGGAAATCATGTGACTCCGCTGTATTTTACATGTTGGTGGAATCAAATTTCAGGTACGTCTCTTTCATGCTGTGGATTGTAATGATTCCTTCTTTAGAGAAGTATGATATTACTATTTCAAATTCAAGTTTTTGATCATATCTTTTCAACACATGTATGGTGTTTGTATTGCCAAATTGAAACACGAAGGTTAAACCAGAAATTGGTGAAGTAGGTAAATAACCAAACATGATCAATAAATAATAAACAAATTATATTGAAACACACAGGATTAGGTTTACAGTCACAAAAGGCAATACCATGGGTCAAATATGAAGCAGCAGCAATATTATAGGCCATATGTTATATGTCGGTGCACTTATGTATGTCCAGAAGTTGTCACAGCCAAATGTCTTGAATGAGGCATGTGCTCTGCTCTTGAATCTTAACGACAGTATTGAAATCTGACCGGATGTTTTCAGATAGGTATCCCGTATGGGTAAAAAATAATAAATACATGTAATATCTTATGTGTATCTTGTATCTTGTATCTTGTTTGCACTAGGCAAGTCATAACAGGCATTGAATCGCCCACGTCTTGCAGTATTATACGTTGTCAACCTTCTGGAAACTTCTAGAATGAGGTATTCTGTCACAGAAGTGAGGTAGGGAATGAATCATTTACAAAGGCAGTTTAAGAGTTTTTGAACACCTCATTTTTCTGCCATATCACTACAAAAATATATACTGCCTGATAACTTATGGCCACATAACATGTGTGAAGGCATGTGCTGTATCATCTTCCTGAGGCAAGGGAGTTAGCTGACTATAAATGTTTAGTTTCCATCCTTGCCGAACTAGGCTGGAATTTCTGATTTATGTTGTCTGGCCTAACAAGTCTATGCATAGTCAAATAAAAAATCGTGAGTCAATATGACATCAGGCATTTGACATCATGGCCATGCTGTGCAGATTTTGGTTGATTGCAGGATTTGCAACATCAACTGGGCATCGACGTATATATATATTATATATATTATATTTGAAGCAAAAGCAAGTGATGTGATTGGTGGATAGGTAGGAGGGATAAAGAAGGGGCATAACTCGAAATAACACAAAGTACCAGCCTAGTTTGGCAAAGGTGGAAACTGGACTTTCATAGTCAGTTAAGTCCCTTGCCGAGGGAAGGTGGTGCTGTATTTATGAAGGTCAAGAGCAGCATGACATTGTGTGAAGGTCATTAACAGTATGCATGAAAACTTGCTTCATGTGTGAAAGTCATGAACTCTATGTGTGAAAGTCATGAACTCTATGTGTGAAAGTCATGAACTCTATGTGTGAAGATCATGAACTCTATGTGTGAAAGTCATGAACACTATGTGTGAAAGTCATGAACTCCATGTGTGAAAGTCATGAACTCTATGTGTGAAAGTCATGAACTCTATGTGTGAAAGTCATGAACTCCATGTGTGAAGATCATGGTATGCATGAAAACTTGCTGCATGTGTGAAAGCCATGAACTCTATGTGTGAAAGTCATGAACTCTATGTGTGAAAGTCATGAACTCTATGTGTGAAAGTCATGAACTCTATGTGTGAAGATCATGAACTCTGTGTGAAAGTCATGAACTCTATGTGTGAAAGTCATGAACTCTATGTGTGAAAGTCATGAACTCTATGTGTGAAAGTCATGAACTCTATGTGTGAAGATCATGAACTCTATGTGTGAAAGTCATGAACTCTATGTGTGAAAGTCATGAACTCTATGTGTGAAAGTCATGAACTCTATGTGTGAAAGTCATGAACTCTATGTGTGAAAGTCATGAACTCTATGTGTGAAGATCATGAACTCTATGTGTGAAGATCATGCTATGCATGAAAACTTGCTGCATGTGTGAAAGTCATGAACTCTATGTGTGAAAGTCATGAACTCTATGTGTGAAAGTCATGAACTCTATGTGTGAAGATCATGGTATGCATGAAAACTTGCTGCATGTGTGAAAGTCATGAACTCTATGTGTGAAAGTCATGAACTCTATGTGTGAAAGTCATGAACTCTATGTGTGAAAGTCATGAACTCTATGTGTGAAAGTCATGAACTCTATGTGTGAAGATCATGAACTCTATGTGTGAAGATCATGGTATGCATGAAAACTTGCTGCATGTGTGAAAGTCATGAACTGTGTGTGTGAAAGTCATGAACTCTATGTGTGAAAGTCATGAACTGTGTGTGTGAAAGTCATGAACTGCGTGTGTGAAAGTCATGAACTGTGTGTGTGAAAGTCATGAACTCTATGTGTGAAAGTCATGAACTGTGTGTGTGAAAGTCATGAACTGCGTGTGTGAAAGTCATGAACTGTGTGTGTGAAAGTCATGAACTGTTAGTGTGAAGATCATGGTGTGCACAACAACTTGCTGTGTGTTTGAAGGACATGAACTGTGTGTGTGAAAGTAATAAAATGAATTTTAGAAGGTCATGAAATGTATGTATGAAGGCATGCACCCTGTGATAATAATGGCTCTTACTGCTGTAAGACTGGCACTTTACAACAGTGTTTAAACTAACAAGCCCTACCCATTCTATTCCTATATTTCCTGAGATTCATACTGTTACCTGTGAGTTTCATGTCATGCTTCTGGAACTGTTCCATCAAGTCTGATCTGAGGGCAAGGAACTTCTCTCTCAGGTCATGCAGGGCAGAGGCCTCCAGTGAGCTGATCCTGGCGTGACATGATGTGACACATGCAGTGTAGAACATGCAGAGGTTGGTGACCAACTGATAGTGAAACTAACATGATTTGCTGGACAAGGCTATGAAGATGACAAGCAGTTTGTTGCAAGCCTTATTGCTTGTCTTATTCTTGTCTTTTGGAGGTTTGTTTTGTTTTATGGAGGTTGAAGCCTTCCAGTAAATAAAGCGACAAAACCATTTCCATATTCAATAGAAATCTCTACATAAAGCAGAGTCGATTGTACGATTCCGACTATATCATGAGCATGTGTTTTTGAATGACTATAAATAATAATGATTGGCTATATTGCTTTAAATGACTTCTTCTCTGGAACTTAGAGATAGATATCAACCATATTTGGTTAGAAGCATTCTCTGGTGGAGAATTCAAAATTGTACAAATTGAGGGGCCTTCTCCCCCAAGGGGCTGAGGGGCGGGGCGACCAAATAGAAGTACTTTGGCGTTTTTGTTTTAAACGACTTCTTCTCTGGACCTAAGAGATATTTATCAACCATATTTGGTTGGAAGCACTTACAATGTTGGGGATTCAAATTGAAGAAATGGAGGGGCTGAACCCTCCCCCGACCTCCGGGGACTAAGGGGCGGGGCTAAAAAGAGTTTTTAATTTGGACACAGTTAAGATCCCCACCGTATAACCATATGTGAGTGAGTGAATATTGCTTAACGCTGCATCAGCAATTTTGCAGCTATTTGCGGCGATATAACCATATGTACAATTGAGAGTATAATGAGAGGAATGCCAGGACTTGCCCTTCAGTTCATCTGTCTGGCACTCCCAAAGGAGTAAGAACCTTGACCATAACATGCAAACCAATATTATCCCAACCCTATAATAAACAGATACATAGTATACATTTGTTTGTTATGACTAATACATTTATGCCAATTTATGCCATTTTATGCAATCAAAATGGAAACTTAGATCCTGGATCATAGCATGGAAATGGTTCAGATCTTTATGCTGTCAGATTTGCCATCCACCTATTTTAGATGCTGACAGAGTCAAAATTATGAGATATTTGCAGTATTATATATGTACAATGCAAATGTATATTTTGTCATGATTGTGTAAATATCCAGGTGAGTGATACAGGCCCTATGGGCCTCTTGTTCACAAAATGTCCTGAACCTCTGAATAGAGATACGTAACAGTATTTGTGTTCACCATGGATCAAGGAATGAAGTTTTTCCCTAAGTTTGCCATGGGGGATAGTTGTGAACAAAGTTGAAAAATCAAATGTTTTGACAGAATGGAACTTGGTTCTTTTCTAGGATTGTACAAAGTCAAGCAAATCCTTTGAGTTTTTGAGAATCCACATGGTATTAATTCCACTTGTCTCAAATACTTTCTGTGAATGTAAAGAAAGTCCTTCCTTGATTGCATTATGGATTATGGTTAGTCTTTGAGACAGGGATTTGGTGGTACATTTGTAGGACCCAGCAATATATATTGTACAGATTTCTATGGAGCTTTGGAATCCAGTACAAACAGGAATAGACATGTCTTCAGGTTTTAGAGTCAAGTCAAAAGTTGACAGTACTGTTTTATGGTTTGGGCAGAAGTAAGACAGGGACTGATATGATAACACCTCATCGTTATGTCTTACACTATCTTACTCAAGTATGGTTCATTCTTTATATCTATGTGATTTACTTTTGACTGAACAATGGGATCACCAGAAACTCTGTGTTTTGA
The DNA here is from genome assembly GCF_023055435.1 of Haliotis rufescens. NCBI lineage: Eukaryota > Metazoa > Mollusca > Gastropoda > Lepetellida > Haliotidae > Haliotis > Haliotis rufescens. The sequence goes on from NW_025964361.1 coordinate 20,258,868, forward strand.
TTCTCTGTTTTAGTTGATTATGTAACAAGAGCTATAATAGGATAGAACAAATTAAAAAACTGTCAGGATTTGACTTCTCAGCAAATATTTGACATTTCTGGCAATATTCTTGATGTTTGCAACAATGTCAGTGCAATGGCAATACCTCTGAGTGAATGTGATCTTGCGAAGTCCTGTTGACGCTGTGCTGACATACTGGCTGATGTGACACTGGAGGCTGTCGCCCACCAGCTTCACATACGCTCCTTTGTTGCTGCCGATGTCATAGTAGTTGGAAGCAGAAAATATTGTCAGCACCTGGTTTACCAAAAAAAATATTGTCAACACCTGGTTTACAGGTGAAACTATTGTCAGCACCTAGTGTAAATTGTTTGTTTGTTCTTTAACACAGCACTTATTAATATTCAAGCTATATGACAGAGATCTGGAAATAATCGTGTCTGATCCAGTGATTGACAAATGAGCAGTGATCTATGCAATTGGTATACGATGCATCAACCAAGTGGGTGTGCCTCTTACGTTTGCTGAAGACCAATTCTAACCCAGATCTTCTCGGGCTGTACAAGTGAAAATAATATCAAAAACTATTTACTGTTAAATCCTTATTTGTTGTTGACTTTTGTCAGGATTTAGTCAGGGTTAGCTGTTGATTTGTAATGCATACAGGTATAAAAGAGAAGTGAAGGTGTATTGCTTGTGTAAGCTAAAGCTGTTATTTTGTCATTAAGTGCCCTGTATATGTTTATCATTGGAGGAAAATATATTTTGATGCTAGATATTTAAGGAACCTGATTTGTTTTTAATCAGTAAAACAAAAAAACAAAACCCTTGTTATGCAGATTGGTTCCTGGTACTGTTTTTCTCCAACAGAAATGTGTTTTATCCCTGCCATTTGAACGAGATAGTAATGTCTGAAACAGGCTTTTCCCTGCCTGGGCTCTTCAGTTGCTGAGCAACAGATCTTATGAAAAAACAACACCTTATTATTGTCAGAACATTTTTCAATTTTGAGGATTTCCTTAAAAAAAACCTCCTTATGATGACAAATGCACATGTATCCCTGTAGCTTTTTAACACATTTTGGGGAGATATGTTTCTAACATGCCTGAAAGTTTAGTTCACATCCTAATGCCATGAATAAACTTGAAACTACTCACTGCCGAGAAACATTTAGAAGAGGTTGTTGAACACATTTTGTAACTATTGAATTTGATGTTTATGTGTTTTATGTGGCCACTGGGACAAACATGTCCTGGCATGAGATGTGCTGCCAGGTGAACCAAGGTTCAGGGGGGATAACAAGGGATAGTCTGACCTCACTTGGGTAATAATATCACCCTAGAGAATCTTACAGATTCAGCTTTGTGAATACAGGTAAGTTTGTTAAATTGTATAATTAAATATGCTATACCAGGAGGTATGCAGCACCTACCCTTCCATTATGCATATACTCAAACCCTTCAATCTTGCATTCATGACTTCGTATGAGCATCTGGAGGTTGTGTTTGTCCAGCACGCTGCGTGTCGTGTCTGGGCCGAAGTAGCATCCCCCTCCCCGGAATGTGTTCGGCAGGCAGCCTGGGAGGGGGCGAGGGTCACTCCACAAAAGATCCAAAACCTGAATATGCAAACACAATCAGAAACTATTTCCCAGCTACATCTATAAACATAACAAATGTTATATTTGGGATTAAACTTTTTAAGTAAAGTACAGATTCTAGTACATTGTTTAGGTTGATTCCCATCCTGGATTTGAACCACAGTCTCAGAATCAGGCACCTACTCGCCAGCACACAGAAAGTCAGTGACCTAACCCACTCAGCCACTGAGGCTTAGACAAAATGGAAGTCCAAGAGCTGGTACTCTAGATCACATACTTTGTGTACCCCTCTGAAAAGTGTCAAGGCTTTGTGTTCATGGTAACTATGCTAATTTACACTTTCACATCACATCATCATCACATCATGTTCTATGTCACAGTACTTTCCATGACTCAGAAAAATCAAAGTGCTGAGTTCTTCTCCCGCTCAGACATTTACTTCCCTCCCAGGCAGGAGTGAACCATCAGATCTCATCATTCTGACATGGAGGTATGAGGATGGACATTGGAAGTGTTGTTATACTATTAGGACACTTCAATTTTTTCATGCATATTTGTATGTAAGCAACTCAAAATTAATTTGAAAATGGTGATTTGTATTGTGTATTGTATATTTTATGCTAATACAGGGCTTATTTGGAGCTATGCATTATCCCATATTGTTTGTTTGTTTGTTTGTTGTTCAATGCCACACTCAGCAATATTCCAGCTATATGATGGCGGTCTGTAAATGATCAAGTCTGAAACAGACAATCCAGTGATTCATATCATTGGCATTGCTCCATGGTATTGGGATATGATGACATGCCATTACCCCAAATTGCCACACAAGACCTGACATAGACTGCCCCTCCAACTGTCACACACTACAACACATAGGCACTCATTACAACTCATTGCCAGAAATTGTCACCTTTTGTCACACATTGCCTCAGGTTTACCTACATGACCACACATTGCCACAGGTTGCCCTACATAACCACACATTGCCTCAGGTTTACCTACATGATCACACATTGTCACAGGTTGCCCTACATAACCACACATTGTCTCAGGTTGCCCTACATAACCACACATTGCCTCAGGTTGCCCTACATAACCACACATTGTCACAGGTTGCCTTAAATAACCACACATTGTCACAGGCTTCCCTACATAACCACACATTGCCTCAGGTTGCCCTACATAACCACACATTGCCTCAGGTTGCCCTACATAACCACACATTGCCTCAGGTTGCCCTACATAACCACACATTGTCACAGGTTGCCCTAAATAACCTCACATTGCCTCAGGTTGCCCTACATAACCACACATTGCCTCAGGTTGCCCTAAATAACCACACATTGCCTCAGGCTGCCCTACATAACCACACATTGCCTCAGGTTGCCCTAAATAACCACACATTGCCTCAGTTTGCCCTACATAACCACACATTGCCTCAGGTTGCCCTAAATAACCACACATTGCCTCAGGTTGCCCTACATAACCACACATTGCCTCAGGTTTCCCTAAAAAACACACATTGTCACAGGTTCCCCTACATAACCACACATTGTCACAGGTTGCCCTACATAACCACACATTGTCACAGGTTGCCCTACATAACCACACATTGCCTCAGGTTGCCCTACATAACCACACATTGTCACAGGTTGCCCTAAATAACCACTCATTGCCTCAGGTTGCCCTACATAACCACACACTGTCACAGGCTTCCCTACATAACCACACATTGCCTCAGGTTGCCCTACATAACCACACATTGCCACAGGTTGCCCTAAATAACCACACATTGTCACAGGTTCCCCAACATAACCAAACATTGTCACAGGTTCCCCTACATAACCAAACATTCTCACAGGTTGCCCTACATAACCACACATTGCCTCAGGTTGCCCTACATAACCACACATTGTCACAGGCTTCCCTACATAACCACACATTGCCTCAGGTTGCCCTACATAACCACACATTGCCTCAGGTTGCCCTACATAACCACACATTGTCACAGGCTTCCCTACATAACCACACATTGCCACAGGTTGCCCTACATAACCACACATTGCCTCAGGCTGCCCTACATAACCACACATTGTCACAGGTTGCCCTGATGCAGTCACCTGCTTCCACTCCTCGAGTTCCTTCAGCTCCAGGGTCATACTGTCCACGCTGTGGAGGTCAGTGGGACCGGGTGGACGCAGCACAGACAAAAACTGGACACACAGAAACAGCATTTAACAGAAGTTCATCTCAAAACCTTATAGAATTTTGATTGTAGTCTTATCTCTTATTTTATTTTTTATATTTCCCTTGTCCCATTCTAAAAAGTCCATGTTAGAGTGTGTGAGTTACAATGGTTGTAGCACTACTTCTGTCATAAGTCCATGTTATAGAATGGGAATTATGATAGTTGTACCATTACTTTTGTCATTAGTCCATGTTATAGAATGGGAGTTACGATGGTTATAGCTTTACTTCTGTCATTTGTCAATGTTATGGAATGGGAGTTAAGATGGTTGTAACACTACTTCTGTCATAAGTCTATGTTATAGAATAGGAGTTACGACGGTTGTAGCATTATTTCTGTCATTAGTCCATGTTATAGAATGGGAGATACGATGGTTGTAGCATTACTTCTGTCATTAGTCCATGTTATAGAAAGGGAGTTACGATGGTTGTCATATTACTTCTGTCATCTGTCATTAGTCCATGTTATAGAATGGGAGTAACGATGGTGGTAGCACTACTACTGTCATTAGTCCATGTTAGAGTGTGGGAGTTACGATGGTGGTAGCACTACTTCTGTCATTAGTCAATGTTATAGAATGGGATTTATGATGGTTTTAGCACTACTTTTGTCATTAGTCCATGTTAGAGTGTGGGAGTTACGATGGTGGTAGCACTACTTCTGTCATTAGTCAATGTTATAGAATGGGATTTATGATGGTTGTAGCACTACTTTTGTCATTAGTCCATGTTATAGAATTGGATTTACTATGGTTGTAACACCACTTCTGTCATAAGTCCATGTTATAGAATGGGAGTTACGATGGTTGTAGCACTACTTCTGTCATTAGTCCATGTTATAGAATGGGATTTACGATGGTTATAGCTTTACTTCTGTCATTTGTCAATGTTATGGAATGGGAGTTAAGATGGTTGTAACACTACTTCTCTCATAAGTCCACGTTATAGAATGGGAGTTACAAAGGTTGTAACACTACTTCTGTCATCAGTCCATGTTATAGAATGGGAGTTACGATGGTTGTAGCATTACTTCTGACATAAGTCTATGTTATAGAATGGAAGTTACAAAGGTTGTAACACTACTTCTGTCATCAGTCCATGTTATAGAATGGGAGTTACGATGGTTGTAGCATTACTTCTGACATAAGTCTATGTTATAGAATAGGAGTTACGATGGTTGTAGCATTACTTCTGACATACGTCTATGTTATAGAATAGCAGTTACGATGGTTGTAGCATTACTTCTGTCATTAGTCCATGTTATAGAATGGGAGTTATGATGGTTGTAGCATTACTTCTGTCATTAGACTATGTTATAGAATAGGAGTTACGATGGTTGAAGTATTACTTCTGTCATAAGGCCATGTTGTAGAATGGGAGTGACGATGGTTGTAACACTACTTCTGTCATTAGTCTATGTTATAGAAAGGAGTTACGATGGTTGTAGCATTACTTCTGTCATAAGTCCATGTTATAGAATGGGAGTTACAATGGTTATAGCATTACTTCTGTCATAAGTCAATGTTATAGAATAGGAGTTACGATGGTTGTAGCATTACTTCTGTCATAAGTCCATGTTATAGAATGGGAGTTACGACGGTTGTAGCATTATTTCTGTCATTAGTCCATGTTATAGAATGGGAGTTACGATGGTTGTAGCATTACTTCTGTCATTAGTCCATGTTATAGAAAGGTAGTTACGATGGTTGTCGTATTACTTCTGTCATCTGTCATTAGTCCATGTTATAGAATGGGAGTTACGATGGTGGTAGCACTACTACTGTCATTAGTCCATGTTATAGAATGGGAGATACGATGGTTGTAGCATTATTTCTGACATTAGTCCATGTTATAGAATGGGAGTTACGATGGTTGTAGCATTACTTCTGTCATTAGTCCTTGTTATAGAATGGGAGTTACGATGGTTGTCGCACTACTCTGTCATTAGTCCATGTTATAGAATGGGAGATACGATGGTTGTAGCATTATTTCTGACATTGGTCCATGTTATAGAATGGGAGTTACGATGGTTGTCGCACTACTCTGTCATTAGTCCATGTTATAGAATGGGAGATACGATGGTTGTAGCATTATTTCTGACATTGGTCCATGTTATAGAATGGGAGTTACGATGGTTGTAGCATTACTTCTGTCATTAGTCCATGTTATAGAATGGGAGTTACGATTTTTATCGCACTACTCTGTCATTAGTCCATGTTATAGAATGGGAGTTACGATTTTTATCGCACTACTCTGTCATTAGTCCATGTTATAGAATGGGAGATACGATGGTTGTAGCATTATTTTTGACATTAGTCCATGTTATAGAATGGGAGTTACGATGGTTGTAGCATTAATTCTGTCATTAGTCCATGTTATAGCATGGGAGTAATGATGGTTGTCGTACTACCCTGTCATTAGTCCATGTTATAGAATGGAAGATACGATGGTTGTCGCATTACTACTGTCATTAGTCCGTGTTATAGAATGGGAGATACGATGCTTGTCGCACTACTCTGTCATTTGTCCATGTTATAGAATGGGAGATACGATGGTTGTCGCATTACTTCTGTCATTAGTCCATGTTATAGAATGGGAGATATGATGGTTGTCGCACTACTCTGTCATTAGTCAATGTTATAGAATGGGAGATACGATGGTTGTCGCATTACCTCTGTCATTAGTCCATGTTATAGAATGGGAGTTACGATGGTTGTAGCACTACTCTGTCATTAGTCCATGTTATAGAATGGGAGATACGATGGTTGTCGCACTACTCTGTCATTAGTCCATGTTTTAGAATAGGAGATATGATGGTTGTCGCATTACTTCTCTCATTAGTCCATGTTATAGAATGGGAGTTACGATGGTTGTCGCACTACTCTGTCATTAGTCCAAGTTATAGAATGGGAGATACGATGGTTGTCGCACTACTCTGTCATTAGTCCATATTACAATATCTGAAATGTGTATTGCAGTGACACTGAGTTAACTTTAGAGTGGTTATCTATTGTTTGATAATAAATCAATTATTTGGACAATTTTGAAAAGAATATTTTTGTCCAGATAGGTTTCCACTTTGAATAGTTTCATGTTGGAAAATGTATCACTGTTTTTATAAACATATCTAGAGTAATCACCTATTACTTTAGTAAATAGACAAGAGAGATATATTTAGGAGACTACAGAGAATATTTCAATTTAGTTGATGAAATGAATGGTATACATAATCACGATAAGTAGTAGTGTACCTTGTGTCTGTCAATTTGGTCAAGGGCCTCCAAGTTGACTTGCTCGGATATCCCACCATGCACCACTAAAACTTTATCATCAATCACTGTCGCCAATGGCAGCCAGCTGAAGATCTCTTCAAACATTTTGATTGCTTTGTCTGCATGGTGCTGGAATATATATTTATGACCAACTCATCAAATGCCTGACTGGATGAAGTGAGAAATAAAGATATGCTAAAAGTTATTTAATGATACACAAATGTTATGACAGAAGTCTTGTTTGAGATGCTGCTGCTGGTGAGACAGGTGACAATTCATCATTCCAATGTTAGTGCAGAAACTAGCTATAACTATGTGCATATCCATCAAGTGGGATTTGCTTGTTATTTGCTGTGAAGCATAATTCAACTGGCCATGAATGAAGATGCACTGAAGGAGTTGTGAGAAATAATAGTGATTGGGAGTTATTATACAAGTTTTTCTTGATTATTTAAATGATGATTGTGAAAAAGAAAAAAAGTAACATACTTTGTATTTTCTCATGACTTCTTTTATAAAACCGTATCTGAAAAATGAATACAATTATTGCAACATGTATGACTTCTTTGAAATTAGTTCTTTAAAACATTCATGAATAACATGAGGTATGTTTTGGTGCAAGAAGGCGTGAAGATTTCATTTATGAGGAAAAATATTGTGGGAAGCAAGATTGTCTAATTTACTTGCTACCATGTCACTAACAATGACACATGTCGGAGGTGACTGAATGGATGTGTACCTCATGTTCATGATGTGGTCTTCATGGTTGCCTCTGTTCAAATACACCTCGTTCGGATACACAACGAAACTTGCAAACAGAATTGTTGCCACTTCTACTGATGTGGGCCCACGGTCAACAAAATCTCCATTAAATACATATGGATTGTCAACTGATGGTAGGCCATTCTGAAATGTTAAAAGCATCACTGTAGTATTCAACCTTTATTTATAGTGAGAGTAGTTTATGCAGAGATTAGAAATAGTACAATTATCAAGCATGAATGTGTCTTATAATTTCTTTTATGTAGACCTGTAACATCTTCCTTGTGCAGGGCGGTCGGGTAGCCTAGTGGTTAAGGCGTTCGCTCGTCACGCCGAAGACCCGGGTTCGATTCCCGACATGGGTACAATGTGGGAAGCCCATTATTTGTGTCCCCCGCTGTGATATTGCTGGAATATTGCTAAAAGCGGCGTAAAACCATACTCACTCACTCACTCACTCTTCCTTGTGCAAAATAGGATTAAAGACCAAACTTCCAAAATGGAGACAAGTTATCTGATGGAGTAAGTCCATGACTCATTATTTAAATTGCTTAGTGTATGTCGGGGGCACAGGTGGCCCAGTCATCTGAGTCTAATAATCAATTTTCAACAGAAGTCCTCTTTACTGTCAACTGCACACAGCTAGTTGTCAGGACAATAGGACCACCAATCAGCATCCAGCTCTCTAGCTTGCCAAGATGGGAAAACTTGTTTCCTTGTGTTCTAGAGCCAACATCAGCATTTCAACTGAGTCTAATCTCGAGCACTTAGGGCTATGTAGTCACACTAGATATCTAAACTTCAGATAATTAGTTGATATCAATTTTTCAACTTATTCAACTCTTAGAAGCCCGTTTTAGTAAAGGTCCTGATCAGATGATACTCACTCAAGTATTAGTGTGCTTGGTGTGTGTGTGAGTCCAGACGGCATCCTCAAGCTCCAGCCTGTAAATCATGTGGAAAGTCTATGATTACAGGGGATGCCCATCTAGAGACACCTCATGCACAGAAGAGACTCGCAGTGAGTCGTGTCCCTAAGACAGTTTTCAACAAGCTTTTTGAACCCATCAAGAAGCCAAGGGAGAAAGAGGCAGCCAAGAAGATGACTGATGTTATTTCCTTTACCTCTACTGCTACTCCAGTTGAGACACCTTTGAGATCGGGAACGCCTAAGATTCCTACTCCACCAGTGACAACACTGACAATGCCCTTGGATCTGTAGAAGATGGCAATGGAATCTATGTTTGATTCTCACCTAGAGGCCTTATATACCAAGTTTGAACAGCTGAAACAACTACAAACGGAAAGATCCAAGAATAGGCCACTAGGAGGACAGCCACTGGATAAACCTCTACCACCGTCTGTAGGAGCACCTAGATTGTCACTAATTGACCAGGGAGGTAGATGCCAGTAAGCTTTACCTCCCCAAGAATGACAGCTGGCACAGTAACCAGGACCATTGCAAGGGAAACCAACCATCCACCTCCTGCATGGACCAGACAAGCACCAAGCTGCCTAAACACAGCAGGTCATCACCATACGGTACCTGCACAGACCCGGGAGAAGCTGAGCCACCGTCATTGTACCAGGTCATCATGGTCTCAGTCTCCACACAGTTCCCATATGGGTTCTTCTGAACACAAGGCCCTGGACCCTCGGGCGTCTCTGAAGCACTCAGATAAGGACAGTAGAGAAGGCAATCAAGACCAAGCTGACTGTCCAATAACCGTTTCATATGTATTAAAGTCTCACACTTCCTGGGCCTTTATCGTCCCCGAGTCGTGGTCACCCTTGGACGATGAGACAGGTGATGATCATGTGAAGCCATTGACTGATCTGGCTGCCATATGCCAGGCTTTACCACCCCCAAGGATTACCCCTGATACTATGGACTCGGAGGAAGTTGAAGATACTTTTGATCGATCTGATTATTCTCCATTGGTAGATTTTGACCCTTATTTCTCTACCTCAGGACAGATCAAACAGTTGTTTTATCTTATACCTTTGTTACAACCGAAGTCGGAGGAATTTGAATTGCCACAGATGGCAGGGTATGTGGGATCTCAGGCCCCAGTTCCACCCATTATCATACTCTCCCGTGGCCAAGCTATGCTCACAAGATCACTGACCTTGCATCAGTTGAGACAGGCCAATCGTCTCCCCTTCTCAAGTTTTGGATGAGGACTTTCAGAAACTGGTCCAGTCTCCAAACACCATAGTTAAGCTTCCTTCAGCTAGATGTGGCGGCTGCTGATAAATACTCCATGGACATCGGACATTAATTGTTTTGTGGCCTGATTTTGTGAACTCAACGGCACCACCTATTGTCCCAGACATGCCCCAGAGCTGTTTCAGATCATACGAGGAGAATGGTCTTGTCTCAGCACATCACAGCACCCAAGATCTTCAATGATAAACCTAGTGAAGTTATTGAAGAAGTGAAACAAGGTACTACTGAACGTTTTCAGGTTTCTACTATCAACCTAAGGTTGAGGCCCATGGTTCTTCCTTCCCAGCCAACGTTCTTGAGTTTCTACCCATAACACAGAATTAAACGAAGCCGCTAGGAAAAAATTCCTTCCTCTTGAGAAGGATTTTTTTCAACTATTTCAGAGAAGGGATAGAGCGCAATGACCAGTGAAGTCACCACACCAATCTGACTATAAGCGCCGGGGAATCCAATGGACTACAATTTAAGATTGCTGACTTTCAATATAACGCCGACTCAAGGTCCAGTAAGGCACATCTCTTGTCATACTCCCAGAACTGGAAGCTGATCCCGTGCTGGATCCTCAGCATGGTATCAAAAGGGTAAAACTTGATTTATTACCCACGGGGTGAAGATATTAAATCTGTACGTCACACGTGTGTCGTACAAGGTTGACCTTGTTTTATTCTTTTTGATTTGATAATCATGACCTCAGTCACACCGGGGCTACTTTTTTCATTCATAAAAATCGCGAGACTTCATTCACAAGGAGTAGAAGCAATCTCATGAGAGTGAGAGATGTTTACAAACACTTTATTAAACCAAATAAGATAGTCACATGCATCAAATTTCGCAACTTTCAATTTGATTTAACGTAAAAGGATAAGTGTGGTGAAATGAAGTCAGTTTAAACTATCTGGACAGATATCTAGACTTACTTGGGATGGTCTGGTTGTGCCATCTGTGTCCTCTTCAAAGCATATTTTGTGGCACTGTTTAGGGAGTTGTTTGTTCACGACTGCACGACCAGATCACCCAAACTGAACATTTCCGATACAAATCAATCGAAAATTCCGTAGAAGTGTGCCTGACTTCTGATTATGTGGCCCAAATTTATCCCAAATGTAAACAATAACATTCCCTATCTCCAGCGTCAAACGCTGTGAGTAGATGACAGTTGTCTTTTCTTATTTCAGTGGTGACCTTGCCTTTCATTCGAAGCTGTCACTGACATGCAAGCAGACTTGAGTTTGTTGATTTTCACATCTTTAATATAGGGTCTTACAGTTAACATGAACGTCTTTGGTGAACACTCTGATTTCCCTCTTCCAAAATGGTACGGACATGATATAAATTCAGCTGATAGGTCAAGGACACCGAACCAGTTTGATTGCACAGGCGGGACCCCTTCAGTGTGAGTGACCGACTGTTAGTCCGATGTTCAAAGCCTGGCGCTAATGCGATTTTTCAAATTTTCTTATAGGTGTCCTGCGTACCAACAACATGGCGCTTGAATGACCATAAGTTGAAGAAATTCTTCCAAAAGGATCTTGAGCATCCGTGCTGTTATGTTTGCAAACACAACTGCAGGAGCGTGTTGTTAATGCGTATGCATAGAAATGTCAAAATGTCATTTATCAATATTCATGCACAACAAGATTTTTCAGTTTGGTCTCTCAACGAACGAAAGTTGTTATGTATTTACACTTAAATATATATTTAACACAGGTAATAAATAAAATACCATTTTTACGAAACACGTGAACTTTCTAAAGTATCTGACCTCGCTTTTGTTCGGTAAGATACTCATTTTGTAAAAATGGTATTTAACGAGAATGAGTGTAGTATTCTCTATTTCCATCTGGAAGGGGCCAAGCAACTAGCAGCTGTCATTGCTATTGGGGCACTACTAGAAAGGAAGGCCATATGGGAACTTAAAGAAACAGATGTCTTGATTTTAATCCCCAGTATTTCGTGTACCAAAGAAGAACTCCCCAGACATGAGGATTGTAATAGATCTCAAGATCCTCAACAATTTTTTTCTCATACTGCCACCCAAGTTCCAGATGGAATCAATACTAAAGTTGCATTCAAGCCTCAGAACGAGAGACTGGCTTATCAGTATAGATCTGCAAGATGCACATCTTCGTGTACCCATACATCCATCACAAATTATGAAGAGAAGAAGATATGAATTCCATGTTCTTCAATTCGGGATATCATTAGCACCTTGGCACAAGAGTCACAACTGCGATTATCAACTTCACCCATCTGCAACTAGTTTGTCTTCCAAGACAATTTTTTGCCACCAGATCAAGACAGATCAAGGTTACTACAGCGCACGATCTTCCTGATTCAACTAATGTCTTACCTGGGTTTCTTGGTACATCAAACTAAGTCAGAGACCATCCCAACACAAGACATAGTTTACTTTTGGACCAAATTCATACATATCACCTTCCCGAGGCAAGTGAGTTAACTCACTATGAAAGTCCAGTTTCCACCCTTGCCAAACTAGGCTGGTATTATGGAATTACATTTTGGCTAGAGTAGCATAATCCAATCACAATCACGCAACAAAATAGAAATCCGGTTCGTAAATTGTCATGCAGATTTGGGTTGATTGCAGGATTGCAAAGCATGTGCACTGCCAACTCGTTGTCAACAGATATTTTCCCAAAAAATTCATGTTTTTAATTAAGGTGCTCATGTGATTTGATGCACCTCGCTATGTAAGACCTGCTTTATCACAATATAGATCTTGATTATCGATCAGATCGTCTTAACTAGGCGCCACCATTTTGTTTGAAGCCAATGCATGTGATACGAGAGGTGGAATCTGATTGGTCCATAGGAGAGGCATAGAAGGGACATGACTCGTAATAGCCACTGGTGGCGCTACAATCGAGTCCAGGAATTCTAGCATTGTTTGGCAAGGGTGGAAACTGGACATATAAAGTCAGTTGATTCTTTTGCATCGGGAAGATGGCTACATCTTCCGCTGTCTATGCCCCACGGAGGATTGTTACACCAAGACCTTGATGATGTTACACACAGTACCATCTCTCCATTGGTGGATGTCTCTATTGGGGAGGCTAACATACCTTAAAGATTTGACATGCAGAGGGAGATCCCTGGACACACTCCAGATTCCAGGAGATTTGATTCAGAACCTCCTTTTGCATTCCCCTAGTAGATCCGGCACTCGAGCATCACCTATTCACGGATGCATCCAACTTGGGATAAGGAACCCATATAGACAATCTCAAGGTTCAAGGTCTTTGGAACTCTTCTGAAAGGAACTTGCACATAAACTGCCTAAAAATGAAGGCAATCATGAACTGAAAAGTCCAACTATCTCACTCCTCATAGCCACAGACAACACCACAATGGTAGCTTACATTCAGAAGCCATGAGGAACAAAGTCCAGCTCCCTGATGACGGTGATGAAATGATTGTTTGCCTTGACAGACTCCATCAATTGCCAGATGGAAGCGAGACATATTCCCTAGTGGACAGCCTTTTCTCACCAAGGGGAGGAAAGTGACAATCGAATGGTCCTTACACCCAGACGTATATGGATAGTGTCATTATGGGATATTATAATGCGACTTGTCTAAACAACCGTCTTCCAGTCTATGTATGACGGTACCAGACCCGATGGTTCTTGAAGTGGACGCCCTATTGATGGATTGGACCGGTTGTTCACCTATGTGTTCCTCCATGGACTCTACCAGACAAAGTATTCCGGAAGACAGAGATGACAGATTGCATCCTCCTCCTGATATTGCCCTTACAGCCAAGCAGACCATGGTTTCCCAGACTGTTGCCACTACGCATGGAAGAACCAATCCATCCTCCTTGAAGACAAGATCCCCTACGTCAACCAGTCCGAGACCGATGGAAATATTTAAGGGAACAATGAAAAATATAGCAAAAAAAGCAATATTGGTAGTACATTTGAAATAGCATGCATACAAATGCAACACATGTCAGAATCAAATGTTTTGATGGGTTTGTGTGAATTGTTTCCTGTGGGATTGCATGATAGCATGTCATTTTACAGTGTTTAAAACAATGTGCTCCCTTATTCTTTCACAACAATCTGCATATGCTTCATCTGACCACTCCACAAAAATGCAAGATGCAGGTTTCTCTAAATCCGTCTCTGCAGCCGTGGCTTAGTCATGGAGACCATCTTCAATACTTTATGACAATGGATGGAATCATTTGTCCAGTAGAGAAGACGACATAACCTGGGAGACAGAACTGTGACTATCCCCATGGAAGCAGACGTTTACTCCATCTTCGGCAAGATAGAAAACTTATTCCGTACTACCTTCTGATAGATTGTCTATAAGTGTTCATCCCTCTATCAATAGACTTGTGAGGTCTTTTCTTATGGAAGACATCAGAGCTCCAAGAATCTTCCAGAATTGGAATCTTTCAGTGGTTCTTTCAGCACTCTTTAGCGGCAACATTTGAACCCCTCGACAAATCCACTTTGATCCAGATATCAAGGAAAACAGACTTTTTACTTGCAATGGTCACAGCGGCTAGAGTATAAGAGATCCATGCTCTAGATTTTTCAACTCTGACAAAAGCCGAAGTCTGAAGCTCAATTTCAGTCAGATCACTATCAGACTTTGTCGCCAAGAACCAAGCCACATCTTTTGCACAACTCTTTTTTTACGATTCCTGCATCAGCACCGTCAGTGGACCCAATGGACCACCCAGATCAATTACTGTGTCAAATGCATGACTTAAAGTTCTGTCTGAAAGCTACAGAACCTCATAGGAGACATAGGAAGAGACTATTTATCTTGTGCATTCTCGGAAAAAGACATTCCTAAAGCTACGGATGGCAATTAAGTATCGACAATAGCTTAAAGCTATAAACGAGCCTAAGACTCCTTGCCTATACCCGCATGCTGCTCTGTCCATCAAGTATCGCATCGCGGAATACAGTTTCCATAGAACAACTTATATCCAGCTGTCAATGGGACTCCTTCAACAACGTTTACTTGCGTAATGTTCAGCTGCACATGGGAGGGACACACGACACACTCACTAGGTCCGATTGCCGCAGGGCAATCTATCATAAGCCAATAATATTCCTTCCTTCTATGGAAAAAAGGGAGATTTGGGGGCCGGAACCTGCCTTCTTAAAGGTGGGTGCATAGGCTACAGGCTACTTAGAAGCAGATTTACTGGAAACGATGTCACGGTAGATTAAGACCAGAAGTGATGTCAGTATTAGAAATGACGTCACTAATGAAGTGTCGTCATAACCAGAAGTCACCAGAAGTGACATCATAGACCGGACATAGCCAGAAGTGATGTCACAAAACTGGAAATGACACTTAAAAATCGGAATTGGCATCTCAATCAGAGGGAGAAATATAACTAGAAGTGACATCAAACCGGAAATGATGTAAGAATGATGTCATATTAAATTAAAAAAGGCGGAAGTGATGTCACCAAACCAGAAATGACAATAAAAGAGATGGCTTTAGAGTATCAACGACATTATTTATACACAGAATAACAAATATCATGGTAGTTCTAGTGATGATACAACATATTTGTGTTTTGCACATAAAGTTTTTTGTCCTCTTGAGGTGATTGTTTTTCACCTTCAGGATTGGAAACAACTATCATCGGATGAAATCACAAAATGTTATTCTACTGTCAACTATGCTGGGAGTATACCAGAGCCAGAACCCGCCTAACCCTCTGGTATATTCTGGTAATGATATAATAGAGGTTCAGAATTTGTAAGAATTATAGACATCATTGTTAATAATTCTAAGAATACAACCTCTATTACATCTGACGTACTCCCACCCTCCTCCTCATTCTTCTGTCTCTAGATGATTTGGAAAGATGTTTTGGAAAGTACAGAGGTTTTCCCGCCTTGGCAAGCTAAAGAGCAGGATGCTGATTGCCGGTTCTATTGTCTTGACAACTGGTTGTGTGTAGTTGATAGTTAAGAGGACTTCTGTTTTAAATGCTGAAGATTAGTTTTGTGTGATTGCAGCCAAAATTCGGGATCATGCCAATGATGTAATAGAAGTAGTATTCTCTGAATTAATTACAATGATGTCTATTGTTCCTATGATTGTGGGTTCGAATCTCGGTTCACCCCTTTTATGTTTCTAGGTTTTTCAGCACCACACCCACTCTCGTGGGTTTCACCAGAAAGGTAAATGTTTGAGACCTTCATCACTTCGGGCTTCCTCCCACATTAAGCTGACATGCTGTGATATAACTGAAATTATGCTCAAAGCCGCATTAAAGCTAACTCACTCACTCTTTAAAAATGCCTCTTCAGAAAAGCAGCATTGATCAACTTAGAATTGCTAAATGAATTAGAAAGATGCTTCCCCACATCCAAGATGCTCCAGTGTATTGTATCTTCATTCTGTCATGATCAGTACCATTGACCCATTCTCCACTGAAGCTTCCTTTTGAGGCTGGTTTGAATGATTTAAATTCTAACAAGTAGCGATACCACAAGTACTTGTCTTGCCTTTGGCGTGCCGTCGCAATTACAACTGAAACGTCTTGTAGTGTAGGGACTTCCTTCCCTGTCTTTGTACTCAAGAAAACATCTTTTCCAGATAAAAATCATAAATGGCAATCTTTTTATTCGTTTGAATTCTGAGGGCTTGTTAGGATGATTTTGAATATACCTCTATGCCTAACTTGTGTTCCAAAGAGATATTAATTTCAAGCTCATGAGCGAGACACATTCTGTGCGAACTTAGTGATGCAGATGCATGGCACTGGTGATGTCACATCCTAAATAGGGCTATGGTGGCGAATAGGTCCAGGATAGTTTTCATAATACAATAGAGATATGATAAGCTGGATAATAGAGGATTTCTCTAAAATGCTTTTCTGTACCGGGTGATATTGTGTGCAATTTATCAGTCCTAGGTATGAATATGTTATGTAGAAATTGACCGAGAGAAGGAGAGTGTCCTAATCCATGGTATATTAA
Organism: Haliotis rufescens; assembly: GCF_023055435.1. Lineage (NCBI taxonomy): Eukaryota > Metazoa > Mollusca > Gastropoda > Lepetellida > Haliotidae > Haliotis > Haliotis rufescens. The sequence goes on from NW_025964361.1 coordinate 20,275,967, forward strand.
TCCACAGGAACATATCGATTCCCCTAGAACAAATGTTCAGGGGAAACAAGTTTACTCTCACAATATCTGCTATAGTCATGATAGTAGCCCTTGGGGACCCTTGTGCCATACCTTATGGAATATCATGTACAGGTCATCCAGCTTGCCATGGAGATCTCCACACACTGTGATCTGCTTGGAGATAGATGTGGTTGCATAGTTGATATTCCCTCTCTTCTTGAGGATCTTTCTGGCCTCGTGCAACAACATCAGCAGGTACTTCACATGGAGTTGCTAACAACAGAAGATATCATGTGACAACATAAGCTGGTACTTCACATGGATTTGCTAACAACAGAAGATATCATGTGACAACATAAGCTGGTACTTCACATGGAGTTGCTAACAACAGAAGATATCATGTGACAACATAAGCTGGTCCTTCACGTGGAGTTGCTAACAACAGAAGATATCATGTGACAACATAAGCTGGTACTTCACGTCGAGTTGCTAACAACAGAAGACATGTGACAACATAAGCTGGTACTTCACGTGGAGTGGCTAACAACAGAAGATATCATGTGACAACATAAGCTGGTCCTTCACGTGGAGTTGCTAACAACAGAAGATATCATGTGACAACATAAGCTGGTCCTTCACGTGGAGTTGCTAACAACAGAAGATATCATGTGACAACATAAGCTGGTACTTCACGTCGAGTTGCTAACAACAGAAGACATGTGACAACATAAGCTGGTACTTCACGTGGAGTTGCTAACAACAGAAGATATCATGTGACAACATAAGCTGGTACTTCACGTGGAGTTGCTAACAACAGAAGATATCATGTGACAACATAAGCTGGTACTTCACGTGGAGTTGCTAACAACAGAAGACATGTGACAACATAAGCTGTTACTTCACATGGATTTGCTAACAACAGAAGATATCATGTGACAACATAAGCTGGTCCTTCACGTGGAGTTGCTAACAACAGAAGATATCATGTGACAACATAAGCTGGTCCTTCACGTGGAGTTGCTAACAACAGAAGATATCATGTGACAACACAAGCAGATACTTCACATGGATTTGCTAACAACAGAAGATATCATGTGACAACATAAGCAGGTACTTCAGGTGGAGTTGCTAACAACAGAAGATATCATGTGACAACATAAGCAGGTACTTCATATGGAGTTGCTAACAACAGAATATATCATGTGACAACATCAGCAGGTACTTCACATGGAGTTGCTAACAACAGAAGACATGTGACAACACAAGCAGATACTTCACATGGATTTGCTAACAACAGAAGATATCATGTGACAACATAAGCAGGTACTTCAGGTGGAGTTGCTAACAACAGAAGATATCATGTGACAACATAAGCAGGTACTTCATATGGAGTTGCTAACAACAGAAGATATCATGTGACAACATAAGCAGGTACTTCAGGTGGAGTTGCTAACAACAGAAGATATAATGTGACAACATAAGCAGGTACTTCATATGGAGTTGCTAACAACAGAAGATATCATGTGACAACATAAGCTGGTACTTCACATGGATTTGCTAACAACAGAAGATATCATGTGACAACATAAGCTGGTACTTCACATGGATTTGCTAACAACAGAAGATATCATGTGACAACACAAGCAGATACTTCACATGGAGTTGCTAACAACAGAAGATATCATGTGACAACATTAGCAGATACTTCACATGGAGTTGCTAACAACAGAAGATATCATGTGACAACATAAGCTGGTACTTCACATGGAGTTGCTAACAACAGAAGATATCATGTGACAACATAAGCAGGTACTTCACATGGAGTTGCTAACAACAGAAGATATCATGTGACAACATAAGCTGGTACTTCACATGGAGTTGCTAACAACAGAAGATATCATGTGACAACATAAGCTGGTACTTCACATGGAGTTGCTAACAACAGAAGATATCATGTGACAACATAAGCTGGTACTTCACATGGAGTTGCTAACAACAGAAGATATCATGTGACAACATAAGCAGGTACATCACATGGATTTGCTAACAACAGAAGATATCATGTGACAACACAAGCAGATACTTCACATGGAGTTGCTAACAACAGAAGATATCATGTGACAACACAAGCAGATACTTCACATGGAGTTGCTAACAACAGAAGATATCATGTGACAACATAAGCTGGTACTTCACATGGATTTGCTAACAACAGGAGATATCATGTGACAACATAAGCTGGTACTTCACGTGGAGTTGCTAACAACAGAAGATATCATGTGACAACATAAGCTGGTCCTTCACGTGGAGTTGCTAACAACAGAAGATATCATGTGACAACATAAGCTGGTACTTCACGTGGAGTTGCTAACAACAGAAGATATCATGTGACAACATAAGCTGGTACTTCACACGGAGTTGCTAACAACAGAAGATATCATATGACAACATAAGCTGGTACTTCACGTGGAGTGGCTAACAACAGAAGATATCATGTGACAACATTAGCAGTAACTTCACGTGGAGTTGCTAACAACAGAAGATATCATGTGACAACATAAGCAGGTACTTCATATGGAGTTGCTAACAACAGACGATATCATGTGACAACATAAGCAGGTACTTCAGGTGGAGTTGCTAACAACAGAAGATATCATGTGACAACATAAGCTGGTACTTGACGTGGAGTTGCTAACAACAGAAGATATCATGTGACAACATAAGCTGGTACTTGACGTGGAGTTGCTAACAACAGAAGATATCATGTGACAAGATAAGCAGGTACTTTACATGGAGTTGATAACAACAGAAGACATGTGACAACATAAGCTGGTATACAACAGAAGATATCATGTGACAACATTAGCAGGTACTTCACGCTGAGTTGCTAACAACATAAGGTATCATGTGACAACATAAGCTGGTACTTCACATGGAGTTGCTAACAACAGAAGATATCATGTGACAAAATAAGCAGGTACTTCACATGGAGTTGCTAACAACAGAAGACATGTGACAACATAAGCAGGTACTTACAACGTTCTACCCACCTGTTGAAGTGAATCAACTCTTCGACCCACCTGTTGAAGTAAACCAACACTTCAACCCACCTGTTGAAGTAAACCAACACTTCAACCCACCTGTTGAAGTAAACCAACACTTCGACCCACCTGTTGAAGTGAATCAACACTTCAACCCACCTGTTGAAGTGAACCAACACTTCGACCCACCTGTTGAAGTAAACCAACACTTCGACCCACCTGTTGAAGTAAACCAACACTTCGACCCACCTGTTGATGTGACCCAACACTCCAACCCACCTGTTGAAGTGAACCAACACTTCGACCCACCTGTTGAAGTGAACCAACACTTCGAGCCACCTGTTGAAGTGAACCAACACTTCGAGCCACCTGTTGAAGTGAACCAACACTCCAACCCACCTGTTGAAGTGACCCAACACTCCAACCCACCTGTTGAAGTGAACCAACACTTCGACCCACCTGTTGAAGTGAATCAACACTTCGAGCCACCTGTTGAAGTGAACCAACACTTCGAGCCACCTGTTGAAGTGAACCAACACTCCAACCCACCTGTTTTGTCTTGAATGCCTTTATGAGTCCTTTAACTTGGATACTTGTGAGTGGAAAGAACAAATGAGGGCCATTGTAGTTGGGCTCAATGGCGATGGTGTCAGGGTTTGTCAGCTCATGCAGCTCATCGTCTTCCTCAGCAGTTGTGTCTGGAATAAACAGTCAACTGCATCAACACACATCTTCCAAACATGATCAGTGTGATATACTTGTGTGGCATGTGAATATGATCAGTGTGGAATAATTGTATGGCATGTGAAACATATCAGTGTGAGATAATAGTATTACATGTGAAACATGATCAGTGTGATATACTTGTGTGGCATGGTAAACATGATCAGTGTGATATACTTGTGTGGCATGTGAAACATGATTAGTGTGATATACTTGTGTGGCATGTGAAACATTATCAGTGTGATATACTTGTGTGGCATGGTAAACATGATCAGTGTGATATACTTGTGTGGCATGTGAAACATGATCAGTGTGATATACTTGTGTGGCATGGTAAACATGATCAGTGTGATATACTTGTGTGGCATGTGAAACATTATCAGTGTGATATACTTGTGTGGCATGGTAAACATGATCAGTGTGATATACTTGTGTGGCATGTGAAACATGATCAGTGTGATATACTTGTGTGGCATGTGAAACATAATCAGTGTGATATACTTGTGTGGCATGTGAAACATAATCAGTGTGATACATACTTGTATGGCATGTGAAACATGATCAGTGTGATATACTTGTATGGCATGTGAAACATGATCAGTGTGATACATGTATATACTTGTATGGCATGTGAAACATGATCAGTGTGATATACTTGTGTGGCATGTGAAACATGATCAGTGTGATACATACTTGTATGGCATGTGAAACATGATCAGTGATATACTTGTATGGTATGTGAAACATGATCAGTGTGATACATGTATATACTTGTGTGGCATGTGAAACATGATCAGTGTGATATACTTGTGTGGCATGTGAAACATGATCAGTGTGATATACTTGTATGGCATGTGAAACATGATCAGTGTGATATACTTGTATGGCATGTGAAACATGATCAGTGTGATATACTTGTGTGGCATGTGAAACATAATCAGTGTCATATACTTGTGTGGCATGTGAAACATGATCAGTGTGATATACTTGTATGGCATGTGAAACATGATCAGTGTGATATTCTTGTGTGGCATGTGAAACATGATCAGTGTGATATACTTGTATGGCATGTGAAACATGATCAGTGTGATATACTTGTGTGGCATGTGAAACATAATCAGTGTGATACATACTTGTATGGCATGTGAAACATGATCAGTGTGATATACTTGTATGGTATGTGAAACATGATCAGTGTGATACATGTATATACTTGTGTGGCATGTGAAACATGATTAGTGTGATATACTTGTATGGCATGTGAAACATGATCAGTGTGATATACTTGTATGGCATGTGAAACATGATCAGTGTGATATACTTGTGTGACATGTGAAACATAATCAGTGTCATATACTTGTGTGGCATGTGAAACATAATCAGTGTGATACATACTTGTATGGCATGTGAAACATGATCAGTGTGATATACTTGTATGGTATGTGAAACATGATCAGTGTGATACATGTATATACTTGTGTGGCATGTGAAACATGATCAGTGTGATATACTTGTATGGCATGTGAAACATGATCAGTGTGATATACTTGTATGGCATGTGAAAAATGATCAGTGTGATATACTTGTGTGGCATGTGAAACATAATCAGTGTCATATACTTCTGTGGCATGTGAAACATGATCAGTGTGACATACTTGTATGGCATGTGAAACATGATCAGTGTGATATTCTTGTGTGGCATGTGAAACATGATCAGTGTGATATACTTGTATGGCATGTGAAACATGATCAGTGTGATATACTTGTATGGTATGTGAAACATGATCAGTGTGATACATGTATATACTTGTGTGGCATGTGAAACATGATCAGTGTGATATACTTGTATGGCATGTGAAACATAATCAGTGTGATATACTTGTATGGCATGTGAAACATAATCAGTGTGATATACTTGTGTGGCATGTGAAACATAATCAGTGTGATACATACTTGTATGGCATGTGAAACATAATCAGTGTGATATACTTGTATGGCATGTGAAACATAATCAGTGTGATATACTTGTGTGGCATGTGAAACATAATCAGTGTGATACATACTTGTATGGCATGTGAAACATGATCAGTGTGATATACTTGTATGGCATGTGAAACATGATCAGTGTGATATACTTGTGTGGCATGTGAAACATAATCAGTGTGATACATACTTGTATGGCATGTGAAACATGATCAGTGTGATATACTTGTATGGTATGTGAAACATGATCAGTGTGATACATGTATATACTTGTGTGGCATGTGAAACATAATCAGTGTGATATACTTGTGTGGCATGTGAAACATGATCAGTGTGATATACTTGTATGGCATGTGAAACATGATCAGTGTGATATTCTTGTGTGGCATGTGAAACATGATCAGTGTGATATACTTGTATGGCATGTGAAACATGATCAGTGTGATATACTTGTATGGTATGTGAAACATGATCAGTGTGATACATGTATATACTTGTGTGGCATGTGAAACATGATCAGTGTGATATACTTGTGTGGCATGTGAAACATGATCAGTGTGATATACTTGTATGGCATGTGAAACATGATCAGTGTGATATACTTGTATGCCATGTGAAACATGATCAGTGTGATACATGTATATACTTGTGTGGCATGTGAAACATAATCAGTGTGATATACTTGTATGGCATGTGAAACAAGATCAGTGTGATATATTTGTATGTCATGTGAAACATGATCAGTGTGATATTCTTGTGTGGCATGTGAAACATGATCAGTGTGATATACTTGTGTGGCATGTGAAACATGATCAGTGTGATATACTTGCGTGGCACGTGAAACATGATCAGTGTGATATATTCTTGTCTGGCATGTGAAACATGATCAGTGTGACATACTTGTATGGCATGTGAAACATGATCAGTGTGATATATTTGTATGGCATGTGAAACATGATCAGTGTGATATATACTTGTGTGGCATGTGAAACATGATCAGTGTGATATACTTGTATGGCATGTGAAAAATGATCAGTGTGATATACTTGTGTGGCATGTGAAACATAATCAGTGTGATACATACTTGTATGGCATGTGAAACATGATCAGTCCGATATACTTGTATGGCATGTGAAACATGATCAGTGTGATATACTTGTATGGCATGTGAAACATGATCAGTGTGATACATGTATATACTTGTGTGGCATGTGAAACATGATCAGTGTGATATACTTGTATGGCATGTGAAACATGATCAGTGTGTGATATACTTGTATGGCATGTGAAACATGATCAGTGTGATAAACTTGTATGGCATGTGAAACATGATCAGTGTGATATATTTGTATGTCATGTGAAACATGATCAGTGTGATATATTTGTGTGGCATGTGAAACATGATCAGTGTGAAATACTTGTGTGGCATGTGAAACATGATCAGTGTGATATACTTGTATGGCATGTGAAACATAATCAGTGTGATACATACTTGTATGGCATGTGAAACATGATCAGTGTGATATACTTGTATGGTATGTGAAACATGATCAGTGTGATACATGTATATACTTGTGTGGCATGTGAAACATGATCAGTGTGATATACTTGTATGGCATGTGAAACATGATCAGTGTGATATACTTGTATGGCATGTGAAACATGATCAGTGTGATATACTTGTGTGACATGTGAAACATAATCAGTGTCATATACTTGTGTGGCATGTGAAACATAATCAGTGTGATACATACTTGTATGGCATGTGAAACATGATCAGTGTGATATACTTGTATGGTATGTGAAACATGATCAGTGTGATACATGTATATACTTGTGTGGCATGTGAAACATGATCAGTGTGATATACTTGTATGGCATGTGAAACATGATCAGTGTGATATACTTGTATGGCATGTGAAACATGATCAGTGTGATATACTTGTGTGGCATGTGAAACATAATCAGTGTCATATACTTGTGTGGCATGTGAAACATGATCAGTGTGATATACTTGTATGGCATGTGAAACATGATCAGTGTGATATTCTTGTGTGGCATGTGAAACATGATCAGTGTGATATACTTGTGTGGCATGTGAAACATGATCAGTGTGATATACTTGTATGGCATGTGAAACATGATCAGTGTGATATACTTGTATGGCATGTGAAACATGATCAGTGTGATACATGTATATACTTGTGTGGCATGTGAAACATAATCAGTGTGATATACTTGTATGGCATGTGAAACAAGATCAGTGTGATATATTTGTATGTCATGTGAAACATGATCAGTGTGATATTCTTGTGTGGCATGTGAAACATGATCAGTGTGATATACTTGTGTGGCATGTGAAACATGATCAGTGTGATATACTTGCGTGGCATGTGAAACATGATCAGTGTGATATATTCTTGTCTGGCATGTGAAACATGATCAGTGTGACATACTTGTATGGCATGTGAAACATGATCAGTGTGATATATTTGTATGGCATGTGAAACATGATCAGTGTGATATATACTTGTGTGGCATGTGAAACATGATCAGTGTGATATACTTGTATGGCATGTGAAAAATGATCAGTGTGATATACTTGTGTGGCATGTGAAACATAATCAGTGTGATACATACTTGTATGGCATGTGAAACATGATCAGTCCGATATACTTGTATGGCATGTGAAACATGATCAGTGTGATATACTTGTATGGCATGTGAAACATGATCAGTGTGATACATGTATATACTTGTGTGGCATGTGAAACATGATCAGTGTGATATACTTGTATGGCATGTGAAACATGATCAGTGTGTGATATACTTGTATGGCATGTGAAACATGATCAGTGTGATAAACTTGTATGGCATGTGAAACATGATCAGTGTGATATATTTGTATGTCATGTGAAACATGATCAGTGTGATATATTTGTGTGGCATGTGAAACATGATCAGTGTGAAATACTTGTGTGGCATGTGAAACATGATCAGTGTGATATACTTGTATGGCATGTGAAACATGATCAGTGTGATACATACTTGTATGGCATGTGAAACATAATCAGTGTCATATACTTGTGTGGCATGTGAAACATGATCAGTGTGATATACTTGTATGGCATGTGAAACATGATCAGTGTGATATTCTTGTGTGGCATGTGAAACATGATCAGTGTGATATACTTGTATGGCATGTGAAACATGATCAGTGTGATATACTTGTATGGTATGTGAAACATGATCAGTGTGATACATGTATATACTTGTGTGGCATGTGAAACATGATCAGTGTGATATACTTGTGTGGCATGTGAAACATGATCAGTGTGATATACTTGTATGGCATGTGAAACATGATCAGTGTGATATACTTGTATGGCATGTGAAACATGATCAGTGTGATACATGTATATACTTGTGTGGCATGTGAAACATAATCAGTGTGATATACTTGTATGGCATGTGAAACAAGATCAGTGTGATATATTTGTATGTCATGTGAAACATGATCAGTGTGATATTCTTGTGTGGCATGTGAAACATGATCAGTGTGATATACTTGTGTGGCATGTGAAACATGATCAGTGTGATATACTTGCGTGGCACGTGAAACATGATCAGTGTGATATATTCTTGTCTGGCATGTGAAACATGATCAGTGTGACATACTTGTATGGCATGTGAAACATGATCAGTGTGATATATTTGTATGGCATGTGAAACATGATCAGTGTGATATATACTTGTGTGGCATGTGAAACATGATCAGTGTGATATACTTGTATGGCATGTGAAAAATGATCAGTGTGATATACTTGTGTGGCATGTGAAACATAATCAGTGTGATACATACTTGTATGGCATGTGAAACATGATCAGTCCGATATACTTGTATGGCATGTGAAACATGATCAGTGTGATATACTTGTATGGCATGTGAAACATGATCAGTGTGATACATGTATATACTTGTGTGGCATGTGAAACATGATCAGTGTGATATACTTGTATGGCATGTGAAACATGATCAGTGTGTGATATACTTGTATGGCATGTGAAACATGATCAGTGTGATAAACTTGTATGGCATGTGAAACATGATCAGTGTGATATATTTGTATGTCATGTGAAACATGATCAGTGTGATATATTTGTGTGGCATGTGAAACATGATCAGTGTGAAATACTTGTGTGGCATGTGAAACATGATCAGTGTGATATACTTGTATGGCATGTGAAACATGATCAGTGTGATACATACTTGTATGGCATGTGAAACATAATCAGTGTCATATACTTGTGTGGCATGTGAAACATGATCAGTGTGATATACTTGTATGGCATGTGAAACATGATCAGTGTGATATTCTTGTGTGGCATGTGAAACATGATCAGTGTGATATACTTGTATGGCATGTGAAACATGATCAGTGTGATATACTTGTATGGTATGTGAAACATGATCAGTGTGATACAGGTATATACTTGTGTGGCATGTGAAACATGATCAGTGTGATATACTTGTGTGGCATGTGAAACATGATCAGTGTGATATACTTGTATGGCATGTGAAACATGATCAGTGTGATATACTTGTATGGCATGTGAAACATGATCAGTGTGATACATGTATATACTTGTGTGGCATGTGAAACATAATCAGTGTGATATACTTGTATGGCATGTGAAACAAGATCAGTGTGATATATTTGTATGTCATGTGAAACATGATCAGTGTGATATTCTTGTGTGGCATGTGAAACATGATCAGTGTGATATACTTGTGTGGCATGTGAAACATGATCAGTGTGATATACTTGCGTGGCACGTGAAACATGATCAGTGTGATATATTCTTGTCTGGCATGTGAAACATGATCAGTGTGACATACTTGTATGGCATGTGAAACATGATCAGTGTGATATATTTGTATGGCATGTGAAACATGATCAGTGTGATATATACTTGTGTGGCATGTGAAACATGATCAGTGTGATATACTTGTATGGCATGTGAAAAATGATCAGTGTGATATACTTGTGTGGCATGTGAAACATAATCAGTGTGATACATACTTGTATGGCATGTGAAACATGATCAGTCCGATATACTTGTATGGCATGTGAAACATGATCAGTGTGATATACTTGTATGGCATGTGAAACATGATCAGTGTGATACATGTATATACTTGTGTGGCATGTGAAACATGATCAGTGTGATATACTTGTATGGCATGTGAAACATGATCAGTGTGTGATATACTTGTATGGCATGTGAAACATGATCAGTGTGATAAACTTGTATGGCATGTGAAACATGATCAGTGTGATATATTTGTATGTCATGTGAAACATGATCAGTGTGATATATTTGTGTGGCATGTGAAACATGATCAGTGTGAAATACTTGTGTGGCATGTGAAACATGATCAGTGTGATATACTTGTATGGCATGTGAAACATGATCAGTGTGATACATACTTGTATGGTATGTGAAATTTGATCAGTGATCCTATTTGCTGGTACAGGAAAGTTGACGACACCTTTGTCATCCTAAAACAAGACCAAAACCCAACCCTGCTACTTCATCTTAACAACCAACAACACCCCCCAGTACAGTTCACCATCGAAATAGAAAAGGACAACCAACTGCCCTTCCTTGATGTCCTTGTCTGCAGAAGCCCAACAAACAGAATCCAGACCAGTGTCTACCGGTAGCCCACCCACACCGACCAGTATATCCACAACTCTAACCACCCTCTTAGAACCAAGACTGGCATCATCTCCACCCTCACCAAACAGGCCATCAACCTTTCCTCTGCTGACCCCAAACCTGAGATCGAACACCTCCGCCAAGTCTTCACTCACCTCAACAATTATCCACCCAATCTCGTCGACAAAGTCATCGCCTCTGTGCTACATCCCACACCCAGACCTGCGACCCTTAAACCCGAATCAGCGCCCTTCTGCATCGCCCTCCCGTTCATAGGAAAAGCCTCTCACATTATCAGCCGCCTCCTCAAACAGCAAGCCAACATCGACACCCACTTCACCAGCTCCAACTCCCTCAACACCCTGCTAAGAGCCAACAGCAGGAACACAACCAAACTCCAAGAGCCTAAAGGTGTAGTTTACAAAATTGACTGCAACTGTGGACAATCTTACGTAGGTGAAACATTCCGCCCAATCAACACCAGAATGAAAGTGCATAAAACCTCCACCATTAAATCCGACAGCAAATTAGCCATCTCGGACCATATCAGCAACTGTCCCAATCACATCATCAACTGGGACAACGTCCAAATCCTCGCCAACAACCTCCATGATTTCACTAAAAGAAAACTAACAGAAGCAGTCCACATTCGCCGCCACAAGCCATGAATCAACAGAGATCTACCACCTATGTGTTCACTGTCCATCGTGTTGTGACAGCAGCATCCCTTTGTTGTCAACACCTACCAATGTTATCCCACTCATGTATGCAATTGTTGTTACTGTTTATCCTCCACCTACTATATATATTCTGTACTATGTCCCTCATTCAGTCTTGCTTGACAACGGTAAAAGGATCTATACCGAAACGTCGCTTTTCACAGTATTAAAGAAGTTGTTATCCATAATATTGTGTCTATCTTGAAACATGACCAGTGTGATATAAACTTGTGTGGCATGTGAAACATGATCAGTGTAATATACTTGTGTGGCATGTGAAACACGATCAGTGTGAAATACTTGTATGGCATGTGAAACATATCAGTGTGAGATAATAGTATTAAATGTGAAACATGATCAGCATGATTTACTACAACATGGTAGAGTACGTGTGAATGTGTTTCTGTCAATATATAGTTTACAGTTAGGATATTGTTTCAGTATAATTCTTATTTACTCTGTAAGCTTGGTCTTCAAGCTTTGCTCTATATCATGATGGCCATGGTTTGTTTTGTCGATGGTTATTAACTGCAGGGATATGATGCAGCAGCAGTTGATGATCCAGCATGGGAATTGACGAGTGGAGCCCTCCCATCTACAGGTTTGTGGTAATTAGTATAAGTAACGAGGGGCATTTCCTGATGGTCAACAACCAGGATATCAATATATCATCGTCCTTGCCATCTAGTATACTCGGAGCATACATATCAGTGGAGTGGATTAAATTACTGGCATTAGGATGTTGTGATGAAGCCACCAGGCCCATGTTGTGATGATGTAGAAGTAGCTGTCGTTTGCTCTGTGAGGATCAATAATGCCTTGACATATGATTAATGTTATACCCTTCTCTGTCATCATGCGCACGAACGACTAGAGCTTGTGACAGAACTAGGACCATTGGGAAAACAAACATCAGCCCTTATTCATCACAATATTTGTTGCAGTTGATTACTGTTAGCTTGTGTTATTGGCATATCTCAACATTACTGGAATGGACATTGCTACACGGATGCAAGTTAACACAATCATAGAGTTCTATTGGATCAATGTCAAACTGGCATGTCAATCATATGATAAGCATAAAAACAAATCAGGATTCATCACAATCTCTTTGTAAGTGTCTGTAGAACAGCATCATTATTTTTCTTCTAAGTGACATGTGTTATCCAAGTATGGTGACAGTGACATGGGAGAATGAGGAATGATGTAGCCTTTGGCTTGATGTACTGGCCACCCTGGCTGACCGTACTGGCGCCAGGCACAGTAACCATGCTGATTGTTATCCCATATGGTTAAGATACAGGTGTGATAACATTATTTTATGTAGTACTTTGGCATCTTTAAATGTGAAAAACCTATAAGGTATACTCACACGCAAAAGAAACGCAAGTGGTTTTAAGCAAATAGGTAACAAACATGGAACCATAAATTGATACGAGTTTTAGCATGTAGTGAAGCCAGTGGTGTTATCAATATTTTTGGTTGCATTTTGGAAGCCCTGAGTAAAAACCCAACATAAAAAACAAATCGCCAAAACGCACCATTTCAATGAATATGTGGGTATCATGCACCCATTTCACGCAAAATCTAAAATGCACGAACTGTAGTTGGTATAAAACTGGCTGATTCTTGGACCTACCACTCCTTGGTCAACAATGCCACGACTAACTCAAATTCAGAGAAACCAGGCTATCGGATGTTTGGAAGCTGGAGAGTCTGTCCAAGATGTTGCCCGTCATTTCAACTTTAACATAACCACAATTTACCGTCTCCTGCATCGACACAATGCTACACAGACTACAGATGACCTTCCTCGAAGCGGTCATCCTAGGGTCACCACACCTCGACAAGATCGGCAGATTACCCGTCAACACCAGCGACATCCATTCCTAACTGCAAGTGAAAGTGCTCGACAGACCATAGGAACACATAATCGACACATTAGCCGGGACACTGTGATCCGACGTCTCTGATCCAACAACCTCAGATGTCGCCGACCAGCACGTCGTTCTGTTCTCCAACCATGGCATCGACAAGCACAACTTCAGTGGGCACAGGGTCATCGCAATTGGAGTGGAGGTGTGTCATCTTCTCTGATGAAAGTCGCTTTTGTGTATCCCATGCAGACGGAAGAGTCAGAATTTGGCGGTGTCGAGGTGATCGTTTTGCTGACAGAAACGTTGTGGAAAGGGATCCATGGGGTGGACCTGGCGTCATGATATGGGCAGGGATTGGACTTAATGCCAGACTTGGACCCATGTGCTTTCTGAATGTTGGTCAAGGTCGGGGACACGGCGTCACTGCTCAGCGGTATATCGACCAAGTGATCAGACCCCACATTGTTCCATTTTTTGCACAACATCAACAACACATTTTCCAACAGGACAAAGCTCGTCCCCATGTTGCCAGAGCTACCATGGCCTTTCTGCAACAACACATCATCCATGTTCTACCGTGGCCAGCCCTCAGCCCTGATCTGAACCCCATCGAACACTTGTGGGATGAGGTTCAAAGGCGTCTGCACAATGTGCGCCCAGTCCCTAAAACTGCCGATGAACTATGCACAGCTGCTCTGGATGTGTGCAGGAGGATCCCTAGGGCCTTCACAAATCGTCTGATCCACTCAGTGTACAGGAGATGTGTGGCAGTGATCAATGCTAATGGTGGTCACACTAGGTATTGACTGACATTTTGGGTATTGACCCGAAACTGTGTAAGCCCTTAACATTTGAAAAAAACAATTATGTCATCTGCTTTTTAATCCATTAAACTGTCTTCAGTCAAATTTTTGTCAATCTTGCCCTATTAGTATTTCTTGTCTTTACTGTTGAAAATAAATAACATGTATACTGCATACTCGACTTGCGTTTCTTTTGTGTGTAAGTATATATATATACAGGTCCATGAACATGTCTGCTTACTCACCATATATGGTTGGATGATGGGTTGGACTGAAGGCATGTAGTATCTTAGGCTGAATCGTGTCTTTCCCATCAAATTCTGACAGCATGCTGTTGAAGAAGTTGTACAACTGCAAGACAAGGAGTGGGGTTTAGTTTGGTCAGTCATTTCCTTTGAAGTCTTTTGATGACGGTCTAGTAAATATCCAGCTGTGAGAAGTTCAATGTGACTTGATGAAATAACTACAAAATTTAAACATTGCTTGCTAAAAGGAGCATTCAAACTTGTGTAAACATTAGTCTTCTGTTCAGTCCTTTGGGAATGTTATGATTAATACAGCATAATGTAGTAAAATCTGTATATATGCCAACTTTTCCTCTCCTTTCACACAAATCATTTTGTTAAAAAAATAAGCCAAAATTGATAACAGGTTTAATTGAAAATGACTCTTTGGACAAAACTATTATTAGATATGTAAGCACCAAAGCATTAGCAATTAATTTTAAAATTCCCCATTTAACATCAATTCATAAATAAGTACTGCGACTTTAAAATGTGTGAATGCCAATGAAAGTAGGGCTAATATCTGATTAGAAGTAATTCAAGTATACAATAAGAGTGTAAGATATATGTAGTAAATTAAATAATGCAGGATGTTCATAGTACATGACTGACACCAGCATAGTTAACCATGTCTGAGAATTGTAACCTGATCATCTGCTATATACAAAGAAAATCGTCACCATCCAGAAATGTATGATAAGCGTGTTTCGTTTCATTTTTCTCTTGAGATTCTTTCCATGATTGGATTTATATTTTGGTAGTTCAAGGCAAACTGCTTTAAGTTGTTTACATTCTGTTTATCCAAAATGTGTTGGGCTGTATGCTTTTACTAAGGATTAAATAAATACAGCCCTTAAACATACACTTGAACCCCTCTGTGTTGAACTTGGATGTGTTAAATTTCAGGTAGTCTCAAACTCACCTTCCCTTTTATATTTATCATCATTTATACTTGGATCTGTCAATCTGGATGTGTTGAATGCCCGGTTGTCTCGACCTCATTTAAATTTCTCCTCATGACTCAAACAGTTCAAAATAATTCATAACATCCACACAACGCACACGCCAAACATTCAACTTTCAACTCACTTCACAATGGAGTGAACTCATTGCGACTAATGGAGTTACATAAAAGGCAGGATACCTTCTAACAATATGACATCAGCCAATCAAGCCTAATTAACAAGCACACCTTATGTCTATCGCCAACATTATTGTTTGTGGTTATTATAATGGCAAGTCACCAGAGTTATCTCCCTTGCCCCCTTCATCTGTAACATCTGCCAATAAACACTGAAGTTTAACAAGCGTGTTCCTGGTTTGTAGTTATCGCATTGGGTGATAAGTAAAGATTTAACTGGTGTGGTGACAGCGTGGAAGCGTATTCAACCTTCAGTAGCAACTGATGAGACTGGTGAACGTCTCCAAGGCGATATCGTAGCATCACGCTCTCACTAGGATAGGTAAACGCATTGATGTTTTGATTATTTCGTGCTAGTAACTCCACGTGTTACCACAATGGCATAAACACACAGGGCTCCAAAACAGTGGATTCTCACAAAGAATGAGACAATTCCTTTGAGGGATGGAAACAAAATTTGTTGTACACCTTATCAACAGATACCGCATTTACCCCTTTATTAGAAGTAGGTGTTAGTAGTTGGCTAAAGAAATCTCGTGCAAACCCAAACAGGGCGTTCACTGACGATGGCGAGGGTGTTGCCGAGGCATGGCGTAAAACTGCCGTTCAGAAAGTTAGTACTTTAGAACTAATGTTAGGCCAGATTGCCAGCTATTGTCCTGTCATATCAAGGGGTACAATAGTGAGAAGTTCAACTTCATTACCGTACATATGGCAATCAATTTGCCTTCATTATGGGTAGATGAGAGACCAGAGGACTTATACCAGGGTTTAACAGCATTTATTGAGGACAACTTGCTTCAGGGCGACTCAGGTATTACTCATCACGGCGGGGAGATCCCAGAAGATGAGGAAGTCTCACCTACTGTAGAGAATCTCATAGTACTGACATGGCTACGACTTCTACACAATGACCTCCCTAGCTTAGTTAAGCAACGGTACGGGACCGAGTTACGTTCACACACACTTGCCTAAATCAAACCTGAAATCTCTCAGGCTTTGGACTCATTGTTAGAGGAAATATGCACATCAGAAGATGTAAAGGTTATGGGATCTCAGGCCGAGTCGCGTAGCCAGTATCCAAAGTGATATTTTTAGAATTCAAAATCTTGTCCGATCTGCACAGCAGCAAAACGGTCAAATGTAAACTACTTTTTGAGTGAATCCAAATTTTTACCGGAGAGGGAGCGCAAGTATATGATGAAGACAAGGCAGATCGCACACATTTTTGATGATACACCCTCAAGTGATGAGCAGGATTTGTGCTCAAATACTGATGTGACAGATAATAACACATTAGCAAGGGTAGTCCATGTTGAGGAATCTCCATACATGGATGCCTTCTTCCACCACCGGTGCGTTCGCCTCATCATTAGTCAAAAGGCCATCTGGAGGATACCGTCTTGTAACTTCATATGGGGATGAAGGACGCTACAGCAAACCCAACCATCATTGCTCCATTGATTCTACCCGTCGACAAATCAGCCAATGGAAGTACCTCATCACCACTGACCTGTCCAGTGCCTTCTAACAAATTCCTCTGTCGAAGGATTCTTTGAAGTATTGTGGGGTGGCAACGCCATTCGGTGGAGTGAGGGTTTATGTACGATCAGCGATGGGAATGCCCGATAGACTGCCTTGGAGGAACTCATGTGCCGTGTTCTCAGCGATCTTATTGAAAAGGGTATAGTAGCGAAGCTTGCTGACAATTTATATTGTGGATCATCACCCTCTGAGTTGTTTGAAAACTGGCAGTTGGTTCTACAGGCTATGGATAAAAACAACTTGAAACTGTCCCCCAACAAGACATTCATTGCTCCACGTTCAGTTACTATTTTAGGATGGAAGTGGCAAGACGGGTCTATCAAAACAAGTCCTCATCGCATTGCCACTCTGTCCTGCGTGCTTCCAACAACTGTTTCTGGATTACGATAATTCATTGGAGCCTACAAAATTTTGTCACGGGTACTCCCACACTGTGTGGCAACAATAGGTTCTCTTGATTCTTTAACTGCAGGACGCAGTCCAGTGATAAAGTTGCATGGACTGATGACCTAGTGGATGCCTTTCACTCTGCTGTTTACACCATCAGATAGGACTAGAAGGAAATGCTCTCAAATGGTTTACATCATACTTAGATGTTCTCTCTTGTGGGGTTCTCCAAGGGTCAGTTCTGGGCCCCATTCTTTTCACACTGTACACTAAAAGTTTGGGTCATATCATCTCTAAGCAGCTACTGAACTATCATTGCTATGCCAATGATACGCAACTGATGAAGACTTTCATGCCATCTGAAACTGAAACAGAGCTTCAAAATGTCGAAGATTGCACCAGAGCCATCCAGTCGTGGATGACTTAGAACAAACTGAAAATAAACGACAAGTTAACAAGATTCTAGTTGGTGATTCCAATATCGAATTCTCAAAATCTGTGAAATATCTTGGCGTTTATCTGGACAGTGGACTAACTATGGAACAACATGTAAGCCATGTCTCAAAGTCCTGCTTCTTTCATCTCTGCAACACCGGAAGTGTTCGACATCTACTCACAAAAGAAGCTGCACACACTTTGGCTAGATCTTTAGTTATATCACGGCTTAACTATTGCAACAGTCTCATGAGTAAATCACAAATGATCAACTCCACAGGCTCCAATTTAACACCTGCTCTGATGTCGCTGCACTGGTTACCACTTAAAGCCAGAATTGAATTCAGTATTCTAACCCTGGCCTATAAATGCTTCATGGAAACAGCCCCATTATATCTCACCGAACTACTGCCTAAATACAAGCCTTCCAGATCTCTCCGTTCTCAGAATAACCACCTGTTACAAGTCCCAGAAATCCTTCTCAAAACATTTGGTCAGAGATCTTTCCAGTTCTGCGCTTCCTCGCTATGGAACAAACTACCATCTGATCTTAAGCTGTCGCCATCGCTTTCATCCTTTAAGGCTCATCTGAAAACACACCTTTTCAGACAACACTATCATCTCTACTCCCCTTTCATTAGCAATATTTGCTAAAACTATGTAGCGCTATGAGCATTAACTTGGTGAATGGAATCTGGCGCATTATAAATGGACTTGTTATGTTATGTTATGCTCAAAAATCCTCAGCCATGAATAAAACAATCACTCTTCCACATCCTGATGATTAGCTTTGGATTGTTACAGATGGGACTTTAAGAAAACCAGGTATTGGCACTACAATGTACCTTGTCCGAGATGGAAAAACGAAATTAGCCAGATTTTTCAGTGCAAAGTTGAAACCACTTCAGATATCTTGGATCCCATGTGAGGTTGAAGCATTGTCGATTGCTGCTGCTGCCATCAGGCACTTCAGCCCATACTTGATACAATCATGCCACAAAACACACGTCCTCACAGATAGTAAACCTTGTGTACTTGCCTTTCGGAAATTGTGCAAGGGAGAGTTCTCAGCAAGTCCAAGGGTATCAACTTTTTCTCTCTGTTGTAAGTCAGTATCAATCCACAATAGATCACCTAGCAGGAACGTCTAACATTCCTTCAGATATTGCCAGCAGAAATGCACCTGAGTGTTCTGACCAATCTTGTCAAATATGCTCCTTCATTGAAACCATGGAAGACTCTGTCGTATGAAGCACCACAGTTGAGGATATAATGTCCGGGAAAACCTGTTTGCCATTTATGACTCGCAGTACATGGCGATCATTACAGGGGGAATGTAATGATTTGAGGCATACTCATGCTCACCTAGTTCAAGGCACACGCCCCTCCAAGAAACTGACCAATATCAAAGATATCAAACGTTATCTAGCTGTTGCCACTATGGCTAAAGACGGATTATTGGTCGTAAAGTATGCTGATCCCTTGCAACCGCCAAGAGAGTGTGTCATTATCCCCCGTAGGGTTATTGACGGTGTTGTAACTGCTTTACACCTCAAGTTAAACCATCCCTCAGCATATCAACTAAAGAAGGTTCTGCATAGATACTTTTATGCCCTCGATTTTGACAAAACAATTGAACAATTTCAACAGACAGACACCAACAGTAAGAGTCGAACAATCAACATCCGAACCACCAGAAGTGATAGGAATTGCCTATGCAGCTGATGTGATGCGCCGAGAGCGACAAATGATTTTTGTACCCAGAGAGTGTATATCATCATATACAGAATCATGTCTCATTAAAGATGAGGAGGCATGTACCCTGCGTGATGCTCTTATTCGCTTGTGTGTAGGCATGTGTCCACTTGAAGGCCCTAGAAGAGTCATTCGTGTTGATCATGCCCCAGGATTTCTCTCCTTGCAAAACAACCCCTTCCTGCTGAAGCACAGATTGTCACTTGAGATAGGCCATGTTAGAAACGTTAATAAAAATCGAGTGGCTGAGAAAGCTATT
Organism: Haliotis rufescens; assembly: GCF_023055435.1. Classification (NCBI taxonomy): domain Eukaryota; kingdom Metazoa; phylum Mollusca; class Gastropoda; order Lepetellida; family Haliotidae; genus Haliotis; species Haliotis rufescens. The sequence continues at coordinate 20,296,643 of NW_025964361.1, forward strand.
CAAGAATTGGAACTTGAAATTCTACGAACAGATCCGTCAAGGGGACCGATCTCATCAACAACCCTGGCTGTTGCTGTTGCCTCATTAAACACATGCATTCGTCAAGGTGGTCTCTCAGCTCGAGAAGTTTTGACCTAACGAGACCAATTTTCTCACTTACAGATTCCTATGTTAGACAGAACATTAATATCCTCTCAACACGAATCTCGTGTGAAAAACCACCCTCATAGTGTTAAAGCCAAAGCTGGAAATGGCAACTTACCAGCACACCAGGTCTTAAAGGTCGGGGACATTGTGTATTTGAAATCAGATCGGAACAAAGCTTGCTCTCGTTCACAGTATCTCGTCACCAGTGTTGATGGCCCATGGTGTGATATACGCAAGTTTGTTGGAACACAACTGAGAGACACTGCATATCGTGTCCAGTCTTTAGATTGCTATCATGTCTCGCCAACCCTTCCAGAACCCCAAGTCAGCCAAATTGACAAAGATGAGTCCAACGAGTCAGTCATGGTAGACATTGAGAACACAGACAAGAGTCCACATCAACCTTTAGAGGCTCTGCCAGAACGTGTCATGGTTCAACCCCTGTTCAATCAAAATGGAAGCGAACCTCCACAATACCCAGATCCTCCCTCAGAGATAGTCCAGCCTCCAGAACCCATACAGGGCAGTAGCCAACCACTTACACCTAGCCGCCCAAAACGGGAAAGAAGGAGACCCTCACATCTTCAAGATTTTGAGTTAGATTTTTTAAATGTTTTTTTTCATTGGGGCAAAATAATACCCTAGAACCTGATGTTAGTCTGTCCTATGATGGTTCTAATACTGTGTTGTGTTTGCTTACAATGTCAGCGGATTAAAACATAAATACTTGTGTTTGCGAGTACGCCAAAAGGGGCAGAATAATCCCCATGAACCTGAGGTAAGTCTGTCCAATGATGGTTCATCAGTACTCTTCTTTTTCAGTTTATTTAAAAAAATTGACTTTTCTTGTGACTTTATGAACAAAAAGGGACTTATAGTGCTTAATGAATAAGTATTTCATAAATTCAATAATCCTGGACTTTATAAAACAGGCAGTTATTTCGCAATTTTTACTACGATAAATGTCAATGATTGTCCAACCATTGGTTTAACCTCATTATCCTCCCGTAGAGAAGGAGAAAAGGTTGTCACGCCAACATTATTGTTTGTGGTTATTATAATGGCAAGTCACCAGAGTTATCTCCCTTGATCCTCTGTCGCATTGGGTGATAACGGTTTAACTGGCGGATGGTGCAAGCTGATTACTGTATACAATTCGGCAGCATGCTACTTAAGTGTTCACACGTGACTGCCGATGACAAATGACAATTGAGAAATAAGTAAAACGGATCAAGATTATAATAGTGAGATAGGACATGAACAATGATGAACATGAATCCAGATGGGGGTCGTGAGATGGATGATACCCCTGAGATGCCGCCCCCTTTACTTCCAGCAGCCTGAACTGAACTTTACGTACACCTTGAAATCTAGTGTTGCATCCGGAATTGGTAATAATCTCTCATATCATAATGTTTGAATTTCGAAAATTCACTTTGTTAGTTGTCTCGAACCCCAGATAACTCACACTGTTTCCAGGTCCCCATGAATTTGAGTTCGACTGTACCAGTGCTGGAAACTTTCACCTTAAAGAGTGTGACCCCAAGATTAAGCCCCTTTTACACAGGGCTGCGACCTTTGTGCCACCTTTGAGCGATCAAAAACTGGCCAGGACGCTCAATGGTCGCCTAAACCCAGCTCCAGCAGTTGTTCAGCATTAACTGCTCGAGTTGTTCAGTGTCTGCAACCACAATAAAACACTGCAGGTACAAGCCCTCCATTTATAGTCAGGCTGACAAGGCACTACAGGTATATCGAAGGAGGCAGAAGACTTGCCGTGGTGTCTCAAGGGTTGTCGTGGTTGCCGAATGGAGTCATTGTTCAGTGCACGCTGTTGGTTGCCCAAAGGAGGCACAAGGGAGGCAGAAGCATCGCCCAGATTAACGGAATACATCTGCAGCAGAACGCATCTTCTACCTTGCGACCATTGGGCGACCACTGTGCCTTCATTTTGCAACAACGGCAATGCTTGTGCCTCCCTTCTGCCTCCTTTGAGCCACCTTTGAGCAACCAACCTTCCTGTGTAAAGGCCCCATTACATGCCCTCTGGGATGTCACAAATGTTCCACTGATTGCAGAGGAAATGGGTGCTTCGTGCCCATCATTGTACCCATTATACTGAAAACCTTGAAAGATGTAGTTACACACTTTCATGAAAGGGGGTCTAATTCTGATATTGTATTGATTTAAGTGACTAGACAAAACTGAGTTTAAAATAAATTATCAAAAAGCTCACTGAAGTTTAATTATTTCAGAAAATACACCATGAAATTATTATAAGATATTTTTGAAAAGTTGTCTTTGATTATCATAACTGTTCAGAATGAGCTAAGACCCTGCAATAATGTCAGGGTTATGAACACAACTCTAGTGTATGCTAAATGTCACTGGTTATTACTTGTTATAGCCATCAGTATGTCCATCTGTCCATCTGTAATCATTGTTTATCCGGAGCATATTTCCTAAACCGTACAACCTAGCTTCACAAAACTTGGTACACTTACCAATCAGGCTCAGTAGTAGTGCCTTTTGCTATTTAGAGATTTTTAGAATTTTTTATTTTTGTCGTTTCCATGGAAATATGATGAACTTAGGAAATTTAAGGGTACTGCTCTTGTCCAGAGCATATTTTCTAAACCGTACAACCTAGCTTCACAAAACTTGGTACACTTAACAATCATTCTCAGTGGAAGTGCCTTTTGCTATTTAGAGATTTTTAGAATTTTATATTTTTGTCGTTTCCATGGAAATATGATGAACTTAGGGAATTTGAGGGTAGTGCTCTTGTCCACACCATATCTCCCGAACCATACAACTTAGCATCTCAAACGTTTTTACACCTATCAAGCAGGTTATGTAGTGGTGCCTTTGCTATTAACAGATTTTTTTCTTTTTTTTTCTTTTTTCAATTTAAATTGAAAATTGATGAACTTACATAAATCCTATTGTCTTATACATGCAAGAACATTTTTTTCTAAGGTGTACTATTTACCGATATCATATACTATATATGAGATCTACTCCTCCTCCAGTTTCCAGAGAATATCACAATAAATAAACTATAACTATAACTATAGATAGTTTCCTTGTATATGGCTTTTGTGGGTGAGCTACATCCTTATGGCATTAGCATTCAGACTGGATTACTCCCAACAAAATGTTCTACTGTTGTTATTTCATAAAATACAAAGAAAATATAAACTCGTTAAAAAAATTCATGCGGGGGATGTTGTGCTCTCAGAGCACTCTTGTTCTAGGTGTATTGCTCTCACTGTTAGGCACGTGAACAAGCATCCATATCGTTTTACCAAACTTCTGTCCCTATTTACAAGAAACATCAATGCAGTACATCAATTAATGGAAGACCTTGGGCTTCTGTAAATGATAATGCCCTGAAAAATAGCGTCACCCTTATATCATTTCTAACCTTGGTGGCCACAGGACAGTGAGCAGACGAGATATGTTCTGGAAGATGTTAGCGCTCACCTTCAGCTGGTTCTGTTCCCCATAATACTCTATGTTCTGGAAGATGTTCCAGGTGCATCTCCTGCGAGCCTCCAGTCGAGCTGTGTACAGCCGGTACCACTTCTGTATCAAGATGGCTGCCTTGATCGCTGCAGAACAGATAACTATACATATATCTGGAATATCTGGAATAAATAGTAGACAGTAATATTTCCAATCAATAGCTAAGCCCATGAGTTTTAAAAATGATTTCATTAAGAAGTTAATCGGGATGCTTTTGTGGATCCAGAGAATGAATGTCACATTTTGTATAAGTTTCATTTGCATTTATTCACATCTTGAAGCTTGACCTTTATTTTTTTCTCAGAAATCCATTTAATTAAAAAACAGAATGTTGTTAGACATAATTTATATTGTTTGCTGGAGGAGATGATGAGATGCTACTTCTAGTGGCTCGTCAAAGTGTCTAACCCTGCATGCATCTAATGTTGACAGTATCCCAGCTTCTAGTGGCTCGTCAAAGTGTCTAACCCTGCATGTATCTAATGTTGACAGTATCCCAGCTTCTAGTGGCTCGTCAAAGTGTCTAACCCTGCATGCATCTAATGTTGACAGTATCCCAGCTTCTAGTGGCTCGTCAAAGTGTCTCACCTAGCATGTATCTAATGTTGACAGTATCCCAGCTTCTAGTGGCTTGTCAAAGTGTCTAACCCTGCATGCATCTAATGTTGACAGTATCCCAGCTTCTAGTGGCTCGTCAAAGTGTCTAACCCTGCATGTATCTAATGTTGACAGTATCCCAGCTTCTAGTGGCTCGTCAAAGTGTCTAACCCTGCATGTATCTAATGTTGACAGTATCCCAGCTTCTAGTGGCTCGTCAAAGTGTCTAACCCTGCATGTATCTAATGTTGACAGTATCCCAGCTTCTAGTGGCTCGTCAAAGTGTCTAACCCTGCATGTATCTAATGTTGACAGTATCCCAGCTTCTAGTGGCTCGTCAAAGTGTCTAACCCTGCACGCATCTAATGTTGACAGTATCCCAGCTTCTAGTGGCTCGTCAAAGTGTCTAACCAAGCATGTATCTAATGTTGACAGTATCCCAGCTTCTAGTGGCTGGTCAAAGTGTTTAACCCTACATGTATCTAATGTTGACAGTATCCCAGCTTCTAGTGGCTCGTCAAAGTGTCTAACCCTGCATGCATCTAATGTTGACAGTATCCCAGCTTCTAGTGGCTCGTCAAAGTGTCTAACCCTGCATGCATCTAATGTTGACAGTATCCCAGCTTCTAGTGGCTCGTCAAAGTGTCTGACCCTGCATGCATCTAAGCTACCTTTTTCTGACTTGGTCATTTCCTTGCGGCTGACAGTATTGGAGGAGGCACACCCCATGGGAGAGGTTGGTGGACTCCTTCACATTCTACCTGCACAGACAAAATGCCTTAATGATTATCAACATAAAAATGCTTTGACTGTGTTATGGTCGTCCAAGTCTCTGTGTCATAGTTGTCCCAGTCTCTGCGTTATGGTAGGCCCAGTCTCTGTGACATGGTACACCCAGTCTCTGTGTCATGGTAGGCCCAGTCTCTGTGACATGGTACACCCAGTCTCTGTGACATTGTACACCCAGTCTCTATGTCATGGTAGGCCCAGTCTCTGTGACATGGTACACCCAGTCTCTGTGACATGGTAGGCCCAGTCTCTGTGTCATAATAGGCCCAGTCTCTGTGTCATAGTTGGCCCAGTCTCTGCGTTATGGTAGCAGTCTTTGTGACATGGTAGGCCCAGTCGTCATGGTAGGCCGTCTTTTTGTCATGGTAGGCCCAGTCTCTGTGTCATGGTAGGCTGTCTTTTTGTCATGGTAGGCCCAGACTCTGTCTCATGGTAGGTCCAGCCTCTGTGTCATGGTAAACCACTGCAGTCTCTGTGTCATGGTAGGCCCAGTCTCCGTGTCATGGTAGGCCCAGTCTCTGTGTCATGGTAGGCCGTCTTTTTGTCATGGTAGGCCCAGACTCTGTCTCATGGTAGGTCCAGCCTCTGTGTCATGGTAAACCACTGCAGTCTCTGTGTCATGGTAGGCCCAGTCTCCGTGTCATGGTAGGCCCAGTCTCTGTGTCATGGTAGGCAGAGTCTCTGTGTCATGGTAGGCCGTCTTTTTGTCATGGTAGGCCAACTCTCTGTGTCAAGCTAGGCCCAGTCTCTGTGATATGGTACACCCAGTCTCTGTGTCATGGTAGACCCAGTCTCTGTGACATGGTACACCCAGTCTCTGTGACATGGTAGGCCCAGTCTCTGTGTCATGGTAGGCCCAGTCTCTGTGTCATAGTTGGCCCAGTCTCTGCGTTATGGTAGCAGTCTTTGTGACATGGTAGGCCCAGTCATCATGGTAGGCCGTCTTTTTGTCATGGTAGGCCCAGTCTCTGTGTCATGGTAGGCTGTCTTTTTGTCATGGTAGGCCCAGACTCTGTCTCATGGTAGGTCCAGCCTCTGTGTCATGGTAAACCACTGCAGTCTCTGTGTCATGGTAGGCCCAGTCTCCGTGTCATGGTAGGCCCAGTCTCTGTGTCATGGTAGGCCGTCTTTTTGTCATGGTAGGCCCAGACTCTGTCTCATGGTAGGCCCAGACTCTGTCTCATGGTAAACCACTGCAGTCTCTGTGTCATGGTAGGCCCAGTCTCCGTGTCATGGTAGGCCCAGTCTCTGTGTCATGGTAGGCAGAGTCTCTGTGTCATGGTAGGCCGTCTTTTTGTCATGGTAGGCCAACTCTCTGTGTCAAGCTAGGCCCAGTCTCTGTGACATGGTACACCCAGTCTCTGTGTCATGGTAGGCCCAGTCTCTGTGTCCTGGCAGACCCAGTCCCTGTGTCATGGTAGGCCGTCTTTTTGTCATGGTAGGCCCAGTCTCTGTGTCATGCTAGGCCCAGTCTCTGTGTCATGCTAGGCCGTCTTTTTGTCATGGTAGACCCAGTCTCTGTGTCATGGTAGACCCAGTCTCTCTGACATGGTAGACCCAGTCTCTGTGTCATGGTAGGCCAAGTCTCTGTGTCATGGTAGGCTGTCTTTTTGTCATGGTAGGCCAACTCTCTGTGTCATGCTAGGCCCAGTCTCTGTGACATGGTAGACCCAGTCTCTGTGTCATGGTTGCAGTCTCTGTGTCATGGTAGCAGTCTCTGTGTCATGGTAAACCCAGTCTCTGTGTCATGGTATCATTCTCTGTTTCATGGTAGACCCAGTCTCTGTGTCATGGTAGGCCAAGTCTCTGTGACATGCTAGGCCCAGTCTCTGTGTCATGGTAGGCCCAGTCTCTGTGTCATGGTAGAAGTCTCTGTGTCATGGTAAACCCAGTCTCTGTGTCATGGTATCATTCTCTGTTTCATGGTAGACCCAGTCTCTGTGTCATGGTATCATTCTCTGTTTCATGGTAGACCCAGTCTCTGTGTCATGGTAGGCCAAGTCTCTGTGACATGCTAGGCCCAGTCTCTGTGTCATGGTAGGCCCAGTGTCTGTGTCATGGTAGCAGTCTCTGTGTCATGGAAGACCTAGTCTCTGTGTCATGGTAGCAGTCTCTGTATCATGGTTGGCCCAGTCTCTGTGTCATGGTTGGCCCAGTCTCTGTGTCATGGTAGGGGCCATGTCTCTGTGACATGCTAGGCCCAGTCTCTGTGTCATGGTAGTCCCAGTCTCTGTGTCATGGTAGTCCCAGTCTCTGTGTCATGGTTGGCCCAGTCTCTGTGTTATGGTAGCAGTCTCTGTGACATGGTAGACCCAGTCTCTGTGTCATGGTAGGCCCAGTCTTTGTGTCAGGGTAAACCCAGTCTCTGTGTCATGGTAGGCCCAGTCTCTGTGTCATGGTAGGCCCAGTCTCTGTGTCATGGTAGACCCAGTCTCTGTGACATGGTAGGCCCAGTCTCTGTGTCATGGTAAACCCAGTCTCTGTGCCATGGTAGCAGTCTCTACGTCATGGTAGACCCAGTCTCTGTGTCATGGTAGCAGTCTCTGTGTCATGGTAGACCCAGTCTCTGTGTCATGATTGGCCCAGTCTCTGTGTCATGGTAGCAGTCTCTGTGACATGGTAGACCCAGTCTCTGTGTCATGGTAGGCCCAGTCTCTGTGTCATGGTAAACCCAGTCTCTGTGTCATGGTAGGCCCAGTCTTTGTGTAATGGTAGGCCCAGTCTCTGTGTCATGGTTGGCCCAGTCTCTGTGTCCTGGTTGGCCCAGTCTCTGTGACATGGTACACCCAGTCTCTGTGTCATGGTTGGCCCAGTCTCTGTGACATGGTACACCCAGTCTCTGTGACATTGTACACCCAGTCTCTGTGTCATGGTAGGCCCAGTCTCCTCCATGGTAGACCCAGTCTCTGTGTCACGGTTGGGTCAGTGATGAAACACTGGCCATACCTAACACTGTCAGATGTCCCATGTGTTCATTGGCAAGTGTGGACCCGTGATGATCCAGGGTAGAATTGGCCTTCAGTCAACCATGCTTGTCGTAAAAGGCAACTAATATAACAGGACCGGGTGGTCAGGCTCGCTGATATGGTTGATGCATGTCATCGTATTCCAGTTGCCTAGATTGATGCTCTTGATGTCAATCACTGGATTGTCTGGTCCACACTCGAATATTTACAGACCGCTGTCATATACCTGGAATATTGCTGAGTGCGGTGTTAAACAACAAACAAACAAACAAACAAACAAACAAACAAACAAACAAACAAACAAACATTGTCCAGTGATAGAACATGGACTATACCTAACACTGTCAGATGCCTCAGGTGTACATCAACCAGTGATAAAACATGGACTATACATTCCTCCTCTGCCTTCTGTTCCTCAAAAAAGTCAATTCCAGTTCATGAATGGCCAACATTGGTTTCTGAACAGTGATAACTTGGAATGAATTGATGTATTGTGCGTTCATGTGATGCTAATATATAAGCAAATGGGCTATTCACATGAGAGAATAGTCCAATGTCAATGGGTAATTTACTCCTTTGACATCTCTAGTTGTGATCATTAAATAAGTTCAATTACATAGGTGGTCTTACATCAAAGTGTGCTTCCAATCTCATTCATCAACTCAAGTCAATGGCCTCCCTCTCGGTGCCCCACAGGGGCCCCACACTCATGTCATACAGAAATATATGGATCCAGCGTTTCTCTATTATCTACCAAACATAGAGGGACTAAAACCAGTAATGGTAAGTTGGAACCAGATCACAGAGCAGTTTTCAACTGCTGCCTTATAAACACAGCCTTGTAGGTCACCTGAAATTAAGCATTCAGAACATATGTTCCATGACAGTAGCACTAAGCCAGACTTAATGGTTCAGAATAACTGTCAAACATCATAATTAGATGTCATTGCATCAAAGGAATCACCTCTTCCTTCCATCACTGGAATCGGGGGCGGTCAGGTAGCCTAGTGGTTAAAGCGTTTGCTCGTCACGCCGAAGACCCGGGTTTGATTCCCGACATGGGTACAATGTGGGAAGCCCATTTCTGGTGTCCCCCGCCGTGATATTGCTGGAATATTGCTAAAAGCGGCGTGAAACCATACTCACTCACTCACTCATCACTGGAATCATTTCTGCTCTTTTCATTCGACCAAGAATTCATTAGTCCCTGCTCTCTTAGCAGACATTCCCCCATTTGACCTAGCAATCTTACGTCCCTGCTCTCTTCGCAGTCATTTCCCCATTTGACCTAGCAATCTTACGTCCCTTCTCTCTCAGCAGACATTCCCCCATTTGACCTAGCAATCTTAAGCCCCTGCTCATTTATCAGTCATTCCTCCATTGACCTAACAATCTTAAGCCACTTCTCTCTTAACAGACATTCTCCCATTTGACCTAGCAATCTTCAGTCCCTGTTCTCTTAGCAGTCATTCCCCCAATTGACCTAGCAGTCTGAAGTTCCTGTTCTCTTCGCAGTCATTCCCCCATTTGACCTAGCAATCTTCAGTCCCTGTTCTCTTAGCAGTCATTCCTCCATTGACCTAACAATCTTAAAGGGGCACTGATCTAACGCAATTCCCCGGGACTGGTTGTTGGCTTTGTTATTGTTTTTTCCCAGTGAGTACCCGGATGTATAGCAGAAATCTAGACTAGTTCGCGACCTCTGCTGCGCCATTCGTAAGCGCATTAGTCACTTTTATGGATACCGGTAGTAATAAAGGCGTATGGTCACACTGATCAACAAAATGAAATACAGTTTTCGAGATAATAAGGAAATGTAGGTATCTTTGTGGGTAGCATTGGTAATGGTGACAAAGTTTTGATAAGTCACTTGCTTGGTAATTTTGCGATTTTCGTTTACACTATTTTTACTTGCAACATAAAGTAAAACATTTCACCTGAGCATTGCTTTTTTTATAGTGTGTATATTATTTTACTGTCAAAATGTGTAACATATTTATTAAACGTCTAAATATTCAGTTATTTTACAAATTGACTGAAAAACATTTTCATCTCTATTATTATGATAACGAATTCCAAACATTTTGATGTTTAATGTCATCACCATGAGACTGAAAATGTTACGTTGAAAAGTACATTTCTATGTTGTTTGGCTTCTAATCCTACATAATAATCTGTTGTGGTGTTTGTAGGCCCTTTTGATAGTCTTAATCAATCTGGACAGATTTTTTTAGTCAAAATGACTGACTGACTGACTGATATAGAAGATTTAACGTGCGCTTTCCGACTGTAGCGTATTTCGCACACGGCCCTGGCCGGACCATTTAGTATATTCCGAAAAGGGTGAAAGCAGTGTGTGCAACCCAAGAGGGGACCTTTTAGGGGTTGCTTGTATTGAATTTTTGGAATTTTTAAATTTGGAATAAAGGACTGAAATATTTACACATTTTATATATTGCCTGAGAGAATCACATTTTACAAATTGACGGTAATATATACACGCTTACAAAGGAAAAGACCTGTGAAAACAACGTCTTTTGCGCATTGAAGAATTTCCCAACCAAGACGTAGAGAAACAATAACGAATTATCGGTTCAAATGAAGGGAAACAAAATGCAATACCATAATTACAACCTACCAAATTTATGTGTATAAATTTTAGGCAGCTTCCTTGTTCGAGGAATGTATCCGTGAATATCCACACAAAGGAACAATATCCCACTCGTCTGCAGCTGTACAAAGAAACTTATTCGATGTCACGTGCCTCTGTAAAAATCAAATATTTTAAAAGATATATATCGTTTCGGGATATTATAACACGTGTTCGTTTCTCAACTGATCACTTGGATTGTTTCAGGTGTTTCACATAGGTGTCAAGTCTCAAGGGTCGGCTGAGAAAGCCCACGTGACAACTATTTTCATAACGTCCACGGTTCCTAAAACATCCAGAGTGATAGATAACAATGATCAATCAATCAATGTATTATCAGTTAACCCTTTGAACAAAGTATGTTGTTTTTACATGGGCACCTCACGCCATGATATGAGTGTATTCCCTTTGTTTTAGTAAACCTAGACATGCAAACACTCACTTTTGACATATCCACTGTGCAAGATAACAGTGATTAATCAATCAACGTATTTTCTGTTAATCCTTTGATGACTAGGAACGATCCGTTGATATACAAAAAAAAGTAAATCAACTGATCATTCATCTCTTGCTGGGTTGCCACGTGCATATTATATAACACACATTTCACCTCACTTAAAACCTGGATTTAGATTGAATAATTACCCCCGACACAATAAATGCCAAATGGGAACCTTTGTCAGGTAATCTAAGTGATGCTACCACTAATTGTACCTGTAATAAATTCATTAACTGAGCATCAAGTGAATGACGACAAATACACAAGTGTAGGGGTTATACGAGAAAACGTGGATGACAAGGGAGTAGTAATCGTATTATCGATGCAATCCGAAATCCGAAAATGCTTTCAATGCATGGATACTATTTTTAGTATTAAACTATAACCATCTGGGGTATTTCCAAATGACGACATCCGATGAGCTCCGCCGTTCTTTTTGTCTGTTTGTTTGGGCTGAAGAAATTAATTAACATGCGCCCTTTGTCGAAATCTTTATAGATCACAGTTAACCAATCAGTGTTTATGCAAAAATGCGTAAAACAAATATTGCATCCAGCCTCCAAGTTTATTTAACTGTCCTTGCAGACGGTAGCCCAGTCTCTGGTCACGCCCAGTTGCGTTGCGTATCATCCGGGTACTCACGGGGGAAAAAACAATAACAAAGGCAACAACCAGTCCGGGGAATTGCGTTAGATCAGTGCCCCTTTAAGCCCCTTCTCTCTTAGCAGACATTCCCCCATTTGACCTAGCAATCTTACGTCCCTGCACTCTTAGCAGACATTCCCCAATTTGACCTAGTAATCTTAAGCCCCTTCTCTCTCAGCAGACATTCCCCCATTTGACCTAGCAATCTTAAGCCACTGCTCTTTTATCAGTCATTCCTCCATTGACCTAACAATCTTCAGTCCCTGTTCTCTTAGCAGTCATTCCCCCATTTGACCTAGCAGTCTGAAGTTCCTGTTCTCTTCGCAGTCATTCCCCTATTTGAACTAGCAATCTTCAGTCCCTGTTCTCTTAGCAGTCATTCCTCCATTGACCTAACAATCTTAAGCCCCTTCTTTCTTCGCAGTCATTCCCCCATTTGACCTAGCAGTCTGAAGTTCCTGTTCTCTTAGCAGTCATTCCTCATTTGACCTAGCAATGATTAGTTATTGCACTCTGTGATTCCTATAACATGCCATGCATATTAATAAATATTAGCAACAAAACCCTTTCTATGTTCATATATATATTTACCAAATGCAGTTTGTATGATTCTGACTTTATCATGAGCATGTGTTTATGAATCACTATCGAATAGTGATGATACCAGGTGTTCATGAAAAGGTGAGCTTATCCTGCCCAACAGTTGGCAACCATCATAAACACATGCAAAGGCAAGTCAATTGTTCTCCAGAAAAGAATGTTTAGATATCCAAAAAGGTAGATGTAACCTCACAGTCCCAATAAGATCATTATCATATCTATGGACAACTCAATGTATTTGAAGGGGGGTCATAAGGCTTTTAAGCAAACGAATTGTTACTGTACTGGTATTCTGCAGACTCTATTATTTAATTATCACATAAGACTCCGATATATGCTAGGTCTCTAATCAGTAACAGTTTGTCTAGTTTGTACAGGAAATGCCAATCCCCCTTGTCCTAGCATCCATGTTTGAGATGGAGTCTTGTGACTAGCTGTTTTCCACATGCAGAAAAATAAGTGACATGAATAAAACTCCATACAGAAAACACTTGCATTCATGGACGCCATTGTTGACCTATTACGGATTTCAGGTTTGTAGTGTCTCCTACAGCAATCAGTGTCCTAATTCTCAGAACAGCCTGGTAATTTGTCAGTCCACATGTACTCTATCCTGTTGTCATTCTCTCAAGCTGGGCAAGTATTATGTATTATTGCTTTTGGATTGTTTACACACAAAATGTTCGGTTGGGTTGAAAAAAATATTTATGTGAATAATTTTTACTTTATTAATCCTAATATTATTGAGGTATATCGTTGTCAAGCGGAAGATAAAGAAATGGTTCTGATGATGAGGATGTTTACTGTCTTTGCTGTACACACTTTTGACAAGGATCGGTCTGTTCTTTTTTGATCAGTGAAAATGAAAATGATTATGAAAAACAAATAACATTTGCTTTTAGTATATCCTTATATAATCAAGTCAGAAAAAAGGATTTTATTACAAAATCCAAACAAATATGATTTTACATTGTTGCATCTGTTCTGATGTACACATGTTCTATTTGTGCTGTAAAAATTCTTTCTTAAATGTCAGTGTAATTGATACAGAAACCTATTTCAACTTCTCTTTTTCACATATATGCCTAACATTTACATTTTAATTGTGTAATGACACTCTGAATTATGCCCTAATTATCAATTTATCCTCTAATATACTTATATACTCTGGTTCTATAGCAGACTTGATATCATTGTAGTGGAAACGTCGAGAAGATATACTATATTTATCAAATAATGAGTAGATTTCTCGGCAGGATAAAGCCAACGTTTAAAAACGATATCCGTTGGAGTATGCGGATAGAGATGCAAATATCAAAGGTCAAGTAGGGACTACTTTCAGTGTTTATAAACAAACATGGCATCTCCCTTTTCTTTCGGCAATCAAGTCAGAATTAACCATCGAGAATCTGGATAAACTACAGAGATAATTGCTATCATTATCAAAAGAACAGTCTAATATACTTAAAATCAGTGTCTAACTGTGACGTCGCTAAGGCATTTTATAAGTTTTGGCAACTTTGGAGATATTAATTTCGAAACAATTTTGCGAGGGGGCTAGTTCTAACCAAACGGGATCAGTAGCCATATCTGTGCTTGTAGACCTCGGCGGCTTGAAACCTTTTCCACAAATTATAGGTTGGATTTAGCCGAAATATGTTTGAATTGTTACCTTGTTTCGTTTTGTCCCTGTGTGTACATCACTTCTTAACGTTATGACAGGACAGGCCGAATATCAACAACGTCTGAATGTGGCCGTGACGTCTCATAGACTACGGTTAGAGTCGCTTTCCTTTGACAAAGGGCAGTTACTCTAGCGGACAGACCGATGGATTGCCGCGAAATGCAAGTAAAAACAATTGTTGTTTTGCATATATGTTGCTTCGCCACTATATAAGAAACAGATTTCAGTTGGAACTGTATTGGCTACTATCACTGTCCGACTGACACATCACTTACCCTGTGACGTAATAAATATTAATGCGCGCATTCCAGGAAAACTTGCAATGTTCAGGTAATGTTTGTGAGAGAGGGAAAGCAATTTCCAAGCACAAATTTAAAGAATCACATTATATGATAAAGAGGTTATCACACTTGTGTGTTTGGGGATGGGAAATATCCTGTATTAGGAATAAACACTATGTATTAAGCTCGCCATGGCTCGCTAAATACAATGTTTATTCCTAATGCAGGATATTTACCATCCCCAAACACACTCGCGTGATAACATCTATATACTGTAAAAACAGCCAATTAGGAGAGATTGAGGATGAATTTCATGTTTTATAAGTATGTGATAAGTATGAACATCTTTGAGAAAAGTACAATCCAAAGTTTAACAACAGGCATAAAAACAAGATGTTAACGATCAGTCTTATAAAATCCAAAAACTCTGCTGTTATTTGTTCACTAGCCATATTGTTGAACATATCTTCTCTGTCAGATAGTTTCTGATATCATGTACATCACATGACTAAACAAATGAAACTAAAAATGTCAACTGTACAATGGGCAATGTGGCCTTAAATACTAGATAAAATGCCTGTGTGTAATTGATACATACATGATGTCTGTTTCTTGCATGCTAATATATGTTTGTTTATCCCTCTCTGTACATGTATAACCAGGGCAGAATGTCATCTGGGCGCCATCAGAACTGCAAATATACTTGCAGTTGATATAGACCAGCTGATGTTGGCAGGCACTGCAGGGGATGCCCAGTTGTTCCTGTAGCTGTAGGTCAGACTGTCCACCTCGCCATGTCAGTAGGGGTGGAATTTTATTGCTGCCTCTTAGCTGACTTGATTGCTGGGTACAAAAAGAGACCATGTACACACAACATGCTTTGTCTCAATCAATCAATCTTTATTCATGGTACTTCTGAGGCCAAAGGCCTATAGTACAATGTGTGGGGCGTGTTACAAATTCATACATTTTCTTAGTTTCATGGCATGATAAATGAACATTGATAAATTTCTAATAGTTTCAGTACAATCACAAGTCATTAATTTACAAAATTTGTTACCGTTTGGGTTGCGGTAGAAATAGTTATTTAGATATTTTGCTCTTAAATCTTTATACACTGGACATACACATAAAAAGTGATATTCATCTTCAATACAATCAGTTTTACAAATCCTACAAAGTCTATGTTCTCTTGCAATACCTTCATATCTGCCTGTTTCAATAAATAGATCATGTGAACCACGAAGAAATCGAGAAAGAGCTGTTCTAAACTTATGTAAATTTACACTTAATAGATAAAGTTCTAGTATAATAGTAGTCATAAATGTAGTGTAGTAATTTGCTTTTCTAGAACTGGAAAAAGAACCATGCCATTTTTGAATGTACATATCTTTTAAAGTCTGTGTCAAACGGGAGAAAAATGTTGTGGCATATCTAGATGTTGCTGTAACCAAATATAACCATATCCACATTCGTATAACATGTTTTTAACTTTGGATGCCCAATTTTGTTTCCCATGGCTGTCGTAGAAAAGCATCATATTATAACATTTTCTCTGGTATCTTGAAGATGGCATATTTAATAGCTTGACGCAGTATTTAATAACCTTTAAATAACTATTGATATACATGGGAAACCGTCTGCATTCACCCTTGCGTTTTCTGTGCTAGATTTTACCCCCAAGAACCTTTTACATGCATATAAATGTATTTTCTCAATAACATCCAAATGTTCTAGGCCCCAAATTTCTGATCCATACAATAGAATCGGGCTTATTTTTGTATTAAATATTTTAAAATAAACATCATATGTAACATTGTCCAGAACTCTAAGACTTTTTAATATGCCTACAAAAATTGTCTTGGCTTGCAATGAAATGTTATGTGCATTCCTTGACCAAGTTAATCTACTTGTAAAACACAAGACTAAGTATTTATAAAATGGAACAACTTCTACAGGCTTCTCTCTGTAAAGCCATTTTTCTTTTCTGGATATGTTACCACCATTTTTAAAAACTACAACTTTGGTTTTATCCATATTTACAGTAAGTTTTGACCTGTCACAATAACTCTCTAATACATGTATTTGCTTTTGCAGGCCAGGTATTGTGCTCGAGAACATGACTATATCGTCAGCGAAAAGAAGCAGAAATAATTTAATAGCTTTGTCTCATGATGTAGTTGCTAGTTTCAGAACATATGGGGAATATGAGAAATGTTTGAGGAAATAGCCTGTTTTATCAAATAATGGGTAGGTTTCTCGGCAGGATAAAGCCAACGGATAAAAACGATATCCGTTGGGGTCAAATGCGGATAGAGATGCAAATATCAAAGGTCAAGTAGGGACTACTTTCAGTGTTTATAAACAAACATGGCGTCGCACTTGTCATTCGGCGATCAAGTCGGAATTAACCATCGTGAATCTGGATAAACTACAGGGATAATTGCTACAATTATCACAAGGACAGTCTAATATACTGAAAATCAGTGTTGAACGGCGAAGTAACTAAGGCATTTTATAAGTTTTGGCAACTTTGGAGATATGAATTTCGAAACAATTTTGCGAGGGCACTAGGCCCAGCCAAGCGGGATCAGTAGCCATATCTGTGCTTGTAGACCTCGGCGGCTTGAAACCTTTTCCACAAATAAAAATAGTTGGATTTAGGCAAAAAATGTATGAATTGTTACCTTGTTTCGTTTTGGCGCTGTGTATACGTCTGACTTCACTTCTTAACGTTATGATAGAACAGGCCGACTGTCAACAACGTCTGAACGTGGCCGTGATGTCTCATAGACAAGGGTTAGAGTCGCTTCCCTGTGACAAAGGACAGTTACTTTAGCAGACAGACTGATGGATTGCCGCGAAATGCAAGTAAAAACAATTGTTGTTTTGCATATAAGTTGCTTCACCACTGTATAAGAAACAGATTTCAGTTGGCTACTATATTGGCTACTGTCACTGTTCGACTGACACATCACTCTGTGTACAGAAGGAAAAGGTAGGCCACACTTACTGAATTAATGTGATGGCTGCTCTCTGTATACAGAAGGGAAGATAGGCCTCACAGGGATAATGTGATGGCTGCTCTCTGTATACAGAAGGGAAGATAGGCCTCACAGGGATAATGTGATGGCTGCTCTCTGTATACAGAAGGGAAGATAGGCCACATTCACAGGGATAATGTGAAGGCTGCTCTCTGTATACAGAAGGGAAGATAGGCCTCACAGGGATAATGTGATGGCTGCTCTCTGTATACAGAAGGGAAGATAGGCCTCACAGGGATAATGTGAAGGCTGCTCTCTGTATACAGAAGGGAAGATAGGCCTCACAGGGATAATGTGATGGCTGCTCTCTGTATACAGAAGGGAAGATAGGCCACATTCACAGGGATAATGTGAAGGCTGCTCTCTGTATACAGAAGGGAAGATAGGCCACATTCACAGGGATAATGTGATGGCTGCTCTCTGTATACAGAAGGGAAGATAGGCCTCACAGGGATAATGTGAAGGCTGCTCTCTGTATACAGAAGGGAAGATAGGCCACATTCACAGGGATAATGTGAAGGCTGCTCTCTGTATACAGAAGGGAAGATAGGCCTCACAGGGATAATGTGATGGCTGCTCTCTGTATACAGAAGGGAAGATAGGCCTCACAGGGATAATGTGAAGGCTGCTCTCTGTATACAGAAGGGAAGATAGGCCTCACAGGGATAATGTGATGGCTGCTCTCTGTATACAGAAGGGAAGATAGGCCTCACAGGGATAATGTGATGGCTGCTCTCTGTATACAGAACGGAAGATAGGCCACACTTACTGACTTAATGTGATGGCTGCTCTCTGTATACAGAAGGGAAGATAGGCCACATTCACAGGGATAATGTGATGGCTGCTCTCTGTATACAGAACGGAAGATAGGCCACACTTACTGACTTAATGTGATGGCTGCTCTCTGTATACAGAACGGAAGATAGGCCACATTCACAGGGATAATGTGATGGCTGCTCTCTGTATACAGAACGGAAGATAGGCCACACTTACTGACTTAATGTGATGGCTGCTCTCTGTATATAGAAGGGAAGATAGGCCACATTCACAGGGATAATGTGATGGCTGCTCTCTGTATATAGAAGGGAAGATAGGCCACATTCACAGGGATAATGTGATGGCTGCTCTCTGTATACAGAACGGAAGATAGGCCTCACAGGGATAATGTGATGGCTGCTCTCTGTATATAGAAGGGAAGATAGGCCACATTCACAGGGATAATGTGATGGCTGCTCTCTGTATACAGAAGGGAAGATAGGCCACATTCACAGGGATAATGTGATGGCTGCTCTCTGTATACAGAAGGGAAGATAGGCCTCACAGGGATAATGTGAAGGCTGCTCTCTGTATATAGAAGGGAAGATAGGCCTCACAGGGATAATGTGATGGCTGCTCTCTGTATACAGAAGGGAAGATAGGCCACATTCACAGGGATAATGTGATGGCTGCTCTCTGTATATAGAAGGGAAGATAGGCCACATTCACAGGGATAATGTGATGGCTGCTCTCTGTATACAGAACGGAAGATAGGCCACACTTACTGACTTAATGTGATGGCTGCTCTCTGTATACAGAAGGGAAGATAGGCCACATTCACAGGGATAATGTGATGGCTGCTCTCTGTATACAGAAGGGAAGATAGGCCTCACAGGGATAATGTGATGGCTGCTCTCTGTATACAGAAGGGAAGATAGGCCACATTCACAGGGATAATGTGAAGGCTGCTCTCTGTATACAGAAGGGAAGATAGGCCTCACAGGGATAATGTGAAGGCTGCTCTCTGTATACAGAAGGGAAGATAGGCCACATTCACAGGGATAATGTGATGGCTGCTCTCTGTATACAGAAGGGAAGATAGGCCTCACAGGGATAATGTGATGGCTGCTCTCTGTATACAGAAGGGAAGATAGGCCTCACAGGGATAATGTGATGGCTGCTCTCTGTATACAGAAGGGAAGATAGGCCACATTCACAGGGATAATGTGATGGCTGCTCTCTGTATACAGAAGGGAAGATAGGCCTCACAGGGATAATGTGAAGGCTGCTCTCTGTATACAGAAGGGAAGATAGGCCACATTCACAGGGATAATGTGATGGCTGCTCTCTGTATACAGAAGGGAAGATAGGCCTCACAGGGATAATGTGAAGGCTGCTCTCTGTATACAGAAGGGAAGATAGGCCTCACAGGGATAATGTGATGGCTGCTCTCTGTATACAGAAGGGAAGATAGGCCACATTCACAGGGATAATGTGAAGGCTGCTCTCTGTATACAGAAGGGAAGATAGGCCTCACAGGGATAATGTGATGGCTGCTCTCTGTTAACGAGAAGGGAAGATAGGCCTCACAGGGATAATGTGATGGCTGCTCTCTGTATACAGAAGGGAAGATAGGCCTCACAGGGATAATGTGATGGCTGCTCTCTGTATACAGAAGGGAAGATAGGCCACATTCACAGGGATAATGTGAAGGCTGCTCTCTGTATACAGAAGGGAAGATAGGCCTCACAGGGATAATGTGATGGCTGCTCTCTGTATACGAGAAGGGAAGATAGGCCTCACAGGGATAATGTGATGGCTGCTCTCTGAAAACAGAAGGGAAGATAGGCCTCACAGGGATAATGTGATGGCTGCTCTCTGTATACAGAAGGGAAGATAGGCCTCACAGGGATAATGTGATGGCTGCTCTCTGTATACAGAAGGGAAGATAGGCCTCACAGGGATAATGTGATGGCTGCTCTCTGTATACAGAAGGGAAGATAGGCCACATTCACAGGGGTAATGTGATGGCTGCTCTCTGTACACAGAAGGGAAGATAGGCCACATTCACAGGGATAATGTGATGGCTGCTCTCTGTATACAGAAGGGAAGATAGGCCACATTCACAGGGATAATGTGAAGGCTGCTCTCTGTATACAGAAGGGAAGATAGGATATATGAATGTGAGTTCTTTCAAGGCTATTTTCTAATCAGGTATCAGAATCCTTGGAACCCAGTTTGGTGAAACCTTTGTCATGCCCAATTCATACCTCAGAATGTTCTCAGGTATCTCCTGACATGTGGTAGGGTCGTCATCATCCATAATCATATTATTCTGATCATGCAGAATTTCTGCCATGTTGATAGGGCAAATGACCTTGTGCCGTAGAATTGTATTGGTCATGTGTATGTCTATTTATAGTATACCTAGTATAGTATATTTTCAGTACATCAAATAACAATATGAAAGTACCTTTCAGATTACTTTAAATTAATCAGCTTTTATAAATGCCTGATAATTTACATTTAACTCCCACTGTCATATTTTTTTAATAACAGTGAGCTGTGTGACATCATGTTAGTGACAGGTTATGTTGAACCAAACCTTGCAAGGCTTGCTGAATGTTCTCTTTGGCGTGCCCATTTTGGCTCATGAAGGAGCAGTACTATGGGATTATTTAATTCAGATCCAGACAATTCTGAAATTGCAGAACTAAAGACTCAACCCATCACACTTCACTTAATATCTTCACAAAAACCAAAGAGTTTGTATGTAATCTAATGGAGAAAAGCCTTTGTTTTCAATGCTGCACATTTAATTCCAAATTCAGTTTTCCCTGGTTAACTCT
Source organism: Haliotis rufescens (assembly GCF_023055435.1). NCBI lineage: Eukaryota > Metazoa > Mollusca > Gastropoda > Lepetellida > Haliotidae > Haliotis > Haliotis rufescens. Next base: position 20,317,678 of record NW_025964361.1, read on the forward strand.
ACAGATAACCGAACAAAATACTTCTAATGTGTTTCATTATTGGGAGAAATGTTTTTGCTTTCATGTTGATGTTATGTGTTCATTTATGAAAGGTAGTTAACTAGTGCGTCAGCTCAAATAATAAGTCTACTCAAGGAAACTACTGAAATGTTGGCCCTTGTTAAACTTAAGGCCCAGGAGACCTGATGTCAGCTCCTTTATCATGGTTGGAGATGACATCAAAAGCACTGCCCATCATGTAACAGACTACAGACAGTGCTGTATGTTGTCATGTGAACCACCCCCCTTGGTAAGAGCAGGGTTGTTTGGATGGTACACACATCATTGTGTCTGGGCTACTTCATTTGAAGTTTAGTCACTGGCCACAGAAATGATCAAACTTATGCTACAAGGACAGAGTCAGAATCCTTGGAATCTAGTGTGGTGAAACCTTTGTCATGCCCAATTCATACCTCAGAAGGTTCTCAGCTATCTCATGACATGTGGTAGGGTCCACATCATCCATTATCATATTATGTGATTTATCAACATTTTCCTTTTGTGGGTGGTGGTTGAAGGTCTTCCTGATCTTGGATCCTCTTCAAGGCTCTCCCTTTCTCTCTTGATCTCTGCTGCCCTCCTCTTAACAATGGCAAAGGAAGGAGCATCACCCCCTACAGGTGATATCATGCCTGCATGGATGGCTGTTGGAGGTGGCCCTTCAGTTGGAATACAAGACACCACATCAGGCAAAGGTCAAGGTCATGCAGCGACAAGATGTAAACATTACCCCTGACAGCAGTTGCATGTAGTGTGTTTTCAGGAACCTGTATAGTTTTGTTTGTGTCAAAAAGAAATTGAATAAATACCTCACAAACTGATGTATTTAGTGTTTATTTCTATCCAACTTAAGTCTTATTCAAAAGGGGTGGTGGGGTAGCCTAGTCACACCGAAGACCCGGGTTTGATTCCCCACATGGGTACAATGTGTGAAGCCATGATATTGCTGGAATATTGTTAAAAGCTGTGTAAAACCATCCTCACTGAAAACAGGTCTTACCAACAATGAGGAAATGGAACATGAGGGCCACTGGCTGTTACATTCCTTAAATCAGTTGAAGGGCCATGTTTGTGGATATGTAATGGTCATAAAATTTAAAGTCAACTACATTCATTATTACCAGCAGAAAAATGTTCCCGTGCATCACTGACTCTCATGGGAATTAATAAATAAACTTTACTTGTGGACATCCAGAACATGGACAGTCCATGGTGTTACTTGTGGAAGTCAAGAATATGAACAGTCCCTGGTGTTACTCGTGGACGTCCAGAATATTTCTGGTCCCTCCTGTTACTCATGGACATCCAGAACATGGTTGACCCCTGGTGTTACTTGTGGACACCCAGAAAATGGACAGTCCCTGATGTTACTTATGGAATTCAAGAATATAGATAGTCTCTGATGTTGCTCATGGATGACCAGAACATGGACAGTTCCTGGTGTTACTCGTGGGCGTCCAGAACAAGGACAGTCCTTGGTGTTACTCGTGGAGGTCCAGAATATGGTCGGTCCCTGATGTTACTCATGGACATCCAGAATATGGACAGTCCCTGGTGTTACTAGTGGGCGTCCAAAATATGGACAGTCCCTGGTGTGACTAGTGGGCGTCCAAAATATGGACAGTCCCTGGTGTGACTAGTGGGCGTCCAAAATATGGACAGTCCCTGGTGTGACTAGTGGGCGTCCAAAATATGGACAGTCCCTGGTGTTACTAGTGGACATCTAAAATATGGACAGTCCCTGGTGTTACTAGTGGGCGTCCAAAATATGGACAGTCCCTGGTGTTACTAGTGGACATCCAAAATATGGACAGTCCCTTGTGTTACTTGTGGACGTCCAAAATATGGTTTCCTTGGTGTTACTTATGAACATCCAGAATATAGTCTGTCCCTGATGTTACTCGTAGCAACCAGAACAAGGACAGTCCTTGGTGTTACTTGTGGAGGTCCAGAATATGGTCGGTCCCTGATGTTACTCATGGACATCCAGAATATGGACAGTCCCTGGTGTGACTAGTGGGCGTCCAAAATATGGACAGTCCCTGGTGTGACTAGTGGGCGTCCAAAATATGGACAGTCCCTGGTGTTACTAGTGGACATCCAAAATATGGACAGTCCCTGGTGTGACTAGTGGGCGTCCAAAATATGGACAGTCCCTGGTGTGACTAGTGGGCGTCCAAAATATGGTTTCCTTGGTGTTACTCATGGACGTCCAGAATATTGTGTCCTTGGTGTTACTCATGGACATCCAGAATATGGACAGTCCCTGGTGTGACTTGTGGACGTCCAGAATATGGTGTCCTTGGTGTTACTAGTGGACGTCCAGAATATGGACAGTCCTTGGTGATCACAGGGTCATCATGTCAATAGATTGATCATATTATTTGAATGCCATCCTCTGCGATTGCATCTGGAGGAAGTATGTTTCAGACAAGACTGATAAATGTCTATAAGAATGGGCTCCCAAATGCCATTCAATATGGAGGTCTCATTGCTCTACACACCAGTCTCCACTCAACCTCTTTCATAACTCAGTTGTAAACAATGTGTAGCCGGGTAGTGGTTCTAACTCCAAATGAGTTATAGCCACATAAGTACCACCCACTTATAACCCCCTATAACTAGTATTCATTATATACATATATACATTTTCATCTATTATCACCATCACTTCATTTTGTGTTCATTATATGTTGTCCTTGTCTGCAGTTGAATGTCAGCCAACTAACATCAACCTTGATACCCTTTTGCAGCCTCTGTGATTTCTCCAGCTTCACCTGGACTTCCCCCTATCTATGTTTAGATATGTCCACCACTTCATGTCACTGTGAAGCATCTTGACTTCCTTTAATACCTGTCAGATGCTACCTTTGTTCTGATTGGCCCTTTGGTCCACTTCTTTAAACTTCCTTTCTCGCCTGCCCTCCTCATGCATTCTGCATGAACTCTTTATGGAGGGAGGACTCTTCTTTACAGGTGAGAAACATTTCAATATTCTTATCTCTTTCCATCCTGCTTTGGAAACAAATATATTCACAGAAAGGGTATCACAGCTTTTCATCAAAGTAAAATATATTTAATTGCATTATTATTCAATTTGTTATATCTAAATATTTGCCAGTTCACACATGTTGTGTTACATTAATTGAGCACAGGGTCTTCAACCATGTGCTTCAACCATGTGCTACCCCACCTATCCATATAAATTAATCTTTTTCCTTTTTGGCTTAAATTAAATCATAACAATTCTGCATGAACTCTTTATGGAGCGAGGACTCTTCTTTACAGCTTCCCTCCCACCATCCGCTACAAAGAAATAAATATCATCATCCAAGAACTGCCTCATGTTTTGACTAGCAGCCCAGTGGCTGGACACATCACACCACACCCGGCTACAAATGCAAGGCACTTTGAGATCACTTTAGAGAGTAACCCCTCGACACTGTATAACTCACCTGTTTCAAACTACTGTCACAGTCTACATTAGCTATTCCTTCGTAGTATTGACCAACCCAGTTCAGATAAGTAATGATCCATATAATGTCAATGACAGTTTAAGGGATGCACATCAAATGCATACCCAACATAGACCATCACTATGAGAACTAAGTTGGCCAGAGGCTAGCCGAACCCTTGCTGTTGAAGTAATCCTCGCGTTGCTAGGCAATACTTCAACACATCTCCCCAACCATGTAAACTTGGTTTATGTTATTACTGGGTATTGATTGGTAAATGGACTAGACACACGTGGTGATAAGACTTACATGTATATGCAGCTACTCATTCACCTGGCTTTGCAAATCAATACTTGTTTAAAATATTGATGGGAAATTTAGAACCCAACTTATTGGTAATATTCTCCAGAAACTATGGCTGTACTCATGTAAAAAAACAGACCCTCACGTATAAAATAGCAGTTTGTCTGCCCGTCGTGTGGTATATGATACCAAATGGTTGCATATAGATGATATTATTACAGATATAAATGATTATACATTTATCACACAGAAATGATATTTTTCTCACTTACTACAAAACCTTGCGATTGCTTCCCCTGGAGTTCTCATATTGGGAACTGTCTCTGTATCAATAAACCATGAAGACATGGGTTTAATTCTTATGGCAGCAGTACATGCAGTCAGTCATGACGTCATGAGCTACATCATAGCGTGAACTAGCTGGTATTATTTACTATAGCACTAATCACAATGGCAATACACCACACATACAACATTCAAATGTCATAATGTACTGTCTTCACATTTGAAAGAGCACTGCTTTCACATGTCAAAATATGATAACTGCCTCCACATTCTACAACATTATCCCTTCACATTTCCACATCCTAACAGACCGACTGTAACATATCCCAACACTCGCTGTACTACAGGGGTCATGGGGGACCCAGTCGTCTTAGGCGCTGCAATTCACTGAGCAGAATTGCATCCCTTGGGCATACCACAAACCTGTGATTGAGGGATCAAATCCCAGTTTGCCTTGATTATGTTTTTAGGTTTGTCAGCACCGTATCCGTTCTGGTGGATTTCACCAAAGTGGCATTACTTCAGGCTTTCCTCCAACATGAAAATGACATGCCGTAATATAACTGGAATACTATTCAAAGCCTCATTAAACCCAAATCACTCGCTTGCGCGCTCTCACTCACTCACTCACTCACTCACTCACTCACTCACTCACTCACTCACTCACTCACTCACTACATGCCAACTGGAAGTCCCATATATCTGATAGACACTGCATGTCGTCTGGAAGTGTCATGTATCTGATGGACACTGCATGCCATCTGGGAGTCTCATATATCTGATGGACACTGCATGCTGTCTGGAAGCCTCATATATCTGATGGACACTGCATGTCGTCTGGAAGTCTCATATATCTGAAGGACACTGCATGTCGTCTGGAAGTCTCATATATCTGATGGACACTACATGCTGTCTGGAAGTCCCATATATCTGATGGGCAGTGCATTCCGTCTTAAAGTCTCATATATCTGATGGACACTGCATGCCATCTGGAAGTCTCATATATCTGATGGACACTCCATCCTGTGATGTACCTGGATGCAGGTGTATTGTGCCTGTGATGTACCTGGATGCAGGTGTATTGTGCCTGTGATGTACCTGGATGCAGGTGTATTGTGTCTGTGATGTACCTGGATGCAGGTGTATTGTGCCTGTGATGTACCTGGATGCAAGGTATTGTGTCTGTGATGTACCTGGATGCAGGTGTGTAGTGTCTGTGATGTACCTGGATGCAGGTGTATTGTGACTGTGATGTACCTGGATGCAGGTGTGTAGTGTCTGTGATGTACCTGGATGCAGGTGTATTATGACTGTGATGTACCTGGATGCAAGGTATTGTGTCTGTGATGTACCTGGATGCAGGTGTATTGTGACTGTGATGTACCTGGATGCAGGTGTGTAGTGTCTGTGATGTACCTGGATGCAGGTGTATTATGACTGTGATGTACCTGGATGCAAGGTATTGTGTCTGTGATTTACCTGGATGCAGGTGTATTGTGCCTGTGATGTACCTGGATGCAGGTGTATTGTGTCTGTGATGTACCTGGATGCAGGTGTATTGTGTCTGTGATGTACCTGGATGCAGGTGTGTAGTGTCTGATGTACCTGGATGCAGGTGTATTATGACTGTGATGTACCTGGATGCAAGGTATTGTGTCTGTGATGTACCTGGATGCAGGTGTATTGTGCCTGTGATGTACCTGGATGCAGGTGTGTAGTGTCTGTGATGTACCTGGATGCAGGTGTATTGTGCCTGTGATGTACCTGGATGCAGGTGTGTAGTGTCTGTGATGTACCTGGATGCAGGTGTATTATGACTGTGATGTACCTGGATGCAAGGTATTGTGTCTGTGATGTACCTGGATGCAGGTGTATTGTGCCTGTGATGTACCTGGATGCAGGTGTATTGTGCCTGTGATGTACCTGGATGCAGGTGTATTGTGACTGTGATGTACCTGGATGCAGGTGTATTGTGACTGTGATGTACCTGGATGCAGGTGTATTGTGTCTGTGATGTACCTGGATGCAGGTGTATTGTGTCTGTGATGTACCTGGATGCAGGTGTATTGTGTCTGTGATGTACCTGGATGCAGGTGTATTGTGTCTGTGATGTACCTGGATGCAGGTGTATTGTGTCTGTGATGTACCTGGATGCAGGTGTTTTGTGACTGTGATGTACCTGGATGCAGGTGTTTTGTGACTTAAGCCAAGGGTATTATATCTGGGATATATAGTAAGCCAATGTTGGGGTGATAAGGAATGATTTGCAGCCTTTAATTAAGTTACCCTCTTGATTCACTCACACCAGGGGAACAGAGTTCTAATTTGCCTTGTTAATTACACAGATAGAAAGTCAATAAAGGCAATTACAAGTTCATCCATCTCACCAGGCAGACAATATTGTTCAATATAACCTTGTCCAATATAGCGATTGTTCATTTAAGAGCTGTAAATTAAGGCTACCTATGAAGATCTGGGCTGGAATCAGTCTTCAGCAACCCATGCTTATTGTAAGAGGCGACTAAAGGGATGGGGTGGTCAGGCTCGCTGACTTGGTTGTTCCATGCCATCATATCCCAATTGCGCTGATGGATGCTCATGTCAATCACTGGATTTTCTGGTCCAGGCTCAATTATTTACAGCCCCTGTCATATAGCTGGTGCGGTGTTAAACAACAAACAAACAAAAACAAATCAAGGCAGTTCATGATACTCATTTCTCTTGAAATGTAAACACTCCTAGGTCTAAGTGTCAGGATGCACCCATTAGCAACATTAGCTCTTGCACAGAGAGAAACCAGAGTACTGGATTCTCAATAGGATATTCCCCATTCTAAATGCTTGTGTTATAAATGCAGGTCCTGTCTGGACATGCACCTGCATTTATAACGTCACACATGTGTCGAACAAGGTTGACCTTGTTTTATTTGTTTTGATTGGATAACCGTAACCTCTGTCACACTGGGACTTCTTTTTTCATTCATAAAAAATCGCAAGACGTCATTCATTTTTCAACTGCATGGCAGAACTGAAGCAATCTCATGAGAGCAAGAGATGTTTACAAACACTTTATTAAACTAAACAAGATAGTCACAAACATCAAATTCTGTTTGCATTCTGAATAAGTTATGCATAGAGCTTCTACAGACATTATATGCTATATCTATTTACAATGTACGACTACCAATCAATAGATCTTGGGTCCCTATGAGCATGACCACCCGAACACTGTTGGTCCGATATTAAAAGCGCAGCTCTAATGTGGCTTTCGAAATTTTCTTATAGGTGTCCTGCGTACTAACATGGCGCTTGAATTACCATAAGTTGAAGAAATTCTCCCTAAAGAATCTTGAGCGTCGGTGCTTTTTTTGTTTGCAAACACAGCTGCAGGCGCATGTTGTTAATGCGTATGCATAGAAATGTCAACAATGCCCATATTTGGGCATATATCAATATTCATGGGCAACCAGATTTTGCAACCGCTTTTCAGTCTGGTCTGTCAACGAGCGAAAGTTATGTATTTACACTTAAATATATATTTAACATGGGTAATAAATAAAATACCACACTCATTCTCGTCATTTTTATGAAACTCGTGATCTTTCTATGGTATCTACAGAGAATGAGTGTAGTATTCTCTATGTATTCAGTGGAGCTGATAAGTGATAACATGCTGGACTTCTCTGCAGGTCACGCCTGAATGGATCTCACTGGTCCAGTGACTCTCCTCTTCATGAGCACCAGTTGTCAGCAAGAACATGATAATAGCATCTTTACTTGATTACCCAGGCTTGGTGGGATTCAATACACTGTTGTCAACAGTATTTATCTTTAAGACGGCATGGGCAGTGTATGCTGCATGTTGTTGTGCAGAGTTCCAAACCTATGTTGTGACCGGTCTCAGTGACCATGGGTTTGAATCCCAGATTTGCCGTGATTATGTTCCCAGATTTATCAGCAATAAAGTGATAAGCTTGAGACCAGCATAATAGGTTCTCTTCCCCCTCCCTCCCTCCCTCCCTCCCTCACTCATGTCTGGCTGGGTCACTCACTCACTCCAACAAGACACATGGTAGTACACAGGACAAACAAATCAGGGCTGTCGGTAATCTACACTGTTGGGGGTGCACACTGCCTCTACTGCTGCCACTGTTCAGACAGGCTTTGTCTCGGTGGTTTGCCGGACCTGGCAGACACATGACCTGTCACTACATCCATTTCATCCCTTCTTGACTGTTCAGAGTTATGGTCATGATACTTCTTCAGTGAGCCAAGTATGTCTTGAGCAACCGCCTCAACACCTGCTCCATCAGCATAGCCAAGTAAATGTGAAGCACTTCTGCTATCTACTTAATCTCCCTAGTATAAAAGTCTTACTATGTGCCTAAACTGGCCATCTCCAAATACCACACTATGAGGAGAAGATGGTCTTTTTTTCCCATCCCCCTGATCAAGTGCGCCTCTGTCATCAGCAAGGAAGCTGTAGGCCTGCAATCAGCATTGGTCACTACGACGCCTCTGGCTCACTTACAATCAATATCTACCACAATTTGCACTGCTCTTGAGTAACACATACTTTAACCTAACAAACTAGCTTTGAATCATCAGGACAAATAATCACAGCTGCAGTAGTTTTAAGAACAAGTGTAGGACCAAGTTGACCTGAACATAGTCCTCCTGGTCCAGTGTTTCCAGCACACCACCCAGTCAGATGCATGGAACCTTTGTAAACATCTTCATACATTCTTTCTTTGTCCATTTATCAACTTTGGTTTCTGCTATTATTCATAATGTCTTTATTAATCCATTTACGTTTCAACATCTCTCCAAGATACTATAGGAAAAAGAACCTTGCAGGTTATTTGTATTAACTGCATGTTTGTATGACAACAGTGACCAACACTATTGGTCATGTATTTCCTACATCTGTAAAAACTCCCCATACCCCTCAAACCCCTGACATATATCAGTCAGTCAGTTAAACGACCAACCAACCAACTAAGCTCCCTGTGCCACACACACACCATATATACATACATCAGACTATGTAAGACATTAAACTCCCTGTGCCACACACACCATATATACATCAGTCTATCTAAGACACTAAACTCCCTGTGCCACACACACCCCATACATACATCAGTCTATCTAAGACTCTAAACTCCCTGTGCCACACACACCCTATACATACATCAGTGTATCTAAGACTCTAAACACTCTGTGCCACACAAACCCCATACATACATCAGTCTATCTAAGACAATAAACTGCCTGGGCCACACACACCCCATATATATATCAGTCTATCTAAGACAATAAACTGCCTGGGCCACACACACCCCATTCATACATCGGTCTTTCTAAGACTCTAAACTCTCTGTGCCACTCACAACCCATACATACATCAGTCTATCTAAGACTCTAAACTCCCTGTGCCACACACACCCCATACATACATCAGTCTATCTAAGACACTAAACTCCCTGTGCCACACACACCCCATACATATATCAGTGTATCTAAGACAATAAACTCCCTGTGCCACTCACACCCCATACATACATCAGTCTATCTAAGACAAAAAACTGCCTGGGCCACACACACCCCATACATACATACATCAGTGTATCTAAGACAATAAACTCCCTGTGCCACACACACCCCATACATATATCAATGTATCTAAGACAATAAACTCCCTGTGCCACACACACCCCATACATACATCAGTGTATCTAAGACTCTAAACTCCCTGTGCAACACACACCCCATACATACATCAGTGTATCTAAGACAATAAACTCCCTGTGCCACACACACCCCATACATACATCAGTGTATCTAAGACTCTAAACTTCCTGTGCAACACACACCCCATACATACATCAGTGTATCTAAGACAATAAACTCCCTGTGCCACACACACCCCATACATACATCAGTGTATCTAAGACAAAAAACTCCCTGTGCCACACACACCCCATACATACATCAGTCTATGTAAGACACTAAACTCCCTCTTCCACTCCAACCCCATACATACATCAGTCTATCTAAGACACTAAACTCCCTGTGCCACACACACCCCATACATACATCAGAGTATCTAAGACTCTAAACACTCTGTGCCACACAAACCCCATACATACATCAGTCTATCTAAGACACTAAACTCCCCGTGCCACACACCCCATACATATATCAGTCTATCAAAGATTCTAAACTCCCTGTGCCACACACACACACCAACCATACATCGGTCTTTCTAAGACTCTAAACTCCCTGTGCCACTCAAACCCCATACATATATCAGTCTATCTAAGAAACTAAACTCCCTGTGCCACTCACACCCCATACATATATCAGTCTATCTAAGACTCTAAACTCCCTGTGCCACTCACAACCCATACATACATCAGTCTATCTAAGACTCTAAACTCCCTGTGCCACTCAAACCCCATGCATAGATCAGTCTATCTAAGACTCTAAACTCCCTGTGCCACACACACCCTATACATACATCAGGGTATCTAAGACTCTAAACTCCCTGTGCCACACACACACCCCATACATACATCAGTCTATCTAAGGCACTAAACTCCCTGTGCCACACACACACCCAATACATACATCAGTCTATTTAAGGCACTAAACTCCCTGTGCCACACACACACCCCATACATACATGAGTCTATCTAAGGCACTAAACTCCCTGTGCCACACACACCCCATACATACATCAGTGTATCTAAGACTCTAAACTCCCTGTGCCACACACACACCCCATACATACATCAGTCTATCTAAGACCCTAAACTCCCTGTGCCACACACACACCCCATACATACATCAGTCTATCTAAGGCACTAAACTCCCTGCACCACACACACCCCATACATATATCATTCTATCTAAGACAATAAACTCCCTGTGCCACACACACCCCATACATACATCAGTCTATCTAAGACACTAAACTCCCTGTGCCACTCACACCCCATACATACATCAGTGTATCTAAGACAATAAACTCCCTGTGCCACACACACCCCATACATACATCAGACTATCTAAGACACTAAACTCCCTGTGCCACACACACCCCATACATACATCAGTGTATCTAAGACAATAAACTCCCTGTGCCACACACACCCCATACATACATCAGTTTATCTAAGACTCTAAACTCCCTGTGCCACACACACCCAATACATACATCAGTGTATCTAAGACTCTAAACTCCCTGTACATATATCAGTTTATCTAAGACTCAAAACTCCCTGGGCCACACACACCCAATACATACATCAGTCTATCTAAGACACTAAACTCCCTGTGCCACACACACCCCATACATACATCAGTCTATCTAAGACACTAAACTCCCTGTGCCACACACACCCAATACATACATCAGTGTATCTAAGACAATAAACTCCCTGTGCCACACACACCCCATACATACATCAGTCTATCTAAGACAATAAACTCCCTGTGCCACACACACCCCATACATACATCAGTGTATCTAAGACAATAAACTCCCTGTGCCACACACACCCCATACATACATCAGTGTATCTAAGACAATAAACTCCCTGTGCCACACACACCCCATACATACATCAGTCTATGTAAGACAATAAACTCCCTGTGCCACACACACCCCATACATACATCAGTCTATCTAAGACTCTAAACTCCCTGTGCCACACACACCCCATACATACATCAGTCTATCTAAGACTCTAAACTCCCTGTGCCACACACACCCCATACATACACCAGTCTATCTAGGACCCTAAACTCCCTGTGCCACACACACACCCCATACATATATCAGTCTATCTAAGACAATAAACTCCCTGTGCCACACACACCCCATACATACATCAGTCTATCTAAGACAATAAACTCCCTGTGCCACACACACCCAATACATACATCAGTGTATCTAAGACAATAAACTCCCTGTGCCACACACACCCCATACATACATCAGTCTATCTAAGACAATAAACTCCCTGTGCCACACACACCCCATACATACATCAGTGTATCTAAGACAATAAACTCCCTGTGCCACACACACCCCATACATACATCAGTGTATCTAAGACAATAAACTCCCTGTGCCACACACACCCCATACATACATCAGTCTATGTAAGACAATAAACTCCCTGTGCCACACACACCCCATACATACATCAGTCTATCTAAGACTCTAAACTCCCTGTGCCACACACACCCCATACATACATCAGTCTATCTAAGACACTAAACTCCCTGTGCCACACACACCCCATACATACATCAGTGTATCTAAGACAATAAACTCCCTGTGCCACACACACCCAATACATACATCAGTTTATTACTTGCCCGTGAAGAGATCACCCGTTTAATAAACATATAGCTTTATTACACATTGTGTAATACCAAAACGCGTGCTTATGTACTCTCGGAACACGTTTCACGAACAAATATTGAAAGCTCTCAACATCTCTTGGCTTATTCAACGACATTGCGTGTGGAGTTGATAGATCACTGAGAGGAGCTTATGCACACTCGATGACCCCAGCAACCTTGACAACCTTGACACACCCCATACATATCAGTTTATCTAGGACCCTAAACTCCCTGTGCAACACACACCCCATACATAGATCAGTCTATCTAAGACCCTAAACTCCCTGTGCAACACACACCCCATACATAGATCAGTCTATCTAAGACCCTAAACTCCCTGTGCAACACACACCCCATACATACATCAGTCTATCTAAGACCCTAAACTCCCTGTGCAACACACACCCCATACATACATCAGTCTATCTAAGACCCTAAACTCCCTGTGCAACACACACCCCATACATAGATCAGTCTATCTAAGACCCTAAACTCCCTGTGCAACACACACCCCATACATACATCAGTCTATCTAAGACCCTAAACTCCCTGTGCAACACACACCCCATACATACATCAGTCTATCTAAGACCCTAAACTCCCTGTGCAACACACACCCCATACATACATCAGTCTATCTAAGACCCTAAACTCCCTGTGCAACACTCACCCCATACATACATCAGTCTATCTAAGACCCTAAACTCCCTGTGCCACTCACACCCCATACATACATCAGTCTATCTGAGACCCTAAACTCCCTGTGCAACACACACACCAACCATACATCAGTTTATCTCAGACCCTAAACTGCCTGTGCCACACAAACCCCATACATACATCAGTCTATCTAAGACTCGAAACTCTCTGTGCCACACACACGACAACCATACATCAGTGTATCTAAGACCCTAAACTCCCTGTGCCACTCACAACCCATACATATATCAGTCTAAACCCTTGTGCCACACACACCCCATACATATATCAGTCTAAACTCCTTGTGCCACTCACACCCCCTAAATTCATCAGTCTATCTAAGACCCTAAACTCCCTGTGCAACACACACCCCATACATAGATCAGTCTATCTAAGACCCTAAACTCCCTGTGCCACTCACAACCCATACATATATCAGTCTAAACCCTTGTGGCACACACACCCCATACATATATCAGTCTAATCTCCCTGTGGGTTCGATCCCGGGCCGCGTCATACAAAAAGACGTTAAAAGATTGTACTTGTTGTTACCCTGTCTGGCGCTCGGCATTAAGGGGCTAAAACAAGGACTGGTCGGCTCGGAGTCAGTATACTGTGTCTGAGTGAGGTATTCATGTTAAACTGCGGCATGGTATCTCAGTGAGCTAGCACTATAAATCGGCATCAGTCCGGACTAGTACAAGCAGCCACACACACACATACACGTGCATGCACGTCGCTATATAAGTGCAATAATCTTGGACGCGACGTTAAACCCAATTTCACCTCACCTCACCTCTAATCTCCCTGTGCCACACACACCCCATACATATATCAGTCTAAACTCGCTGTGGAACTTACACCCCATACATATATCAGTCTATCTAAGACTCGAAACTCTCTGTGCCACACACACACCAACCATACATCAGTCTATCTAAGACCCTAAACTCCTTGTGCCACACACACCCTATGCTTATATCAGTCTATCTAAGACACTAAACTCCTTGTGCCACACACCCCCCATACATACATCAGTCTATCAAAGAATCTAAACTCCCTATGCCACTTACACCCCAAAGATATCAGTTCATCTAAGACTCTAAACTCCCAGTGCCACACACACCCCATACATATTTCAGTCTAAACTCCCTGTGCCACTCAAACCCCATACATACATCAGTCTATCAAAGAATCTAAACTCCCTTTGCCACTTACACCCCAAAGATATCAGTTCATCTAAGACTCTAAACTCCCAGTGCCATACACACCCCATACATATATCAGTCTCAACTCCTTGTGCCCCACACACCCAAAAGATATATCAGTCTATCTAAGACTCTAAACTCCCTGTGCCACTCACAACCCATACATAAATCAGTCTATCTAAGACTCTAAACTCCCTATGCCACTCACACCCCAAACATAAATCAGTCTATCTAAGACCCTAAACTCCCTGTGCCACTCACACCCCAAACATAAATCAGTCTATCTAAGACCCTAAACTCCCTGTGCCACTCACACCCCATACATATATCAGTCTATCTAAGACTCTAAACTCCCTGTGCCACACACACCCCATACATAGATCAGTCTATCTAAGACCCTAAACTCCCTGTGCAACACACACCCCATACATAGATCAGTCTATCTAAGACCCTAAACTCCCTGTGCAACACACACCCCATACATACATCAGTCTATCTAAGACCCTAAACTCCCTGTGCAACACACACACACCAACCATACATCAGTTTATCTCAGACCCTAAACTCCCTGTGCCACACAAACCCCATACATACATCAGTCTATCTAAGACTCGAAACTCTCTGTGCCACACACACACCAACCATACATCAGTGTATCTAAGACCCTAAACTCCCTGTGCCACTCACAACCCATACATATATCAGTCTAAACCCTTGTGCCACACACACCCCATACATATATCAGTCTAAACTCCCCGTGCCACTCACACCCCCTAAATTCATCAGTCTATCTAAGACCCTAAACTCCCTGTGCAACACACACCCCATACATAGATCAGTCTATCTAAGACCCTAAACTCCCTGTGCCACTCACAACCCATACATATATCAGTCTAAACCCTTGTGGCACACACACCCCATACATATATCAGTCTAATCTCCCTGTGCCACACACACCCCATACATATATCAGTCTAAACTCACTGTGGAACTTACACCCCATACATATATCAGTTTATCTAAGATTCTAAACTTCCTATGCCACTCACACCCCATACATATATCAGTCTATCTAAGACTCGAAACTCTCTGTGCCACACACACACCAACCATACATCAGTCTATCTAAGACCCTAAACTCCTTGTGCCACACACACCCTATGCTTATATCAGTCTATCTAAGACTCTAAACTCCTTGTGCCACACACACCCCATACATACATCAATCTATCAAAGAATCTAAACTCCCTATGCCACTTACACCCCAAAGATATCAGTTCATCTAAGACTCTAAACTCCCAGTGCCACACACACCCCATACATATATCAGTCTCAACTCCTTGTGCCCCACACACCCAAAAGATATATCAGTCTATCTAAGACTCTAAACTCCCTGTGCCACTCACAACCCATACATAAATCAGTCTATCTAAGACTCTAAACTCCCTATGCCACTCACACCCCAAACATAAATCAGTCTATCTAAGACCCTAAACTCCCTGTGCCACTCACACCCCATACATATATCAGTCTATCTAAGACTCTAAACTCCCCGTGGCACACAAACACACTAACCATACATCAGTCTATCTAAGACCCTAAACTCCCTGTGCCACTCACAACCCATACATAAATCAGCCTATCTAAGACTCTAAACTCCCTGTGCCACATACACCCCGTACATATATTCAGAACCAGATTATATGCCTGTACAGTACCTATACACCATTCCTAGAATTATCAAGGAACAAGGACTATCATCACTCTGAATTCATTTGTTGATACTTGATAGATATCACTGTCCTCCTTTGGAATATGGCCGTTGATAATGACCAACGTACTTCACTATATGTTTGCGTGTTGTATTTACTCAAAAAGAGACATTGTCTACTACATAGAGATGGCATTAGCTAACTTCAATGTGTGAAACTTTGACATACAAGGCTTTATCAATGCCGTATTCTATTGTTTGATATTAGAAAAGCACAGCAGACAGTAAATGCCAAATAAATCCGCCCCTTTCCTAAGCTAGTATATGACTTATGACAAGTGTATGACATCTGTGTACAGCTAGGTTGACTACCATGAGGCACATACTCAGTTGTACTCACAGTGCTGGCGTGTAACAATCTAGGATGTCCCCACACAACAGCTTGCTCCTTCTCAGTACGAGCTACAGCGTAAACCTCCTCGTTAGACCCTGTTCCCTCGCCCACTGCCAGGCTCTGCACTGGTGTCTCCCTCCTTCCCTTGCTCGTGGCCACACAAGGAAGACCCTATTAGCGAGTTGCATGCATGCAATAACTGCATTATACAATCTCTGTGAATATTGGTTTTTGCACACAAAGCAATCGTGTAAGTGATACAGCGATGAGCAGTGGGAACAACACCTTTAGCTGTTATTGTGATTGTGCTTGAAGAATGTCATGATTGTGCATGAAGAATGTCATGATTGTGCATGAAGAATGTCATGATTGTGCATGAAGAATGTCATGATTGTGCATGAAGAATGTCATGTGTGAAGAATATCAATGATTGTGCTTGAAGAATCTTAGCAATTGTGCTTGAAGAATGTTGTTTATTGTGTGCGGAGAATGTTGGCAATTATGTTTGAGGAATGTTGGTGATTGTGCTTAAAAAAATGTTGGTGATTATGTGTGAAGAATTTTTAGGTGATTGTGTGTGGAGAATGTTGATGGTTGTGCTTGAAGAATGTTGGTGATTGTGCTTGAGGAACGTTGGCAATTATGTTTGAAGAATGTTGGTGATTGTGCTTGAGGAATGTTGGCAATTATGCTTGAGGAATGTTGGTGATTGTGCTTGAGGAATGTTGGTGATTGTGCTTGAGGAATGTTGGTGATTATGCTTGAGGAATGTTGGTGATTATGCTTGAGGAATGTTGGTGATTGTGCTTGAGGAATGTTGGTGATTGTGCTTGAGGAATGTTGGTGATTGTGCTTGAGGAATGTTGGTGATTGCACTCGATTGGTGATACATCGATGCAGAACTATACACTGCTACTGTCATGATGATATCCAGTGTATGAACACTAATGTTTAGAATGATCTGCTGTATTGAACTTGACAAACAATCACAAACAATTCTTGCCAAGCATGCACAGTTGCCTACAATTAGCACGCTCATTCATCATGTGTGCAAGGACTTTATTGATCCCAAAATGATTCATGTGGGTTGAATATGTTGAAAACAGAAAATGTAAGGTACGTATGTCAAATTGTAACATTCTTTTGTATTTCTTTTTGACAATGTCAAAGTGAGCATATGTCATGCATGATCATCTGTCATCCATCTTCCATCCATCCATCTCCCATCCATCCATTAGCACTGGACCCTTTTTCAGAACTATTATATATATATCAATATCGTACCGTGAACGCTGAGCAACACTTGGCTAATAGCACAGTGATTATTAGAGGACAGTTTTCTCTATAAAAGGGATGAGCAATTAGTCGGGTGATATTACGGTAGTTAAAGAGCATGACACAGACAGGCCTGGGCAAATATTGGAAGCAAAACAGATTTAGAGAAATTTCAATTATGATGGTTCAAACCCTTTCTAATCTCTCCTCCGATCATACGTCATATGACTGTTCATTATTACTAAGATATAATGGTGAATTCCCACTGTTTTCATTGGCCAAGAAGTAATCACATGACTGCTGAAAGATGTGCATTTTGACTCCTCCCAGGTTACGATATTGACTTGAGTTACTAAAAATAGCAGGAAAACCCCAGGACTCAGGTAGCCCTTGATTTTCAACCTTTAGTAGAGACCCCTGGGCTTGACGTTCCTAAGAACGAAAACATGGTGTCTGCATCGAATATCAATCCTAACCGTTACGCTGATGTATATCCTATTAATGTGTTGTAATGGATAATATTAGAGTGAACAATAACAAATGATCTACTTCAACTGTGGTGAAGATCTACTTCAACTGTGGTGAAGATCTACTTCAACTGTGGTGAAGATCTACTTCAACTGTGGTGAAGATCTGTAGGGAGTATTTAGCTCAGAGAGAAAGCTCAGAAACTTTGAAAAAATTTCAATCGAAGAACTGGACAGAACACTAGTGAAACGAGAACCCAGGAAGGCGATTATTACTAGAAAGTCACTCTGGTAGCCTGTCGACATGGTAATCAACAACACCTTGCACATGCAAGACATTTAAGATATAGAATTTTTTCGAGGAAGTGGATGCAAGGAATCATCAAAAACTATCAAAGGCATGGGAAAAGAAGTGAACAAGGACTGTCACATCATGTGCTCTTTTATCATTACTTTGGGGGTGTATTTTGGTAGGGGTAGATGTCAACCTTAATACTGGAACGGGTCGCCCAAACACACCATTTTGACATGTGAAAAGCATGCATCTTGTCTCTGACTTTATTATATAACGCCATGTCATAGAAGTTTAAAGACACAGTTGATCTTTCACTTCGTGAGACCTGTCTAGGAGAAAGGCTTTTGTGAGTATAATATAGTGTTATTTTAAGGATAAATATGTGGAATGGTTTCTTCCTGTTTAATTGTAAATAAGGGTTGGTTTGCCAAAAAGATTGTCCGTCATGGAAATGTAGCCTCTTATATATACTGAACCGCAAAAGAAACATCACCATGGATAGATATATGAGAAACCTTATTTGTCCAAACACTGTAAACACTTTGAGACATATTAAAAAGATGAAACTTGGCAAAACTGATCATCAAGATTGAAATTAAAGTCTCAAATGTTCTAAAAGTGAAACACAACACCAGTCTCTATGAAAATGGCATCACAAGTCAGTATCTCAGGTGTCCGCCATGTGCATTGATGACTGCCGTGCAACATCGATACATGGAATGGATGAGGCGGTTGATGAAGGCCATAGGCACTTGAGCCCACACTCCGAGGAACGCCTGACGCAGTTCAGCTGCAGTTGTCGTCCTTGGTTGGACGTCGTTCAGCCGTCTTTTTATCTCGTCTCACAGGTGCTCAGTGGGATTTAAATCGGGGACTGTGGGCAAGCCACTGCATGGTTCTGATGCCATTCTGCTGGAGGAAGTCTCTTGTTGCTCTCGCAGTGTGGGCGTTATCATGCTGAAACTCCTGGTTGCAGCGACGTGCCAAATGAGGTATGGTGTGTGGTCTCAAGACTTGATTGATGTACCGAGCTGCTGTGACACCATTGCACCTCCCTGGACCTATGTTCTGGAAGACCACAGTGCCAACCCTCTGTGCAAGACAGATTCCACCCCACACCATGATGCTCAGACCACCCCACGAGTCTCTCTCAACAACACAAGCATCCGAATAACGTTCCCCACGGCTTCGCCAGACTCTCTCTTTTATCTGCTGTTGAGATACAGTAATGGCACTTGTCTGAGAAGATGACGTGGTGTCAGAATGGGTCCTCGGTGTGGCCTGTGACAGTGGAGGTGTCTGCTCGTCAATCGTCGACGCACGGTGTCCGCACTAATGTGTCTCTGGTATGTCCAGATGGTCTGTCGGGCAGTTTCCGCTGCAGTAACAAAGCGATCTTGAAGATGCAGTCGCAGAATCTGACAATCCTGACGTCGGGTGGTGACCCTTGGTCTTTCATTACGTATTTGGTCATCTGTAGTGTTGTGGTCTGGTACCGTTGCTGGAGCCTGGAGCCTGGAGCCTGGAGCCTGGAGCCTGGAGCCTGGACCCTGGACTTGAAATGCATTGGCTACTTGCCGGGCCATTTGTCCAGCTTGCAATCGTCCAAGGGCTTGGTGTCGCTGATTTCTTGTCAATCTTGGCATGTGGTAGCAATTCAATAACAAATGAATGTTATCCGATCTGGGTAGATTTGTATAGGGCAAGAAATGGGGGAACGCATGTGCATTTCAATTTGCACGGAACAGTAGGAACAGTGTCTGTAGTGACTATACTGCTTGTCTGTGTAAAACAAAGGAGAACTCTCAACACTTATATTTTGTAATACATGTATACTGAACTGCAAAAGAAACATCACCCCACGTAACATTGCATGAAAAGTTGTCATTTAAATATCTGGGTAATTTTTGTCAGTTTCTAAAATTTAAATAAAATTTGATGATAAAAAAACAAAGGCGGATGACAATAAAAACCGATCACCCAAACGCATCACCACAACGGCCATGGTAACCCGATGAACTCGAGTTCTGTGCAAATTGAAATGCACATGCGTTTTTTCAAATATTTATCCATGGTATATCTATCCAGTATATTATCAATGACAAGTCATGCCGAGATGTTCTGCCACACACTGTGGAACATCCTATACTGGTCCATGATGTACTTACTGACTTCTTTAGGGATATTAACTTACATGACATTTTGAAGTGTGTGCCGATTCTTGAGACAGCTACCATCAAAGGTTTTCATGTTCAAAATCATGCAAGAAACAGTTCCATGTTTCAAATACCTGTGCCTGTTATGACCAGCTGCTGTGCCAAGCCAGTACGACTTTTGCGTGTGTTTGCATTCCCGACACTGCAATATCATAACAAGGCAATAGAATGCTGCCATCACACTTCGTTAGACTGTGAATCCAGTTTTCTTGGAAACACACAGTTTAGATAGTCAATTTCTACTTGGAAACATATAGTTTAGGTAGTCAATTGATAAATGTCATTAAGTGGGTGTATAATTTCATATTGGCCTTGTTATAGGTCTCGGCTTGAAGCAGGCAGTATTTGCTGGAAGCACAATAGTATGACTTGACCTTGAATCTGTAACATGGCGACTATGAAAACACCAATGTAATAACTTAATATCATTGACATTCAGAAAAGTCTATACTTTACATTGTATAATATTATGCTAACATTTCATTGATCTCTTCTCACAACCATTAAGTAGCAACAGCTGTTAACAAAGAAGTTGAAAGAAATATCATTACAGACCTTCAATAAAATGATTATAAATAATCCGTTCTTTTTAATTCATGTATTGTGAAAAATATGTGTATAAACTTACGAAAGTGTGAAAATGTAAACAAGGTTGATAATCTGCCTCTTGCTTGCTGGGGCTGACGGGTAGAACACTAGAGTACCTGTTTCTGACAAGTATCAAACTTAATTTAGCAAATGTTAAAACTATCCTAATAACTTCTCTTTTCTTATACTGTATAAGAATCTGAAGAATGACAATATCATCTCAAAGACAACGTGAAACAAATTTCAATTTCTGTTATCTAACCTCAGTGGTAAGTTTGACAATATGTGACAATTTGGTCTGGATGACAGTTATCTTTAAGAGGCATACTGTTATATTTACTAGTATGAGAAACTGAGATGCAGGAGAATAGTTTACAGCCAGACACCTCCAGCCTTCCACAATCTAGCCCAAAGATAATGTTTGTTACTTCCACAATCTTTATTATTATTTATGCTTACAGCATGAATATGGATGGGTTTTTAATTCATCTTATGAAATAACATATCTATTATTTTATCCAATAGGTATGAATGGTTTTCAGACATAGCATCATGTAATTTGGATTGAGTTTAGCCAATCCTATGAAGGTGATACATCCTGCCCCATCAAAACCAGAAACCAAGAGCATAAAACTTCCACCATCAAATCAGACAGTAATTAAATCAGCTACTCAGACCATATCAGCACCAGCCCCAATCACAACATGAACTGGGACAATGTCCACACCCTCTCCAACAATCTTCATGACTTTCACTTAAAGAAACAGAAACACTGTCCACATTGGCCTCCACAAGCCATTAGTCAACAGACCAAGGCCATTTCATCCCATCCACCTACTTTGAACTCATTAAGCAATAATCACCCAGCCTTAATATACTTAATCCTGTTTTATTGGCTTCCTCCTTATGTGTTCTCTGTCCATCGTATTTGTTCCAGTATTATCCTTCTGTTATCATTACTTAACCTACTCATGTTAATCTCTCTCATGAATGCAATTGTTGCTACTGTTAAACCTCTATTGTTAATCCTCCATTGTTAATCCTCCACCTACAATATATATTCTGCACCAAGTTTATCATTCAGCCTTATCTTGACAACAGTATAAGGATCTATACTGAAACGTTGGCAAAAGAGTAAAATAAAGAAGTTCTTATCCATACATTTGTAAATCCTACGTTATATATGCATTGCTCTGCTGGTTGAAACTTAGGAGGATTTCCTGTCCAATAGTTTCTGTTTTCTGTACCAAAACCATGTTTTATTTTGACCGAGAGTTGAGGTCGATTTGTGCTGAATACTAAAATGTTTCTTTGTGCACTAGGTTGGATGAACATGCTGTGTATCTTGGTAGTTTCTTTGTAGCCGTTTCAAGGGAAAAGTGTGACCACACAGTGCTGGAATATTTTTCTTCTATTTTGTTGGTCTGCCATGGCCAGGTGTATAGCTAACAAAACTTATCTGTTCTTGTTCACAAATTTTATTTAGAGTTATCTAACTTCCTAGGTTAGTTGAGTCCTTGAAACAGAGTCCCTTTGTACCTGACCTGTTGTACCTGACCCGTTATTGGTACTTGAGTACCCGTCCTAGCCATAGTGCTTGCCAAGGACAGGTTAAATATGTTGAATGAAAAAATGTTTGACAGAAATACAACCTTTCATTTCAAAATAAACATACATCTAAAACAATTAGAATTGATTAATTTAAAGGTGTATAGGACTTTGAGATTGATTCTGTTGATTTACAAAAAACAATTTTATGATTTTATTTCTGTTTGGAGTACACAACCAGTAAGTTTACAGAATATAGTTCACATGCAATCTTAAATACATACAAGTTTCAGTGTATATCGATGGATAATAACAAATAAAACTATTCCAGTGTCAGGATGCTAAGACATCTTCGTTGGATTGTGCAAGTTCGTGGGTTTACACGAATTGGTGGTGACAAAGTGACCAAAATTTCATGAACTGTGTGTATTTACATTGTGAATATGATATATTTCTGTCGATGTAATATGAATTGGTTATTTCTTGTTTGATGTGTTGGAAATTTGGAATGGAGTCGGAAATGTTTGATTTGAATATGTTTTGCTTTGTTACAGTTATAACATGATTTGATACATCATTTCGTTTTTGTTGATATCCTAATAAAATTGTCAATTTTGAAAATTCTACTTCTGTTTCAGCTTTGTCTTTGACCCATTTTGCAAGGTTGTTCCAGACATGTTTTACAATTTCACACTCAAAGAACATGTGCATTAAGGTTTGTTTTACTCATTTGCAAAAATTGCAAAGAAATTATTCTTTATATCACATTTTGAACAGTAACTCGTTTGTTGGTATAATTCTATGAATAGTACTGTATTGGAACCATTTTTGTTTTGAGGACACATTATATCTGTGGGGGCTATGATTAATCATTTGCCAATCTTTTTCCGTCATGTTAAGGCCAAGATCTAGTTCCTATCTCTGAATGTAGTATTGGGATAGCATTTTGTTGGAAACCTTATGTAATATATTCTATATCTCCCCCCCCCCCCCCCCCCTCCACTAAGTTTCCAAGGAAATATGGTATTAAGGGCAGATGTTACTTGTCTTTGATCTAAGATCTAGAAAATTTCCACTCTCGTCTATCAAATCATTTACAAGATTAATACCTTTTCCCCGAGTAATGTTTATAATATACCGGAGTGTTCCTGAATTTATATTCGTATTTTGCCATATTTAAAAGGTTGTGATAATATATCTTTTTCCTCTTTGATGGAATTTCCCTTTTTTTTCTATTAAGCTTCCCCATGCGCACAGAACATCTTTCCAAGAATGCATTGGTTCTATCATTAATAACCTTTTCCGAAATGTAGAATTGGCATTTTTGTGCAGAAATTCAACTTGTGTTGGGAATATATACTCAACAACAAAAGTTCCTGTGACACCAATATTTTAGTATATTTCGGTAAAGTTCGGTTTTCAATATTGTAGTACATGTGTGGAATCAAGTAAAAAAACTGCAACTGCTACAGAAAAGCAAGCATTCCATGCAAAAGTTGACTTTTATGCAAGCCCCATGCATTTCACTACCCAAGAATCGGTATAAAAACATGTGCGTTAACAGGATTCCATATGCATTCTATAGCATCGTGCTGACAACAACCACTCAGAAAAACAACAAAATTACGCAATTATTCAACATCACGAAATACCACGCCTGTCCGAAAATGTGTGTCTGTGAGCCATTGGTATGCTTGAAGCAGGATCGAGTCAACGTGATGTTGCAAGACAATTTAACGTCCACAGAAACACAATTTGGTGTTTATAGCAGCGTTGGCAACAGATGAATGCAGTCAGAGACCATCCTCGGAGTGGCAGGCCACGCGTAACCAATAATCAAAAAGACACCAGATTCGAACAACACACCTACAAAATCGATTCCAGCCAGCAACAGTGGCAAAAAGCATCCCTGGCCTTCGACGAATATCTTCACAAACCGTACGTCGTCGCCTCAGATGTGTAGGGATTGTCGCCAGAAGATCCGCCAGACGTCCCATTTTGACAGGAAACCACCGTCAAGCACATCTACAGTGGCGCAGACAGCTTCTACGCTGGACAGCCATGCAGTGGGGACGAGTTCTATTCACTGAAGAGTCTCGTTTTCACCTCCGCCACAGCAGCGGACGGATTCGAGTGTATCAACGTCGAGGTGAATGTTACGTCAATCATTGTGTCATGGAAGAAGATCGGTTCCGGGCGGCAGCGTTATGGTATGGGATGGGATTACAGCAAGACGGAGGACCCGTTTGATAGTGGTAGAGGGAAATCTCAATGGACAGTGCTACCGCGACGAGATCATCGGCCCTGTTGTTCTACCGCTTTTGCGTTGTCATGGCCCAGGCATTACCTTTCAACATGACAACGCCCGGCCTCATATTGCTCTACTTGTTCAGGATTCTCTTCAACAGACAATGTGAATGTCATCCCCTGGCCGGCTCGCTCCCCTGATCTCTCACCAATCGAGCGCATGTGGGATGAGATGGATCGGCGCCTTCGACGTCAACCACGTGTTCCACAGACACAACTTTGCATTAAATCTTATTCAGTGTCACAGGAACTTTTGTTGTTCAGTATATATATTAATCAAAAGAGTGGTAAGTTTAGAGTGTGGATGTGAATGGAACAAATGTTTAATCCAAGATATCTTTTGGGCATTGACTGTATTTTCAATATCGGGCACTCTTATACCTCCCTCTTAAGGTTTTATTATAATATTTCTACTGATTTTGTCTGGTTTATTTTTCCACATAAAATGAAAACACAGCGTTTCCAGTTCTTCTATAAATCTTTCACTTGGATTAGGTAGGGTTGAGAAAAGATGGGTTAGTTTACGTAAAATAAGACTTTTTAGTACAGTAATTCTACCTAATGGGGTCAGGTCACGTGCTAACCAAGAGTTCATGATGATTTTTTCTAGTTTTAAGTTTGCCTTTGCCTTTTTTAAGTTTGCCTGAAGCAAAACCATTAACTAAAACATTAGATATTGTGATAGAAGGTTGTTATTCAGTGCTTAACTGAAGGTCCAAAGTTAAAAATAAAGTCCTAGCTTTTTGGATGAAAATTCAATCTACTGAATCGAACGTCTTTTCAAAGTCTATAAGTAATAACAATCCTGGGAATGTTGTGGTGTGCTTAGTTTTAGAATATTAAGGTCTTTAAACATATCATCTAGGTCTACTC
Source organism: Haliotis rufescens (assembly GCF_023055435.1). Lineage (NCBI taxonomy): Eukaryota > Metazoa > Mollusca > Gastropoda > Lepetellida > Haliotidae > Haliotis > Haliotis rufescens. The sequence goes on from NW_025964361.1 coordinate 20,343,758, forward strand.
TTCTCTCGGTCTGTTTAGTGTGCAACTGTTAGTAATAACTTCGTTGATGATATCGTTTGTTTCAGTTATGGTATGTCCATTCTTTGTTTCTAGCTTATTTATAGCCTTATTCAGTTCCTTTTTTCTAAGGATAAGAAGTATTCTGTTGTTTTTTTGCCCATTTCTCTTCATTCTGCCCGAGATCACATGATTATTCCTTCTATTTTTATGTTATTTAATCTTTCCAGTTCAGTGTTTACCTCTTTAAAGTTTCTTTAGCATTTCATTTTTTATTTCTATATCCTTTTGAGGTATCTAGATTGATTTGCAATACTTCTGTATGTTTTTGTAAGTCGTTTTCTTTCTGTTCTCGCTTTCCTTTCCTTTCCTTTCCGAGGAGTATTTGATAGTTTGATGTTCTGGAAGACCACAGGGCCGACCCTCTGTGCAAGACCAATTCCACCCCACACCATGATGCTCAGACCCCCCTATGAGTCTCTCTCAACACAAGCACCCGAATAACGTTCCCCCACATGGTCGCCAGACTCTCTCTCTTTTATCTGCTGTTGAGATACAGTAACGGCTCTCGTCTGAGAAGAGGACTCTTCTCCACTGCTGGTAGCGCCAATGCTGGTGCTGTGTTGCCCACTGAAGACGGTCCCGGTGATGACGTGGTGTCAGAATGGGTCCTCGGTGTGGCTTGTGACAGTGGAGGTGTCTGCTCATCAAATGTCAACGCACGGTGTCCGCACTAATGTGTCACTGGTGTGTCTTCCTGGTCTGTCGGGCAGTTTCCGCGGCAGTAACAAAGTGATCTTGAAGATGCTGTCGCACAATCTGACGATCCTGACCCTGGAGGTTGACCCTTGGTCTCATGTGGGTTGTCATTTCTCATTGAGAGCCTGATGCAGCTTCTGCTGTGATGAACAAGCTTATCCAGTCCATACCAAAGTAACATGTGGATATTGTTGGTTCCAGTGTGAGGTCTGGCATTATCATGCTGGAATTATGTACCCTTTGTCTTAAACAAATGGATGTAAGGACATATGGTGTGTAGGCAGTGATACCCACTGCCCACAGTCTCCTGGTTCCTGATTGTTGAGCACCTACAACCCACTGCCCACAGTCTCCTGGTTCCTGATTGTTGAGCACCTAGGACCCACTGCCAACAGCCTGCTGGTTCCTGATTGTTGAGCTCCTACAACCCACTGCCCACAGCCTGCTGGTTCCTGATTGTTGGCCACCTAGGACCCACTGCCCACAGTCTCCTGGTTCCTGATTGTTGAGCACCTACAACCCACTGCCCACAGCCTGCTGGTTCCTGATTGTTGGCCACCAAGGACCCACTGCCCACAGCCTGCTGGTTCCTGTTTGTTGGCCACCTAGGACCCACTGTCCAGTCTCCTGGTTCCTTATTGTTGGCCACCTAGGACCCACTGCCCACAGCTTGCTGGTTCCTGATTGTTGAGCACCTAGGACCCACTGCCCACAGCCTGCTGGTTCATGATTGTTGAGCACCTACAACCCACTGCCCACAGCCTGCTGGTTCATGATTGTTGAGCACCTACAACCCACTGCCCACAGCCTGCTGGTTTATGATTGTTGAGCACCTACAACCCACTGCCCACAGTCTCCTGGTTCCTGATTGTTGAGCACCTACAACCCACTGCCCACAGCCTGCTGGTTCCTGATTGTTGGCCACCAAGGACCCACTGCCCACAGCCTGCTGGTTCCTGTTTGTTGGCCACCTAGGACCCACTGCCCACAGCTTGCTGGTTCCTGATTGTTGAGCACCTAGGACCCACTGCCCACAGCCTGCTGGTTCATGATTGTTGAGCACCTACAACCCACTGCCCACAGCCTGCTGGTTCATGATTGTTGAGCACCTACAACCCACTGCCCACAGCCTGCTGGTTCATGATTGTTGAGCACCTACAACCCACTGCCCACAGTCTCCTGGTTCCTGATTGTTGGCCACCTAGGACCCACTGTCTACAGTCTCCTGGTTCCTGATTGTTGGCCACCTAGGACCCACTGCCCACAGCCTGCTGGTTCCTGATTGTTGGCCACCTAGGACCCACTGCCCAGTCTCCTGGTACCTGATTGTTGGCCACCTAGGACCCACTGCCCAGTCTCCTGGTACCTGATTGTTGGCCACCTAGGACCCACTGCCAAGTCTCCTGGTTCCTGATTGTTGGCCACCTAGGACCCACTGCCCAGTCTCCTGGTTCCTGATTGTTGGCCACCTAGGACCCACTGCCCACAGCCTGCTGGTTCCTGATTGTTGGCCACCTAGGACCCACTGCCCACAGTCTCCTGGTTCCTGATTGTTGGCCACCTAGGACCCATTCCCCACAGCCTGCTGGTTCCTGATTGTTGGCCACCTAGGACCCACTGCCCAGTCTCCTGGTTCCTGATTGTTGGCCACCTAGGACCCACTGCCCACAGTCTCCTGGTTCCTGATTGTTGGCCACCTAGGACCCACTGCCCAGTCTCCTGGTTCCTGATTGTTGGCCACCTAGGACCCACTGCCCACAGCCTGCTGGTTCCTGATTGTTGGCCACCTAGGACCCACTGCCCACAGTCTCCTGGTTCCTGATTGTTGGCCACCTAGGACCCACTGCCCACAGCCTGCTGGTTCCTGATTGTTGGCCATCTATGACCCACTGCCCACAGCCTGCTGGTTCCTGATTGTTGGCCACCTAGGACCCACTGCCCAGTCTCCTGGTTCCTGATTGTTGGCCACCTAGGACCCACTGCCCAGTCTCCTGGTTCCTGATTGTGTGGCCACCTAGGACCCACTGCCTACAGTCTCCTGGTTCCTGATTGTTGAACACCTAGGACCCACTGCCAAGTCCGAGGAGTATTTTATAGTTTGATGTTCTGCATTTGCTTCTGATGATGTCCCTGTCAGGAAGTGATTACAGTGTAAGCAGATACTGGTCATCATTGGGCATTGTGACATGTGGTCTACCCACTTTTGGCTTGTCTGATGTCTGACCTATCTGTACTGCTGCATCAGTAACGGCAACACAAGGCCGGTACTGCATAGGTGTGGGTTGCTTCCATTCATATCATACCTATCAGCTGGTTCTGATATTTTTGTCAATATGAATACTTGATGGTACCACCATACCTTGTTATACTCCCAGTTCATGTGCAATTCAAGCATTTTTGTAGTCATGGTTTAGAAATTCTAATTCTTAATGCATTTCACAGTTGAATGATCAGACAACAGTGTGGTTGTATGGGGGTAAATGGTTCTGGTACTGGTTACGTTAAATTGTACTTGTTTTGGACCATTCTATTTTCAATTTGATACAGCTACTTTTGGCCATCTGTAATAATCACATTGCATCACAAACAGAAAATACCACTCAGCTACTGGCATGATAAACTCATTATTTACATTGCACAGAAATAAATGTAACTGTATTGTAATGATCGATATTTATATTCAGTTTGGCAAACTGTCAAGGATTCTGATTGCACATTAAATAGTTGGCGTCATGAGCATCCTCTCCTAATAACTGCCTCCGAGATACATGTAAACTTGCAGGGCACTAATCATTACACACAACCCTAATTCCTTGTCTGTTGTTGTTGCAGCTCAGTACTAAACTGTATGCAAGGAACTATCAATGGCATAAAGCATCCAGGATTCTTACACACAAATATTCTCTTTATTTCCCCAACTGATCTATTGTTGATGTTTTGGTAAATAAGATATAACATATAGACATACCTGTTACCCAAAACAGACCACTACAAGTGATGTTCCTGTGTATATTCAGTCTCTCACAGTGCATGCTACACCCACAAGTCAGTACATCATGGCACATCTCTGTGTGGAGATTACCTCCTGAGTGAAAGTATGGCCTGGATACACTGGTGACATACCATGTACATATATCTTTGTTGATGAAAATTCTAAAAGTTTCAAAACACAAAGATTTGGAATTGAAAAGTACCATTCATGGTAGGCCCAGTAGAAATACAAGATGTGTGTGACCTGAGGTAGTACCAGCTCATGCAGGACAGAGAATCAATATGGACAGGCTAGAAGTGCAGGGGTATATACAACAGACATTTTCAAACCATTTAAGCTGTGAAGGATTGTCAAGATGGTCCTTGTAGAGCCAAACACTGGTGTGAAATACAAGATCAACCGGACATTTTTTATGAAGATTGAAATGGCAAAACTACTGACCTTGAATAGATGTTCAAGAAGAGTGAGTGGCAGCTGCGTTTAACCTTTACATGCAGGCTTTCCTGTTTCACATAACGTGTATCTAATATTGGTGCTGATGTCTTCCCATTAGTCCTGCATGGCTGGCACACGTAGCTTCAAGGACTGGTGCACTGTTGCTGTTCCCACGGAGTCAACATTCGGCTTTCTGTCAGCTGATGAAAACACACCATGTTATTGTTTTAGACTCAGAAATTAAAGGCTAAACCAATGTTTACCGCTAGTTTAATGTATGAATCTCCCAAAATATTTTCAAAAGTTCAAAGTAAATAATGAGATCTTATGTAATAGTATGTTTGCTTTGAATCCTGTCTCATTAGTATTTTTGTTCATGCTGGAAGTATGTTTAATAGTTTTCATTATTAACAGCATTTTAAAATATTTTTGGAACTTTCATGACCTCTTCACAAATTCTTGCTATGGAAAACTTCAGTATGATGTGTGTAGACCACTTCTTCAGGTATTGGGTTCAGTTTGGGTGTAATCAGTTTGCAGAAAAGGTCAGAAAACCCAAGTTCTTGTTTTAAAATAAAGGTATTACAGCCAATGAAGCACATGTTTCAAACAAACAGCAATAATAATATTAAATACAATTTAAGATATATGCACAAAGATATTACGTGATAATGGAGTATTGATGCCACATTCTTTTCTATTTCCTTTCTTAGCTTATAAGGGGTGAGCCTGAATCTGGGATTTGTTCACAATAACATTACAAATATTACTGTTGTAAACAAAAATAAACTTGGCAGCAAAAGAAAGTATAGGTTGAGTTCCATGATCGATAAAAAAATAACAAGAAGAGGTTTTGTTGTAAATTATAATATAATCTAGGGAGGGGTAACAAATGATTGATCAGCCACAGTTTGAATGAAATTGTGCTCTCTCAGGTAATGTAAGCTCAAGGTAAACAATGGTGGGGTAAGGAATTTCATTTTCAAAAGTTGTCAGAAATGTCACCAAAAAATTGTCGGACACACTACAAGTTTATTGTCGACACAGTTGCCTTCAATAGTGTGTATGACCTCCAGCTGCCTCAATGCATGCTGTGACACGCCACTCATCGGTGACGTCAGTCTCCTGATGATGTGGACTGGAATCCGTTGACACTCGTCTCTCAGGGCCTGCTGCAATTCTTGTCTGTTGACGGGAGGCTGATGGCGTGCTCTAATCTGTCTGTCAAGATGATCCCACAGATGTTCAATAGGATTCATATCGGGTGAGTGGGCAGGCCAGGGCAAAACGTCAACGTTCTGCTGGTTTAGAAAGTTTCGAGTCAGTCTTGCAGTATGGGGCCTGGCATTGCGGTGTTGAAACAATGTCCCCTGCTGTTGCTTTTGTAAGAACCGAAGCACAACTGGCTGCAACACTTGGTCTCTGTACTGCACAGCATTCAGGTTTCCCTGTATAATCACCAAATCAGTCTTCTGATCTCCACAAATACCGCCCCACACCATGACACCTCCCCCGCCGAATGGATGGACCTCTCAAATACACGCCGGAGCCAAATGTTCCCCTCTGCGTTGATAAACTCGTTCTCTGCCGTCATTTCAAAACAAGTTAAACAGACTTTCATCAGTAAACAGCACTCGACGCCAATTTCTCACTTGCCAGCGTCGAAACTGCCTCGCCCATCGCAGTCTCAGGCGTCGATGTTGAGCAGTCAGTACCATTCCTCGGAAAGGACGATACACTCAGATTCCAGCAGCATGAAGTCATAGTAGTACTGTATGTTGGCTAATGGGATGTCCCAACGCTAATGCTGCCGTCGCTGTCGCCCTTATGAATCTGTTTCGCAGGTGAAGGAGCCGTATCTGACCGTCTTCCAGTGGTGTTGTCACTCGGGGTCGTCTGGTTCTAGGCCTGTCCTGTCTCCTCCCTGTCTGCCTGTACCGTTGAATCAGCCTGGCTACTGTCAATGGTGTACAGCCAAACCTTCTGGCAATTTGGACCTGTGTTGCCCCCATTTCGGCCATACCGATGGCTCTCTCTCTCTGCTCCTGTGACAGTCGTGGCATTTCTTTTGTGTCCTTTCAGCACGTGTGGTTATACCCTGCAGACGAACACATTTATACAGCTAACATGCACGTGCAGTTTATGCCATAGGCGGGGAACCTGTTTCACCATTTTTTTTGTCACCGCAAGAGCGCCGTCAAAGGTGGCGCGTTCGGGTGAGGTGTTTTTGGGTACATGTTCCTGGGCAGTCATATTCCCAATACCCACTTTCCACTAGTTATCGCTGTTTTTTAGGAAAATTACAAATTGCCAACCTTTATTTCTTTTGCCGCTTAGTTTATTTATTAATCTTGTTGTAAACATATACTCAACAACAACAGTTCCTGTGACACCAATATTTTAGTGTATTTTTCAAACAAGTGAAGTTTGGTTTTCAATATTGTAGTACATGTATGGAATCAAGTCCCAAAAACGCAACTGAAAAACTACAGAAAAACATGCATTCCATGCAAAAAAAGCCCCATGCTTTTCATTACCCAAGAATGTGTATAAAAACGTGCGTTAAAGGGATTCCATATACATTGTACTGACAACAACCACTCAGCAATTGTTCAACATCATGAAATGCCACGCCTGTCCGAAAATGAGCGCTTGCGAGCCATTGGTATGCTTGAAGCAGGATCGAGTCAACGTGATGTTTCAAGACAATTTAACGTCCACAGAAACACCATATGGTGTTTCTGGCAACGTTGGCAACAGATGAATGCAGTCAGAGACCATCCTCGGGGTGGCAGGCCATGCGTAACCAATAATCAAAAAGACAACTGGATTCGAACAACACACCTACAAAATCGATTCCAGTCAGCAACAGTGACTGCAAGAAGCATCCCTGGCCTTCAATAAATATCTTCACAAACCTTACTTGCCGCATCAGATGTGCAGGGATTGTCACCGGAAGACCCGCCAGACGTCCCATTTTGACAGGAAACCACCGTCAAGCACGTCTACAGTGGTGCAGACAGCGTCTACGCTGGACGGCCATGCAGTGGGGACCAGTTCTATTCACTGAAGAGTCTCGTTTTCACCTCAGCCACAGCAGTGGACGGATTCGAGTGAACAGACGTCGAGGTGAACGTTACATCAGTCACTGTGTCATGGAAGAAGATCGGTTCGGAGGCGGCAGCGTTATGGTATGGGGTGGGATTACAGCAAGACAGAGGACCCGTTTGATAGTGGTGGAGGGAAATCTCAATGGACAGCGCTTCCGCGATGAGATCATCGGCCCTGTTGTTCTACCGTTTTTGCGTTGTCATGGCCCAGGCATTACCTTTCAACATGACAACGCCCGGCCTCATATTGCTCGACTTGTTCAGGATTCTCTTCAACAAAACAACGTGAATGTCATCCCATGGCCGGCCTGCTCCTTTGATCTCTCACCAATCGAGTACATGTGGGATGAGATGGATTGGCGCCTTCGACGTCAACCATATGTTCCACAGACACTCCAGGAACTTCGAAACATGCTCCAGCAGATATGGACAGATATCCCACAGGACTTTGTGCGACGCCTGGTCCATTCTATGAGACGAAGATGTGTTGCTTGCATCGCAACCAGAGGTGGACACACGCTATTGAATTGTAAATTGACATTTTGGCATGTTCATGTTTTTTTATGAAATCATGTATTTTCTGAAGTCAGTAAGGCAAATTAAACCATTTGAACACTTACAGGAGTCTTTCATCTGTTGCAAACCGAAATTGTTTCAGATTTGGTAAAGAACATAACTTTGAATTAAATTGTATTCAATGTCACAGGAACTTTTTTTGTTCAGTATATTTAGGAATCATCTTCTAAACAAACTCAAAGGTCTCAGATGCTAAATATTGAAAAGATGTTTAGCAACACTTTGGGATTCAGTTTTATTCATGCCAATAACAAAAGAAAAAAAGAAAAACAGTTTGTCAAAATTTGTAATGCAAACTCGATGAATCTTCTCATTGAGAAACCAAAAGGTCTGGAGTGTTGAATTCTTATGAAGGTGGCACTTAAAGGTGAACTCTTTCTTGACCACGATATAAGGATCTATTCCGAAATGTCACATCATAAAAGAGTAAAGTTGTCGTCCAAGATATATCTAGCATACTTTACTTTACGTCTTTACTGTATCTGTATACTGTGGAGGAAGCAGTACGAATACCATGTGTACACTGTGGGGGGGGTGCAGTGAGAATACCATGTGTATACTGTGGGGAAGCAGTGTGAATACCGTGTGTATACTGTGGGGGAAGCAGTGTGAATAAAATGAGAATACCATGTGTATACTGTGGGGGAAGCAGTGTGAATACCGTGTGTATACTGTGGGGGGGGGGGGGGGGGGGGGGGAGCAGTGTGAATACCATGTGTATACTGTGGGGTATACTATGTGTATACTGTGGGGGAAACAATGTGAATACAGTGTGAATACCATGTGTATATTGTGGGGTATACTATGTGTATACTGTGGGGGAAGCAGTGTGAATACAGTGTGAATACCTTGTGTATACTGTGGGAGAAGCAGTGTGAATACCATGTGTATACTGGGGGAAGCAGTGTGAATACCGTGTGTATACTGTTGGGGAAGCAGTGTGAATACCGTGTATATACTGTGGGGGGTGCAGTGAGAATACTGTGTGTATACTGTGGGGGGTGCAGTGAGAATACTGTGTGTATACTGTGGGGGGTGCAGTGAGAATACTGTGTGTATACTGTGGGGGGTGCAGTGAGAATACTGTGTGTATACTGTGGGGGAAGCAGTGAGAATACCATGTGTATACTGTGGGGGAAGCAGTGTGAATACAGTGTGAATACCTTGTGTATACTGTGGGGGGTGCAGTGAGAATACCATGTGTATACTGGGGGAAGCAGTGTGAATACCGTGTGTATACTGTTGGGGAAGCAGTGTGAATACCGTGTATATACTGTGGGGGGGTGCAGTGAGAATACTGTGGGGGGGTGCAGTGAGAATACTGTGTGTATACTGTGGGAGGTGCAGTGAGAATACTGTGTGTATACTGTGGGGGGTGCAGTGAGAATACCATGTGTATACTGTGGGGGGTGCAGTGAGAATACCATGTGTATACTATGGGGGAAGCAGTGTGAATACCTTGTGTATACTGTGGGGGGAGCAGTGTGAATACCGTGTGTATACTCTGGGGGGTGCAGTGAGAATACTGTGTGTATACTGTGGGGGGAGCAGTGTGAATACCGTCAGTATACTGTCAGGGGAGCATTGTGAAAACCTTGTGTATACTGTTGGGGGTGCAGTGAGAATACCGTGTGTATACTGTGGGGGGGGTGCAGTGTGAATACCGTGTGTATACTGTGGGGGAAGCAGTGTTAATACCATGTGTATACTGTGGGGGAAGCAGTGTTAATACCATGTGTATACTGTGTCTACACTATGGGGGAAGCAGTGTGAATACCATGTGTATACTGTGTCTACACTATGGGGGAAGCAGTGTGAATACCATGTGTATACTGTTGGGGGTGCAGTGAGAATACCATGTGTATACTTTGTCTACACTATGGGGGAAGCAGTGTGAATACCATGTGTATACTGTTGGGGGTGCAGTGAGAATACTGTGTGTATACTTTGGGGGGGTGCAGTGTGAATACTGTGTGTATACTGTGGAGGAAGCAGTACGAATACCATGTGTATACTGTGGGGGAAGCAGTGTTAATACCATGTGTATACTGTGTCTACACTATGGGGGAAGCAGTGTGAATACCATGTGTATACTGTGTCTACACTATGGGGGAAGCAGTGTGAATACCATGTGTATACTGTTGGGGGTGCAGTGAGAATACCATGTGTATACTGTGTCTACACTATGGGGGAAGCAGTGTGAATACCATGTGTATACTGTTGGGGGTGCAGTGAGAATACTGTGTGTATACTTCTGGGGGGTGCAGTGTGAATACTGTGTGTATACTGTGGAGGAAGCAGTACGAATACCATGTGTATACTGTGGGGGAAGTAGTGTTAATACCATGTTTACACTGTGGGGGGAGCAATGTGAATACCATGTGTATACTGTGGGGGAAGCAGTGTGAATACCATGTGTATACTGTGGGGGAAGCAGTGTGAATACCATGTGTATACTGTGGGGGAAGCAGTGTGAATACAATGTATATACTGGGGGGGAAGCAGTGTGAATACCATGTGTATACTATGGGGGAAGCAGTGTGAATACAATGTATATACTGGGGGGGAAGCAGTGTGAATACCATGTGTATACTGTGGGGGGTGCAGTGAGAAGACCATGTGTATACTGTAGGGGGAGCAGTGTGCAAACCTTGTGTATACTGTGGGGGAAGCAGTGTGAATACCATGTGTATACTGTGGGGGAGCAGTGTGCAAACCTTGTGTATACTGTGGGGGGAGCAGTGTGCAAACCTTGTGTATACTGTGGGGGGAGCAGTGGGAAAACTCTGTGTATACTGTGGGGGGGGGGGGGGGAGCATTGCGTATACTGTGTGTATACTGTGGGGGGGAGGAGTACGAATACCGTGTGTACACTGGGGGGGGGGGGGGGGAGCAGTATGAATACTGTGTGTATACTGTGGGGGGAGCAGTGGGCATCCCACACCAACATGCATTTCGTGTGTACACATTTGGCAGTCTGCCAGACATTATAGTTTCATACTGAGGAATTTGAGCTGGAAACTTGGTTGAAACATCAGTTGCATTGACACCAGAAGGAAGAGCTGTAGGTATGCTAGAGAGGTCTTGCGCAATAAGTTCAAGTGTAATTTCCTGGTTAATGAGCTGGTAAGGGCAACTGGCAGCAAGTGAGGCAGCAATAATACAACAGCAGCTCCATTGTCGCCTTCCTCGACTCACCACTTGATGACAAGTAGGCCTGCATCACAAGGAGTAATGGTCACCATGGGCAGGCTGTAATGTATCTCTGAGTAGGAGAGGGATCATTCATCCAACTCCAGAAGCAGCATAATTGTCCATGGTAATAAATAGATGACAAGGTAGAACATCATTAACGAAAATGACGCCAAGAAATAAAATGAACAAAATAAGGTTCCTCATTAAATTGTCAGTTTGTAATAATCCACAATACATCTTGTTTGTTCATTCAGAATTAATTTAGAAAACAATTAGAGGTATCTCCTTAACCCTGACAATGTTAACTGACATGTAAGGGTTCATCAAGCAGAAAAAAGAAATGAAATCTATGTTGTTGTCAGGTGTATGTACTTGGCATTCACATTCACAATTCTAGGACAAAAGTATCACTATGTTTTTCAACTGTTGTGATACTATTGCAGTAGTAAAAATGCATTCAGTTATCACCCCATCTCTGAGGCTAAATTATCTGTCATGAAACACTATAAAGGATTACAGTAAGTTGTTTCCTTCATACAAATACAATCAGTTTTGGTGCTCCACAGTGGTATATGTGATGCATACAAATACAATCAGTTACGGAGCTCCACAGTGGTATATGTGATGCATACAAATACAATCAGTTACGGAGCTCCTCAGTGGTATATGTGATGCATACAAATACAATCAGTTACGGAGCTCCTCTGTGGTATATGTGATGCATACAAATACAATCAGTTATGGAGCTCCGCAGTGGTATATGTGATGCATACAAATACAATAAATTATTGAGGTCAGTCAATATGAGATACTTACAAATAAGATCAGTTTTAGAGCCAATATTTCTTTGTTTTGGGTCAAAGTCCAACATGTCAATTTGACCCCACCTAGGACTACACAGCCCTTCACCTATACTAGATATGAAAATATTCTTCCTGTTGGGATCTCATGTTCTCCTGGAAATATATTTAGCTCATCTGACTCAAGTCAAGTGAGCTTATGTTGTTTGTCGTTAGTCCATCCGGTTGTCCATTGTCCATTTCACATATCCACATTTCCTTGAAACTTCAAGGCCTATGGTGCTGAAACTTGATATGAAATATCCCAGTTATGGTCTCAAATTGGCTCACAGAATTCCGATCTGATGTTTAACATCATCATCACTACCTCTTCATATTGCAGGTGAGCTTCAGGGCCAGTTTTTTTCTGAACATTCAGATCTAGTTAATCTTCAGACGGACAAAAAAACATCTATGCTGGAGCGTGTGTGCTGTTTGTGACTTGATGCTAGAGTGTGTGTGCTGTTTGTGACTTGATGCTGGAGTGTGTGTGCTGTTTGTGACTTGATGCTGGAGTGTGTGTACTGTTTGTGACTTGATGCTAGAGCGTGTGTGCTGTTTGTGACTTGATGCTAGAGCGTGTGTGCTGTTTGTGACTTGATGCTGGAGTGTGTGTGCTGTTTGTGACTTGATGCTGGAGTGTGTGTACTGTTTGTGACTTGATGCTGGAGTGTGTGTACTGTTTGTGACTTGATGCTAGAGCGTGTGTGCTGTTTGTGACTTGATGCTGGAGTGTGTGTGCTGTTTGTGACTTGATACTGGAGTGTGTGTACTGTTTGTGACTTGATGCTGGGGTGTGTGTACTGTTTGTGACTTGATGCTGGAGCATGTGTGCTGTTTGTGACTTGATGCTGGAGTGTGTGTACTGTTTGTGACTTGATGCTGGAGCGTGTGTACTGTTTGTGACTTGATGCTGGAGTGTGTGTACTGTTTGTGACTTGATGCTGGAGCGTGTGTACTGTTTGTGACTTGATGCTAGAGCGTGTGTGCTGTTTGTGACTTGATGCTGGAGCATGTGTGCTGTTTGTGACTTGATGCTGGAGCGTGTGTACTGTTTGTGACTTGATGCTGGAGCGTGTGTACTGTTTGTGACTTGATGCTGGAGTGTGTGTACTGTTTGTGACTTGATGCTGGAGTGTGTGTACTGTTTGTGACTTGATGCTGGAGTGTGTGTACTGTTTGTGACTTGATGCTGGAGTGTGTGTACTGTTTGTGACTTGATGCTGGAGATGTACGAGTGGTCATGTACAGCAGAGGCACAGGCCAAGTGACTATTGATTGTCTCCAGGCTCATTCTGTGACAGGGCAGATGAAATCTTCAGTTCATCTTTGCCTGAATTTCTGCTTGTATTAATCTGTCCTGAACCCTTGACTGACTTGGTGTCGCTCAGCGGGATTGTAATCAATCAGTTCATCAAGATCATTTCATGGCTATGAATCTGAAATGGATTAGGTGAACTTCCATGTGTAAAAGGTTATCCTGACAGGGGACAGGGAATTTATTTTGGAAATGGGGATGGATCTGGTGGTTGGGGGGGGGGGTGGAATCTGCTTGCTTAACATGGGATGGAGGGATGGTGGCAGTGATGGGACATGGGATAGAGGGATGGTTGCAGTGATGGGACATGGGATGGAGGGATGGTTGCAGTGATGGGACATGGGATGGAGGAATGGTGGCAGTGATGGGACATGGGATGGTGGCAGTGATGGGACATGGGATGAAGGGATGGTGTTAGTGATGGGATGAAGGGATGGTGGCAGTGACTGGACATGGGATGGAGGGATGGTGTTAGTGATGGGACATGGGATGGAGGGATGGTGGCAGTGATGGGACATTGGATGGTGGCAGTGATGGGACATGGGATGGAGGGATGGTGGCAGTGATGGGACATGGGATGGAGGGATGGTGTTAGTGATGGGACATGGGATGCAGGGATGGTGGCAGTGATGGGACATGGGATGAAGGGATGGTGGCAGTGATGGGACATGGGATGGAGGGATGGTGGCAGTGATGGGACATGGGATGGAGGGATGGTGGCAGTGATGGGACATGGGATGAAGGGATGGTGGCAGTGATAGGACATGGGATGAAGGGATGGTGGCAGTGATGGGACATGGGATGGAGGGATGGTGGCAGTGATGGGACATGGGATGAAAGGATGGTGGCAGTGATAGGACATGGGATGGAGGGATGGTGGCAGTGATGGGACATGGGATGGAGGGATGGTGGCAGTGATGGGACATGGGATGAAGGGATGGTGGCAGTGATTGGACATGGGATGGAGGGATGGTGTTAGTGATGGGACATGGGATGGAGGGATGGTGGTAGTGATGGGAGATGGGATGGAGGGATGGTGTTAGTGATGGGACATGGGATGAAGGGATGGTGGCAGTGATGGGACATGGGATGGTGGCAGTGATGGGACATGGGATGAAGGGATGGTGGCAGTGATGGGACATGGGATGGAGGGATGGTGGCAGTGATGGGACATGGGATGAAGGGATGGTGTTAGTGATGGGACATGGGATGGAGGGATGGTGGCAGTGATGGGACATGGGATGGAGGGATGGTGGCAGTGATGAGACATGGGATGGAGGGATGGTGGCAGTGATGGGACATGGGATGGAGGGATGGTGGCAGTGATGGGACATGGGATGGAGGGATGGTTGCAGTGATGGGACATGGGATGAAGGGATGGTGGCAGTGATGGGACATGGGATGGAGGGATGGTGGCAGTGATGAGACATGGGATGGAGGGATGGTGTTAGTGATGGGACATGGGATGGAGGGATGGTGGCAGTGATGAGACATGGGATGGAGGGATGGTGGCAGTGATGGGACATGGGATGGAGGGATGGTGGCAGTGATGGGACATGGGATGGAGGGATGGTGGCAGTGATGGGACATGGGATAGAGGGATGGTTGCAGTGATGGGACATGGGATGGAGGGATGGTTGCAGTGATGGGACATGGGATGAAAGGATGGTGGCAGTGATGGGACATGGGATGGAGATGGGGTGGCAGTGATGGGACATGGGATGAAGGGATGGTGGCAGTGATGGGACATGGGATGAAGGGATGGTGGCAGTGATGGGACATGGGATGGTGGCAGTGATGAGACATGGGATGGAGGGATGGTGGCAGTGATGGGACATGGGATGGTGGCAGTGATGGGACATGGGATGGAGGGATGGTGGCAGTGATGGGACATGGGATGGAGGGATGGTGGCAGTGATGGGACATGGGATGGGACATGGGATGGTGGCAGTGATGAGACATGGGATGGAGGGATGGTGGCAGTGATGGGACATGGGATGAAGGGATGGTGGCAGTGATGGGACATGGGATGGAGGGATGGTTGCAGTGATGGGACATGGGATGAAGGGATGGTGGCAGTGATGAGACATGGGATGAAGGGATGGTGGTTGTGATGGGACATGGGATGGAGGGATGGTTGCAGTGATGGGACATGGGATGAAGGGATGGTGGCAGTGATGAGACATGGGATGAAGGGATGGTGGCAGTGATGGGACATGGGATGGAGGGATGGTTGCAGTGATGAGACATGGGATGGAGGGATGGTGGCAGTGATGGGACATGGGATGAAGGGATGGTGGTTGTGATGGGACATGGGATGAAGGGATGGTGGTTGTGATTAGACATGGGATGGAGGGATGGTGGCAGTGATGGGACATGGGATAAAGGGATGGTGGTAGTGATGGGACATGGGATGGAGGGATGGTGGCAGTGATGGGACATTGGATGGTGGCAGTGATGGGACATTGGATGGAGGGATGGTGGCAGTGATGGGACATGGGATGGAAGGATGGTGTTAGTGATGGGACATTGGATGGAGGGATGGTGGCAGTGATGGGACATGGGATGGAGGGATGGTGGCAGTGAAAGACACCTGACACCGCAAGTTAACATAATATCATTCAAACAAATGTTTTCTATCAATTTTCAATTTGTTTTAGTTGTTTAACAATGTCAGATTGAAACATAAATTCATTGTGGTAGTATCACTTAGGCTATATGTGGTTCCATGTGTCCTTCAGTTTTATACCATCCACAGCCAGAAGCCAGTCTACATGACACTGTGACGGCCGGAAGCCAGCCTACATGACACTGTTACGGCTAGAAGCCAGTCTATATGACACTGTGACGGCCGGAAGCCAGTCTATATGACACTGTGACGGCCGGAAGCCAGCCTACATGACACTGTGACGGCCGGAAGCCAGCCTACAAGACACTGTGACGGCCGGAAGCCAGTCTACATGACACTGTGACGGCCGGAAGCCAGTCTACATGACACTGTGACGGCCGGAAGCCAGTCTACATGACACTGTGACGGCCGGAAGCCAGCCTATACCATACCAAACAATGAACAAATCTTAACACGAATGCATGTGTTAGCTTAAATTTTTATTAAAAATTATTAAAATTGAACTTAATAAAGTTTTAAAGTTATTATTTAAATCATGTGATAAACATTACTGTCATACACATTTATAAACAGTAGGATTTGACCTTGCACATGGTGTATGACATGAAGTAGCAAAGATGTTTTACAGGCTTGTGATTTCCTGTATGAATGTAGGCTTCATCTCTCACCAGTCACGGGGAACTCGGTGTCATAGCACTGAAGCTTCTGGCTGACTGGTTTGGTTTTGTAATTTCATTTGCAAGAGTATGTCTGTGGGTAGCCCTTCAGTCAAAAAATACAAAGTTGAAAAAAAGGACAAAAGTATGCAATATTAACAGTCAAATGTTAGGAAAAGACGTCATGAGAAAAGAAAGAACAATGTGTATGAAAGAACGTCAGTGAGCACAAAAGGACATTTACAATAAAGAACGTCAGTGAGCACCAAAGGACGTTTACAATAAAGAACGCCAGATGGCGCTGCAATTTGTAAAACATTCTGAGTATAATCGGCTAGTTCTGCCGTGTATATGACAACTGCATGACGAGGTTGAAAATGTATTACTTCATTCCTTATGCACTCACTGTCTGTATGTATAATGTATACATTGTGTGTATATACATATTGCATTTAAGCATCTTCACCGGTCAAGGGCCGTTTCATAAATATAGTATACTGTGTAATCTGACATCTACCTCTTTGTACATGTATTTTGTAAACAACCTTCAATAAACACTCATTGAATGTAACCTTTTCTAAATACTGGCATTCCAACAGTCACATATGTGTTGAACATGCTACTTCAAGCTTAAATATTCAAACTATCTCAAACAATTTTATGTTAAAGGGGCACTGATCTAAAGCAATTCCCCGGGACTGGTTGTTGCCTTTGTTTTTGTTTTTTCCTGTGAGTACCCTGTGACGAAGTTTTGATAAGTCACTTGCTGGGTAATTGTGCGATTTTCATTTACACTATTTTGACTTGCAACAAAAAGTAAATATTTCTCCTGAGGATTGCTTATTTTATCATGTTTATATTTTTACAGTGAAAAATTGCAAAATTTTCTAAGTAAAACGCCTGAATATTCAGTTATTTTACAAATTGACTGAAAAATATGCCCATCTGTATTATTATTCCAAACATTTTTATGTTTAATATCATCACCAAGAGACTGAAAATGTTACGATGAAAAGTACATTTCTTTATTATTTGGCTTCTACTCCTCCATAATAATCTATTGTGATGTTTTTAGGCCCTTTTGATCGTCTTAATCAATTTTAGTCAATCTGTTAAAGAAATGGACAGATTTTTCAGTCTAAATGACTGAAATATTTACACATTTTATAAATTGCATGAGAGAATCACATTTTACAAATTGACTGTAATATATACACGCTTACAAAGGAAAAGACTTGTGAAAACAACGTTTATTGCGCATCGAAAAATTTCCCAACCAAGACATAGAGGAACAAGAATGAACCTGTCCAATGCTACAGCAAATGAAGGAAAACAAAATGCAAATATCATAATTACAACCTACCAAATTTATGTGTATAATTTCAGGCAGTTTCCTTGTCCGAGGAATGTATCCATGAATATCCACACAAAGGAATAATATCCCACACATCTGCAGCTGTACAAAGAAACTTATTCGATGTCACATGTCTCTGTAACAATCAAATATTTTAAAAAATATATATATCGTTTAGGGATATTATAACCCATGTTCGTTTCTCAACTGATCACTTAGTTTGTTTCAGGTGTTTCACCTAGGTGTCAAGTCTCAAAGGTCGGCTGAGAAAGCCCACGTGACAACTATTTTCATAACTTCCTCGGTTCCTAAAAAAAACCCCACTGAGTTAGATAACAATGAACAATCAATTAACGTACAATCGGCTAACCCTTTGAACAAAGTATGTTGTTTTTACATGGGCACTATATGCCATGATATGAGTGTATTCCCTTTGTTTTAGTAAACCTAGACATGAAAACACTTAATTTTGACATATCCACTGTGCAAGATAACAGTGATTAATCAATCAATGTATTTTCTGTTAATCCTTTGACTAGGAACGATCCGTTGATTTACCAAAAAGTAAATCAACTGATCATTCATCTCTTGCTTGGCTGCCAAGTGCATATAATGTAACACACATTTCACCTCACTTCAAACCTGGATTTAGATTGAATAATTACCCCAGACACAATAAATGCCAAATGGGAACCTTTGTCAGATATTCTGAGTGGTGCTACCACTAATTGTACCTGTAATAAATTCATTAACTGAGCATCAAGTGAATGACGACAAATACACAAGTGTAGGGTTATACCAGAAAACATGGATGACAACAAGGGAGTAGTAATCGTAATATCGACGCAATCCGAAATCCGAAAATGCTTTCAGTGCATGGATACTTTTTTTTATTATTAAACTATAACAATCGGGTATTTCCAAATGACCACATCCGATGATGTCACGCTCAGTTGCGTTGCGTATCATCCGGGTACTCACGGGGAAAAAACAATAACAAAGGCAACAACACCATCCTTGTACATTTGGTAAGAAATAAATTGTGATAACATATATTTATTCACCACTGCCAGAAGAAAATGTTTGTGTGACAGAGGTGCACTCCGCATGCTGTCTACAATTGTCTGGCAGTAAACAGATGTTATTGATATGTTGTCACTGCAGCAGATCAACTTCAGTTATTGAGTTTGGCCCTGACACTGACTCTGTGGGCGGTCTGGATGGATATCAGGATTAATGAGTCCCATTACTCTGTGGAGCTGACTAAATACTATCACCTGAAACGATTACACTAAATCCACAGCAGTAACCACAGATGACTTTACATGACTTGCTTCTGATAGTCCTGCATTGATGAGTGACCACAGATCCTCCCTGTGCCCAGCAGCTGGAGGCAGGGTAATTCAGTTGGAATGTTCCCCCTTTTTCACTGTCACCGTTACAAGGGAAATTAGTTTTGGTCACTGTAAGTCATTGATTAATAACAAATTATTAGTAAACCATATATTATTTTGCCTGGTAAATTAACCCAGTTATATGACAAAGATAATTTAGAAAATTGTTGTCAGTTAATGTAAACTGTCAGTTACCATCACACCTCTCCTCTTTGCAAGTTTCATCAATCCTATCAATCAGTTTTAGCTCACCTGACTGAAAGTTTGACTTTCAACACATACAATCCTAAGAAACGCCATGAGGCACTACTTCCATACAGTGCAAGAATTTCTTGTTCAGTTATAGCTTTGTGATTTTCTCCATTATGGACTACACATTCGTGAAAAACATTGGATTGAAAGTTTCTCTTTTGCAAACCAAGGTGAATAGATGTATACCAGTAGCCAACTGGGAAAATTAACCATACTTCTTTTTGTTGCTTTAGTAGTATAGGTAATGGGGGTTCTGGCTCACTTCAACTGGAGCCAGATTTATATACCTATACTGCTACTACAGGGGGAATTTTCTTATGTGTAAATGATGATGCACACAAATAATCGTCATGAGACTAAGCTAAATTGTAATGAACAAGGCTCTAACTCACCACTACCTGAACCATTTTAGAACCATATCCATGCTTCTATGATATAATTTTTATAGGTAATGGGGGTTCTGGCTCACTTCAACTGGAGTCAGATTTATATACCTATACTGCTACTACAGATGGAATTTTTTATGTGTAAATGACGATGCGATTTTACTAGGAGACCAGACTATATACTCTTCTTGATAATTGGAAAGAAACAATTGATGACCGTATTTGGTTGGTTTGACATCACTGATATAATATATACCTTGTGGTAATTCTCTCCATTTGATAATTTTGTCCCTGAGCATAAATGTTTCGATAGCTTTTTCGAGTTCTTCCTTTGTTGGTTTGTAATTCTCCATTATTATATATTTATGTAAACGTTCTTCTAAATGTGATCTAATGATAGTAAGCAATCTATTTTTAATCTCCAACCAGTTCTTTGGTTTTGGCACGGAATAATTGACGCGCTTGTTGTCTCCCCTGTTCTATGAACTTTTTTTTCTCGTCTTCGATATTACCACTGGTCTTAAGAGAATTGGATCGAATCTCCTGTTTCATTACGTTGTATTTGGTGAGTTCTGACAACACTAAACGAAACTCCTCCTCAGATATCTTGCAATCAGCCATTGCTGTCGAAATATGATCCTCAATGCTGTTCAACTTTGCTTCGGCGAGTATCCGAATATTATCATGTTTTAATGCTTTCTTTTGCAACCTACGAGAAATGAATTTTATCGCTATTCCTGCCAGTCCTGAGACTCTGGCCGCTATTTCCATGCCAAGTACGATAGGCGCGGCGATTATAGTTGATAATAAACCAACACCGGCTACACCAAGTCCCATGCTAGCCGTTACAAGTGCGGTGTCAACTCTGCCGAGAGTATTCACGGCTCTGCGATACTTTTTATACAATCTAACTCCCTTTCCTTATCTATTCGATGTTTTATGTCGCTTATTTGATGTAATCGAAATCCATCAACAGTATCCATCTCTTCAGATGCCTCATTGAGCACTGGATATAAACTCATAGTGTATATTACGATCATATAATAGTCTTTAATTGGTCTTGCTTAAATGTTTTGAGAGTATACATCAACCTTATCAAATGTATATTATACAGCATGAATATCTTAGTAAGAGAAATGCTGTCACTTTCAATAATTTGGACCCCCTCAAGGGTTTTTTAACGGGTGATGCTCCAATATGAATAATACTGCAACGTTGACATTGGTGTTTCTTTAGCCATTTAATCGATAGACTTGGTAATATTTCAAAGGCATCTTCCGGTGCATCTCCGAACAAGACTTCAATAATAAGCGTAGAAAGATTAGATATTGCACTCAAGTTCTGTTTAATATCATTGAATTCAGTAACCAAATTTAAACTAACATTTTTTACTGCTGGACGACTATATAACATATGACCTGGGGTTTCTGGCAGGGGGGTGACTAACACACTTTTTCGTTTTGACGGGATATAAGCCCCGAGTTTGACCCCACTATTTATGATCTTAGTTAAATTATGTGCCTTACCCATCATCACATAAAGTGGGGTAATGACGATATTCAGTAGCCACTTGATGTTTGCTTCGACCATAGTCCATTTATTATCATCTTTGCGAGTAAGATTATACTAAGTGTTTTTATGGAGTCTACTAACGTCGACATCGGTTAAATCTCCTAGATTACCTGTGAATGTAACTTCTTTCGGCTTGTATACATTATCGTGTAAGTGTAAAGCGTATAACTTACCATTGGTACCGGGTTTACCGAATCCTTCTGTGTCTCCTAGATCGGAAAGCGCAATTGTATTACATTGTCTAAGGTTATGCGTTCCAGGGCCTGATGAATCAACCATTATTTATAATATGGAGTGTTACACTCAAGTATCCTATATGTACAGGTTGATGTTTTACATCTAATACAGAAATTTTGAGATCTGAAATAATACCACGCTTTAATTTTTTATATTGTAATGATGAGAAAGATTCCGTTCTACCGCTATTGTATTTTTCATCTTTGACTGGAATAGATCTGAGTAGAGTTGAAGGACTTTCGAGTTGAATATTAACCGTTGTACTGATCTGATCAAGATGGATGCACAACTCTTTATAGGGAACTAAATCGGGTAATTTAACTCCATGCACTATATCGTTAGGTGGTATTGTCAACGTTGATAATCCAAGTGTATCTGCTAAGCTTGTACATAGAATTACAAGCTTTTCTCCAACGCTTAATTTCAGCATCCCATTCGACTCATTTTGTGTGAGACTAATTCCATTAGGCTTAAAAATTTCATCATTGAGTAAGTATACGCTGTAATACCCATCAGGTATAACAATGCGAGTGTGACCAATAATTTTTTCACCTATTAATAACCTATTATTTTCTCTTGCAGCATTTATATTGGTCCACCGCGGGTAATACATTACATTGCAGAGAGCGACTTCAAGTTGTCCATCCGAGTTATCGATAGTATGAAGCAGTTCAATAGACTGACCATTTGTTATTCCCGGGAGTGTGACAGACATATTAAATATACAATGATACTATATCATAACTTAAATATGAAATCAACTTACATTACTAATCAGTCGATTTTAGTAAGTGCCTCTGGTGCTAATTTTGTTGTTGAATTCCCTGATATCTTTGAAAAATACAGGGTCACGGCAACTAGCGATAAAATGGTGCACGATTGGTTCCACAATCCAATGCAGTTTTGACAGAATCAGTTAAACTTTGCCATATGGTGTACAACAACAGAATGTGGTGTATCTCTTTATGCCCCAGGATTTGAACTAAATAAGTCTGTTTTATCATTTCACGTGTACTATCAGATTAGACGTATACTTAAAGAAATTAGTGCCCCATTACCGCAGTATCGAGCATGGAATGCATCAAATAATCCATACAATAGGTTCGCGTATGAACGTATTTGTCAGGAATTTAATATTTCTACGAGTAAAGATTGGCGTAATAAAGGACTTAACCATGGTCTAGGTGTTCCGTACAGCTGAAAAAGAACTGTTAAAGAAGAAAACGATGATTTAGTTAAAAAAACTAATCAACTATTCAATCCATTTAAGTTGTTACAGAAAAACAATCTTTTTGTAAGATTACATAATCTTAATCATGGCTGGGAACTTTTGAGTAACGATTGGAGAGGAGATCTGATGAGATTTAAGGGTGGTTTAGCTTATATTGTTACAAACTTTGTGCAACTGAACGATACCGCAAACGCTTGGAATGAATTTCTTAATGAGAGTTAATGAATCAATAAGAACTTATGTATGGGCAATTCTTGGTGCACAATCACAAACACGAACGGGAATCATCGGTTCTGGGACGGCGCTCGATGCGCAAAAACAGTTTGTCGCAAACGTGGAGGATGCTATTAATTCACCAGTTGACATACCATCTTCTATAAAATGTTATCAAGATGTATTACAGTACACTCAATCCAAAGTAGACTACGTTTGTGCGCCGGGACAATACATGTCTCCGAGTAATATGGAACTTAAGATCGGTCAAGTGATAGGTTATAATAATAAAATTGTTATTGCTACCAAACAACAAAAAACAAGTATAAATTCAGATATTAACACCGATTTAATAATGCAAACAAACACAGGCGAAACGGGAATAGTCAAGCCACAGATATCTACTAACGCTCAACCATCTTCTAACGCACAACCACAAGTACCACCACATATTGCAGCTAAAAATCAACAACATATCAATGAAAAAACAGCGCTAATAGTAGGTGGAGTCGCGGCTGGTTTACTCATGATTTGGTTAAATAGTTCTTAGCGGATACATACAATAGCCCTGCAATTGCTACGATCAGTGCCCACAAGTTTTGACTAAGCCAAGTGGTGGTCTTAGCTAATAAATTCAAGAGCCAGGAAACTATACTCCCTATTATACCCGGAAGTGCAGATGCGGCTTTCCCAGCGAGCTTTCCCAGTGCTGAACCTAATGCTTTTAAATGCTTTTTTATCCACTCTTTTATACCACCCCTATCACTAGGCGGTGCACCACCACCTGTACCTCCGGTTAACGCGAGAGTCAAAGCTGATATAATAAATCCCAATGCGGTTAAAATACTGGCAATGGTTATTCCCTGTTCTCTGAACTATGTTTTAATTTTATCGGCCAGTGTAGTATCATCGTTGAGGACTTGATCGATAGTTTCTCGAATTCAACTGATTTGTGAAAGAAGTGCCTTTCTATTACTAGAAGCCGCTTCAAGGCGGGCCGATCTTTCATCTTCTAAGTTACGCAATCTTTCTGCAACACGGCGTCTACTGAATTCATCACCTGCCTGTTCAAGTTTTGTTTTCTCATAAGCTATATGCTTGTTGAGTTCGGATAGCTTGGCTATATTATTGATGAATTCTCCCCGCATTGTTTGCATTGCCTTGTCAAGACCTCATAATTCCCTTATACTGAACTCCGAGGATGGTACACTGACCGTGGAATTATCGTAGTAGGTATCCAAGATTTCTCTGAGTCCGTCCGAGGCCACCTTCGAGCTTTCTTCCAAATTATCTATGTTACCGAGTTCAGTACGCACAGTCCGAAGAACCTTAGTAAACTTAGCGGAAAGTTTTTCTCTTAAGTAGTCTACAAAACCTAATTCATTACAAACAATGTTGATGCCAAGTTTAGCTGCCTTCATAGACAAAGCTAGGGGCTTACGAGTACGATAATGCAGAAGGTCCATATCAGGTTCACCGCGTAGTCGCAATATTCCTTTATTATCTATCGTAAACTTTGAATAGTCACGACCAATTGGGCTAACATCTGTAAAGGTATCGTAATAATCATTAACGGCTGGTTTCAAAAGTTCATCGTTAAGATTCGGAAAGCTGGTTTCATCAGTACCCTCTTCGATTGTACTAGTATCAGTTATGTTATCTAGATTAATATCATCCATTTTTATATCAAACATAAGGTTACATAATTTCAATATAACAATGTCTTCGCAATACGGACGCAAGTTAAACTCACAAGGTAGACTTTGAGATCCATTAGGGATCAAAGCAATTGGCCAGTCTGTAATTATAACTAATAACCCTAGTACCATCGATCAGAATCAAACACTTCTGGTTCGCTTTCCTAATCTCGGCGCACACGATGTGTTAGTTCCGGGAACTGTCCGACTAGCATTTACAATTAGTTTGACTTCTACCGACCTTAACAGGGAGCCTGTTCAGAACATAGGTCGTGCTATCGTTAAGATAATTGCGATTAAAATTTGCGGTTATGAGGTTTTGAGTATCGACGATAGCGATGTATACTATTGTTACATGGATCTCTGGAGAACGGATAAAGAGCGGGAAAACTTACAGTACCAAGGTATTTGTAATTGGAACACATTGAGACTGCGTGTGGGTGCTGATGATGGTGATACTACCATCGTAAAAGATCTCGCTGTTGCCGGCGCATTAGGTAACCGATTCTATATTCCGCTAGACTTTGAATTACTAGATTCCCACATGCCCTTTTATCAAGCATCCGTAGGCGATAGGTTAGAATACGAACTCACTTTTAATGACTACGGCAGAGTAATCAGAGCTGCTGAAGATGCTAGCTATTCCATTGACAATATTGGCTGGAGTATGATATGATAACAGATCCTGAATTAGCCAGACAAATTCGTAACCAGTATACCGGAGGTTTAGCCATTTTGTACGACCGCGTGCTTCGACATCGAAAGATCACAAGGAACAAAAAAGATACGATGTGGAATATCAATCTAAACGTCCCCACGAGATCGTTGAAGGGTATTTTAATGTTGTTCGAGGACCCCTCTGATGCATTTAAAAGAAATACCGAGAAAATCTACAGTCCCAAGATTACAAAAGTAGAATTGACTATCAAGGGTGTGCCTAATCAACTATATAGTCAAGGAATGCTAGCGTATCAACAATGTGATGAGATTAAAAAACTTCCTTCTATAAAACGAAGCCCAGAAGTTAACGCGGTCGTGAAAGATCTGTCTCTCTGGGATGTATCGATGGGTGAATACCTCACCACGAAGTACGCGCTATGGCTCGACATGCGAACCACGGACGATGACCACCTACACGGCAGTGGGCGGAGAATAGAAAATGCCAGTGAGGGTGTTACTATACAGATAACGAAGCTCCAGGAATCGGCTGGTAAATTAAACATATATTTGTACGTGATTATGGATGCGCAACTTAATATACAGAATGGACGATTCTTGCAAGCAATCTATTAATAATCTTTTCCCTACAGAACAGCACTGCGCTATCATCTGCGGGCAAACGGGTTGTGGAAAAACAGCTTTTATTCTAGATATTTTAGAAAGTCATTATCAGGACGTTTTCGATCATATTATTATTCTGTGCCCGACTATAAGAGTTAATAAAACATACCTATCGAGAGATTGGGTAATGAATGATGATGGGGTACACAGAGTTGATCCGGGCGATCGTTTACAAGACTGTTTACGAGTATGTCACGAAAAATACAAAGGAGAATCAACCCTTTTCATAATAGACGATTGCAGTGCGAGTAAAGAACTAACCAAAAAGAAAGATATGCTTTCATATTTAGCATTTCCCCGGAGGAACTCTGCATAGCGTTTGGGTACTTACTCAAAAATACAACTCTGTCCTGAAAGATCTCAGAGAGCAGACCAAATGGGTAGCACTCTTTCATTGCAAAGACCGAGATTCATTCGAGGAATGTTTACGTGAAAATGATGTTATTTATACCAAGCTCGAGTGAGATAAAGTAAAAAAACTGTTAGCTTCAACAAAGCACTGTAAACTCGTATTAAAAACCGATCAAACAGCTGCTTATGCAATTGCTTAGCAAAAATAGCAAAATTATAGCAAAAATAGCAAAATTATAGCAAATTAAAGCAAAATTACAGCAACTGCTAAGCAAAATTATAGCAAAAATAGCAAAAAATACAATAAATTGAACATTAGTGGTTATTATGATATAATGTGGCTTGAAATCCTCATTCTTTTGCAACAGTTTATTATTACGGGCTGTATTGGATATGCCATATTATATTATGTTAGACTTAAATATCTCCTTAGGTATTACATTATGGAATGCGACGAACTCATCGAACAAATGCTCAAAGAATCAGATCAAGCTGTAGATAAATCTTTAGATAAACATAGAGAAAGACTCGCCGCTTTGGTAGCCGTAGGAAAATGTTCCCAATATTTGGGGGAAAATTATAACATTGAAAAATGATAACATGACAAATGAAGAAATTAAAAAACTGTACACGCGTTACGAGTCTAGACTGGGAGCTACCATGACTAAAACAATAGGGTCGGCTATGTTACAACTATACACAGTCGTAGCTAGTACATTTCTTCCTATCCCGGCAGAACATCGCCCGTATTTATGCGAATCTCTCGAGAAAGACCCATTCATCGGACACACTATAAGCTCAGTAAGCTGTGAGTTTTAACATAGATACGGAATGTTCTTAGCTCCATTGACCACCGCTTTAATAACGGTATATAGGTATTGTCAATTTAAACATACGTGCCCACTTAATAATAATAATGGAGACTCAAGTGACACCACCACAGATTGTACAACAAGTGACACCACAGATTGTACAACAAGTGAACGAGGATGCACAACAGATTGTGAATGAGGAAATACCAGCAATATCACAAGTCAGAGTTACTAAAAAGAACCCCAGAAAAATCGCAGCCGGTAGGAAGGGTGGGCTGGCGAGGAAAGCGAAAATAATGCATAATTCAAATATTGAACATAGTCGTCCGATTAAAACTTGGGCACTAGGTGTTGTTGCTATAGCGGTGGTATGGTTGTTTTATAAGACTGGAGAAGAGAAAACGTCACCCCTGATTACACAACAAGAAGTTCAATTAGAGGTTAGCCCTCATATAATGCTTTAAGAAGCATGACTACTCCAGTTACAGACGGTAAAATGTTGGTAAACGCAACGTATCATTCAGCAGTGGTCAGCGGCTTGGCCATTGGCTATGCCCGTATAGCTAAAATGATTACTAAAGCCACACCACCCAAGCTAGATTTTAATGGTTATGATATTGGTATGATGATTCTTGATATTGGATTGGCTATGGCTACAAAAGATATGCTCATCAAACAAGGGCTTATCCCAGAAGACATAATGAAGTAATTAATTAAACATTTGAATATATTATATTATTAAACATATGGCAACAATTGCGATGATGGTCGTTGGAGCTGTTGTTAATGCTCTAGCTTTTTCGGGTAGTAATTTTTTATTTTCTAGTATGAGAGGAGAGGAGCGTAAACGACATAATAAAGCATTAGAAAAACTCGAAGCAGCCCAGTCACAATGGACCAGACAGAGGATATTAAGATTAGATTTTATTAATGAAGAACTGCGTAAGCAGGAACATTCAATTCAAACGTTTAAGGATGTTGAATCTGCCATGCACGAATACTTCCTCGTTTATGGAAAAAAACTTGACCCAATACAGAGACCAACAATAAGTCAGTTTTATACACCGCGAGAATAGTATTCATAATGTTTGGGTTATCAGTCATTGCTACACAATAACTACACATAAACCATGACCTAGTTAGGGCAGGTGAGTCTTATCAGCCATGTCACCCTGACTCACCAGTGGAGATGTGATTTGCATTAAGACAAATGATATGATAGATGTATAACCATGAATCTGTGCAGAATTACTCATGGGGAAGCCGACTCAATCCAACCGCCGTTCGGTTGCTATTTACTGTGGCATCCACTCTTATTACATCAGGCAGGGAAACATTAACTATACATGTTCTGTATGTGGGATAGGGGTCAAAGGTCATTATTGTTTATGTAAGAAACACGGTGCTGATAGGGTCAGGAACCAGATTATTTACGCCAGGAAGAGAGATTACATCAATGAGAAGAATAGGTTGGGGAGAATACGTATTTAGATATATGAAAAAAAGCAATTAGACATTTGACTCATTTTGCATATACCATTAAATCACAATGGTTTTTGTGAGAGAGTTGAAGGCTTTAGCAAAACAATGTGGTCTACATGGATATTCTCGAATGAGAAAAGCTGAATTGATCGATTTACTTGGTTTGGAATACAACAAACCCAAGACTGTTAGAGAACTCAAAGCTCAAGCAAAAAACAGTGGGCTGAGAGGTTATTCTCGAATGAGAAAAGCTGAATTGATCCCTTTACTAGATAATAACCAATCCGATGATGTTGATAATAAATCGACGATGTTGAAAAAAATAATGAGTTAAAATTTGTACCCACAGCCGGTTGGAAGATGGATATTGATTCCAACATGGATGTTAATGATGTTAAGCCTATCGTATCGAGTAAAATTAACGAGGAGTTAGATGATTTACATAGTATAAAATACCAGCTGACGATTAAAATGTTATTGAGTAAAAGTAGCGCAGACGATAGCATTGAATATACCGAACCATATTTCCGTAGCAATCAAGAAGTTATAACCGAATCCGATACTATAAACACATCATTAGATTCATCAATTCAGAGGATACAGGAAACTTTAGAACGCTGGACTAATAGAGGTTTGGGTTGGGGTGTGGATAAAATCGATAGTTTATATTTAGCAAATTATATGCCCTTCAAAGGTGGATCTTATATAGATTTACCCCCGTATTATAAAAAGAAAAAAGCCATAATTAATGTAAAAAATAAAGGCGATGACTGTTTCAGAATGATGACAAGATCTGCATTGTTCCCCATAGACAAAAATCCGGATAGACCTTCTAGCTATCCCCAAAACCTTGGAATAAACCTCAATGGTATAGACAAACCTACACCAATATCACAAATTGATAAGGTGGAAAAGCAAAATAATTTAGCTATAAATGTTTTCGGACATTCTCTTCTCAAGGAATTGTTGTACAAAGGATAAGCTCCGCTCCGGAACATATTCCCAGAATCAATTCATTTCTGATAAAAAAAAGATGGTAAATATCATTATACGTGGATAAAGAGTTTAAGCAGACTATTATACGATCAAACAACCCATAAGGAAAAGAAATATTTCTGCGAAAGATGCCTACATGGGTACAGCAGACAAGATCTATTAGAAGCGCATAAAGAAGACTGCAGAGGTGTTGGACAGACTGCTATCAGGATTGATATGCCTAAAGAGGGGAAAAATATATTAAAATTTGAACATTATGGAAATCAAATGCCAGTACCGTATGTAATTTACGCCGACTTCGAAGCGCTTATCAAACCTATAGAAAATACTGAACGCAATAATCAAGATAGTAGTTTTACGTACAAAACTCAAGAACATATTCCTTGTGGGTTTAGATATAGAGTTGTAAGGTATGATGGGAAAACAAACCCGCCCGTGATTTACAGAGGTCCCGATGCAGCGGAAAAGTTCCTAGAATATCTACAAAATGAAGAGAGAATAATCAGGGAAACCAATGTGTATGACGAGGGATGATTGGAGGGCCTATAAGAAGTCAACTAGTTGTCATGTTTGTAATAAACCCCTGAATGGGGATTCCGTAAGAGATCATTGCCAGGTCACGGATAATTATCGGGGAGCCGCGCATAACGAGTGTAACTTGAAACTAAAAATGAATTCTCAAACAATACCCATCCCAGTTGTGTTTCATAACCTTAGAGAATACGATTCTCATCTCATTATGCAAGCTATCTCAAAGACCGACGGCGGCTTAACGTGCATTCCTAATAATACGGAAAAATACATATCATTCTCGTTGACTAAAACTATACATTATACGGACAAGGATGGGAAAGCCAGAATAAAGCAAAGTAATGGGCTTAGATTCATAGACTTCGTACAGTTTCTGTTATCTCCCCTAGACAAATTAGCTAATGCGAACAATCCCGATGACTTTGCAATAACAAATCAATATACCGATCGGTGCCGTCATTTGTTGCTGAGATAAGGTGTATATCCTTACGAATATATGGATGATTGGTCTAGATTCGACGAAATTAAATTACCACCCCTTGAATCATTCTATAGTAACTTAACAGAATCTAAAATAACCGATGCTGATTATGAACACGCTCTGACGGTCTGGGATAAATTGGGTTGTAAGAATTTAGGTGATTATCACGATCTGTACTTAAAAACCGATGTACTGTTACTCGCCGATATATTCGAGATATTAAGAAAGACATGTTTAAAACAATATGGCTTGGACCCAGCATGGTACTTTTCCAGTCCTGGACTATCGTGGGATGCATTGTTGAAGAAGACCGGCATGAACTAAAACCACTCACTGATTACGATATGCACTTGTTTATTAAGGATTAATAGGTGGTATATCAATGGCAGCGAAAAGGTATTCTAAGGCTAATAATAAATTAGTGGAAGGATATGATCCGAGTAAACCCGACACGCATATATTATATCTAGACGCCAACAATTTGTACGGATGGGCTATGAATCAACCTTTACCCACGGGTGGTTTTGATTGGGTCAAAGTGAATGATATCCATAATATCAATGTGAATAAAGGATACATACTAGAAGTTGACTTGGAATATCCAAATTTGTTACATAAAGATCATAACAGTTATCCGCTAGCTCCCGAAAGATTAATGGTTAATAAAGATTGGATGTCAGAATATCAACACTCCTTGATGGGTAATACAAGGTTAGCTAATGTAGAAAAACTTGTACCAAATTTGATGGATAAGACAAAATATATAGTTCACTACAGAAATCTCCAGTTATATTAAGTTTGATCAAAGCCCTTGCATGGAGCCCTATATAAGGATGAACACAGATTTAAGAAAGATGGCTACCAGCGATTTTGAAAAGAATCTATATAAGCTCATGAATAACTCAGTATTTGGTTAAACTATGGCGAATCTAAGGAAGCGTGTTGATGTCATATTAGTCAGATCTAATGAGGAAGAACGACTCAGGAAACTTATAGCCAGTCCGGCTTTTAACAGAAGCAAGATATTCGATAACAACTTAGCCGCGTTGCATATGCAGAAGATTAATATAAAATTCAGCAGACCAGTGTACGTTGGTATGAGTATTCTTGACTTGTCAAAAACACTTAATGTATGACTTTTATTACAACGAACTTAAGAAGCAGTACGGCGATAGATGTGAGGTGTTATATACCGACACAGATTCTTTGTTGAAGGAAATACAAACTGAGGATGTGTATAAAGATATGGCAGAAAAAATAGATATGTACGACACGAGCGATTACCCAAAAGATAATCCACTGCACAGCGTAGTAAATAAAAAGGTGTTAGGTAAGATGAAGGATGAATGTGCTGGGACTCCTATAGCAGAGTATGTCGGATTAAGACCTAAGATGTATTCTATAAAGAAGTCCGATAATGGAGAGATAAGAAAAGCTAAGGGTGTTAAGAAGTATGTGGTAAAAAAGCATATCAAACACGAACAGTATAAAGAATCATTATTCAACGGTAGAATGTTCAAACAAGAGATGAACTCTTTAAGAAGTTACGATCATAGGATATATGGATTCAGAAGAACAAGACATCATTATCCCCCTTAGATACAAAGAGATGGATTGATAAGGATGGTGTGACTACCTATGCTTATGGTTACTCTTCTCGTACAAATGCCCTGCCCGGTCCATCTTTAAAATAATAAAGAATAGGCTCTCCTTCTTTCATAACCAATCGACTAATGTTTTATAACTTAAGGGACCAAATCGGATCGGTATATAACGCGCTGCTGGTAAGTATATTTGCCACATCGCTTGTTTCTTTAACCAATCCTTGGCCACATCTTTAGATACCTTAGCCGCGGTGGCTAATTTTTTTATTGCTCCTATACCTTTCCAATATCCTCGTGGGCTATAGTAAATTTTATTCATTATTAATTAATATTGATGTTTCTTTTAATATGAATCATGACGACTGTTGAATCATCATTTTTGCATAAAAAATTCCCCCTGTAGTGGTAGTATAGGTATATAAATCTGGCTCCAGTTAAAGTGAGCCAGAACCCACATTAACTATACTACTGCTTTTTAAAAAAAAAATAACCATAGTTCATTGTTGAAATTTGTTTGATAGAATATTTGTTGTGTATTCCAAAAATGTGTTACAATATCACATGTTACATTTTAGCATTATTATATAATATTCCCTGCAGGGAAATTATTGTCAGAAATTGTCACGGAGCATTACAATTTTTTGTTCCTGCTGATTGGCTAGTTCATTCATTGTTCCATTGATATGATTGGTTGCTTAGTCTCCAAGCAACTTGATGTCATTCCAACAGTAGACTAACTGAGCTATAATCCTGTATATCACACTAAAACTTTCACATTCGCAACAGAAGTCCTCTTCACTGTCAACTATACATCACTAGTCGTATCCGTTATGGCACCTTGGATTACCTCTTCCATGTGCAAAGGTGGAAAAATCCTCACTTCTTTCCTGTGTGTGCAAGAGTCAACATCTTAATATAAAGTACTGTCAGAAATGCTAGAAAAAATGCTTTGTGTCCGTGAAAAAAGGATGTAATTTTTCACAGACTGTTGCTATTGAAATATCAAGTAACTACCGATCGGTCTGTGGTTTGAGGTATTTCAGTCACAAGGAGTCCTATCAACAATTTTACAGGAGAAAAATTCTTACAAAAACAACAAGTTCAGATTTATTTTGGGGGCACGGGTGGCCCAGTCATCCAAGGCGCCGCGATTCGTTGTGAAACCTATGATTGTGGGTTCGAATCCCGGTTCGCATCCCGGTTCGCCCTGATTATGTTTCTAGGTTTGTCAGCACCATACCCGTGCTCGTGGGTTTCACCGAAGTGGTAAACGTCTGAGACCTGCATCACTTCTGGCTTTCCTCTCACATTAAGCTGACACGCCGTGATATAACTGAAATACTGTTAAAAGCGGCGTTAAACCCAACTCACTCACTCACTCAGATTTATTTTAAGTCCACTGATGGAAGTCTAAAACAGACAATGGAAATATGTGCATGTGACTCTCGTTATAATGATAATAATGTAGTCTTCACGAAGCATTTAGTCCACACACAAAAATCATTTAAAGAAAATTCTAGATGTGCATCTTAAATAATAACACTAAATGACGGTGCATATTACATATACACTTGCATAGCCATAGCCATGGTACACTACATGGAGTCTGTACTGGACTCCAATGTACAAGTTCCTTACACTTCAGACAGATAGCGGTAAACCATTTATAAGTTTAATTTTTCCTTCATCCCATCGTACAAAGACATCTCTCTCTCTCTCTCTCTCTCTCTCTCTCACACACACACACACACACACACACACACACACACACACACACACACACACACACACACACACACACACACACACACACACACACACACACACAAATAAATCACAAACAGTAACTCTTTGTTCCTATTGACAAACAAGCCCTGTGAGTGCATACCGGTACAATCTAATTAATTCACCACTCCTACTGTCACAGACTGAGCTTGCTCCAATTAATAAATCAAATGAAGCAACGTTATATCACTTCAAGGACTAACCATCATCGATTTGGGGGGGGGGGGGGGGGGGGGGGGGGGCAGGGAGGGCAGTTGCCCCCCCTGGATTTTTTATAGAAAACAGTTTTCCTTGTGAAAGTTAACTTGAATAAGAAATGAATAATCTTATTTGCACCCCCTGTAAAAAAATGTTAACTATGGCCTTGTCATTAGAATGTCACAGAATTGGGTTTATTAGACTTTATGTACCGTATATGACCACGGATAAGCCGACCCCGTAGATAAGCCGAGGTGTTAACTTGACCATTGAAATACGAAAGAAAATGATATGACCCGCAGATAAGCCGAACCAGGAAGTGAAAGGCAAAAAAGTGGGACTGCAAGACATGTGCCAGTACTCGCAGATATTCAATAATATAAGGTGAAAAACGTAATATATTGAAAAAGTAATTATTATTTCTAATGAGGTTTTAACAAACCAGTCATCCACTTTCATAATGTGGGAAGCTGTTTCTCTTGTCTTTTTTTAATCTCATTATGATCGTTTTTTGTTCCATCAACAACGAAGCGCCATTTTGTGAATCGGTGTATATAGAATTATAAACCCGTGAGAAAATGTACCAACAAATTAGTTGGAGTTTTGAACTCATGATGAGAATGCCAGTCAATAAAAATATTCCCTTTTATACACCTATGCAGTAACTCACCAATTTGCTTCATTTCAACTGCAAACATTGCCGCCACTATTGTATGTTAATCCAA
This sequence comes from Haliotis rufescens, assembly GCF_023055435.1. Classification (NCBI taxonomy): domain Eukaryota; kingdom Metazoa; phylum Mollusca; class Gastropoda; order Lepetellida; family Haliotidae; genus Haliotis; species Haliotis rufescens. The sequence goes on from NW_025964361.1 coordinate 20,378,906, forward strand.
TTGAATTAAATACACTATGAACAAATTAAATGACCATCACTTACTCACAGGCTTCTCCAGTTTATTAAACTAATCTCTCAAAAACAAAGGAATTAAGCCCCTACTCCAAACACAACCGCTAAGCACCCACAACTTGAAAGCTTATCTGCGATCATATACGGTATCCATCCGCAAACATGACCATTCAGGCGATTTGAGAAATGTAAAACAGTTAAATTAAGAAGATATACTAAACATATCAAGCCATGAAGGATTTATTAAATACATTTTGACAGAAATGAAACATAATAGAACCAGTATACACAAAAAAAACCAAGTATTAGTGGCGATGTGGACCTGTCCCTTGAAATTGATATTAAAAGCATTGTTGCACTCACTGAGATTTATTCTTTCTATTGACATTATTATGATATAAGTGAAAGTTTATAAGACTTCCCAAAGTAGTAGCATTATGTAGCACACTCAACCCTGGGAAAATAGAGTTGTAGATCTTCGCAATTGTCAGAAACAGTGAGTTGGGATTAGCAGATGGCTGTAATTTAATGGCAATTAAATGAATGAAGTGAAAGTTCCATTCTAGGCAGATTGATGACATGGATAGACGGTAATGTAAAATTTGGAAATACGGTAAGTTTTACAATGACAGTCTATATGTCATGTATGACAGGACAACACTGTTCCGAGGTCTCCACCCAGACTGGAAAACTGAGACAGGAAGGCAAGAATGAGACGTCGTAGTTGAGAGACTTACGCATAGGTTGAGTCATGGAGGCCGAGGCCTTGGCAGAGGTTGATGTCTATGCTGGCTGAGACAAGGAGACTAAAGATCCAGACACTCAAGGGGCCTGGCCGACACCAGTGTAGGAGATCTGATAGAGCTTCTTGGATGGCAATTATTTATGTTGGCCATGTAGTCTCAGTGGTACCCTTTTCTCATCCACGTTTGTAAAACCAATTGGCCCATGTGAAGTGCTAAGGTCATTATGAGATATTACTAACAAGAGCACCAGGAGATGTCTGGACCCTGAACTGTTGAAGTTAATTACTGTCTCTGTGAACAATGTAACATACTGCAGAACTAATACACATCATTGATTTAACTTGCCACAGATAGAGAATTACATGCTTTAGGAATTACCTACTGTCACAACCACATAAAAGACATGGTGTTTAACTATCTCCAGATACACAATTATATACATAGTGACAGCACCAGGAGTGATGTGCTCTAGCTCTGGCAGTGTCTTCATGTCCACTCTCTGTAATCAGCTTCATTATAATTTTGAGTGGTAAACATATACCAGGTGACTTTGTAGTGGATAGTTTGAAGCTGTATTGACATAATAAATGGTGGTTAGTTTCTCTCTGACAGCATTAATGGCATAATAAGATAGGTTCGTTCTGAGTGGTTCTTGTGCTTTCCATTGTATGATATAAAACTGGTTACAAAAAATCTTTTTCACAATCCAAGGACAGCATGTTCTATGACAGTGAGTGGCAGCAGATGCGTTTCTTGGTTCCCAGGATGCCTGGAATCTGTCACCCTGACATCTTCAGACAATGTCAACAGATTATTGGTAGGATTCATTTGAAATCTAGAAGAATGTTTTGGTAGCTATGTCATTATGTTATCTATATTATGTTTTATTTATTTTCTATCAACATTCATTTGGAGCATAATCTTACTACCCAGAGAACTGATTGAAATCTAAAGTATCATGCAAGGGGGGTGATTTACTACCAAACATTTATACATTAGCTTTACCTGACCTCTGAAATAAGCATTTCTACAAAACAGCAATAATATGCAAACTGAAAGCACAGAAGCTTTGAAGCCTGGAAGAAATACCAAGGGTTGTGGTGATGTCAGTCTTCTGGTATGTCATTGATGAGGACACTGTACAATAAACTCTTAAATGACCAGTTGGATACTAGTATTGATTTTTAAGATGAAATAGGAACTTGGGAATATATCACCATATGGTCTTGTCATGCCTTCTGATGTAGTATAGATGTGGCAGTGTTGTCGTCATGTTGAGTTCATGACCTGCGCCTGTGTCAGTGCCCCAGTGTCAGTGCAAGCGCAATTGGTTTAAGAAGTTCAAGGTAGGAACTGTTTTCTATGATGTTGTTTTACGTACAGTGTATGCACATCAGCCCACATAACTTTCTGTTTCAGTGTCAGCACTGTGCTCCACTGACAAGTGCCTCTGATTGTGACATCACTGCTTTGTGTGTACACGGATTCTCCCTGCACTACCTTGTACCCTACTACAAGCCTAGCAAATGTGTATGCAGTGAAGGCTGTCATACATAGTCTAGTTCTTTGATATTATTTGTGATGTGTCACATTTATATAGAAACCGGATTCCCCTTCAATGTAGATATCTCAAAGATCCGAGTAATAAATAAGTTACATATCACTAGCTTTGTTTACCAACATCAAATAATAAATAATTGGCACTTGCTCACCAATATCCATCAATCAATAGTTTATTCAGTATGAAGGCCATAGGCCCATGTACAAATAACAATTAACAAGTATGGTAGTGGCAAAATACAGAATTTTAAACATTGTTTAACAAATACTTTCTTCTTTCATACGCATGATAAATAAACCGGCATAGTGATTTTATTTGTTCTGTATGGTTTGTGACAATTATCTTTTCAAATGTATGCATATTTACATTAGTCAACATGTCTTTGGTCAATATTTAATGAAGTAGAATTCGTCCTCTATGCCTTGATCACATAAGAGACAGTTACTCATGCATATATCACGTTTTGCCATCTACCTTTATTATTTCTCAACCATAACGGTAACACCTCCTAAACTTCATTGAAACATTTCAAAGCTTAAATTTGCTAATTGTATAAAGGTACTTTTCTGGTTCCAACAAACTTTTATATTCTCTTTGAAGGTTAAATCTTGAACTGTTATTGATAGTAGGTATAAAGTTTTGATGAAACATATTACTAGCACAATCCTTCAACATATTTATCAAACATTTTTTGTCTCCAACTGTTTGTGACAGCCAAACAAAACCAAAACCATGAGAAAATGGTAGATATAATATACTTGAAGCTCAACTTTATACCCCACATTATCCAAATAAAGTAACACATTGAATGCTTTTGGAGGGGAGGGGGTCCTTGTGCATTGATAATATTTTACACCAGTATCCAACACTTCGAACAAGTGAGTTAATATACATCGGATATCAGCCACATTCACCATAAACTATAGCATTAGGTGTTTGTGGTCCTGTTTGTAAGAAGTTTTTACAAGCCTGTAGGTGGATTTTCTCTATACTTTCAAATCTATTGATCCCCAAATTTCAGATGCGTACAAAAGATTCTGATTAATCTGATAATCAAATAGCCTAAAGAACACTTTTGAGGCAGTAATAAACATTTTTTCTTGCTGTAGTAGGTAACTCAAATAAATCCTTTTGGCATGTCGAGTAAGATCAGCAACAGATTAACTTACAGGCTAAACTTACAAGTGAAGACTAATACCACGTATCTATAAGTATTGACAACCTCTAAAACCTGTCCTCTATAATACCATCCTTCTTTAGCTTCATCTTCTCCTCTTCTATAAACATTTGATTTGTGGAAGCTAACAGTTATTCCCCACTTTTCTGCATATGAATCTTGAATATTTATCTGACTCTGTAAACCACATGTAGTATCAGAAACCATAAATACATCATCAGCAAATAACAACATTAATACTTGTACTATATCTGGAAAGAGTGGAATCCCATCACCTCCATGAACCTAATCTGTAGTCACTGACTTTAGTCCAACATATTTGTGTAATTCTTTGCTGTTGGACAATGAATATAACACAACACTTGCCATCAGTGTACGAATTAGTTGCCAAAGTTCACAGGCCAGGAGGGCTTGTTACCTGAAATGTTGCAAGCCCTTATTTAATTTTGCTAGCCCAGACACTTCCGATAAACTGTGAAATGAAAACAAATGTCGGCAGACTTTGACATTACATGATGCATAACTGACTTGATGATTCGGAGAAATGAATATGTATTGACTATAGTTTTGAACTAGACGGTCGGCCAGCGTTAAGTATATGTTACAAGCCCAATTTAAAGTCACTGGCATTTGGCTACAGGTCGGAACCCTGCCCACCATGCTTGTCATGCACACAACTGCTTCTCCTCCATGTAACATTGTAGCAATTCTTCATAGAATAAAGGGCAATGCAGCATGGTTTGGTTATTCTACCAGTGTCACTGTGAAATTACTCTGCTGCATGACAATGTCTTGGCAACATATATTCAGTGTCTTGAACTGGCACAACAACAGATTCTGCAGATTGTAAGTTCCAGGCAAGATCTGCATACATTCCTGGTATTGCTATATATTCACACCTGGAATTGTTTCCATGATCTCAGTAGCATCTTTCTGACTGCAATTTTAAACGACATTACATGCAGGCACCCTTTCTTCTGTGATAGAAATTGGCACAAGTCCTGTAGTCCTTGCCAAACTACCCAGTAGTTAAGGTATCACTAGTTGAAATGACATTTTTATGATTTTGCTATATGTTATCATTATAAGGACCAGTGGACTAAAATTGTTAGTTTCTATCGCTGCTTTATTGATTTTAGCATGGTTTGGACCACTTAATTTTAACATTGACATATTTGCTAAATTTATGACAAATCATAAAATCATTCACGTAATGGCGCCAGATGAGATTTACAAAAATATTTCTTTCATACACAACACTTCCTAGTTTTGTTTTTGACTGCAAAGTTGTTTGATTTAAAGTCTCTGGGAATCTCTCACCAGATCTTCCCCTTCAACCGTCTATCTTAAGACATTTTTCCACACCTGCAGGGTTTCCCTCAGTCTATTTATATCTTGCCTAAAGCACTTGCTTTGATACTTAATGCAATGAAACTTGGCAAAACTGATCATCATGGTTGAAATTAAAGTGTCAAATGTTCTTAAAGTGAAACACAACATTAGTCTCTGAGAACATGGCATCACAAGTCAGTATCTTGTGTGTCCGCCATGTGCATTGATGACTGCCGTCCAATGTTGATACATGGAATGGATGAAGGCCATAGGCACTGGAGCCCACACTCTGAGGAACGCCTGATGCAGTTCAGCTGCAGTTGTCGGCCTTGGTCAGTAGTCATTCAGCCGTCTTTGAATCTCGTCCCACAGGTGCTCAATGGGATTTAAATCGGGACTGAGGGCAGGCCACTGCATGGTTCTGATGCCATTCTGCTGGAGGAGGTCTCTTGTTGCTCTTGCAGTGTGGGCATGGGCGTTATCATGCTGAAACTCGTGGTTGCGGCGACGTGCCAAATGAGGTATGGCGTGTGGTCTCAAAGACTTGATCAATGTACCGAGCTGCTGTGACACCATTGCCTCTCCCTGGACCAATGTTCTGGAAGACCACAGGGCCGACCCTCTGTGCAAGACCAATTCCAGCCCACACCATGATGCTTGGACAACACAAGCATCCGAATGAAATTCCCCACGGCGTCGCCAGACTCTCTCTCTCTCTCTCTGTCTGACATCTGCTGTTGAGATACAGTAACAGCTCTCATCTGAGAAGAGGACTCTTCTCCACTGCTGGTGGCGCCAATGCTGGTTCTGTGTTGCCCACTGAAGATGGTCCCGGCGATGATGTGGTGTCAGAATGGGCCATCGGTGTGGCCTGTGACAGTGGAGGTGTCTGCTCGACAATTATCGACGCAAGGTGTCCATACTAATGTGTCACTGGTGTGTCCCAATGGTCTGTTGAGCAGTTTCCACAGCAGTGACAAAGCGATCTTGAAGATGTTGTCACACAACTTTAATCTTGTTGAATGACAACTTTTCTTGCATTGTTACTTGGGGTGATGTTTCTTTTGCGGTATATTAAAACCATCAACTACCAACTGTTAAAACCATCAACTACACACAATGAAAACCATCAACTACACACTATTAAAACCATCAACTACCAACTATTAAAACCATCAACTACACACTATTAAAACCATCAACCTCACACTATTAAAACCATCAACTACCAACTATTAAAACCATCAACTACACACTATTAAAACCATCAACCTCACACTATTAAAACCATCAACTACACACTATTAAAACCATCAACCTCACACTATTAAAACCATCAACCTCACACTATTAAAACCATCAACTGGTTCAGGACAGGACAACAATGCTAGACCGGTGTACGTTCATAGATGCAAAATCAATAGATGGTGCATAAAGTGTGCACATATCGAATGATATTTTTCACCTCACTGACCTCCAATAGTGTGCCTTATAAGGTGCTTTAGTTGGTAAAAAGTGAAGATACAGGTTGGTAGATGGGGACAACAACATACAAAGATAATTCTTTTCAAAAGAATGTTTGAATACATAGCCATGTGAGCAATACAGACTATGCTGGTCTCTCTTGCAGGTAAACAGTGTGTATGAATATTGGGGTAAACTCACTGGTTGCATTTGGTGTCAGATTTTGTGTTACTTTCCTCTCCTAGTTGGATTTTATGGATGTCAGATAAGAGGTCACACATAAGTAGGTTTTGCCACATCACAAGCATATGTAGTACCATATTATGCCCTATGTAATTTCCTGCGAAATGGTCAAGATAGATTATAAATATATGAGAAGTATTTTCATGCAATATTCTCTTCAGTAATGTGTTTGTTCAGCTTATTGGCAATCCGGAATCCTGAGTATAGTAAAAGCCCCATTTTCGTGTGTCATCAATGAAATTAGTCTGCTAAGTGGGCAGTCTGTTGCTGGATATAAGAGGAACTGCCTTGAAGGCAGAGCCCGACAAGGATCAGCAAAGCATTGCTCCAAAATAGAAACTTCCTTCAGCATTAAATGCACTTACTATGAGAGTGATTACATAGGACATAGCTGGTTGATTAAATCAATGGCTGGAGGAGGAAGGAAGGACTACACTCATGGGAGGTCTGAGGAGCACGTGCCATCAGGTGGTATGTGGCATCAGGGACCAGTATGGCAGGTGGTATGTGGCATCAGGGACCAGTATGGGTGGTGGTATGTGGCATCAGGGACCAGTATGGGAGGTGGTATGTGGCATCAGGGACCAGTATGGGAGGTGGTATGTGGCATCAGGGACCAGTATGGGAGGTGGTATGTGGCATCAGGGACCAGTATGGGAGGTGGTATGTCATCAGGGACCAGTATGGGAGGTGGTATGTGGCATCAGGGACCAGTATGGGAGGTGGCATGTCACCAGGGACCAGTATGGGAGGTGGTATGTGGCATCAGGGACCAGTATGGGAGGTGGTATGTGGCATCAGGGACCAGTATGGGAGGTGGTATGTGGCATCAGGGACCAGTATGGGAGGTGGTATGTCATCAGGGACCAGCATGGAAGGTGGCATGTCATCAGGGACCAGTATGGGAGGTGGTATGTCATCAGGGACCAGTATGGGAGGTGGTATGTGGCATCAGGGACCAGTATGGGAGGTGGCATGTCACCAGGGACCAGTATGGGAGGTGGTATGTCACCAGGGACCAGTATGGGAGGTGGTATGTGGCATCAGGGACCAGTATGGGAGGTGGTATGTCATCAGGGACCAGTATGGGAGGTGGTATGTCATCAGGGACCAGCATGGAAGGTGGCATGTCATCAGGGACCAGTATGGGAGGTGGTATGTGGCATCAGGGACCAGTATGGGAGGTGGTATGTCATCAGGGACCAGTATGGGAGGTGGTATGTGGCATCAGGGACCAGTATGGGAGGTGGTATGTGGCATCAGGGACCAGTATGGGAGGTGGTATGTCATCAGGGACCAGTATGGCAGGTGGTATGTCACCAGGGACCAGTATGGGAGGTGGTATGTGGCATCAGGGACCAGTATGGGAGGTGGTATGTGGCATCAGGGACCAGTATGGGAGGTGGTATGTCATCAGGGACCAGTATGGGAGGTGGTATGTGGCATCAGGGACCAGTATGGGAGGTGGTATGTGGCATCAGGGACCAGTATGGGAGGTGGTATGTCACCAGGGACCAGTATGGGAGGTGGTATGTGGCATCAGGGACCAGTATGGGAGGTGGTATGTGGCATCAGGGACCAGTATGGGAGGTGGTATGTGGCATCAGGGACCAGTATGGGAGGTGGTATGTGGCATCAGGGACCAGTATGGGAGGTGGTATGTCACCAGGGACCAGTATGGGAGGTGGTATGTGGCATCAGGGACCAGTATGGGAGGTGGTATATCACCAGGGACCAGTATGGGAGGTGGTATGTGGCATCAGGGACCAGTATGGGAGGTGGTATGTCATCAGGGACCAGTATGGGAGGTGGTATGTAGCATCAGGGACCAGTATGGGAGGTGGTATGTGGCATCAGGGACCAGTATGGGAGGTGGTATGTGGCATCAGGGACCAGTATGGGAGGTGGTATGTCACCAGGGACCAGTATGGGAGGTGGTATGTGGCATCAGGGACCAGTATGGGAGGTGGTATGTGGCATCAGGGACCAGTATGGGAGGTGGTATGTGGCATCAGGGACCAGTATGGGAGGTGGTATGTCACCAGGGACCAGTATGGGAGGTGGTATGTGGCATCAGGGACCAGTATGGGAGGTGGTATGTCATCAGGGACCAGTATGGGAGGTGGTATGTGGCATCAGGGACCAGTATGGGAGGTGGTATGTCATCAGGGACCAGTATGGTGGTGGTATGTCATCAGGGACCAGTATGGGAGGTGGTATGTGGCATCAGGGACCAGTATGGGAGGTGGCATGTCATCAGGGACCAGTATGGGAGGTGGTATGTGGCATCAGGGACCAGTATGGGAGGTGGTATGTCATCAGGGACCAGTATGGGAGGTGGCATGTCATCAGGGACCAGTATGGGAGGTGGCATGTCATCAGGGACCAGTATGGGAGGTGGTATGTCATCAGGGACCAGTATGGGAGGTGGTTTGTGGCATCAGGGACCAGTATGGGAGGTGGTATGTAGCATCAGGGACCAGTATGGGAGGTGGTATATCATCAGGGACCAGTATGGGAGGTGGTATGAAGCATCAGGGACCAGTATGGGAGGTGGTATGTCATCAGGGACCAGTATGGGAGGTGGCATGTCATCAGGGACCAGTATGGGAGGTGGTATGTCATCAGGGACCAGTATGGGAGGTGGTATGTAGCATCAGGGACCAGTATGGGAGGTGGCATGTCATCAGGGACCAGTATGGGAGGTGGTATGTGGCATCAGGGACCAGTATGGGAGGTGGTATGTCATCAGGGACCAGTATGGGAGGTGGTATGTAGCATCAGGGACCAGTATGGGAGGTGGTATGTCATCAGGGACCAGTATGGTGGTGGTATGTCATCAGGGACCAGTATGGGAGGTGGTATGTGGCATCAGGGACCAGTATGGGAGGTGGTATGTGGCATCAGGGACCAGTATGGGAGGTGGCATGTCATCAGGGACCAGTATTGGAGGTGGTATGTGGCATCAGGGACCAGTATGGGAGGTGGTATGTCATCAGGGACCAGTATGGGAGGTGGTATATCATCAGGGACCAGTATGGGAGGTGGCATGTCATCAGGGACCAGTGTGGGAGGTGGTATGTAGCATCAGGAACCAGTATGGGAGGTGGTATGTGGCATCAGGGACCAGTATGGGAGGTGGCATGTGGCATCAGGGACCAGCTGTGGAGACTGGTTGTGTGAGTATCAGGGGCAGAATCCCAGAATGTATTTGAATGTGTGAACATGAGGCCTCCTCCAGACCTGTGTAGACTTGTGCATGTTGCTGGTACAGGTATTAACCTGTTTTCAACTGTCACCACAGACACTTCCACTGTTTTGGAATGGGGCTTTCCCTTACCTGACAATGTAATAACATGCATCACAGTTTAAATGCAGGAGTAAAGAAGTCTGATACATGTCAAATAGTACTGATTAATGTAAAAGGTATAAGTTCCTTAATCTGCACTGTGTTCTATTGGGGAGCAGTCTGTGCCTTCTGGAGAGTCTATCTGCAGTGTTTGTGATGGAAATGGAAACATTGTTAACAGGTTCTATTGAAAACATCTCCCTGTATACATGTGAAGAGAAATTGATTCCCATTTGATTGTAAGTACCTGTCCAATGGCAACTCTTCATCATCTTGAAGAAGATTCCTAAGAACATGTTATTTTCTTAAATATTTTTTTCAACATTGAGGATAAGCAGTGGGAGTGATAGGATGGCGTATAGTGTTGGATAGTCCCCTGTGTGTGTCACACAGTAATACTGCTACATTATAAAAGGTGCAGTTGACAGTTGGCTAATTTGGTCTCTCCCCAAACCCATTCCCATACATCAAAGACTGCAAGTGACAGACTGACCCTCTGCCCAGATCCTGCAATACAAAGCTTCCTGTAAAGCCAGGTCAGGAAATAGCACTAAAAACAGTGCAGTTGCCTTCCTTTATTCATCAGGGAGATTGTTGAGCAGACAGGTTTTGCAGCCCGCAGTTGTAATGTGTCAATGCAGACCATTATGTCAGGTCTAGCAGAAGAAAATGTCATCACAACTCAACAAGAAGAAAGTTTCATAAGAACAATTCTCCTGAAGACTGAGTGTCTCTGATGTATGTTATTACAAATGCAACACAAAAACATGAGAATCAATGATTAACTCATTATGTTACTTTGTATTTGTGGTAAAATCTGTAGAAGTTTAATTAAGGTGGTGAACAATGATATAACAAATGCACCATTAGTGTGAGTGTGGCAACATCCAGCATTACATATGAAAGATAAAATCAGAGGTTCTGTTGTACTGATCTGACAATCTCAGCCAGTTAAAATAAAGATATTTGAATTAAATCATTGAAAACTGGTGAGTTGCACATTTGTCGTACATACAAAGCCATGACAGCGTCAGATGTTGACCAGGCTATACCCCTAACTGTTGGGCCATCAGCACAAGAGTGAGTGAGTGAGTTGGGTTTAACGCCACTTTTAACAGTATTCCAGTTATATCACGGCATATCAGCTTAGTGTGGAAGGAAAGCCCAAAGTGATGCAGGTCTCAGACGACTACCACTCCAGTGAAACCCATGAGCACGGGTATGGTGCTGACAAACCTACAAACATCATCGGGGCTAACCAGGATTCGAACCCACAATCATAGGTTTCTGGCATACCCAAGGGATGCAACTCTTCACAGGGAATTGCGGCCAACTGTTGGGCCATCAGCACATGACAAGTCTAGCCAGTGACTATACCTCTAACTGTTGGGCCATCAGCACATGACAAGTCTAGCCAGTGACTATACCTCTAACTGTTGGGCCATCAGCACATGACAAGTCTAGCCAGTGACTATACCTCTAACTGTTGGGCCATCAGCACATGACAAGTCTAGCCAGTGACTATACCTCTAACTGTTGGGCCATCAGCACATGACAAGTCTAGCCAGTGACTATACCTCTAACTGTTGGGCCATCAACACAAGTCTAGCCAGTGACTATACCTCTTACTGTTGAGCCATCAGCACATGACAAGTCTAGCCAGTGACTATACCTCTAACTGTTGGGCCATCAGCACAAGACAAGTCTAGCCAGTGACTATACCTCTAACTGTTGGGCCATCAGCACATGACAAGTCTAGCCAGTGACTATACCTCTAACTGTTGGGCCATCAACACAAGTCTTGCCAGTGACTATACCTCTAACTGTTGAGCCATCAGCACATGACAAGTCTTGCCAGTGACTATACCTCTAACTGTTGGGCCATCAGCACATGACAAGTCTAGCCAGTGACTATACCTCTAACTGTTGGGCCATCAACACAAGTCTAGCCAGTGACTATACCTCTAACTGTTGAGCCATCAGCACATGACAAGTCTTGCCAGTGACTATACCTCTAACTGTTGGGCCATCAGCACATGACAAGTCTAGCCAGTGACTATACCTCTAACTGTTGGGCCATCAGCACAAGACAAGTCTAGCCAGTGACTATACCTCTAACTGTTGAGCCATCAACACAAGTCTAGCCAGTGACTATACCTCTAACTGTTGGGCCATCAACACAAGTCTAGCCAGTGACTATACCTCTAACTGTTGGGCCATCAACACAAGACAAGTCTAGCCAGTGACTATACCTCTAACTGTTGGTCCATCAGCACAAGACAAGTCTAACCAGTGACTATACCTCTAACTGTTGGGCCATCAACACAAGACAAGTCTAGCCAGTGACTATACCTCTAACTGTTACGCCATCAGCACAAGACAAGTCTAGCCAGTGACTATACCTTTAACTGTTGGGCCATCAGCACAAGACAAGTCTAGCCAGTGACTATACCTCTAACTGTTGGGCCATCAGCACATGACAAGTCTAGCCAGTGACTATACCTCTAACTGTTGGGCCATCAGCACAAGACAAGTCTAGCCAGTGACTATACCTCTAACTGTTTGGCCATCAGCACAAGACAAGTCTAGCCAGTGACTATACCTCTAACTGTTGGGCCATCAGCACAAGACAAGTCTAGCCAGTGACTATACCTCTAACTGTTGGGCCATCAACACAAGACAAGTCTAGCCAGTGACTATACCTCTAACTGTTGGGCCATCAACACAAGTCTAGCCAGTGACTATACCTCTAACTAATGGGCCATCAACACATGACAAGTCTAGCCAGTGACTATACCTCTAACTGTTCGGCCATCAACACATGACAAGTCTAGCCAGTGGCTATACCTCTAACTGTTGGGCCATCAGCACAAGACAAGTCTAGCCAGTGACTATACCTCTAACTGTTGGGCCATCAGCACATGACAAGTCTAGCCAGTGACTATACCTCTAACTGTTGGGCCATCAGCACAAGACAAGTCTAGCCAGTGACTATACCTCTAACTGTTGGGCCATCAACACAAGACAAGTCTAGCCAGTGACTATACCTCTAACTGTTGGGCCATCAGCACATGACAAGTCTAGCCAGTGACTATACCTCTAACTGTTGGGCCATCAACACAAGTCTTGCCAGTGACTATACCTCTAACTGTTGAGCCATCAGCACATGACAAGTCTTGCCAGTGACTATACCTCTAACTGTTGGGCCATCAGCACATGACAAGTCTAGCCAGTGACTATACCTCTAACTGTTGAGCGATCAACACAAGTCTAGCCAGTGACTATACCTCTAACTGTTGGTCCATCAACACAAGACAAGTCTAGCCAGTGACTATACCTCTAACTGTTGGGCCATCAACACATGACAAGTCTAGCCAGTGACTATACCTCTAACTGTTGGGCCATCAGCACATGACAAGTCTAGCCAGTGACTATACCTCTAACTGTTGGGCCATCAGCACATGACAAGTCTAGCCAGTGACTATACCTCTAACTGTTGGGCCATCAGCACATGACAAGTCTAGCCAGTGACTATACCTCTAACTGTTGGGCCATCAGCACATGACAAGTCTAGCCAGTGACTATACCTCTAACTGTTGGGCCATCAGCACAAGACAAGTCTAGCCAGTGACTATACCTCTAACTGTTGGGCCATCAGCACAAGACAAGTCTAGCCAGTGACTATACCTCTAACTGTTGGGCCATCAACACATGACAAGTCTAGCCAGTGACTATACCTCTAACTGTTGGGCCATCAGCACATGACAAGTCTTGCCAGTGACTATACCTCTAACTGTTGGGCCATCAACACATGACAAGTCTAGCCAGTGACTATACCTCTAACTGTTGGGCCATCAGCACATGACAAGTCTAGCCAGTGACTATACCTCTAACTGTTTGGCCATCAGCACAAGACAAGTCTAGCCAGTGACTATACCTCTAACTGTTGGGCCATCAGCACATGACAAGTCTAGCCAGTGACTATACCTCTAACTGTTGGGCCATCAGCACAAGACAAGTCTAGCCAGTGACTATACCTCTAACTGTTGGGCCATCAACACATGACAAGTCTAGCCAGTGACTATACCTCTAACTGTTGGGCCATCAGCACATGACAAGTCTAGCCAGTGACTATACCTCTAACTGTTGGGCCATCAGCACAAGACAAGTCTGGCCAGTGACTATACCTCTAACTGTTGGGCCATCAACACATGACAAGTCTAGCCAGTGACTATACCTCTAACTGTTGGGCCATCAACACAAGTCTAGCCGGTGACTATACCTCTAACTGTTGTTAACCTTATATTCTTCCTATAGTTATATCATTATTCATACATCATCATCATAATCATCTATATGTTCAATGTTTGTCTTGTCTACAGTTGAATATCAGTATCTAACTCTTTAAACAACTCAACACCCTTATTTTCAGTCTCTGGGAATCTCTCACCAGATCTTCCCCTTCAACCTTCTGTCTATCTTTAGACATTTTTTACACCTGTAGGGTTTCCCTCAGTCTATTTATATCTTGCATTAAGCACTTCCTTTGATGCTTAATGCAATCTGTCTTCTAATTGGCCACCCTGGTCCTCTACAGGTAGCTTCCTTCCATACCTGACTTCCTCCTCACTTCATGTGCTGCTGTTGAGGAGGAAGGACATTTTCTTTTCTTCAGGTATGGAATGGCCATATTTCAATCTGTTTTCATCTGCTTCTGTCAGAAATTAATATCTATATTAGGGTGCTGAATTAAATTGAATAATATATATATAATATCATTTAAAGTAATATTAAATTAGTAAATGGAATATTGATATTATAAAACTTGCTTGTAAAATAATTAACCACATGGTCCATTTTGGACCATGTGCTTTCCAAGTATCCTATAATGAACATATAACAGTAATTTAACATTAAAGTTAGTTTTAGTTTATCAATGGCTTTTGTACTTTTATATTTAAGATAAATAATACCTGTAAACTTGCAAATATATGACTTCATGTGCTGCTGTTGAGGAGGAAGGACATTTTCTTTTCTTCAGGTAGTTCTTCAACAGCAGCCACCCCCCTTGAAATAAATCCATTATCACCATCTGCCTGTGTCTGTGTTTCCCAACGGCCCGAGCCGGATAAATTCCACTACCCCGGCTACAAATTTGGCGCCCAACGTGGGGCTGAGCACGTTCATATTAAATTTGAGCAAAATAAGCCTCAGTACCCTACTATGCGGCCCGGGACGTGCCTTCTGTTGACGGGGGAGTATGTAGCAGGGCGTGGAGTCATCCCACAGATGACATCCTTACCTTGTCAGCTTGCTGACGGGGTTAACCTCTTTGGTCATGTGGACAAGGCGTCCGACCTCTTATCAGAAGGTCCGTGGTTCGAATCCCATCACGGGACTCGGAAATTTTATGGCCGCTACATTGGCGCCCAACGTGGGGCTGAGCACGTTCATATTAAATTTGAGCAAAATAAGCCTCAGTACCCTACTATGCGGCCCGGGACGTGCCTTCTGTTGACGGGGGAGTATGTAGCAGGGCGTGGAGTCATCCCACAGATGACATCCTTACCTTGTCAGCTTGCTGACGGGGTTAACCTCTTTGGTCATGTGGACAAGGCGTCCGACCTCCGGTCAGAAGGTCCGTGGTTCGAATCCCATCACGGGACTCGGAAATTTTATGGCCGCTACATTGGCGCCCAACGTGGGGCTGAGCACGTTCATATTAAATTTGAGCAAAATAAGCCTCAGTACCCTACTATGCGGCCCGGGACGTGCCTTCTGTTGACGGGGGAGTATGTAGCAGGGCGTGGAGTCATCCCACAGATGACATCCTTACCTTGTCAGCTTGCTGACGGGGTTAACCTCTTTGGTCATGTGGACAAGGCGTCCGACCTCCGATCAGAAGGTCCGTGGTTCGAATCCCATCACGGGACTCGGAAATTTTATGGCCGCTACATTGGCGCCCAACGTGGGGCTGAGCACGTTCATATTAAATTTGAGCAAAATAAGCCTCAGTACCCTACTATGCGGCCCGGGACGTGCCTTCTGTTGACGGGGGAGTATGTAGCAGGGCGTGGAGTCATCCCACAGATGACATCCTTACCTTGTCAGCTTGCTGACGGGGTTAACCTCTTTGGTCATGTGGACAAGGCGTCCGACCTCTTATCAGAAGGTCCGTGGTTCGAATCCCATCACGGGACTCGGAAATTTTATGGCCGCTACATTGGCGCCCAACCATTCCCAAAAGGGGGGTGCGTGTAGCAGGGTACCTTATATTCTTCCTATAGTTATATCATTATTCATACATCATCATCATAATCATCTATATGTTCAATGTTTGTCTTGTCTACAGTTGAATATCAGTATCTAACTCTTTAAACAACTCAACACCCTTATTTTCAGTCTCTGGGAATCTCTCACCAGATCTTCCCCTTCAACCTTCTGTCTATCTTTAGACATTTTTTACACCTGTAGGGTTTCCCTCAGTCTATTTATATCTTGCATTAAGCACTTCCTTTGATGCTTAATGCAATCTGTCTTCTAATTGGCCACCCTGGTCCTCTACAGGTAGCTTCCTTCCATACCTGACTTCCTCCTCACTTCATGTGCTGCTGTTGAGGAGGAAGGACATTTTCTTTTCTTCAGGTATGGAATGGCCATATTTCAATCTGTTTTCATCTGCTTCTGTCAGAAATTAATATCTATATTAGGGTGCTGAATTAAATTGAATAATATATATATAATATCATTTAAAGTAATATTAAATTAGTAAATGGAATATTGATATTATAAAACTTGCTTGTAAAATAATTAACCACATGGTCCATTTTGGACCATGTGCTTTCCAAGTATCCTATAATGAACATATAACAGTAATTTAACATTAAAGTTAGTTTTAGTATAGTTTATCAATGGCTTTTGTACTTTTATATTTAAGATAAATAATACCTGTAAACTTGCAAATATATGACTTCATGTGCTGCTGTTGAGGAGGAAGGACATTTTCTTTTCTTCAGGTAGTTCTTCAACAGCAGCCACCCCCCTTGAAATAAATCCATTATCACCATCTGCCTGTGTCTGTGTTTCCCAACGGCCCGAGCCGGATAAATACCACTACCCCGGCTACAAATTTGGCGCCCAACGTGGGGCTGAGCACGTTCATATTAAATTTGAGCAAAATAAGCCTCAGTACCCTACTATGCGGCCCGGGACGTGCCTTCTGTTGACGGGGGAGTATGTAGCAGGGCGTGGAGTCATCCCATAGATGACATCCTTACCTTGTCAACTTGCTGACGGGGTTAACCTCTTTGGTCGTGTGGACAAGGCGTCCGACCTCGGATCAGAAGGTCCGTGGTTCGAATCCCATCACGGGACTCGGAAATTTTATGGCCGCTACAAATTTGGCGCCCAACGTGGGGCCGGTGGCTGTCACTCTGGACACAGGCTTCATCAACTTCATCGTGTTCTGGGGGTAATCCTTCATCACTGTTGAAGGATTCTTCATTGAAGATTCAGGATGTTTCTTCCATGCAACTTGTGGAAGTTTTGTGTGTAGCGTTGAGCTATAACTCTGACTAAAATTAAATCTTGATCCTCAATCGTCAGTGATCTACACTTTGTTATGACGTTGAACTTTTCGTCTGCATCAGTGCTAAAATTGAGGTGCTTCCTCCAATTCCTGGAAGTGTGACTTTTATTTTAACTGATTTACATGTATTTGTCATTTTGTTCACACATGAACTTTTGATCTGTGAACTGTGACCATGAACTTTGTTTACATTCTGAACTAAATTTTATCAGAATGTCATTAGTTGACTGTTTCATTGTATATATATATATGCTTGATATGTTCATCACCATTACTTGAACATTTTTGAAACTTTATCTTGTCACACTTGTGATCATCATATTTTCCACTTAGGAAGCACTGTTGACAACTGTAAAGTTGTACAGCTGTGTGACCCACTTGTTGCCATTCTGAGTTATCATTGCAGAATTCTCATTTAATTAAATTCTTATTTAAAATCAACCTATATCTTTACAGAATTTTGATAAATTCTATTTATACTGCCCTTTAACTGTGATAGCTAATTGTGATATATTGTAATTTTCATCTTCATTCAATGAATTTTATTAAATTAATTTGCAGTTTACTGGTATAAGATAAGCCATTTAATTTGTTAAGTCACTTGGATACCTTTTGGCAAAGTAAGTACCCTAAAATAGTTATTTCATATTTCTTACTTTAAATTTCTCACTCTTCTTTCCTGTCTGAAATATTTTTCACTGCTGGGAAATTCCTTATCTGCTCAACTAACATTTGCCATATCATGTCTTGTCCTTGTGCCGTCCTATTCATTCATACCATTTCATCATCTTAGTTCATCATTCAAATCAAAACAAATTCATTACTCTTGTGTTGATTACTTCTCGTTCGCAACTTATATATTGCTTCATACTTAGTTCTTCCTATATATATTCCTGCTCGCAACATTTTGGTAAGATTGTTGTGATCTTTGCCGTAATTGACTTAGTTTATCCTACACATCTGCTTGGTAACCAGATTGTGGTAGCTTAGTCATGTAATATTTCTTATTACAACAAGTGGTCAGTTGTTCTTACACCTACCTTGCCACTTACCTTTTTCGTATTACTTACCTTAGCAAACTAAAGTTGTATTTTTCCCTTTTGTTCTGGAGACTTTGTCAGATACTTCGTATTTTGGTATTTGGTTTCTGCTTTTCCAGTTTAGCTCAGTGAGGACTTTTGGTTCCCTTACTTCTATTTTTGGCTAGCTGCAGTTCATTGTTCTTGTACCTTGTGGTGCACTAGATGCTGAACTTCAGACGCATCCATTTTGTATCCTTTGGTGAGGAGCTCATAGTTTGTTGATGTTCAGATGTTTGTTGGATCTTAACTTGTGAGATTCTTGTCGCCTTTTAGGAGGTACTTCAGTTTTGATAGTGTCATATAGTTCATATTCCTCTCATATCAAACATCCTTGCACTTTAGTTTGTATCACCATGGCTGAAGCTAATGTAAGTGGGGACCCGGAGGTCGATGTGGTACTTAGCTGCCTTCAGCATCTGCATCCTTCGGTCCGCACTGGTGTGCTAAATAGACTAGCAGATGATATTGCAAATCAGCTGCAGCATCCCAATACGACATATCGTGTTACTGGTACTGGTGCACCAGGTCTTGGGTTGTCCAATACTTACACTATTCCACCTACAATATATACCAGTCCTAGGGTGGCATTACCTGTTCACTCCCCTAGGCCGGTACCTCATCTGCTTAGTCATACGCCACCATCAAGGTCACCTATGCCCACAGGTTCTGAGAATCTGTTTCAGATTTCTCCGGCGACTGTGAACCTTAGTCCTATGATGGACCTACCAGCTTCACTGCCTAGGCCTCATGGTTCAATTTACAACTTTGTTCAGCCTAGGGCAACTTCTACACCTTACCTGAATAGTTACCCATCACAACCTTCACACACACCGCATGAGTCTTGGCCTAGCCGCACTATTCCAACACCATATCCAGGTTATAATCCAACTACCTTTTATAGCCATAGTGTAGGTGCTCCTCCTAGACTTGTCACACCCTTTCAGCCTACTTACATGCCCATTATCAATTCTCCCAGTCCACGGTTGTCATCATTTTCTGGGGATGGGACCAAGGGTGAGGTCAAGTATAAGCAATGGCATTTAGAGATTGTTGGGTGTCGTAGGGAGAATGCATTCTCGGACACTTCAATTCTAAATGCCATGCGGAGGTCCGCCAAGGGTTCAGCTGCTGACCTACTTAGTGGGCTTTCAGAAACTGTTACCCTTGACACTGCTATTGAGCAGTTGGACTTAGTGTTTGGCAATGTGATGCCTGGCGAGACGCTTATGGAGCGTTTTTACACTGCCCGCCAGGAAAAGAATGAGTCTGTCGCTGTGTGGAGTTGCCGCCTCCGGGATTTGATCTCCAAGATAGAGGCATCTGGCACTTTACCACACAATGCTGCACCTAGCTTGCTTCGAAGCCGGTTCTGGATGGGTCTCACTCGTGATGACCTGAAGCAAGCGACTCGCCATCACTTTGATTCAGGTACGGACTATAACAAGCTGCTGCTTGCTGTCCGTAGGGTTGAGGAGGAGTTAGCCACCCCTGGGGATGCACAATCATGTCAATTGACTACCACTACAACTAGCAACAGACAACTGGATGATGTGCTATTCCGCCTAAAGGTGATTGATAAGAACCTTAGGTCTGTTGGGGATAGGGTTAACACCCTGGAGTATAAATCTCATAGGCCCTCAAATACAGCCCAGAATCAAGCCAATAAGGCCCAATCTCAGGCTCAGAATCTACCCCCTAGGTCTACCACTACAAATGTAGTTACACAAGGTAGCACATCACGTACACCATATGCTTCTCAATCACAGTTAGCCTCAAAAACTGAGGTACACTGTTATGATTGCGGGAAGATAGGGGTTAGGCGGCGTCACCCACAGTGCCCCGCTTTAAACTCCTAGGAGTCAATGTTATGGGGCGAACATTGGACTCCGACATTAGCTCCAATTCTGGGTTGCCATCAAATTTGATTGGTCCCGCAAACGTCACATCTGTTAGGGTAGAAGGCCACTTATGTAATGTTCTTGTAGACACAGGGTCCCAGGTTACCACTATGTCCGAGACATTTTACACAAATAACCTCCCTCAACATACACTCCATAGTCTAGGTTCACTCTTGAAGTTAAAAGGAGCCGGGGAAGCTAAGCTACCCTACTTGGGGTATGTTGAAGCTATAATCCTAATCCCTAGTGACTTCTTAGGTCAGGAAGTTGAGGTAACTATACCGATACTTGTAGTGCCCAATACTGACTACCACTTCAAGGTGCCTTTACTATTAGGGACAAATGTCATGACTGCTGCTGAAAGCCTGCATGGTGCACCAATAGCAGCCACTGCATCACCTTGGAGTCAGGCTCAGCAATGGCTCATTAGGCGTCGGGAAGACCTTAACCGGACTGAGTGTGTGCGGACAACCAAGCCAATTGTTATCCCTGCTTTATGTAATCAGATTATTGCAGGTATAAGCAGGGGTAAACCACCTCGGATTGGCATGCAGTTTTGTACTACAGCTGCCCCCACACTACCTGGTTCACTTAACCTTGTTAATGGGGTTGTGAATTTTATACCAGGACAGTCTACAAATAGGATTAAGGTTGAGGTTGCCAATCCATCTACCAAGGCTGTTACTATTCCAGCCAAGACAGTACTTTGTTGTTTAGAGCAAGTAGATGTCTTAGATGGTCTCTCCTCTACGGATGAGCCGGCTTTCACATCTGGCCCCGAGCCTAAAGACATTTTCAATTTAGAAACCCTGGGTCAGATACATACTCCAGAGGAAATAGCAAAGCTTCGCGATCTTCTTAGTGAGTTTGATGACATCTTCAGCAAGTCTGATATGGATATGGGCCACACAGACTTAGTCACTCACAGGATTGAGCTAACTGATGAACGTCCTTTCAGGGAAAGACATAGGCGCATTCCACCTGCATTGTATCAAGAGGTTAAGGACCATCTGAAGAACATGTTGGATGCTAAGGTTATTCGTCCTTCTTCTAGTCCTTATGCCTCTCCCGTGGTTCTTGTTCGCAAAAGGGACTCGTCTTTACGTTTCTGTATAGACTATCGCCAACTTAATAGTCGTACAGTTAGAGACTCTTATGCTTTACCACGGATTGAGGAGACCCTTGATGCACTTCATGGTGCCAAGTACTTCACTTGTCTTGACCTGAAGTCGGGCTATTGGCAGGTCGAAGTTGCTGAGGAACATAAAGCCCGTACTGCTTTTACGGTTGGTCCATTAGGATTTTACGAGTGTAACTCGATGCCTTTTGGTCTCACAAATGCTCCCGCAACTTTTCAACGTCTTATGGAGAGATGTATGGGCGACATCCATCTCCTACAGTGTCTCATTTACCTTGATGACATCATTGTGTTTTCAAAGACCTTTGATGAGCATCTGGAGAGATTACGTGCAATCTTTCTTCGATTGCGCAAGAATGGCCTCAAACTTAAGCCTTCTAAGTGCCAGTTCTTGCAGACCTCTGTGAAATATCTGGGTCACGTAATCTCTGAGGAGGGTATCACGACAGACCCTGAGAAGATTGCGGCACTGGAGACCTGGCCAGTTCCACAGAATGTGGATGATGTTCGTCGTTTTCTTGGCTTCTCTGGATATTATCGTCGCTTTGTGCCTAATTATGCCAAAGTTGCAAAGCCCTTGACAAATTTACTTGTTGGTCAATCCGGCAAGAAAAGGAAAAATAGCAAACCCGACCAGAACTGGATATGGGGGGAGGAGCAGCAGTCGGCTTTTAGTGAGCTTGTTGGTAAACTTATCAGCGCTCCCATTTTGGCTTTCGCAGACTTCACTCAGCCATTCGAACTGCACATTGATGCAAGTGGCGATGGCTTAGGCGCGGTACTTTACCAAACCCAAAATAGCCAGAAACGAGTGATAGCCTATGCGAGCCGAGGGCTTTCCAAATCAGAGCGCAACTACCCAGCTCACAAATTAGAGTTTCTAGCTCTGAAATGGGCTGTCACCAGGAAGTTCCATGACTACCTGTATGGCAACCCATTCACCGTTAAGACCGACAACAACCCCCTCACTTACGTTTTAACATCAGCGAAATTGGATGCAACTGGACATCGTTGGCTCGCTGACCTTGCTGCTTACGACTTTTCTGTAGAGTATGTACCAGGGGCAAGGAACAAGGATGCTGATGCGTTGTCCAGGTTGCCACGTGAGGTCATGGATATCCAATCTGTGTCTGCAGTTTGCAACAGTCAGCAGACGTCTAGTGTTGTAGAGACGCTCTCACTTTGTCATGAGGTATTGAACTGTGTTTTAGCAGTTGATGATTTCGAGTCTACCAATGTTGGGACTGATCATCAGATGCTATCTTGTCAGCAGGCGGACCCCTCAATCTGCACGATTGTGGACCTTCTCCGTAAAGATCAGCGCCCTTCAAAGGAGTCTCTTAGGTCATTTGATCGTGACACAGCTTCAATCCTCAGGCAGTGGGATGCTCTCTCCATCAATAACAATCTCCTTTATAGGAGACAGAAGACTACAGAAGGTGATTATCCCTACTTTCAACTCATTGTCCCAGAGCCTCAACGAGAATCCGTCATTACTCATCTTCATGACGGGATGGGGCATCTGGGTAGGGACAGGACTGTGGCTCTCCTACGGACGAGGTTTTATTGGCCAGGAATGATGGGAGATGTCGAGAACCACATTCGTAGCTGCCAGAGGTGCATTCTTCGGAAAGCTCCTAATCAGACTGAGCGCGCACCATTGGTCAACATTCAGACCACTCAACCCATGGAAATGGTGTGTGTTGACTATCTCAGTCTGGAACCTTCATCTGGTGGTTACGAAAATGTTCTGGTCATTACTGACCACTTCACCAAGTATGCTGTTGCGATTCCAACTCGTAATCAAACAGCGCGAACAACAGCAAAGGCCTTGTTTGAGCACTTTATCGTACACTATGGCCTCCCTGAAAGGTTACATTCAGATCAGGGACGGAATTTCGAAAGTGATGTTATCAAACAAATGTGCAGCATACTTGGGATACAGAAAACAAGGACAACTCCCTATCACCCCATGGGGAACGGGTTATGTGAACGGTTTAACCGGACACTTCTTGGGATGCTCGGGACTCTGCAGGATCAGGAAAAGGCACGTTGGAAGGACCATATTGCTCATGTGGTCCATGCCTATAACTGTACCTTGCACGAGTCTTCTGGGTTCACGCCCTACTTTCTCATGTTCGGCAGACATCCTAGACTGCCTGTTGATGTTGCCTTTGGCACGTCTCTCGCCAACACTTCATCGCCATCTTATACGCAGTTTGCTGCTGATTTGAAGCGCAAGTTGACAACTGCGTATGAGCTCGCTACTCAAAACATGGACAAGGCCCGGGCCAAACAGAGGAAGACTTATAATCTGAAGGCTCGTGGTGCTACTGTTAAGGTAGGTGATGTTGTGTTGGTCCGCAATGTCAACATTCGTGGGAAACAGAAGCTTGCCGACCGATGGGAGAAAGATTTCTATGTGGTGGAATCACAGCCGAATTCTAATGTTCCTGTGTTTAAAGTCCGCAAGGAAGGCACTAGGGAGCATCGTGTACTTCACCGCAATTTACTCCTTCCCATTGGTTCGGATGGCCGTCCCATTCCTAAACCTCGGAGCCCTCCGCCTTCTCTAGGAGCTTCCGCTGTACCTGGTGATACCTCCAACACCGCTTTGGAGATTTCTACAACCGACCTGGATGTGGAAATTCCTTTATCTCCAGTGCCTGGGGGTTCTCCATTGGGTCAGCCGGTTGAAACTCCTTCGTTTCCAAGGTCACCACCAGCTCAATTATCTGGTGTTCCCTCTTCAACGACGCCATCTATGGTGTTGCCGTCACTCGAGTTGCCTGGAGGAATTTCGACTTCCCCAGTGCCTTCCAGCCCTTCCACTTCTGTTGTTCCAGAATTATCTTCTGTCACCCCACCAGTGGTTACAAGACCTGGCAGGTCACGCCAGAAACCAAAGTGGATGACTGACGGTCAATGGGTGGTGAAACAGAACATGGTTTGGGTATAGTTCTCTACTTAGTCCATTGTATATATGTTTGAGCACATGTTATTGCTTTCTCAGGTTTAATTTTCTGCAACCTTTTGTTATCCTGCTCCTTTCCTTGGCTGTTCGTCTGTTTTCAGCTGCGTATGGTGAGGGCACCATTCCCAAAAGGGGGGTGCGTGTAGCAGGGTACCTTATATTCTTCCTATAGTTATATCATTATTCATACATCATCATCATAATCATCTATATGTTCAATGTTTGTCTTGTCTACAGTTGAATATCAGTATCTAACTCTTTAAACAACTCAACACCCTTATTTTCAGTCTCTGGGAATCTCTCACCAGATCTTCCCCTTCAACCTTCTGTCTATCTTTAGACATTTTTTACACCTGTAGGGTTTCCCTCAGTCTATTTATATCTTGCATTAAGCACTTCCTTTGATGCTTAATGCAATCTGTCTTCTAATTGGCCACCCTGGTCCTCTACAGGTAGCTTCCTTCCATACCTGACTTCCTCCTCACTTCATGTGCTGCTGTTGAGGAGGAAGGACATTTTCTTTTCTTCAGGTATGGAATGGCCATATTTCAATCTGTTTTCATCTGCTTCTGTCAGAAATTAATATCTATATTAGGGTGCTGAATTAAATTGAATAATATATATATAATATCATTTAAAGTAATATTAAATTAGTAAATGGAATATTGATATTATAAAACTTGCTTGTAAAATAATTAACCACATGGTCCATTTTGGACCATGTGCTTTCCAAGTATCCTATAATGAACATATAACAGTAATTTAACATTAAAGTTAGTTTTAGTATAGTTTATCAATGGCTTTTGTACTTTTATATTTAAGATAAATAATACCTGTAAACTTGCAAATATATGACTTCATGTGCTGCTGTTGAGGAGGAAGGACATTTTCTTTTCTTCAGGTAGTTCTTCAACAGCAGCCACCCCCCTTGAAATAAATCCATTATCACCATCTGCCTGTGTCTGTGTTTCCCAACGGCCCGAGCCGGATAAATACCACTACCCCGGCTACAAACACAAGACAAGTCTAGCCAGTGACTATACCTCTAACTGTTGGTCCATCAGCACAAGACAAGTCTAACCAGTGACTATACCTCTAACTGTTGGGCCATCAACACAAGACAAGTCTAGCCAGTGACTATACCTCTAACTGTTGGGCCATCAGCACAAGACAAGTCTAGCCAGTGACTATACCTCTAACTGTTGGGCCATCAACACAAGACAAGACAAGTCTAGCCAGTGACTACACCTCACTGATATATGTATGCATAACTCACCTGCAGGATTAAGGGAAATGCCCAACTAGTATATCAACTTAATGTTGAAAGGGAGTTGATCGGACCGTATAATAAGTAACATATTATTAGTAGTATAAATTAATTGAAACAGCACCATACAGAAACATACAGATTGATTCAAGGTTCTCTTAAAATATAAATGACACACCAACAGTGATGTTTGTCTTTGGATCTATTGAGATTAGAGGATTTCTTACCTTGGCCGAGCTTGGGGAGAGACACATATTGGAACATGACGTAAACATGACGGCAGGTTAATAGTGAAAATGTTTCAATAATACAAACCATTATTTTACTGATTTGTCCCGGCAAAACAATTTGCATAATGGACTTAGCTCTTGTGGCTATACCTCTATGGCATCAGGTAATGTCCACAACCAAATGTCACTATTACACAACTCCTTCTATGTGGGGCCAACAACTTGACCCAGTGTATTGCCTTTGTGATTGTCATCCTAAAACGTGTTGAAATATAATTTATTGATTTATCCTTGATATTTTGTGGTCATTTACTGATTTCACAGTTTAGTTCTGTATATACCTATTTTTAATTTGGAAATTACATTATGAAACATAAACCAAACAGAAGTCAATTATTGGTCTCCTGACCTGATCCTGTGGGTTGCTGGATTAGAAGTAGTGTCATCCTGCATGCTGCATGATGTTGAAATAATGAAGTGTATAGACAAACATGCAGTAGAACATGACGACTGCCCAAGTCACTAAATGTACCTCTTGCTGTCTGATGGTCAAACATGAGACCGGCAGACAGAGAGGGCAACAATGATGTAGCAGACATGTGTGACAAACTGGTAATTATATGTCTTAACCAGATTGGGAGTCTCTTAAGGTGGATCTGCACAAACTCACCTGCCTCATATGACAGACTGGCTTGTCCACTTGTCCCCACTAATACCCAGTCAGACCGCTACATACTGGCCATACTCAAGGAGGTTCTCCTGGCACCAAGGCTGGTATTAGAGTCGCTGTGATTTCATACTTCAGCTAACGCTAACAAAGAGGCATAATATAACCATCAACATAATTGATTGGGAATTTATCAGAAAGCCATATTGTCAATATAAATGATTTCTGGTGTTTATCAAATCTGTATTGAGCCTGAAGTCAAACACAGCTATCAGTATTGTTCTAGCACTCAACAAGTTAACAAGATTGCTTGTACACATTGATTTTCCCAAACTGCAGTTGTATTAACACTGAGAGAAGAGCTTGACACAGTCAGTAATAATTGCTTGGGAATTCTTTGAACTACAGTTTTGTAAGTTTTCTTATTTGAAGAGGACTGTCTGTCAACTGAAAGCATTCTGTGTTCTTTATGTCTTTGGTATCACAAATGTGCTTGTTCTATGCCGTTCAGGGATCCATTAACAGGCAGGATTTGTTGTTTCTTTCAAGTGTTTTTCAATGTTTTCCAAGGCAATACATGGAACAGAAGTTTTTACACTGATATCAAACACTGCAATCATAATTGTCCAGGTTAAGTCTAAAGCCAAGCATCAGACAACATGAGAAAGCTGATGTGCGACTTTAATGAAGAAATACAATTTTGAACAGTGCAGTTTATTGATAGGGAACATATTATCATGTAACTGAGGTACTGAGGTGGTGAAGAAAGCATTGCATGATGATGAGTTTAAGTGGGATCTACACTGATGTGGGATCTGCACTGACACAGGATCTGCACTGATGTGGGATCTACACTGATGTGGGATCTGCACTGACACAGGATCTGCACTGATGTGGGATCTGCACTGACACAGGATCTACAGTGACACGGGATCTACACTGATGTGGGATCTACACTGATGTGGGATCTACACTGATGTGGGATCTGCACTGACATGGGATCTGCACTGACACAGGATCTACAGTGACACGGGATCTGCACTGACACGGGATCTGCACTGACACAGGATATAAATGACACGGGATCTACACTGACACAGGATCTACACTGACACGGGATCTGCACTGACACAGGATCTATACTGACACAGAATTTACACTGACACAGGATGTAAGCTGACATGGGATCTGCACTGACATGGGATCTACACTGACACGGGATCTGCACTGACACAGGATCTACAGTGACACGGGATCTACACTGACATAGGATGTAAGCTGACACGGGATCTTCGCTGACACGGGATGTACACTGATACAGGATCTACACTGACACAGGATCTACACTGACACAGGATGTGCGCTGACACCTGGTCTCCAGTGAGCGACCTAGGTTTTCAATCAGGGGTTCCTAGTGGGAAATGGAATACAGAAATACCTACAATCATTGCTATTGCATGTGTTTAATTCTGCTATTGCATGTGTTTAATTCTAAACCATCTTGTGTTGGTAAAATAGTACAGAAGCTGCAAATGAATGCATGGGCTGAGTTGAAGATGAAGATGTTAACCCTCCTGGTTGTCCGCTACCTCAGCTGTGTTGCCGAGTCCTACAGGGATATAGTCACAACCTGGCACAGACATTATCCCTCTGTGTAGGTAGCAGATAATTCATGCTGAAAACATCAAACAGCACATCACATTCAGATCTGACTTTGTAAATGTGGACATTAAATCAGGGAAATGTCAGCCATGTAGACCTGACAGCCAAATCGATGATGACAACAATTAAAGTCTGCCATCAGAAAGTGAATTAATCAGTTTAAGTAGGAAGAAACGTTCCACTACTTGCATCTGTCAGATCAATTCTTCTAATAAAGCATGGGATTTAGTTAACTTGCTGGAAAGATGACAGCGTCTTGAGTAAAATTGTAGTCTTCCTGTTCAGACATGACTGCTGCTTGAAGGGAAGGCAATTGCTTCATGACTGAAGCAAATTGTAATCAATAATTCAATATATCACACAATGTGTCGATGGCAGTGATCTCATATCTATCTCAGGCAGCACTCATCTTGGGCTCATCAGCCGGTTGGTAGAATCATAGACATGGCTGTCATTCATGTACTGTCCCTGTGTTCTCAATCAGCCTACATATTGAAAAAAGGGAATTGTCATGGACTCTTGAAGTAATTGTGTCTGTAGGTAGTAGAAATGACATGACATGATCAAACTAAGGAAATCTATGCTGGTAGTGTTGGTTACACTTAAAACTCCTTTCACAGTTTCTGCTCCGCCTGAGATAAATATCTCATCCATCACTTTCACAGTCTTTGTTCCACATGGACAAATACCTCATATCCTTTCACAGTCTACTGACTCCAGTACACACAATTATTCAGTTTCTTGTGTGATGATACGAACAGTATTGATATACTGACTCTGTATCTGGAAACGACTAGTGGTTGTTGAAGTTGTGGTTTATCTATGATACCCATTAGGGATATGGGTGAAATTGTTTCAGTAGTTGCAGTGTATAAAATTTCACAAAATGTCACTTAGACAACTGGACATGCAACTTTGCAAAGTTACAGATCAGATAAAATATTTCTGACTATTTTAGACTATCAAACACAAGTTACAAAAAGGTAAACATAAGAATAGTATTAGGACAGAAACTTGATATCATCGTACACAAATGTGTTCAGTGTTGACAGTTCATTTAATACTTACATTGGATTAAAAACTAGAATGCTCAGGAGATTTAGGGAATACAATAATAGTCTGACCATCAGACATGCAGCTTTTCAAAACTGACTGTCCGTAAGCAAAATAGACAGTCTCAGACTTTCGGCATGGTATTTCTCGCTGAGCATAATAATGTTTGTGTCATGCTAAGTGGCCAGTTAGTTTCAACTGTTCCGTTGTCTTCATTATTTGTGAACAAGCCCATTGCAACATGACATCATATGAACACATTGTCACACTAATTAAAGATGCTGTCATCCATTGTTCATGATGCCACAAACTATGTTAAGTGACATTATTCCAGAATTAGGTCACCAGGGTTAATGTCTCCACTTGAAGTCAGGAAAACTTAATATTTCCACTTAATCTCAGAACAAAGTGACTATGGTTAGTATAAAGAATAACCCTACTTGCAGCTCAGAAGTATGCATTCTCTGTCCTTCATGAATTAATCTTTTTGTTTTCATGTCGGTAATTCTCAAAAAAACCTGAAATGTCTCTCCATTCTCTATGTCAGATACAGGTCTCTCCATTCTCTATGTCAGATACAGGTCTCTCCATTCTCTATGTCAGATACAGGTATCTCCATTCTCTATGTCACATACAGGTCTCTCCATTCTCTATGTCAGATACAGGTCCCTCAATTCTCCATGTCAGACACAGGTCTCTCCATTCTCTATGTCAGATACAGGTATCTCCATTCTCTATGTCAGTTACATGTGTTTCCATCCTCTATGTCAGTTACAGGTCTCTCCATTCTCCATGTCAGATACAGGTCTCTCCATTCTCTATGTCAGATACAGGTCTCTCCATTCTCTATGTCAGTTACATGTGTCTCCATTCTCTTTGTCAGATACAGGTGTCTCCATTCTCTATGTCAGATACAGGTGTCTCTATTCTCTATGTCAGATACAGGTCTCTCCATTCTCTATGTCAGATACAGGTCTCTCAATCCTCTATGTCAGATACAGGTGTCTCCATTCTCTATGTCAGATACAGGTGTGTCCATTCTCTATGTCAGATACAGGTGTCTCCATTCTCTATGTCAGATACAGGTCTCTCCATTCTCTATGTCAGATACAGGTCTCTCCATTCTCTATGTCAGATACAGGTCTCCCCATTCTCTATGTCAGACACAGGTCTCTCCATTCTCTATGTCAGATACATGTGTTTCCATCCTCTATGTCAGATACAGGTCTCTCCATTCTCTATGTCAGATACAGGTCTCCCCATTCTCTATGTCAGACACAGGTCTCTCCATTCTCCATGTCAGATACAGGTCTCTCCATTCTCTATGTCAGATACAGGTCTCTCCATTCTCTATGTCAGATACAGGTCTCTCAATCCTCTATGTCAGATACAGGTGTCTCCATCCTGTATGTCAGACACAGGTCTCTCCATTCTCTATATCAGTTACAGGTCTCTCCATTCTCTATGTCAGATACAGGTCTCCCCATTCTCTATGTCAGACACAGGTCTCTCCATTCTCTATGTCAGATACAGGTCTCTCCATTCTCTATGTCAGATACAGGTCTCTCAATCCTCTATGTCAGATACAGGTGTCTCCATCCTGTATGTCAGACACAGGTCTCTCCATTCTCTATGTCAGTTTCAGGTCTCTCCATTCTCTATGTCAGATACAGGTCTCCCCATTCTCTATGTCAGATACATGTGTCTCCATCCTCTATGTCAGTTACAGGTCTCTCCATTCTCCATGTCAGATACAGGTCTCTCCATTCTCTATGTCAGATACAGGTCTCTCCATTCTCTATGTCAGATACAGGTGTCTCCATTCTCTATGTCAGATACAGGTGTCTCCATTCTCTATGTCAGATACAGGTGTCTCCATTCTCTATGTCAGATACAGGTATCTCCATTCTCTATGTCAGATACAGGTATCTCCATTCTCTATGTCAGATACAGGTCTCCCCATTCTCTATGTCATACACAGGTATCTCCATTCTCTATGTCAGATACATGTGTTTCCATCCTCTATGTCAGATACAGGTCTCTCCATTCTCTATGTCAGATACAGGTCTCCCCATTCTCTATGTCAGACACAGGTCTCTCCATTCTCTATGTCAGATACAGGTCTCTCCATTCTCTATGTCAGATACAGGTCTCTCCATTCTCTATGTCAGATACAGGTCTCTCAATCCTCTATGTCAGATACAGGTGTCTCCATCCTGTATGTCAGACACAGGTCTCTCCATTCTCTATGTCAGTTACAGGTCTCTCCATTCTCTATGTCAGATACAGGTCTCCCCATTCTCTATGTCAGACACAGGTCTCTCCATTCTCTATGTCAGATACAGGTCTCTCCATTCTCTATGTCAGATACAGGTCTCTCAATCCTCTATGTCAGATACAGGTGTCTCCATCCTGTATGTCAGACACAGGTCTCTCCATTCTCTATGTCAGTTTCAGGTCTCTCCATTCTCTATGTCGGATACAGGTCTCCCCATTCTCTATGTCAGATACATGTGTCTCCATTCTCTATGTCAGACACAGGTCTCTCCATTCTCTATGTCAGATACAGGTCTCTCAATCCTCTATGTCAGATACAGGTCTCTCCATTCTCTATGTCAGATACAGGTATCTCCATTCTCTATGTCAGTTACATGTGTCTCCATTCTCTATGTCAGATACAGGTCTCTCCATTCTCTATGTCAGTTACATGTGTCTCCATTCTCTATGTCAGATACAGGTCTCTCCATTCTCTATGTCAGATACAGGTCTCTCCATTCTCTATGTCAGTAACATGTGTCTCCATCCTCTATGTCAGATACAGGTCTCCCCATTCTCTATGTCAGTTACATGTGTCTCCATTCTCTATGTCAGATACATGTGTTTCCATCCTCTATGTCAGTTACAGGTCTCTCCATTCTCTATGTCAGATACAGGTCTCCCCATTCTCTATGTCAGTTACATGTGTCTCCATTCTCTATGTCAGTTACATGTGTTTCCATCCTCTATGTCAGTTACAGGTCTCTCCATTCTCCATGTCAGATACAGGTCTCTCCATTCTCTATGTCAGATACAGGTCTCTCCATTCTCTATGTCAGATACAGGTCTCCCCATTCTCTATGTCAGTTACATGTGTCTCCATTCTCTATGTCAGTTACATGTGGTTCCATCCTCTATGTCAGTTACAGGTCTCTCCATTCTCCATGTCAGATACAGGTCTCTCCATTCTCTATGTCAGATA
Organism: Haliotis rufescens; assembly: GCF_023055435.1. Taxonomy (NCBI): domain Eukaryota; kingdom Metazoa; phylum Mollusca; class Gastropoda; order Lepetellida; family Haliotidae; genus Haliotis; species Haliotis rufescens. The sequence continues at coordinate 20,411,589 of NW_025964361.1, forward strand.
CAGGTCTCTCCATTCTCTATGTCAGATACAGGTCTCTCCATTCTCTATGTCAGTTACAGGTCTCTCCATTCTCCATGTCAGATACAGGTCTCTCCATTCTCCATGTCAGATACAGGTCTCCCCATTCTCTATGTGAGATACAGGTCTCTCCATTCTCTATGTCAGTTACAGGTCTCTCCATTCTCTATGTCAGATACAGGTCTCTCCATTCTCCATGTCAGATACAGGTCTCCCCATTCTCTATGTAAGTTACATGTGTCTCCATCCTCTATGTCAGTTACAGGTCTCTCCATTCTCCATGTCAGATACAGGTCTCTCCATTCTCCATGTCAGATACAGGTCTCCCCATTCTCCATGTCAGATACAGGTCTCCCCATTCTCTATGTCAGATACAGGTGTCTCCATTCTCTATGTCAGATACAGGTCTCCCCATTCTCTATGTCAGTAACATGTGTCTCCATCCTCTATGTCAGATACAGGTCTCCCATTCTCTATGTCAGATACAGGTCTTCCCATTCTCTATGTCAGTTACATGTGTCTCAATCCTCTATGTCAGATACAGGTGTCTCCATTCTCTATATCTGATAAAGGTGTCTCCATTCTCTATGTCAGATACATGTCTTTCCATTCTCTATGTCAGATACAGGTCTCTCCATTCTCTATGTCAGTTACAGGTCTCTCCATTCTCCATGTCAGATACAGGTCTCTCCATTCTCTATGTCAGATACAGGTCTCTCCATTCTCTATGTCAGATACAGGTCTCCCCATTCTCTATGTCAGTTACATGTGGTTCCATCCTCTATGTCAGTTACAGGTCTCTCCATTCTCTATGTCAGATACAGGTCTCTCCATTCTCTATGTCAGTTACAGGTCTCTCCATTCTCCATGTCAGATACAGGTCTCTCCATTCTCTATGTCAGATACAGGTCTCTCCATTCTCTATGTCAGATACAGGTCTCTCAATTCTCTATGTCAGTTACAGGTCTCTCCATTCTCCATGTCAGATACAGGTCTCTCCATTCTCTATGTCAGATACAGGTCTCTCCATTTTCTATGTCAGATACAGGTCTCTCCATTCTCCATGTCAGATACAGGTCTCCCCATTCTCTATGTCAGATACAGGTCTCTCCATTCTCCATGTCAGATACAGGTCTCCCCATTCTCTATGTCAGTTACATGTGTCTCCATTCTCTATGTCAGTTACATGTGTTTCCATCCTCTATGTCAGACACAGGTGTCTCCATTCTCTATGTCAGATACAGGTCTCTCCATTCTCCATGTCAGATACAGGTCTCCCCATTCTCTATGTCAGTTACATGTGTCTCCATTCTCTATGTCAGTTACATGTGTTTCCATCCTCTATGTCAGTTACAGGTCTCTCCATTCTCCATGTCAGATACAGGTCTCTCCATTCTCCATGTCAGATACAGGTCTCCCCATTCTCCATGTCAGATACAGGTCTCCCCATTCTCTATGTCAGATACAGGTGTCTCCATTCTCTATGTCAGATACAGGTCTCTCCATTCTCTATGTCAGATACAGGTCTCTCCATTCTCTATGTCAGTAACATGTGTCTCCATCCTCTATGTCAGATACAGGTCTCTCCATTCTCTATGTCAGATACAGGTCTTCCCATTCTCTATGTCAGTTACATGTGTCTCAATCCTCTATGTCAGTTACAGGTGTCTCCATTCTCTATATCTGATAAAGGTGTCTCCATTCTCTATGTCAGATACATGTCTTTCCATTCTCTATGTCAGATACAGGTCTCTCCATTCTCTGTGTCAGATACAGGTGTCTCCATTCTCTATGTCAGATACAGGTCTCCCCATTCTCTATGTCAGTTACATGTGTCTCAATCCTCTATGCCAGATACACGTGTCTCCATTCTCTATGTCAGATACAGGTATCTCTATCCTCTATGTCAGATACAGGTGTCTCAGTCTTCTTTGTCAGATACAGGTATCTCTATCCTATATGTCAGATACAGGTGTCTCCTCCGTCAGATACAGGTGTCTCAATCCTATATGTCAGATACAGGTGTCTCCTGTCAGATACAGGTGTCTCAATCCTCTATGTCAGTTATAGGTGTATCCATCCTTTATATCAGTTATATAAATATTGATATTGGTTGTTTTTCAGTAATTTTCACTGAACATTAATGTTGCTTCATGCTGTTTAGCTAATTAAGATGTTGAAATAATTGACTTTGAACTGCTAATGTGTAATACCTTATTACTTGTAGGATATTCTCAATCGTTTATGTTAGATCCTCCATATGACACTGTGTTAGGCCAGGTCCCCAGGACTCTTTTGCCTACAGGTCCCCAGGACTCTTTTGCTACTTTCCCACGTGGGTCTGTGTTAGGACAGGTCCCCAGGATTCTTTTGCTACTTTCCCACATGGGTCTGTGTTAGGACAGGTCCCCAGGACTCTTTTGCTACTTTCCCACATGGGTCTGTGTTAGGACAGGTCCCCAGGACTCTTTTGCTACTTTCCCACATGGGTCTGTGTTAGGACAGGTCCCCAGGACTCTTTTGCTACTTTCCCACATGGGTCTGTGTTAGGACAGGTCCCCAGGACTCTTTTGCTACTTTCCCACATGGGTCTGTGTTAGGACAGGTCCCCAGGACTCTTTTGCCTACTTTCCCACGTGGGTCTGTGTTAGGACAGGTCCCCAGGTCTCTTTTGCCTACTTGCCCACATGGGTCTGTGTTAGGACATGTCCCCAGGACTCTTTTGCTACTTTCCCACATGGGTCTGTGTTAGGACAGGTCCCCAGGACTCTTTTGCCTACTTGCCCACATGGGTCTGTGTTAGGACAGGTCCCCAGGTCTCTTTTGCCTACTTTCCCACATGGGTCTGTGTTAGGACAGGTCCCCAGGACTCTTTTGCCTACTTTCCCACATGGGTCTGTGTTAGGACAGGTCCCCAGGACTCTTTTGCTACTTTCCCACATGGGTCTGTGTTAGGACAGGTCCCCAGGACTCTTTTGCCTACTTTCCCACGTGGGTCTGTGTTAGGACAGGTCCCCAGGTCTCTTTTGCCTACTTGCCCACATGGGTCTGTGTTAGGACATGTCCCCAGGACTCTTTTGCTACTTTCCCACATGGGTCTGTGTTAGGACAGGTCCCCAGGACTCTTTTGCTACTTTCCCACGTGGGTCTGTGTTAGGACAGGTCCCCAGGACTCTTTTGCTACTTTCCCACATGGGTCTGTGTTAGGACAGGTCCCCAGGACTCTTTTGCTACTTTCCCACATGGGTCTGTGTTAGGACAGGTCCCCAGGACTCTTTTGCTACTTTCCCACATGGGTCTGTGTTAGGACAGGTCCCCAGGACTCTTTTGCCTACTTTCCCACGTGGGTCTGTGTTAGGACAGGTCCCCAGGTCTCTTTTGCTACTTTCCCACATGGGTCTGTGTTAGGACAGGTCCCAAGGACTCTTTTGCTACTTTCCCACATGGGTCTGTGTTAGGACAGGTCCCCAGGACTCTTTTGCTACTTTCCCACATGGGTCTGTGTTAGGACAGGTCCCCAGGACTCTTTTGCTACTTTCCCACATGGGTCTGTATTAGGACAGGTCCCCAGGTCCCCAGAGTCTGTCGGGGTGATCCACTGATGGCCCTAATGCAGGAATTGTATAGCGTCTATGACCCAACGGTCACACTGTGGTAAACTATGAAGTCTGGGAGCGATCTTAGATTAGAGTTACTGAGGTCCAGTGTTGATCATGTGTAAGGCTAGAATAGTCTAAGCCATGTAACTCTGAAACACTTGCTGCTGTAGCCATGGCTAGGAGAAACAATGTTTTCCTGACTTTTTGAAGTAGGGTAGCCTTTGCCATGGGTTCGTAAGGTTCCGTTAACAGTGCTGATAATACCACAGATAGATTCAACTTGGGGAGATACGAGTTGTCCTAATATCTTCTAGTAGAAAGGATTTCATTAGTCTGTTGAGGATGGGATGGTTTCTGATGGATAATCCATCATGTTTAAGTACAGAATGAAGGGCTGATCTGTAACCTTCTATCGTCCCGTGTCTCAATTTATTGTCTTGACATAGATGAAGAAGGAAGTCCGCTGTCATAGGGATTGATACAGCATTATCAATAATACCTAGTCGTCTTCTCCACTGGACAAACTTGTCCCATCTGTTGTCATATAAAAGGGAGGATGAAGGACGCCACGATCTTGCCACAGCATCCGAGGCAATCTCAGAGTAACCGGATGTTTGAATCTTCTGCGCGATGGCTTCCAGGCGCTTAGATGTAGGCTGGGCAGATTTTCGTGGAATCTGCTGGACCTGGGCTGTCATAGCAGATCCAGATGAAGCTACCATTGGTAGCTTTAATAGCCTGGGGAACCATGCCCTGCAGGGCCATACTGGGGCTATCAGTATAATTATGCAATCAGTCTCCTCCACCTTGTGGATGACCTTGTCCAGGGGAGATCATGGTCGGAATGTATGGCCGAATGGGTCGTCCAAACCATCCAAAGAGCGTCGATCTGGTGAGCTGTTGGGTCAGGAACTGGACTGACATAAACTGGAAGTTGGTTGTTCTGGCAGGTGACGAATGGATCTATATGTGGCATGTCCATATCTTGGTTATCCAGCTGAAGATCGGTGGATGTAATGTCCATTCTGTTGCCACTATTCTTCCCCAACAGGTGAGGCTGTCGGCCAGTATGTTCAGTTTCAAGGGTATATGTCTTGCTTCAATCTGGCAGTTGAAGGAGTCTGCCAAGGCAAACAATTGTGTAGTACTCTCTGTCATCAGGGAGTTGGATCTGGTTCCTCCCTGCTTCTGAATATAGGCCACTACTGTGGTGTTGTCCGTGGCTATGAGAACTGATGATAGATGAAGTTATGTTCTCTATTCGAGGATGGCGTAATATATGGCCTTCATTTCCCTGCAGTTGATATGAAGGTTTTTCTCTTCTGTGTTCCACAATCCCTGTACTGTGAGATCATCCATATGAGCTCTAATCTGAATCTGTCTGTGAATAGATGATGTTCTGGCGTCAGATAAGTCAGAGGGATGCCACTCATCACATGTTCTCTGCGATTCCACCAATGGAGGTCTTGTAGCAAACTGGAAGGTAACTGAGACTGGAACTGTAGGCCCTTCAATCGTTTTGAGTTTACCTATGTCTGTAGAGGAGGTAGCCTCAGCCTTCCTCTGAAGGTCATATCCTGTAGAGATGTCAAGTTGCCTAGCAGAGACATCCACCACCTCAGTGACTTGCTGGGTTGACTTGAGATGGATTGAATCATGTTTATAGTCTTGTCGAATTGATCCTCTGGTGACATAGATATCCCCTGTCTAGCTGGAATCTTGCTCTGATGTATATAATGTCTTTGACCGGAGTGATCTCTGACTTGGCTTGGTTGACCAGGAACCCCAAGTAAGTCATAAGTTGGACCAAGAATATCATGTTCTGCTGTAGCTGATTTTTCCCTTGGTCTGCCGCTAAGAAGTCGTCCAGATAACCCTTGATTCGAACAAGCTGGAGATGGGCGAACTTGATGACTGGCGCTGTAATTCTGGTGAATAGTCAAGGTGCTATTGCTATCCTGAATGGTAGGACTTGGAATTCGTAGCGTCAGCCATTAATTGCGAAGTGTAGATATTTGGACTCCTTTAGTTCCCGAATGGCTCGCTTCTTTAGTAGTTTCCTGACAGCCAATTCTGCAGCTGCTAACTTGGCACCGGTCAGGTGAAACCTTCAACCCACAGCGTGTATGTTCGGGCTCGGATGTTTCCTGAAGTGTATCTTGTAACCGTGAGCCATGACGTCAAGAATCCAGTAGTCAGAAGGCACCCTCCCACTGGGCCCGGAGTCAGCATTATGTTGAAAGACAGTAGGCGTAAATCGCAATCCATAGACGTAACCAGGTCGAAAGGGTCTATAACGTCGGAGGGGGTTGTAAGGAAGTCAGAATTTTCTTTCCCCTCTGCTGCTTGATCTTCCATGGCAGTTATATCCCCTTGGCTGGTGAAAAGAGTCCTGTGAAGATTGTGGGTTGTCATACCTCCGTCTCTGCAGGGAACTAACTTCTTCACAGGAGGTTGTTTGGACACAGAGTCCATGGTTGAAGTCTGGAAACACTCGGCTGTTTCTTGTTTCACTTCATCTATCACATTTCTGAGTTTCCCGTTGAAGGTTGTGGTTGTGATGTCAAAAACCACTTGGTCTGTCTAGATATGGCCTTGACCTAATCTGGATAGAAGCTGTTGTCGCTGTAATCGGCTGGAATGCCGTGGGAGGCATTTGGCTGGTTGCCTTGGACGGCATGTCCCTGGATACTGTGTGGCTCCCGTACCGTATTGTTCTCTGGTCTAGTGGTGGCTGGCCAGCAAGCTGGCTTGCTGGCTGGTCCATGGGTTGGTAATTTGGATCCACGCCGTGGCCAATGGCGGCCTCTAACATCTTGAAAATTCCGGCGCTTCTTGATGCACTTCAGCATGAATGGCAGCACATCCAACAGCTTGTTATTGACAACTTGATTGCATCTATGGGTCGTTGGTGTCAAGCAGTGATTGATGCACGTGGTGGGCACAACCGATACTGACATTTTCTGTACCCCTGTGACATTTACTGTATCGTGTAAGTGTGTCTCTCTAGGTGACACGATTAATGTTTTGAACATTGTGTACATTGATCTTCAAACAGTGTTTCAATTATGGTTTCTGTGTCCTATTTTGAAACAATCGCATTATATTACATTTTGAAAGTCAGTGTCAAGTTTCTTTTTTTGAAGAGTATATATATATATATATATGTGGCACCATGAGCAGCCACTTAGTGATTGGAAGTAAGCAGCATATTAAGTTTATTTATAATGAAGCAAACATACTTAATTTGTTTCAAAGATATTAACATTTCATCAATTAACTGAAATATACAAAGAGATAATTAGCCAAAAGTGTTTCTGTATTGTAAATTGTAAGATAGTTATGCGATAAATGACAAAGAACAATGAAGAACGAAGCCTGGTTTATTTCATGAGACAACGTTCTGTCATGACGTCATTTCTTGAGATTTGAACATGCGCTTGCAACTTGATGACGTTGTATATTGGACATTTTCATAAAATTCACCTGTCTGACATTGCTGCGGTAGGATTCTATTCAGGGAGTCATCATTATGAAAATCTGGGTAATTATGTTTAAAGTTTGTACATTTTATTTACATTCTTAAAGGGGCTGTACAAAATGTTGATATCTCGAATAAGAAATAAACAACTTGTGGTTGTTGTTTATCGTACAATAAAACATTGCAGGGAGAATAAACCACTCTGCTCACCTCATGGTTTATTCTCCCTGCAGTGTCCCTCATGGCATATTCTCCCTGCAGTGTTTTATTGTACGATAAACAACTTTCAACTTCGTCGTTTATTATGATATGGAAACAGACAGGGATATTAACCTCTGCAAATAATGTCATTCTAAAAAATAATTCAAGTTTAAGATGCATTTCCCTGTGCCACCTCATCGCCAAATACAATATTTGAGGAAGTAATTTAATGTGGACTGAGATAAGTCTTCGCAAGAATGCAGTATACCTGACACCTTCCCCCATTTTGTTTGGGGATGTGCACTCATTCCTTATTAACGGTTTCTAAGGTTTTCAGATGCCATTTTTGTTGCCTCCCTAAAATAACCGTTTTTTGGGGGGGTAAGACCCCCACTCAACGGCTGTAATTAAATGTTTTCGAAAGTAAATGAAATGTTAAATTACGAAAGCAGATACAAAATAGTCTGTACTGAGCCTGTTTACAGTCCATGACTGACTAGAGTAGACTGTACTGAGTCTCTGTTTACAGACCTCTGGGTGTGGTTACCTGTGACTGACTAGACTACTTCTACAAGGGCTTTTGCTCTTGCAGCAGTACCTGCAGAGCAGCTCAAACAAGTATTTTACTGCAGCTTCATCCTCATGGTCATCTTGTCCAGATACTGTTTGTTTGTTTGTTTGTTGTTTAATGCTGCACTCAGCAATATTCCAGCTATGTGATGGGGGTCAGTAAATAATCGAGTCTGGACCAGACAATCCAGTGATTGACATCATGAGCATCGATCCACGCAATTGGGGTACGATGACATGCATCAACCAAGTCAGCTAGCCTGACCACCCGATCCCGTTAGTCACATCTTACGACAAGCATAGTTGCCTTTTACTGCAATCATGGGTTGCTGTTTATCAGGTCAGATGAGGTGAGGTGAGGTGGGGTGAGGTGAAATTGGGTTTAACATTGCATTCAAGATTATTGCACATATATAGTGATGTGCATGCACTGATGTCGCATTTATACATGAATTCCCCACTCAGACACAGTATGCTGACTCCCAGCTGACCAGTCCTTGTTTTAGCTCCTTAATACCGAGCGCCAGACAGACTAACAACAAGTACCAAGCACAAATCTTTTAACGTCTTTTGGCACAAAATGTGCAGTATCCACCTCTGCTGAAGCAGAAGAATAATCCTGATACAAAGTATCCGAAGGCAAGTCGTGAGAGGGTATCCTGTCCCTGCCAGATGGCTTGACACCTAGCTGTGGAGCGTGCCATACAACAACTTAAAAACAAGTCAAACCAATAGTCTTAGTTCTCATGCACCGCCCGCATCATTATCAAGTCTGCCGCACATTTTCTTTCCATTTTCAAAAAAGAAAAGTCCTAAAAATTAATAAGAACCCGGGGAGGGGGAGGTGTGTGTCAGGGAAATGCTACAATATTTAAAAACAATGCAATCCAATATCACGTGCAGTTACTTCCCTTTACATGGGCACTGCTTTACTGCATGTCTGGTGTTATGGTCATGGCGGCAATAGAAGTTTGCAAATTTGGTAAAAAAAAATCTACAATAAAACATGGCAAGACGTAATGATTTACAAATTAAATGGTACTTGTTTACTGTATCTTTCATACTCAGAGATTAAGATTACATGTGTATTTGTCTCATAACACATTTTTTCCCCAACCTATGAGTCTTTTAGTTTAAAAAATACTTAATGTCATGGCCAATATCATAACTGAAAAGAAATTTCAATACAGTGATCGGAAGACCAAACACTATGTATCTCTAACGACTAAAGGCGAGTTTATGGTGAGTCAATGTCATTTGCCGATCTGTGCAGTGTTCATTCACCATTTTGCCGAAGTTAATGTAAATGAAATTCAATGAAACACACACAAAACACTGCCCGCTCTCACTATATTTTCAAAAGCTATTGCCTGAGAACCAATTCTTTTATTTTTTTACACCTTACAAGCAATGTTTTAGTGGACCAGCCTTTTTGTAGAACCCTGCGACAGCTGTAAAAAACTTGCATGCTTCAAAGTTGAATAATGTACACACAAGACTGAGATTGAGATATTTATTAAATGGCTGTTGACTTGATGGTTCAAACGATGAATGTGATGAGGACATACAACACATGGAATCCAACACAGGAACAAACACAAGTAGAAACACAGTAGCAATTTGTTCGCAACAGAAACATTCTACCCTTGCTTCCTAACAAGTTAAAATCCATTTCAATTTGACATCTTGGTAGAAGTTAAAATTGACAGCTAATCATGGCAAAGTCATGATGTCTATATCCATTTCTTGATACAGTAAAAAAACAAAACAAAACCAAAGCAATCACATTTCTACCACACTGCTACGCACTGATAGTTTGCTTTAGATCTGCCTGAGGGCCTCAACTTGAGGCAAAGATCAAACAGAAAACTTTTTCTGTAAAAATCTGTGGTCATGATTGAAAGTTTTCTATATCATACAAAATCAGGATTCAATCACACCTATCTACAATTAATTGTATCATAGTTCTACTCAATACACAAAATATACTAAAACTATGTCAACACCAAACTCAGTATGCCTTTCAATCTAAGATTATTATTTTGACTTGTGAATCCATAGATGTTGTGGGACAATACTCTGCCTCACAAAGTCAGTAGTATAATTATGTGACAAAAGACCACAGTTGTATCATGCATATACACACAGCTGAACAGAAAGTATGATTACAAATATAGGAATGATATTTACATGACCATCTCTGCTTAACGAAAAACAACCAGTCCATTCGTAAAATTCAGGCAGGATGATAAGTCTCCATACATATCAGTCTGTACCAAATACTTTGGAGGCTACTAGCCCAAACTTGGCTCTTGGCATCCTTTTCAGTTAGGATGTTGTGTTATCATGTGGATTATTATTAGCTGACCTTACTAGCCCGAACAGAATTTCACTGCACTTGGACTTAGGATTAGCAGCTAAAGTCACAGACTGACTCATGCATACAGCATTTACTGGTATCTGAACTTAACCCTACCTGATACCTTACCAAACCAGTCTCTTCACATGACAGAGAATTCATATTTGGTATGAGTAAAAAATATATTTGATATTTGCTAGCTAACACCATTACAGTTGAATGTGGTACGTATGTATATTGGGTGAAGTGAAATGATAACAAAATGTTGGAGTGTCAAATTACAATGAGGCTAGTACGACTGAATATCTGTAATTCCCATTAAGTCTAAAAACGTAGCAACAATTTCTACTTTGGGATATTCAAACAATGTCTGGCAATACTTGCCAAATCTGCTGCTGCAGACTCCATGTATATTTGACAAGAAGATATTCATTTGGACAAACTTGTCTTGGTATAGTTACTATCCCTTTTATTTCAGCTAACCAGTCAATGCAGTTTCAACTTCTACTGGCCATTTCAATCACTCTTTTATTCTACTGATTATTTCCTACCAGAAATTTAAAAAAAGAAGAAGAAATCTTGTCTTTCTACCATTTGCCCAGATCTCTCCTCTGCGAGAGCCTATGAATCAGAGACTGTGCCAGGTTTCTACCATTTGCCCAGATCTCTCCTCTGCAAAAGCCCACCAATCAGTGACTCCATCAGGTAAAATTAATCGGTCAATATCCTTGTTTTGCAATCATGGTTGTCTGGCAGTGCAAAAAAAACAAAAAATATTAAAATGAAATCACCACAGCTTGGTTCTTAGATTAAACAAACAAGTTAATTAAGTTCATGTAAAACATAAAATTAATATTAAAAGACCCATCTAAAAACGTTAACATAACTTGTAAGAAATGTTAGTACAGACTCCCAAATGAACACTTTGAGGCGCCTTCACACAACTGAATTAAAGCAACAACAAATGTTCCACAGCTGTTCAGTTTTGAAAATTAGGACAAAAAATACCTTTCTTAACAAGTTTGGGGATTTCTCCAAATAAATAAGTTCTGCTACATAATATTTATATTAACATCTTCTACATTATCAACACACTTTCATCTCATTTCCCTTTTGCTCCATTGCTGTTATGCACTGGGCTTTCTTAAAGCTAAAAATAGAAATCTATACAAACTTCTCATCTACAATTTTTTTCTATACAATCAAATGAAAATTTCATTTACATCCTGAATGTTACTTCCTCAGACAGAAACTTATGGTATTGGCATAAGTGATGAACAGTAATGTTAGCTTGCAAGCACTTGTTCTGTCTTGCTGGTTTCAGAGACCTTAAGTAATTGGGAAAATGGCTTTCCCTTTAATGCTTGCATCAATGCTGAGACTTCTAAAATACATAAATAAAATCTTGTCACATCAAGTTCTTTCCATGCAATGCCACTGCTGACAGGAGAACGCCTGCACATTGTTAAAGATGGACATTTACAATGACCCTTTCTTGCAGTCCTTGTCTTGGTCGTCCTACCAAGTTTCTTCTACATAAACTCCAACACTTTTCTGAGGAAACTGTTTCATTTAATTGTTCTGAAACACATGTAGTGATTGGCTGATCTCAAGGTTCTCATCATGCATTTGCAGCTCGAACCACTGCTGAAATGTCACTCTCGCTGAATCCAAGGCTGCGAGCTTTCTTGAACATCTGAAAATAGAAATGACTGTTAGGAAACTTTAAGAGTGTTCCTGATCCCATAGAGAGTGTTATCCACACAATAAACCATTGATACACTTGTTGAGGTCACCGAGCAGGAGAGTCTAGTAATAAGCTCCATACATTCATTGATCACAATGATGTGGTGCCTACTTGCTGCCCATCAAACTGTTGCCAAACTTTCCTCATACCAATAGATAGGGTTCTCCCCATGTGTGGGTGTTGTGGGTGTTCCCACAAACAATGGGACAGGTAACTGGTAATGATATACATCATTAGCTGACAAGGTAACAAACGGTACAACAGTTACCTCATTAGCTAACAAGGTAACAAACGGTACAACAGTAACCTCATTAGCTGACAAGGTAACAAACGGTACAACAGTAACCTCATTAGCTGACAAGGTAACAAACGGTACAACAGTTACCTCATTAGCTGACAAGGTAACAAACGGTACAACAGTTACATCATTAGCTGACAAGGTAACAAACGGTACAACAGTTACCTCATTAGCTGACAAGGAAACAAACGGTACAACAGTTACCTCATTCGCTGACAAGGTAACAAACGGTACAACAGTTACCTCATTAGCTGACAAGGTAACAAACGGTACAACAGTTACCTCATTAGCTGACAAGGTAACAAACGGTACAACAGTTATCTCATTAGCTGACAAGGTAAAAAACGGTACAACAGTTACCTCATTAGCTGACAAGGTAACAAACGGTACAACAGTTACCTCATTAGCTGACAAGGAAACAAACGGTACAACAGTTACCTCATTAGCTGACAAGGAAACAAACGGTACAACAGTTACCTCATTAGCTGACAAGGAAACAAACGGTACAACAGTTACCTCATTAGCTGACAAGGTAACAAACGGTACAACAGTTACATCATTAGCTGACAAGGTAACAAACGCCAAACGGTACAACAGTTACCTCATTAGCTGACAAGGTAACAAACGGTACAACAGTTACCTCATTAGCTGACAAGGTAACAAACGGTACAACAGTTACCTCATTAGCTGACAAGGTAACAAACGGTACAACAGTAACCTCATTAGCTGACAAGGTAACAAACGGTACAACAGTTACCTCATTAGCTGACAAGGTAACAAACGGTACAACAGTTACCTCATTAGCTGACAAGGTAACAAACAGTACAACAGTTACCTCATTAGCTGACAAGGTAACAAACGGTACAACAGTTACCTCATTAGCTGACAAGGTAACAAACGGTACAACAGTTACCTCATTAGCTGACAAGGTAACAAACGGTATGACAGTATTGTCATTAGCTGACAAGGTAACAAACGGTATAACAGTTACCTCATTAGCTGACAAGGTAACAAACGGTACAACAGTTACCTCATTAGCTGACAAGGTAACAAACGGTACAACAGTAACCTCATTAGCTGACAAGGTAACAAACGGTACAACAGTAACCTCATTAGCTGGCAAGGTAACAAACGGTACAACAGTTACCTCATTAGCTGACAAGGTAACAAACAGTACAACAGTTACCTCATTAGCTGACAAGGTAACAAACGGTACAACAGTTACCTCATTAGCTGACAAGGTAACAAACGGTACAACAGTTACCTCATTAGCTGACAAGGTAACAAACGGTACAACAGTAACCTCATTAGCTGACAAGGTAACAAACGGTATGACAGTATTGTCATTAGCTGACAAGGAAACAAACGGTACAACAGTAACCTCATTAGCTGACAAGGTAACAAACGGTACAACAGTTACCTCATTAGCTGACAAGGTAACAAACGGTACAACAGTTACATCATTAGCTGACAAGGTAACAAAAGGTACAACAGTTACCTCATTAGCTGACAAGGTAACAAACGGTACAACAGTTACCTCATTAGCTGACAAGGTAACAAACGGTACAACAGTAACATCATTAGCTGACAAGGTAACAAACGGTACAACAGTTACCTCATTAGCTGACAAGGAAACAAACGGTACAACAGTTACCTCATTAGCTGACAAGGTAACAAACGGTACAACAGTAACCTCATTAGCTGACAAGGTAACAAACGGTACAACAGTTACCTTATTAGCTGACAAGGTAACAAACGGTACAACAGTTACCTCATTAGCTGACAAGGTAACAAACGGTACAACAGTTACCTCATTAGCTGACAAGGAAACAAACGGTACAACAGTAACATCATTAGCTGACAAGGAAACAAACGGTACAACAGTAACCTCATTAGCTGACAAGGAAACAAACGGTACAACAGTAACCTCATTAGCTGACAAGGTAACAAACGGTACAACAGTTACCTCATTAGCTGACAAGGTAACAAACGGTACAACAGTTACCTCATTAGCTGACAAGGTAACAAACGGTACAACAGTTACCTCATTAGCTGACAAGGAAACAAACGGTACAACAGTAACATCATTAGCTGACAAGGAAACAAACGGTACAACAGTAACCTCATTAGCTGACAAGGAAACAAACGGTACAACAGTAACCTCATTAGCTGACAAGGTAACAAACGGTACAACAGTTACCTCATTAGCTGACAAGGTAACAAACGGTACAACAGTTACATCATTAGCTGACAAGGTAACAAACGGTACAACAGTTACATCATTAGCTGACAAGGTAACAAACGGTACAACAGTAACCTCATTAGCTGACAAGGTAACAAACGGTACAACAGTTACCTCATTAGCTGACAAGGTAACAAACGGTACAACAGTAACATCATTAGCTGACAAGGTAACAAACGGTACAACAGTTACCTCATTAGCTGACAAGGAAACAAACGGTACAACAGTTACCTCATTAGCTGACAAGGAAACAAACGGTACAACAGTTACCTCATTAGCTGACAAGGAAACAAACGGTACAACAGTTACCTCATTAGCTGACAAGGTAACAAACGGTACAACAGTTACCTCATTAGCTGACAAGGTAACAAACGGTACAACAGTTACATCATTAGCTGACAAGGTAACAAACGGTACAACAGTTACATCATTAGCTGACAAGGTAACAAACGGTACAACAGTTACCTCATTAGCTGACAAGGAAACAAACGGTACAACAGTTACATCATTAGCTGACAAGGTAACAAACGGTACAACAGTTACATCATTAGCTGACAAGGAAACAAACGGTACAACAGTTACCTCATTAGCTGACAAGGTAACAAACGGTACAACAGTTACCTCATTAGCTGACAAGGTAACAAACGGTACAACAGTAACCTCATTAGCTGACAAGGTAACAAACGGTACAACAGTAACCTCATTAGCTGACAAGGTAACAAACGGTACAACAGTTACCTCATTAGCTGACAAGGTAACAAACGGTACAACAGTTACCTCATTAGCTGACAAGGAAACAAACGGTACAACAGTAACCTCATTAGCTGACAAGGTAACAAACGGTACAACAGTAACCTCATTAGCTGACAAGGTAACAAACGGTATGACAGTATTGTCATTAGCTGACAAGGTAACAAACGGTACAACAGTAACCTCATTAGCTGACAAGGTAACAAACGGTACAACAGTAACCTCATTAGCTGACAAGGTAACAAACGGTACAACAGTTACCTCATTAGCTGACAAGGTAACAAACGGTACAACAGTAACCTCATTAGCTGACAAGGTAACAAACGGTACAACAGTTACCTCGTTAGCTGACAAGGTAACAAACGGTACAACAGTTACCTCATTAGCTGACAAGGTAACAAACGTATACAACAGTAACCTCATTAGCTGACAAGGTAACAAACGGTACAACATTTACCTCATTAGCTGACAAGGTAACAAACGGTACAACAGTTACCTCATTAGCTGACAAGGTAACAAACGGTACAACAGTAACCTCATTAGCTGACAAGGTAACAAACGGTACAACAGTAACCTCATTAGCTGACAAGGTAACAAACGGTACAACAGTTACCTCATTAGCTGACAAGGTAACAAACGGTACAACAGTTACCTCATTAGCTGACAAGGTAACAAACGGTACAACAGTAACCTCATTAGCTGACAAGGTAACAAACGGTACAACAGTAACCTCATTAGCTGACAAGGTAACAAACGGTACAACAGTAACCTCATTAGCTGACAAGGTAACAAACGGTACAACAGTTACCTCATTAGCTGACAATGTAACAAACGGTACAACAGTTACCTCATTAGCTGACAAGGTAACAAACGGTACAACAGTAACCTCATTAGCTGACAAGGTAACAAACGGTACAACAGTTACCTCATTAGCTGACAAGGTAACAAACGGTACAACAGTAACATCATTAGCTGACAAGGTAACAAATGTATACAACAGTAACCTCATTAGCTGACAAGGTAACAAACGGTACAACAGTAACCTCATTAGCTGACAAGGTAACAAACGGTACAACAGTTACCTCATTAGCTGACAAGGTAACAAACGGTACAACAGTAACCTCATTAGCTGACAAGGTAACAAACGGTACAACAGTTACGTCATTAGCTGACAAGGTAACAAACGGTACAACAGTTACCTCATTAGCTGACAAGGTAACAAACGGTACAACAGTTACCTCATTAGCTGACAAGGTAACAAACGGTACAACAGTTACCTCATTAGCTGACATGGTAACTAACTGTACAACAGTTACCTCATTAGCTGACAAGGAAACAAACGGTACAACAGTTACCTCATTAGCTGACAAGGTAACTAACTGTACAACAGTTACCTCGTTAGCTGACAAGGAAACAAACGGTACAACAGTTACCTCGTTAGCTGACAAGGTAACAAACGGTACAACAGTTACCTCATTAGCTGACAAGGTAACAAACGGTACAACAGTAATCTTATTTGCTGACAAGGTAAAAAATAGTACAAGAGTTTGCCACTAACATGGCTATATCCCCCGCCCCTGTTGCAGAATTTATGACATAATTAAATCTAAACAAACCCTAACCTTTTTTAGCGGTGGAACTTGTCATGGAAATTGTAAAACAAGAGTCATCAGAAAGATGACATTTCCCCCCGGCAGCTGTCTGTAAAGTAACCACTAGTTAATGTGCAATTCTGTATGTAATGAGTCAACAGTTGAATGTTCTTTAAGAAGCATACATTGTTTACCCACTGAATGGTTTTCAAATTCTGGCCCGGAAATGAACCCGTTCTTTCCATAAAAATTGTAAAAAATAAAAATTCATAAAAAAATAAATATCAAAAGGCACCACTTCAGTATGTGCCTGATAGATTTGCCAAGTTTCAATTAAATACACTGAATGGTTTTCGTATTCTGACCCGGAAACAAACCCCATCCCCAATTGAGTCCATGTCCAACTTCATTCCATAAAAATTTTAAAAAATTAAAATTAAAAAAATCCCAAAATATCAAAAGGCACCACTTCAGTATGTGCCTGATAGCCTTGCCAAGTTTCGATCAAATACACTGAATGGTTTTCGAATTCTGTCCCGGAAAAGGAAATGATTACGGACGGACAGACGGACGGACGGACAGACTGGCTGATCGCTATATCCCCCTGCATTATATGCCGGGGGGATAAAAAAAGAAGAGTTTGGAACCTAAGTCCATCTTGTTGGCATGGAAACGTAAAAAATATAAAATTCTAAAATTTCTAAATAGCAAAAGGCACCAGTTCAGCATGTACCTGACAGACCTGCAAAGTTTGATGTAAAAATATTGAACGGTTGATGAGTTATGCTCCGGAAACGAACCCTACCCTCACAGAACCTAAGTCCATCTTGTTGCCATGGAAACGTAAAATATAAAAATTTCTAAAATTTCTAAATAGCAAAAGGCACCAGTTCAGCATGTACCTGACAGACCTGCAAAGTTTGATGAAAAAATATTGAACGATTTATGAGTTATGCTCCGGAAACGAAACGTGACGGACAGACGGACGGACGGACGGAACCTGTTTCTATATCCCCCGCCAACTTTGTTGGGTGGGGGATAAAAACAGTTAACTCATTAGCTGACAAGGTAACAAACAGTACTACAGTTACCTCATTAGCTGACAAGGTTACAAACGGTATGACAGTTACCTCATTAGCTGACATGGTAACTAACTGTACAACAGTTACCTCATTTGCTGACAAGGTACAGTACTACAGTCAGTTACCTCAGTAACTATTGAGACGACATACAGTACTACAGTCAGTTACCTCAGTAGCTGAGGTGACGACATACAGCACTACAGTCAGTTACCTCAGTAGCTGTGGACATGACATACAGTACTACAGTCAGTTACCTCAGTAGCTGTGGACATGACATACAGTACTACAGTCAGTTACCTCAGTAGCTGTGGACATGACATACAGCACTACAGTTAGTTACCTCAGTAGCTGTGGACATGACATACAGTACTACAGTCAGTTACCTCAGTAGCTGTGGACATGACATACAGCACTACAGTCAGTTACCTCAGTAGCTGTGGACATGACATACAGTACTACAGTTAGTTACCTCAGTAGCTGTGGACATGACATACAGCACTACAGTCAGTTACCTCAGTAGCTGTGGACATGACATACAGTACTACAGTCAGTTACCTCAGTAGCTGTGGACATGACATACAGTACTACAGTCAGTTACCTCAGTAGCTGTGGACATGACATACAGCACTACAGTCAGTTACCTCAGTAGCTGTGGACATGACATACAGTACTACAGTCAGTTACCTCAGTAGCTGTGGACATGACATACAGCACTACAGTCAGTTACCTCAGTAGCTGAGGAGACGACATACAGTACTACAGTTAGTTACCTCATTAGCTGCAGAGGCGACATACAACGGCTGTTCCACACGATCCCCAAGGCCCAGGACTAGTCGTAGATCTTTCTGCTGGTGCTGTAGGGGAAAGTGTGGGTCAAACTTGCCATTCACCATTGCTGCAAGAGAGAACACTAGTCAGTACTCCATACATCACATGCTTCAGTACACACATACAAAGTTCAGAAGCCACCATATATGTGTGATATATATATCACACATCTCAGTACACACATCACACACAGGTTGTCAATATATCACGGGTTATTTTGTTCTGCAGTGGTCTTAATCATGGACTAAGTCAAGCACTTTTTGAGGTGGGTCACATACAAAAAAAGCAATAATCCAACCACTGGGAATCCCATTTTTAGTCCTCTCTGTATTCAAAGAATACTATACCTCTAATAAATTATTACCTAAATCCTGTATTTTGGTTGTAATCACCTTATAAAATTCTTAATATTTTCACCAGAAGTCCTCTTCACTGTCAACTACCTATAATATGTTGTGACGCTAATATTATCTCTCTTCCTATATCTCTTGCACATGTGCCATGGGGAAAACCTCACTTGTTTCTAACATCATGATCAGTAACTGCATGCAGATTACTGGGGAGGCAGGTGTGATAGCTCCTGATGTAATAGAGGTCATATTCTTTGAATTATTTGTTGCTTTATTTGTTTTTGGATTGAGAAAGTTACATGGAGAGGAGTAATAGTTGGAAAGATGTAAACAAACCTTTTGCAACAATCCTTTTCTTTGTCTCACATATGCATAATGATATGCGTAAATAATTATGAAAATATTTTTAAAACATTCCTAACTGTGAATTATTACACTAAACATATTTGTTTTAATCAGCCCGATCATGAGAGGAAGCCAGGTTCTGTTCTAGAGCACTTGTGCTCCTCGCCTGCAGCCACTAGGAGGCGAAGAGCAGGTAACCAGTCAAGCTCTATCCCCATACAGACTTTCGCTGCAGTGAAACATTGACCAAGTTTTGGACAGCGTGAATAATTGACGTGTCAGGCTACAGGAGTAATCATATTAGCATTAGAGAGGTAACTCTCAAAGAAGCATGGTTCACAAGGTTGTGGGCTTCAGTTTTACCAATATCTTCATGTCTCCACTGATCCTGTTCATTAAAACATAATATAACAACAATGTAACTACTTCTTTGAAAAGATCAATTATGAAAAAAATATTAATAACTTTACCACTGGAGATATATCAATGTCAACAAAATCATGTTTACCACTATGATTGTTTCAACTTAATACCCCCTGTTCCTTGTTGAAAGTTTTGTTTTCATATTTAAATGTTTATTATTACATTAATATTTAAACTGAAATGTGCCATATTCTCATTCCTGTTTCTGAAGATACCAAATGCAAATTGCAATTTGTCTTACCAAAGGGTTATGTCAGTATTGGTACTTGAATCAATAGGTAGGTATGATTCAAAAAATTTTTGCACCATGTTGATTCTTTGGATCAGAGTTATCTTGTTAACAATGATGGCTATTGTTTGATAATTCCTACAAATACAAAACCTCTATTACATCATTGCCTGAATACCCCTGACTGATCGAAAGGTTCTGACATCTAGTTATGCCCTGGATAGTCAACAGTGAGTCAGTGAGTGAGTATGGTTTTATGCCGCTTTTAGCAATATTCCAGCAACATCACGGCCAGGGACACCAGAAATGGGCTTCACACATTGTACTCATGTGGGGGATCGAACCTGGGTCTTCAGTGTGCCAGCGAACGTTTTAACTACTAGGCTACCCAAACGCCAATAGTCAACAGTTCTACTGAAATTAAACTTCGTGATTTTCATCAAATTTGGGTCCTAATTGTTCCAAACAACACTATTCTAGGTGCTTTGACCAATATTAGGCATACATCATCCCAAAATCACCTAAAGGCCCAATTTTCAGAATAAATGCAAGACATCTTTTGTATAGAAGATTAACAGATATTTTCTGTATTTCCGATGCAGTTGAGTGGCTGGTTAGTAGAATCTGCAAGCCAGAACAGAACAGAGATACCACTCCGGTGGATACAAGCTCTTTGCAAAGGGCACGACTCATGTATTGTCTATGCCCTAATCATCCCAGAGCTGGAGACTGGATCTTTGCCACGAACTCGGGTAAGACCCAATCAGATAAAAAAAAATGATCAGTTACATTTGAGAATGAAGCATGGGTTTTACACGTCCTCCAACAGGAACGATTTCATCGTTCTGTTGTGGACAGGATAATCTCCTACAGATATCCCATTGGGCTGGAGAACTGTATATCGGGCCGAACTGTATCTTTCCATGATGCCGTGGCAGAACTTAGCATCCTGGTGAAGATGGAGCAACTGTTGCTGAGGCAGGTTTGGAGTAGATGGAGTTTGTCTACATCTTTGTATGATAACTTCCAAGCATGAAGGTATGAAGGTGCCGTGGAAGTAGGCTGCCGAACATGATGTCTGATCTGGGCTGGAGTAGGAGATGTCAGTGTTACGGAAGTCTCAGGGGTTTGTCCAAGAATAATGGAAACAGTCTGCGGAAACCCCAGCTAGGCTGGCCATTTGGGCGCAGTCTGTGTCCTCGATCTTCCTCAGAACCCCGTCTATGAAGGAACAAGGTCGACAGTCATATGCCAATATCCCCATCCATACCATGATCAACATCTGCTCAATGAGCTTGGAGATCCGACAGCAGACTGACATACACTGGAAACTTGTTGTTATGGCATGTGCCAGACAAGTCCAGATGAGGTGTGTCCAACACCAATGTTATCCAACATTGGGGAGACCTTTCTGTAGCCACTATCCTCCCCTGGCAGAATAAATGTCTGCAAGATGTTGAGCTGCCCCAGCATGCATTAATCGAGTGTCCCAAGGTTGCCATAGACCTTGCATTGTTAAGACTGTCCATATTAGCTCCTCAACCAAGGTGTGTCTGTGACAGGTTTCCTTATATCAAACCTCAAGTCTCTAGGTTTGATACTGCCACCTTTGCCTATAGATTTGTAGGTATCTTTCTATCTCATAACCTCTTGGGAGGTTTTACTTTTTCCTAGTAAGACCTGGTATGAGATTTTACTTTTTCCTGGTGATACCCGATGACTGAGTAACAGATGACACTTGGACTATGTGTTTCATATGTTTCCTGGTGATACCCGATGACTGAGTAGCAGATGACACTTGGACTATGTGTTTCATATGTTTCCTGGTGATACCCGATGACTGAGTAACAGATGTCACTTGGACTATGTGTTTCATATGTTTCCTGGTGATACCCAATGACTGAGTAGCAGATGACACTTGGACTATGTGTTTCATATGTTTCCTGGTGATACCCGATGACTGAGTAACAGATGACACTTGGACTATGTGTTTCATATGTTTCCTGGTGATACCCGATGACTGAGTAACAGATGACACTTGGACTATGTGTTTCATATGTTTCCTGGTGATACCCGATGACTGAGTAACAGATGACACTTGGACTATGTGTTTCATATGTCCAATGTTCTAAAATCGAAGACAAGAAATGAAACTTTTTCATTATGGATGACTGAAATCAAATCTGATACCTCACATATCATGTGAAGTTTTGTAGCCCACTGGTGTCCCACTGAGCCACCCGGACAGGTAATGAGAGAATATTTAGGAATGTTTAAGTTGTCTATGCTGCACATGTTTCTTCTCTCGCACGCTTTGATCGCATTTCTTTTTTACCGCGACACACTGTATTGTTTCACTATAAAATAGCTTGAGGTTTTCTTATTTTTTCTGTTATTTCTTGCATTTAGAGAGTTAATAAGTGAGATAGTGAGACAAAGTCAAGAAGCTAGGGGGACAGGTAAATAAGGTGAGAGAGGGAGGTAACTCCTACAAGACACACATGCACCACACCACCAGGGAGGTCACAGACAATGTCTTCTAGAAGCTGTCAGGGAAAGCAACACATATCACTCACAATATAATGACAAACTTATGGCCCTCAGAGCAAAATTTCATCTGGCGTATGGTCCTCTGGGACAAGCAAAACAAACAACCTTCATTGCACTGGGAAGTAGAGTAAAGTGACACCAAAAGTATTCGGTTTCACTCAAATGTCCACTGTCATCAACTGGTGGGTGGCTGGATGGTTTAGGGAGATAGTGTGTGAGTGAGATAGTCAGTGAGTGAGTGAATGAAACAGTGAATGAAACAGTGAGTGAGATAGTGAGTGAGTGAGAAAGTGAGTGAGTGAATGAAACAGTGAGTGAGTGAGTAAGTGAGATAGTGAGTTAGTGAGATAGTGAGTCAGTGAATGAAACAGTGAGTAAGATAGTAAGATAGTGAGTGAGTGAGTGAGTCAGTGAATGAAACAGTGAGTGAGTGAGTAAGTGAGATAGTGAGTTAGTGAGATAGTGATTCAGTGAATGAAACAGTGAGTAAGATAGTTAGAGTGTCAGTGAGATAGTGAGTCAGTGAATGAAACAGTGAGTAAGATAGTGAGAGTGTCAGTGAGATAGTGAGTGAGTGAATGAAACAGTGAGTAAGATAGTGAGTGAGTGAGATAGTGAGTGAGTGAGATAGTGAGTCAGTGAATGAAACAGTGAGTAAGATAGTGAGAGTGTCAGTGAGATAGTGAGTCAGTGAATGAAACAGTGAGTAAGATAGTGAGTGAGTGAGATAGTGAGTGAGTGAATGAAACAGTGAGTAAGATAGTGAGTGAGTGAGATAGTGAGTCAGTGAATGAAACAGTGAGTAAGATAGTAAGATAGTGAGTGAGTGAGATAGTGAGTGAGTGAGATAGTGAGTGAGTGAATGAAACAGTGAGTAAGATAGTAAGATAGTGAGGGAGTGAGTGAGTGAATGAAACAGTGAGTAATATAGTGAGATAGTGAGTAAGACAGTGAGTAAGATAGTGAGATAGTGAGTAAGATAGTGAGTGAGATAGTGAGTTAGTGAGATAGTGAGTGAGATAGTGAGTGAATGAAACAGTAAGATAGTGAGTGAGATAGTGAGATAGTGAGTGAGTGAGTGAGTGAGTGAGTGAGTATGGTTTTACGCCGCTTTTAGCAATATTCCAGCAACATCAAGGCGGGGGACACCAGAAATGGGCTTCACACATTGTACCCATGTCGGGAATCGAACCCGGGTCTTCGGCGTGGCGAGCGATCTTACTCACGAGCGAACGCTTTAACCACTAGGCTACCTGACTGCCCCGATAGTGAGTAAGACAGTGAGTAAGATAATGAGATAGTGAGTAAGACAGTGAGTGAGATAGTGAGTAAGATAGTGAGTAAGACAGTGAGTGAGATAGTGAGTAGGACAGTGAGTCAGATAGTGAGTGAGATAGTGAGTAAGACAGTGAGTGAGATAGTGAGTAAGATAGTGAGTAAGACAGTGAGTGAGATAGTGAGTAGGACAGTGAGTAAGATAGTGAGTGAGATAGTGAGTAAGACAGTGAGTGAGATAGTGAGTAAGATAGTGAGTAAGACAGTGAGTGAGATAGTGAGTAGGACAGTGAGTAAGATAGTGAGTGAGATAGTGAGTAAGATAGAGAGTAAGACAGTGAGTGAGATAGTGAGTAAGATAGTGAGTGAGATAGTGAGTAAGATAGTGAGTGAGATAGTGAGTGAGATAGTGAGTAAGACAGTGAGTAAGATAGTGAGTAGGACAGTGAGTAAGATAGTGAGTGAGATAGTGAGTAAGATAGTGAGTAAGATAGTGAGTAAGATAGTGAATAAGATAGTGAGTAAGACAGTGAGTGAGATAGTGAGTAAGATAGTGAGTAAGATAGTGAGTAAGATAGTGAGTAAGATAGTGAGTGAGATAGTGAGTAAGACAGTGAGTGAGATAGTGAGTAAGATAGTGAGTAAGACAGTGAGTGAGATAGTGAGTAGGACAGTGAGTAAGATAGTGAGTGAGATAGTGAGTAAGACAGTGAGTGAGACAGTGAGTAAGATAGTGAGTGAGATAGTGAGTGAGTGAGTAAGATAGTGAGTAAGATAGTGAGTAAGATAGTGAGTAAGACAGTGAGTGAGATAGTGAGTAAGATAGTGAGTAAGATAGTGAGTAAGATAGTGAGTGAGATAGTGAGTAAGACAGTGAGTGAGATAGTGAGTAAGATAGTGAGTAAGACAGTGAGTGAGATAGTGAGTAGGACAGTGAGTAAGATAGTGAGTGAGATAGTGAGTAAGATAGTGAGTGAGTGAGATAGTGAGTGAGTGAGATAGTGAGTAGGACAGTGAGTAAGACAGTGAGTGAGATAGTGAGTAAGATAGTGAGTAAGACAGTGAGTAGGACAGTGAGTAAGATAGTGAGTGAGATAGTGAGTGAGTGAGTGAGTGAGATAGTGAGTGAATGAAACAGTGAGTAAGATAGTGAGTGAGATAGTGAGTAAGATAGTGAGTGAGTGAGTGAGATAGTGAGTGAATGAAACAGTGAGTGAGATAGTGAGTGAGATAGTGAGTGAGTGAGTGAGATAGTGAGTGAATGAAACAGTGAGTACGATAGTGGATGAGGTAGTGAGTAAGACAGTGAGTGAGATAGTGAGTGAGATAGTAAGTAAGATAGTGAGTGAGTGAGTGAGATAGTGAGTGAGTGAGTGAGTAAGATAGTAAGTTAGTCAATGAAACAATGAGTAAGATAGTGAG
The DNA here is from genome assembly GCF_023055435.1 of Haliotis rufescens. Classification (NCBI taxonomy): domain Eukaryota; kingdom Metazoa; phylum Mollusca; class Gastropoda; order Lepetellida; family Haliotidae; genus Haliotis; species Haliotis rufescens. The sequence goes on from NW_025964361.1 coordinate 20,436,950, forward strand.
TGAGATAGTGAGTGAGTGAGTGAGATAGTGAGTGAATGAAACAGTGAGTGAGATAGTGAGTGAGATAGTGAGTAAGATAGTGAGTGAGATAGTGAGTAAGACTGTGAGTAGGACAGTGAGTAAGATAGTGAGTGAGATAGTGAGTGAGTGAGTGAGATAGTGAGTGAATGAAACAGTGAGTAAGATAGTGGATGAGGTAGTGAGTAAGACAGTGAGTGAGATAGTGAGTGAGATAGTAAGTAAGATAGTGAGTGAGTGAGTGAGATAGTGAGTGAGTGAGTGAGTAAGATAGTAAGTTAGTCAATGAAACAGTGAGTCAGTCAGGTAGTGAGTAAGATAGTGAGTGAGATAGCGAGTGAGTGAGATAATGAGTGAGTTAGATAGAGAGTGAGTGAGTCAGTCAGTCAGTGAATGAAGTGAGATAGTGAGTCAGTGAAAGGAAAAAGTGAGTGAGATAGTAAGTGAGGTAGTGAGATAGTGAGTGAGTAAGATAGTGAGTGAGATAGTGAGTGAGTGAGATAGTGAGTGAGTAAGAGAGTGAGTGAGTAATATAGTAAGATAGTTAGTGAGTGAATGAAACAGTGAGTGAGATAGTGAATGAGGTTGTGAGTAATATAGTGAGTGAGATAGTGAGTGAGGTAGTGAGTGAGGTAGTGAGTGAGATAGTGAGTGAGTAAGTGAGTCAGTGAGTGAGACAGTGAGTCAGTGAGTGAGTGAGTCACTCAGTGAATGAAACAGTGAGTGAGATTGTGAGTCAGTGAATGAAACAGTGAGTGAGATAGTAAGTGGGGTAGTGAGATAGTGAGTAAGATAGTGAGTGAGATAGTAAGTGAGTGAGTGAGATAGTGAGTCAGTGAAGGAAACAGTGAGTGAGATAGTAAGTGAGGTAGTGAGATAGTCAGTGAGTGAGTCAGTCAGTGAATGAAACAGTGAGTGAGATAGTGAGTGAGTGAGTGAGATAGTGAGTAAGAGAGTGAGTGAGTAAGATAGTGAGTGAATGAAAAAGTGAGATAGTGAGTGAGGTAGTGAGTGAGTGAGTTTATGCTTTACGTCACATCGGCAATATTTCAGCCATATCGTGACGAGAGTGAGGTAGTGAGTGAGATAGTGAGTGAGTCAGTGAGATAGTGAGTGAGTGAGTGAGTGAGTCACTCAGTGAATGAAACAGTGAGTGAGATAGTGAGTCAGTGAATGAAACAGTGAGTGAGATAGTAAGTGAGGTAGTGAGATAGTGAGTGAGATAGTAAGTGAGTCAGTGAGATAGTGAGTCAGTGAGTGAGTGAGTCACTCAGTGAATGAAACAGTGAGTGAGATAGTGAGTCAGTGAATGAAACAGTGAGTGAGATAGTAAGTGAGGTAGTGAGTCAGTGAGATAGTGAGTCAGTGAGTCAGTCAGTCAGTGAATGAAACAGTGAGAGAGATAATGAGTGAGTTAGATAGAGAGTGAGTGAGTGAGTCGGTCAGTGAATGAAGCAGTGAGTAAGATAGTGAGTCAGTGAATGAAACAGTGAGTGAGATAGTTAGATAGTGAGTGAGTGAGTGAGATAGTGAGTGAGATAGTAAGATAGTGAGTGAGTAAGTGATATAGTGAGTCAGTGAATGAAACAGTGAGTGAGATAGTAAGTAAGATAGTGAGTGAGTCAGTGAATGAAACAGTGAGTGAGATAGTGAGTGAGGTAGTAAGTAAGATAGTGAGTGAGTGAGTGAGTCAGTCAGGCAGTCAGTGAATGAAGCAGTGAGTGAGATAGTGAGTGATTTAAAAAAGTAAGATATTTAGTGAGTGAGATAGTGAGTGAGTGAGTCAGTCAGTCAGTGAATGAAGCAGTGAGTGAGATAGTAAGTGAGGTAGTAACTGAGATAGTGAGTGAGATAGTGAGTGAGTGAATGAAACAGTGAGTGAGATAGTGAGTGAGTGAATGAAACAGTGAGTGAGATAGTGAGTGAGTGAGTGAATAAAACTATGATAGTAAGTGAGATAGTGAGTGAGTGAGTGAGTGAGTGAGTGAGTGAGCTGCAATATTACTGTTATACAAGCACGTCTGTGGATAAGTAATCCAGTCTGCATCAGACAACCACATGGATATAAGGGATCATAACAGAAGTTACTACTGTTACAACAGAAACAAGGGACTGTGTGAACATAGACTATGGACTGAGTGTGCAAACAGGAACATGCACTATCAAGCCAAATATTCAACAGTTTATAGAACGCGGATAGTGTTTATGCAGAAGATACTTGCCATTAACAATTGCTGAAAAGACAAAAAAAAGAAGGCATGCAAACAATTAATATTAAAAAAAGAACAATTAATAAGTGCTTTATGAGATTCAGAAAATAGTTTGTTTGGAAAGCATTTCCAATTTAATAAATGACGATTTTTTTTCTTTTATGTACTTTCAATTTTGGACATTTTCACTAGTTTTAGCAAAAATGAAAGTTTTGACAGATAGACACATTTTATGAGGTCAAAGTGAAAGTGAAATAAGGATTTGGATGTTGGCAGTTTCTACTCATTTTAGGACATTTGCTAACTTCAAAATTTCAGAATTCCGAGTAACAGCCTTTGGGTTATATTGCCATCAGTCTATGTCCCATGAACCAGCTAACTACAGTGCCATTGGGCCTACCTTGACTCTTATGATTAATGGTAGGACAGGAGAGTGAGCCAAGGGAGAGAACTTCTGACAGATCCTCCATGTCTATGCCCACTTTCTCTGCGAGTGCCATTGCCTCTGCCAGCCCTGCCATGACGGTGCCCAGTAGCATATTGTGGATGAGCTTCATCCGCGTGGCAGTGCCTACTTCATCTTAAAGGAAGGAGTGACAGTGAGACAAATTCAATGTGTGTGTGTGTGTGTGTGTGTGTGTATGTGTGTGTGTGTGTGTGCGTGTGCGTGTGCGTGTGTGTGTGTGTTGTGAATACATTTAATAAAACAGATTACAAACATAAACCCCTGTATACAAAGAACACTTTTTATAACAAGATAACAGGTAACTTGCATACTTTGTTGCTTAAAGCTAGCAGCTCTCAGCAATATAACAGCTACATAACGGCAGTCTGTAAATAATTGAGTGTGGACCAGACAACCCTGTGATTGTCATCATGAGCATCAATCTACGCAATTTTGGGATACGATGCATCAACCAAGTCAGCAAGCCTGGCAACCCGATCCTGTTAGTCACCTCTTCCAACAAGCAAATTTGCTTTTTACGACAAACATGGAAGCTTAGTGCCACAACATCAATTTCAAGAAAAATTGGACAAGCTGAAAACCTACTGATCAAAATAAGCAAGGAAAATGTCTTACTTCCTAAGTAAAATGACTTTTTGCCCATGGCTTCAAAGCATGAGAAACAGTCATCGTAGAGCTTCCTGTCTCCTGATGTGAGGATAACCAATCGTCCCTCTAGGGCTGGCACCCGACTCCCAACAACAGGCGCTTCCAGGAACACGCCACCCCTTGCCATGATTGCCTGCAACACACACATACCAGTGCATCCAAACACATCATCACAGCAGTGTCGCAACACATAATTCCCTTACCAAATGTCCCAACACAATACACTCATATGGTGCTGAATAGTAGCAGGATGAAGCACTGATGCATCGGTGGAGCACAATTTTTTACTTCTTGATACAAGTATCGATCACAGTAGCACTCTAAGTAAAAAACATTGATTCTGACCTTAAATGTTTGCTTTAATAAGTGTTATTGGTAGCAAAAATGTAAATACTTTCATCCATTGTGCCATACTTGACACTGCCAAATGTATTTGGCCAACCTGTCTATGAAAAAGATGGCTTATACACCACATTTTGAAGGTATTTGGCAAGTGTCTAACATTAATAACATGATAAAAAATGCTATTCTGAAATCACCAGATAAACCCCATATTAAAAAAGATATTGTGATACGTATCGTGGAAATAATGAACCTCAACTATCAGTAATACCAAGCATCCTTACTCTCCAATGGTGAATAAGTTTGGTTTAATACCACTGAGGCAGGTTTCAGATGTTTACCATTTTGGGTATTTTGCTTACATGTCCAAAACAAATATGACAACAAATCTCTTCAAACCTTTGACCTTTAGATTCTGCTAGCTAATTGCAGTGTCTTAGACAACTGGGCCCACTTAGCACAAGTTGTCACTAAATGCTTTGTAAGTGACAAGTGATGCCCTATAGATCTATCCTGGACCTTGGCATTGAATGTATCAATCCCCCATATATAGGAACATGCCCTGATCACAGCCACCTACCTCTGCTACATCTTCCACAGTCTCCTCATCCACTGTGGACATCTCCACATAACACTTCCCTCGTGAGATTCCTTGTAGCACACCAGAGTTACCAAACACAATCTGCAACAGAATTTTCAGATGGTTACTATAACAGAATATGTAAAGTCATCTGTTGTCCAAAGCAGAAATTTATGTTTTCTTATCTACTGTTGTACTGGCAAACACAAAACATGTGCCACAGCATTTGGACGCCTAGATGTGTTGTCAAAAGACTAAAATGTACAAAACAGCAGATTTAACCAAAATTGCTATCAGCATTGATATTCGAATCTTTCCGCATTAATACTGAAAACAAATTTACAAATATGAAACAAGCAACGGATTATTTCTTTATCTGCAACAAGGAACGACACCATGCTTGTCACAAGAAGCGACGAATGGGATCAGGTGGTCAGGCTCACTGACTGTGTTGATTGCATGTCATCGTATCCCTATGGCATCGATCAATGCTCATGATGTCAATCGCTGAATGTCTGGTGTTGCTTCGATTATTTACAGACTGCCATTGACATATAGATGGAATATTGTTGAGTGAAGCGTTATACACTAGTGCTGATAGTGCTGATAGTGCTGATAGTGCTGATAGTGCTGCTACTCACATCTCGGACAGCTCCAGAGTCGGCCACACAGGTGAAGGTGATGTCACAGTTCTGGACAACATCATTTGGGGACGTACCACGCAATGCCCCTGCCTTCACAAACTCTCGACACTGAAAATATAAAGTATTATCTGAGCTAAACAAATCCATTAATTTAGTGTGTTTGTTGACACTGTACCAAGGCTGGATATGCAGGAAACTCCTCGCAGTGAGTGACGCGAGCAGAGGGACACTGAGCATCACTAGACTAATGTCTCTCTGGGTTCCTCCACTTGAATTTCTACAAATTCTATGTTCTCATCAGAGGAGAGGATCTTTTCAGAGGTCAAATCCCAAGGATGAAGAAAATTTATAGAAAAATGAAAACAATATGTCACAGAATTCTTAGAACAAGTTGTCTGCCTAGTATTAACGAAGATGAAACACTAATGTTTCTAAATCTGTAAAAATGAATGTACTATTGCAAAACATTGTTGCAATACACAACGGTTAAATCTATAATAACACCAAGTATCAACTCTTGAGCCTCCTAAACATTCCAAACAGAATATTTTGTCCCAAGCCATACAGATGTCCCACTTGTTTCCCAAAGTACACAGTAAAACACTGATGATTTGAGTGAGTGAGTGAGTGAGTTGGGTTATACGCCGCTTTGAACAGTATTCCAGTTATATCGCGGCGTGTCAGCTTAATGTGGGAGAAAAGCCCAAAATGACGCAGGAATCAGATGTTTACCACTTCAGCAAAACCCACGATCACGGGTATGGTGCTGACAAATCTACAAACACAATCGGGGCGAACCGGGATTCGAACCCACAATCATAGGTTTATGGCGTGCCCAAGGGACGCAACTCTGCACAGCGAAACGCGGTGCCTTAGACGACTGGGCCATCCGTGACCCCAATGATGATTTGAACACAACATGATGTCATCATAGGGAGAATCATATGCCAAAGTCCTGCTTCCTCAGTTTGGCAAAAATATCAGCCTCAAAACTGCATTATGAAAGAAAAGAATTTAAGAGCATTTAGAGCAGAAATGGTTCAGTAGCTTCTGAGCAGGAGATGTTTTCAGTGTCAGGAAATGCATTTTGAGAAAATTTAGGAGCAACGATAAAAAATAGGTCAAAATTTTAAATATCGCCAACAAAATGGTCGGGTAATGGCCATAAGAAAATTCAGCTTTCAGTGTGGCCAAAGCGCAACGGACAAGTAAAAATGTCAAAACTCAAAACATTGCAAGAAACAGAACATACAGCTGAGCCCTACTACACGTGTACATTTTGCAAAGGTAATGTCCAAAACTAGTTTTTTTAAATATGTCTAGCCGCGGCTGCCACATTAAACATTGGATTCAGACCCCCTAAACAAATTGTGGGAACAAACATGAAGTTTCAGCTTCATTGGTGCAGTGCTGAGAAGGAGACTCACGACGTAAGATGCATGCTGGACGAATGACTCATTCTACAATATGGTCATTGACAGTCATGTTTGATTTCTGATCAAGATGTCTTGAACAAACTTGACACTGCACAAGGTGACCATATCACAACCAAGTTTCAGTCCTTGGGGCCTTAAAGTTAATTAAAAGAAGATTTTTAAATTTCTAGAACAGACTGATAGGAAGCTTCATGCTAAATTTATTGAAAAGTCACAATCTACTATTTGTTTATTTGTTGTCTAAGGCAACTAATTGCATGGATCAATGCTGATGATATCAATCACCGGATTATCTGATACAGACTCAATTATTTTCAGATCACCGTCATATAGCTGACTGTTACTCTCCCCCTGACCCAAACAGGAGCTGATGTGTCTCACTATACTAACACAAAATGCACAAACCATTTAAGTTAGGACCATATCTTCCAATAACTAACAGAGCTCACTAAAACCCCGACTTCGAGTCAAACATATTCCTAAGTTCAAAACATTAAAAAAGCAATATTTTGTAAGAAAATCCATTTATCGAAATCAAACTTAGCACTGCACCTCTCCAATTGGTATAGAAACTGTATCCCCCAATTGGAAAAAAATTAGAATTAGAATTTAAGTCTCAAATGTTGAAGGAAAAACATATTCTAATTTCACAACATGAAAAATATCATATCACTTTTCCCCTAAAGAACTGTATTTGTTTTAGAAAATCCAAATTTTGAAATCAAAGTTTGCACTGCATCTCTCCTATAGGTATATAAAGTTTCACCAAGTTTGAAAAGAATCCATGTAGACTAGTAGTTTTCAAGGTATAGGTCGCAAACAAAATGTCCTTGGAAAGATATTTCAATGGTGATCCCCAAATCATGTGACTGGCAGACTTCGAATAATGAGTCATCCAAGATGAATATTGACTCTGAATATTGGCGTCTGGTACTAACATTTCAAGGTTCGCAGATAAGTTTCTGTAATGAAACAGAGGACAGTTTAATGGCTTCATAAACTTTTAAGTGAATTTCAGAATAACAAAACAAACAATTAATCTTGGTACAGACTGGCGAAGGGTCAGGTCCTTGTGTTTGCATACTGACCTGGTGAAGAGTAATCATTTGTATAATGTTACAATGCATGAGAAGAGTCCTGTATCATATGACTGATGACACTGCCCTGGTTAAACTAGCATGCTCCCGCTGGTAGTCAGTGCTCCAGGTGCTGTAGCATTAGGATGTATGTCTACTGCCTATCGATCAGCATGTACCAAGTATTACTTTAGCAGGCCGAGACATTGCAGTAATTATCCTGCAATCAATAACATATCAAAACTGCCAGTTCACTTTGTAAACAAACTCCCACTGACATATAACCTCCTCTTTGAAAGTACATTGGGTTTGAATCCTAGAATCCTATACAAAATACATTCAGTGTTTTACTTTGCCCTACAAATCTAGGATTACAGGGGACCCCCAATCATTAATTTCAAGATACAAACAGGAAACATCAGAGCCCGGTGAAGGTTTTGTTTATTGTTTAACACAGCACTCAGCAATATTCCAAATATCTGTAAATAATCAAGTCTGCTCCAGATAATCCAGTGATTGACATCATGAGCATTGATCTACGCAATTAGGATACGATGACATGCATCAACCAAGCCAGAGAGCTGACCACTCGATCCCATTAGACGTCTCTTAAGACAAGCATATAATCACTTTTTACAGCAAGCATGGGTTGCTGACGACCTATTCTACCCCGCATCTTCACGAGTTCCTGTATAGTAATGAAATAATGTAATGTAGTGTACAATTTGCTAATTACTGTAATTGCAGGACTTTTGTCAAGAATTGGGTAATTGTTTTTATCTGCATCCATACCATACATTTGTTATTGGACATACATATCTGTGTCGTGTTAAACCCTGTACATTGAGGATGTGGACCAAGGCATGCAGGGTTGTGATCCTGCTCATCCCTTGCCATGGAACAGATACCCGTGCAAATTTCACCTGTCTTTCATTAATTCTTACAAAGCTGCAATATTCACATTTCTGATAAAGAACCTCATATTGAATGTGGAATTTATGTTATGTCGGTTCTCATTGTAACAATATGGAAGTTGAAACCAGACCTTCCATATAAACAATCAACCCCATTGCCAATACCCAGTGACTAAACCATTTACCCATGTTGAATCAAGATGGGAGCCATTTCAGCTGTTCTGATATGTAACCAAGATGACTGTTAATAAATGCTGTAAATCTGGTGAGTATTTTGGGCAGGAAAGACCTGTGAAAGTGAAAAGAGATCCACATGCAGAATACTTTCCTATTGTTTAAGCAGGAAAGTAAGGTAGCTCACAGTTTGAAGCTCATGCTGCCAAACTCATAAACATTGTGTCACAATAATTCTAGTCCCAGTTAGGGTTAGTGGTGACAGGTCAGCAGGAATTTAAAGAGTTGAGTTACCCACTGCACAACAGCCATACTGCCAGCACACACAGGGCTGGCTATGTTACCCAACACCCTGCCTGCATGTCAACCCGCACTGCCACCAGTGTTACCCCTATAGGCCAGTACAGTCAAGGAGTGTGAGGCTGTGCTGTCATGTCTCTGCTGCTTATCTATATCACGTGATCAAGGGCATAACATAACAGACAAAGTAGCGATAGCAATTCCCTTACAGGATCAATCGCTAATAATGCCACATGCAGTCGCTTTATTGCTAAACCATTACTGGGCTCTCTGCCTGGGCCCTGGGGATCACGGACAGCGCTGAACAAACACATTCTTTTAGTCAGCTTACACCAGCTCCATCGTATCAATACTGGATTACGTGAATAGGTTTGGGAGAAATCAGTTACCACTAACCCAATGATAACAAATTATTCAATCAAATCTTTCTGCTATAGTTGCAACAGTGAATCCCCATCAACCGTTGCAAGCATCACTGATGGGTTTTCAATGTGCCATATTTGCATAAATGAGAGTAAAACAGTTTTGTATCAATGTCCCGGTGTTACCTGTGTTCAGGTGTTGGAAGTAGTTGCTAGGTAACTGTGCCATCATAAACCAGTTGCATCTCTATTTAAGAATTATGCTCAGTTTCATGAATTGATCACTAAATAACAATGAGAAACCATACAAAAAAGACAAACATTTATTCCAAATGAATCATACCTTCCAACAGTTATTCTGGAAATGTTTTTAAGATTTATCACAACAGTGTCATGCTGAAAAATGTCTTCCCCTTGCTTTTATTCATAACAAATGTTCCTACTTTGACTGAGAACAATAAACCTAGAAACCTAGTTAACAGGATGTATTCATTTCACCTCGCAGCATAACCGGGAGAGCAGTGATAATGGACTAGCCTTTCTCTCTTACTGCATCCAGACTGAGCTTGCAAGCTGCCACCCCCACAAAGGCAGTGGAGATGCCCAAGCAAGCACACTACCAGAATCAATAGGTTTGAGCAGCCAGGAGCATCAGAGCCTGTACTTGCTCATTCCTTCTCTCCTTACACATGCACAGCCACAATTAAAATTTGGACGGAATTTTTTATGGTTGTGTGAAATGAAGACAATGTGGGCCATCAGGGTTCTCCACAGCTTGTGGGTAAGTGATGGGGGGTGTCAGTTGGGCTCTTACTTTGTGATCTGTCTGTGACCAGCAGGCAGCTCACGCTGTTGTGTGTTCTGGCTACTCTGCAGCTGAACATTTCTGAATCCTGTCTTAGTGCTAATCTCTATACATCCATGCTTTAGTTGTTATGAGTCATAGTCTTCTAAGATGCAGGCACCAACTGACTTACAGTGTGTGAGGAAGGCTGGATCACCGTCAGGACACAAGCAACACCAAGGCAACCCTTTATGTGTCAGACTTGTTTCTAGCAAAATTGGACTAACTATTCAGGTACTCTGTTATAACTCTAATGTCAAAAGTGATCAGTTTCAGAAGTATAACTCCATACATCATCCAGCTTCAGGCTGTTTCCCTAAGGTTATCCTTGCAGACTAAATCATTACCTGGTATATTTTGCAAGACCCGTCACATTGGATACTGATATATCTTCAATGTGATACACAACTATAACTTGCCACATAAAACCACATCCGTACAAGATCTTAACACCGTTTCATGTTACAAGTCTTAACACTGCTTAAAATAGAAGAACCCTCCCGCTAACATGCACCCTAGAAGCGTGACCCCAGTCAGGAAAGGAAGGGTCAGGTCACACAACCTTGTTTATATCAGTAAACATAGAGACTTCCTCAAAGGCCAAGTTCAACACACCACTCACATCTGGTATCAAATACATGCGTGGGGAGACTGATACTCACCCCAAGTCTGCAGCGAATGTCAGTACAAATGCAACTTGGATGTCGTTGTAACCATCGATGTAACACCTATTGCTTTGTAGATGTGACTTGTATTTCCCTGATAACAAGGCCAAAAACAAGGACCTAAGGGGTTTTAATGTTTACCTTTAGAAAAAATTAACTTTAAATCCTAGATTTGGAATGTCATCATTGTTACTATGGTAATTCTGCATACAGTTTTAATCCAAAGTTAGTCTATGTTGTGCAGTTTAAAACAGCTGGTCGAAATTGAAAATGATCCCACAACACCCGGTCATTTCAGGCCAATTTCATGATCTAAACAAGGATTTTCAGGACATCCTTCTTTGTATCATCTTACCTTCAAATCAAGTGTCAGCAGGCATACCTAATTTTGTCTTACAATTCTGTCTCATAATTCTGTTGACACTTCTTGAGCGACTGACAAGGACTGACAATACATATTTTACCTGGCACGTGACTACACTTGGAGTGACCTCTAATATAGCTGTCAACTTGAAATGAGCAGCTTCTTGTGGCCCACAGGCACTCGTGACTTTCACTGTGACTTTGACACAGACTACTTTGCTTGCTGATCAACAAAATTAACCCTTTTATCATCACTTCAAAAGCAACTTCTTCCACTGTTTGAGCTTCTTGGTCCCATAGCCCATTGTCTGTCTGATGGGATGTGATGTCATATCCCAACTGTAGCATCAGCAGTCTGGTATGAAGCAGTGACCCCTGGTCCCGCACCGCAGTACCCCATTGTCTGATGGGATGTGATGTCATATCCCAACTGTAGCATCAGCAGTCTGGTATGAAGCAGTGACCCCTGGTCCCGCACCGCAGTACCCCATTGTCTGTCTGATGGGATGTGATGTCATATCCCAACTGTAGAATCAGCAGTCTGGTATGAAGCAGTGACCCCTGGTCCCGCACCACAGTACCCCATTGCCTGATGGGATGGGATGTCATATCCCAACTGTAGTATCAGCAGTCTGGTATGAAGCAGTGACCCCTGGTCCCGCACCGCAGTACCCCATTGTCTGATGGGATGGGATGTCATATCCCAACTGTAGAATCAGCAGTCTGGTATGAAGCAGTGAACCCTGGTCCCGCACCGCAGTACCCCATTGTCTGTCTGATGGGATGTGATGTCATATCCCAACTGTAGCATCAGCAGTCTGGTATGAAGCAGTGACCCCTGGTTTGTTTGTTTGTTTTTATGGCATGCTGATGAACTTTAATAATGCAATGCAATGGCATCACAATATAGATTGCACAATGCAAAGGCTTGCAGCTAGCTCTTGTCTTCAGGTTGTTGATTTGTCCCACAGATGTGTAGTCAGTATACTGAACTAGATTTCAGTTAATGTAATAATATCGAGGCCCCTATGTCGGAGGTGTGGCTTTGGTGACAGTGTCTGAACACAGGCTTGGTTATAATCTCAGTGTCAGGCTGACAGGACTGGCCCCTGTGATCTGATTAGTAACTTGACATTGTGACTCAACACAGCATATTAAAAACCATCCTCTTACACACAACACAGCATATTAACAACCATCCTCTTACACACAACACAGCATATTAACAACCATCCCCTTACACACAACACAGCATATTAACAACCATCCCCTTACACACAACACAGCATATTAACAAACATCCCCTTACACACAACACAGCATATTAACAACCACCCCCTTACACACAACACAGCATATTAACAACCATCCCCTTACACACAACACAGCATATTAACAACCATCCCCTTACACACAACACAGCATATTAACAACCACCCCCTTACACACAACACAGCATATTAACAACCATCCCCTTACACACAACACAGCATATTAACAACCATCCCCTTACACACAACACAGCATATTAAGACTCAACACAGCATATTAAAAACCATCCTCTTACACACAACACAGCATATTAACAACCATCCTCTTACACACAACACAGCATATTAACAACCATCCCCTTACACACAACACAGCATATTAACAACCATCCCCTTACACACAACACAGCATATTAACAACCAGCCTCTTACACACAACACAGCATATCAACAACCAGTTTCCTGCACAAATCATACAACAATCAGTTTCCTGCACACATCACACAACACCCAGTTTCCTGCACACATCACACAACACCCAGTTTCCTGCACACATCACACAACACCCAGTGTCCTGCACACATCACACAACACCCAGTTTCCAACACACATCACACAACACCCAGTTTCCTACAAACATCACACAACACCAAGTGTCCTGCACACATCACACAACACCCAGTTTCCTGCACACATCACACAACACCCAGTTTCCTGCACACATCACACAACACCCAGTTTCCAACACACATCACACAACACCAAGTGTCCTGCACACATCACACAACACCCAGTTTCCTGCACACATCACACAACACCCAGTTTCCTGCACACATCACACAACACCAAGTGTCCTGCACACATCACACAACACCCAGTTTCCTGCACACATCACACAACACCCAGTTTCCTGCACACATCACACAACACCCAGTTTCCTGCACACATCACACAACACCCAGTTTCCTGCACACATCACACAACACCAAGTGTCCTGCACACATCATACGACACCCAGTTTCCTGCACACATCACACAACACCCAGTTTCCTACAAACATCACACAACACCAAGTGTCCTGCACACATCACACAACACCAAGTGTCCTGCACACATCACACAACACCCAGTTTGACCTGGCGACTGTTGTCAGATGATAAGCCTGACATATAGACTGATAGTGTCTAGTGTTGTATCTGCTGTGTGCCAGTGAGTACCTTGAAGGCTGTCCATCATATCTACACAACCCTCGACATGAACAAGTATGTAACACTACTGCAGCTATATGTGACAGTAATCAAAGTTAGTCATTGTTCATGCCCTCCATCGTGTGGATTCTTCCAGTGTGTCCAGTGACCTTCAAAGAGGCTGAGTTAGAGGGTGCAATGTAGTGAAGGGAAAATGGGGCAAACTGTTTCACATCATTGACGCAAACGGTTTGACATTTGATATTTCAGTTGTAGCAAAAAAATAAAATAAAAAACCACAAGCGACCGAGTAACCTGGCCTCAGATCCTGTTGGTAATTTGATGTAATTACCATATGTTATGAACAAGGTTAATTTGCATATACATGTCAACTGTGGGTAACTAATAATATTCACATTTCAACACACTTCTCAGATCCTACTGCTCCAACATCTACCTCATTTAGGAGATAAACCTACTGTGTTTTCAATGTAGAGCTAGGTTACCTGTCGATTTAACCGCGCTAAATTGAATTTGTTAAATTTAGAGCAGTTAAATCTAAGCAAACTAAACAAACTTAGCAAGCTTTGCAAGGCTTTCGCTCTACATCCCATGTCACTGTTATGACGTCATATCGGTCATTGTGCCGCAAAAGATATGACATCACAGTCGTATATAGAAAAGCGCCAAAATTCCAATCTCTCTGTTGTCTCCAAAATGTAAATACATTCCCTTTGTAGATTTCTGTCGTGTTTTGTGCTTGAAATGTATTGCCACACATCCTTTGAATATTTTAGTAACTGCATCTGTGCATTTTGTAACCTGTAATTGTAGATACAATTATTAAAATATGCCTACCGAAGTAGTATAGGTGTATGACAATGACTGAAAATAGTACTATTCTATGAATATAAGCTTCTGCGGTGATGCGGCCGTCAAACCAGCTGTTTCAATCAGAGGGGGTTAATTTTGATTTAACAGCCTCTGATTGACCAATCAGAATCGAGTAAATTTCAAATTCATGGTAGAATATGTCTTATATCAAGAGTAGGATGCACACAAACATTTCTTTCTTTCTATTTTTTTGAGTCAACAGGACAAATATATCAGTATTTGTAACACTTGACAAACTGGTAGGGCATTGTTTTCCAAGCTCCCTATCACCTACAGCTGGCGTTATCAACATAACAGTTATTCCATGCGATTGCTCCTAGCAATGTCCTAGCACCAGGAGTGCCCGCCCTTGTGGCAGACAGTCTATAGCTATCCAGACTATTTCTGTCTGCCACATACAAAGTCAGGTCCTGACGTCACCACATAACAGGCAGTGTAGAACATCCTCAGTAGGACTGTATTTCCTGCAGATGTCTGTCAGCTTGTTGTGTGGAGTAGTCTTAATTTCGCACATCAATTCCCTGTCATGCCATGATCACTGAGACTTTAACACCCATAAATCAACAGCATCCCCCACAATCAATGCATCCCCCACAAACCAGTACCGCATCCCCCACACATCAGGACTGCATCCCCACACATCAGTACTGCATCCCCCACACACCAGTACTGCATCCCCCACACATCAGTACTGCATCCCCACACATCAGTACCGCATCCCCCACACACCAGTACTGCATCCCCCACACATCAGTACTGCATCCCCACACATCAGTACCGCATCCCCCACACACCAGTACTGCATCCCCCACACATCAGTACCGCATCCCCCACACATCAGTACTGCATCCCCACACATCAGTACTACATCCCCCAAAAACCAGTACTGCATCCCCCACACATCAGTACCGCATCCCCCACACATCAGTACCGCATCCCCCACACACCAGTACTGCATCCCCCACACATCAGTACTGCATCCCCCACACACCAGTACTGCATCCCCCACACATCAGTACTGCATCCCCCACACACCAGTACTGCATCCCCACACATCAGTACCGCATCCCCCACACACCAGTACTGCATCCCCCACACATCAGTACTGCATCCCCCACACACCAGTACTGCATCCTCCACACATCAGTACTGCATCCCCCACACACACCAGTACTGCATCCCCCACACACCAGTACTGCATCCCCACACATCAGTACTGCATCCCCACACATCAGTACTGCATCCCCCACACATCAGTACTGCATCCCCCACACATCAGTACTGCATCCCCCACACATCAGTAATGCATCAGTACTGCATCCCCCACATACCAGTACTGCATCCCCACACATCAGTACCACATTCCCCACACACCAGTAATGCATCAGTACCGCATCGTCCACACATCAGTACTGCATCCCCCACACACCAGTACTGCATCCCCCACACACCAGTACTGCATCCCCCACACACCAGGTCTGCATCCCCCACTGCATCCCGACTTCACAACACATAAGTAACCCTATACACATCCCCCTGACATATTGAACCAACAGGTCATCTCCAGTTCTACCATGTACACAGCTGTGAGTGACACCACCACCAGCAGATGGTAGTAATTAGGTTTTGCACTCTATCCACCATAATCTCCTCGTAATGCTATTTCATGCAATCAATAATTCTTCAGTACTCACTTTAACATAGCAATTACAAGTTTCTCTTCTAAACCATAATGTTTAATATACTCTTCAGTCTGATGGGCATCATTTTTAAATCCAGGTATAAGAATTGAGACCTTCTTGAAGAAAAACCTGCATGCTGCCACATCTTTCATATATTCATGGTGATCAATGTACACCCTAGTGGGTCACATCTCCATGTCCATCCTCCCAAGCCCTCCCCTACCTGGGCCTCCCCTCCCTAGACCCCAGCCCTGCCCTCCCTAGACCCCAGCCCTCCCCTACCTAGGCCTCCCCTCCCTAGGGACCCCAGCCCTCCCCTACCTGGGCCTCCCCTCCCTAGACCCCAGCCCTGCCCTCCCTAGACACCCCCCTCCCTTGGCTGTTGTCCAGTATCAATATCCAGCCTCCCAAACTCCCCAACTGGCAGCAGTGTGTGTAAAATACCTTCACTAATCAGACACAACCGGAAATTACTGCATACACTAAGTGCACTGTCCATGTAGCTTCATGCTGCCTAACAACTCGTGTTCCGACCATGGGGAGGAGGCACTTGTGGGGGGGGCACACAAATAGAATTACTACTCACGGTAATTACCTTACCTTTCTCATCAGCTTGCTTTAGTGTGTAACTGGCATGAAATCAATAATGACTTATCCCTCACAAACAATAATACTCATCATGAATATCATATGCTTCATGAGCAAGACCTACAGTAGTTTGGTCCTCATGAGGTGAGTTGAGGTGAGGTGTGTCTGTGTGGCTTATTGTACTAGTCCGGACTGATGCTGATTTATAGTGCTAGCACATTGAGATACCATGCCGCAGTTTAACATGGACACCCCACTCAGACGCACTGACTCCGAGCCAACAAGTCCTTGTTTTAGCCCCTTAATGCTAATGCCAGACTGAGTAACAACAAGTACCATCTTTTAACGTCTTTTTGGGAACGAACCCTGGACCTTCCACTCTCTGAGCGGACGCTTTACCATTCCTCATTAGGGCTAAGGTGCAACCATATAACGCAAACCTGTTAGGACAAGGAGTCACTTGAAAGCTGAGAGATGGCCTGTCTAGGTGGACACCATCAAATACAGTTTGTGGTCTACACATGCTACAGATGTGGCGGACATCTGATTATCATTTACAATTTGTAGGAGGACTCACACACAGATCCTAACTAATGGTCAATACTTCCCAGTGCTTATGGACTTCGTACAAAATCATCATGGTCTAATGATGGAATCAATCATCATGGTCTAATGGTGGAATTAATCATCATGATCTAATGGTGGAATCAATCATCAGTCTAATCTTGGGTTGTATCAATCATCATGGTCTAGTGGTGGAATTAATCATCATGGTCTAGTGGTGGAATTAATCATCATGGTCTAATGGTGGAATCAATCATCATGGTCTAATGGTGGAATCAATCATCGTTGTCTAATGGTGGAATCAATCATCATGGTCTAATGGTGGAATCAATCATCGTTGTCTAATGGTGGAATCAATCATTGTGGTCTAATGGTGAAATTAATCATCATGGTCTAATGGTGGAATCAATCATCATGGTCTAATGGTGGAATCAATCATCATGGTCTAATGGTGGAATCAATCATCATGGTCTAATGGTGGAATCAATCATTGTGGTCTAATGGTGAAATTAATCATCATGGTGTAATGGTGGAATCAATCATCAGTCTAATCTTGGGTTGTATCAATCATCAGTCTAATCTTGGGTTGTATTAATCATCAGTCTAATCTTGGGTTGTATTAATCACCGTGGTCTAATGGTGGAATCAATCATCAGTCTAATCTTGGGTTGTATCAATCATCAGTCTTATCTTGGGTTGTATCAATCATCAGTCTAATCTTGGGTTGTATTAATCACCGTGGTCTAATGGTGGAATCAATCATCATGGTCTAATGGTGGAATCAATCATCATGGTCTAATGGTGGAATCAATCATCATGGTCTAATGGAGGAATCATCTGTCATGGTCTAATGTTGGAATCAATCATGGTCTAATGGTGGAATTAATCATCAGTCTAATCTTGGGTTGTATCAATCATCATGGTCTAAAGGTGGAATTAATCATCAGTCTAATCTTTGGTTGTATCAATCATCATGATCCAAAGGTGGAATTAATCATCAGTCTAATCTTGTGTTGTATCAATCATCAGTCTAATCTTGGGTTGTATCAATCATCAGTCTAATCTTGTGTTGTATCAATCATCAGTCTAATCTTGTGTTGTATCAATCATCAGTCTAATCTTGGGTTGTATCAATCATCAGTCTAATCTTGGGTTGTATCAATCATCAGTCTAATCTTGGGTTGTATCAATCATCAGTCTAATCTTGGGTTGTATCAATCATCATGGTTGTTGTTGTTGGTTTGTTGTTTAACGCCGCACTCAGCAATATTCCAGCTATATGATGGCGGTCGGTAAATAATCGAGTCTGGACTATCATGGTCTAATGGTGGAATCAATCATCAGTCTAATCTTGGGTTGTATTAACTATCCGATTTCTAAATAAACTGACTTTCTTATCACAAACTGTCAAAGATAAGTTTCAGCTGAAGGGTCGGTCGTTAGCACATTAACATTCAGGTAATCAGGACATGCTCTAGATAGGAGCCAATTGTGTTGTGGGTATTCAACATCAATATTAACACTTTCACATGATTCCATACACAGGCTAAGCTTTTTCCTTTCTCACTGCACAAACGGACATGAAATGTCACAAGGAAATTGAAATATCTCCATGATATTAATATTTCTCCTTGAAAGAATCACCATCAAATACATTTTGTTTGTGCAGTTATGTAGCAAACAATCATTTGACCCCTGATAAAGATGTGTCACAGATAGCACGAGGAGCTATTAATGAGGCCAGATAGGACAGCATCAGTGACAACATAACGGGGCCTCTCTCTGCCTCTCTCAACATTGTACAGTCACACATGAGGACCCTGTGTGGAGACAGCTCTCTCTTGCCAGGTAATGCATTGTATGCTCACAGTGAACAAAGAGGGTAAATAGAGGTGATGGACACATTGACTATGTGTAGACAGAATCTATCCAAGACACAACACTACTTTAGCTGATTGATCTGACAACAAGCTGTACCAGAATTCAGGACCATTCATCAAATGTAGTGGAAGTAAAGTTTAACTTATTCAGTTTTGACCATAATGCTTAGTTTAAGCTGACTTTCAGTGACTACTGCTGCGAATAGGTCTACTAAACTGTACTACATCTGGCTTTCATCGATAGCTGCATGATAGCCCAGTTCAATAAGTGCCATTAACAGCCTAGTTCTGATCAATGGCAGGAGGCAGGTGTGTAAGCAGCTACTGGGGCATGGCTATATCATTGTCTGGGTGTGGTAGCTTCTGTGTAGCCAGCAGTGTGAGCGACTGCTTGTAAATGTGCTGATCATGTTACTGTACACTCCTTCATCCACAGGCTATCCCTCACTTCTCAAACATCTGAACGTGTAGTAAACCAAAAGATGGTGCTGTGGTTTCATTCAGTACATCTCAACGATACACACAAGTTTGAAATTATCAGACATGGATTAATAGCTGACTAACAGCCCTTTTTCTTTATTTCACTTGCACTTTTGGACTTCTGACATGTCCAAGTACACACGTCTGTCATTTAGAATAAATTTTCAAGTTCAACAGATGCCAGTGTTGAACAAAAAAAAATTCTCACTCTTATGGACAAACATGATAACTTTCATGCCAAGTTCTAAAAGTTTGTCTCACTTCCTAAATTATGCTTATGATGTGTGCCAAGAAAGGGCCTTTATCATACTATGTCCTTTGAACTGGTGGGTTACCTTGCTATTAGCCATACAATAATAGTGATAGTGATGTATACACATAACCTTGTGATAAAAAGAAGGCAGCTCATTGAAGTATATGGATGTTTTTAATGTGTGTGCCCTCATACCACAGTACTGTGATTGTTGAGCCCTGCTGCCATCTCCCTCCTGGTGGGGATGTTATTTCTGCTCACTACTGGGGAGGCAACGCTTCACCCCTGCTGCCCTACTAAACACCAGGCTGTAAGTTGGGGGTCACAGCATATGGTATCCATGCCTGTCCAACTCCATCGGAAACCTCTTTTCTTTATTGCCTCACTTCATTTGACTGCATATTCACACTGACCTAAATATAACGTTTTTATGTGGAATCATGTGCTATATAAGTGTACTGTTGGGAAGCCTAGTAGTTAAAGCGTTCGCTCGTCATGCCGAAGACCCAGGTTCGGTTCCCGACATGGGTACAATGTGTGAAGTCCATTTCTAGCGTCCCCTGCCGTGATATTGCTGGAATATCGCTAAAAGCAGCGTAAAGTCATACTCACTCACTATTATTATTATCAGTAGTAGTAGTAGTAGTAGTAGAACCAGTTGTCAATCATGACATGAGGGAGAGTGTTACAAATCCTGATCAAGGTTTCCCTGCAGATTCCAGTTAAACAACTCCTACACAACACTTCTCTGCAATTCAGTTCCTGCTGGATATATTTACAGAGTGAGCAAGTCGCAACATTTTGCACAAGGCTTAACTGCATGTGCAGACACTCTATAACAAACAACACAGCTATGCTAATGTTATACTTCCATGGCTGCATGTGTTTTGTGTTGCTACACCAAGCATGTCTCTCATACAGATTATCAGGGATAGACACGGCCACTCGTCTGTTAGTCCAGGACTAGTGAAATTTGAGAGGAACAATTTTACATGAACCACCAGTCTGAAATGACCTGAGGAGGAGTTGGATTTGACAAGCAGTGTCTACCCCTAATTATGGCCCAATCTTCCAACCAGCTGCATTCCTTAAAACTAACTACCGCTAATTAGCTCTCACATCTCAGTCAAAGCTGATAGTGGTTTATTTTGACATTACTACAAATATAGCAACAGTAACCTTAGCGTATTGGAGATATGTCTGCTGTGTCCCAGCTGGTGTGAACCAAGTGTTATGTCTGAAGCGTCTACATCCTAAATCTCCTAAGCTAATCACCATAAAAGTGGGGGAGCTACTTTCCCTGCCATATAATGCTATATGAATGAAATACGACATACAACCCCTGAGCAAGAGAGTGAGTTCTGCTGTACATAACATACATGATAGGCTCTGGATTGGAATACTACTTCAGAAATACTTTCAGGTTTGTTTTTATTGATGTGAGAAAAGAAATGTTATTGTGTTCATATCTGCCATATCCTGTGTCAAGGCTCTTCTGTCCTCCACCCACATCTGTGCCCTGTTGTATCCAGGTTCTTCTGTCCTCCACCCATATCTGTGCCCTGTTGTATCCAGGTTCTTCTGTCCTCCACCCACATCTGTGCCCTGTTGTGTCCAGGCTCTTCTGTCCTCCACCCATATCTGTGCCCTGTTGTATCCAGGTTCTTCTGTCCTCCACCCATATCTGTGCCCTGTTGTGTCCAGGCTCTTCTGTCCTCCACCCATATCTGTGCCCTGTTGTGTCCAGGCTCTTCTGTCCTCCACCCATATCTGTGCCCTGTTGTATCCAGGTTCTTCTGTCCTCCACCCATATCTGTGCCCTGTTGTGTCCAGGTTCTTCTGTCCTCCACCCATATCTGTGCCCTGTTGTATCCAGGTTCTTCTGTCCTCCACCCATATCTGTGCCCTGTTGTGTCCAGGCTCTTCTGTCCTCCACCCATATCTGTGCCCTGTTGTGTCCAGGCTCTTCTGTCCTCCACCCATATCTGTGCCCTGTTGTATCCAGGTTCTTCTGTCCTCCACCCATATCTGTGCCCTGTTGTGTCCAGGTTCTTCTGTCCTCCACCCATATCTGTGCCCTGTTGTATCCAGGTTCTTCTGTCCTCCACCCATATCTGTGCCCTGTTGTGTCCAGGCTGTTCTGTCCTCCACCCATATCTGTGCCCTGTTGTGTCCAGGCTCTTCTGTCCTCCACCCACATCTGTGCCCTGTTGTATCCAGGTTCTTCTGTCCTCCACCCATATCTGTGCCCTGTTGTGTCCAGGCTCTTCTGTCCTCCACCCATATCTGTGCCCTGTTGTATCCAGGTTCTTCTGTCCTCCACCCATATCTGTGCCCTGTTGTATCCAGGTTCTTCTGTCCTCCACCCATATCTGTGCCCTGTTGTATCCAGGTTCTTCTGTCCTCCACCCATATCTGTGCCCTGTTGTGTCCAGGCTCTTCTGTCCTCCACCCATATCTGTGCCCTGTTGTATCCAGGTTCTTCTGTCCTCCACCCATATCTGTGCCCTGTTGTATCCAGGTTCTTCTGTCCTCCACCCATATCTGTGCCCTGTTGTATCCAGGTTCTTCTGTCCTCCACCCATATCTGTGCCCTGTTGTATCCAGGTTCTTCTGTCCTCCACCCATATCTGTGCCCTGTTGTGTCCAGGCTCTTCTGTCCTCCACCCATATCTGTGCCCTGTTGTATCCAGGTTCTTCTGTCCTCCACCCATATCTGCGCCCTGTTGTATCCAGGTTCTTCTGTCCTCCACCCATATCTGTGCCCTGTTGTATCCAGGTTCTTCTGTCCTCCACCCATATCTGTGCCCTGTTGTATCCAGGTTCTTCTGTCCTCCACCCATATCTGTGCCCTGTTGTGTCCAGGCTCTTCTGTCCTCCACCCATATCTGTGCCCTGTTGTGTCCAGGCTCTTCTGTCCTCCACCCACATCTGTGCCCTGTTGTGTCCAGGTTCTTCTGTCCTCCACCCATATCTGTGCCCTGTTGTGTCCAGGTTGTTCTGTCCTCCACCCATATCTGTGCCCTGTTGTATCCAGGTTCTTCTGTCCTCCACCCATATCTGTGCCCTGTTGTATCCAGGTTCTTCTGTCCTCCACCCATATCTGTGCCCTGTTGTGTCCAGGTTCTTCTGTCCTCCACCCATATCTGTGCCCTGTTGTATCCAGGTTCTTCTGTCCTCCACCCATATCTGTGCCCTGTTGTGTCCAGGCTCTTCTGTCCTCCACCCATATCTGTGCCCTGTTGTATCCAGGTTCTTCTGTCCTCCACCCATATCTGTGCCCTGTTGTATCCAGGTTCTTCTGTCCTCCACCCATATCTGTGCCCTGTTGTATCCAGGTTCTTCTGTCCTCCACCCATATCTGTGCCCTGTTGTATCCAGGTTCTTCTGTCCTCCACCCATATCTGTGCCCTGTTGTGTCCAGGCTCTTCTGTCCTCCACCCATATCTGTGCCCTGTTGTATCCAGGCTCTTCTGTCCTCCACCCATATCTGTGCCCTGTTGTATCCAGGCTCTTCTGTCCTCCACCCATATCTGTGCCCTGTTGTGTCCAGGCTGTTCTGTCCTCCACCCATTGTTTTACCTTCTTATGCTTTGGCTATTCTGTCTTCCACCACAGCTCTTCTGATTCCCAGTACCCAGTCAATGTAGTAGGCAATATCCCCTCAACATGACATGTCCTCGTTCACTACCACACTGAATAATTACTTCCCCATCATTCAATATTCGCCACTTTCACTATCAGAAGGAAGAATTAGATGTGCTTGAGGATCTGTTTCAGTTTTACAGTACCAGAGAGTAATGTCACTGTGAAGATCAATAATTTGCATTAGACATGCTTCTGCACAGTGAAATTCTGTACTTAATTCATGCCTGTTTATATCAAATATGAAGCGAGGAACACCATTTCATAAACAATCAGCCATCTCTTATCTGTGATATCATTCTCTTTCACCCAATCTCAACAGGCCACAGCTCATAGGTCAATTGAGATTACACATGCTCTAAGTAGGATCAATCTTAAATATTGTCCTTCAACTGTCAGTTTATTAGTATCTAACCGACTTTACCACAGACAGCTGGTTTTGGGACAAATAAACATGACATATTTCAAAATTTACAGTGTAATATTTTTAAAAAGTATGAATACTTGACTCCGTTCTAAAAGGCAAATGCAGTAGAATAATTAGGATAGTTATTCGTTCTATCGACTGTATTCCACTTGTGTAACATATATGGAGAAAAGTGTGGCGGTAATGGATTCTCTATGAGAAATCTCAGAAAGTGTCACTTGATAACCAATGTTAAATCTGAGGTCACATGTATACTAACCATACTATTGTGTGGGAGGGTGACTCTATACACCCACAAGTTCAACCTACATAACACTGGGAAATAGCTAGAACATATATTCTACTCCTCATACTTCAGTTGTTTGTTGAAAAGGATGAAAAGGTAGTAATGTATCTAAGAGGCTCCCTACTATTAGAAACGACTCCCGACGATGAGCCAACAGAAGGAACTATTACATAAGGTCTTACAGTTCTATTTTCCCCTCAGTTTAGCCATCATACAAGCCTAATACTATTTCAACTGGTGCATCATGTAATGCTTCCATGCCTCCCCGATGGAGTTGGTCCATTAAATATTATTGTGTATTAGTCTAACCTCATAATGGTGAAATAGCATTCATAAACATACAACGTTGGTAAACAATCTGAGGAAGGCTACAATTACCACCATGTTCTCCCCCTGACATAGAACATCTGCACTGAAATGTTTTATTCATCATGTGAATATTTCCCAGCCTATCTTCCCATTGCGAATCAATACACTACACAACATTGGCACTCATGAAGGCCTTTCACCCCTGGTGTCCACTACATTCAACATCTGACCTATCTGGTAATTGCATAGACAATTAGTGTTGATTTAGTATCATTTAGCATGGAGGCAGTACTGTTCACAGCAGTAGCAACTGGCAATACTGTCAATCCCAAGTTAACAGTGACATTACTGAACTTGTAATACCCCAGCCGACCCTGCTTCCTGACCACATGCCGCTGTCCCAGCCTCCGTCAAGGATAGTTACTTAAGACTTAGTACGCAAATATCTTGAAAGACAGAATAGCTCAACCAATCATTGTGATAAAGGAGATTGCCTTTCAATTAAATTTCAAGTTCAGGAAATCAATACTGGTAAATTTCACATGGTTATTTAAAACCAAACTGCTTTTGCAATTTTTGCTGCCTCCACAGCTGCTTGTCGCAAGATGCAACTAACGTGATTGGGTTGTAAGGCTCACTGACTTAATGCATGTTATTGTATCCAAATTGCAAAGATCTATGTTCATGATGTCAATTACTGTATTGTCTGATCAAGACTTGATTATTTACAGGCCGCCGTCATATAGCTGGAATCTATACTCTACCATATCTATTTGTAATCTTTAATACACTGTAACCTTCTGTATGTCTGAGAGATGTTTTCCCTTTTAATTGTGTTTTATAATTCCAATACCAAGTAACACTCAATCTCATTAAAATCAGACGTTAGTTCTCGCTACTGCTAAACAAAGATCTGAAGACATCCCATTAAGGGTCACGTCAGAATGACCTTTCATCCGACCAATCAGTGCGTCGCTTACCAGATTATGAAAGTGACAGTCGGAATGTGACTTCTAATCATGCAATCACGAAAACTTTAACATGGGGTATTCCGAACAATAGTTACAGGTTTAACGACTGAATCCTTACAATCTAGACCATCTATTAGCCATTCCAGAATGTTTTTTTGTTCAGGTTTCAAATTTGTAATCGAGAATTTGTCAAAATATGTTTCGAAGCATAGTTGCCAATTTGAAATTTGTGCCGTAAAGCACGAGAAAGCTGCCTTCTGATTGGTCATTCCATTGGTCGATCAAAGTTCGCACAAGGTCGGTCTGACGTGACCCGTAATGGGATGTCCTCAGATCTTTGTTTAGCGATAGCAAGAACTAAGATCTGGTTTTAATAAGATTGAGTAACACTGTACCTTGGTTAATTGTAAGATACTGCAACAGTACACACATAAACTAGTGCCACGGAAATGTTTCAGGACCTGATTCTGTATGTAATAAACACAACAGCAACTGGTGCAGAGAACAATAGCTAACAGCAGCAGACACAATGTGAGCATATGGCAGTGGAGTGGGACACTGAGTGCGGTGAGCCTTCTGCCATGTGTGGTGGCAAGTGGGGAGCCCAGTTACCACTGCTAACATGCTGAAGCAGACTTTCTTTGAGATCATGCTACATGTACAAACTGGTTCTGGGGAGACTACTCCAGTCCTTCAGCTTCATGCAACAGCACATGTATGTGCTATGTGCTAGCTGGCCTGACGACACAGACAAGTGTTCAGAGAGTTCCTATCAACTCATTAGATTCTTTTCAATCACAAAATATTTGGTATTTACTGATGCAGTACACTGTGCTTGTTGTCGGCCAAGAGCGTAGGGTTTTAGATGGTGTGAGTTGCCAGCATCCGACTTTGCAATCCATTTTATACTTAGCAATCCATTTTATACTTAGCATTCAAATGTAATACTGACACACAAGATACTACTACACTAGGTAGGGATTTCTGGTCCAGGTGACAATATGGCAGGTAATTAATGTATGAGCTTCACACCATAACTGAAATACTGAAATTCACTTAAATCTGTGATAATGTTCAACAGGGTATATGTCTCCATGAAAAAAGATCTATAATTGCTGGTTAATTATAAGTCAGTTCTTAAAGTGGGATGTTTCAGGTAAAACTAATTTAGAATTATTGAGTACTAAACAACCCAAATATTTCCATAGCGATATATAAGATATTTCTCGTTAAGGCATTGATAGATATGATTAAATGATTGTTTGTGTCCACTTTCAGCCCCTCCAAGACAGCCAGCCCAGCCATTGATGTGTGGAGAGACAGGCATGTGACCATGCAGCAGAAGCAGCAGTAGCAACCTCTGTGGACCAGGGATGGGGGAGGTGGAATCATGGGTGTTCAGGAGAGTCCCTGTAGCACTAAGCATCCTGTGGACTGTGGTGCAGCTCTCTGCCTCATGCCCACAATACTGTGTGTGCCAAAACTCTACAAACATTATCACAAACATCACCTCGGTCGTATGTGCTCAAGGAAACCTTACCACAGTGCCAAAAGATTTGCCCCATGAAGTTACATCTCTCAACCTCAGCGGCAACAGAATTGTGTTGCTAGGAGTAAGCTCTCATGAAGAGGTCAACATGAGCTTTAACTTACAGCAGTCTTTGAATACTAGTGTCTTTGACCACCTCTACAACTTACAAACGGTTGACTTAAGTCAAAATGCAATTTCTACCATCCAGCCAAATGTCTTTGAAGCTTTAGGACTTTTGAAAGAGTTGAATCTGTCCAGCAACAATCTAACACACTTGTACAGTGATATGCTGTCAGGTTTGACCACAATGGAGAAGCTGAACTTAGGCCATAATAACATTGCCAGCATTGACAATGACACGTTTCTGTATCTGGGACAGATTCGAGTCCTGGATCTAAGCCACAATGACCTGTCAGAGCTACTCGCTTTCTCTTTCCTTGGCCTGCAAACTCTGGAGAAACTTAACCTTCAGCACAACAAACTTAGATATATTGAGAAGGGTACATTCTTATCTCTCAGAAGTCTTCAGGTACTAGACCTGAGCCACAACTCACTCACTGCTATTGATACTCTCACATACTTCAGCATGCCAAATCTCATCTCTCTTTCTTTCGAGGGCAACAAACTTCAAGAAGTAACTCTAACTTTCACTGGTACAAATGAAAAGCTCCAGGAGCTGAGCCTAGATGATAACCAATTCCCCAACATAAGCATTCCAGTGTTCCGGGGACTTGACAAGATGGAGGAGCTCAGTCTCAGCAGAATGCCTTCACTGACCAATGTAGCCTTTGACGCTTTCCACGGTCTTCCATCACTCAAACACCTTAACCTCAGTCACAATCCACGCCTAACATTGGTGCATTCACACCTATTTGATCAACTTCCTAAGTTGGCATCCATTGATCTCAGTCACAACAACCTATCCAGCCTATCAGTACTGACATTCCACAACAATCACAACCTGCAAACAGCAAAGCTAGATGGCAATCACTTTACATGTAACTGTGGCTTGGCCTGGTTAGCACAATATGTCACCAACCATTCTACTGTTTTCAGTAGGGACCTACACTGTCTTTCAGATGGTAAACGAATACATCTTACCAAAGCTACAACTCTCCATGAAATGTGTAAAGAAATTCCACAGGTTAATACAACAGAACTGTTATACTTTGCAATTGGATCTCCTGCTCGCATCACATGTGAGTTTGAGCCAGATCCTGATAGTGTGGTGATATGGACCACGCCCCGTCACCAGATCCTAACCTACCATGCCTTCCACCCCGAGGTGATATCCCACATGCTGAGCAAGGAGGACACCCTTCTCAACAGCTCCTACCATGCCTCCCACTACTGGCACAACAGCTCCACCTACCAAGCCAGTCTCAGCAGCTACAAGGACAGGATCGTCCTGCTCAATGACGGCTCACTCTACATCGACTATGTCCTCCGCCTTGACAACGGTCCTTACAAGTGCTTAGTGATGAATGCAAACTACAATTCTTCAGATGTAATCCTGATCAGACTTGACTACAGTGTCTTATTCAATGTCAAAGTCATGAGTATTATTGTGGGTTCAGGCTGTGCTGTTTCCTTACTTCTACTAAACATCATATACTCAATCATCAGAGCAATAGCTCGACGTCTAGTCAACAAACGTCGCAGGGAAGCAATCAGAAAACTCCTTGAAAACCTTGATCTTTACAAGACAACACAATTTGCAAGACTGCGTGAAAATTACAGTGGTCAACTGAACCGCATCAGAGACCAGTATCATAATCAGTTCCACCGTCTGAGTGACAACTACAACTCCCAGCTGAAGCGGGTGAGGCGGGGCTGCACGTACCAGGTGGTCCGCATCAGGGACAACTACACCACGCAGGTGGGGCGGCTGCGCAACTACAGCTCACATCAGATTGAGCAGATCCGCGAGAGGTATAACAACCAGCTGTTGAAGATGCGGGACTATGGGTCTCTGCAGATGGTCCGTCTGCATGAAAAGTACAAGCTCCAGCAGCAGCATGTCATAAAGCTCCTGGAGACCATGAACCTGGACAACTGCAAGACTGTGATAGAGACTGAGTGCTTGAGGACTGAGAGCATGATCTTTGATGTGGACATACTGAAGGA
Source organism: Haliotis rufescens (assembly GCF_023055435.1). Classification (NCBI taxonomy): domain Eukaryota; kingdom Metazoa; phylum Mollusca; class Gastropoda; order Lepetellida; family Haliotidae; genus Haliotis; species Haliotis rufescens. Next base: position 20,466,087 of record NW_025964361.1, read on the forward strand.
TACAGAGGACAGCTCCCTCCCACCTCTCTCTGGAAGCGACTCAGAATATATCACTGCATCTAGTTCGGAAAATTCTAGTCAGGACAGTTTACGAATGTCACCATGTCTTGATGATGATGACTTTGAAAGACATTTAAATACTCAGGAATTCAACAGTCATCTACCCGATGTAGAAGAACCTCAGGTAGTTTCAGCACAGTTAAGTAGCTTACAGGACCATGACAATGTCTCTTTTGTGATAGATATGAATGTGGAAGAAGGGGACAACGTCACGGAATCTATAGTATGAGTGTGACTAAATCCGGTATAAATGTTGCAGAGTCCAGGACCCACTGGGTCTGGTCAACAAGTGTCCACCAGTAAACATTTCTCCAAACTGTCTGTGCTTGTTACTTCCTATACAATAACCGATCTCGGTATCTGTGGTAAAATCAGAAGTTCTCTGCCTCTGCTGGAGGAACTTGTAATTGTGTGATGAGCACCTGCAGACAGTGTGGATATGTGTTTACCGGAGGGAGCAGGACTGACTGTGGAGGGCTGAATGTATATAGTCAAGAGACATACAAATTCTAATCCAGAGACCAAAACTGTGTAATGCATGAACAGACCTCATGGCAAACACTCAGTTTACAATATTTTAAACAATGAAATATATGCAATATTCAGAACATTTGTCACTTTGGTATTTGTTTCACTACTACTGTTTCCTTGTTTCAAGATGCTCCTATGTTTGGTGTTGTTCTTGTGCTTGTCCAACTTGCCTACTTTGATTGCCAGGCGACACACATCAGAACAAACAGCCCCACAACAAATGGAGCACAGGATCAATGTTAATCATACGTTTATTGTACTCGTTTACTTGGCCTGTGTCTAGTTCATTGAATACCTTTTTCAAAATATTCTCCATCTAAATTATCCATATTTGTTCTGATGTAAGTGTAACATGGCACTGCCAATAAATGTACAGCGACTAAGCTAATATGGCTTCCTGTCTGCATAGTTTCATTAGGAGTTGCCAACACAGACAGTCCTTGGAGATCAAGCACCAATATTGCTACCACTTCTCGTTACACTATTGTGTTTAGACTCTGAAGTTCACATAAGCTGACACACAGATCAATTAGTGGATGCAAGAATCCTGCGCAAGTTGTTCACATGCATACAACCTAGAATTATGTCGAGAAGATTTCTCCCAATTTGACTGATTTAGACCTGACTTATTCTAGGATAGCAAGAAATGGCCCACTTTTGTGAGCACTGTATTGATTGTAAGATCAATGGGCTCCGATTGATTTGGGTAGGCTTGTGGGGCTGCTGTGCTGTTGTGGAGAAGGCATAACTCCTCACACCAGAACATCAGCGAATGACACACTTACACAAAAAGAGGTAGCTGTATCAATTTTGGTATTTACAGAGATCATTTCAAAAATTTCAACACAAACTGAACATTATTAAAACAATGTTAGTCAAGGTTTAAGATCATCAAAATTATTCATTCTGACAAATGCTTGATATCGAAGATACTCATGATGTTACAGCTGAAGAGTTCAATCTTAATTTTGTGAACACTATAAATTCCTTGAGACTGAGTTCAGAATCAGTTTGAAGAGTGACCTGATTTGATAGGAAATCTTGAAACTCATGTAACATTTATCTTTAACTACAATGTCATTAAGTAATCACATTATGTTTTCATACATATGGCATACAGAATTCCCTGCGCCATATATTATAGTTCAGGAACACATAGCTACAGATGATTGTAAACACTCCTCATTTCCTAGATACAAAGGAGTGAAGCGTATACAAGATGAGTTTTGTATTACATGGAGATGTTATTTCCAAGTTTGCTCTGACTCCCTCTTGTCTTGTTGGCCTGTCAACTTCAGTATATATTCCAGTTCAACAAGTTGAAGTCGAAATTCTAGTGTGTTAAAAAACACTTCCAATACAATTTGATTCAATGTTATTTGTATTGTGAATTACTTTATTGTCCTTTGCACTTGAACAACTTTATTCACTTAATGCACCTTTTACTGATACACCTTTGACATGCCATCTACTGGTAAGTGATAAAGCTCTGGCTGTGGTAATCACATTAACATGTACAACGGTGTCCCTGACGTTCATCAAAGGTTGGCTGATTGCAACTTCCATCCGACGACATGTTTCAAGTTTGCACTAAACATCAAATTGTTAACAGCCACTGGTAATTGACGAAAGCTCTTCAGATGTATCAAATCACACTTGTTACATTTAGGCAGGACAAAAAGAGGTAACAAATTATGAAGCTGGAAATTTACTTTCTCTTGTTGTGTGTAATGTGTGTTGATTTCATATTGTCTTCAGAAAGTTGTTATCCCAAACATAAGATGATAAGTAGGGTTGCCTGTAGCCTCTGACACTTTCACACATTGTATGCAAGTTCATGTTTGATAATCACAACCATTGAAATGTTGCTGTTTTTATCTTGTGTAAACTTCCTGACTCTAACCCTAAGGTCCCCCTGAAAGATACCCTGAATAAATAGGATCAGTTATTATTCCATTCTTCACACATGACACTGCACTACATTGTCATTGGATATGGCATCAGTTAGGTCTTGTCCAACATGGATTTCTTTACTGGTTAGACGATAGATGTTTGAAAGTGTAAGATTTGTCATTTTATTCCAATGTTAAAGAGTATGTTACAGATATTAGTAAATATCACAAAAACGACACAAGTGTTTTGTTTTCTGTGAAGCAGAACACACTGGACCGTGATGGGTGAGGAATGTTGAAACAACACCCTTGGCTGGGTGAGGAACGTCTAAACAACACCCTTGGCTGGGTGAGGAATGTCTGAACAACACACTGGGCTAAGATGGGTGAGGAATGTCTGAACAACACACTGGGCTGAGATGGGTGAGGAATGTCTGAACAACACACTGGGCTGAGATGGGTGAGGAATGTCTGAACAACACACTGGGCTGAGATGGGTGAGGAATGTCTGAACAACACACTGGGCTGAGATGGGTGAAGAATGTCTGAACAACACACTGGGCTGAGATGGGTGAGGAATGTCTGAACAACACACTGGGCTGGGTGAGGAATGTCTGAACAACACACTGGGCTGAGATGGGTGAGGAATGTCTGAACAACACACTGGGCTGGGTGAGGAATGTCTGAACAACACACTGGGCGAGGTGAGGAATGTCTGAACAACACACTGGGCTGGGTGAGGAACGTCTAAACAACACCCTTGGCTGGGTGATGAATGTCTGAACAACACCCTTGGCTGGGTGAGGAACGTCTAAACAACACCCTTGGCTGGGTGACGAACATCTGAACAACACACTGGGCTGGGTGAGGAATGTCTGAACAACACACTGGGCTGAGATTAGTGATGAACGTCTGAACAACACACTGGGCTGGGTGAGGAATGTCTGAACAACACACTGGGCTGAGATTGGGCAGGAATGTGAACAACACACTGGGCTGAGATGGGTGAGGAATGTCTGAACAACGCACTGGGCTGGGTGAGGAATGTCTGAACAACACACTGGGCTGAGATGGTTGAGGAATGTCTGTGAACAACACACTGGGCTGAGATGGGTGAGGAATGTGAACAACACACTGGGCTGAGATGGGTGAGGAATGTCTGAACAACACACTTGGCTGGGTGAAGAATGTCTGAACAACACACTGGGCTGAGATTGGTGAGGAACATCTGAACAACACACTGGGCTAGGTCAGGAATGTCTGTGAACAACACACTGGGCTGGGTGAAGAAGATATGAACAACACACTGGGCTGAGATGGTTGAGGAATGTCTGTGAACAACACACTGGGCTGGGTGAAGAATATATGAACAACACACTGGGCTGAGATGGTTGAGGAATGTCTGTGAACAACACACTGGGCTGAGATGGGTGAGGAATGTCTGTGAACAAAACACTCGGCTGGGTGAGGAATGTCTGAACAACACACTGGGCTGAGATGGGTGAGGAATGTCTGAACAACACACTGGGCTGGGGGAGGAATGTCTGAACAACACACTGGGCTGAGATTGGTGACAACGTATGAACAACACACTGGGCTGAGATGGGTGAGGAATGTCTGAACAACACACTGGGCTGGGTGAGGAATGTCTGAACAACACACTGGGCTGGGTGAGGAACGTCTGAACAACACACTGGGCTGGGTAAGGAACGTCTGAACAACACACTGGGCTGGGTGAGGAATGTCTGAACAACACACTGGGCTGGGTGAGGAATGTCTGAACAACACACTGGGCTGGATGAGGAATGTCTGAACAACACACTGGGCTGGGTGAGGAATGTCTGAACAACACACTGGGCTGGGTGAGGAACGTCTGAACAACACCCTTGGCTGGGTAAGGAACGTCTGAACAACACACTGGGCTGGGTGAGGAATGTCTGAACAACACACTGGGCTGGGTGAGGAATGTCTGAACAACACACTGGGCTTGGTGAGGAATGTCTGAACAACACACTGAACTGAGATTAGTGATGAACGTCTGAACAACACACTGGGCTGGGTGAGGAATGTCTGAACAACACACTGGGCTGGGTGAGGAATGTCTGTGTATCAAGTAGACAGAACAGTGTATTGTGATGGTGGAGTATCAAGTAGACAGTACAGTGTATTGTGATGGTGTAGTATCAAGTAGACAGTACAGTGTATTGTGATGGTGTAGTATCAAGTAGACAGTACAGTGTATTGTGATGGTGGAGTATCAAGTAGACAGTACAGTGTATTGTGATGGTGTAGTATCAAGTAGACAGTACAGTGTATTGTGATGGTGTAGTATCAAGTAGACAGTACAGTGTATTGCGATGGTGTAGTATCAAGTAGACAGTACAGTGTATTGCGATGGTGTAGTATCAAGTAGATAGTACAGTATATTATGATGGTGTAGTATCAAGTAGACAGTACAGTGTATTGTGACACTGGTAACAAGTAGACAGTACAGTGTATTGTGATGGTGTAGTATCAAGTAGACAGTACAGTGTATTGCGATGGTGTAGTATCAAGTAGACAGTACAGTGTATTGCGATGGTGTAGTATCAAGTAGATAGTACAGTATATTGTGATGGTGTAGTATCAAGTAGACAGTACAGTGTATTGTGATGGTGTAGTATCAAGTAGACAGTACAGTATATTGTGATGGTGGAGTATCAAGTAGACAGTACAGTGTATTGCGATGGTGTAGTATCAAGTAGACAGTACAGTGTATTGCGATGGTGTAGTATCAAGTAGATAGTACAGTGTATTGTGATGGTGTAGTATCAAGTAGACAGTACAGTGTATTGTGATGGTGTGGTATCAAGTAGACAGTACAGTGTATTGTGATGGTGTAGTATCAAGTAGACAGTACAGTGTATTGTGATGGTGTAGTATCAAGTAGACAGTACAGTATATTGTGATGGTGGAGTATCAAGTAGACAGTACAGTATATTGTGATGGTGTGGTATCAAGTAGACAGTACAGTATATTGTGATGGTGTAGTATCAAGAAGACAGTACAGTGTATTGTGATGGTGTAGTATCAAGTAGACAGTACAGTATATTGTGATGGTGTAGTATCAAGTAGACAGTACAGTATATTGTGATGGTGTAGTATCAAGTAGACAGTACAGTGTATTGTGATGGTGTAGTATCAAGTAGACAGTACAGTATATTGTGATGGTGTAGTATCAAGTAGACAGTACAGTGTATTGTGATGGTGTAGTATCAAGTAGACAGTACAGTATCAAGTGATGGTGTAGTATCAAGTAGACAGTACAGTGTATTGTGATGGTGTAGTATCAAGTAGACAGTAGAGTAAATTGTGATGGTGTAGTATCAAGTAGACAGTACAGTATCAAGTGATGGTGTAGTATCAAGTAGACAGTACAGTGTATTGTGATGGTGTAGTATCAAGTAGATAGTACAGTGTATTGTGATGGTGTAGTATCAAGTAGACAGTACAGTGTATTGTGATGGTGTAGTATCAAGTAGACAGTACAGTATATTGTGATGATGTAGTATCAAGTAGACAGTACAGTATATTGTGATGGTGTAGTATCAAGTAGACAGTACAGTATATTGTGATGGTGTAGTATCAAGAAGACAGTACAGTGTATTGTGACACTGGTAACAAGAAGACAGTACAGTGTATTGTGATGGTGTAGTATCAAGTAGACAGTACAGTATATTGTGATGGTGTAGTATCAAGTAGACAGTACAGTGTATTGTGATGGTGTAGTATCAAGTAGACAGTACAGTATCAAGTGATGGTGTAGTATCAAGTAGACAGTACAGTGTATTGTGATGGTGTAGTATCAAGTAGACAGTAGAGTAAATTGTGATGGTGTAGTATCAAGTAGACAGTACAGTATCAAGTGATGGTGTAGTATCAAGTAGACAGTACAGTGTATTGTGATGGTGTAGTATCAAGTAGATAGTACAGTGTATTGTGATGGTGTAGTATCAAGTAGACAGTACAGTGTATTGTGATGGTGTAGTATCAAGTAGACAGTACAGTATATTGTGATGATGTAGTATCAAGTAGACAGTACAGTATATTGTGATGGTGTAGTATCAAGTAGACAGTACAGTATATTGTGATGGTGTAGTATCAAGAAGACAGTACAGTGTATTGTGACACTGGTAACAAGAAGACAGTACAGTGTATTGTGATGGTGTAGTATCAAGTAGACAGTACAGTATATTGTGATGATGTAGTATCAAGTAGACAGTACAGTATATTGTGATGGTGTAGTATCAAGTAGACAGTACAGTATATTGTGATGGTGTAGTATCAAGAAGACAGTACAGTGTATTGTGACACTGGTAACAAGAAGACAGTACAGTGTATTGTGATGGTGTAGTATCAAGTAGACAGTACAGTATATTTTGATGGTGGAGTATCAAGTAGACAGTACAGTGTATTGTGATGGTGTAGTATCAAGTAGACAGTACAGTGTATTGTGATGGTGTAGTATCAAGTAGATAGTACAGTGTATTGTGATGGTGTAGTATCAAGTAGACAGTACAGTATATTGTGATGGTGTAGTATCAAGTAGACAGTACAGTGTATTGTGACACTGGTAACAAGTAGATAGTACAGTGTATTGTGATGGTGTAGTATCAAGTAGACAGTACAGTATATTGTGATGATGTAGTATCAAGTAGACAGTGCAGTGTATTGTGATGGTGTAGTATCAAGTAGACAGTACAGTATATTGTGATGGTGTAGTATCAAGTAGACAGTACAGTGTATTGTTATGGTGTAGTATCAAGTAGACAGTACAGTGTATTGTGATTGTGTAGTATCAAGTAGACAGTACAGTGTATTGTGATGGTGTAGTATCAAGTAGACAGTACAGTGTTTTGTGATGGTGTAGTATCAAGTAGACAGTACAGTATCAAGTGATGGTGTAGTATCAAGTAGATAGTACAGTGTATTGTGATGGTGTAGTATCAAGTAGACAGTACAGTGTATTGTGATGGTGTAGTATCAAGTAGACAGTACAGTGTATTGTGATGATGTAGTATCAAGTAGACAGTACAGTGTATTGTGATGGTGTAGTATCAAGTAGACAGTACAGTATCAAGTGATGGTGTAGTATCAAGTAGACAGTACAGTATCAAGTGATGGTGTAGTATCAAGTAGACAGTACAGTGTATTGTGATGGTGTAGTATCAAGTAGACAGTACAGTATCAAGTGATGGTGTAGTATCAAGTAGACAGTACAGTATCAAGTGATGGTGTAGTATCAAGTAGACAGTACAGTGTATTGTGATGGTGTAGTATCAAGTAGACAGTACAGTATCAAGTGATGGTGTAGTATCAAGTAGACAGTACAGTGTATTGTGATGGTGTAGTATCAAGTAGATAGTACAGTGTATTGTGATGGTGTAGTATCAAGTAGATAGTACAGTGTATTGTGATGGTGTAGTATCAAGTAGACAGTACAGTATCAAGTGATGGTGTAGTATCAAGTAGACAGTACAGTGTATTGTGATGGTGTAGTATCAAGTAGACAGTACAGTATCAAGTGATGGTGTAGTATCAAGTAGACAGTACAGTATATTGTGATGGTGTAGTATCAAGTAGACAGTAAAGTGTATTGTGATGGTGTAGTATCAAGTAGACAGTACAGTATCAAGTGATGGTGTAGTATCAAGTAGACAGTACAGTGTATTGTGATGGTGTAGTATCAAGTAGACAGTAGAGTAAATTGTGATGGTGTAGTATCAAGTAGACAGTACAGTATCAAGTGATGGTGTAGTATCAAGTAGACAGTACAGTGTATTGTGATGGTGTAGTATCAAGTAGACAGTACAGTGTATTGTGATGGTGTAGTATCAAGTAGACAGTACAGTGTATTGTGATGGTGTAGTATCAAGTAGACAGTACAGTGTATTGTGATGGTGTAGTATCAAGTAGACAGTACAGTGTATTGTGATGGTGTGGTATCAAGTAGACAGTACAGTATATTGTGATGGTGTAGTATCAAGTAGACAGTACAGTGTATTGTGATGGTGTAGTATCAAGTAGACAGTACAGTATATTGTGATGGTGGAGTATCAAGTAGACAGTACAGTATATTGTGATGGTGTGGTATCAAGTAGACAGTACAGTATATTGTGATGGTGTAGTATCAAGAAGACAGTACAGTGTATTGTGATGGTGTAGTATCAAGTAGACAGTACAGTATATTGTGATGGTGTAGTATCAAGTAGACAGTACAGTATATTGTGATGGTGTAGTATCAAGTAGACAGTACAGTGTATTGTGATGGTGTAGTATCAAGTAGACAGTACAGTATATTGTGATGGTGTAGTATCAAGTAGACAGTACAGTGTATTGTGATGGTGTAGTATCAAGTAGACAGTACAGTATCAAGTGATGGTGTAGTATCAAGTAGACAGTACAGTGTATTGGGATGGTGTAGTATCAAGTAGACAGTAGAGTATATTGTGATGGTGTAGTATCAAGTAGACAGTACAGTATCAAGTGATGGTGAAGTATCAAGTAGACAGTACAGTGTATTGTGATGGTGTAGTATCAAGTAGACAGTACAGTATCAAGTGATGGTGTAGTATCAAGTAGACAGTACAGTGTATTGTGATGGTGTAGTATCAAGTAGATAGTACAGTGTATTGTGATGGTGTAGTATCAAGTAGACAGTACAGTGTATTGTGATGGTGTAGTATCAAGAAGACAGTACAGTGTATTGCGATGGTGTAGTATCAAGTAGACAGTACAGTATATTGTGATTGTGTAGTATCAAGTAGACAGTACAGTATATTGTGATGGTGTAGTATCAAGAAGACAGTACAGTGTATTGTGACACTGGTAACAAGAAGACAGTACAGTGTATTGTGATGGTGTAGTATCAAGTAGACAGTACAGTATATTTTGATGGTGGAGTATCAAGTAGACAGTACAGTGTATTGTGATGGTGTAGTATCAAGTAGACAGTACAGTGTATTGTGATGGTGTAGTATCAAGTAGATAGTACAGTGTATTGTGATGGTGTAGTATCAAGTAGACAGTACAGTATATTGTGATGGTGTAGTATCAAGTAGACAGTACAGTGTATTGTGACACTGGTAACAAGTAGATAGTACAGTGTATTGTGATGGTGTAGTATCAAGTAGACAGTACAGTATATTGTGATGATGTAGTATCAAGTAGACAGTGCAGTGTATTGTGATGGTGTAGTATCAAGTAGACAGTACAGTATATTGTGATGGTGTAGTATCAAGTAGACAGTACAGTGTATTGTTATGGTGTAGTATCAAGTAGACAGTACAGTGTATTGTGATTGTGTAGTATCAAGTAGACAGTACAGTGTATTGTGATGGTGTAGTATCAAGTAGACAGTACAGTGTTTTGTGATGGTGTAGTATCAAGTAGACAGTACAGTATATTGTGATGGTGTAGTATCAAGTAGATAGTACAGTGTATTGTGATGGTGTAGTATCAAGTAGACAGTACAGTATATTGTGATGGTGTAGTATCAAGAAGACAGTACAGTGTATTGTGACACTGGTAACAAGAAGACAGTACAGTGTATTGTGATGGTGTAGTATCAAGTAGACAGTACAGTATATTTTGATGGTGGAGTATCAAGTAGACAGTACAGTGTATTGTGATGGTGTAGTATCAAGTAGACAGTACAGTGTATTGTGATGGTGTAGTATCAAGTAGATAGTACAGTGTATTGTGATGGTGTAGTATCAAGTAGACAGTACAGTATATTGTGATGGTGTAGTATCAAGTAGACAGTACAGTGTATTGTGACACTGGTAACAAGTAGATAGTACAGTGTATTGTGATGGTGTAGTATCAAGTAGACAGTACAGTATATTGTGATGATGTAGTATCAAGTAGACAGTGCAGTGTATTGTGATGGTGTAGTATCAAGTAGACAGTACAGTATATTGTGATGGTGTAGTATCAAGTAGACAGTACAGTGTATTGTTATGGTGTAGTATCAAGTAGACAGTACAGTGTATTGTGATTGTGTAGTATCAAGTAGACAGTACAGTGTATTGTGATGGTGTAGTATCAAGTAGACAGTACAGTGTTTTGTGATGGTGTAGTATCAAGTAGACAGTACAGTATATTGTGATGGTGTAGTATCAAGTAGATAGTACAGTGTATTGTGATGGTGTAGTATCAAGTAGACAGTACAGTGTATTGTGATGGTGTAGTATCAAGTAGACAGTACAGTGTATTGTGATGGTGTAGTATCAAGTAGACAGTACAGTGTATTGTGATGGTGTAGTATCAAGTAGACAGTACAGTATCAAGTGATGGTGTAGTATCAAGTAGACAGTACAGTATCAAGTGATGGTGTAGTATCAAGTAGACAGTACAGTGTATTGTGATGGTGTAGTATCAAGTAGACAGTACAGTATCAAGTGATGGTGTAGTATCAAGTAGACAGTACAGTGTATTGTGATGGTGTAGTATCAAGTAGACAGTACAGTATCAAGTGATGGTGTAGTATCAAGTAGACAGTACAGTGTATTGTGATGGTGTAGTATCAAGTAGATAGTACAGTGTATTGTGATGGTGTAGTATCAAGTAGATAGTACAGTGTATTGTGATGGTGTAGTATCAAGTAGACAGTACAGTATCAAGTGATGGTGTAGTATCAAGTAGACAGTACAGTGTATTGTGATGGTGTAGTATCAAGTAGACAGTACAGTATGAAGTGATGGTGTAGTATCAAGTAGACAGTACAGTGTATTGTGATGGTGTAGTATCAAGTAGACAGTACAGTGTATTGTGATGGTGTAGTATCAAGTAGACAGTACAGTATCAAGTGATGGTGTAGTATCAAGTAGACAGTACAGTGTATTGTGATGGTGGAGTATCAAGTAGACAGTACAGTATCAAGTGATGGTGTAGTATCAAGTAGACAGTACAGTATCAAGTGATGGTGTAGTATCAAGTAGACAGTACAGTGTATTGTGATGGTGTAGTATCAAGTAGATAGTACAGTGTATTGTGATGGTGTAGTATCAAGTAGACAGTACAGTATCAAGTGATGGTGTAGTATCAAGTAGACAGTACAGTGTATTGTGATGGTGTAGTATCAAGTAGACAGTACAGTATCAAGTGATGGTGTAGTATCAAGTAGACAGTACAGTGTATTGTGATGGTGGAGTATCAAGTAGACAGTACAGTATCAAGTGATGGTGTAGTATCAAGTAGACAGTACAGTGTATTGTGATGGTGGAGTATCAAGTAGACAGTACAGTATCAAGTGATGGTGTAGTATCAAGTAGACAGTACAGTGTATTGTGATGGTGTAGTATCAAGTAGACAGTACAGTGTATTGTGATGGTGTAGTATCAAGTAGACAGTACAGTATCAAGTGATGGTGTAGTATCAAGAAGACAGTACAGTGTATTGTGATGGTGTAGTATCAAGTAGACAGTACAGTATCAAGTGATGGTGGAGTATCAAGTAGACAGTACAGTGTATTGTGACGGTGTAGTATCAAGTAGACAGTACAGTATCAAGTGATGGTGTAGTATCAAGTAGACAGTACAGTGTATTGTGATGGTGTAGTATCAAGTAGACAGTACAGTATCAAGTGATGGTGTAGTATCAAGTAGACAGTACAGTATCAAGTGATGGTGGAGTATCAAGTAGACAGTACAGTATCAAGTGATGGTGTAGTATCAAGAAGACAGTACAGTATCAAGTGATGGTGTAGTATCAAGAAGACAGTACAGTATCAAGTGATGGTGGAGTATCAAGTAGACAGTACAGTATCAAGTGATGGTGTAGTATCAAGAAGACAGTACAGTATCAAGTGATGGTGTAGTATCAAGTAGACAGTACAGTATCAAGTGATGGTGTAGTATCAAGAAGACAGTACAGTGTATTGTGACGGTGTAGTATCAAGTAGACAGTACAGTATCAAGTGATGGTGTAGTATCAAGAAGACAGTACAGTATCAAGTGATGGTGGAGTATCAAGTAGACAGTACAGTGTATTGTGATGGTGTAGTATCAAGTAGACAGTACAGTGTATTGTGATGGTGTAGTATCAAGTAGACAGTACAGTGTATTGTGACGGTGTAGTATCAAGTAGACAGTACAGTATCAAGTGATGGTGGAGTATCAAGTAGACAGTACAGTGTATTGTGATGGTGTAGTATCAAGAAGACAGTACAGTATATTGTGATGATGTAGTATCAAGTAGACAGTACAGTGTATTGTGACGGTGTAGTATCAAGTAGACAGTACAGTATCAAGTGATGGTGTAGTATCAAGTAGACAGTACAGTGTATTGTGATGGTGTAGTATCAAGTAGACAGTACAGTGTATTGTGATGGTGTAGTATCAAGTAGACAGTACAGTGTATTGTGATGGTGTAGTATCAAGTAGACAGTACAGTATCAAGTGATGGTGTAGTATCAAGTAGACAGTACAGTGTATTGTGATGGTGTAGTATCAAGTAGACAGTACAGTATATTGTGATGGTGTAGTATCAAGTAGACAGTACAGTGTATTGTGATGGTGTAGTATCAAGTAGACAGTACAGTGTATTGTGATGGTGTAGTATCAAGTAGACAGTACAGTGTATTGTGATGGTGTAGTATCAAGTAGACAGTACAGTGTATTGTGACGGTGATGTAACATGGTTGAGTACACCACTCCATACAGTACGGATGGAGCACCCTGCTCTGTCATATACTCCCCCTCGCATGCAAATGATCACCAGGGGACACAACTCCATCACTGATGCAGACATGGAAACATGTCCCTGTCAGAAAGGGTTGTAGTTGTAGTTAAAAATCTGACAGTAGCCCCTGATTACATAAAGTGCCTGTGTTTGTACGGTGTTATTATTATTATTCATAACAAACTTAACTCAGTAAAAGGCATCATGAGTTTAAGCATTGAGCAGGGTTGAATCAGCATGTCTGTCTGAGACAGGACGTGTAGGATTACAGGCATAGGTGTTCCCGCTCTAATCCTGGGTGTGCGTCGGCCTTGCCCTACAAGTGTCCACAGCCAATGCAAAATAAGGATGCAAGTTGGCGTGCTTTTGTAATCACTACGCAACTCGTACAAAGGCAAAACGGACAATTTTTGGAGTGTTCTAACAACAAAGCTTAAATCAATCCATCACTGATACAAATGGATGCATATCCAGTCGAGTGATGTATCATATGGAGACAAGAATCACAGACTAATAGACAAATCAAAGATATGATATGATGTATGATCAGAAATAAAAATGTAATTAAATCTATTTTAGACAGGTAGTTTCCTGGTTTCAACCAATGTGAATGAGGGTAGCAAGACAACATTCCTCTGACTGTGACTTCATTGCACCCTAACTCTGCCGCATGATGTCATGGCGCTGTATGATGGCATTAGTAAACCAGTGCTGCACTTCAAACATTGAGGGAAATCATTCCACGCAAACATTTGTGTCCATTTGCACAAGATTTAGCACACTAATCTATTGAAAGCATTTTTTTTTATAGATGAACATTTTCCCCATTTGTGGACAAATGTTTTTTTAAGGTTATAAACTATCAATGATACTTTTAAGCAAAACAGGAGAGTGACATGCAGTATGCCTCTATAGTACAGTGTGAACTTAGTGTGGTATTTAGCAACAAAATGTACACTAACACCCTTCCATTTTTCATTTGAAAAGCGTACTAAATCATCTGGGTTTTCTAACTACCTAAAGTGTTAAATACTCTGAAAACAATCCAGCAATGATCCTTAAGACAGGACTAGATGAAAAACTGTCTTGTGGAACAGGGCACTGACATCAATAATGGAGCTGCACTGAGGACTGGTAAAAAGAGGAAATAAATCTGTAAAGAATTCAACAATAATTTCCAGCAAGTAAAAACAACAACCCTTAAATGTGTTAGACTATGAATCAATACTGAGAAATATAGACATACCTTTGATGCAGTTCGATTCCAGACTGTGACTTCGTGGCCTGACCTGAGCAGATTCATGACCATACCCTGGCCCATAATGCCCAGTCCCAGGAAGCCGATGCGCAGGGGTGTGGGTATGACAGACTTGGCGGAGTTGCGTGTGAGGAGAGCGTCGTCTATCTGTGTGGAGGAGGAGACAGCTGTACCGGTGGTGGTAGATGGGACCCCCAGGTCCTGAAATACACAACTCCTGCTTACAACTCCAACTACACTGTCACACCATCATCACAGGAGGCATGCTTAAGGACATACAACTTATGTAGAAGAAAGAGTAACCTCCCCTTTGGTTAATGTAAAATGGTGTTCAGTAGAACCAGTACCAGCTGTCTGTGCAATGGCATGAGCACACATTGAGTACGTACATGACAACTTTAAATCACCATGCTACTTCTCAAATGATTTCTTATTTTTTAAAACAGGAATTGGATTCACGATGATTCAATTCAGGACAGAAATCTCATGATGAAGTGAAAATATTTAATGCTTCTTAGCCAATCATTGAGGTCCCTAGGGACATTTATGTTTGTCATACTTCAAGCTACTGGACAGTGTAGTTTCTATGCCCCTGCAAGAAGTATGAAGCCTTTGTCCTTCCCCAACAGAGATCAGCCCAATTGAACACTGTTCCTGGAACCTCCTGTCCAAAATCCATGACTTTTCAAAAGCCCCTGACCTTATGTTGATATCCTTGAGATTTGCCTGAGGTCCCCTGCCTTCCCTTCACTTGTAGAGACATTGTCATAGACAGCCAGCTAACCTGAGCAAAGTTGCAACAGGAAATTTGCTAAAATATCTGACAATGAACCAAATCCTGTGGAGGCAAGAAAGATGTGCTGTGCTAGATTGGCAGGCTGGACTGGATGTGGGCAATCATCACTTACACCATAAATCTGGCATTAATAGGAATCAGAAACACGTATCTTCTTAAGATCTCTAACATAAACAACACACAAATCCCATTTAATACAAAAGAAGGACTAGTAACTGTAATAGGCCGGCTGGTTGGGTCACTGTGCCTACCCCTCCCATTGCCGAAGTGATGGGCAGTGTCAAGTGTCTGCATGTTGGGTCTCATATCAGAGTCTGTACTAATCACCATTATCAAGGTAGTCAATATTTAACTGGGCTGTTAACTGATGTAACATATAAACAAAACAAGCAACTGAACCTTCCCATACTGGAGCCTTCCCATACTGGTACCTGTCCGTACTGATATCTGATCGTACTGTTACCTGACAATACTGGAACCTGACAATACTGGAACCTGACAATACTGATACCTGACTGTGTATGGAGGGACACAGTGTTTTGAGGGACACTGTTTGGAGGGATACTGTGTATGGAGAGACACTGTGTATGGAGGGACACAGTGTTTTGAGGGACACTGTATGGAGGGACACTGTATGGAGGGACACTGTGTATGGAGGGACCCAGTGTATGGAGGGACACTGTATGGAGGGACACTGTGTATGGAGGGACACTGTGTATGGAGGGACACTGTATGGAGGGACCCAGTGTATGGAGGGACCCAGTGTATGGAGGGACACTGTATGGAGGGACACTGTGTATGGAGGGACACTGTGTATGGAGGGACACTGTATGGAGGGACACAGTATGGAGGGACACTGTTTGGAGGGACATTGTATGGAGGGACACTGTATGGAGGGACACTGTGTATGGAGGGACACTGTATGGAGGGACACTGTGTATGGAGGGACACTGTGTATGGAGGGACACTGTATGGAGGGACCCAGTGTATGGAGGGACCCAGTGTATGGAGGGACACTGTATGGAGGGACACTGTGTATGGAGGGACACTGTGTATGGAGGGACACTGTATGGAGGGACACAGTGTATGGAGGGACACTGTGTATGGAGGGACACTGTATGGAGGGACACTGTGTATGGAGGGACACTGTGTATGGAGGGACACTGTATGGAGGGACACAGTATGGAGGGACACTGTATGGAGGGACACTGTTTGGAGGGACATTGTATGGAGGGACACAGTGTTTTGAGGGACACTGTTTGGAGGGACACTGTATGGAGGGAAACTGTGTATGGAGGGGCACTGTGTATGGAGGGACATTGTATGGAGGGACACTGTATGGAGGGACACTGTATGGAGGGACATTGTGTATGGAGGGACACTGTGTATGGAGGGACACTGTTTGGAGGGACACTGTGTATGGAGGGACATTGTATGGAGGGACACTGTATGGAGGGACACTGTATGGAGGGACACTGTGTATGGAGGGACACACTGTATGGAGGGACACTGTATGGAGGGACACTGTATGGAGGGACACTGTGTATGGAGGGACATTGTATGGAGGGACACTGTTTGGAGGGACACTGTATGGAGGGACACTGTGTATGGAGGGACATTGTATGGAGGGACACTGTATGGAGGGACACTGTATGGAGGGACACTGTATGGAGGGATACTGTGTATGGAGGGACATTGTATGGAGGGACACTGTATGGAGGGACACTGTATGGAGGGACACTGTATGGAGGGACACTGTGTATGGAGGGACACTGTGTATGGAGGGACACTGTATTGAGGGACACTGTGTATGGAGGGACACAGTGTATTGAGGGACACTGTGTATGGAGGGACACTGTATTGAGGGACACTGTGTATGGAGGGACACAGTGTATTGAGGGACACTGTGTATGGAGGGACACTGTGTATGGAGGGACACTGTGTATGGAGGGACACTGTGTATGGAGGGACACTGTATGGAGGGACACTGGGTATGGAGGGACACTGTGTATGGAGGGACACTGTGTATGGAGGGACACTGTGTATGGAGGGACACTGTGTATGGAGGGACACAGTGTTTTGAGGGACACAGTGTATGGAGGGACACTGTGTATGGAGGGACACTGTATGGAGGGATACTGTGTATGGAGGGACACTGTATGGAGGGACACTGGGTATGGAGGGACACAGTGTATGGAGGGACACAGTGTATTGAGGGACACTGTGTATGGAGGGACACAGTGTATTGAGGGACACTGTGTATGGAGGGACACTGGGTATGGAGGGACACTGTGTATGGAGGGACACTGTATGGAGGGACACTGGGTATGGAGACACACTGTATGGAGGGACACTGGGTATGGAGGGACACTGTGTATGGAGGGACACTGTGTATGGAGGGACACTGGGTATGGAGGGACACTGTGTATGGAGGGACACTGTGTATGGAGGGACACTGTATGGAGGGACACTGTGTATGGAGGGACACTGTTTAGAGGGACACTGTGTATGGAGGGACACTGTGTATGGAGGGACACTGGGTATGGAGGGACACTGTGTATGGAGGGACACTGTATGGAGGGACACTGGGTATGGAGGGACACTGTATGGAGGGACACTGGGTATGGAGGGACACTGTGTATGGAGGGACACTGTGTATGGAGGGACACTGGGTATGGAGGGACACTGTGTATGGAGGGACACTGTGTATGGAGGGACACTGTATGGAGGGACACTGTGTATGGAGGGACACTGTTTAGAGGGACACTGTGTATGGAGGGACACTGTGTATGGAGGGACACTGTTTAGAGGGACACTGTGTATGGAGGGACACTGTGTATGGAGGGACACTGTATGGAGGGACACTGTGTATGGAGGGACACTGTTTAGAGGGACACTGTGTATGGAGGGACACTGTGTATGGAGGGACACTGTATGGAGGGACACTGTGTATGGAGGGACACTGTTTAGAGGGACACTGTGTATTGAGGGACACTGGGTACATTACCCTGGAGGATGTGGGACATCACAGGGCGAAGTGTCAGTTTTCTATAAAGTGTTCCTGATGAGAATGGATTAACTCCTACATACAATTTTCTCAAGTTCATCACATTATTTTGAATATTTTACTCCATGAAGATGGCAAACTTTCCCCAAACCATTAGCGCTCTGTTACTAAGGATACATACCTTGCTTACACAAGTAACTACATCAACAGGAAGAGTGTATCCACATGAAGCGAGAGAGAATTCACAGAAAATTAGAGGTCAAAGCTAGAGGCCACTTTCTCCTCCATAGTTGGGTTGTAAAAAGCTCAGGGAAAAAAACTTTCAAACAAGCACATGAAAGAGAATCATTGTTAAAGTTCTTCCTTGCTATTGACATTAAACACACTTATCAGACATACCACTTCAACTAACACACCTGTCATCACTCTTGAGAGTTCATTAGTATTTCTTTTCAAAGAAAACATTACTAATCATTGCCAAAGCATATCTTTGGGAAGCAATCTTAATCAAAGTAAGAAATTTCAAGAAATTATATATCAGGGCTCGATTTAAGGAACTTGATTTTACTTGCACCAGGTGCATGTTGACATGAAAAACTAGTTGCACCAAACAACACCAGGTTGCACCCTGGTCCCATGAATGTGTCAAAGTTGAAACATAGGTGGGTCTGCCGCCAGTGTTGCATACACTAATGAGGTATTGCTGTAAAACGTAATAGGAACATGTGAACTGTAATCTTGAAGCACCCACAGTGTGATGATGTCAAACCCACGAAAGCATAAAAAGTTACACATAACGCAGAGACTATTGATGTAGTACGGGAAGTATACCTCAGAGGTACTGAATGTGTTCCAAGATCATTGTAGTGTGGAAAAGTAAAAGTAAGGCAGACAAATTGTTTTCACATGCACCTGGTGCATGTTGACATAAATATTAGGTTGTGTTTTTCAATGATAGGTTGCACTGGTGCAAGTTTTATAAAGCTAAATCGAGCCCTGTACATGTCACAAAATGTGTGTATTCCAAATGGTTGAAGCACAAGAATGTCCCCCCAGTTGCCTGTACACATGGGTTCAGGATAGGACTACCTGTCTGTACCACAACTTCATTCAACATTTTCTTCTGTTTCTAGGTCTGAACTTTCTAAGAGCATGGAAATGAAAAAGGACATCAGTGCGCACCTTATCCATTTCTTCATCATCCGGCATATCATAAACATCTTTGGATTTGATTTTGGTGGGCTCTGGTGAAAGGCCTATTTCTTGGTAAAATTCATCTTTTGAAATGTTTGGTGTCTTAGAATAGTCCGGAATCACAATGGATTCTGAGGATTTGGGAGTTTCTGGTGATTTCACAGGCGACTTGACTGTTTGTGTATTAACAAGAATCTTTTGTCTCTTTGTTGGAGGTGTTTTAGATGTTGAAGGCCGGGGTTCGTCTTTGGATGCTGACAGGGGTCGCTTGAGAGTTGGTTTGCGAACTGGTGTTGGCTGAAAATATACCCAGATAAATGAATAGTACAACAGCATAGAAGCAGGAAGCATATCAACTGTGATTATTTTCACATACCTTATGTCTAGTAGGAATTACTGACTTCACAACATCAATACTGGCTTTATTTTCCTTGTATTTTTAAATATTGGTTCCCACAGGAGACATAACTTGGGTCCACATCTCCAAAGAGAAAATCATTTCCTTAACACTCAACAAGAGCATTAGCTTGAGGCTTTAATCTAACAAGTGATTCTCAGGAATGTTACATAACGTCTCTTTTCAACTGTGACATCATGAAGGAGTGTTACTGCTTTCATGAATTGCTGGTAATTCTCAACAGATTAAAACTCTTTGAACAAAACAATGGCATTTTGTACGTCTCTGCTTTTCTTCATTTATAAATATATGTAAACACACTATTTAGGCAATGACATCTCAAAGTACTGCTGGATATACACACTTGTCGTCAATACATGACATGTGTGTATGTACACTACATTCCAGGGCAGGAATGAGGTGTCGTAGAGACCAGTATCTTCTTGTAGTACAGTAATGAAATAAGGCCCTGAATAACTCATGGGTGCATGGGAAATATGGCCACTGTAATCTGAGCACACATGGGAAATATGACCACTGTAATCTGAGCACACATGGGAAATATGGCCACAGTAATCTGAGTACACATGGGAAATATGGCCACAGTAATTTGAGCACACATGGGAAATGTGGCCACTGTAATTTGAGCACACATGGGAAATATGGCCACTATAATTTGAGCACACATGGGAAATATGGCCACTGTAATCTGAGCACACATGGGAAATATGGCCACTGTAATCTGAGCACACATGGGAAATATGGCCACAGTAATCTGAGCACAAATGGATCCGATCAGCTGACCGTTCAGTCCAGGTCCCTCTGTTGACGTTTTGCTATCAGTACTTAAAGCCCTGCATTTGATGTCTGAATGTCATGCTTTTAAAAATGAAGTATAGTTTCATTGTATGGGTACCCACATCTATGTTGTATAATCGCCGATCAGGCAATATGCATGCAGTTGAGTACAGGCGATGTGGTACACAAAATGTAAAGGTCTTATGCAATGTCAATTAAAGTTCATCAGTAAATATTGTGACATTTGACAGCAACACAAGTACTTATCAGGTATATAACTGAGAGAGCCCATTCTTCATTTCTTTAGACTTCGCTTTTTATGTTTTACATACACATTCTAAACTCATGTTTCAAATAGCCTTGCACACACAAATAAATAATGTTATTCTTTTTTCTCTTAACATCAATAGATATCTCTATTGCACAATGTCATAATTATATTTGATATCTTTTATAATTGTACATGTGTACTTGTATTAGATTACATATGTTGAAGTTAAATGTTTCATAAGTTCACAACATGAAAAACATATTTTTTCAGAAAATACACATATCAAAATCAATCTGTGTAGTGCCCCACTTCTCTTAGTATGTTTTTTTTTGTTTGTTGTTTAACGCCGCACTCAGCAATATTCCAGCTATATGACTGCGGTCTGTAAATAATCAAGTCTGGACCAGACAATCCAGTGATTGACATCATGTGCATCGATCCACACAATTGGGATACAATGACATCAAACAAGTCAGCGAGCCTGACCACCCAATCCCGTTAGTCTCCTCTTATGACAAGCATAGTCGCCTTTTACAGCAAGCATGGGTTGCTGAAGACCTATTCTACCCTGGAACTTCACATGTCCTATTAGTATGGAAACTGTTCCCTATATTTGTAAGCAATCCATGCAGTAGTTTTCAAGTTATAGGTCGCACAAATGTTTAAGTAAAAAAAGTCTAAGTAGAAAACAAGCTGTATTTTTTCATAAAATCCAAATATTGAAATCAAACTTCGCACTGCAGTTCACCAAGTTTGGAAATCATGTATCCTGCAATTTTCAAGTTATACGTCACACACACACAAACAAATGTCTTCGGAAGGAAGGACAGACGGACAGAATTCCTTGGTATAACTATATACCCCCACCCATGTAGTTGGGGGCACCATAACTTGTCAATATAATATATGAAGATACAACTTTTGTTTACATCTATTTATGTGTCATACACATCTTGAGGGGTAGTCAGGTGGATTTGTTGTTTCTTGCGACTAATATCTGTAATTTACTACTATCTTAAGGGCAGGAGTATCATAATTACATAAGAAATAGTGGATCAATGAATTAACACCTATGATAAGCACTCAAAATAAATGATGGGACACATTTTATAAATGGCAGAATAATATGGGTATTTTTTGTATTTCAAACTAAGATGACAGGTGGGTATATGGCAACTGAGTAACTGATTGGTTGTTGGATGCATGGTAGATTTTCATTTGGCATAATTCTAAAAAAATATTGTGAGAATGAAAAAACAACATGAAATCAGATGTGAAATCAGTCCCACGGGTTTGTAGCAGGGGTCCGGAAAATTTAAAATCCCAATCGGACATTTGCATGTAGGCCACGCCCCCTTCAAATAGTGTATTTTAGTACAACTTTTCACACACATTACAAGTTTACGTATTCATAATATGATGAATTATGAATTGTTTCAATTTAAATTGTTTAATTCACTGGACAATTAATAACAAATAATATTATTTTAGATTTACATGGAAAACATACGTTTGTTTCTGTTATAATAACGATCTGTTAACGTAGTGAACGGTCTTATTAATATTCATGAGTTATATTCATGAGTCTGCTCAAGTGTACGCGTTGTAACATTTGGATCGAGAATATTATCCCATATTTGGTTATCACGTGACCTCACGGGAAAAGTGTTTTTTTTAAACAAAAGATTTTTTTAAAAAACAAGACAGATAATTTAATCAAAAATACTAAAATATCGTTGATAGCAATAGTTATTTGAATACTTTTTTCATCTGTACTTAATCATTGACCATAAAAAAATTGGATATCGATTGTCCGAGAAAGCAACATGGCGGTCAATCAAGATTCAATATACGACTAGCTACTGAAAACAATAAAATCTGCAAATCCTCATTGTATGTCAACCAAGTGAAAGTCGTTAGCCACGACTTACAAAATGATCGTCCAGACTTTGAGGGTTTGGCAGATCCGCTCGACTGATCTGCATCGGTCGACTGGCTGTCGTCGCGCTTTCGCTTCTTGTCTGAGGTTACGTATCGTAGCATTGTGAGGATAATGAGGTACATCGATGATGCAAGGTATTAATGTACAGATGTAAACACCTTTCACTCAAATTAACAAGATGTTCTCAGTAATTAATCCTCGATTAATCAGTGTCAACTCAGTTTATTGCCTATTACAGTGATTGACCGATTGGACTATCATGTAGGTACGATGTATTTACAGCAATCAAAACAAACAAAGCTTGTCAGTGTAGTTAATCTTCATTGTGTTGCAACTGCAGACAGAAACTGCTCAGTCATAACTGTTGATCATGTCCGGTCAAAATTTAAGAATGTACGGACAATACTTTTTAAAATGTCCGGTAAGCAATATTTTAAAACGGACATTTGAGATTCCCAATCGGACATGTCCGGCGCATATGACGGTTTCCGGACCCCGGGTTTGTAGGCCTGGAGAACAAGGGCGTGAAGCCACAGGGCGATAGTGTTGCGACTAACTTCTGTCTGCGACATTGGAGATATCGGTATGAAGAGGTGATGACATTTTCCACGACTATTCTTGGAGCATCGGATGAAGTATCGCAGGGCCCGTACCAGACATAGTCGTGGCGATGAAGTCCCCAGTTTAGCCCAAAATGAACAACTCCATGCACTCTGCGCTCAAATCTGACATGGGTGATGCCTTAGGTGTGTAGTTCACCTACTTATGCCGCTGTTGCCAGAGCCAAGAGGAAAATGGTCTTTTTGGTGAGGTTGTTATATGACGCTGAGTGGAGTGGTTCAAAGGGCACACCTCTCAGCAGAGTCAGGACCACGTTCAGATCCCAGGTTTGGGGGCAAACAGGTCTATGTTAGTATGTTAGGATCTCCAAGGTGTGAACAGATAACACCGAAGGTGTCAGGATGGAGTTTCCATTCTGTGGCGGCTACCCTGTCCAGTCTGGAGAGGGCGTCCACAAGGATGTTATGTCAACCTGGGATGTGTTGAATCTAAAACTGGAGGTCCAGTTGAATGATCAAATGGAAGAGCCTGAAAGTCTGCCGTAACATGGGAGGAGTGATTCACGTCCTGGTTCTTGAGGCACCATACCATGGTGATGTTGTCTGTGGATATGGTGATCCAAGCATGTTGAAGCGTCTGCTTCCAGTGAGATAGAGCCAGGATGAGCGCCTCCAGTTCTAGGTTGTTGATGTGCCCCTGTTGTTGAGCGGCGGACCACAGCCCTGAGGCGACTTGACCCTCTAGATGTGCTCCCCAGACTTGGAGTGAGGTGTCTACAACCAGGTCAAGTGTGCTTGTGATCTCTGTCATGGAGACATTCGACTCCATCGTCCACCACTGGACATGTGGCTTGAGGTGGTCCAGGAGGACGATGGCGTGGACATGGCACCTGATGTAGGGAGCAAGGAACATTTGGATAGGGCATAGATGAAGCCTTCCTCTGGATGTCAGGTCCTGTGCTGACATGAGAAGACCCAGGAGCGCCTGCCATTGGCGGAGAGTGCGGGGTTGTTGTAGAGCAACAAAGTGGTGTTGGATTAGGCGCCACCTGTCCCTGGGTACAGAGAGGAGGTCTGGGCCGGTCTGAAAGCAGCCTCCAATGTATTCAAGATCGTACCAGGGCAGTCACTCTGACTTCTGGACATTGATGATCCAGTCCAACTGATGGAGAAGACGCTGAGTGAAGTTTCTGTGGCGGATCAGTGTGGCCGTGTCCTGGTGGTTCAGGAGGGAGGCGTCGATGTACGCCTTGAACTGGACACTCCTCAGATGCAGGTAGGCGGTTCATGATGCGCGTGATACACTACCTGTAACTGCGTGTGTGTCAATACTGGAGGACTCCATACTGCCTGCATCTGAGTGTGTCAGTACTGGAGGACTTCACACTACCTGTATCTGTGTGTGTCAATACTGGAGGACTTCACACTACCTGTATCTGTGTGTATATACTGGAGGACTTCACACTACCTGTATCTGTGTGTCAATACTGGAGGACTTCACACTACCTTATCTGTGTGTGTCAATACTGGAGGACTTCACACTGCCTGGATCTGTGTGTATATACTGGAGGACTTCACACTGCCTGTATCTGTGTGTCAATACTGGAGGACTTCACACTACCTGTATCTGTGTGTCAATACTGGAGGACTTCACACTACCTGTATCTGTGTGTATATACTGGAGGACTCCATACTGCCTGTATCTGAGTGTGTCAGTACTGGAGGACTTCACACTACCTGTATCTGTGTGTGTCAGTACTGGAGGACTTCACACTGCCTGGATCTGTGTGTGTCAGTACTGGAGGACTTCACACTACATGAACCTGTGTGTGTCAATACTGGAGGACTCCACACTGCCTGTATCTGCGTGCGTGTCAATACTGGAGGACTCCATACTGCCTGTATCTGAGTGTGTCAGTACTGGAGGACTTCACACTACCTGTATCTGTGTGTGTCAATACTGGAGGACTTCACACTACCTGTATCTGTGTGTATATACTGGAGGACTTCACACTACCTGTATCTGTGTGTATATACTGGAGGACTTCACACTGCCTGTATCTGTGTGTGTCAATACTGGAGGACTTCACACTGCCTGTATCTGTGTGTGTCAACACTAGAGGACTAAACACTACCTGTATCTGTGTGTGTCAATACTGGAGGACTTCACACTACCTGTATCTGTGTGTGTCAATACTGGAGGACTTCACACTGCCTGTATCTGTGTGTGTCAACACTAGAGGACTAAACACTACCTGTATCTGTGTGTGTCAATACTGGAGGACTTCACACTACCTGTATCTGTGTGTGTCAATACTGGAGGACTTCACACTACCTGTATCTGTGTGTATATACTGGAGGACTTCACACTACCTGTATCTGTGTGTGTCAATACTGGAGGACTTCACACTACCTGTATCTGTGTGTATATACTGGAGGACTTCACACTGCCTGTATCTGTGTGTGTCAATACTGGAGGACTTCACACTACCTGTATCTGTGTGTATATACTGGAGGACTTCACACTACCTGTATCTGTGTGTATATACTGGAGGACTTCACACTACCTGTATCTGTGTGTGTCAATACTGGAGAACTTCACACTACCTGTATCTGTGTGTATATACTGGAGGACTTCACACTACCTGTATCTGTGTGTGTCAATACTGGAGGACTTCACACTACCTGTATCTGTGTGTATATACTGGAGGACTTCACACTACCTGTATCTGTGTGTATATACTGGAGGACTTCACACTACCTGGATCTGTGTGTATATACTGGAGGACTTCACACTACCTGTATCTGTGTGTGTCAGTACTGGAGGACTTCACACTACCTGGATCTGTGTGTATATACTGGAGGACTTCACACTGCCTGGATCTGTGTGTGTCAATACTGGAGGACTTCACACTACCTGGATCTGTGTGTATATACTGGAGGACTTCACACTGCCTGGATCTGTGTGTGTCAGTACTGGAGGACTTCACACTACCTGGATCTGTGTGTATATACTGGAGGACTTCACACTACCTGTATCTGTGTGTATATACTGGAGGACTTCACACTACCTGTATCTGTGTGTATATACTGGAGGACTTCACACTACCTGTATCTGTGTGTGTCAGTACTGGAGGACTTCACACTACCTGGATCTGTGTGTATATACTGGAGGACTTCACACTGCCTGTATCTGTGTGTATATACTGGAGGACTTCACACTACCTGTATCTGTGTGTGTCAATACTGGAGGACTTCACACTACCTGTATCTGTGTGTATATACTGGAGGACTTCACACTACCTGTATCTGTGTGTCAATACTGGAGGACTTCACACTGCCTGTATCTGTGTGTGTCAATACTGGAGGACTTCACACTGCCTGTATCTGTGTGTATATACTGGAGGACTTCACACTACCTGTATCTGTGTGTATATACTGGAGGACTTCACACTGCCTGTATCTGTGTGTATATACTGGAGGACTTCACACTACCTGTATCTGTGTGTATATACTGGAGGACTTCACACTGCCTGGATCTGTGTGTGTCAGTACTGGAGGACTTCACACTACCTGTATCTGTGTGTATATACTGGAGGACTTCACACTACCTGTATCTGTGTGTATATACTGGAGGACTTCACACTACCTGTATCTGTGTGTATATACTGGAGGACTTCACACTACCTGTATCTGTGTGTGTCAGTACTGGAGGACTTCACACTACCTGGATCTGTGTGTATATACTGGAGGACTTCACACTGCCTGGATCTCTGTGTGTCAATACTGGAGGACTTCACACTACCTGGATCTGTGTGTATATACTGGAGGACTTCAGACTGCCTGGATCTGTGTGTGTCAGTACTGGAGGACTTCACACTACCTGGATCTGTGTGTATATACTGGAGGACTTCACACTACCTGTATCTGTGTGTATATACTGGAGGACTTCACACTACCTGTATCTGTGTGTATATACTGGAGGACTTCACACTACCTGTATCTGTGTGTGTCAGTACTGGAGGACTTCACACTACCTGGATCTGTGTGTATATACTGGAGGACTTCACACTACCTGTATCTGTGTGTATATACTGGAGGACTTCACACTACCTGTATCTGTGTGTGTCAATACTGGAGGACTTCACACTACCTGTATCTGTGTGTATATACTGGAGGACTTCACACTACCTGTATCTGTGTGTCAATACTGGAGGACTTCACACTGCCTGTATCTGTGTGTGTCAATACTGGAGGACTTCACACTGCCTGTATCTGTGTGTATATACTGGAGGACTTCACACTACCTGTATCTGTGTGTATATACTGGAGGACTTCACACTGCCTGTATCTGTGTGTATATACTGGAGGACTTCACACTACCTGTATCTGTGTGTATATACTGGAGGACTTCACACTGCCTGGATCTGTGTGTGTCAGTACTGGAGGACTTCACACTACCTGTATCTGTGTGTATATACTGGAGGACTTCACACTACCTGGATCTGTGTGTATATACTGGAGGACTTCACACTACCTGTATCTGTGTGTGTCAGTACTGGAGGACTTCACACTACCTGGATCTGTGTGTATATACTGGAGGACTTCACACTACCTGTATCTGTGTGTGTATATACTGGAGGACTTCACACTACCTGTATCTGTGTGTGTATATACTGGAGGACAGACAATACTACAAGTATTACATGAACCTTAATCTGACCTTGACCTTTCTAAACCAGGTCCATATCCAAATGCTGGTACATTCTAAGTTTAATGATATATGTATAAATACTTTTGAAGAAAGTGTACCCATAATCAGTTTGTATTAACTTGAGACCTTAACAGATGATTTTTTCGAGCACTACTGCTTTATAAAATGTGATTTTCCGCGTTTCTGCGGAGATTTCACATCCCTGTTAACTTGGCCATTTGGAAGAAGTCAATGTAAGAATAATCTCTAGTGTCCATAATTTTTGTGTAGTAGTCATTAGAGTGAGTGAGTGAGTATCATTTTACGCTGCTTTTAGCAATGTTCCAGCAATATCACGGCGGGGGACACCAGAAAGGTACAAGGGAGACTGTCAATCTACACACAAGAAATACACAAGACACGACCGACAGAAAGCAAGGAGCTTTTGACACATCACATGACTACTGGCAGGTGAGACAAAGCATCAGAAGTGGGAGAGAGATTCTGTTGCTTTGACCCATCAAAATGAACTGATCAAATTTTAAGGTCAGTTGTACCATTTGCAAAGCATGTGAATAATAATTTAGTTGCATAGTGCTTATGACGTTGGTTTGGTTGGTGGGCCAGCACTGGACTTAGTAGCCAGTAAAGGACTCAAGTGAAATTCATCTCCCCTTATTTTCTATTGGAAGTTTAACTTGACAAATATTTGCGTTCCCTGCATATTTACCTTCTTAGCTGAATCTTTATTTTTTCCTTTGGTTGTGGACTCAGCCGGCTGCAAAAGGAAATCCATAGATTTAAACACAAGGAATGCATGTCAATAACCGAGGCTGTGAACCCATCTTCCTGAGTACAGGATCCACCACAGTTGTCATGGCTACAGCAGGATGCCACCACAGCTTCAGTGGCTGAGAGAGGAAGCAGCTTGGTAATCTTAACCATTACACAAAGGGTGACAAAGTGTTTGCAATGAACGGCACGACACTGCCTTATGGCATATATAATGGAATGTGGCACGACACTGCCTTATGCCATACCTAGTAAAATCTAAATATTTTTTACATTTGTATACTTATCCTGCATTACTCCTTAATGCATTCACTGCTTACTTACGACAACTAGAAGGACAGCGCTGAAAAGGTCCAGGGTGAAGAAATAAAGTTGTTGTTCTCAAGTCCCAATCAGTGACCTTCCGTCGCTGTCCTGTGACCTTGATGACACCTAAGGTCATCTTCACATCACTGCCTGTCGCCCAAGCTCTTAGAAAAACATACTTTTGAGGTTTCTGAAGCCAAAGTGGGGAGGCAAGTCTTACGACGGGTGGGCCTTTAACGTAGTAATGCAGGATAAGTATACAAATGTAAAAAATATTTAGATTTTACTAAATTTTTTACTTATCCTGCATTACTCCTTAATGCATCTGTATCGGACGGTTTGGAGGTGGGTAAACTTCAGAATACAGAAACCTCAATAATTCACACCCTGCAATACGACACCAGTTGGTCGATAAACCGTGAAGCGGAAAAGTTCAGAAAAAAAAGCCATTACGGTAGGGTTGTTCAAAAATCAAAAAGATTGAACATAGGCATTAAAGAGAAATTCCCTATACACGCTTAGTAATAAAGAAAATAATAACTTTTCAGCTAATTCTTTACTAACTACGTCATAGAGCCGTCGCTGACAAACAAGATTGTCTAATATTCTTCCACTGGTGGCGACTGAGTGACTGCACATGGAAGTTGACTGGCTCTGTATAGGGCGAGTTCATTATTTGCGTCAGGGGTTGGCAACCTGCAGGATAACAACCAGAGGGCCAAACTTCGAACGTCTCATCCTCGAGAGCCCCAATGCGAAGGTTATGACTAACGAAAATATGTGTCGAATCTCCAGAAATATCCTTCCGTGATTGTTCCAAAACCACAATTGCCGTGTTGAGCCCTGGTAAGGCTGACACCTTGAGATCTTGAGGGTAATTCGCTCTCGGCGAGTTCCGTTTGGCGATCTCGTAGGCCTGAAGGATTACTGCGCGTAACCATAGAGATATGGTGTTTGCGATTATGCGACTAACTTTGGTCGTGGACGAAGTAAATAGGGGTATCAATGACCGCTTCCTCGAACCATGCATAGTCTTGGAGCGTCGAATGAAAACTCGAACTGCTCGCACTGAGCCCAGGAGAACTTCATCATGTACGATTCCCACATTAGTCGATATCGGTGGGATGGTGAAGGAACGGTCGGGTTGGCCTGGTAGTAGATTTTAGCAATAAAATCCCAGCATAACCCCAGATGTCCCGTTCCGTGCGTCCCATGCTCAAAACGGATCCGGGTTGAGTCGATCACATGTAGTTCCCTCACCCGTACCGCCATTGCTAATGCCAAGAGAAACCATTGTTCCTTTGGTGAGAGTCATGAAATGAGGCAAGCTCCTCACAGCGATAGCCTGTTCGCAGAGCTCTCTATACTATACCGAGAGTGTAACGAAGGTGTCACTCGCTGGGAAGGAGCTTGAAAATGAGGATGCAATGAGGGGCTCGAAGGGGGCCCTCGCAAACCTCGAAGTACCACGTTCAAGTCCCAATCAGGGCGGAACTTGGCCTTCTGATCCTCAAGCCTGAATGGGCATAATATGGCCTGTAGTTCCGTGACCTTAATCACATTGTGATTTTCCGGAAACGGCCAACACTAAGATAATTGCAGCCAATTACGTAGCAATGGTGCTACCTTCCAAGTGTTTTGGGGTACGCAAAGTAGGAGGTATTCCTCTAGGAATTGTGACGCAATCGTAGGGTCTTGATTCTTTTCTTCCCTGTAAAAAGTCTCAAGTGATCCCCACTTGTCATCGTATAGTCTCTGGGAGAGTAACAATGAACTAAAGCTATAGCTTTGCTGCCCGTGTCGAAATAACCCTTCGCACTTAAACGCCTTTTAAAGACGAACCATGCGTGCAGACGTTAGGTGAGGCAATTTTCTGTTGAGGGTGGATGAGTAGGTTGGACGACTGTGAGAGGGGTAGTAAATCATTTTCGGCTAGATTTTTCCAAGCTTGACGAACTACCCTCTCGCCGGTTACCAGGGTGCGACCAAAGGAGAGATCGAGATACCTTGTCTCCTTGATCCCCTGTATCACCTTGGGAAGTAAAAGTGGTGGCAGAAAAGTGTAAGTTTTTTGCCCTTCCCAAGTGATACTGAACTCGTCCACCGCCCAAGTCTGCGGATCCGGCAACGGGGAGATATACGTCATGAGTTGGTGGCCTAGGCAAGTAATAAACAAGTCAATATTTGGTTGCCTGAATTCCTGAAGCAGTAACTGGAATGCTTCTGTGAGAAATTTCCACTCGGTGGGAGCCACCCTGTCTGGACGTGATAAAGTATCGGCCAGTATGTTTCTACATCCGGGGATGTGCTGAAATATTAACTTTAGTCACAGCCGATCCACTACATGGAACAAATCTGAATGTCCTTAGAAGTAGAGAGTGGGAGTGTGTTGTTCCCCGATTGCACAGGCACCACACCGCAGTGCTGTTGTCTGTTGATATTGCGAGTCGGTTACTGTAGTTGATTCTGCCAATGTGATATAGCCAGAATTAAAGCTTCCAACTCCACTTCCATTGAGCGCCAGGCCATAGCCCTGAGCTTATCTGGTCTTGTAAGTGAAGACACCACCCCTGAAGGGGGACGTCCACAAACAGGTGTGTATTCGGGGAAAACCCGAATAAAGAGACTCCGCAGACATTCAACGCCACAAATTGAGGCAAGGCTCTAGCTTAGTCGGTAGAGTGATGGCCTTGAGTGGATCCTGACTCCTGATGTAAGGGTTCAGGAAAAAATTGAATTGGTCGCATTTGTTAGCGGCCCATGCTAGTTAACTCCTGTGCCGAGGTGATTAACCCTAGCAACACTTGCCACTGGCAAAGTGTGTGTGGTTGGTGTAGAGTAGATGACAACAGAAGTAGAAACTTGTGCCATCTGTCCCTCGGTACAGATAAGATATCCTGGTCTGTCTAGAACAGGTCTCCTATGAACTGAAGTCAATAGGAAGGAGAATACTCCCGACTTCGCCTCGTTGATTGTCTATCCCAGTTATTGACATGTGTTGATGATACAGTAGACCGCCCTCCATCTACGACTCGAACCAAGTGTTCATCAAGTGTAGATAGTTATTGGCTTCATTACTCCTGTAAATAGCCATAAGTGTCACTGACATGTCAAATGGGAAATACTACCATTGGTAGTGAACCCCAATGAACTGGACCTGAAAAGTCTATGGATGGGATGGATAGTCGAGACTGATCAAGACTCAAACGTTCGTTGAACACAGAGAGATTGTGGATCATTCTCATCTTGTCTGGGTCCTTCATGAGTACCAGGTAGGTGTGAGGATAAAACCCTGGTGTAAAGACTGGGTTGTGAACCCACTCTACAGCTCTTCTTACTAACAGTATGTCTATGTTGGATTTTCCCAATCAAACTGTGGTCAACGGTGGGGTTATCTCTACCCTTATACGGACACCATGATATAGTGCGATAAGTACGAAATGGTCCTTGAGACTTGTCTCTGCCACTCCCTTTCCCAGTAAGGGAATGCTGGTCTTCCCTGAGAAACGCGCGTCTAGGCTTATAATTTCCTGACTTGCCAGCCCGCTTAGACTTTCCAAGCTTTTTGGGAACTTTGACGTGCGTGTCTGCGATCTGTTCATTGAACAGGGCAGTAGATGACCAAGGTTGACGTAATAGACTGCCCTTGAAACCAGAATCTCAGTTGGAAACACTATAAAGTCTTGGGTGTAACGGTAATCTCCGTCAGAACGGTCTCAAGATGAATTTTCCTGTGGTCAAACTGACGCTGTAGGAAAAACACCATAGTTTGGAAGATAGGGTTATCCTCTAATAGATTCTGATCCACTGCAAACATTGACAATATTGGTCGCTTAAATGACGGAGCAAATGTGAGTTTTGGAGAAGTCTTCCTCCAATGACCTCGTGGTGTCCCTCTTATTTACCCCGTTATCAGGGGAGGGCATTACTGAGATGGTCTGCTACCCAATCGGGTACATGTGCTAAGCTGATCATGTGCCGGTTACATAACTGAGTACACTGTAAGCCTTTGGGCTAACGTCATTGTAGGGACCTTGATTGGTACGCAGACGCTGCGTTCAGCGCAGGTCTGGATATATTGGAACAGCGCTAAGCTGATTGTGCGTTGCTTGCGTAATAGGAGTGCTTGGGTTGTAGTCAAGTGCTGCGCTCGGCGCAGATAAATGAGACACAAAGCTCAAAGGTATTGACTGGATCAAGGCTTGCGTCTAATCTACCCCAATCATAGCATCTTGATACGCTGGTGCTGTCGCCGACGTCGCAGATTAACATACATGTATCTGGAAGTGTCCGGCGGCTGAAAAAATAGGAGCAGTTATGATACTCACAAAATCCTCCGGTATTGTTGATTTCTGTAGATCGTGTACTTCTGCAGTCACAGGCGTCATAACTGCCGATAATAACGGTTGGGTGGTAATGACCGAACCATGTCTTTCGCTATTCTGCGATAGTGACATTCCTCTCGTCTCACGACGGAATAACTGCAAAATATGATTGTGAGTAACCTGCTTTCATATAGTAAACTCGTTGGATTAGAGATTTACACAAAAATTACATTTTGAATTTTGGCGAGCACATCTACGTGCATGCCTAGGACCGTGGATAAAGATCTTTGGGCGATTATTCCACGACAATATGTACACCACGCAAACATAAGTTACGCAATTAAACCATTGAAGAAATGGTACTGGAAGAATGCCGTAGAATTTAACAATAATCTATCGGCAAAAATACGAATTGCAAGGGTATACAATATTTTTATATGCGCAATTCAATGTAAACCAAGGCTATTTACATTTAGAGATTGGAGAGCACATCTGCACGCAAACCAACCAACGTGGATGATAATCTTTGTAAGGTTTTTTCCACGACAATTAGTACAATGCTCAAAGGTTTGTTATGCAGTTAAACCCTTGTTGATGAGACAATACTGGAAGAGTGCCGAAGAATTGAACAATAATCTATCGGCAAAATTATGAGTTGCAAGGGTATACAATATTTTTGTATGCGCAATTCAATGTAAACCAAGGGTATTTATATTTTCATGTAGGGTTTGGAGAGCACATCTGCGTACAGACCAAACAACGTGGATGATAATCTTTGTAAGATTTTTCCCACGACAATTAGTACCACGCTCAATCATAAGTTTACACAGTTACGCCATTGTTGATGAGGCGGTACTGGAAGAATGCCATAGAATTGAACAATAATCTATCGGCAAAACTACGAGTTGCAAGAGTATACAATAGTACATATGTACGCAACTCAATGTGAACCAAAAAGACCAACAAAAAACTACTTAATCGCATAAACATAGGTACGCAATAAAAGAATTGTTGATGAAGCGGGACTGGAAGAAAGCCGTAGATTTGATATTAATCTATCGGCAACCATATTTTTAACGAGTTGAAAAAGTATACAATAATTTGAGTATATGCAACTCACTGTTACGCCAAAGCTAGTAGTATTTAAGAACATAAGAATATGTTATACATACGTAGCTGAGAATTGTAAACAATATGACTACCTTGGCAGGCAAACGATTGTAACACAATTCAAAATGGCGGCGATTAACAATATTGTGGCAGGAAAAAAGACAAGAGTCTTTTCACGCCTAATTAATTCACATAAAACTACACAACATGGTGAAAGTAATATGAAAAGAATACATAACCCATCGCAGATCATTGTATTGTAGACGAAAACTGAAGGTCTAAAATTAATCCTAAAGGAGAGCTCCGCTGGGACACGTCCTAGCTGTGCTGCAACAAGCAGTGATGTGAAGATGACCTTAGGTGTCATCAAGGTCACAGGACAGCGACGGAAGGCCACTGATTGGGACTTGAGAACAACAATTTAATTTCTTCACCCAGGACCTTCGCAGCGCTGTCCTTCTAGTTGTCATAAGTAAGCAGTGAATGCATTAAGGAGTAATGCAGGATAAGTAAAAAATATATGGAATATGCAGCATGACACTGCCTTACGCCATACATAATGGAATATACTGCATGACACTGCCTTATGCTATACATAATGGAATATGCGGCATGATACAGCCTTTTGCTATACATAATGGAATATACTGCATGACACTGCCTTACGCCATACATAATGGAATATACTGCATGACACTGCCTTATGCTATACATAATGGAATATACTGCATGACACTGCCTTATGCTATACATAATGGAATATGCGGCATGATACAGCCTTTTGCCACACTGAACTGGATGTGCCGCCAACTTTGATAAATATTGCAGGCAGGAAATCTTATGTCATCTTCAGCCAAATTTCAGGGCATGATTTCCTAACAAGCTGTACATCTGTT
Source organism: Haliotis rufescens (assembly GCF_023055435.1). Classification (NCBI taxonomy): domain Eukaryota; kingdom Metazoa; phylum Mollusca; class Gastropoda; order Lepetellida; family Haliotidae; genus Haliotis; species Haliotis rufescens. Next base: position 20,501,637 of record NW_025964361.1, read on the forward strand.
TATCTGAATGTGTCCTAGCTTCCTCGGTCACCTGAAGCAGTTAGCACATACATGTTGATGTCATACACTCTCTACACCGTGTTTCCATGGTCCCCAGACTCACTGCACTCTCGGACACCATTGTAGCATGTAGTTATTGTCAGGCTGGTATTTCACCAATGAGAATGTTCTTAAAACATCAGTTGCAATCAGTTCATTTGTATCTCATATCATTTTTAGAACATGTTTTCAATAAACCTGCAAATGTTATCAGCTTACTATATACTGTGTCTGGCCGGAAAGGTATGATTGCATTTCCTTGGATGCATGTTTAGCTTGACCATTGTCTGATGTGAGAGATGAGCTTACCTGCCCATCACAGCAGTGCGTCTCCCACAAATATAAGACATTGAACACCATTGAAATACCAGCCTGACTATTGATGAAGCAATCCTGCATCACCATCTGGACTAACATTTCCCCCTCGGTACCTCCACATTGTTGTAATTAACAGCCTGGACCATGTGGACCCTGGGAAACACGAGTCACATGTATGCTGTTCCTCGACAATGAGGCTGTGTGTCAGCCATGTCTTACATGGTTCCAGGGCATTGGTTATAACAATGTGGACAAACTACTTATAAAACAAAGATGACAAATGAGTTTCACTGAAGATTTTAAACAAGCAAGAACACAAACATGCTGATGTCAAGCTTCATGCTAACATCTCAAGAATATCTGAATTGTGATTTATCAATACTTGGACATATAACCAAACCTTGCTGTAATGCTCCATAATAGCTTGGTGAAACACTGACTGCAACAGAAGCCACATCCCTTTTCCCCATTAAGAATATCTTCAATACTAAGCCTCACAGGTCACGCAACATGGTGAAATCTTCATACGTGGTTTGTGAAAGAGTTAAATATCTACTTGGATAATATAAAAACATTTTCCAAAACTATGGGTATTTTCCAGTGATATTCATGAGAATAATATATAGTAGAGCAATAATCTATCTTAGACAAGAAATGAGCATATGTGTTGATGGGCACAGTTTATCTGTCATGGACTCCTGCTACCATCTGAACCAAGACAAGGCCTGGAGTTCAAGTTCAGCATTAACAATAGCGGTCCATGTCAAAGACCAACTCATAGCCATAAGACTCTGCAGCTCACTTATCACAGATAGAATTCTTTTTTTGTTTTTAAAGATCAATAGAGTCAACAGAAAAGTAACAAATCAAACGACAAATCACAATCCCATGTTTCTTCATTATAAACATTCTCACTGCATGTCAATGACACATTTATACATAAAAAAACAGCCAATACCCTCTGTGCAATGGACCTGACAATATGATATCACACATTCTTTGCACATTCCACACACTTAATTCATGGTCATCTGAGCATTGATATAAAAACAAATGGCTGAGTAGTGGGCAAAACGTTTCAGAGGTCAACTTTAATTTCTTATAGAGGCTCTAAAGACAAAATATTTTACAAGTTGTAATATTACATGAATTTTGATATTCATGATATCAGAATACTTATTGCAACACATTGCAATTTCATATAAACCAGAACCCACAATGTCCCTCTTCTACATCTGAGGTGCGTGTTACCACTGCTTACCAATCAGAGTTATCTGTTCTTGATCCCTCATGACACTCTCATCAGTACATAGTTTGATATCGGAACAGGGACGGGATTTGTTGTGTCAGGATAATTGTACTATTATCACGGATACAGCATTAATGTAGATAAATTTTTATCCTGACACAACACATTGCAACGTTTATCCCACAGTTGGAGGTGGGATCTGCAGCTTGCGTTATTGGTAACAGGTGCCGGATTATGCCTGGACTAGACTAGATCATACATCCTTAATCTAATATGCCAAGTTATACTCCATGGTCAAGTATCTGTGCAGCTTCCGATATGTGACGCTCAGAGGATCAGAACTTCAAGTTTTTGCAAACAACCAACAAGAGCCCAACAGTCCCTGATTACTTACTGTGGCACATGGGAAGTATCTGGCACTCAGCAGGAGACTGTAATGACAATCTGAATGCTTTCACAAGTGTTGTGCTGGCATTCTCAAGGTGTATCGGATATCAACAAGAGCTTTAATAGTTGGCCAAGAAGCTGTCCATTCACCAAAGACATCTTTATGACATCTTCCAAGTCTTCCACGAAATGGACATAATGCAAGTTAAGCAATGTCATGCCCCAGTGCTGGTGACAGTTGCATCCTCCCCTAGTTGTGAGTGTTTCATGACAACATGCCCCATGAGGCCTATGTGACACTTGGCATCTGGTCCCCTGTTAAACTTTATCGGCATTACACAAAGGCATCATTTCCCCCAATACAAGCTGCCGTAACCAAGCATATGAAAAACAGTCTATTGGGTTAGAGACTGTTCCACTGTCTTCTATATCAGTTCGTATGGCTGTGACACCAGTTGGTGTTGGCCTACTCATAGGTCCCTGGCCATAGGTGTTTCTTCCAACCCTCAAGCTTCATCATGGCTCTTATCCCCATCACTGTGCTAGACCCAGAGATGCTAGGACGGGGGTGATGGCTCACAATATCCCTATGGTACCGCATGTAACTTCTTGACTGCTCACAGCAAGTAGTTAGCTATGAACATAGGATCAATCCTCTTGTCTTGCAGTAGAATCCCCTTTGGTGTCCTACGATACAGGAAAAGGAGTGGTGCTGGTGTAGCACAGTCCTGGTACACTAGCATCCGAGACACCAATGTGCTTGGAGTGCATGGAGAGTGAAGGCGCCTGTCCAAGTCAGGGAACAGAACCAGTCACCAATGCCATATCACGGTTGTGTCTCCATGGCAAGAAAGACATTTGCAGCCATGGACAAATCATTGACAATACAGATGCTGGTACAAAACAGTCCTGGTGGCAATGACATCCAGTGAGCCAAACACCTGGCTCAAGGTTGTAGATAGTATAGTGTAGATGTTGAAACATCTGTCCAGGGGAGGAAACAGCACCAGTCAGTGATGTCGTTGCCATAATCATCAATGCGGAGATTGTAACCATGGCTGCTGCCTCTCTCCACAAACTCTCCATCTACGCTTGCTGGGTCTTCCTCGGCTTGATATGCCATAGACAGATCTCAGCTTGCTCAAAGATGAGAAGGAAATAGGGATCAAGGGCAACGGTCACCCTGGATGTAGAAGAGGCATGTTTGGGGTTAAGTGTTATACGATCGAAGTGAAGGAGGAAATTTCTACAGGAAAAGAAATAATTAATTATCACAGCTACTCTTCATACTGATTACCTAAGAGCAAATGAAACTGCCATTGAAATATTTTGTCCTAAAGTACTTTTCACTATAATGATGTCATAAAATTCAACACATAAAAGTCAAAGCATTGTGACACAAGTAGAACCAAATGTTTGTAAATTTGACAATACTCCCTCTTGATCAGCTATGCAGTATTTCAGACTGCTCAGTCAGGAAAAACAGTGTTTGTGAGTGTCCATTGCTTGGGTTTAAGAAGAAGTTCCTTCAAAGACATTTTCTGTCATTCTAAATTACAAATTTCCAACCTAACAGATTTGACCAGAGTTGATTTAGGGGATGATTCAGAAAGAAAGCATCTAAAATGCCATGGTAAAAGTACTGCACAACAGACGATAGACCATACATAAGCTCACAAGAACCTTTGGTGCAGGTGAGGTTTAAACACATATCATCCTTCCTTATACATGATTGAGCTGTGTTTCAAACATGCTTCACATTTAACCCTTCCAGTCACTCACTTGAGCTGCTACTGGTTTCCATGTGTTTAACAGGCAACACTAGACAGAACAAACCTTCCAAATTACGCTCATCATTACTATGACAATGTTGTTGCCAAGGTTCTCACCTTCTTGACAACGCTATCTACTGACGAATCACGTGATTTGCTTGTGCCATTGATAACGCTAGACGACCTGCGTCTCTCTGCAGACTCCCCTGATCTGCGCCTATTGTCCAGGCTCCTCCGGCCACTCCGGACAGGAGCCGATGACTGGCGCTCCTCTACGCCTTTCTTTGACTAGTTGGGACAAAGCAAAGCAACTAAAGAGGTTAGAGCCATGCACACAAAGATTATAAAATATCAGACAGACACACATGCAGGAATGCACTTATTGCAATCAGAGACAACAGTTGAGCAGGTTGTGAAGCTAGTATCATGAATGACAGTATTGGCAATCCAAAAAGTTTGAGTGTGCCCAGCTGGCTGAGAACCATATCAAGTGCATCCCTGCTGAGTGAACTGGGAGGTAGATCATGCAAGTACAGGGGTGGAGGCGGAGGTTAACAGAACATTCAAGAGTCACACATGAAGTGTAGGGTATTTTAGCCAAGGATGGAAGCTCATGAAAGATGATCAACAATATTGTGTGCCAACACCTCTGGTTTTATAAGCAGAATGCCAGGTAAAGGCTGATGATTAGGATCACACAATTATACATTCAGTAACCTGTGATGCAGCACTTCACGTCATTAATAAAAAAACATATGAGTTCCCCTTTGCTGGTTTTAAGCACATTTTCATGCCTTCTACATTTCTGAAAGATTTATATTCTATGTTCTAGTAAATGTTTACACTTGTAAGCAGGGATCCAGAAACTGGTCTGTGCGCCGGACTTGGCCAGTTGTGAAATCAAAATGTCCTATTAGAAAAAATGCAAACCAGACATTTCGAAATTTGACAACTAGATATTTTCAAAAAAGTACTTGCTGGACATTACAATCTGAGACTGGATATCATAACTAACGATATGAAATAAAGAGGTGCAGCCAGACTGACATGTGTTTTTGTTATTGATTAGTGTATACACAGCATGCAGGGGTCACCGAGCGCTATCGGTCAACATCATATTATGCATGGTAAAAAACTACATAATATCCCTTCAGGGTATTCAGGGGATAACAAACTTCAATTGGCTAATAGAAAAGTGAAATTTGAGATAAAATATGAGTAGATATGATGATTCACCATTTAAATTGTATTTCCAGTTCTGCTTCACATTGCTTAATAAGCAGAAATGAAGATTACCGTTTATATTTTACGTAAACAAAGCTGGAAATAGCAACTCATTTTCTATTAAAAAACAGCTAAAAAACAAACAATAATATTACTTCAAGAATTTTGATGCAACGATCCAAAGAATTATATTGAAACCATTATATTATCATAAATATAGGGAATCAGAGAATTCCCTTAATTTATATCCTTATCCTGACACAACAGTATGCAATATTCCTTCTTGCTTCCATCATATACCAGTGTAGAACATTGTGAAAACAATCCTCACCAGAACACATCCTCCTACTACCTCGCTCCCAGCATGCTCCTGCTCTACTCATCACTTTTTCCATGATCACCCGTAGGCAGGTGACAAGTGGATCCAACGCTAGGGGGTGGACGGGTGGGGGTCATGACCTGTTGTGTCAGGATAAGTACAATACTCTGATTCCCTATATTTTTAAACCTCAACTGCATATCCCCATTTGCAATTGAGTTGTCGGGCCAGAGCACGGACTAGACTAGACTAGACTGCCATTTTGTCTTCAAACCATGGTCATGTTCAACTTCACTAGTCCCGTAATACATCACCACTATGCCTGGTTACAGGTAAGGCTGGGTCTTAATTATGTTGCAACTGGAGGTACTAGAATACGTAGGAACCTTGGTACAGAGTTTAATGCACAGATCTCGGAGTAGAAGTTGGCGAAAAACAACCTCGGACGATGTCTGTGACGGAGATGATGTTGTGGAGTGCCATTTAGGGTGCCAACACCAGAATTTCTTGTGGATGGGAAGCCCTAGGCGGATCCATGGCAGTATGGGCATAAGCCTGAAAAATGGTTGAATGTAACCAAAAAGGCAGAACAACGGAGACGAGGGATCGCTCATCAGGCAGTTGTCTATGTACGAACTGAAGAGGATTCCCCACTGATGTAGGAACATCCCTAGGGGCTTGCTGATACGAGTGAAAAGGGCCTGAAGAGAGGTTGGACTTTCCACTGGTAACAACAACCATTGCAAATAATCTGGAGATACAGACGGTGTGCGCTAAAAGAGGTGCTTGAGGCGCCTGCGGCATCAATAGCAGACAACAGAAGGCGAGGTGACATCGCCGAAGGGGCACAGGCAGTAATGGCTAGAGCCATCGTAGTACCCATTTGACAAGCTCCGTAGCAAACAGATACGTTGGAGGAGACGACCATGAAAGAGGCGACAAAGCAGGTGAGGTAGCCTGAAGGACGGAGTCCGAAGGTGTAATGTAGAAAAGGTCGGAGGATAAGTGGGTACACTCAGAGCATCGCTGGTCCAAGGAGCAGGGGACCAGTCAGTCAGGGCAAAGGCTGGGGAGGATCATGAGCTGATCGGCTCTACAATAACTCCGAAGGATGGCGGCGATTTCAGAAGCATTGGCAAGCTGGATACACAGAGGACCGAGTTAATGGCCGAGACAACTGGTAATGGAACGGTCTGACAAATGTTTGGTCTCGCATAAGTAGACGAAAAAATCAGCTATGAATGGAGTAGAAGCCACAGTAGGATCCATATCATGTTAACGACAATAAGTCTCAAAAGATAACCATTTCTGCTCATACAAGGAGGCCATAGAAGGGTGGTGCGTCTGACACGTAGCATGAGCCGCAGCTGTAGAGAAACCCCTAGACGTCAATGTGATCCAACAACTCTGGACACAGGTGTGGTTGACAAATGTATGGATTTCTGAGCAGACCTGGAAATACGGGAAGTCTTAAGTCTGGCTCTCCGGCGAGTCCGACTGGGCTAATTAGGCGCTACCAAAAGAATCTGGATGTTTCCTGTGGAGAACACGGGGAAGGAGCGCCAGAGGTGGAAAGGCATCTGCGTGGGGGTCCTTCCACTCCATGGCGAGTGCATCGTGATAAAAAAAACCAGAGCGTCTGGTATTGGAGACACAGACGTCTGCAGCTGGTTGTTGTAACGTGTGGCGTACAAGTCAACGTTTGGGTGGCCAAAGGTCTGGCAAAGCATCTGGAAAACATTTGGCTGTAACTGCCACTCCGTCTGGGCGGCCCTGATTGGACTGAGATAGGGCATCATGGAGAACGTTAGAAATGACCGGGATGTGGCGAGCTCTCACCTCCAACGGGACGCCGTCTTTGAAATGATAGACCGTGAACATGAGGTCAGGAGACTGTGAGTGAGTTCATCCCATCCAGTTGATGTAATGAGCAACCGAGACCTTGTCCGTCGCTGTCATGAGGCGAGTTCCGTCGCAACATCGTCCGCCATGTCTGAATGGCCAATATGTCTGCTTGAAACACCAGACAGTTGATGTGCCAGTGGAGAAACGGGACAGTCCACAATCCTGAGGCACATAGGTCCCTTAGATGGGTCCCCAACCCTTCTTTCAAAGCAGGTGGTGAGAGGGAACAAAGTCGGTCAAAGAGACCCTTTCGTAGATGTTCGACCCAAGGGTCCACTAATGGAGGTAAGACTTAAGCGAGGCTGGGAGAGCTACAACCAGGTCTGGCGTGTCCTGATCGACCCACGGTTGAAGAAAAATCTGCAGAGGATATAACTGCAGGGTCCGTGGCAAGTCAAATCCTACACTGATGTGAGCATGCCAAGTAGGCCAACTGTGAATCAGGAGTCCTGTCGACAGGTCTGTCTGGACCAGAGGCGAGGAGGAGACCTTGATGTGAGTTGAATAGCCCCTCCCCCGATGAAGTGAAGGGTCTGGGAGGGAATCAACTCTTGACTTCTCGAAGTTGATTTGCCAAACAAGATGGTGAAGAAATCGGTGGGTAAATCCGAGACGAGAACTCATCAGGCAGTCGTCTATGTACGAACTGCTGATGTAGGAACATCCCTAGGGGCTTGCTGATACGAGTGAAAAGGGCCTGTAGAGAGGTAGGACTTTCCACTGGTAACAATAACCATTGCAAATAATCCAGAGATACAGATGGTGTTCGCTTAAAGAGGCGCCTGAGCCTAAAGAGCGTCTAAAGGCATCAATAGGCATCAGCAGCAGACAACAGAAGGCGAGGTGACGTCGCTGAAGAGCACAGGCAGTACAGGTAAAAGCCATCGTAGTACCCATTGGACAAGCTCCGTAGCAAACAGATACGAGGAGGGGACGACCGTGAAAGAGGCGACAAAGCAGGTGAGGTAGCCTGAAGGACGGAGTCCGAAGGTGTAATGTAGAAAAGGTCGGAGGATAAGTGGGTACACTCAGAGCATCGCTGGTCCAAGGAGCAGGGGACCAGTCAGTCAGGGCAAAGGCTGGAGGGATCATGACCTCTTGAGCTCAACCAAAAAGAAAAACAAATCCAATCATAAATGTAGAGTGGAAGCAAAACAAGTCTGTTAACTACGGGCGATGAAGGAAAAAGTGATGAGTAGTGTAGCATGCTGGGAGCGAGGTCGTGAGGTGAGGATTGTTTGCACAATGTTTCTACACTGTTATATGATCGAAGCAAGAAGGATTATTGCATACTGTTGTACAAAAAAACAATGTATTCAAATATCATGTATTTTAGTCATAACGTTTACCATGTGTATTAAATATAATAAAAACCATAAGAGTACCACTTTGGAAAAGCTGATTGATATCGACAGATTTTTTCCCCGTATGGAACAAGTTGACTTGTTGCTGTTGAGACTTCCCACAGACTTGCAAAAACGCTATCTTGACATACAATAGTCAGACTACAGGTGAGGTGACTTTGCATCCAAGATTATTGCAGTTATATAGTGACGGGCATGCATTTGTGTGTGTGGCTGCTTTTACCTGTCCGGACTAATGCCGATTTTACAATGCTTGCCCATTGAGATACCATGCCAAAGTTTAACATGAGCACCCCACTCAGACACAGTATACTGACTCCCAGCTGACCAGTCCTTGTTTTGGCCCCTTAATACTGAGTGCCAGGCAGGGCAACAACAAGTAACATCTTTTGGTATGACGCGGCCGGGGTTCAAACCCATGACCTTCCACTCTCCTAGTGCACGGAGGCGGTCAGTCAAACCACAACAAATATGTCTTTTTATGAGTCAAGGTGTGGAATTTATTTGTTAATCCATTCTCTGTCAACTAAAGTTTATTACAAGGTGTCAATATCGGTAATCTGACCGTGATTGCTGTAAATAATGGTGAGTCACTTCACAAACATTTTTGCTGAAATTAATGTAAACAATATCGAATGAAATTCTGAATAATTTAAAAAAAATAAATTACAAACATAAGTCCATATATACAATAAACACTTTTGATTACCAGATAGTGTTATGCAGGATTAAACTGTGTAATTCAATACGGATTTGCTGACATGGTATTTCCGGTGTTATGGTAATGCTCACGGTAATGTCTTTAGTGTGTGGTGGGGAAAAAACATCAAAACTCACTGTGGTGTGTTTTATGGGAGAAAATAATGTGCACTACACTCCAGAAAATATGGGTTTTTCAGATTAAAAAAACGATGTTTTATTGGTCTGTTTTCAGTCGTACAAATGGGTATCTCTCATCTCTCATACGTCTAGTCGCACATTTAAAAGGAAGCCAGAAGCTGGAATGTAAACATTAAACTTGTTTCCGTCCGGTTGCGCACGCACCTCCCTATGACATGTCACAAATCTCGAAGAATAAGCCATCAAGCAGGACTGGACTGGATTACTTCCCAGTGGGGATGGCAGGATGGGAACGTACGACTGAAAACAGACCAATAAAACATCGTTTTTAATCTGAAAAACCCATGTTTTAGTCTGTTTTCAGTCGTACAAATGGGTAGAATTCGACGGAACACTGGAAGGAGGGTCGGGAAAGTAATCAGGAAGTGACCTCTTTCACGTCGAATGTACCAAGTTCCTCACCCCTGTAGTGACAATAGAACATTCTACTAGATGCACGGACGAGACAAGTTGTTTATCACGAACGCAGAGCATGGTTAATGCTCTTGGACACACACCTAATTATCGATGCGACAGGACAACTGCACGCGTCAGTTGAACTGCTATCGAAGTGTGGTCGACGTATAGTTAAGGTCCAGAGCAACTCGCAGTATACAAGGTAACTAAAACAGCATGGTTAATGCTCTTCGACCCACAAGTAACTATCGATGCGACAGGACAACTGCACACGTCAGTTGAATTGCGATCGAAGTGTGGTCGGGTATAATTTAGTTACAGAACTCGCCGTAGACAAGGTAACTAAAAATACCATGGTTAATGCTCTTCGACACACAACTAAATATCGATGCGACAGGACAACTGCACACGTCAGTTGAACTGCGATCGAAGTGTGGTCGGCGCATAATTTAGTTACAGAGCAGTATACAAGGTAACTAAAAAATACAAGCAGTACTATAAAGTATGGGAAGACGATGCATACACCAAATAACCATAATAAAAAAGCCAAAGTACTGCACACAACAAAAAACCATAAGCATGCGTACATTCACCAACAGTTTTTATTGTAACCTGTTATCTGGCACGAAGTGTCGATCAAAAAGTCCAAAGTGAATAAAGCACAAATTCACTGTCTTTTCTGGGCGATCTGTTGTGCCACCACGAGTGGGCCAAACTGTTTGAGTCCTTCAACATCTTCTGTTGAGATATCTCTGAGATAATGCAAATCAAACACTGAAGTAGATCTCCAAAAGCAGCCCTCCATATAATAGCTTGCAGCGAACGATTACTGTGGAGTGCTAATGCTGAAGCTATGGCTCAGACTTCGTGCGGGTGAGGAGGAGGTGGGAGGTGCGAGTCTTTGCGCCTCGCAAGCTCTGAGAATGACCGCTAAGAGAGAGTATTACATGTAATCTCTTTCTTTGCATTGGTTGAGAGCGGTATGAACAGCCATCGAAAATGTTGTCGTCGCTGTTCAGATCACTGCAGGTAAATACAAAGCACACGAACTGGGCACAGGGTGAGATCAGCGTGATCATGAGGGCCCATAATGGCAGACAAGGAAGGAATGTGGAACATTCTCGAATCTTGGCCAGGAAGTTGATTTTTTGCTAAAAAATCCCATCTGAGACCAAGATGGACGTTGCCATGGTTACGCTGATTGAACGTAATCCGACCGATGTCAATGGCATGTATTTCTGATACTCTCGCTGCCGTAGCCAGCGAGAGAAGGAAAGCTGTTTTCTGAGACAATAAGTCGAACATGACCTGATCTAGAGGCTCGTAAGTCTGACAAGACAGGTTGCGCAGAACGATATCGAGGTCCCAGGCCTGCGGTCGGAATTAACGTTACTGATCTTCAACCATATAGGCACGTAGAATCTTCTGCAACTCCAGTACTTTAGTGAGCTTGTCGCCCGTAGGAGATGGCACCACTGAAGCCAAAGCTGCCAGATAAGTTGAGATCGTCGACCCTTTCAGAGGCCGAAATGACCGGAGTGAGTGAGTGAGTGAGTATGGTTTACGACACTTTTAGCAATATTCCAGCAATATCACGGTGGGGGACACCAGAAATGGGCTTCACACATTGTACCCATGTAGGGAATCGAAACCGGGTCTTCGACGTGAGATGACCGGAGATAGACTAGGAACTCCGCCCCCTGTGGTGGGGTTGTTACCGCCGGGTTGAAGCCATGAGACCTGGCGAAAATGGAGAAAGTGGTCCACTTGTCATCGTACAGCTTACGAGACGTAACTCGATGTGCCAACGAGACAAGCGCTGCCCCTTTAGCCGAATACCCTTTCTTCATTAAAGAGGTCTTAACCAAACCCAGACGTGAAGCTGGAAGTTCTTTATTCCCGGATGCAAGTCGTCGGTGTGAGGATGAAGAAGGTGGTCGTCTCGATCTGGCAACGGGAACAGTGGCGGATCGATGATCTGAAGAAGTTCCGGGAACCACATTCTGGTCAGCCAATGAGGCCTGACCAAAAGCAGACGTAAGTTGTCCGTTTGACGAACTGTCTCCAGTATCGATGGTATAAGCACTGTTGGCGGAAACGCGTAAGCGTCTAGACCCTCCCACGATATCGCTAGTGCGTCGTGGTCCCATGCCCGTGGGTCTGGAACCGGCAACTCGAATCAAGGGAGGCGGTTGTTGTAACGGGTTGCGAAGAGATCTACTTGGGGCAACCAGAGTCGATCTGTCAGCAGGTGAAAGACTGTCGGATGGATCATTCACTCCGTGGGGACGGCCTCGATGGCCTCGATGGTCTCGACAGGGCGTCGGCTATCACATTCTTGGCCCCCGGGATGTGGAGTTGTCCGACTGTATCATCAGCCGTTTCCGACGGAGTCTAAGTTTCCAGAACTCGACCGCCTGAATCACTGCTTCCATCCCTAGGCAGTTGACGTGGAGGACCTTTTCTTCTATCGATCACAGCCCAGCCGCGTGGTCGTCCCCGAATTGAGCTCCCCAGCCATCCAATGACGCGTCTACAAATAGGGGTAGTATGAACGGAGGCTCGCTCAATAAAGACGTCTTCGTAAACGTTCGAAGGCTGGAGCCACCACTCCAGATGACAACGTAGCTGCGCCGAAAGTGGAACCAGGAGGTTGGGAAACTCCAGCAATCTCTGCAGCAGACGAAGTTGAGACGACATCAGCGAGTCAGGTCTTGGGCCGATGTCAACAGACCAAGGACTTCCTGCCACGTGTGCACCGACGCCGGGGCATGTAGAAGTCTTGGAACATTGCTGACAATCTTGTCCCAACGGTCTTGTGGTACCTTGACCAGATTGACTCCCGTCTGGAAGCGTATCCCGATGTACTGTAGATCCCGAGTTGGTACCAAGTCCGACTTTTGAAGGTTGACAATCCGCCCGAGGTACCGTAGTAGACTCAGGGTGGTCCCTAACTCTCCTTGAAGGGCTTCTGTGAACTGGTGAGCTTGGAGCCCGTCGTCTAGGTAGAAGGCGACACTGATCGCCTGCCGATGGAGCCATTCTACGACCGTCTTCATGATCCGTGTGAAAATGCACGGGGCCGTAGAAAGTCCAAACGGGACGGCCGCCCACTGATATTGAATACCTTGGTATTCAAATCGGAGGTACTTCTGGAACTCGGAAGCTATTGGTACATGGAGATACGTGTCCTGAAGGTCTATCGAGATGAGGAAGTCGTTCGGTAATAATATCCGACGCAGAGAGCTGAGGGATATCATGGTGAATGTGTCGGGTTGTTGGAGGTATGTTGCGTTGAACTTTTTGAGATAGAAAATAAGCCGCATCTTTGTGGAGTTTTTCTTGGATACTAGAAAGATGGACGTGTAGTACCCCGGCGATGGTGTCGATGTCCCTAGGCGAAGTACGGCCGCCTTTTCCACCAACGAATCGATGGCCTCCGTCAGCCGATCCGTTGGTTGAGTGTGGAATATCGGGGATGATGGCAGTGGTGGCGTCGATCTCAGGCGTTGGGCGTAGCCTGTTGTCAAAATGTTCTGACGTAAGGGTCGTTGAGGAAAGCCCACTTGTGCGCTTAGTGATGAGTGAGTGAGTGAGTATGGTTTATCGCCGCTTTTAGCAATATTCCAGCAATATCACGGCGGGGGACACCAGAAATGGGCTTCACACATTGTACCCATGTCGGGAATCGAACCGGGGTCTTCGGCGTGACGAGCGAACGCTTTAACCACTAGGCTACCTGACCGCCCCACGCTTAGTGATGAAGTCTCCCCCCTACCGGTAGCACATCTAAAGGTAGTGTCACCGGGGGAGACTGCAACCAGGGAGACGGCGAGGGAAGGGTCCTCACTTCTTCCCCCGCTGGCTCTTTCCCCCGAGATTGGACGTTGCCATGGTTACGCTGATCGAACGTTATTCGACCGATGTCAATGGCCTGTATTTCCGATACTCTCGCTGCCATAGCAATAGCCAGCGAGAGAAGGAAAGCCATTTTCTGAGACCATAAGTCAAACGCGACCTGATCTAGAGGCTCGTAAGTCTGGCTAGACAGGTTGCGCAGAGGTCCCGGGCCGGCGGTCGGAATTTACTTGACTGATCTTCAACCATGAAGGCACGTACATTCTCGTTCGGTAACGTCGTCGTGGGGCGTTCGAAACCGGTACAGGTTGTATGAAGCCGAAATGATGATGTCACGCTCGGCTTCCCTGGAGTTCTTGTCCAGAACTTCGTTGGTACGACCGTCAAACAACTGTTGCGATGACCACGGGGCCCGTTACAGTGTCCGGCCATGACGATCAGGTAGTTTAGTGCAGTTGATGTTACCATGGCGACGTGCCGTAGTAATCTGGCCCGATACATATCGGGACTAGGCGAGGACATCCGAGAGGCTGTCGTCACAATCCATTGTCGACATCGATTGTGGAGGCTGAATGAAGGAGCTGGTGTACTGGTTGACGGTCCATGGAGCCCCGACGCAGTCAAATCCTTCTTGGTCGACGCCGTCGAGGCGGGGACCGCCGCCGTGATCTTGGCTATCAAAGCCGGGTCGATAGGAAAGTGAGACGAGGGCGTCATTCTGTCATTATCTTCACTACGACGCTGAACTTCCAGAAAATCCAAACGAGAACGTTGCACGTCCCCGTGGGGACGAGGGCTACGATCTCTAACTGTAGAAGTACTACGATCCCCATCGTAGTTATCGTCCGAATCGGACTCCCGACGACCACAAAGGCGATGAACGCCCTCGTGTCGTGTACTGTCTCTCGACGAGGCACTCGACCTGTCGTACCGACTTGAACGGGAACGACTTCTGTGTCCACTGTCGTCCCGCACGACGTCCCTATCATCGTTCGTAGGACGAGATACAGACAGACTGGGGACCGTAGTTCCCTCATGGTCCTCGTCAGCACCCGGTCCCATCGTAACTGGGGAGGCTGAGTGACACTCTCGATCAACCGATTGACGAAGATCAGTCGTGCGGGTAGTATCATCAGCAGGTGAACGGTCAAGTGTCTTGTAGAAAAAAGAAGTTGTGAGGCGGGTATTTATCAACTGATGCCATGGGTGTGGCTGACTAGCCACCCCCAGGGCCTGATGTGGAGGGTGCAAAGTCCAAGGATCCACCCGATGACCTTCTCTGCTTGTAGCCCTGGTCAGCAGTCCGCTTCGCCAATGCACGAAGATACAAGTTAAAGTTTATTGAAGACAGGTGCTCACATTCTTTACAACGTTTATCCCACGAACACGTTGAAACCCGTCCTTAATGATGCAGAAAGGACAAAACTTGTGAGGGTCTACTTAAGACAGTTTTCTTTGATACAAGGCACCAATGCCCGACATGTTGCCACGTGTATAATCAAGTCAAACAGTGAAACACGTGTTGAACACAAACAATGGATTACCAAGGATTACATTCTAGGAGTCTACAGGGAAGACATATTATCATTACTTTATTAGAACAACAACTGTAGACAAGTGATAAGTACTAGCAGAATACAAACTAGCAGTCTACCGCAAAAGCCTTTCTTGAGCGTCCAGCTAAGAGGCGCGCTGAGAGATTTGTGACATGTCATAGGGAGGTGTGTGCGCAACCGGACGGAAACAAGTTTAATGTTTACATTCCAGCTTCTGGCTTCCTTTTAAACGTGCGACTAGACGTGAGGGTACGAGAGATACCCAGTTGTACGACTGAAAACAGACTAAAACATGGTATATGCTATGAATGTGGCCCTTGATGTTAATCTTTTGTTTTTCAAACATGAACATTCACCAGTAACTTTCAAATGTCAGGTTGGTGTGACAAAAAAAACAATTTTCAATCGGCAAAAAAAAATAATTCAGTTTCCTGGTAATATGGTCAGTGTTCTGACAATAACAAACTTTTCTTTTTAAATATTAACTCAGATTACGCAAAATAAATTTACAACATACAAGGGTGTATCTCCCAACAAACAAATTAAGAAGTAAAATGATGTAAAATTGCTTTGAAGAAATCCTGGGTGATCAACAAAATGAAGATGTACAGAGGAGTAGCTACTGCAGCGATAGAGAGAAGGTTGAGAAGTTGAGGGAAGGAGTGTAGATCTAGCACTGCGGGTCAGCCAGCATCTCAGGAAAACGGGGACGTAGGTGATGGAGACTGCAGGCATATGACAAAGTCACACACTCAGCACCCCATTCACCATGTGTAACCACAGTTTAGTGGTTAAGGGTGGCGGGAACATATTACCTGCTGCCTACTGACATGTTTGTACAGTAACATCTACACACAAGATCATGTGGGAGGATTGGATGCGTACATAGCTGCCAACATTCACAAGTTGATCCATGCCCTCTACGTGGCTCAGAATTTTCACATGTCAACAAACCTACCCAGTGTAATCAAAACCAGTCATGCCCCTTGAGCAGAAGTATACCAATCAAATATACTCTGAAGGTCTGCAACCTAAATGCAAATGGTCCAATAACAGATTTTCCTCTTTTTATCACTTCCCTTCTTTCATGCGATGCATGGAGAACACGCAGAAGGCAAGAGCTTAGAAGGTAAAATAAATTTAAGTATCAGATCAATGAATGTGTCACAAATAAGACTGAATGCAGTTTTGTGCAGGTACATCGTATGAAAAGGTAGATTTCCAAGCAAAATACACTCCAACTTAATAAAAATCTGAAAACAGAGTTCAGCCACTCTGCTGCTTCCTTGGTTTTGAATTTTAATACAAATTATTTCAATTGTCTTTTATGCACAATCTTGACTTGTAACAGAACCTGGTTAAAAGTATACTTTATTTTACTGAGTCTTCAGTTGACTGACTGAACATTTAAATATCTTGATCCTCAATATTCAACAAATATTACTACTAGGTAGAGAAGATTCTCAGTAATATCTTAAGCCTCTTACCTAGCAGTTTTATGATCTACCTTGAGTCAGGCAATTGAATTCAGCTAGATACTAATTATCAACAAGCATTGAGCTGCCTTGAGCCTGATGATTCACTTCAGTTAGATCCTACTTATCAACGGTTATATCCCATTAGTTAGACGTCCCATTAGTTAGACGTCCCAATTGTTAGACATTTCTATTTAGGCAAAGAGGGAATATACCTACAGGTGTAATGGATCAGTCCTAATTAGATTAAAGTACTGAGTAGGGATAGGGGACTCACAGTTTAGGGAGTATAAATGTTATAATTTCGTTTAATTAACCTAAATTACCTTACTCTCAGCACAGGTTCAATAGGCATGAGATTAACTGTGTAAACTATGGAGTAGCTTAATTGTCTTACTGTATGATCAGTTGAAGGAGTTGAGTTTAGATTACGTACTCATCAAAGAAATAAAAATGATCTTGGGGTACGTATCATTATCAGTATCGATATGGATGGTTTAAGGAAAGTAGAGTACATCATCTCTCGGCGTGGAAGTGAGCAGTTGATATTAGATGGATATATTTACAACAGAAACCGCGAGAGGCAAACCTGCTCACATTCGAGATGTGTCGTCAAGACGTGCAATGGGAAATGTACGACTGTCGGTGACTTTCTTTGCAATCAGTCGGAACATAACCATCCGCCTGAAGATGAAACCAGAGTGAACTTTGTCAGCAATCTTCGTAAAAGAGCGCGAGAAGAAACCACACAGATGCAGGCATTGCACGAGGAAAGTGTAGTCTATTCTCTCTTGAAACCACAATTTGAATTAGAAAATTATCTGACGTCCCTACCCCTAAATAAAGCTATCCCTCTACTTTTATTTCGTACTTCATGCCACCACTTACCAATTGAAAAAGGAAGATGGAATGGGATACCTATTTGTGAAAGAAAATGTAAACTGCCTTTTATTGATGATATTGGAGATGAATTTCACTATATTTTTAAATGTCCATATTTTACTAAAGAAAGAATTTTGTATATCCCACCTACATATTCTAAAAGACCTAATATGATTAAATTTCAAAGACTTTTCACTTGTAAAGAGATATCTGTATTAAAAAACCTTAGTAAATTCTGTAAATATGTAATGCAAATTGTAAAATCTTCCGGCTAACCACAATCCGCAATTATAATGTGTATTTTGCTGTCAGTTTGTACCTCCTATGCCGAGGATCTCGGGCTGAGCGTAATAAAGTTCTGTTCTGTTCTAGAGGAGCAAGTCACTCAAGTAGATGAAGCCAGCATCCCAGTGATGCCATCATTTCACCAAACTGTATATAATTTATCAAATGTAAAGTGTCATTAAATGTTAAGTATAATATTAAAGTATCTATTTAAAGCTGCTTTGCTTTGTTTGTCAGATCTTATCTAGACTATTCCATTTTAAAGTCTGAGGTAACAAGCATAAGGGTTAGTGTGCACTCAACCGTTTAAAGTGTTGTTATAAGCTGTCTAACTATTGGGACGTCTAACTAATGGGAGGACACCTTATCAACTAGCAGACTTGTGAGCTGCCTTGAGCCTGATGATTCACTTCAGTTAGATCCTACTTATCAACTTGCAGACTTGTGAGCTGCCTTGAGCCTGATGATTCACTTCAGTTAGATCCTACTTATCAGCTAGCAGACCTGTGAGCTGCCTTGAGCCTGATGATTCACTTCAGTTAGATCCTACTTATCAACCAGCAGACCTGTGAGCTGCCTTGAGCCTGATGATTCACTTCAGTTAGATCCTACTTATCAGCTAGCAGACCTGTGAGCTGCCTTGAGCCTGATGATTCACTTCAGTTAGATCCTACTTATCAACCAGCAGACCTGTGAGCTGCCTTGAGCCTGATGATTCACTTCAGTTAGATCCTACTTATCAGCTAGCAGACCTGTGAGCTGCCTTGAGCCTGATGATTCACTTCAGTTAGATCCTACTTATCAACCAGCAGACCTGTGAGCTGCCTTGAGCCTGATGATTCACTTCAGTTAGATCCTACTTATCAACTAGCAGACTTGTGAGCTGCCTTGAGCCTGATGATTCACTTCAGTTAGATACTACTTATCAACTTGCAGACTTGTGAGCTGCCTTGAGCCTGATGGTTCACTTCAGTTAGATCCTACTTATCAACTAGCAGACCTGTGAGCTGCCTTGTGCGTTGTTTGTCTATAGACAACACAGCTGATGCTGCAAGTAGTCCCTACAAGTGCACTTACCTTCTTGCCAGCAAGAGGTTCCCTGGAGTAGTCTCTGTGAGCTGCTCCGTCTTTCTTCGTGCCGGTTGTAGGGAATATCTGAGCCAGCTCTTCATCTATAGATGGCAGTTCACAGGTCTTTACAGCCACCTGAAAGAGGACATACCTTGTTCCCGACTATCAGTGCTTGCTAGGCTGCACATGTAGTCCAACATAACACTTGTCAAACAGGGGAATATACATAGCATTGTAGCTACATACTTCGCTCAGGCCAAATATGTCTGTTTGGGATTTTCGTAGCCCAAGTATTGAAGCAACAAAAGGATCAAAATCTTCAGTGTTAACTCAATCTAATCATCTTGATCAAACTTCTATTCTGACATTACAGAAAGTGTTAATTCACTCCATAAAACACATACTCCTCTGTTAAACAATATTCTTTTTGTTGGACATAATCACTTTTTGGGTTTTTGTTATAAGCAGTCATAAAAATCTATTTTCCAAACTAAAGTATACAACTTCAAGCAAAATAGTATGGTCACATACTCAACATCAGGCAAAGAAATTGGACCAAGTGGTTGTGACAAAATAAGCTGCACACCACTGTAACTTTCAGAACCATAAAGTCTTTGACAGATGAGGGCCTAACCTAAATTTGATGAAGCAATTCTCATCATACTGTGTGAGCGTGAAGTTTATCCAGAAGGAGATTCCTCAAACTGTCTGTTAATGTCAAAATACAAGACGTCTGAAACAAGGCCACAATGGTGGGGACAATTCTACATCAGCTTACACTGGCGGGCAGAGCTTTGAGCGCATCCTCTATAGCTTCAATGGCCTCCTTAAAGCCGCGGGGGATTCTGGACGTGAGGCTGTACTTGTTGCGATTGTCGGCATACAGGTGAATGCTTTCTTCTGGGATCCATGCACTGCAAACACATTGGTCATAGTTTGTCATGGGATTAACAACAGTTCTGAAAGTTGCTCTTGGCTGGTGCCTAGGTAGGCTACTACTGCTGACCTTGCTGATGTTCCTGGTTGTGCCAATACTGTCTTTTTTTAAACCCTGGTTCCAATCAAAACACAATAAATTTGATAAATAAGATGGACATGATCAAATGTCATAGAATGATCCTGCAGTGTTGTTTCATACAGTTATTGAACTTTGAAATATGATACAACACTGTTCAACTTAATGTTTTAATATTATTTATATTCCTAAGGAACTTACATCTCAACAGATAAAATTCCCAAAAGAAGTTAGTAGCTAGTTTGTTTTGCTTCACATTGCAAATAAATACATGTATCTCTTCACTTATGTAACTTAAGACTGGAGTTTCTTTCTTCCCAAAATAGGAAAGGTTTGGGCACATGCTGATTAAGACTCAGCTGATAATTCCCAAACAAAGACACATGTGATAACTCCTCTATTTATCAACTATGCTATGGATAGAGACTTGAGACATGATAAATGACGGACGTGTAAAGAAGCTTATCCATCAAAGGATATACCCTATACACGGCCACCAGCAGTCCTATGAGCTCCCTATAGTAAACCTAATAATAACCCTAATAGTGAAACTGTTAATAATTGTACCATTACTCACTGCAGCAGAGGCCATTCGATCAGTAAATATAACATAGCTACGCGTTCAATTAAAAAGAACAATGAAGAACAAAGCATAATTTATTTCACGATAAAACATTGTTCTATCATGACGTCATATATGGAGATTTGAATATGTGCTCGCAACTTGATGGAAGTTGTATCTTTGACGATGTTTTTTGAGAGGGTAGGGAGTTGTTGCACATAGATGTAGCTGTGCAATGTAGATAAACACAATGCCGAAGGATCGCATCCAAAAGTGGAAGAGATTTGACAATCAGTATGAGGAGATAAGGTACAGATAATCAATGTAAAAAATGTGAAAATATCCGGAAAGTACCAAACTTAACTTTAATCTCCCTGCAGTGTTTTATTGAACAATAAACAACTCCCACTCATCCTTTATTTCTTAAATAAAGCAGCATTTGCCCTAGCCTATAAAAGCTGAGGGTCATTATGACTCCCGAACTGTGGTCTTTTGTAGGGGGTCTTTTAACAAAACTTTGAAATATATTTAATTTATAATCTAAAAAGTACTATGTTGTTTCACTAATCCTGCTTTTAAATAATGTTTAAGGTATTTATCTACAATCTATGCAGTTGTTAATCCAATTAAACTATTGGCTCCAATTTGTCAAACTGCTATGTATATACATGTATTATAACTCGTCATGTGACTCGCCAGGCTCGGTACAGAATGCAATAAAGCATAAACAACGCCTCTACTTGTTTCATTATTCTTAACCACAAAACATAATCTAGAACAGTAAAGAATTCCAATGACTTGTAAACATCAATATTTCATTCTGGGAGTCCAGTGGTAAGTAAGCCTGTTGTCTTGCACACGGAAGTTATGATGCTTCAGTTTAACATTTAAAATCAGAACTGGGTTTTGTCAATGTAATTATGCCTTAGGAAAATAAATTACAATTAAACGGGAAGAGATACTTGTGTTTTTTTATTTTTATGCTGCATATCTTTGGTCGTGAAAGACTTGAAAGTATATTTTCTTAGTAGGCTAGAAGGAGGAATTCCATGTGATGAAGCCATTCAGACTGACATAGACATGAATATTCTTTAGAATGCCTCTGTTACTATGGCTGTGGCATATGATAGTGAATAGTTAAGTGCTAAAGCAATTTTAGTCACAGTGACTGGTATCAGTATTTGATTCATCTGATACTGCCGTTGAATCGACGTATGTACCAGTGTCACCTTTTTTTTCCTGACAATATCATGATGACTTGCCAAGATGTGTTGTAACCGATTCTTGTCAGTGGCTGACAGCAAAATAAGGCACCCAACCAGGTAAATATTGAAACTTAATTCAAGAGCTTGCCAGTAAGGCTGTTCTACTTTTCGACACTGGGTTTTCCCGTATTAGAAGAGGCTTATATCGGTTGTATTTTATTGCCATGGGATATATCTGTTTTAAATTTAAAAAGTCCAACAGCACAGAGCAATTAAGTTATTGATTTTGATAAACTGAATGATCTCCATCACAACTGTCAGAATGGAAATATTGATATTGTGTATCCTATTCGATGTAATAAGTACCCCACTCTAATAAGCGTCCATGGCGATATAGGCAAATATATTGGCTAGTGAACAATCCCAATTAGCACCCTTTCCGGTTGATCAATGTACACAAGACTTATTCATTTGTTTATAATATGAATGGCCAATTAAATTCTGGAAAATATATCTATTCTGGAATATATATAACGCACAGACGAAATTTACAATCTTTCAACTCTGTTTTTTTCTCTCACCAAAATTATATTCTAATAACAGCCCCCTATTTCTAATAGGGCCCTGAGCGCTTATTACATCGAATACGGTATTTTATATTTACTCTGCATCAAATATGCAGGTTTTCTGCATCAAGGAAACCCCGGTATAGATCAGACAGGAAAAACATATACACCTGCCAAAAGTCTACATTTATTAAATCATAAGCACAGCATTGTTATCCTATTGGGATTTGACACAGTCATAACTCAAAATGAATTTGGTAATATAGGTGATTTTTGCTGTTTGACTCAGTGCATGATATCATTGATATGCAACTTATCTGGTCATCTGGCCACACTCACACAGCTAGGATCAATCCCAAGTCAAACCCATAACAGTCCTCTGTCAAAAGACAATCCACATGATCACATCACACAACATAGTTGCTGACACTTGGACTAATATATGTTCAGTTTTCAACATCTATATCCCTGCTGTGCACATAATATGATTTGGTGACACAAGACGTGTGCACTGCACATTTTTACTGTGTCAATACAAGATGATACACTTGCTAAAATTGTTTTGCTTGTTTTCTTAACAGTGAGGAGGTACCTGAATTATAAATATTAATGATGCATGACAATAAGAAAACATACAACTCTATGGACAACAACTTCTGGTTTATTGCATTTAGCAACATTTCGATGTAGATTCTTACACTGTTATCAATATCGTATCTTACACCAAAACATCATATTACACATTGCTAAATGCAATAAACCATAAGTTGTCTTGATTGTATGTTTTCTTATTTACTCACCAACTTCTAGAAGGCCAGTCAAACAGTTAGATACACAATGTTTCATAAACCTGCTCTGAAATATTTATATTCAAGTTTCCACATGTTTTGACATAAATGTGTATTGCATCTTGACCTGTATATGGTGCTATGTGTGATAACACTGCTGCATTGCTTGCCACTACAGTATGACAGCGTATGTTGAAGATGAGGGGCTGCAATGTCAGTGTGAGCCAAGCATCATGCACATGTGTGAATCAGTCTGTCATTTGTCACCAGTAGGTTGTTTGTTCTCTACACTTTACTCACCAATATTCCAACTACCAGGTATATGATTGTGGCCTGTTAATAGTCTGAACCAGACAATGTAGTGATTGATATAATGAGCAGCATCCCCCATTGTTGGGGTGTACACAATGAACCAAGTCTCCAAGCTCAACCACCATGTTCATTTAGCTGCCTCATGTGACATGACAAGCATAGGAGACACACTTAGAAAACTCCCGAAGAATGTATCACCATAAATATATCATGCTGGCATACTATTTTCTATTTTACACTGACAAGGCTTGGTGATTGACCAACATAACCAAAGACAGCAATCCAAATCAATGCTATGAGCAAGCAATACAATTAATACATACTAGTTCTCAGACCCAAAGAAAAAGACAAAATGATGTGGCTTCTTGTTGGATGGACGCTTCACCTCATCCTTGGGTTGGATGACCTGCAAAACACAAAACACACCATGATTAGTGCAGGAAAATCTTTCTGCATCTGTTTTTCAGCTGTATTACAGGCACAGTTTTTGTTTGACATCAGTATCACAACACTGTAGCTACAGTACAATCTGCTGAAACCCACTACATTCTAGAGTAGTTGATAAAGCAAGAACTATTTAAACAATGATACAAATTAAGACATCTGCAGGACATTTTTTTTAGCTGAATTTCAAATAATGTAAAACAATAACAATAACAAAATACATTTTTCCAAGATGTTCACGACAGTGTCAAACACTTAGCACTTCAAATCTGTTACTGGTCTCAGAACATAACATACAGAAGGATATCTCTGACCAGTCTCATTAAATGGACCCAATCAGTTGAAGCTGGGTATCCCTGCGAAGGACCACTTCTTACACTGAACTAAGATGCTGAACTCTACACAAGCAGCCTACAGACTGTATGATCCATCTTAGCACAGCAGTCGGATACAGCAATCACAGCAACACTCACATTTGTACGAGCTTGTCAGCCTTTTTTCAACCACTAATGAGATATGTAACTATAGAGGGTACTGAAAATAGGGTTGAAATCCATGAATGTCTTTTATACCTGGTGCAGGAAACTAGGAGAATAAATTATGGTAAACATTATCAATATAAAGTGTCCATCGAACATTTCAAACTCATTCTCTGTCATGAAAACTATTTTAAAAACTTGCTCCCAATGTTTTATTTCATTCAACTTTTGATACCACTCCTGTTTGGGCACATTTTCCTATCTGTAGATGTCAAAACAACATGTATTTACAGTTTCAGGATCTATATGACAAACTGATTTTGGGAATTTCCCTTTAGAATTTCAAATGAAATGAACCCGAAGAGACCTTTAAAGGGGATCAACTGAAGCCATTACAAAACCAACACATTCATGATACACAAATATATTTGGTTCATAGTTTACCATTTTACAATTCTTCTAAATGATTTCAAAACAGGCTCTGTAATGTATTACCTACAAAACTTCATCCTCCTATTTTCAGAAATGTGTCAGGGTTGAAACACAAGAACAATTGATAAATTGTCTTAACATGCTTCAAGGACCTGTGGATACATGTGACTGAGGTCCATGGCCATCTTCCTCCCCAGAAACTTACTGGTGCTCAGCATTATAAACAGTTATTTCCAGTTATTTTTTAGCTTCAATGATCATAGATACAGAGATGCTCAGTTACTGTTCTGTTGCAGCTGAGTACAGTTAATTTCAACAATTAAGTTCTTTGAATGATTTCTAGGATCAGTCTGTTACCGAACAATTCTCCATCAAGTCTCTTGATTGTAATAACTCCTGTGGGAAATTTATGTTTATGTGTAGAGGAAACAAGAATGTAGATTCTAACATACAGGATATTACTTTATTGGCCGTCTTCATATTTGCACATATGTTTTATTGGTCAGAACTTTTCATCTTGGGACAATTGAGGTTTCTACACTAACATTAGTGTCAGTTTGTAATGAGTGTCAGAGTTGGGACTTATGAAACTTTTAGCATATTCCAGAAACATCATAACAGAGGATGGGTCTGCCACCATTTCAACCACAAGGCTACCCCATAACCTCTAATCTCTAACTGCAGAAAACCCCAAACTAAGTTCAATTTGAAGAATCACACACATTTGTAAAATAGAATTGCCTACGTCTTAAATACATATATGTAATTTCAAAACAAAAAAACAAAAAAATCGCATCATCCTACATTAGGTAAAAACCATGGACAGTAGGTACTAATAGAAGCTGAGTTTAGGTAGACTGTCTTTGTATGACAAATATTTTATATATACACACCAGTGATATTGAGAGTATTAAAGATAGTAAGAACGTATATATTATTGTAAACTAGACATGAATGAAAACTATTCTCAAAATAACTGAAAAGATAATTCAAACTTAATATGAACTGACTGTATCAAAATACCAAGATACAAAGAGAAAAAAGATCAAAATATAACAGTGAAACCCATTTGACATCAGGTTGTTGGCAGGTGCTTGGTGTGTCGGTTAAGGGGAGATAACTGTGTAAGACAAAATATTTTCGTGTCGTTTTTGCTGTTTCTAGATGTAAATATACATTATGTTGCTTATGCGATAATGAAAAAAGACCCCTATTACCATATACAACAAGAAAAAATGAGTCTACTCGATGATCAGAGTGTAAATATGCGTATTCCGGTGAAAGGTGTTTGACACACAATGCGTTTGCCAGCAAAGCCCAAACCGCTGCCGGTATGGCTGTAAACTCACCCTTCCTGGCCAGGCCGGGAACCCCTTCATCTTTGCCCTGAAACGAAATCAGGGGAAACATAAATATTCTGATATGCAAATAAAATGACAAGCGATTCTCATATCGTATTTGTAAAATTCGCGAAAACTTACCACACAAGATCTCCAACTTTAAACTTGGCCGCCATCTTGTCCAGTTTCACATGGGCAGTATTGCATGATGGGACAAAAGTTGGCGTCGGGACTTTCGGATCGGGTCACATTGACATGAACAAGCAAACAATGAGAGACCCTTGGCTCACAGAGTTGCTGTATTTAATCAAAGCGTCACAGATATAATAAAATCAATCAATATCTACATTATTCTGTATAAACGGTTTTTTAAGGCAATGTACTTAAAAGCGGAAAAGATTATTTTAAACCCAATTTCCACCCAAGGCTTGATGTGGATGCAGTGTGTGTTATGATGTTGTGAGGAGGGGAGTCAGTGGAAATGCTACATGGGCGGGGGGGGGGGGGGGGGCTACAGTTGGGGGTTGGGTCAGCAAAATTTGAGAGGTGAGAGAATGGAGACGTGAAAACCTATGAAGCGGGTGGGGTTTTATCACCTTTAAAAAAAATTTAAGACACCATTTTATACATTAATGATGAATACTTATCAATTATCCCGTCAACAACTTTGTAATGTAAGATACAAATATCAACATTATGTACTGCTATTATCAGCGGTAACTAATAGGAATACTAAATAATGTTGCTGTGCGAGAAGCTCCTGCTGATAAGTAAGGGGACATAACTGCGAGACACGGTGCTCCTGATTTTTACCCGTACTACCCAGAACAAAATAGCGCCACTGTAGTAAATTGTATGAATGCATGCATGATATTTCCATAGATACATTCCAATCATCGTCTAATCGATCTTTGTCTATTCCTACACTGAATAGCTTCAGTGACAAAACGATTCCGTGGGTCTGATATTACAAAGTCAAGGCTGTCATATAATATCTACATAAGTAATTTTGCAAAGATTGTATATGTTTGAAAAGGCGTTTAGCTGCGGGCTATCGATCATGTGTTGCTTGTAGATAGTGATTGTTGTCTCAGAGAGTCTGCACTATGGCCAAAGGGAGGTAACTTTCGCAGCGAGGGGGAAGAGGTTGTTTCCGGCAAATTGGCATTTCAAGAAATTTTGATTCGAAGTGTTCACACAACACTTTGTACAACGTGCATAGTCCATCTAGAAAGTTCTACCAGGGTACACGTGTGCAGTATAGACCAAAAGAAGCGCGAAACATGCATGTCCTTCGCGCATGTCCTACATGCATGTCCGTAAAAGGCGACTATAGATGCTTGTCGTAAGGGGCGACTATGGGGGTCGCGTGGTCAGGCTCGCTGACTTGGTTGATAAAAGGGTAACGCTATTTTTCAGGGCATTATCATTTGCAGAAGCCCGAGGTCTTCCATTAACTGCATATAGCTGGAATATTGCTGAGTGCTGTGTTAAACAACAAATAAAACACATTTACGTGTCATGCAAAAAAGCAGTGTTCATACACATTTTGATGTCAACACATGGATGTAGAGGATGCACATGGGTGTGTTGCGAACGCGCTCTTTGGTGTTTTAAGAGAGTGCACTATGGTCACGTGAGCTGGATAAATCGAGTGTCGAGAAAGATGTTGACAAATAAACGGAAACGCAAAAAATGGCAAGCTACAGTGAAAGATAGATCGTATTCGAACTACCATGTCTATTTGCATATGAGCAAACCTGTGAGGGAACACACTGCATCATACACTTGTAATAGACCTACTTCTTTGTGGAAAAGCGGTGCATGACCAACATAAGTTTCAGTAGAACGCTTTAAAGGTATTATTTGCCTCAGAACATCACGCTTATTTTGAGAGTTACATAACGCATTTAAACGTTCAGGAGTACCATATATGCATATATCTCGTCCACATCCAATGACTTCTTATCTTAATTAACCGTGTAGCCGTTCTCACGGCCCAAAAATCAATCTGTAAAAAGGTGAGCTACAGATACCTTTGGCACATGCTAATAGCATATGTAGTACTTGTAAACGGGTGAATTTCATCATACTAGAAAAATAAGAATGTTCATACCTAAACACTATTTATTACAATACACGCTCAAAATATGAAAGTTAAAATCATTCAAGTAAGTATTTCCACAACAAATCCTTACAATGTAATTTTTATTTTAATGTTATTATTATGGAAAATTAAAATATATACTTGAAGCTTAAATATTATAACCCTGTTTGTTACAAACGGATTGTGCGTATCAACTCATAAGGATTATCTCCCTTCCCAGCTCTTTCCGCTCTATTTTGTCTCGCTCATAAACTCTCTTGGAAGCTGCAAGCCAACCTATTGACCCAAGGCACAACAAAATAAACGAACCCGAAACTCCCAATGAGCAGTGTCTTTAACTACCCACAATTCCCTGTCGTTAATTACTATTCATTCCAAACCCCGACCCTCGTCTATCTGTGATAAGTTAGGAAGGACGCAAACGCAATTCTTTTTAACATGTCACTCGTTCTTTTTCTTGTCGACACTAACTATTGCACGTGTGAAAATAACTTATGCAATGTTATAGTTATACAAAAACAAAAACAAATCATAGCCTATAATAATACTAACTGATCCTTATAAAACAAACGTCATCACACACAAAACATGTTGTGTTACATGAGCTAAGGGTTCCTGTGGCACACGCTACGAGCAGATGTAACACCGGTTCAAGTGTCTTCTTCATAAACAAAATAGAGGTAAGAAATCACATACATTAGCATTAGCAATTACAATACAATATAAACGTTTAAATTAGATCGATTATAATAATTCAAATACTGTACTTCATATGAATGTAATGAACATTTATGTTGTCGTTATGAAAAGTCAAAATTGATAGTTTGATTTGTACAATAACATTTTCTGCTTTTGTATCAAACGGTTCATTAATCGACATATCCCATATGAACATTAGGATTATCTCCTTTCCAAACTGGTGACCTTCAACACATCAGGGGCTTCTACAAACAATCTCCCACTGTTGAATTATAGGGTGATTACTGATTTAGTTTTTATCAGCAATATGACATCACACCACTTCATCTTCTAGCTTTAATTTTTGTACAACAATTAAGTGTAGCCGTTCTCACGGCCCAAAAATCAATATGTAATTAGGTGAGCTACAGATACCTATGGCACATGCTAATAGCATATGTAGTAATCCTTAAAAATATCAAGGCTAGAACTTAACAATAATATTATCAAAAGAAATCAGGGTAATTAATCTTAAACGTAATACATATTTGTAATTTATAACAAACTATTCTTGATCAACGTCTAAAATACTGTATGTAAATAGAAATTGTTTTAACAACATTTGTGCTTTAATGATTAAAACAATCTGTTTAAAGCTGAACGCTAGAAACAATTATTTCACACAAAAATGATGCATATTACTTGTGAATGGATTACCCCCCTTGATCGAGACATATCTCGGCTAACTCTTTCCCCCGCTATCTGGCATGCTGCAAAAAGGCCAATAAAGAAGGAAATCAACTACGATAAACAGTGAATAATACAGGTTCAGCACATTACCTTCAATACGTCTGTACTAACTGCCGTATTAAAGTCTAATAATTGTGTCATTTTTCGAAATCTTTTGACAGAAGCATACTTCCCAGCTTTATATAAATAATTCCAACCACAGACGGGAGTATAGACGATATTTACCACAGGTGGTTCTAGGTGGGGGTGCAGTGGGTGCGCACCCCAACTCCATATTGCTTTCTGGCCCCTTACGTGTTAACTGCTTCCTCGGTCAGGTGACTTCGTGACTTGGGTATTATGTTCACCATCAACACATTTTGTTGGATATATGTTAAACATCTATCCGAATAAGTTAATACTTATAACAAGCTCAATAATGGCATGGTCTGCTCCTGGCTACCGGCTGCTTGACTCTCGTTACATACGCTCTTCCGAAGTTGCTTTCGTTCCACAGCCACCTGCTAATAAATGCTGACACGAACGAAGCACCCGGAACATCTTGACTTTGCAATGTAAGTTCTGCCGTACGATGTCAAAAGCCTGGACGACCAAGATGAAACTGTGTTTTGTGAGTACATCTTAACTCATTTCATCATACTTCGGTTGACCTAAGTTGCTGAACGTCATATTTCGGTGGATGCATTACTCGAGTTAGCAGATTGAAAGTGACGTTTTCGTTAAAGCGATTTAGTTTCATGTATTGATTCAATCATGAATAAAAACATTTAAATGAATATCAAACTTTGAATGACCTGAGTCAAATGAGATTACCATATATCTGGCAAACAGAATTGACTAGATTTAACCTGAGTTTACTAGTATGAATCAAGTATAAGCCGAAATAAAATGCATAAAATGCAATATCTAAGGGCGCATTATTTCGGGTATTGACCTAAGTTATCCTTTTTTAATACTGGTTAACTCACGTTGTGAGCGAACGAATGTTTAGTATCGTCGAGATTTCAGCCATTACGTGACGAGAACTTAATATATATCCGTTAAAAACATGCACAATAAAGCTAATATATCCATTAAATAAACACGATGGAGCCACGTGATGTATGACATGGATCACTTTCTTGAAGCATACTAATTAGGTTAACTTGTTAACACATATAACTGAATCAAACAAACAAAACTAACAGTTCTTCGACTAAATTGCTGCTTGTTTGCATTCATAGAACATTTTTGTACTTTAATAAATTCAAGTATCATTCACAGGCACCATGAGAATAAGTCGGAGCCGTGAACTACTCAGTCTGTAAGAGTTATTTCCCTTTAGTCGTAATACCGCAGTGCGGGCAGTGTGCTATTCATATTACACAAGGGCATGGATATTGATGGAGATCATTAAACGAGCACGTGTGCGATGATTTTCCTGATCGAGTGTTAGAATTCTTGAATTTACCGAGCGGGAGCGAGTGTAAAACATGGATTCTTAAACGATAACAATTTCTATTATTTCTTATTCCTCTTGAGCTCCCCTAAATTGTCGAATGACGTCAACAATCTTCAGCTACGACGTAATTTATATTGTGACGTCATTCCGACCTTAAATCGCAATAAGATTCGAATTACGCCAACAATACACTGGCGCGCGTGAAGTGATATTTGCACTAGTGCACATTTATTTTTAACTCGGTTATTTCTACCCCCAACGGGTAATAAGTGAATTCCTTTCACTGATCATTAGAATAACGTTCCAATTGCTTTCATTGTTTGAAAAGAGGCCCATTGTTCATGACGTCATGGTGATTTTAGGTGACGTCGTTTCAACAACAGAGTAAGTGGTGCACACTCCGGCGCAGTGGTGACTTAGCATAACGCCACTGCCACAGGCTAATTCGCATATCACGTGAACGGACTTTTCTCTTGTAAGTATTTTCTACTCGCGCTGATTCCGAAATCATAACAGATTAGCCCAATGCAAGTATTTGGGGGTGCTTTACATATTGTTTTGCTGAATTATATCGATATGCTACTGTGAGGTGTCTTTATACATCAAAGTGACCGTATCGCTAGCTCTCCGAAGGGCTTCGATGACAGTTCGTGGAGGCATGGATAAGCAAAGGATAAATACGCAAATGGAAATAGTTTTCACGTTTTACGATAATTTCTCAATGAAAGTTACCCATTCTATGACATATGTTTATCTGGATGTGTAGACTTGTCAAAAATGAAACTGATAAAAAACATATGCAATATCTTGAATGGACTATGTAAGATATGACGAATCGTCACATGGCGCTGGCCCGTGGCAGAGGTAGTACTATGCTGGCCGAAAGGAACGCTAGGTAGGAGAGTGTAACTGGTGATCTCTCCATTTAAGATCAGGAAACCCATAATTTTGTACATTTTCTAAAACATAGACTATGGGTATATAAACAAGCTCCTCGCCACAGCATAATTTCATTTCTTTTACATTCTTCTTCTTCTAAGGGCTTTCTTTCTCACACCGTCCGCATCAGTAGTCTAGCGGATAGAGTGTCGCCCGGAGAGCGGAACGTCGGTTGTTCGACCCCTGCCCGTGTGATACCAAAAGATTGCTAAAGATGGTACATTGTATTTGTTGTTACCCTACCCGGTGCTCGGCATTACAGGGATAAAACAAGTACTGGTCAGCTTGGAGTCAGTACACACACACACGCACGCACGCACGCACGTACGCACACGTGCTTTATAAGTGCCAAAATCTTGAACGCGACGTTAAACTCCATTTACCTCACCTTTCTAAGTACTTATTTGTCGGTTTGCAATCAACCCCATCCCCGACAGACTGGTTGCCTTAGTTCACGTTTATGAAGAGATTGTGATGCATCTACTTGGAGCCAAAGTTCGGCCAAAGTACAATGCTAAAGGTTTGGATTGAAAAAGGATCAGAAATCCAATCATGAACCCTTCATAGAAAGGAAAGACTGTCCAGAGCTTACACATTGCATTTTGTAAAAAGAAAACCCGTAATTAATCCGTCTATAATTCAATAAAAGTCATCGGAGACAGCCACTTATTATGCATGTGACCATATCGACGGCTGCATTGCAGAAGCACAGTTGCCCGGCCTATCATAATTCAGGACAGAGGCCGGCCTTTATACACGCAATGAAAGACGTACCACTCGATCATAATACACGCACTGAACGCCCCATCACTGGGTCATGATACACGCACTGGAAGAGCATTCACTGGACCATGATACATGCACTGCAAGCTCCATCATTGGACCATGATACACACACTGCAAGCTCCATCACCGGACCATGATACACGCACTGGAAGAGCATTCATTGGACCATGATACATGCACTGCAAGCTCCATCATTGGACCATGGTAAACAAACTGCAAGCTCCATCACCGGACCATGATACACGCACTGGAAGAGCATTCACTGGACCATGATACATGCACTGCAAGCTCCATCATTGGACCATGGTAAACAAACTGCAAGCTCCATCACCGGACCAGGATACACGCACTGGAAGAGCATTCACTGGACCATGATACATGCACTGCAAGCTCAATCATTGGACCATGGTACACACACTGCAAGCTCCACCACTGGGTCATGATACACGAACTGGAAGAGCATTCACTGGACCATGGTACACACACTGCAAGCTGCACCACTGGGTCATGATACACGCACTGGAAGAGCATTCACTGGACCATGGTACACACACTGCAAGCTCCACCACTGGGTCATGATACATGCACTGGAAGAGCATTCACTGGACCATGATACATGCACTGCAAGCTCAATCATTGGACCATGGTACATGCACTGCAAGCTCCACCACTGGGTCATGATACACGCACTGGAAGAGCATTCACTGGACCATGGTACACACACTGCAAGCTCCACCACTGGGTCATGATACATGCAATGGAAGAGCATTCACTGGACCATGGTACACACACTGCAAGCTCCACCACTGGGTCATGATACATACACTGGAAGAGCATTCACTGGACCATGATACATGCACTGCAAGCTCAATCATTGGACCATGGTACATGCACTGCAAGCTCCACCACTGGGTCACGATACACGCACTGGAAGAGCATTCACCGGACCATGGTACACACACTGCAAGCTCCACCACTGGGTCATGATACACGCAATGGAAGAGCATTCACCGGACCATGGTACACACACTGCAAGCTCCACCACTGGGTCATGATACACGCACTGGAAGAACATTCACTGGACCATGCTCAATGACTGGACCAGTACACACGCACTTCAAACTCAATGACTGGACCAGTACACATGCACTTCAAGCTCAATCACTGGACCAGTACACATGCACTTCAAGCTCAATGACTGGACCATGATATATGCACTGCAAGCTCAATCACTGGACCAGTACACATGCACTTCAAGCTCAATGACTGGACCAGTACACACGCACTTCAAGCTCAATGACTGGACTAGTACACACGCACTTCAAGCTCAATCACTGGACCATGGTACATGCACTTCAAGCTCAATCACTGGACCAGTCCACATGCACTTCAAGCTCAATCACTTGACCAGTACACACGCACTTCAAGGTCAATCACCGGACCAGTACACATGCACTTCAAGCTCAATCACTGGACTAGTACACACGCACTTCAAGCTCAATCACTGGACCATGGTACATGCACTTCAAGCTCAATCACTGGACCAGTCCACATGCACTTCAAGCTCAATCACTGGACCAGTACAAATGCACTTCAAGCTCAATCACTGGACCAGTACACACGCACTTCAAGCTCAATCACTGGACCAGTTCACATGCACTTCAAGCTCAATCACTGGACCATGATATATGCACTGCAAGCTCAATCACTAGACCATGATACATGCACTTCAATCTCAATCACTGGACCATGATATATGCACTGCAAGCTCAATCACTAGGAAATGATACATGCACTGCAAGCTCAATCACTGGACCATGATATATGCACTGCAAGCTCGATGACTGGACCATGATATATGCACTGCAAGCTCAATCACTGGACCATGATATATGCACTGCAAGCTCAATCACTGGACCATGATATATGCACTGCAAGCTCGATGACTGGACCATGATATATGCACTGCAAGCTCAATCTCTGGACCATGATATATGCACTGCAAGCTCAATCACTGGACCATGGTACATGCACTGCAAGCTCGATGACTGGACCATGATACATGTACTGCAAGCTCAATCACTGGACCATGATACATGCACTTCAAGCTCAATCACTGGACAATGATATATGCAGTGCAAGCTCAATCACTGGACCATGATCAATACACTGCAAGCTCAATCACTAGACCAGTATACAAGCACTCCAAGCTGAATAACTTGACCAGTATGCGACCACTGGAAGCTCAATTCACATGTTACCATGTGATTCTGAATTGCTCTATTTATATCTATTTCGTTAACTTACTGCAGCGAACTAACACAGACACAAAGTAGTATCATCGTCAAGCAATAGTCAGTCAAGCATTGTTATTGATCTGAGATTATCTGAGTACCCACGACGTTGCCGAAGTACTAGGTCACAGTCATGCCGGAGCGCGCTGGATATGCAGATGTAGTGGGCATACCGTTGGGGTTG
Source organism: Haliotis rufescens (assembly GCF_023055435.1). Taxonomy (NCBI): domain Eukaryota; kingdom Metazoa; phylum Mollusca; class Gastropoda; order Lepetellida; family Haliotidae; genus Haliotis; species Haliotis rufescens. The sequence continues at coordinate 20,536,959 of NW_025964361.1, forward strand.
CGTCTGTGCTTTCTGAGATCGATTGACAAGTGGCCTCGGAAACATTGATTTTATGTTATGTTCTTTCGCGTTTTGTCTTTGCGTTTGATTTGTGATGTGTTGAAGGTAATGGGTTCTGTGCAATAAAAGGCTGTTCCTGGATGGCGATGTCCCGCCTTATAATGACGTCCTAGCAGATGTCTTCTGCCTTACAACGAGGCACTGGTAGATATCTTCTGCCTTACAACGAGGCACTGGTAGATGTCTTCTGCTTTACATTGGGTGTCTGGAGGATGTCTGCCACTCTTAAACGAGGCGATGGTAGATGTGTGTTGTCCAACAACGTGGTCCGGGGAGATGTCGTGTGCCCTACGACGAGGGCCTGGTAGATGTCTTCTGCCTTAGAAGTCCTGGCAGCTGTCTTCTGCCTTATAACGAGGTCCTGGTAAATGTCTTCTGCCTTACAACGAGGTCCTGGTAAATGCCTTATGCCTTACAACGAGGCACTGGTAGATGTCTTCTGCTTTACATTGGGTGTCTGGAGGATGTCTGCCACTCTTAAACGAGGCGATGGTAGATGTGTGTTGTCCAACAACGTGGTCCGGGGAGATGTCGTGTGCCCTACGACGAGGGCCTGGTAGATGTCTTCTGCCTTAGAAGTCCTGGCAGCTGTCTTCTGCCTTATAACGAGGTCCTGGTAAATGTCTTCTGCCTTACAACGAGGTCCTGGTAAATGCCTTATGCCTTACAACGAGACACTGGTAGATGTCTTCTGCTTTACATTGGGGGCCTGGTAGATGGCTGATACCTCACAACGAGATTCTGGAAGATGTCTGACACTCTTAAACGAGGCCCTGGTAGATGTGTGCTGTGCTACAACGTGATCGGGAGGGATCCTTCAATGAGGTCCTGGTAGATGTCTTCTTGCCTTCATCGAGGCCCTGGTAGATGTCTTCTGCCTTACAACGAGGTCCTGGTAGATGTCTTCTTGCCTTCATCGAGGTCCTGGTAGATGCCTTCTGCCTTACAACGAGGTCCTGGTAGATGTCTTCTGCCTTACAACGAGGTCCTGGTAGATGTCTTCTGCCTTACAACGAGGTCCTGGTAGATGCCTTCTGCCTTACAACGAGGTCCTGGTAGATCTCTCCTGCCTTCATCGAGGCCCTGGTAGATGTATTCTGCCTTACAACGAGGTTCTGGTAGATGGCTTCTGCCTTACAACGAGGTCCTGGTAGATGTCTTCCGCCTTACAACAAGGTCCTGGTAATTGTCTTCTGGCCTTCAATGAGGTCCTGGCACATGTCGTCCGCCTGACAAGGAGACACTGGCAGATGTCTTCTGCATTGGGGGCCTGGTAGATATCTTCTGCCTTACAATGAGGTCATGTTAGATGTCCTCTGCCTTACAACGAGACACTGGCAGATGTCTTCCGCTTACGGCGCTTCAAACAATATTGAAGACACCAGAAATTGCCTCTTACAATGGACATTACATTCTTTCAATGGATGATACTGTTTTTACAATAGACATTACGTTCTTACAATGGATGCTACTGGTTTTACAGTAGACATTACGTTCTTACAATGGACATTACGTTCTTACAATGTACATTACTTTCTTACAATGGATGCTACTGTTTTTACAATGGACATCAAGTTTTTACAATAGACATTACGTTCTTACAATAGACATTACGTTCTTACAATGGGCATTACGTTCTTACAATGGACATTACGTTCTTACAATGGACATTACGTTCTTACAATCGATGCTATTGGTCTTGCAATGGATGCTACTGTTCTTACAATGGACATTACGTTCTTACAATTGATGCTATTGTTCTTGCAATGGATGCTACTGTTTTTACAATAGACATTACGTTCTCACAATGGACATTACGTTCTTTGAATGGACATTACGTTCTTACAATGGATGCTACTGTTTCTACAATGGACATTACGTTGTTACAATGGACAAAACGTTCTTACAATTGATGCTATTGTCTTTGCAATGGATGCTACTGTTCTTACAATGGACATTACGTTCTTACAATTGATGCTATTGTTCTTGCAATGGATGCTACTGTTTTTACAATAGACATTACGTTCTCACAATGGACATTACGTTCTTTGAATGGACATTACGTTCTTACAATGGATGCTACTGTTTCTACAATGGACATTACGTTGTTACAATGGACATTAAGTTCTTACAATTGATGTTATTGTTCTTGCAATGGATGCTACTGTTCTTGCAATGGATGCTACTATTCTTGCAATGGGTGCTACTGTTCTTACAATGGACATTACGTTCTTACAATTGATGCTATTGTTCTTGCAATGGATGCTACTGTTTCTACAATGGACATTACGTTGTTACAATGGACATTACGTTCTTACAATTGATGCTATTGTTCTTGCAATGGATGCTTCTGTTCTTGCAATGGATGCTACTATTCTTGCAATGGGTGCTACTGTTCTTACAATGGACATTACGTTCTTACAATTGATACTATTGTTCTTGCAATGGATGCTACTGTTTCTACAATGGACATTACGTTGTTACAATGGACATAACCTTCTCACAATGGAAGGGTTCAATGTGTAGTATCTTGTTATGAACGGGTATATGTGTGTTTCAATGAACATGCCCGTCTTGCAGTTAAGATACTCGTGTTACAGGGAACATGGTCGTGTTACAGTGAAGATACTCGTGTTACAGAGAACATTGTCGTGTTACAATGAACATGCTGCTGTTACAAGCACGATGCCCCGGACGCTGTTATATTCACCTCAGTAATTTCAGATTCACACACGTTGTAATACAAAACTATGAAGAGTAAACTATATAGACTGTCGATCAAAATTATTCCGGCTCCATGTGTGCATTACGCTGTGTAAATGCCCCATGCAGTCGTATTCACTAAATGTTCCGTCTACCAGTCCTCAACAACATCAACAATGCACCGTCGAAACAACCTTTTCTGAGATAAAATGTGTGAGTCAAAGATAGAAGTTCGCTTCAGTCAGCTATATTACGCAGTCAGTGCCCGCCGAGAGCGAGGACTATTATCGCCACAGTCTATATTGAGGCCTGGATGCTACTATTCTTGCAATGGGTGCTACTGTTCTTACAATGGACATTACGTTCTTACAATTGATACTATTGTTCTTGCAATGGATGCTACTGTTTCTACAATGGACATTACGTTGTTACAATGGACATAACCTTCTCACAATGGAAGGGTTCAATGTGTAGTATCTTGTTATGAACGGGTATATGTGTGTTTCAATGAACATGCCCGTCTTGCAGTTAAGATTCTCGTGTTACAGGGAACATGGTCGTGTTACAGTGAAGATACTCGTGTTACAGAGAACATTGTCGTGTTACAATGAACATGCTGCTGTTACAAGCACGATGCCCCGGACGCTGTTATATTCACCTCAGTAATTTCAGATTCACACACGTTGTAATACAAAACTATGAAGAGTAAACTATATAGACTGTCGATCAAAATTATTCCGGCTCCATGTGTGCATTACGCTGTGTAAATGCCCCATGCAGTCGTATTCACTAAATGTTCCGTCTACCAGTCCTCAACAACATCAACAATGCACCGTCGAAACAACCTTTTCTGAGATAAAATGTGTGAGTCAAAGATAGAAGTTCGCTTCAGTCAGCTATATTACGCAGTCAGTGCCCGCCGAGAGCGAGGACTATTATCGCCACAGTCTATATTGAGGCCTCGGTCGATATTAATGGGTATGTTTAGATTCAGTGACCTTCTAGAAGCAGTAAGACGCAGGGCGAATGCGACAAGAGCACAGTCAAGAGTTCTTTCTTCTTCTGTCTCATATTAGGAATGCTACTTTGGCAATATCGCACTCATAATGCACAAACTAGGTCAACCGCCGACTGGTAGTTGAAAACTAACATGTTGACAATTATCATTTGATGTCATTCGTCAACATCGTTGATCCTTGGTTAAATTTCAGTGTTTCACAATCCTAACAACTTTCAATAACAATATATAAATGTTTTCTATGGGCAAGTTTAAGATATTTGGTGTACATTATTTAAAACAACCTAAATTATACTGGCCCGAGGATTGCTGAGAAACCTTCCAACACCCGATGTCTCAATCACCCTTCATAATGAATGTTTCCTTCACAAAAGACACCTCAGTTAGCTGACGTCACATGGCGCGTGTCAGAAGGGCGACTACCTGCACCCCCAGGCGAGTTGATACTGTTTGTCCGAGAATAGGAAGTTATCCGCCCACAGGAAATGATTTAACGTTATACAAGCGTCTGATATGAGAAACATTTATTAGGTCGATTGCTATTGCCATGAACCCATTAGTAACTTCAGACATTACTTTAATATTTTATACGCACCACTGTGTGTTTGGTGCTTACGTATAATGTTGACACATCCCCGTATATCCCAACTCGCTGTAGTACCGCCCCTGGTATATATGTCTTCATCCTGGACATATTCTATAAAAACTGTTCTTGTCAAACTTACGTTCAAGATGTATTGTAACATTAAAATCAATATCTATTACTCCGAAAATGCTTTGGAAAAACAGCCAAATGTGCGGTTTGACATAACTGTAAAGAAGCGTTAACTGTAACAGAAACATGCATCTCATATACCGCAACTTGGTTCCACTCTTCGGGATTCAACTCGAAAATTAATAACAGAAAAACCGTTTAGTGGCGTTAACAAACTAAATGAATCACTAAATATGAAGGGTGAGAATATGACTGTGAATATATTTAAGTTCGTGAAATTACTTTAATTTTAGGTAATTAAAACAACGCAAAATCACACCACAAAATGTGGCCAGATTGTGCGCTGCTGTTGTGCAGGAATGGAACAAGCGCTGCTTGCTATATTAATTGACAACCTGTGGTGTGAGAACCGCACTAAATACGACACAGGCCTCCTTATCGCTATTGTAGGGGGCCCCCGGGCTCTCTCAGCAGGGCCTTTGATGAGAGTGATGACACGACTTGTTATACGTGGGGCCGCTGAGTTTATCACCAGACCCCCATGAAGTTAAATATGCGCTGCATGTTCTTCATCGAATTGCGCATTCATTAAATACATGCGCGTTTTGACGTAATTGAAGAACAGTTTATAACTTGTGTTGACACCGTCCACATTCAATGACGTGAAAGACCCAATCTTGACAAATTGTATGGAGGAAGCGGTTGGGGCTTGGGGTGGCATTGGGTGGGGTGGGGCTCTTAAGTCACAGATTTATTTCAACTAGTGCAGTATTCCTTGCAGGGCACTTGTATTTTTTTCGAGCAGTAACAATTTTTGTTTGTTTGTTGTTTAACGCCGCACCCAGCAATGTTCCGGCTATATGACGTCAGTCTGCAAATAATCGAGTCTTGACAAGACACTCCAGTGATTGAGATCATGAGCATCGTTCCACGCAATGTGGGATATGATGACATACATTAACCAAGTCAGCGAGTCTGACAGTAGCAACAACAACTTACTACAAGCACAGTCGCCCCTTGGGACAAGCATGGGTTGTTCGTGAAGTAGGAGATGGGTGTGATGTTTATTACCGATGTGTATTCGTTAAGGTGTCATGCATTGCATCAACTGTCTATTGTGTCCCGCAGGGATTATATGATGCAGATACTGTTCACAAGTGCATATATTGCATTAACTGTCTATTATGTCCCGCAGGGATTATATGATGTAGATGCTGTTCACAAGTGCATATATAGCATTAACTGTCTATTGTGTCCCGCAGGGATTATATGATGTAGATGCTGTTCAAAAGTGCATATATTGCATCAACTGTCTATTGTGTCCCGCAGGGATTATATGATGTAGATACTGTTCACAAGTGCATATATTGCATCAACTGTCTATTGTGTCCCGCAGGGATTATATGATGTATATACTGTTCACAAGTGCATATATTGCATCAACTGTCTATTGTGTCCCGCAGGGATTATATGATGTAGATACTGTTCACAAGCGCATATATTGCATTAACTGTCTATTGTGTCCAGCAAGGATTATATGATGTAGATACTGTTCACAAGTGCATATATTGCATCAACTGTCTATTGTGTCAAGCAGGGATTATATGATGTAGATACTGTTTACAATTGCATATATTGCATCAACTGTCTATTGTGTCCAGCAGGGATTATATGATGTAGATACCGTTTACAATTGCATATATTGCATTAACTGTCTATTGTGTCCCGCAGGGATTATATGATGTAGATGCTGTTCACAAGTGCATATATTGCATCAACTGTCTATTGTGTCCCGCAGGGATTATATGATGCAGATACTGTTCACAAGTGTATATATTGCATCAACTATCTATTGTGTCCCGCAGGGATTATATGATGCAGATGCTGTTCACAAGTGCATATATTGCATCAACTGTCTATTGTGTCCCGCAGGGATTATATGATGCACATACTGTTCACAAGTGCATATATTGCATCAACTGTCTATTGTGTCCCGCAGGGATTATATGATGTAGATACTGTTCACAAGTGCATATATTGCATTAACTGTCTATTATGTCCCGCAGGGATTATATGATGCAGATGCTGTTCACAAGTGCATATATTGCGTCAACTGTCTATTGTGTCCCGCAGGGATTATATGATGTAGATACTGTATTAACTGTCTGTTGTGTCCAGCAGGGATTATATGATGTAGATATTGTTCACAAGTGCATATATTGCATCAACTGTCTATTGGGTCCAGCAGGGATTATATGATGTAGATACTGTTCACAAGTGCATATATTGCATCAACTGCCTATTGTGTCCAGCAGGGATTATATGAAGTATATACTGTTCACAAGTGCATATAATGCATCAACTGTCTATTGTGTCCCTCGGGGATTATATGGTGTAGATACTGTTCACAGGTGCATATATTGCATCAACTGTCTATTGTGGCCATCAGGGATTATATGATGTAGATACTGTTCACAAGCGCATATATTGCATTAACTGTCTATTGTGTCAAGCAAGGATTATATGATGTAGATACTGTTCACAAGCGCATATATTGCATCAACTGTCTAATGTGTCCAGCAGGGATTATATGATGCAGATACTGTTCACAAGTGCATATATTGCATCAACTGTCTATTGTGTCCCGCAGGGATAATATGATGTAGATACTGTTCACAAGTGCATATATTGCATTAACTGTCTATTGTGTCCCGCAGGAATTATATGATGCAGATACTGTTCACAAGTGCATATATTGCATCAACTGTCTATTGTGGCCATCAGGGAATATATGATGTAGATGCTGTTCACAAGTGCATATATTGCATCAACTGTCTATTGTGTCCCGAAGGGATTATATGATGCAGATACTGTTCACAAGTGCATATATTGCATCAACTGTCTATTGTGTCCCGCAGGGATTATATGATGCAGATACTGTTCACAATTGCATATATTGCATCAACTGTCCATTGTAGCCATCAGGGATTATATGGTGTAGATACTGTTCACAAGCGCATATATTGCATCAACTGTCTATTGTGTCCCGTAGGGATTATATGATGTAGATTCTGTTCACAAGTGCATATATTGCATCAACTATCCATTGTGTCCCGCAGTGATTATATGATGTAGATGCTGTTCACAAGTGCATATATTGCATCAATTGTCCATTGTGTCCCTCAGGGATTATATGGTGTAGATACTAATCACAAGTGCATATATTGCATTAACTGTCTATTGTGTTCCGCGGGGATTATATGGTGTAGATACTGTTCACAAGTGCATATATTGCATCAACTGTCTATTGTGTCCAGCAGGGATTATATGATGTAGATACTGTTCACAATTGCATATACTGCATCAACTGTCTATTGTGTCAAGCAGGGATTATATGATGTAGATACTGTTCACAAGTGCATATATTGCATGAACTGTCTATTGTGTCCAGCAGGGATTATATGATGTAGATACTGTTCACTAGTGCATATATTGCATCAACTGTCTGTTGTGTCCCGCAGGGATTATATGGTGTAGATACTGTTCACAAGTGCATATATTGCATCAACTGTCTGTTGTGTCCCGCAGGGATTATATGGTGTAGATACTGTTCACTAGTGCATATATTGCATCAACTGTCTGTTGTGTCCCGCAGGGATTATATGGTGTAGATACTGTTGCACCGTTAAGGTCAATAACTTCTGGATTCGGAAGCATGAACTGGTCGGTGTGTCCAAGGAGCAGGAATGCCTGGATAACGTCCATTGTTACCCGCATTCCTCTGGTTCTCTCTCCCTTCATCCATTTGGTGTTGTCTGTAGCCTGACGCGTGCACATGTAGCTAATCTGGACGGTAGTAAAGCTTTAGCGTTCCATATGGCCTTCCCGATAAAGTCACCTGTATTCATACGACGTGGTGTGCGTAATTTACTTCTATACAGACATTGGTAGACACACAGCAAGAGCTTCTCTCTGGGTTCTGGGGGTTCTACAATATTGTAGAGACCGATCCTTGTAGTATTGGGTGGGTTTACAGAAACCGACCTCTCTTTTAATGCAACCTAAATAAAAGAACACAACCTTTTCCCCCTTGGAACGATATGTACCAGAAAAGATCATTGTTACAGAGGGGAAAGATGGACATGTCGTCTACGATCCTATGATCCTGGATTGTTTTGATATCGACATACCCGTGCTCGTGGGTTTCACCAAAAACCTGCATCACTTAGGATCATCCAACCAGCTGAAAACCGTGATATTATTCATATAAACTGATGAAAGCTGTTGAAAATTAGGATGTGATATGTAATGCAACACTACAGTTATTTTTGTTATAATTGACAACTTTTCTTGTCGTAAATCCAGCAGGCAGGAGCAGAATGGGAACGTAGCGGTCTCTCTTGAATGTTACATAATACTTTGACGGTGACATTGATGGTTTATTATGGGACTGGAATTGATAAAGATGAAAATATACACTGATCTAACCATAATACATGAATTAACAATAAATACATCCTGCTTCCATTAGTAGGCCGAGTGACTCAACATGCAAGTTACGAATAATTTGTGGCAAGCAGCCACTTGATTTGAAATGTATGTTCATTTTATCCCTTTTCCTTTACAATAATATAGGTTTGTTTTAATCCCAATTTATTGTGAACAATATTTAATGGACGATCTTAATTTTACATTTGTAGATGATCAGAGGAGTGTTCCCGATTACAGCCCAGGTATGAATAAACCACACAAAAACAACCTGACTATACAGAAATGGACGTTTATGTATCAGGGGAAAATGGAGATTTCGTGATTGGGGGATTTTCGTTGAAGACACAGAAACTGTTTGGGGGGCTCATCTTGTAAAACACATGCACTATTTCATTTGCCAAAAGGTAGCTATGTAAAATATAGTAGGAAGGTTCGGATTTCGAAAGAGAGAAGTAGTAGGAAGCCTTTTGGGGTTAATCTAGAAACAGACGCAAACACCGAGGTGTGATTGTTACACCAAGTACTTCATAGTCGAGTGTTGTATGGGACAAGTGCAGGGGGCTCGGTGCGTTCATAGCTGCTCTTTATGTGGCGAGTATACGCATCCTGTTGGTTAGGGGTCGCTAGGTTCGGACTGGCCCTGACACAGGCAGAGTGTCAAGCAAGGGTTGGACAGGACGAGTGGCGGGCGCTGACTGGCGGGTGTATGTGTGGGTGGAGTGTTAAGGTCGATGCATAGTTTGCACTGTCACTGAATAATGCTATTTTTATAACAAACCGGTTGTCTTAAAAATGACAAATGTTCGTGTTCATCCCTGTCTCTTTGGATCTAGAAGTTCAAGATGACCTGGACCCAACATGCTTGCCAGGTTGCTTATGATATACCCCTGCATGATCATCTGTGAAGCAAGTGTTATACTGTAGCAGTACACTATGTATGTACATATGTGGTGGAGAAATGACTCGGGATGGTAGGGCCTAGTCTAATATATACTATAATAAAGAAGAAGCGGATATTCATATTTACAGTAATCAAACAATTCGGTGCATAGAATTAGATCTGAAAACGTTAGTTGTGATCAACAATAACATACCTTCCACAGCCTGTATTTGCTCAGTTAAAAGCCGGCGTCCTCATTCAGTTCATTTTCTATTTTCCGGCTGTGATTAGTGAGGCGGCCAACCCCCTTTTGGTACGGAGGATTTGGAAGTTATTTAGTAAGTATTCGGGACTTAACAGTGTGGTTCGCGGGACGCGAAAAAAATCGAATTTGGTAAACAGATTTAACATTCATTTTAAAAATAATGGGGAACGTAACAAATCCTTTTTCGATATTATTTCAGAAATTTTACTTCAAATCGCACCCTTTTCTCAATAATTTTGAGATTTGTGTTAAGTAGTATTCGGGATTCAGGGGTGAGCAAGCAGACTAAGAGTGAAAAATGACATGGTATTGAGGATTCAGGGGATGGGGGTCGGGGGCATATAGGCGATGGGTGGTGGTGGTGGAGGGGGTTGGCACCTTCATTAGCGGTCAGGGCCCCGTTCCACAAAGCGACTGTCGTAAGTCATTGTTGATGTATATGGGGGTTTACGACAGGCTCAAGACCTTATTCCGTTCGTAGCTGACAATAATTCACGGCTTAGTTAGTAGACTTTATCGTATTCAAATACTCAGGTCCAGTTTCAAAACCGTACCCTTATACCCCGCCCTTAATAGGGGAAATGCGGTATGCTGACGTGTACTTCAACTGTCGATATCTACTATACCAACCGAAAAAAGTAACCGTGCTTCATATAAAGTTTAATGAAAACAAATCTATTCTGAATTTATACTTTCAATACATATTCATGAAGAGATCTCTTCAACTTTACGATTCAGAATTTCCACCTGCATGTTCATACACGGCGCACAATTTGCATGTTTGCGTGAGCGTGATACGCACTTTTGAATATGAACAGCACACAATGATTGTTAATCTATCAGGTGCTGATAAGTGAGTGAGTGAGTTGGGTTTAACGCCGCTTTTAACAGTATTCCAGTTATATCGCGGCGTGTCAGCTTAATGTGGGAGGAAAGCCCGAAGTGATGCAGGTCTCAAACGTTTACCACTTCGGTGAAACCCACGAGCACGGGTATGGTGCTGACAAACCTAGAAACATAATCGGGGCGAACCGGGATTCGAACCCACAATCATAGGTGTCTGGCGTGCCCAAGGGGCGCAACTCTGCACAGCGAATCGCGGCGCCTTAGACGCCCCCCAGGTGATGATAAAAACAATTTTGTCTTACCATAAGTAACACTTACGCAATGCCCCGGCTGCTGAAAATCAACGTCAACACGCCGTGGGTAGGTCGCAAACAGGAATGACACAAATGTTGCCAGACATTTTAATGTTCATCGAAAGAAAACTCCTCCTTTTGGAGACGTTATCAACAGCAGGTCAATACGCATGACTTGCGGCGGACCGGTCGTCCACGTGTGACGTTAAGTCAACAAGACAACCATATTCGGCTGGTGCATCAACGGATATCTATACCAAATTGCCACGTTAACACCTCCGACAATTTCTGGTTTGAGAACAGTTAGTAGCAGAACAGTACGCAACTGGTTAAGGGTGCACAACATCCGCCCTTGATACGTTTAGCTATACGCCCAAGTTTGCTTCCACGTCACCGTCAGGAACGGCTAGCTTGGTGTAGACAGCATCTGAGGTTCATGACTTGGACAGGTCCAGGTTTCATCTGGACGGCTCTGATGGTCGTGCAAGGGTCAGGGACGCTTGCGTTGTTCAACGTCACCTACCCACAGGTTGCACGTGTTGTAACATACGTTTTGAGACAGCATACCGTTGCCGTCTGACATGGCCGTCTGTTTCTCCAGACCTCTCCCCTGCGGAACATGTCTGTGTAGAGATGGAGTGCTTAGGGAGGACCAGCCGGTAATGCTAGCTCATTTGGGCCAATCTGTGGTTGACTTTCGGAATATGGGGTATGCTATGATGTCACTTGGTACTGCTGAGGTATACAAGGTTGCCACGTGGTACTACTGAGGTATACAATGATGACAGTTGATACCACTGAAATATACAATTATGCCATTTGGTACCATTGAAGTATACAAGGTTGCCACGTGGTACCACTGAAGTATATAATGATGCCACGTGGTACGACTGAAGTAAAGAATGATGCCACTTGGTACTACTGAAGTATACAATGATGCCACTTGGTACTACTGAGGTATACATTGATGCCACTTGGTACTTCTGATGTATACAATGATGCCACTTGGTACTACTGAAGTATAAAATGATGCCACTTGGTACTACTGAGGCATACAGTGATGCCACTTGGTACTACTGAGGTATACAATGATGCCACTTCGTACCACTGAAGTATAGAATGATGCCACTTGGTACTACTGAGGTATACAATGATGCCACTTGGTACTACTGAGGTATACAGTGAAGCAACTTGGTACTACTGAGGTATACAATGATGCCACTTGGTACTACCGGGTTATACAATGATGTCGCTTGGTACTACTGAAGTATAGAATGTTGCCACTTGGTACTACTTAGGTATACAAAAATGCCAATTAGTACTGCCGAAGTATACAATGATGCCACTTGGTACTACTGAAGTATACAATGATGCCACTTGGTACTACTGAGGTATAAAATGATGTCGCTTGTTACTACTGAGGTATACAATGATGTCGCTTGGTACTACTGAAGTATAGAATGATGCCACTTGGTACTACTGAGGTATACAATGATGTTGCTTGGTACTACTGAGGTATACAATGATGTTGCTTGGTACAACTGAGGTATACAATGATGTTGCTTGGTACTACTGTGGTATACAATGATGCCACCTAGTACTACTGAAGTATACAATGATGTCACCTGATACTACTGAGGTATACAATGATGTCGCTTGGTACTTCTTAAGTATACAATGATGCCACTTGGTACTACTGAGGTATACAATGATGTCGCTTGGTACTATTGACGTATATTATGATGCCACTTGGTACTGCTGAGGTATACAATGATGCCACTTGGTACAACTGAGGTATACAATGATGTCGCTTGGTACTACTGAGGTATACAATGATGTCGCTTAGTACCACTGAAGTATACAATGATGTCGCTTGGTACTACTGAGGTATACACTAATTCCAATTGGTACTACTGAGGTATACAATGATGCCACTTCGTACAACTGAGGTATACAATGATGTCGCTTGGTACTACTGAGGTATACAATGATGTCGCTTGGTACCACTGAAGTATACAATGATGTCGCTTGGTACTACTGAGGTATACAATAATGCCACTTGGTACTACTGAAGTATAGAAAAATGCCACGTGGTACAACGGATGTATACAATGATGTCGCTTGGTACTACTGAGGTATACAATGATGCCAAATGGTACTACTGAGGTATACAATGATGCCAAATGGTACTACTTAGGAATACAATAATGCAAAATTGGTACTGCTGAAGTATACAATGATGTCGCTTGGTACTACTGAGGTATACAATGATGTCGCTTGGTACTACTGGAGTATAGAATGATGCCACCTAGTACTACTGAAGTATACAATGATGTCACCTGATACTACTGAGGTATACAATGATGTCGCTTGGTACTTCTTAAGTATACAATGATGCCACTTGGTACTACTGAGGTATACAATGATGTCGCTTGATACTACTGAGGTATACAATGATGTTGCTTGGTACTACTGAGGTATACAATGATGCCACCTAGTACTACTGAAGTATACAATGATGTCACCTGATACTACTGAGGTATACAATGATGTAGCTTGGTACTTCTTAAGTATACAATGATGCCACTTGGTACTACTGCTGAGGTATACAATGATGCCACTTGGTATATACTGAAGTATAGAAAAATGCCACGTGGTACAACGGATGTATACAATGATGTCGCTTGGTACTACTGAGGTATACAATGATGCCAAATGGTACTACTGAGGTATACAATGATGCCAAATGGTACTACTGAGGTATACAATGATGTCGCTTGGTAGTACTGAGGTATACAATGATGTCGCTTGATACTACCGAAGTATACAATGTTGCCACTTGGTATTACTGAGGTATACAATGATGTCGCTTGGTGCTACTGAGGTATACAATGATGTCGCTTGGTACTACTGAGGTATACAATGATGCCACTTGTTACTACTGAGGTATACAATGATGTCGCTTGGTACTACTGAGGTATAGAATGTTGCCACTTGTTACTACTGAGGTATACAATGATGCCACTTGTTACTACTGAGGTATACAATGATGTCGCTTGATACTACCGAAGTATACAATGATGCCACTTGGTATTACTGAGGTATACAATGATGTCGCTTGGTGCTACTGAGGTATACAATGATGTCGCTTGGTACGACTGATGTATACAATGATGTCGCTTGGTACTACTGAGGTATACAATGATGTCGCTTGGTACTACTGAGGTATACAATGATGTCGCTTGGTACTACTGAGGTATACAATGATGCCAATTGGTACTACTGAGGTATACAATGATGTCGCTTGGTACAACTGAGGTATACAATGATGCCACTTGGTACTGCTGAAGTATACAATGATGCCACTTGTTACTACTGAGGTATACAATGATGTCGCTTGGTACTACTGAGGTATACAATGATGTCGCTTGGTACTACTGAAGTATAGAATGTTGCCACTTGGTACTACTTAGGTATACAAAAATGCCAATTAGTACTGCCGAAGTATACAATGATGCCACTTGGTACTACTGAAGTATACAATGATGCCACTTGGTACTACTGAGGTATAAAATGATGTCGCTTGTTACTACTGAGGTATACAATGATGTCGCTTGGTACTACTGAAGTATAGAATGATGCCACTTGGTACTACTGAGGTATACAATGATGTTGCTTGGTACTACTGAGGTATACAATGATGTTGCTTGGTACAACTGAGGTATACAATGATGTTGCTTGGTACTACTGTGGTATACAATGATGCCACCTAGTACTACTGAAGTATACAATGATGTCACCTGATACTACTGAGGTATACAATGATGTCGCTTGGTACTTCTTAAGTATACAATGATGCCACTTGGTACTACTGAGGTATACAATGATGTCGCTTGGTACTATTGACGTATATTATGATGCCACTTGGTACTGCTGAGGTATACAATGATGCCACTTGGTACAACTGAGGTATACAATGATGTCGCTTGGTACTACTGAGGTATACAATGATGTCGCTTAGTACCACTGAAGTATACAATGATGTCGCTTGGTACTACTGAGGTATACACTAATTCCAATTGGTACTACTGAGGTATACAATGATGCCACTTCGTACAACTGAGGTATACAATGATGTCGCTTGGTACTACTGAGGTATACAATGATGTCGCTTGGTACCACTGAAGTATACAATGATGTCGCTTGGTACTACTGAGGTATACAATAATGCCACTTGGTACTACTGAAGTATAGAAAAATGCCACGTGGTACAACGGATGTATACAATGATGTCGCTTGGTACTACTGAGGTATACAATGATGCCAAATGGTACTACTGAGGTATACAATGATGCCAAATGGTACTACTTAGGAATACAATAATGCAAAATTGGTACTGCTGAAGTATACAATGATGTCGCTTGGTACTACTGAGGTATACAATGATGTCGCTTGGTACTACTGGAGTATAGAATGATGCCACCTAGTACTACTGAAGTATACAATGATGTCACCTGATACTACTGAGGTATACAATGATGTCGCTTGGTACTTCTTAAGTATACAATGATGCCACTTGGTACTACTGAGGTATACAATGATGTCGCTTGATACTACTGAGGTATACAATGATGTTGCTTGGTACTACTGAGGTATACAATGATGCCACCTAGTACTACTGAAGTATACAATGATGTCACCTGATACTACTGAGGTATACAATGATGTAGCTTGGTACTTCTTAAGTATACAATGATGCCACTTGGTACTACTGCTGAGGTATACAATGATGCCACTTGGTATATACTGAAGTATAGAAAAATGCCACGTGGTACAACGGATGTATACAATGATGTCGCTTGGTACTACTGAGGTATACAATGATGCCAAATGGTACTACTGAGGTATACAATGATGCCAAATGGTACTACTGAGGTATACAATGATGTCGCTTGGTAGTACTGAGGTATACAATGATGTCGCTTGATACTACCGAAGTATACAATGTTGCCACTTGGTATTACTGAGGTATACAATGATGTCGCTTGGTGCTACTGAGGTATACAATGATGTCGCTTGGTACTACTGAGGTATACAATGATGCCACTTGTTACTACTGAGGTATACAATGATGTCGCTTGGTACTACTGAGGTATAGAATGTTGCCACTTGTTACTACTGAGGTATACAATGATGCCACTTGTTACTACTGAGGTATACAATGATGTCGCTTGATACTACCGAAGTATACAATGATGCCACTTGGTATTACTGAGGTATACAATGATGTCGCTTGGTGCTACTGAGGTATACAATGATGTCGCTTGGTACGACTGATGTATACAATGATGTCGCTTGGTACTACTGAGGTATACAATGATGTCGCTTGGTACTACTGAGGTATACAATGATGTCGCTTGGTACTACTGAGGTATACAATGATGCCAATTGGTACTACTGAGGTATACAATGATGTCGCTTGGTACAACTGAGGTATACAATGATGCCACTTGGTACTGCTGAAGTATACAATGATGCCACTTGTTACTACTGAGGTATACAATGATGTCGCTTGGTACTACTGAGGTATACAATGATGTCGCTTGGTACTACTGAGGTATAGAATGTTGCCACTTGGTACTACTTAGGAATACAATAATGCCAATTGGTACTGCTGAAGTATACAATGATGCCACTTGGTACTACTGAAGTATAGAATGATGCCACTTGGTATTACTGAGGTATACAATGATGTCGCTTGGTGCTACTGAGGTATACAATGATGTCGCTTGGTACGACTGATGTATACAATGATGTCGCTTGGTACTACTGAGGTATACAATGATGTCGCTTGGTACTACTGAGGTATACAATGATGTCGCTTGGTACTGCTGAAGTATACAATGATGCCACTTGTTACTACTGAGGTATACAATGATGTCGCTTGGTACTACTGAGGTATACAATGATGTCGCTTGGTACTACTGAGGTATAGAATGTTGCCACTTGGTACTACTGAAGTATAGAATGA
Organism: Haliotis rufescens; assembly: GCF_023055435.1. Classification (NCBI taxonomy): domain Eukaryota; kingdom Metazoa; phylum Mollusca; class Gastropoda; order Lepetellida; family Haliotidae; genus Haliotis; species Haliotis rufescens. Next base: position 20,554,261 of record NW_025964361.1, read on the forward strand.
TGCCACTTGGTACTACTGAGGTATACAATGATGTTGCTTGGTACTACTGAAGTATAGAATTATGCCACTTGGTACTACTGAGGTATACAATAATGCCAATAGGTACTTGATGTCGCTTGGTACTACTGAGGTATACAATGAAGCCACTTGGTACCACTGAAGTATAGAATGATGCCACTTGGTACTACTGAAGTATACAATGATGTCGCTTGGCACTACTTAGGTATACAAAGATGTCGCTTGGTACCACTGAAGTATACAATGATGTCGCTTGGTACTACTGAGGTATACAATGATGTTGCTTGGTACTACTGAAGTATAGAATTATGCCACTTGGTACTACTGAGGTATACAATAATGCCAATAGGTACTTGATGTCGCTTGGTACTACTGAGGTATACAATGAAGCCACTTGGTACCACTGAAGTATAGAATGATGCCACTTGGTACTACTGAAGTATACAATGATGTCGCTTGGCACTACTTAGGTATACAAAGATGTCGCTTGGTACCACTGAAGTATACAATGATGTCGCTTGGTACTACTGAGGTATACAATGATGCCACTTGGTACTACTGAAGTATAGAAAAATGCCACGTGGTACGACTGATATATACAATGATGTCGCTTGGTACTACTGAGGTATACAATGATGTCGCTTGGTACTACTGAGGTATACAATGATGTCGCTTGGTACCACTGAAGTAAACAATGATGTCGCTTGGTACTACTGAGGTATACAATAATGCCACTTGGTACTACTGAAGTATAGAAAAATGCCACGTGGTACGACTGATATATACAATGATGTCGCTTGGTACTACTGAGGTATACAATGATGTCGCTTGGTACTACTGAGGTATACAATGATGCCACTTGGTACCACTGAAGTATAGAATGATGCCACTTGGTACTACCGAGTTATACAATGATGTCGCTTGGTACTACTGAAGTATAGAATGTTGCCACTTGGTACTACTTCAGGAATACAATAATGCCAATTGGTACTGCTGAAGTATACAATGATGCCACTTGGTACTACTGGAGTATAGAATGATGCCACTTGGTACTACTGGAGTATACAATGATGCCACTTGGTACTACTGGAGTATACAATGATGCCAGTTGGTACTACTGAAGTATACAATGATGCCACTTGGTACTACTGGAGTATAGAATGATGCCACTTGGTACTCCTGGAGTATAGAATGATGCCACTTGGTACTACTGGAGTATAGAATGATGCCACTTGGTACTACTGGAGTATAGAATGATGGCACTTGGTACTACTGGAGTATAGAATGATGCCACTTGGTACTACTGAGGTATACAATGATGCCACTTGGTACTACTGAGGTATAGAATGATGCCACTTGGTACTACTGGAGTATTGAATGATGCCACTTGGTACTACTGAAGTATAGAATAATGCCACTTGGTACAACTGAGGTATACAATGATGCCGATTGGTAATACTGGAGTATAGAATGTTGCCACTTGGTACTACTGGAGTATTAGCCATTTTCACGAAGAGTGTAATTTTCAAAGGAAGAAAAACTGCAAATATATTTGGGTGTAATGATAATTGATAAAGTTCACTTGAAAACTGTTTTAGATGAATCGACAAAAATGCATTCTTATACTTAATTAAGAATGGTTTTGATTAGGGTCGAATCTATCTGAAAATGTCAAGTGTTTTAGATAATTATGTATTGAAAATGATGAATATGTGAGTCATCAGCAAAAAGGCAAATGACACTACACATTAACTATTTCAGTCCTAAGAAACAGCACTTACATTGTGCATCTTGCAAAAACCTCTTATAAAGTACGTGCAACCATTTGAAGTTACCAGAACATATATATTTGTATATTATTATATTTTTTGTAGGAATAGTAGTTATGGGCATCTATAGTAAAGGTATGGAAGAGAACGGTAACAGTATGGGCAACTGAGTTGGATGTCTGATTTTAATGAATATTTATACAAAATGTATACAAAAAATATATTTGAATCATTCCATCAAAACATACTAAATATTAAAATGGTAAATCTAACATATAAAAAGAGTATAAGTGTGAATTCGTGAAGTTGACTAGCTGGGAAAGTAACAGTTCGGACATAAGTTGTTGACATGTGTCAAAATTTGTGTTTCTTATTGTAAAATCTTACAGAAAAACAGTTTGGTAAACTATTGAAAAGCTGAGACATTTTCCTAAATATGACCCCTTGATGAAACAGGACAGTATATAGAAACAACTGTTTAACCAACATCTAGTTACAGTTTGGACATAGTCACAGTATGGACATTGAGCATTTAGTCCTGACACAACTGTGTTATATTCGTTTTCATTCTCAGTAATCAAGAATTTATAAACTCACAAACAAAAACTGCAAACACAATTTTGTTGAACAGGTAAACAATATTTTCATTAAGAGCAATTAACCTCAAAAGGGATAATGTGAAATTCATGAGGAACTTTCTCCAATGACCCATAATTATTTTTGTTTTCCATATTTTACCCAGAATTGGTATTTCTTTGGTTCAGGAATGACACACTAGATACTGTTGTCATAAGGGTACCGACATTTGTCCTTTATTATGGGCAAAAAAAACAAACAATTGCTTTTGTTGATGATCTGTTGCGTGCATTCTACATATAGGTCAGGCTGCTCATCACAAACTATCACATAGCAGGACATGCGTTATCATCATCGAATACAAGTTCAAATTTGTCCTGCAGGTTATCTGGCATGGGTAATAACGTGTTAAGATCCTGAAAAGTCTGTGTCATAGTAATTAGGGGAAGCTGACAGCTCCTCAGTGGCATCAGTTGAAGGAATTGAGTGTAACTTTAGTAACATATGTATCATAGATATGTTACACATTATCTTTTTCAAAACATTAATGATTACCGGCATAAAAATCCTTAAATACATATTTTTATTTAATTGCTTATTTTTCAAGAGATGTGTCCCTACTGTTACCATTAAATTTTCATCTGAACATTAATTATGCATATCTGTTGACATGTTGAAATTACGAAATACATGTATGTTTTAACATATCTTTTAAACAAAATAAGAATCATGTATTTCTTATTAATAACATGTATTTCTGTAAATACTATTCTAAACTATTCTGTTACTGACATTGTCCATACTATCACTGACATTGTCCATACTATCACTGACATTGTCCATACTGTTACTGACATTGTCCATTCTGTTACTGACATTGTCCATACTATCACTGACATTGTCCATTCTGTTACTGACATTGTCCATACAGTTACTGACATTGTCCATACTATCACTGACATTGTCCATTCTGTTACTGACATTGTCCATACTATCACTGACATTGTCCATTCTGTTACTGACATTGTCCATACTATCACTGACATTGTCCATTCTGTTACTGACATTGTCCATACTATCACTGACATTGTCCATTCTGTTACTGACATTGTCCATACTATCACTGACATTGTCCATTCTGTTACTGACATTCTCCATACTATCACTGACATTGTCCATTCTGTTACTGACATTGTCCATACTATCACTTACATTGTCCATACTGTTACTGACATTGTCCATACTATCACTGACATTGTCCATTCTGTTACTGACATTGTCCATACTATCACTGACATTGTCCATTCTGTTACTGACATTGTCCATTCTGTTACTGACATTGTCCATACTATCACTAACATTGTCCATACTGTTACTGACATTGTCCAAACTGTTACTGACATTGTCCATTCTGTTACTGACATTGTCCATACTATCACTGACATTGTCCTACTATCACTGACATTGTCCATTCTGTTACTGACATTGTCCATACTATCACTGACATTGTCCATTCTGTTACTGACATTGTCCATTCTGTTACTGACATTGTCCATACTATCACTAACATTGTCCATACTGTTACTGACATTGTCCAAACTGTTACTGAAATTGTCCATACTGTCACTGAAGTTGTCCATACTCTTACTGACATTGTCAATACTGTTACTGAAATTGTCCATCCTGTTACACAAATTGTCCGTTCTGTTACTAAAATTGTCCATACTGTTACTGAAATTGTCCATACTGTTACTGAAATTGTCCATCATATACAGTTACTGACATTGTCAATACTGTTACTGAAATTGTCCATACTGTTACTGACATTGTCAATACTGTTACTGAAATTGTCCATACTGTTACTGACATTGTCCATTCTGTTACTGAAATTATCCATACTGTTACTGACATTGTCAATACAGTTACTGACACTGTCCATACTACTACTGACATTGTCCATACTGTTACTTTCATTGTCCATACTGTTACTTTCATTGTCCATACTGTTACTTTCATTGTCCATACTGTTACTGACATTGTCCATACTGTTACTGACATTGTCCATACAGTTACTGACACTGTCAATACTGTTACTGACACTGTCCATACTGTTACTGACATTGTCCATACAGTTACTGACACTGTCAATACTGTTACTGACATTGTCCATACTGTTACTGACATTGTCCATACAGTTACTGACACTGTCAATACTGTTACTGACATTGTCCATACAGTTACTGACACTGTCAATACTGTTACTTTCATTGTCCATACAGTTACTGACATTGTCCATACAGTTACTGACATTGTCCATACTGTTACTGACATTGTCCATACAGTTACTGACACTGTCAATACTGTTACTGACATTGTCCATACAGTTACTGACACTGTCAATACTGTTACTGACATTGTCCATACTGTTACTGACATTGTCCATACAGTTACTGACACTGTCAATACTGTTACTGACATTGTCCATACAGTTACTGACACTGTCAATACTGTTACTGACATTGTCCATACTGTTACTGACATTGTCCATACAGTTACTGACACTGTCAATACTGTTACTGACATTGTCCATACAGTTACTGACATTGTCCATACTGTTACTTTCATTGTCCATACTGTTACTTTCATTGTCCATACTGTTACTGACATTGTCCATACTGTTACTGACATTGTCCATACAGTTACTGACACTGTCAATACTGTTACTGACATTGTCCATACTGTTACTGACATTGTCCATACAGTTACTGACACTGTCAATACTGTTACTGACATTGTCCATACTGTTACTGACATTGTCCATACAGTTATTGACACTGTCAATACTGTTACTGACACTGTCCATACTGTTACTGACATTGTCCATACAGTTACTGACATTGTCCATACAGTTACTGACACTGTCCATACTGTTACTGACATTGTCCATACTGTTACTGACATTGTCCATACAGTTACTGACACTGTCCATACAGTTACTGACACTGTCCATACAGTTACTGACACTGTCCATACTGTTACTGACATTGTCCATACAGTTACTGACACTGTCCATACAGTTACTGACACTGTCCATACAGTTACTGACACTGTCCATACTATCACTGACATTGTCAATACTGTTACTGACATTGTCCATACAGTTACTGACATTGTCCATACAGTTACTGACATTGTCCATACAGTTACTGACATTGTCCATACAGTTACTGACACTGTCCATACTATCACTGACATTGTCAATACTGTTACTGACATTGTCCATACAGTTACTGACACTGTCCATACTATCACTGACATTGTCAATACTGTTACTGACATTGTCCATACTGTTACTGACATTGTCCATACTGTTACTGACATTGTCCATACAGTTACTGACACTGTCAATACTGTTACTGACACTGTCCATACTACTACTGACACTGTCAATACTGTTACTGACATTGTCCATACTGTTACTGACATTGTCCATACAGTTACTGACATTGTCTATACTGTTACTGACATTGTCAATAAAGTTACTGACATTGTCAATACAGTTACTGACATTGTCAATACAGTTACTGACATTGTCCATACTGTTACTGACACTGTCAATACAGTTACTGACACTGTCCATTCTGTTACTGACACTGTCCATACTGTTACTGACACTGTCCATACTGTTACTGAAATTGTCCATTCTGTTACTGACATTGTCCATACTGTTACTGACATTGTCAATACTGTTACTGACCTTGTCCATACTGTTACTGACATGGTCCATTCTGTTACTGACATTGTCCATACTGTTACTGACATTGTCCATGGTATAACTGACATTGTCAATACTGTTACTGACATAGTCCATACTGTTACTGAAATTGTCCATACTGTTACTGACATTGTCCATGGTATTACTGACATTGTCAATACTGTTACTGAAATTGTCAATACTGTTACTGAAATTGTCAATACTGTTTCTGACATTGTCCATACTGATTCTGACATTGTCCATACTGTTACTGACATTGTCCATGGTATTACTGACATTGTCAATACTGTTACTGAAATTGTCAATACTGTTACTGAAATTGTCAATACTGTTTCTGACATTGTCCATACTGATTCTGACATTGTCCATATTGTTACTGAAATTGTCCATATTGTCACTGACATGATCCATCCTGTTACTGACATTCTCCATTCTATTACTGACATTGTCCATTCTGTTACTGACATTGTCCATACTGTTACTGACATTGTCAATACTGTTACTGACATTGTCAATACTGTTACCGACATTGTCCATACTGTTACTGACATTGTCCATACTGTTACTGACATTGTCCATGCTGTTACTGACATTGTCCATACTGTTACTGACATTGTCCAACAGTATGGACAGTAACAGTACTGACAATTCTAATACAATTATAGATTATTGATCACAGTCAAATAAAGCTGCTAGCCATTTTGAAGACCAAATACAGGAAGTAGCTTTATAGGGACACTTTTTGAGGTATCACTCTTTTTCAAATTTTGCCTGTGGTACCAGTGTTGGCACAAAAGCTTGGGGCACGCATGTTTACAGTACAATATAGATAAATTTAAAATATACTTTATTTTTTATGATGAAGTGTTGTTTTTTAAGTGTGTATTGTCACAAAATATGAATACATTATAATCATTAAACATTATAGTTTTTTATGAACCTTAGGAAGGAGGTAACACTTACCATGGCACGAGCTGTTTTCTGCTAAATGTTGGATATACAACATATTACAAAATCAAAATTGTAAATGACAAGAATATTCCAGCAGGCCCAACCTTATCTACATTTCCCAACTTGAGGTACAAGCATGCTCTTTATATGACCACCATAATTCCTTATTTTGACGATATGTTCCCGTGTTTTTTTTTCAGGTGAACAATTGACCTTTGCGTGTGTGTGTGTGCGCGTGTGTATGTGAGTATGCGTGCGTGTGCGTGCGCATGTGTGTGTGTCTGCGTGCGTGCGTGCGCATGTGTGTGTGTGTGTGTGTGTGTGTGTGTGTGTGTGTGTGTGGCGGGTGCCCCTAGGTGGGGCAGGATACGCTCATCTTTTCATGAACATCTGGTGTCACCACTTTGATAGTGATTCATAAACACATGCTCATTTACGCAGTCGGAATCGTACAGTCGACTGTAGCTATAGAAAGTGTTTGTCGTTTTTATTTCATCAGCATCTTGATGTGCTAGGGATCCTTCTATGAGGTCACGTGCTGACACCGAGAGAATTAACTTTGTGATACACAGCAGTTCCAATCAACAGCAAAGAAGACAAAGGAATTTCTTAGGAATGGTGGAACGAATTAGCCATTGAAATGTCTGGTATTTTCGGCAACTGCATTGGCAAGAGAGACTCCAGCAAGAGAGCACGTCCGTATGGGATATAGTAATTGTGTGCACAAAGCATTTCATGATCATTTCGCGTCTGGTATCTTGGTGTACTGTTGGTACGAATCCTATTTCCACGTGCAGCCCTGGGTATTCCATATGTCCTTCTTTGAGACTTTACTCCATACACTATATTCGTACATAGTGTAAATAAAAGCGACAAAACCCTGTTCATAATCATGAAAAATAACTGCTAAAGCAGAGTCACTTGTACGATTCCGACTATTTCAGGAACTTTTTGTCAGCTATGGCATCGTTTCTAGTGTGGCGTCGTTCCCACCGGTGAAACCCATCACAAACGCATACAAAGGCAAGTCAAATGTTCACTGGAACAAACACGGGAGCATATTTCAAAAGGCTAAATGAATGTTGTAACGCTGATTAAACAGCTTTTGAGCAAAAGTCGTATGATGCTCTTTGAAATCTTTGAAGACAGAGCAATGTACCTACAGGTCGTTACACAAAAGCCTGGAGCAGCTGGATTGTTGCTCAACATAAAGTTACAGTTGACTACCACCTTGTGGATATTAAAATATGTTAGCTGCCGAGTGCACGTTCTCCAGATGTTCCCATAATTGAACAACTTGGATAGGAAAGTGTTCGTACGGGAGAATACTGGTGGCTCTTGGAATGTGAAATGTTTTGAGACATTAAGGGAAATTGATTTTTTCCTGAGAATGCTACTAAAGTTGTTTGCAAATTTTAAATTCTGGAACATGCGGTCTATATTGTTTTGGTGGTTTGGCCAAGCTTCTAATATCAAGATCTATGCTCTCTAGTCGGGACTGCGGCCTTTACTGTTTGTAGACCCATTCATTATCCTCTGTGTGTAGTCATGAAATGGTTGGTTTTATCTTCTTTGTCAAATACGTCAATTTGATTGTTTCTCCAGCCATAATGAGACCAGTATACGACGCTATAATATACCATCTTTTCGACTTAAAGGATGGTATTCACAATTTCCACGTGCATGTTCATGCACGGCGCACAATTTTGATGTTTGCGTGTTCGTTGGGAGTGTGATACTCACTTTTGATTGTTAATTTGGCAGGTGCTGCTAAAAACAATTTTGTCTTACCGTAAATAACGCTTACGCAATGCCCCGGCAATGCCCCGACATTTTTATGTTCATCGAAACACAATATCATCAGTTTTTATCTACAGCAGGGCAATACGCATGATTTGTCACGTCAACAAGACAACCATATTCGGTTGGTGTATCAACGGAATCGATACCAAACCGCCACATTAACAGCTCGGACAATGCCTGGGTTGAGACCAACTAGTAGCAGAATCGTAAGCAACGGTTGTGGGAGCACAACATCAGACGTCACCGTCATCCACGCCCAGCTTAGTGTAGACAGCATCTGAGTTTCAGACGACAAGATTTGGTATACTATTCACAGATGAGTCCAGGTTTCATTCTGGACAACTCTGATGGTCGTGCAAGGCTCCACCAGTAGGCGTCCATGAGAACGTTTCAGCGACGATTGTGTTATTTAACGTTGTCAGGTTAAGCGTGGATGTGTAATGGCATGGGGTGGCATCACAACTCATGGGAGAACACAACCCATCATTGTTAATGGTAATTGGCATGGCGTACGCTACCGTGATCATCTTCTACCCTTTGTGAAAATGCAGGGAAGTATGTTGAACGATGCACTTCCGTCTTTAGGTGAGAAGCAGTGCGTACGAAACAGGTGTCACGTGGTCACATAAGCTCTGCTCACTCACGAATTTTAGTACACTTAAGGGCTCTACAAACATCAAAAGAAACATTAAATACATTAAGTTTTGGAAATCAATCAATGGTGTAGTTGAATATGGCCATTTTCCCTGCATTGCTTAATCATAGTGTAAGTGTATTTGTAAACAGCTGAATGCCTTACTGACGTTTGCCATTATCGACCTGCTTTGAGGATGCATTTTTCCAAACGGTCTTACACATAAAACCTCTGACACATTTGATCAAGTAATAGTAATAGATTCGAAATCAAGGAATTATTTACAATCTAAACCGTTTTGAGTTCGTGGTCAAGGTATGCGATCATTAACTTCCTGGTATGACAAAAGATACCCGCTTCTGTTTTGAATTGCCTTTTTCATTAAGGCGAGATTAAGCAGGACTACAATAAGGTCGACCTTCGCTCATGTATACAGACAATGGTTTTGTGTTCCTACATACTAGGCTCAAGATTTACCTTAACTTGTTCTTTGTGTGTTGTTGTTTAACGCCGCACTCACCAATATACCAGCTCTATGACGGCGGTCCGTAAATAATCGAGTCTGAACCAGACAATCCAGTGATCGACTTCATGGGCATCGATCCACGCATATTGGGATGCGATGACATGCATCAACCAAGTCATCGAGATTAACCACCCGATCCCGTTAGTCGCCTCTTACGACAAGCATATTCGCCTTTTACGGGAAGCATGGGTTGCTGATGACCAGTTCTACCCCGGATCTTCACGGGTGATTTACCTTGAAATTAAACCGAAATTACAAACTTGTTTCGCAGAATGTACGTGCTACTGGGGTCACATGATACGTTTTTTGTTCATCGGATCTGCCTTCTCTTCTTTCTAGGTTGTATATATTTGAATTGACATATATCGTAAGGGGAAGCAAGGGCGTCAGCCAAACAAGTCAACAATAATGACATTCACGAATAATATTCGTGACTTATGACTGATTGGTGCCGAAGGCTCCACTTGTGATAGGGAAATCCTCTTTTTTCTTCATTTTCTTTGAAAAACAGACTACATGTATTGGTAGAATAAAAAATAAACTATTCGCAACTCATAATTACGGATTATCTATCTGTTTGTCGTGAAATAGTGTCAGCCCCGGAAGTAAATTGACAAGCTCCTCACAGCGGCGCCCTGTACACCCACACCATGGCGCGGTGATGACATACACGTTTAACTTCTGCCACAGGATAATTTGCATATCACGCGACCGGACTTTTCTGTTGTTTGTAAACAAACGCGCTTATTCTGAGATCAGAACAGACTGGTCGAATGCGGGCCTTTCGGTGCGCTTTACACATATTGTGTTGCATAATTATAATATTATTATATAATATATAATTATATATTGTGCGACTGCAGCTGCGACAGTGAGGTGCATGACAATATATATAGATTATTACACTAGTGTGTGACACGCTGATTTTACTAAACGAGTGTCAGAATTCCGATATTCCTGAGCGGAAGGTTGTAATACATGAATTCTGACATGAGTTTCGTAAAATGAGTTAGACACACAGGCGAGTGAATTATTTTTATTATTACCCAGTTTTTCTTAATCCTTTGAGCTTAAGAATAATGCACTGCTCACGACCGCTGTCTTCGAAAGCCACAATATTGTCGAATGACGTTAACAATCTTCAGCTATGGCATCGTTTCTAGTGTGGCGTCGTTCCGACCTTACGTCACAATAACATTCGCATGACGTCAACCACTCGGTTATTTCTGACCCTATGGGTAATAAATCGTTGTACATCAAAATAAAGGTATCTCCTTATAGTGGGGATTTTTGTCATAATTGTGCACTTTGGGTTAAAAGCACCAAACTTGGCACACTTATACATTGAAACATTCCGAACATTTCTGGATATGGATCCACCTCAGCAGCGCCACCTGGTGGTAGGAAATGCCAGATGGCCGCCAAAATGGTCAAAATCTCTTATGACGTCAAATTATATTCAATATATCATCATTATTTTGTCAATTTTAGTCATTTATATAAAATTAATTGAGTCAATGTTGTATATGATTCAAATCTAATATGCAGCGCCCACTGCTGGCGAAGAAAATCCAAGATGGCCGCCAAAATGACTTAATCTTCAAAAAATGTCAAATGTTTGTCCACAATATCAGTATCATTTGCTCATTGCAATCATTTCAATCAAATATGGCTTCAAAACCATTCCAAGTAATACTTTACTGAATGTATAAGCTTTTGGTACTAAAATTAATTCATTTGAAGCAACATCTGTATTCCGTAAGGCAGATCTGGGGAACATGCCTTTTTTATTCTGAATCATTAAGGCTAACTAAACGAGCAACACTTATCCACAGACGTGATTTAAGGTTGAAACAAACTTTCAAAGGAACATTTCCTTCTGACAGCCATAAACAGTATGCACCTGCCTCTTTGAAAGCTCTAGTCAGTATGAAATTTGTAGGACCAGGTATGAAAAAAACTACGGTAAACTACAGTTATAACAAACTCAAAGGGACCACTAATTTGAGTTCGTTGTAACCGTAGTTCGTTATAAACATATATACACCATATATACAGCAAATGGCTTGGACCAAAAAAACAGTTCCGCCAGTTCGTTATAAGCGTGTTCATTATAAACATAGTTTACTGTATCTCAGAACATCTTGTCTTCAAAGTGTGAAATCTGGGTACACCAGCTCATCAACAGAGACCGAGAAATACAAGTCCCAGTTTACTTGGTATTAAACAAGAAAACGTGATCTTGTTGACACATTTCAAAATATGGTGTATTTGAACAGATATAGCACAGTTTGTGGTGTTTATGAAGACGAAGGTGTGGTATACCCACCAACATTCTCAAAAGATAACATCTATCATAATCCCTGCTCTACAACAGCAACATATCCACTTCGTGGTACCAACATTTCACTATTGCAGCGGCGTTCAAAAGCTGAAGAGGAAGGAACATCACATGTTGTTCTTTTGGCTGAAGAATGCACACAAACAAGGAAAACCATTTCCAAACAGCCCATAGTATATACTAATGTACCCCCATCCTGTTTTAGCAAGATGGGTAATTATGTGCCTCAATTAAAATTACCTTTCACCCAGGATGTAGATAGTGTTAAACACAATGCCTGTCCATGAGTAAAACTGGTCATATCACATGAAGGAAGTATTGGGAAAATAAGACAAACATAGCCTCCAAAAACAATTGCCCATATGCCAATGTTCTAGAATGTGCACACTCTGTTGCTATGATACAGCATTCAATTAATGTGGTACAAAAAGGGTATTGAGCATTTGAATCCTGGTCAGATGCATGTGCTTGCCTTGGATGAACCACTATACACAATTGCTAAAACAATCCAGTGGAACTGTCCTGAATTATGTGATAAACTTCCTTATCATGTTTGGTAGATTTGCATATAAAAATAGTTGCTTTCAGGATTCTCAGAAACTGTCCCGAAGGAAGTAGATGGAAAACTGCAATTTGTGCTGCTGGAATTGCCTGTCAGATTCCTTCATCAAGTGTACCCATCTTACTACAACATCAGACGTATGTACGATATAAGGAAACAGAAGCGAACACAGACGATCCTTTCAGAAACTGGTGTGCACCGAAGTAAGCTGCTCAGCCCATTTCACTACTGACCCCTTGTTCTTGAACAAGTACTTTGTATATTGTGCCTGGTGGGCGCAATTCTAAAAGCAGATTTCCCAAAGTTTGCAGCATCACTTGTCATATTAATGGCTTGCGTTTCACAGATATGTCTATCTTACAGTAGAGCACGAGCACCGCTGTACCTCGAATATTGTTCCCGTGGATTCGTGACACACTAAACTAAAGACTAAACGGACATTCTCTTGTGTGGCACAAGGTCAGACACATGAACAATTCAATAGCCGTATGAAAGGAGATGGAGGTGCAGTTGGATTGACTGAAACAGCCGAGAGTTTTCTTCTAGAGGCCCACGGAATTCAAAGACATTGTCACTATTTCCTGCCATCACCGGTTCATATGATTGGGACTCGTGTCAAGTATTTCCTGAAGTCACCAATGCTTTGCCATCATCAGCAGATATCTCTGACAATACAATGCAGATTCTTGAGCGGTTTGTCGTTCTCACTGGTTTCTTTGGAAGGTCAATGATGGCAAAATCTCTGTTCATGAAGATCTCAGACAATTGACATTTCAACCCAAAGAGGCAGCTCTGAGACAGCACCAATGCATATTTGGGGATAGGTGCTTGACAAACGTCCCACACTACAGAATCTTGTAGTCAGGGGTTGGGAGAGGACATGCAGTAAAATATGGATACCAAAATGGACAACACTTGGTCAGGCACAAAGAAGTGTTATAAACTCACACTACACCTGTAAGAAACCGTGCACACCTTAGTAAACTTTACACTGCCTGCCTGTACAGTGCTATGTGATACTTGGAAGGAAAGAGTTCACTGTAAGTGAGTTATAGAACCGTAAACACATGCATTGAACCGATATTCCTGGTCCTACTTAAGTAGTAAGTAAGTCAATGCCATAGGTTCATGGCAATAATGTCAATAATACCATTACATACATTCTTGTTTTTAAGATATGAATCCATTCCCAGATGAATGATTTTGGGATTATCTAATATAAACTGAGTGGAACCTTTCTCAGTAGACCATTTATAAATTAATATGCCGAGAATAGATCATAGACAATACATATTAACTGATACAATGTCATTTAAAATAATTCATCATATCAAAACTTATCAACTTATCCTTAGTCCAAAGATATCAAATGATATCTATATCTGCTGTAGAAATAGACAATATCTGAAAACTAAAACATATTGGAGGCCATCTTGGATTTTCGTCATCACGAGGGGGCGCTGCATACCAGATTTGAATTATATACAGGATTGTTGTGATTACTCCTAAATACATTACAATGATAATTTGTATAAATTGGCCAGATAACTATGATGTGTTGAGTACAGATTGATATCATTAGAGATTTCAGCCATGCTGGCGGCCATCTTGGATTTTCTACCACCAGGGGGCGCTGCAAACTATATTTGAATTATAAACAGCTCTGCTGCAATTCATTCCGCATGCATTAGTATGGATATATGTATAAATGGATCAGATAAGTATGATATATTGAGTATATATTGATACCATTAGAGAGTTCAGCCATGTTGGCGGCCATCTTGGATTTTCTACCACCAGGGGGCTCTGCTGCGGTGGATCCATATCCAAAAATGTTTTGAATGGTACAATGTATAAGTGTGCCAAGTTTGGTGCTTTTTACCCAAAGTGCACAATTTTAGCCTTAACCGCCCCACTATAAGGGGAACGTTTCGCCGACGCATGCGTTACTCAAAGTGGTCAGTTTCTGGGTGGAAGTGTAATGTTATGAGGTGGCATCACAACTCATGGGAGAACACAACCCATCATTGTTAATGACAATTGGAATGGCGTAGGCTACCAGGACATATTCTACCCTGTGTGCAAATGCAGGGCCGTAGCGTCACGTTGCAGCAGGATAATTCCTGCCCACAAGTTTCACGTGTTTTAACAGACGTTTGGAGGCTGCAGAACATTGCTGCATTGCCATGGCCGGTGGCTTCTGCAGACCTCTCCCACATAAAACATCTCTGGGTAGAGATAAAGCAACGCCTACGACAGGACCAGAACCACCCGGTACGTTTGTGTTTGTTGTTTAACGCCGCGCTCAGCAATATTCCATCTCTATGACGGCGGTCTGTAAATAATAGACCAGACAATCCAGTGAATGACATCATGAGCATCGATCAACGCAATTGGGATACGATGACATCCATCAACCAAGTCAGCGAGCATGACCACCCGATCCCGTTAGTCGCCTTTTACGGCAAGCATGGGTTGCTGGAGATCTATTTTACCCCGGATCTTCACGGGTCCAGCCGGTATGTATGTATGTATGTATGTATGTATGTATGTATGTATGTTTGTGTGTGTGTGTGTGTGTGTGTGTGTGTGTGTGTGCGTGTGCGTGCGTACGTGCGTGCGTACGTGCGTGCGTGCGTGAGTGTGCGTGCGTATTTATTTATAACTCGCCAATGCAATTTTGGAATAATCAATTTTTTCTCTATGATGACAGCTTGTCTTATTATATTTTCCTTGTATTTGTGTCCATTGAAACAGTTAAAATGTATTTACTTGCAGTTTGGTTTAACAAATCAATAGCATTTCCAGGACATGTGTATTGTCTCAAGTGATTATACAGATTGTTTTAGTTATTTTACAAATTGATTTAGACATTGATTATAACATATACATGCCAATATGCCATCTTACCCCTGTGTGCCGATTTTGCAAAGTAATGTTAATAAGTCACTTCAACTCACTTGTACATTGTACGACACACATGTACACGAGGAAACATTCAACTTCTCGCGTTTGTATGAGTCAGCATGCCGCTTCTATATGACATTTGATGTTTTAGATTTGTATGACTGTTGTTTAAAGATATTTATAGAATTAGGAATCGCTAAGCCAACGAAAAGGAATCAAACACAAAATGACCTATAAGTGTTTCCCCTAAAGCTAACGGATTATCACCAACCATACTTCAAGTCGGCCGAATTTGGTCACATGACTGTTTGACGTCAGAGCAGCGATGTTTGTCTATTTGGAGAACGCAATGTTTATGCAATGGTAAACAATTCGTGTCTCGTGATACTTTTATTTTAATAGTCCTGTGAAAGAAGATAAAATTCTCAAAAATAAACAATACTTGATGAAACCGTGGAAGTGTTCTGGAATTTTTTCGGATGTCACATTTCCCTCACTCAATCAGCTGGTGCAGGGTGATACGACGAAAAGCTATTTTCCTTACGACTAGTTCTGAGACTGAATTAATAATTGGAGTTCTCCCGGAAGGGATTGTAACTATAACTATAACAGTTAAACTGTGAACGAGGTCAGTTTTCATACAACACAATTTGCAAATATAATTGCATCAAATATTTGGGTAAACGATGATTACTTCTATTAGTGGTTTGAACTGATAAAATGACATAAACATCTGTAGCGATTTGATGTTTACCCACATTTTTATTTTCCAAATAGTGGGGTTGGTAACGTGGAAAACGAATATGATCACATAATCATCACGATTGTAAAGATATTTGTCTTCACACAAACATAAGTTGAAGTACTCCAAATGATGTTGAATATTGCTATTATTGAAAAGGCAGTTTTCATTTTTGTTTTATTATTATATTTTTTGGTTGTGTGTGTATGTGTGTGTGTGTTGGGGTAGGGGGCTTTGTGTAATGTTCTCCTTTGAATACATTCGCAGATTTAGATTGACATAAACAAACACAAATCTTGTTTATAAATATTTGGAATCTTATCTGGACACGTATTATTTTAATTCAGTAAAACTTATTTGTTTACTCATCATTATATCCTTTGTTTCAGGTGAGTATTTATACATTTTTATAATTAGCGTGTGTTATAATGTGAATTTGGGATGTATGAACTTGAAAAATGTATTTACGAAATATATTTCATTTCAAGTTAACAAAGGAATGATGAAAACAGATTGGTAGTTGATATTTTTTATAGATTTGTCTGTATTATTTAGGGCGAGATATGCAATATTCAGTGAATCACATGAAACGTGTTTTGTCTCAAATCGTTCAAGTAGATCCATTAAAGCATATCAGACACGAAACAACTGAGACCGCTAGAAAATAGAGCAGTATTAGCAGTCGTCAGTTATCAGTAGCTGTCATTCGCGAAACCTTACTTGGATTCTCAACTGTAATGGCGATTCAAGGCTGTTATCATCACGTTTTATGTTCTAGGAATTTCACTGTTGTGCGACTCTCCTGACAATTCTGATGGATATGCCATCAAACTTTATTTGTTATTTTAACTAACTGTTTTAAAGTTTGGTTCCACTGGATAGTGAACGGTTATTTCTCAAGGTCTCAACATGTAGGCCATCATCGTCGTCTGAAAGCTGCGTTCCCTGTTTCACGAATTTGTGGAACTGTTGTGATCGACAGTATTTCATTCTGGCTCAATTGTTGACAACTTGTTTTTAAAACAAACAAGTCCGAAATGTCTGGTCATCAAAGGTGAGATATAATCATAAATACAGTGAATTTATTTGTATCACAAAACCTTTTTGTTGCGCATGCACTGAAAATCAGCATTACGACTTCGGGGACAAACTCGGCTACTATTTGTTTGTTTACAATTTCGTTACAACTCAGATCATATAGTCCTTTCTTGTTTTGTTTTTTATATAAACAGATATTTTAAAGAAATGTGGAATATTCACCTTTATTATATATATACATCTATGCATAGTTATGGGATGGGACAATTTTGAATGTAAATCGCATTTTCAATCCCACCAGTGGTCTCAATCCAGGCTCAGGAATCAGACAACTTTGCAGGCATAGAAATGAAAGATGAAAATGGACCGATACAACACCTAATATCATATCTTTCACCCACTAAAGTCAAACTTCAGATGTCGAAAAAAATTACACGCATTGAATCCTTTTCTCAGCTGTCTGTAGAAAATGGCCGCCATATTGTCTCGGAATGTTGTCACTCGGCTGACATACTGAATTCATGCATCAACTTCCCTTGAATTGTTGTGGTACATATCAGTAATTTAAATGAAGTGTGCTCTTTAAGTATCCAAGCTCTCCGTGATTTACATATGCGTTATGAAGACAAGTGTTGTGTGCATTGGTCTGGGCTGAGGTACTGGTGCGGGACACTGACACAAATTGGAGCAAACTAACCTGACCCAATTTTATGAATATATACGTTGGCACTGCTAATTAAACTTACTTTTTGCTCCTTAAAATTGTCATGTTTATCTAAATGTTTTGTATTACAATGTCAATGAATTCTAGGGTTCTATTTGCATCCAATATACAGTCTTTTATTATTAATATTTATTTTGGGGGTTTATTACTCCTTGAAAATGAAATTGAATGGATTAAATTAACAGTTCAATTGTTTAACAGCATGCAAAGCTAGACATATGACAAGGCTTTTGTACAAAGTGTTTGCCTTGATGCTCCTAAAGATGACAGGTAAAGTTTCAGTCCTTTTATGTTTCATGTGACAATTCATGTTTTGGATTTGATGGGTTGGAACTGTGAAGTATTACTCGATTGAATAAGTACTTGAACAGGTGCTTCTTGAATCAACTTGATTAAGAAGCACCTGTTCAAGTACTTATTCCCAATTCACCTTTCTCAAAATTAAGTAACTGCTATTGTCAGTAGACGACAAAACAGTAATATTCTTCAGTATAGAAACAAAACCCTGGTGTTACTCGTTTATTGTCATGTTTATGTATTGTAATAGTGACAGCTTGTGGGACAGAGGTAACTAATGCGCCGATATATGATGTTGATCATTTAAAATTGTAAAACCATTCTGAAGAGGACATTATTGATATGCTCATACAGTAAAAATACTTTATTTGAATTGGCTTGGTTATTTTAGTGATATTTCAAACTTGCTGCTTTTGCATATAATCAAGACTCCCAAAGTTTCATTCATCATGAAAAGACAATGAATCTAACATATTTGAATGTACCGTAACCTTTTAGTGGGAAAAAAACCTTATTTGATGCTTGGCTTACCAATTGTTTCAAGGTAGTAGAACATAATTTCATGGAAACAGCATTGTGGAGGACACTTTTTTTGTAGATGACAAGGTAATAACATGTTAACGTTTTATTTTAGGACATTGTTAATATGAGAATACAGTG
Source organism: Haliotis rufescens (assembly GCF_023055435.1). NCBI lineage: Eukaryota > Metazoa > Mollusca > Gastropoda > Lepetellida > Haliotidae > Haliotis > Haliotis rufescens. Next base: position 20,573,584 of record NW_025964361.1, read on the forward strand.
AAAATTGCCCTACACTTAATGAATGAACATATACTAATTAAGCAGCTGTTACCTTATACTTTTATTCCTTGTGTACCTGTTATATCATTTCTAGCTTGTACAGGAAGGTCAATGGTGGCCATGGATACGTGATATTGGTGCAGCTTTGTTGATAGAGGTTTTCATTGGTACCCACTGAGCTCTAGATAAGCTACATATTTGTGTAAAGTATACAAATTAATTCACCATAACCCAATCAACAACACTGCATAATAACTCAATGTAGGTTCAGCCTGCTTCTTAACATGTATGTCTTTAATACTTTATAGATCTTTTCTTACTGACCTAATGCAGGCATCATGTATGCATGAGCTCTACTGCAGTGCGTAATGCACTGGATCCCTGGATGTGAAATATCTTGCTTTGGTTATCTGGGTTCGAATAGGTCTTCACCAACCCATAATTGTCGTAAGGGGCTACTATGCTTGTTGTAAGAGACGACTAACATGATCAGGTGGTCAGACTCGCTGACTTGGTTCATGCATGTCATCGTATCCAAATTGCGTGGATCAATGCTCATGATGTCATTCACTGAATTGTCTGGTCCAAACTCGATTATTTACAGACCGCCGTCATATGGCTGGAATGTTACTGAATGCAGTGTGAAACAAACATACTAACTTGGACTGACTGGCAGACGTAGTTTACCTTACACTGTATTTTTTTTCATTTAGTGACATTTACCAGATATCGTTGGAAAGTTTTCTTCAGAATGTCCTGCATGCTCAATGACATAGCAGCAAGTGGTAGACATGGTAGAGAAGTTCTATGGAATGTTAAAATGGAAACATATTCCACATACAGTATGCTTTGTTTTGAGTTTTTATCAATGACTCTTGTTTTATAAATATTTTCTTTCCTTGAGCAAGTAAACTGTTAAATCACCTTGTCTGCACCTTGACTTTCGATATTATTAATAGTTGATACATACCAATTAATACCCAGGCACTGGTCACATTTAAAAATCCACCCCAACACTAACACTAGTAACAGTCAGGTCAACTATTTCATTTCATAATTTTAATTGCTTGAGAAATAGAAGTTCACTTAAACCTTTGGTTCATGTAGACTTAAGTAGTGGTGCAGTGTACATGCACATCCACCCAAATTTTACATTTGTGAGTCGATGATGCAGGCTATGGTGTCTCGAATACTCTCAGAAATCTGATTAGATTTCCATCATGGTTCTAATAGAAGCCATATTCAAAAGGTAATTTAGCCCATTACTGACCCTTTTATATACATGTCAAACTCTGCAAATTATGTATGTATAGAATGAGAGTGTGAAAAGTAGTGTTAAAAAAACAATGTCAAGTAAATACATTCATGTACATATGTACATGCATATTCTAGATGTACCCTAGAAAACTTCATTCTGAGATCGGGGTGGTCAGATAGCCTAGTGGTTAAAGCGTTCGCACGTCATGCTGAAGACTGGGGTTTGATTCCCAACATGGGTACAATGTGTGAAGCCCATTTCTGGTTTCCCCCACCATGATATTGCTGGAATATGGCTAAAAGCTGCGTAATACCATACTCACTCATTCTGAGATCCAGTATCAAAATATTTCATATTCTATACAAGTCTCTTTTATTAATGTTTAAACATGCAAAGGATTATTAAACGGGATGAAGAGCAATATTGAAGTTTGATTTGGTACAACATGTACAATATTGTACTTGTACTTAAAATTTATTGTACTGATATTCTCTAATAGCAAAATACGAAGTGTGTGACAAGCGGCGGGTTTTCCAAGTTGTCTGTGATTAACTTCTCTTGTAGGAACATGAAGTGCAGAATGTATCACGTGGTGTGTCTTGTGGTAGTTCAGTTATGCAATTACTAAGCATGATGTAAGACAGTGTGTACAGTCATCAGTACTTGACTCATTACTGTTGTGAGAGCTACTTGCAGCAGGGTAGCAGCTATCTAGGACACTCTGAGCAGAATGATGGAAGAATTGTTATTGATTGAGAAAGCACTTCGACTGGATGTGCCTGCACTTGCTGATGTTGTCTGCATCAGGTTACAGGTTGCATTATCACAGTCAATTCCAGTAATTGATTTGTTTGGTTATTAATGTCTTACTCTTAGTGTACATGTTACTTGGTAGGAGTCCATAGAACACACATACTTTCATGTTGGGAAGGATTTCAGTGGTGCTGTGGTTGGTGACTGTTTCATGTTTGTTTCATGTTTGTCAATCACGTTCATGATAACAATTTATTATGAAATATTGAAATAGCATGTTAGCATTGATATTGTGACTTAAGGAACCAGGTAGACAGTGGTTACTGGATAGTTTTTAGACCATGTTACTCTTTCTATAATATTGATCATGTTGATGTCTGTTTCTTATTTGAATTTAGAATTGTATGATTCTCAGATGCTCTGAAAACATGACTAGGCATCCTTAAGCTATGTTTGTTAGTGGCCCTGAGCATTGTGTGGAGTTGGCACCTTGTCATTTTGTATACAATGTGCAAGGGTCTGTTATCACAGAAGTATTTCATACCTTCTCTACCTTCCTTGTCACTGTCAGTTCACATATGTTAAACTGCACTAAATCAACATCTCGACAACCCCAAAGTAGACAATCCGAGGTGACAGGTTTTCGCAATGTTCCAGGTTGTACACCTATCTTGTGACAGTATAATGCAAGAGTGAGTGCTGCCTTTAGCAATCTTTCAGCAATATTGCGGCAGGGACACCAGAAATCGGCTTCATACATTGTGCCCATGTGGGGAATGGAACCCGGGTCTTCAGCGTAATGAGCAAACCCTTTGACCTCTAGGCTACTCCACCGCCCTGTATAGTGCAAGAGCATGTGGGTATTTCAGTTTCAACCTTATTCATGATTTTTTGGTCGAAATTCCATCAGCCATGTTGACTATATATTCATAAATGGATCCCATTCACTATTCTTACTTCCCTTTGATCAAAGAAGAGCAATATGAAGACATTTAAATTATATGCAGAAATATTGCTTGAAGTTATGTTCACCAAGTGAACTGATGCCCTAATATTATTCACCATCATTGAATTTGATACAGGTACTACTGTTCATATGGTGTCAATGTTTACTAAATACTGGTGACCTTTGACCACTCATAAGGTACTGTGTTATTGAGATACATTTTGTGGATCATGTTACTTCTGCTACTAATTTTTTAGCGTGTGTAGGACAATTATAGTGAGCGAAGTTGTGAAATATGCATGACTTAATTTCAGTGATAACTATGCACAGTTTGGAATACAAATATAGGCCTCCTAACTTGTGACAGCCTGGAGGTTATAGATCATCATGCAGATAACATATCTGATAAAACAGTCATGAATGATGGACAGTAGTAGATTGTATATTCCATGTATTGAATAATGTATGTACACAAATGCTGTTATTGCAGTGTCATTAGTCTCATGTTGGGAGTGCAAGGTGTCATATATTGTTTATCTGCAGTAGCCGACAGGGTTGACAGTGAACTGTCAACACCTTTGTATTCGTGAATATGGGCTGAACTATCATTCTTTTAGTTTACACATGTTAAAGTTTACAATGAGAAATAATTTTAAATATGATAGATATGAAATTGTTGAAGAACATGTTTTCGTCAAAATGTTAATAATATTCATTTGAAATACAAATGTATGTTGCATTTAGATTTTGCCCATGTCAATTATTCTGAATATTGGAGTTGGGCTTGCATGTGTGATGATTCTCTGTGGTGTGACTGTCTGCTGACAACTTGAATTATTGTTTACACTGATGAGAATCAGCATTAGTCATGAATCATTTTGCTGAGAAACATCTGAAATTCTTTGATCTTCTGTGATCATAACAGAATGTAGGGGAACAATGATGTGTGAATAGTATCTCAGATAGATCTGATTGTTCTATTGCAGTGGCATTCATTGACTATTGGTTGTTTAAGGGATTATGTCAGATTGTGTTTCAAATTCATTGAAATATATGGTCCCATCGGCCTACATGTTCAGTTTCACAGTCGTATTTGGCATAGGCCTATGTACATGACATATATTTTACTAATTTTTACCTTGCCTACTAGAGTGAATGTACATGTTGATCATAGGAAACACATGTATTGGGTACTATTGATGGATATACACTATTGTTTGGTAAGTCGAAATTTCAGCTCCTAGTACTAAGATTTGGTGTGGATGTGTGAAGTAGTTGGGATGTAATGTTATTTTGATTCACCTGTTAAAAGCAGTATAAGTTCTCCAACAAGGTACAGAAAGGGAATACAGTATATGTTCAAAACAAAATCACAAAGTCCTGGATGAATGTTGTGAAATCAGTAGACCCGGTAGTCTTAGATGCTGCAATTCAGTGCTGCACCAGTGATCGTGGGTTTGAATCCCAGCCTGGTATTGTTTCCAGATTTGTCAGCACCATTCCCATGTTTGCAGTAAGAGTCTAAGATCTCTTTTTCTTCAGGTTTTGTATATTTGAATCTAAAATAGGCAAAAGTTTTTCTTCAAATGTGCAGAATTAGAGTTATGTCCCTTGACCAGACTCGTCATCATGTTGTTATTAGGGGTGTCACGATAAATCAAACTATCGATATATTGCTATTGGTTAGCACTTAAAGTCAATAAATCGATTATTAAATCAGTTTCCGATCATTAGTATCGATTTCAGTTAGGAATATCGATAGTTTCGATTGCATTTACCATATCAATAAAATACATGCAATGCTTTTCAAATTTGTTTTTCTTTTGATCATGAGTGGTAGTAATTTACACATGGTAATGTGGAAGTTTCTTTTTCTTAAATTATTAGGGTAAAGAAAAAACAAATCAGTCATATCTCAAACTTTATATATACAGTATATCTGTTTACTGAAAACTATCGATATTTATCGCAATAGTTTCTTTCAATATCAATAGTTATCGCAATAGTTTCTTTCAATATCAATAGTTATCGCAATAGTGATTTCCAGACCAATAGTCACCCCTAGTTGTTATACATTGCAATAAAGTTCCAGATGGCAATACTATGAAGCAGGTCAGTCACTCTGTTCAAATCCTTCGGTTGGCTTCCCCAGTGTAATGTCAGTTGTGAAGCAAACCATTGATGTCACCAGTTATATGACTGAAACATTGCTAATACTTGTGACCGAAACACTACCTTCATGATTTCACTATTGTCTTATTAGACAATGTTTTGGTTTTGTCTAGAAAGTAATGGTAAGAGAAAGAAATGTTTCTTTCTCTTTCTTATTTTTTCTCAGGTAACACAAGTAATAACATCTACAATTACTATTAATGAAATTATTTCATCTGTAAAAAGGTGGATGTGTTTGGCGGAAGTATGTTTGTGTTTACTCGGTAGACAAAATATAGACACTGAAAGTGAAATTAGCGGACTACATGTAGTTTGATATGACTGATGGTGTTTACCCCTGGAAATATGAGAAAGTGAGACAATACACATTGTATAAGACCTTGAAGGGATTAGTCTCCATATCAAAGTAAACATCAAAGAGTTAATGGTAAGGTATTCAGTAATCTTGATCAAGTCAGCTAGTTCGTTTTTAGCTGACTTTACTGTGTAGTCGAGAGGCATTACTTTTTTCTACGCATTTTGAATTAACACCCTTAAATTGAAGTACTGTTCAACATGTTCACATGTTTTAATGATTAAAGAAAACACACAGGTTAGCTTCAGAGAATCTAGATAAGCTTTTCGTGTTTTTGGTATTTTACCAATGGGTTTGATTTTGATTGGGTATCCACACTTTGTAGTGAGTATTCAGGTTTTTTTACCCACCTGTTTCTTAACATTTGAAAACCTGTTTCGTAACAATCTCTGTAAATCATTCTTTAAGTTTTCTTTGGAGTGTCTGTCTCCTTGCGACGTCTTCTTCGCGAAGCCATATCTTTGTTAAAACTTAGCATTGCCAAAAAGGTGGTTGATCATTAGACGCTACTTTTAAAAACACCATTCAGCGACTGTTTAAGATACTGACTAGGCAGATGTTCTTTTCACATGGAATCTATCAGTATTTGAGTTTGTCACACGTTTTACCGAATGTAACTGTTTGTAAATGAATTTCAGCTGATACACATTTGTATTATCTAACAGTTATACAAAAATATTATTTCATTTCAATAGCGTATGTATAGCTTTTATTGTATGTTGGATATGCTAGGATTTGATTTGACTTGGCATTTGTTTATTTAATGGATGTTTTGTGCAAATATGCAGTTTATCTAGAGCTCTGGTGTCTGTATCATAAGTTAAAATGCATTCGGTTCATATTATTTTTGTATCATTAGTCTTTCAAGTGATGAAAAGTTAAAATATTTTCACAATTTAAACAAACTATATTACAACATTAACTCATGGCAATGTGTCAACTCTGCATTAGCTAAGCATGGAAGCATACTTGTAGTTTTTCATCTATTAATCATGGTTGTTTTATCTGTTTCCAATCAACTCAGATTATATTTATCCTTATGAATAGGCAGCCTTTAATTGACACAATACACACGTCAGCATTTCTTTTATAGAAATCAAGCATAAGAACTGTACACATAGCTTGGGAATGTTTGTATGTTTCTGTTGGGAGCCAATGTTTCTGTTTTCATTGGAGACCTCAAAACAAGTTCTTCGAAAGCAAATGGTTGTCACATGGTGTGTATTTCGTAGAAAGAGTAAATATGTTTTTGAAAATGCAATACCTCATGCATTGTGTTGAAATATATGAGTGGTAACTGAATGATTGTGTCAATACTCATGGTGTTCCTATCATTATGATATGGGTATGTGCTTTCTGGGCCTCTCCCTTTCATCCACTGGTTTACTTGCACCAGGCATTTCTACATTTTCCAAGCTGAATGTATGTTTATTATGTGTTTAAAATCTCTCACCCAATGTCTCCTCAAGTAATCCCACTTTGTTTCTGAAAATTTGGAAGTGTTTTTCAAGAGTTGTTTGAAAAGTTAGTGTTATTTTCTGTTAACAGGCTAGTTCTTTTTACCAGTTGAGGAATGTACTTGAGAATGTACTTCGGAGAAGAACCTCTTTGAATAAACAATTATTTGTCTGAACTTGATTTCAATCAGAGGAGCCATTTAATTTGCATTTAGAATGTTGAGGATCATGCTAGATGTTCAAGCATGTTATGTCTGAGAACACATAAGAACCCTTTCTGTTCGGTAATAATCCCATATGGAACATATTTGTTGAGTGCAAACACATTTGCTGCGAAACTAGTGACATATTAAAACGTAGTGAGGTGTTCATACAGGTGTAAAGGGACGCACTAAAACAAGCATGTAGTTCAACAAGAACTGGTAATGGTATGTCAGTTGTCAGGAAAGTAAAGCAAAGTGTTGAAATTCAATGCCACATGTAACAGTGTTTGTGAGGAACAGTAACCTTATTTCATTGTCTTGCTGACATGCACTTCCCATTCTTAGCATTCAGCATACATGATTGGAAAATAAATATATATTATTCACTTCCTGTTTTGACAGCCTTGAACTCACGAAGCCTTTTTTTTGGCTAGATGTGTTTGTCTGTTCAAATTGGGCTGTAAGTTTTCAGTGAAGTTTTACTAAGTATTCTTGTAAGGACTAGTAGTTAGAATATAGAGAAACAATAAGTATATACATCTGTGTAAGGTGGTGGTTCAGTAGTGGATGGCATCCCTCTGATGTATAAGCATCCAATGTTCGTGGGTTCAAATACGAGTTTCTCTCCCAAATTGGTCCATGATGTGTCATTTTTATAGGTTTGATCATCAGTTTCACTACAGTGTTAAGCGTCCAGGACCCTCATTACTTTGGGCTTTCCTCCCACTTTAAACTGGCATATTTGCCTTGTTATATATTTTCATTGTGAACTTATGTATTTTTTCTAAATCCATCAGGTGTTTGGCTTAACATGAAGTCTTAAGTCTTGCAGTAACCCAATTGGCCATAACATACCACTTTCTTGCCAGGTTTTGTTAAGTACATCTTTGTTTTGTGCATGCTCTCCTAACTATTAGGACTGCCTCTGCAGTCTAGTGGTAGAGCATTCGCCTGGAGAGTGGAAGCTGAGCGTGTCGGAAGGACTGGTTGCTACAATCTTGAATGTGACGTTAAACCTCACCTCACTTTACCTTACCTCACCTCACTTTACCTTACCTCACCTTACCTCGCTATTAGTGGAATCAACCTCTCTAAGTTTGTGATCGTTGATTTACATCATCAGTTGATCTTGAAATCCTTATCTTTTATCTTTTAGGGATGCTGTATGTAAATTTAATGCAATGTGAATTATAACAAAACTTTTCGTTATATGTGATGACATTAGTGTTTGCCATGGGCATACTACCATCAAGCGAAGTCTATCATCGTTCGTTCTTTCATATGAATTATGCTATTCAGCCAACACTGATCTTACATTGGCCATGCCCAATGTGTTGTTCTTTCTAACTATAACATTGTAGGGAGATATCAGATACAGTGTGTGATACAACTTTTGATCATTATTAAGATACATTTAGCAAGGTGTTTTGCAGCATTTTGCTGTTTCTGTATTCAGCTTTAATAACTCATACCTGAAATAATCAGAGCAGATAATTAACTGATTGGAGATAAAGAAATAGGCTTCAGATTAAACTTAGGAAGAAAAAAAAACAAACTTTGATTAATAAGAAGGAATTTCAGACAAAGGTTGTTTTGGTGTGCATTATGAGTGTCTGAATAGATCCTCTGAATTGTACTCTGCTTTGAGAGTTGAGCAAGTGGCCTTCACCTTTGTTGTGATATCACCTGGGTGGTATTTAGGTAGTGTGTACTTTGTGACAAACACATTTGTAAACATGAAGGCAAGTTCCTGGTCCTAACATACTGGCTTCTACACACACTCAATTTCTCCTCACATCCAGCCCATGCTTATGTATGTGATGTTGGTGATCTTATCTGATGTGCTTCCTACCTGCATGGGACTATGTTATGGATCTCTTAACTGTAGTTACAGCACACAGTATACATTGTTTATAGACATCATAACCAGGGCATGTAGTTAAGAACTCTATACAGGTACAGCTTATTTACTAACTTGACAAATTAAGGTCCTGTCAATCATGACAAATATGATTTTGTTGACATTTCTTGCATTGATATGATTGGTGAAAGTGAGAAATATAATGCAGAACATGTTTTAAACAAATCAAATTGTGAATGTATGTGGGTTTTTATCAGCACATTATTTTTGTTCTTCATTTACTTTATCAAATTTATTTCAATCTGTCACACAGTGACACCACCAAATGTCAAGTGCTTGTACCAGGCCAGACGACCGTTAGATGATTGAAACCCTAAGCATTTCCACATTACATTAAGATGTTTGCTGTTTATTGGTTCATTCATATCAGTCAAATATAATCAGTGGAACACTGCAGGACAGTGGGAGATAATATTCAAACACATCCACATGAGCAAATCAGAATTTCAGAATAAGGCCACACTGTATTTTTTATGTACTTTACACATTTTTTGCAGGAAAATACCTCTTGTCGATAGGTTGGGAGAAAGCAATTCAACTTTTTTTAAATAGTTTTTGTTCCACCACAGGTAGGCTGGTATAACAAAATATAAATGGTTTCATGTGGGAGGAGAACCTGCAACACAACTTTTGCTTTAAGCAATTCAACCCTTACGAATCAAGTGGGAATACTGTTGTGCATCTATGCATCATATTAATTTCTGGAACAACAAACAACTTTATTTTGACTTGCATGTTTAATATACCCGGTGTGTCAACTCTCAATGGGTCCTTGTTTAGGAATTGTGTTTTCGTGCAATATGCTATCAGCGGCATAAAACAACGTACCAAATAGTGAACAAAAAATTCTCATTTCAACAAAATTTAATGTTGGCGGATATGTAAACCAAGTGAAAAAAGAAGTTTTATTCTACTCTGTGATGAAAACACACAACAAACAACATGCAGTCTATTCATTTCTTTTCCTCTGATGCAAAGTTTGTGAGTTGGTAGGGGAAGTATTGGAGACAGCTAGCTGGTGTTTGGTGACAAGGTGTAGTCTCTACATGACAGAGGTCCCGATCACATTTGCTGCTCTCTGGCCTGGTAGATTCCCGTCAACTACAGAACACACTCACAGCCAACATCCTATCCTGTGCTAGTAATCCCTTGTTGCGTCACTGAGCCAACATAAACAGTTGGTAATTAACTGTCTTGTTTGTGTTTTGTTTTACAAACTGATCCCTTCTTGGATGTCATGCTTGTTTGGTGATGATACATTTGCTTTGTCTGTTCAATTGTTTGAAACTTAAGTAAGAAATTAATCTGAAGTGAGGAGAGACTTTTGTCATGCATATTTGAAAGTGTCCAGATTTGAATAAATGCATTAACTTAAAGAAGAGAAATGTAAATCCAAATATACTGTGAAATCTTGTTAGTCTGCCCTTTTTGTAGTTGAAAGAACGTTACTGCTTCAATGTACCTGTGATTCCCAATGATTCAGTAACCCATAAATTTGTTAATCCATATGATTTCACTGGGAACAGAACCATCTGTTTCAATTGTTCTGACAATGGGTAATGCCAACCTGGCATATATCATGCAGGCTCAAATGATTCCCATTATCTAATGCCCTGTGACATGTTTGATGTAGGTACATTTTACCCAGTAATGTGAACATGGTGAAGTTTGTAGAGGTTCATGAGTTTGCTTGTGCTAGTTTAGTAATTATTTATGAATAAAAAATCTTAGATCCACCTTGATTATCCAGTGTATTAAATGTATATTTTATTGTGATAAATACCCTTGACCCTTTTGCCTCCTTAGCTCTGTTCTGAGTGGGGCTAACAGTGGAAATGACATGACCCTAAATAAAGCCATTTAATCAAGTTACGCTCTTCTTTCATGATTGAAATGAGTGGCCACATCACCAGTACTTGAGTTGCCTTGTTTGCATGATGTTTCAAGTATAACTGGAAAGCATTGTAGCATGTGTATCATAAGGTCTTTGCTATGTTTTAAGTCTCATGAAAATAGCTTTTCAAGAAAAAAATACTTTGTCTCCTGACTGAATAAATTTAAACAATTTTAATGTAGATAATGGCTGAACTCATAAGGTTGTTCATTTCAAGCTAACGAGCAAGAGACATTGTGTGAAGCTAATTTGAGAGAAAGAGTGTGAGAATGACGTCATGTTAGAATATGATACCCTGGATAATCGAGGATTAAATGTTATGCAATATTGCAAAACCTAATAATAGATGACATAGCTGAAATAACAATTCTTAAAATGTTCACTTGTTTTTCTATTAGGCATTTAAGTCCATTATGATGATGGTTCTTATTATATATCATAGCATATGATATCCACTCAAGTGTTTACTTTACTGCAATAAAAAATCTGAATCTGTATGTTTACCATCATAAGAAAACAGTCTCAAGACTCGTCATGACCCATAGATCTCAAAGCAGTGTAATGAAAGGAAACTTCGCTTGATGTAAGTTGTCAGTGGATGTTTATAAGTAAACATGTATGTTTTTGCTTCTCCGGGACACAGTATGTGAGAATAAACAATAAGCATCATAAGTGGAAATTATTTAGTGATGATGCTTGAAGTGTCTGTAAATGACAAATGTTTCAATGACAGCAGGTTAAATATCAAGTTAAGTTTGTCAAATGTTGTCTGGATAAATATTTCATTTATGAATAATGTCATGGTGGAAATAGAATGTCGAGTTTAAACACAGTTCAGAACACTGCCAGGCATACCATTTGGCGTGGTTTCAATGTACACATACATTAATAAACCAAACTGTAATATTCCTGCTTTGGTTTTGCAATGATTATTAAGATGTTTTAGTGGACATAATTTAGTGAAACCTTTTTAGAGAAATTGAACACACAAGTTAATCTTACTCTATTGAGAGCTAAAATATTCGTTAGGCAAACAAACAGACAAATCATACATTTTTCACAGGGTAATGCAGAATATCAGGCTAAGGATTCAGTTTTTGGTGTGCATGTTTTCTGAGGAACATTGTTTTGATTTTTTAAAAAGTGAATGCCTCTTCCTATTTGATCACAATGTTTACGTTTTGTGAATCATTCATATTCATTGATAAAAAAAGTGTGGTGATGTCTGTGGTATTTGATTGGCGTTGTTTGTACTGTTGCGGATATCATGGGCATGTTTGCATTTGTAGAGGTTCAACACAGTAACCAGCTGCATGTAGTTTGACAGGCCTGGAAAAAGCACCCACAAACAAACAATGATGTCCCATGTCAACATGACCTGAACAGTGGAGTGCTATCTACCTCTGTATTAGACATTTATCTTTTTGCAGGGACCTTCAGTCATATGCAATATTTGGGTGTAACCATGGTAAACTTGGCACATATACAGAGATACAATGCTGTATCATGACGCAGATGGACAAGGTTAAATGTGGATGTGGAAGTACTTGATGATGATAAATATATTGATGATGATAAATATATTGCTTTTAACTCAGGAATGGAATTGAGGCATGGAAAATTGCAAACTGTTTGGGGTAATTGTAAGCTATCAGTAAACTTAAAGTCTCTAATAGACATTTTGTGTTGTTATAGTTACCAAAGCTTCCATGTGAACATTAGTCTTGCAGGAGCTATTATTGTTCCCAGTCTAGTGAGAATGGGTGTGCTTCTTTGATATAAGACATGTAACAATATGTTAAAACATTGTTTGTGTGTATAGAATGGTAGTTCTTACTGCAGCCCATATATCCTGTTGGCAAACACCAGCCAGTATCACTCTGAATGTAAATATCTATATGATGGGATTTCCTAACTCAATCATAGGGAAGTTCTGGTGGTAAGTGTCTAGACGCCAGACACAGGCATGATGAAGTTAGTGTCACTTTCACACTGTAAGATCAATTGTCTTTCATGTACCTTGACATTGTTGACCTTTCATCATTGTCACTTAACGAACTAGGCTGACCTTTTTGCGGATCAGCCATTTTAGACATTAGTGTCAGTTGTATGTGTTTTTTGGACAATTTTGTTGAGTGTGATATTAGTTTTTCATCTTTGGTTTTATATCCTTTAATCTTAAAAGAAATTTTAGTTGGACAGTTGCTTATTTCAGTTCTTATAAATGCTGATGGTAATAATGAATGACATGAATGATGAAAGTGCTTCTAAATAAGATGACACTCATGGCAAATTGTTATTGCTAAGTGGGGCTTAAACAACAACAAACCAACCAACATGGCAAATTGCTCTTGCTAAATAGTCTAGCAAGGCATAAGTTTGAGTTTTCATTTATCTTGTTTTGTTGTATGAAGGTTGTATTCATTATCTGTTTCAATACATTGTTCCTTGACATATAGGTCATGTGACATCATTCACTTGACAATGACATCATCACACATATTCAAACCATGCATGACCTCTATCCACTGATCAACTGGTACTACCTTCTAATATAGGGATGGTGGTGTAGCCTGGTGGTTAAAAAGTGTTGCCTAAGTCATGCCTAAGACCCGGGCTTATATCACCACATGTGTAAAGCTGGTAATTCCTATGAATACAGAACCTCCATTACATCATTGCCATAAATCCTGTATTTTTGCTGTTATCACAATATAAAACTATATTTTTTCAGATTTTCAACAGAAGTTCTCTTCACTGTCAACTGTCTATAATCAGTTGTGACACAAATAGTATCTCCCTTCCCATGCTGGACTTAATAACTGACTTTTTGCTTGTGTGTGTGCGCTATGACAACAGCTTACAAAGTTTGGGAGTTGTCTCAGCAAAAACATTGTCAATTCACACTTTATTTATTCTAATGATCCAGTTTAAGAAGATCTATTTCCTCTGCTTTCTTGTCAGTCTTCTAACACAAAATTATTGTGTATAATTGTATTTGAAAAGGATTTTATTTACCTAAGGTAGCATTTGGCTACACATTGTGGTAACAAGATGGTGTTGGCTCTGAGACCAGCTTGTGTAAAGTTTGGGCACTCCTGATACTTTACACCAGGCAGAAGAAAAGCCTAAACTCTCTTCGAGTGTTTTCCGAGAGTTATTAAAGTAGCAGCAAGAAAGTATACAGGTTATGGTTGATAAAAGACTGGACACTTCTCGGCTGAAATCATTGCATACATTGGCAGCAGCATGCACCTGGCAGTCTGAGATAACTTCCCAGGTGGCTGGGATACTGCAGGGGAGGATAGTATCATGGCCAGGTGTTTTCGATCGCCCTCAGCAAGACACAGTCAGACCAGGACAGTTGAGAGCCAGGCCACCAAACATTCAGGCCACATGGTGAAGTTGAACTACGAACACTGACCATGGGACCTCTAGATGATGGTATACCTGCCACTCGGGTCGGCTGTGCGTGCCATGTGTGTCATACCCTACATTACATGGAACTGTTTAGTCTTACTTCCATGGGATAGCAAGTTCAACAGTTACCATGGCTTATGTTATGCCTTTGTTAATTTGGATCCATTGTCAGTTCATGGGGAGATACAGCCAGGTTAGAGATTTGCCACCATATGTCATGCAATGCCTGTCAATCATCCACATCACTATCCCGGATCTATGGTTACAGATCAGCATGTGCCAACATGAACCAACTGATGGTGGATGGTTCGCCTCATTACGGATTAGATCTAGATCAGAGAGAGGGATATGATTCTGATAATTCATCGGTCATAGTGTTGAAAGAGAAGCATCCAATACTTGATTTCAAACCTGGACACTCATTTCCTGATCTAATCAAGGAACCATATTATTTGATGCTGGACCTCAAACCAGATGTGCAGGAGGTAGAGGTAGCTCAGATCCTACCAGGCAAATAAGACCACTCTTTGTAGAAACAAGACTTCACAACTCATCAACTCCAACAACCAGATTGCAATCGATGGGTGGGGGCCATTACTGTGGGACCGGGCCATATGAAGGTGGTAAACTGGTCGGTAGAGGGGATCACCAATATTGAGTATTGGACAACCCCATTGCTTAGACCAAATCCCTTCGACATGGCTATGTTTATGGACACAGATTGTCACAAACCAAAATTCAACATAATCCCAACATTGGATCCAGTGGGGGGGGGGGGATGTTTAGTGTTGTTTGCAGGCAATTGGAAACACATCATGTCTGATCAGTGGATTTTTAGAGTGGTCCAGGAAATCTTAGTCCTTACAAACTGCACTTCATTCGACGACATAAATCTTTTAGTCAGACCAGAGGGTTGATACTTTTGTCTGGAGGGTCCCAACTTAACAGCAACTTCCTTGGCCATATAGACATTAGTGGACAAGTGTGTCATATGGAACTGAAGGATACGGATGACAGGCACGGCTTCTATTCTCAAGTTTTTCAAATACCCAAGAGCACGTCAGATATGCACATAATAGATCTAAAAATTGTCAACAAGGAATTCCTGTTGTGACCAGTCCAGATGGAATTGGTGTGCAAACTTTGCACATCACTCAGGCCTGTGAATTGGATATTCAGCCTAGATCTCCAGGATGCGTAGCTATAAGTTCCAATTCATCTAGGAAATATCTGTGATTCTCAGGGAGGGGTCGTTGTTACGAGTTCCTTGTACTTACGTTTAGGATACAGAGCTGATTATCAGTTTTGCTCACATCCAGCTGGTGCGTCCTAATGGATATATCAGCAGATCAAGACAAGATTTAGATACGTCATAATCTAAGAATTGTGTCATTACAGCTTCTTAGTTCACCCAACCAAGATGAAACTAAAGTTGGTACAGGATATTGTAGCTAAAACAGAGGAATCGTTTGCCCACCGGAAGAACGTTACCTCAAGATGTCGTACACCCCATCTGGACTTCTTCGCCACATGTCTCAACAACAAACCCCCACTGTAGTCGAGTTCTCCTCCAACCAGATCAAACATTACATACGGCAGCCGACAGCTTCATGCTTGGAACCGATTACATTAAAGATGCAGGATTTTGGCTGTTCTAAATTGACTGCAGAATCAGTTGGTGCATCATGGAGACCATATTCATCTGCCATCTATGACTACAAGTCCTGCCAGTGGTGCACATGACAAAGTTTGGACCTGTCACTATACCCGTGACTTCCTTCTTTATCTCCATCAGGATGTCAAGTTCTGTCAAGTCCTGCCCCAACATAACATGATGGGTTATCAATTGGTGATCGTCCTATCCTTATCCCTATCATGGGATCTTTCTTGGAGGATGTTAAGATCCCTCACACTTTTGGAATGGAATCTCTCGTTTGTTGTTTTTTCTGCTCTTCTGGACGATGCATATGAACCTGACATCCACCAAGTTTTGTTGCAAAAGACTAAGAGGACAGTTTCCTTTTGGCAATGGCCATAACGGCTTGGGTTGTTGAACTTCATGCCCTGGACATTTAAGATCTCATGCATGCTGGGACGTTGTAGATCTGTTATTGGTCTAAACAAGTTGAGGTATTTTGTTGGAAACTATTAGGTACCCCCATACCCCTAAATTAAGAAGGATATAGGTCCGAAAATGGATAGAAATTGTGAAAGTTAAGGGTATATAGTGCTTTTAGAAATCAGTACTTATGAAGTTCAAGTAACACGAAAAAATTGTTTGCATTTTTGTTACGAATAATCAGTTACCCTAAATACATTAAGTCAATTCATGAGGGAAAAATTCATAACATTCCTAAAAAGTATTTAAGTGTCCAAGTGAAAGTGATGAAATCACACACTCCGTAATTGGTTTGCTTTTTCTGCCCAGATGACAGTTTGCATTCAGTCATGAAATAAGTGCAGGTTTTCTTTGAGGTTTTGGAAAACATTTTGTTTTAAAATCCTAAAGAATATCTGTCATGTCTGTACAGACAGTATTCATTTATCCTTTTGTTCACTGCATTGACTTCAGTTGAATTTTCTTATCAAGGCTTTTGTTTGCCATCTCAACTGTGGTATCATTTACCTCAAGGACAAAAGGATGATAATGATGTTATATAAATTTTGACAATCTTCAGAAATCTTCTTATGAAAGTTGATATGACACGCACCTGGTTTATGAGTTATAAATTTTCCAGTATATAATAGCTTACATAAGTGCTTCAAATAAATATTGTCATCATTTAGTCCCAGCGTGATCTATTCCTTCACCGAGCCAGATTCAATGCTTTTGCTGCTGTTTGCTGTCTGATGAATCATGATGGTGCAAGATGCCACAAGAAGTACAAATATATCCAACACCAATGAAATGGAGCCAGTTGAATGCTGTGTGCACACCTCTTGTGCTTAGATACTGAATTGAGTGTGGAGGAAGTGCACTGCAACACAGGCTTATTCAAGATCGTAACCTGATCACAAGGCAAGTTCAGTTACAAGCAGTGAAATAATAATTTGTGTGGGTGGATCTAAGAATAACTTTCAAATTGAGAACAGTGAAGCCTGATGCTCCTGTTTTAGAGGTAATGAATGCTCTTGGATGACTTGTTAGCCACCACTATGTCTTGAGAGGAGAAATGCATGTTTTGCTGTTTACGTCAACGCTGACTATTGTTTTTGTGTATGTAGTGTTAGAATAAGGAAATGCTTTAGCCAAACATATTTAGTGTAATGTGCACAGTGACTTCATGTCATGTTAGGTAATGATGTCCAAGGTCAATGATAACTTTTGCTGAAGGCAAATTGAAGTTTTCTTTATCATCCTTGTTTCATTTAAGTTGTACACAACATTTCTTAATTTTCTTTTATATATCCTTACTATGTTGACACATTTTACTGAATTTTTTGCAATGACTAGTGTTGTCAGTAATTAATTTTAATTATTCATGATGCAAGAAAATTGTAGTGATGTCCTGAAATCAGTCAAGCAATCACACTGACTGAGTATCCAGCAACCCCAGAACATGAATGAAACAAAGTTTAGGTACACCGGGACTCTGATTTCCTACACAGTAGTAATATCAACTTAAAGTATAGGAGACCACACTTTTGTATTAGTAACATGCCCACAATTTTGATTTATTTCCATGATCAGTGCTGCAAACCACAAAAATTAGTGTACTAGAGATTAGAAATGCTGAAGGTTGGCATGTTTAAGGAGTTTTAAGATTTTAAAGATGAAGACAAATGACTAAAATTTTGTATATTTATGTTTGAATGCATATGATTGTTAGAATAAGAACAAAATAACTTGATCTGCTTCTTCAGTGCTATTTATGATGTACATGATACCAGATATCATTATTCCTGTCAGTAGTTTCATATCTGATTACCTATGAATATACCCTTGGGAATTGTTTCCTTACAGTTAATTTTGTGAAAGACATGGTCCATGGTTATCAAAAAAGAATTAAATTTAGCACTAGAAAGTTAAGCGACAGTGATACCTTGAGAATTAAGATGTAGAATTCTGGTTCCCACCAGTGAAGACACCCCAATTTGTTCAAGAGGTTCGAATCCAATGCGGCAGCCATATTGAAAAATCTATTTGTGGCCATTACTCTGCCATTTTTGTTAAAAATGTAATAATTTTATATGAAGTTTATGCAATAATATACCTTGAAAGGCGGTCACATGACTGCGAAACTGATGTTCATAAAACATCTGAAAGACTCATTTTGATGTTGAAATGTGTCATTCAAATGTTTTTCATGAGACCAGACTAGTCTTGAAATAACATAAACACTGATGGCTATTTCCACATTTCCCTGGGAATTCTCCAGCATGAATAAATACAGAAGTGTTGTTTAATCTTGCACTCCCTATTTTAGCAGTCAGAGTTGACTGTATGCTTTGTGTATGAATATCCTCTCTATGACCCATCCTAGTGAACAAAACATACCCCATGCATAGACAGTGAATTTACCTAAGTATCTATTTTTCACATCTTTTTAATCACCTTTCAATGGTAAGTCAACTGATAAATGATGACAGGCACGTTTAATGGCCACAGGTTCATTGAATTCTTCACAGACCATGCATCTAATGATGTTATTATTTAATCCATTTGTTCTTACCAAACTATAAAAGATGTTGTTGTACAGCAGCAATTTGAGCTTCCATAAGCTCATCTCACCTGTCCCTTTGAAAAGCTATAGCATCCCACCATACAGGTAACTTTCAGTGTAAACATTAAGTCACAGGTACTAAATGAGTACATCCTCCAAGGTATAAAATAGCTACACTGTTCATACAGTTTGGCCGTCACTCTATAAAGGTTCATACTCGAATATTGACTGTAGTGGGTGACCTCGCCTAGGTGAACGCTACCAAGCTGATTGTCGTTCATTTCCCGATGATAACGTTGTCAATCGCGCGGAGACATAAGAACTACTTTAGGGGAAATCCTCAATGTCTAAAAATAACATTAAAAATAATTAGGGAAAACTGAGAGCGACATCAATTTAGGCTATGAATGATACAGGCTTTGAAGTCAGACCGATCATGTATATGTCGTGTCACCGAAATGAAGCGTCCATTCGAAACTATAACACAAAATGCTTGACCTACCAAAAGAAATCACCAAGCTCCACACTATCGTGCCTCAGTAAGTCCAACCGCGCCGCCTCAAGCGGTAATCCCCGTCATCAGCAGCCGTAGTATGACTCAAACACACACCAAAAGTTCACAGAACTTTACTGTGTATCCATTTTCAGCATGAGCCGGGTCTGGATTTCTTTCCAATTCCACCGCTAACTTTACTAGGTGCAACTTGTATTTCAAGCGAATGACATTACGGTAGCAGCCATTTTCTGCCGTTTGTAGAACCAAGGGATGTCACTCCAAATGGACGGATGACATCACGACTCTCCGCGTTGATATAGTATGCTATAAATAATTAAAGTTTGATGTTTAATGGGTTTTGTTATGATTTATGTATCTGTTAATATAAGGATTTACACAAAGTGAAAGTTCTTAATTCAAATATGGTACATGTGTAGTGGGTATATGTATTGGGGTTCGCCTCAACATTCTCAAAATGCATTTCTTTTTGCACTGTAAACATTTTCTCTTCAGAAATCACTTGACTGATGTTTCCACCAATAATATCACTTAAATTTGCAGAGAGGTTTGAATCCGATTTTCAATATGTTTGCCACAGCAGTCATATTGAAAAATACTATACTGACACAATGAAAATGCATAAACAACTGTAACTCAAAATGAATGACAAGAAAACGATTTTGAAAGTAATTATTTTCTTGCATGACAAAGATAAGTGTGTGACACTTGAGTGCACGGGAGATACTAGTGGATGACAGTTCCAGCAGCAAGATGGGGGTTTAGGGCACCACTCCCAAGATCAAGAGGTCAGTAACTGATGTGACTATCAGTTGCACAAAGGCATGCTCGGACAAGGACGGATGTTCAAGCTCATTCCACGTATGTTCTTTCAAGTTTTGACCGGGGAAACTGTGGGCCATTTCATTGATAAAGGATACGTAGAAGTGGGACTCAGTACGAAACAGATTTCTGTGAAAGAATTGGATTTGTCTGCAGCCATACTCAAAACAAAACTGAACTTTCCTCACAGGAGTGTCATGAAGCTACCATGATAAGGTTGACTGCACGCAGTTCTCCCTCAAACACCAAATCACTTTCAAGGTATGGATGTATCTTTCATGGTTTCCCACAGCTTTCCGAGGCAAGGGAGTTAACTGACTCTACAAGTCTAGTTTCCGACCTTGCCAAAGTAGGCTGGAATTCTGGATTTAAATTTTGGCTGTACTAACGAGTCTATGTGCATCGTCCAATCAAAATCTTGCAGCGAACTGGATATCAGCTCATAAGAGACATGGATTTCAACATGCAGATTTCTTTCGACTGGAGGATTTGCAAAACGTGTACTGTAAACTGGGCACCGACAGATATTTCCAAATCTTTTCATGTTTTTAATCAAGGTGCTCATTTATTTGATGCACTTTGATACGGTAGAACCATTTATTACAATAAAGATCTTGATCATCGATCAGATCGTCTTGACTGGGTGCCGTCAAGTTGTTTCTAGCAAATACAAGTGACGTGAGAGGTGGAATCTGATTGGTCAGGAGGGACATAGACGGGACACAACTCATCATAGCCACTGGTGGCACTACCATCGAGCCACAAAATTCCAGCCTAGTTAGACAATGATGGAAACTGGTCTTTTGTTGTCAGTTAACACCGGTGACTTGGGAAGATGGGTTTCCAATGAAAATAGCAGCTATTCTTGCTGCTGGCCTGAAGCAATCATTAAAGTGTTGATGGCGAATGAAGCAGTCCTTATGGGGTGTTGTTACGTTATGTCAGCCTGGTTGGGGTTTGCAACTGATGCTACCTGTTTGTCAATGATGTGTCTGGAGTTGGTCATGTCATGGTTTGGATGCATGTGGACATGGTTTCATCTTTCCAAATTGCCTTTTCTGCGTCCACGTTCAAGAAAGCATGTGCAATGTTTTGAAGCATCAGACAAGAAGTACTTTTTTTGCTCAAGTCCGTCTTGAGACACATCGAATGAGATTCGAATTGTTGACGTATGCCTAAATACACAGAACAAATAAATTAATTCTGTGGGCATTTTGGCATATATTACCAAAAACTGAATATGCGCATTCATTGCATACACTGATATTGAGGAAAGTTGATATTATTACTTTATTGGTTGTAGCCCACTGTCTTTTGTTATCAGATGAGGTGAATATTTCTAGTTATTATTAAACATGTTTACTTACCATCAGACTATGTCATGGTGAACTGTGTTGTCTAATGTGTTTGCTAAGGTTGCAAAATTAGATGGCTGTTGACTGTTGTCATGTCCTAAAGCAATATTCATCAAGGTACTTTATTTTGTAACCTTATCTTTCCTAGAATTGAGGTTAGGGTATGAGATACAGAAGGAGGTGGGTGTTTCAACATGTTGGCATGCGTATTGTTCTAGAAATGTGGGGAATTCCAAGAGGCAGGTACACTAGTGCAACATATTCTCAGTCCGCTAAGCTGCCTCATTGCTGCCTTTCCTTCAGTCTTCGTCAGCTGTTTGCAGTGCAAATAGTTACATGCTGTTGTGGGGAGGTGGATACAAGACGCAGCCTGATCTTGCACAGGATTGTGTTGCTGTCCTCAAAAACAAAATGCTGATATGGTGGCCAACAAAACGATGGAATGTTGTGAGATCAACATGTTCATGTTGCTACTGCAGTAACACATCGGAGTTACATGGATTCATGACCTTCTTCAGACAGCCAATATGGCTATGGATTATTTGTTCATTTTTAGTTAGATCTGCTTCAAAAATAGACATTTGGAGGCTGTTGCCACAAAAATAATGTTTTAAGCAATTTTGTTATGTAATACACGTAGTTCGAAAACAGATGATTACCCCTGCATGATATTTGGAGAACCAATGGGTATTAGCTAGTTTTTAAGATTAACGTCCTTGTCAACTTTCAAGAACTCATATTCATCATGTTCATGGTGCCTGAACATTGGAGTAGTGACTGTAGTCGTTTGGAAAAGATACTATGTTTTTAGTAGCAATGAGATATTTCCACACAAGAAAACCACTTGAAGAGCCATTTTCTATTATCCTTGAAAAAAAACAGATTATATTTTGTTGAATTTATCACTATATTTATAGCCTCCATATGAGGCCTAAGTGTTGAGAGAGGTATTTAAACTCCTCTGTATTTGCTGATATACCCTTTGTTGTCACAGAGTAATGAAAGCACCAGCCATAAACACTGGCATTGAGGAAAAGTTGTCTGAAGAACAGTATTCACTCTTATGACTTGTTTGCAGTTCAGACAGTTATTGGATGCTATTTTGTGTAATTTTATCATAGTTTAGCTGCTAAAGTGTGTATTACCATGTCTTGGGCCAAGATATAGTTGCAGAGTAACATTATGTGTATTTATGCTTCCAGACATGACAAGGAGCGTCTCCGTGAGTTGGCGCAGAAAGAGAGAGCCACCAAAGCCAATACTTCCGCCTCTGACAGCCCCACCATGCCACTCTTTGACAAACCTTGCAAGGTTAGTAGAATGTTTATTAAATAGATATGTTTCCATGTTTATGGTTATACTTGTTTCAGTGTTAGACTGTCAATTACCTTGCCTGTGAAAGAATGTTATCAAGACATAATTAGACACATAAATGGTTAAGTTAGAGATATGATGTTCAACTGATGAACTCTCTTCGGAGCCTAACGTCAAAATGTTCAATACTGAGTAGACTATTAACCGTTAATTTTTGCAAGATTTGCAACATTGACCAATAAAAGGTCATAGGTGCCAACGCATGATGTAGATGTGAATTCAGGTTATGTCAAGAAACACACAACAGAGGTCAAGCATCAGAGAGCTCCATTCTACCTCTGCCAAACTGCGGAAAGTGTGCTAATGAGCCATCATATTCCCGATCCTTTGACTTGTTTGTACATCAGTCATCAGGTGTCCCCTCATGCATGTCCAATTGAAATTATATTTCCAGTTGTAGATTTTATGGAACACACCAAAAGGGATGAAAAATATTTTTGCTTGCTTTATGTCACTATTTTCAAGCAAATGTTTTTAACGATTCAATACAAACGTTTTGTAAACTTTTTGAATTGTTATGGTATGTCAAATCCACTTTAATCACAAAAATGAGTTTAATAAGAAATTGAAAACTACAAGGGCAAACATATCGGGATTCATAAAAATCATGTGCCTGAGAGGCATATCACGTCACAAGACAACAGTGTATTGTTTCCGTCATCAGGACGGCATTGTTGAAGATTGTTGACATCGTTCTACAAATTGTGGTTCCGCTGCTGTTGCGACTTAACTCTGTATGTAGACATCTTCTTCGGGAATAAATGGAACTTTATTTTTGTGTTCATTTCATGAAATGTTTACAACACTCGTGCCTAAATTCCGTTATTACCCTCGCTTTCCCTTGGAAATACCGGAATTTTGACACTCGTGTCATAAACATAATATGACATGAACACTCATATAATATCCTCTATGTAAAGGCCATCATGCCCAAACATGTTGCAAACCATATAGTTTCCCATCCAAATCACAGTATGCCAGCAAAACAATGGACTTCGTTTGAAATTGGTGGTTGGCTCAGTGACC
This sequence comes from Haliotis rufescens, assembly GCF_023055435.1. Taxonomy (NCBI): domain Eukaryota; kingdom Metazoa; phylum Mollusca; class Gastropoda; order Lepetellida; family Haliotidae; genus Haliotis; species Haliotis rufescens. Next base: position 20,597,718 of record NW_025964361.1, read on the forward strand.
ACTGCTGGGATATGGCTGGAATATTTTCAGAAGTGATGTGATACCATACTGCACTCACTCAGTCATTATTCTCTTGTGACATCAAAAAGAAACAGGCTTTTGTTGGGTGTGTACATAAAAACTGAAAAATAAGTCTGTGAACATGAAAGAATAATTATTGTGAGACAAACTGTTTGAAGCATATAACAAGTGAATTGCTTAGTGCTGGCCCCAATCACTCTGGTTAATTTGATAAGTACAAAGCTTTGATCCCAGACTGACAACTGGCATAACTGTAGTTTATTAACAAATTGATTGATTTGAAAGTCACATCATTAATGAGAACTTAACAACTCAGATAAGAAGTTTCTTAAGGGACTGTTTTTTTATTATAGGGGAGGGGTGGTGAAATAGAGGTGGGGCCAAAAAGAGTTTTAACTTGGAAACAGTTAAGATCCCCACCGAATAACCATATGTACAATTGCTGAGTATAATGAGAGGAATGCTACCAGGCCTGGCCCTTCTGTTCATCTGTCCGGTTCTCTCAAAGGAGTTGGAACCTTGACCGTAGCATGCAAATGATATTATCTCTGCCCTATAATAAACAGATACATTGGTTTGTTATGAAGAGAATAATACATTTATGCCATTAGGAATCGCCCTGGGATCCAGCCTTGCCTCTAGAAACTTAGATCTTGGATCATAAAATGGAAACAGTTCAGATCTTTATGCAACATTTGTATCTAGAGAAGAACAAGTTCCTGCTGCAAGATTTGCCATCCACCCCTTTTAAATGCTGACAGAGTCAAAATTACGAAATATTTGCAGTATTATAAATATGTACAATGCAAATGTATATTTTGTCATGATTGTGTTAATATCCAGGTGAGCAATACAGGCCTTTTGTTTTTATTTTGCTGCTATGTGTCATTCAAAGTTGCCTATGTGAAATAGTTATTCTAATGACAGAAATGGCAAAGTAATGTTTACATGAACAAGAGCATGTTGAGAATGTAGAAGGTGGCGAATTATTGCCATCTGAGGTTAGGCGCCAGCCACAGTGGGCTACACCAGGGAGGTCAGGGTGACTCGAGTCCTTACTCTGTGCCACCTGAGAAACATTGCAGGCAAATATAATTACTGCCTGTCTCAAGAATGGTTCAAACCAATTGAGAGATATGTTGAAAAAAAGGAAAGAAATTTCTAAAACTGTAAAAATGTCTTCTTATCAAGTTGATTGAAACATTTTAGGTGAAAAAGATGTATTGGAAGTTGATGAGAAGGTAGCATGTATCCATCAGTAAAATGTGAGGAGAGCTGGAGGAAGTTGCAGTGTGAGCTGGGTAATCCCTTCTGACTCTCACTGATTCTTGCCACTCTGATAGGAGAGGGGGCATTACTGTAAACCTGTTACCTCAAACTAAATCTAATAGGCTCAGGTGCTTGCGCTTCATAGCTTGTTGACTTTCTTTACTTAAGGAGGATCTTACTGGATTCTGATGTTTTTCACCTCCATTGAACCACTGAAGAGGAGAGAAAAGTAATCAGATTATAAGGTCTTCTCCTGGAAAGTGTCTCATTTGTTTCCGAATTAATGAAATAGCAATTTCATCAAATTCAATTGATACAACGAGGGTAAAACTTCTGTGACAAAATCAGGCTACTATCAGTGGTATTTTAAGTAGAAGATAATGTATTCTAATTTTGATGTGATTATGATGATCAGTTTGAGGGAAAAACATATCTCGATTGTTGAAATTTGACTTCATTTGGCCGATGTCTGTCTTGGCATTTGCTACCTACTTACTACACATGCTGGAGATTTCATTCTTAATACACCTCAAATCACCCTGAACACCAATCACTTTGTGATATGTGTGATACTCTTCCTGAAAATACAAAGCATTTTCAGTCAGTGATAATGAATTACCTTCATTAATACTTGTAACATGCTCTGCTCATGTCAAATGCATTAATACATTAGTTTAGAGATTGAAACTTGATTCAGAAAGTATTGACAGTGTTGATACTCCTTCTGTCTTTGCAGTTGGAATTGTTCTCATGTTTAATTGTCTGACAGGTGAAGGTTTGATAATGAAATATGTTTCAGTAGTTGTCACTTGAATCTTTATCATACGATGTTTTACCATTAGTAATGTGTATGCACTCCTGGTAGGAGTTTTGTTTACCTCCGTCAAAGGTCCAAATCACAGGTTGTTTTACAGTCGTCATAATACATGTAATTCATGACATGAATCTAAAGAATAATCATTGACTTGGACTATATTAAAGTTAAAAACTTTTCACTGTTCCACTGTTATCTTACTCTCATATAATAGGCTTGTTGGGATTGTTAGGGTGTACATTTGAAGAGTGTTGAGCATATATCTGCTTGTATTCAGGGTCCTTTTCCCCTGGTTAGGGTAAGTAAGCCCACATCATTCAAAGTATTTTTATGACTGACTGACAGACAGACTGACATAGTTTATTAAAGTGTCACAAGTTTTGTTCACATAGCTAACACATTTCATAGCAGAGTAAAAGATGTTTAATATCCAGCCATATCTTTGCTTACGAGACACTACTTATTTATTACATTATGTACTATAAAATGCTATTTACAATGATACAATCGTTATAAAATGATGAAGAACAATAAACAATGCAAGTATCATGTGAGTAGTTGTTGTGTAAAAAACATGTTTCTTATGGTCGAAGCAAAACATTGATGCGTTAAGGATTATTTTCAGATAACAATTTAATGAATAGATCTTAAGGTTCTGTAGAATTGTAACAAGATAAACTATTGTTTTTCCTTAGGTCCTTATGAAAATTACTCTCTCAAAGGAAATGAACTTCTATTTCCACTTTATTACAAACATAACAAGTTCTGTGCTTTGAAGGGGTGAGGGGTCTATTGAGTCTACCAGTGCTTTATTTGTTTGTTTATCTCTGGCTGAACCTTGTCCATAATCACCAGTGACTAAAGAGATGGTGTAAATCCTGCTGGAGTACCATGCAGAAAGCAGAGGTACAGTAAGCCCCAATTGTCCCTGGTATGGTGGCCAGACTTTGATTGCTAGTGATCTATAGCCTGTTTTTATATTGTAATTTGTATTGTTGTGTATATTTTTTGGTAATATGCTAGTTTTAATATAACTCTGTGATACACCAGTTGTTTTACTGTCCTTTGTGACAGGTTTTAATGTTGTCTGAATGTATTTATTATTCATGTATAAATTGTACTCGTCACAGTAATGCTGATGTATTGCCGATGTGACGTTCAATTTTTACTCACTCGCTCGCTCCTAACGGAGCTAGAGACCTGTGTTAATTTGTGAGAGGCAAATGCTCAATTTGTTTGGGCAGCCTTTAAGCTGAAACTATTACTGTTTTACAGAATTTCTTCAGGTAAGTAGGGGTTAACATTAAAAACATTTTAATGTGAAGTTTACATGATATGCAGCTTTTCCATTCTCCGAGAGGTTAGTCACATGACCTTGAAATTAACATTCATAAATGTATGAAAGACACAATTTAATGTTCCTACTATTTTTTTACAAGAAATGACGTTAACACTTATTATACCCCCGTTTATGAAGTAAATTGGGGGTATATAGCGTTCCGTTCGTCCGTCCGTCTTTCCGTCCTTCCGTCCGAGCTTTTGTACGGCCCATAACTTTTTAACCATGCACCCTAGCTTCACCAAACTTGCTACACACATTTACCACAATGAGTACTTGTGCCTTTTGCTAGTTTGAAGATTCTGAACTTTTTAATTTTTGCCGTTTCCATGGAAACATTAAGTAACTTAAACTTTTAGGGTGGGTGTTTTGTACGGCCCATAACTTTTTAACCATGCACCCTAGCTTCACCAAACTTGCTACACACATTTACCACCATGAGTACTTGTGCCTTTTGCTAGTTTGAAGATTCTGAATTTTTTAATTTTTGCCGTTTCCATGGAAACATTAAGTAACTTAAACTTTTAGGGTGGGTGTTTTGTACGGCCCATAACTTTTTAACCATGCACCCTAGCTTCACCAAACTTGCTACACACATTTACCACCATGAGTACTTGTGCCTTTTGCTAGTTTGAAGATTCTGAATTTTTTAATTTTTGCCGTTTCCATGGAAACATTAAGAAACATAAATTTTGGGTAGAGTTTTTATACGATCCATGTTTACAATAGTATGTATCCTAGCTTCAGCAAACTTGCTACATTAACCACTATGATTGTTTTTTATCTTTTATAAGATTCTGAAAGTTTTCTCTTTTGCTGTTTTCATGGAAACATGATGGAATTTAGAAATTTTGATGACTGGTTTTGTATAGCTAATTTATTTTCCAAAATTGTTTCCACACATGTAGATCATCATCAGTATCTGTGCTTTGTGTTAGTTTCTGTTAAGGCTAGATGGAAATTATTAATTTATTGATTTTCTTATATGATATTGTTCCATTTTTTATGTGTTTTTATATCAACAATTTTTGGTCCTTTTGATAATTCTTCTTATGTAACTCCTCAATCAAATTTTTATTCAAAGGTGTTCATGGTGATCTACTTCCTTGTAGTGAACACTGGTAACATGGGAGATTTGGGGGGGGTCAATTGTCACTTGAACTCAATCTTACTTTTTAAAACATTGAAGTTAAAATCAGTTAGTTATGTAATATTTCATTAATTAACAAACTATTTACTAGTTGTTGTTGACCAGCGGGGATAACGGGGGTATGTGAGCTTTGCTCACTTCTTTCTTGTTACTACGAACACATTCCTTGGGGAACCCCTCGTCTTCCCTAGCACGAATACATAGAGAAGCGTTATTTCTGATAATGTAGACCCTTTAGTCTTGAACTCTACATTTTAGCATACATTCCAAAACATCAGAGAGTTTGACTGCATGCCCGTTCACAAATATGCCTGCTACGACCCATCTTTGTGAACAAAAACGAAGAAATGCATATCAAAACTATTGTAGTATCGACTTAACCGTGTCTGGGCTGGACAGTGACAATCTACCTAATTTACCTAAGTATCTATTTGACATCTTAATAGTCACCTTTCAATGATCGGCCAACTGATCAATCGCGACCAACACATGTAACCGCCACAGTTTCATTAACAACTTTAGAAATCCCTCCTGTCACTTTTATCGTATCAGCCATTTTGAGGTCTTGTAATTGATGTAAATTTATTATGACACGCTGTCATTTTTACTGACTTACCATGCTTACTGAGGTTGTTCATAACAGACATTTCTCATACAGCGGTGATTATGTTTCTAGGTTTGTCAGCACCATACCCGTGCTCGTGGGTTTTACGTCGGTCTGAGACCTGCATCTTTTCGGGCTTTCCTCCCACATTAAGCTGACACGCCGTGATATAACTGGAATATTGTTAAAAGCGGCGAAAAACCCAACTCACACACTCACTCATACAGTGGTGAAATTATTTGAATGCATTTGTTGTAAACAAACTAAAACAGATGTCCCTGTAAAGCAAGTTGAGCATACATACACTCACCCCACTTTTTGAGGAACTATTTTGTTCCGAGATACAGCTGGTTGTTGTATGGCTGTCAGTGTAAACACACTTGGAATATGATTGTTAATGATCCAGCACTCAAACCTTTGAGGTAAAAAATATTGATATAAAAAAATATTGTATTGACTTTCACTTTTTGAGTTTATTAGAGTATTATGAACCTTCAAAGAGTGAGGGCCAATTATTGTATGAACGTCATCGCAAAGCTCCTACATTCATACAGTTTGGCCCTCTATGAAGTTTCTTAATATTATACAGACATTTAATATCTCCAGAAGATAACAGATGTGTCGCAGTGATCGAGATAATAATTATTGTTCTTCCTGACTGCAGATCATTCCTGACTGCTAATTCAAAAAAATTGTTTACACTTGGCCGACAGGCAAATTTATTTTGCCTCATATTGTGTTCGCAGAAGGTTTTCACAGTGTTTCTATTTATTTTGAATTGTAATGTGTATATTTTTATTCAAGATAATTAATATATGGCATGTATTGCTTGTCAGCATCTTGGCATCAATTGTAGCTCATCGGTATCAAAGATCAGTATGACTCCCTGGATGGATTGCTTTTCATCTATAATCTTGTATGGATCTTGTATATATCTTACACTGGTTTGTTGATGAAGCAGAAGGTTACTGGTACTTAAATTGATCAGAAAGTCTATATCAATTTTGAAGAGGGCAGTTGTATATCAGTCCTATTATTGGTATCCTCTTGCTATAGATATCAGTATCCAAAAGAGAGAAATTGTTAATACTTACTGGGTATGTTTGACCTAATCTAATTAATGGCCATGTAAACAGGGTGTCAGATCGGTTCATATTCTAGAATATTCACGAATTGTCAGGAAGATAATTTTCAAATTTGGTAATGGTATAGAAGAATTTTCATTTGATAGTTGATGGAGTAGGACGTTTATTTTATCAAGTTTTCAAAGTTATTAGACCATTCAATATTTTTTTTATCAAAACTTTGCACAGATGTCAGTCCAACCATCAAAAGGATCCTTTTGTAATTGAGGAATTTAATGAATTTTCTGTTTTGTTTCCCTGACAATAATGTTAAGTTTAAAGAAGGGAAAGATGTGGTTTGTTTCCAGAACATAACTCAAAAGATCACTCAATATTTTTTGATATGTTTTGCACAGATACCAGTCTAGCCATGAAATGGTGCCTTTTGCTGTCGGAATTTATAAAAAATTGTATTATATCTGGTTTCCATGACAACAAATTCCAAGCAAACTAGAGTTCATTTCCAAAGCAAAGGTCATGAAGCATTTTTATTACCTCATTTATCAATCAAGTGGTCAACAACTGTTTTTAGAAGTTACTATCTTATCTAATTTTTTTTTACACCATCAAATATCGCCTCCTAGTGGGCAGAACTTTTATCCTGGCTGGGTCATACCAAAAGTGTGTGAAGCCCATTTCTGGTGCCCCCCCCTGCCGTGATATTGATGGGGCGTAAAACCAAACTCACTGACTCATACCAAAAGATATTAAAAAATGGTACTTGTTGTTACCTTTACTTGATGCTCCGCATTGAAAAGACGAAGACTGGTCTGCTTGGAGTCAGTATACTGTGCTTGAGTGGGGTATCCATGTTAATCTGCAGCATGGCATCTTGGTGGAATAGCACTATAAAACTAGTCATAAGTTTGGACTAGTACAAGCAGCCACATACATACATATTGCTATGTAAGTGCAGTAGTCTTTGAATGTGATGTTAAACACCACCCTACAGAGATGGATGAAGGTACCTGTCAGCTCGCAGCATATTAATCAGTTTTTGATTCAGTGTTATGAATTTTACAACACGTCCCAGGCAGCTTTAATGGTCAGGGAGGGGTAAGAGTGTTGCACTCAATAGAACATACCATTGGTGGGGGTATATGTATTTCATGCTTGTTCCTACATGTTCTTCCAAATTGCCCCATAAAATTCTATTGGCACATGCAAAGTTCAAGGTCAAGGTAATGAGATAGCAAAAAGCTCGAAAGAGCCCACATTCTCAGAAAGTGTAAACGCATTTAACATTAAGCCAAGTACCATATATTGCTGTGTATAAGGCGAGTTTTTCGTACCTAGAATTAGAGGCTTCAAAGGGGTTCGTCTTATACACAGGTTTGAAGAGTTTGGATGTTTTTCCCCACCAACACAAAGACATTTATACTGATAGCATGTCATTCAATATTGTTTACATTAATTTCGGGGGAATCGTGTGTGAAGTGATCTGTAGATCACACAACTCACCGTTATTTACAGCAACCACAGTAAGTTTACCGCTATTAACATTTTGAAACAAACTTTAGTTGCAAGAGAATGGATACATATATCATAAATGCCATACTTTGACTCCTTAAAAGTCATATTTGAGGCAGTTTAACTATTAAATGTCAACATAACGTTTTCGCAATCGAAATACATGTAGCACTACAGAGACTGGTCAAATTGTTCAATATGTAAAAATACCCACCATAGCAATGACCTGTACCAAAGCAGGTTTTCCCCTGACGCAGTATTCTTGCGTATATGACTCTCAATTAAGGAAAAATATGTCCAGAAATTAATGACTGCGTCATAACTGACGCAATTTCAAAATATCTGTGTTGTTGTTTACCACTTTTGGAATGAAAATATTACAACTACTCACCTGAACTTAATTTTTATACATTTTCTGAAGACAATATATTTAAACATCTTAACCCTCTGGATGCCGAGTTTTTTTTCTGACGCACATTTTTTTAAGATCGGAAAAGTGAAGGTTGTGGCGAGAATTGCGCTCACGCGGCACTTGATCTACCTCTGGCTATAAAATTACGCAGAGGTGGAGAATATTAAATTTCATATTTGATAGTGTAAATTTAACTGTAAATATCAAACCGTTTTTTAAGAAAGACACTCCTAAGTGTTGTCCGAGAATTTTTTCTGCGTTGAAAAACAGTAAATTTCTCCGCTTTTTATCGTACACCGATAAAAGTACTGTGCGACAAAAAAATTTATTAAGAAGCTTTAAGGAAACTGTGAGAGAACAAAATACTGCCTAATATCTGAACGACATAACTGCATATCAAATGCGTATATGCGTATGTATAACGACATACATTCAATTCCAAAAATAGCATGCCGTAAATGACGAAAACTGATTTTTCTCTATGACGTCAAAAGGTGACAGAGAGGTTACACACTTACAAAGAAAAGGGGGCATAACTCCGCTATGCTTAGCTCTAGTTTGTTGTAACTCAGGTCACTTGGTGAGAATTAGCTGTGGGTAAGGACAGTATATTTTCGTGGTGTTTTGTTCAGGAGGAACCAAACTATTCCAACACAAATATCGATATTGAAACTGTACACGTTTAGTTATAAAATATACCCATAAGAAATGATGAAATAAAAAGGAGGTAATAGAGAAATGGATGGCCTTATCTAACCTATAGCTTAGTCCTTAGATTCCAACATTCTCCTGATTGTGTAAGTGTAATTTGACAAATGTTGCATCATTATTAATGGAGCACAAGCCTTATCATCAAATGTAATGAAATACCCTAAAAATAACACGATTCCTTTTGACGTCATGGCTGGTTTTATGTCTTTGATAACGTCGGAAAAAGACGACACTGGTATTTTGATTAATATATATCTCCCCTAATTTCGTTCATGGTATGGAAAACCTCGATGTGTGGAACGGAATTTGACGCTTTTTCGACACAACATAAAATGACTGCTTTCACCAAGTAAATAATGTCTTGAATAGGTAAACAATTAGATAGTTTATCGTGTATCTTAATTGGACAAGACACGCACCTGTTTGGCATCAATTTACGAAATGAAATTCCCAAAAGAATATTTCAAAACAACCAAAATTATATTCAATATTGGACATATATTTGTTCATTATTATGTTATTATTTCTGACACAATAAAAGATGCAAAGAAAGCTCTATTGGTATAGAATTATCAGGATAATCGTATCTGTTTGAACCAACGGGGTACCTGGCATGGGTTTTATTTTTATACATTTTACAATTCCTGGAGAAATAAAGTAAACTGTTTACTATCCTGTGATCAAAATATTAAAAAAATAATGTAACCATTGATTATATAATGCAAAACGAGAGGAATAATTCGTAAATTGTTTATGACTAACGCGCACCTGGCGAATCGTTGGATATCACTGTTCTCTGTATCCAACGACATAAAAGACAAATCCAAGACCAAGACATTTCAGAAATGTGTGCATATATTTTACCGAAAAATATTATCCATTTTGTTACAGTAATTTATTCAGTTTTAGTTATAAAATAAAATGAAACGGCTATTCGTGGACATTGGTTATATGAACTTATATTATAATACTGTATTCAACGTATTAAGCGCCCCGCTCTAATAAGCGCCCACGGCGATATTTGCTAATATGTTGGCTAGTGAACAATCTAAATTAGCAACCCTTCTGATTGATCAATGTACACAAGACTTATTTATTTGTGTATAATACGCACTCGTGTGTTATATGTACCCTTAATTATGGGCATTTAAGTCCTGGAAAAATATATTTGTCATATATAAACATTTCCGGCAGTCAGCATAAACCACGAAATCTGCGATCTTTTAACACCAAAATAATATTCTGATAAGAGCCCCCTATTTCTAATTTTGAGAGCGCCCTGGGCGCTTATTTCGTCGAATACGGTATTGACTTATTACACATCCCAAGAAATACGTACATGCTGCAGTTACATTTACACTTCATCTTGTAACACTTGTCCAAAGGAAAGAAATATCGTAGTCGACACTATAAACCTATCACATTGTTATGTAAACAATGTTCAAACAAACAGGAGATTATCAAAGGTTCGTTCATACATGTTGTGGCCTATATGTACGTATGATTTCATTTTGAACATTGACAAATATCCAAAGTGAAATTAATTGTGTGAAGAAATGTATAAAAGACATGCAAAATATACACCATAACTGAAACTGTAAACAGCATGATACAATGATCATGTGCACTCTCATTCAAGGACCTTCACCTCATAGAAATTACCAAATATGTACAACAATGTTGATGTATGACATCACTACCTGTGACCCACTTTTACAAAATGGCGTGTTCACTGTCAACAGTACGCGGGATTGTCTGAGGGGACTTTCGTAGATTCAGGGATCGTATAAACATAAATGTGACATGTAAGTAATCAGAAACATTCTGACAATCTATGTACTGTTGTTTGTTGTCATAATTTTCATTGAAACAAACGGAAATAGTCAGAAATTCCGATATATACCGTTGTCGTTGTGCGTGATTTTGCTTCAGTCATGGCGTCAACCAGAACGGTTACTTTGACAACTTCTGTTGAAAATATCAAATCATTGCAATGTATCTATTTGAAATTCCCTAATTCTTCCTACGATTCTCTCCCCATGCATATTCTGAAAATGTTGAGCCAATATCTTGAACGAATAGACGAATGGATAGCTCAAAATAGGAGAAAATGCTACAGTGTGTAAAATCTGAATTTTGCTTTGTTTACATTTCAACCATGTGCAGTTTTTCGAGCACAGCGTTTGTTTTCACGCCTAACTAATTTTGCTTGATTTCTTCTAGCCAATTTGTATTGGTGACAATGACCATTGTTCATTTGATTCTAAAATGTATGAGGAATTCAAGGATGTACGTATCGCAGATAAGTTTGAAATATACGTGATGTTACAGGCGTTTCATAACCGGTGTACCTGAAACGTGAAACACTATCCAATATGGCGGAAAGTTCACTTTGGCGTTCGTGTTTTCGTTTTTCCCAAAACATTCTAAACGATTCTAGGGTTATCGGAGACGTTTTGGAATGATCATTGGTGATTTCATAAAAGACAGATACCCGTGATCATTAATATGCTATTTTTGAAATTCATTTCTCGGAGTAAATATCTGAAATTTAGATTTCAAAACATGCTGTAAATAAGGCCGTGAGTGGTGATTTAGTAATGTGTAAAAAATGGCGACATTTACGATGTACCTAATTTTCAGAGGTCATGTTCAGTACTTTTACTTGGCCTAAAATGCCAGTGGATGATTTCACAGAACAGGGAATTTCCCACCTTATTCAAAACTGTAAAGTGTAGTTGTGTGGGTGATGTATTTTGAATTTTATTCGACTTCAAAGTGAGGGTTGTAGAGGAGGGACATACATCCAGGTGGTTAAAATTTACGTCTAGTTTTTAATTAATCGTCGTTTCAAAATATATTTATGCATCAAAGTGAACGTAACTCTGACACTCCATGTGGCTTCGATGACAGCACGTGATGTAAACAAAGGAAAATTCTGCAAATGGACAAGATTTTTCATGTTTCGGCATATTTTCTCACTAAAAGTTAACCATGACATATGTTTATCTAGATGTGTAGACTCGTAAAAAATGAAACAGAAGAAAATATTATCATTGTTGCGGTGAATAATGTGATTTGGCACGGTTACAGTATGTGGTTAAGCAGAACCTATGGAACGGGGTAAACAGAAGTTATAAGTATCGGAGGGACACATGTTTTTGCCGAAATTTAGGTAAACATTATTGAATGAAATTTTAAATAAAATTAATAAAATAGATGACAAACATAAGGTCAGATATACAGAGAACACATTTTTATTACCAGATGTAACAACAGGATTAACTTGCGTAATTCAATTCGGATTTCTTATGCTATTTCCGATGACGGATTATGACAGCCTGAAATAAGACTGAAGAAAAGTCTGTGCGTATTATACACGAGAGATATTTTTTTCAGGATTTAATAGCCCATAATTAGGGGTGTGTATTATACACGAGTGTGTATTATACGCGAATAAATATGGTATATACGAAATGTAAAGCTTTGGGCGTGTTTGTTGTTGCTAATAAACTGTATTCAACCAGAAAATATTACGAGTGTTCACAAGTCTTCAGTTCAACTTCACTGTTGATAGATAATACAAGATATCTAGATAAAAGATCTAAATGAGCTAGTGGTAATAAAATAAAATATTGAAGTTGTATCATTGGGTACTTTTTAACTTAATCACCAATAGGTGCGGGCGGAAACATGTATAAACGTGTGTGTGTATTGTGTTTTGTTTTAGCCCAAATGGCAGACGTTTCAAGCTAAAACATATATAATGAACAACAAGCTGATTTCTCCGGTCCCTTGTAGTTCGTTATAATCATGTTCTACTGTATACATGCATGGATTACTTTGTGGACAGTTAAGATATAACAAAAACAGTTGCTTTCTATTTTCAGGTATTTGACATGATTGACAAAAAAAAGGAAATATCAGTCTGTTTTGGTTATCTAAACTTTATTTTATCACAATAGTACATGTAAGATATTATCGATGACACAATTTTTGTATCGATAATCAATAATATTACTTCACATCTAAATAATTCTGATTAACGATCCCAGCCCTAATTTTGTAATAAAAGATGTCAGTTAATATTTATGGTTAATTAATTTTATCAGAAATTTATGAAATGGATCTTTGAATCTATTGTACAACATAGAATTTAGATAAACATCTTACCACAATTTCAACAGTGCATGTATCAAGCAGAAAAAAACATTAGTTTTGTTTGTTTGTTTGCTGTTTAACGCTGCACTCAGCAATATGCCAGCTTTATGACGGTGGTCTGTAAATAATCAAGTCTGGACCAGACAATCCAGTGATTGACATCATGAGCATCGATCCACGCAATAAGGATATGATGACATGCATCAACCAAGTCAGTGAGTCTGACCACACGAGCCTGGATTGCTATTCTACCCCAGATCTTCACGGGTCCAGAAAAACTATTAGAGCGGCATTTCATATATTTACCGTATACTGCTGTGTTATATATAAGGCAAGATTTTGTACCAAGTATTAGGGGCATAATAGGGGATCGTCTTATACACACGTTTGAAGAGTTTGGATGTTTTTTTCCCCAACACAAAGACATTACTGTGAACATGTAGTACCAGAAATACTATGTCAACAAATCTGTACTGAAGTACATAAACTAATCATGAAGTATCACTGTCTGGTTATAAAAAGTGTTCATTGTATATCTGGACTTATGTTTGTAATCTATTTTATTAATTTTGTTCAAAATTTCATTCAATACTGTTTACATTCATTTCGGAGAAATAGTATGTGAAGTGATCAGAAGAGTACACAACTCACAATTATTTACAGCAACCATAGTCAGATTACTGCTGTAGATGCCTTGAAACGTACTTTCATGGGTAGACCAGTAAAGAATGGATATATATGTCATAAACGCCATACATTGACTCACTGAAAGTCATATTATTTGTTGTAGTTTGACTATTATATGTCTCCATAAAGTTTTTGTTAGCGCAAGCGCGGGAATTGACGGTGATTGGTCAAATATTCCATACGGAAAAATATCCAGCAATAGCAATCAGCTGTACAAAAGTGTTACGCTAATGGTTATTAATTTCTTTCAAATATATATATATATATATATATATAGTAAAGCTGCAGCCAAAATAACATGATATTGGAATAAATTATTCCTGATAAAATAATAGTTTCAGATACATTTCTTGCGATCACTGCATCAAAATTCTTTAATGTTATATTATTGGGTAATTTTTATCCGAATCACCAGTAGATTCTGAGAAACATGTGCACAGCTGATTGCTACTTCCGGCTTAGTTTATGAGACAATACACATGGTAATCTTAATCTCTGCATATAAAACAATGCCTATCAGAACAGGAAATACAATTTTATCGGTAAATCATCATATCTAGTGATGTTTTATCTCAAATTTCAAATTTGTATTGACCAAGTTTAATTGTTGTGATCTTTTCATTTCCCTAAATTCGCTGAAGGGATACAATGTTTTTTTCTGCAGATGCAAACACATTTGTATTGCAAATGTAGGGATTGTGTCACATGCTTCATTCCGATTTACTTTATTGAGGGGTGTGGGGGCTTATATCTTGGGTCGCTTTGTAGATGGCGATATACGGTACTAAATATCTTTGTTATGTAAATATTTGATGTGTGTAAAAGGACTAAGAATTGTTCAGTGAAATGTGCTAGTTCTCCTAACTGTAACCATCTTTGAACAAGGAATGACATTGTGAACAGAAATGAAACAAGACTCTTGGAGTTAGTTCAGTGTTATACAGCATTTCATCCTTCATCTTAATTCTTCAGGGTTGAAAAAAAGCATGCAAGTGTGTCAAAGTCATTCAGGCTTTCTAGCCTGTACTTGTCTATTGGCAGCAGATTTATCAGATTTGGATGTAAATATGTAATGGGCTAGTATGAGTTAAGCTTACTAGACAGAAGGACAGAAAGGAATTTGACTGGGGGCTGCATATGTGCTGCTTAGTACCACACGTCACAGGAAGTCTTCAACTAGTCATTCCCCAAACATATTGCAATAACAAATTTCATACACACTATTTATGATGCACTTTAACTGTTTCGAAAGCCTGAATGTTGTAAAATTTCTTTTGAGCTCATAAAATTTATTTTAAGCTAGTAACATGCAATGTAAAAAATCTAGTAAAAAGATGTTGAATGACAATTTTGGCCTTGTTGCCAGGATGAGTTTGAGCACAGGCTGAGAGCGTGAAAAGACCTAAACTGTAAATGATTCAGAAGATAGGGCTTCAGATGGCCATCAGGTCAGTCAGGTCAATCTATGTTCAGCCATCAGAGCTTCTCCAGAAGTATATGTTTATCTGGCACATGGAAATCTTGGTTAAGGATTGTTGGTGAATTTCTATGAATTTACAGTTGATATAAATTAGAGTGAGGGTATGTTGATAAGAAATAATAAGAGCTTATCACTTTATATGTACTGAGACCTCACTCACAACTCTTGCCATATAGTGTCCTTGAAGCCAGCTAGTTCACTGTGGTGATAAACACATCGGTCATGTTACTGTGTTACAATTGTAAATCTTTTTACAGCATACATGTTGTTTAATTATATAGATGTAAGAAATCTGCAGAACATTCTCCTGTAAAAAATTCTCATTTTGGCAGTCAATACTGTAAGATTAAAATCTACAGAGAAAGAAAACTTGTATTTGAATAATTTATATGAAATGTTATTTTGCCTGTTTTTAGTGTTGATATTGCATGCAATTTATTAATGTTTTTTTTAAGCAGTGGTTTGGCATCAGTAGATGTCTGGAATCTGGAGAGGTCAAGGCAAAAACATCAGCATCAGTCAATGATACAGTTGTAATCCTCTCAGGACTGCTTGCTGATTTACAGTTATGTTACTGTTGGAAGCTGGTTGTAACACCTGATCAATACATGAGCAGATCGTTTGTCAAATTAACATAACAAGTTATCAGGCTCATTTGAAATTCCATTTTGATATTTTGGGCCTCAAATGTTCATCTTTGAACATTTATTTAATAGTAACAGATATTCACTTCAAACTGAATTTGTCATTGTTTTAGAGCATTACTGTGCCACGTACATGTTGCATTAAATGAATAATTTCAAACATGCTCAATAGCTAACAAAGCTGACACTATAATATAATGCAAATAAGGTTGTAGCTCTGAAAGTACTTTTCATGAACATTCATGGTCATGTTTTCTAAATGGGAGTCTAAAAAAAGAACTGTTCACCCTCCTACCCTTAACAGTAGCTGCTGTTGCTAGTAAAAGAATAACAGAACTCTATTCCATATCTAACTGCAGATTTGAAAGTTCTCTTTCTTTCGTTGAAGGTCCAGAATTCAAATGAAGGTGATGACATTAACCAAAAGATTCGCCAGGTGCTTGGTGAGTTTTCTGACTTCAAGAGCAGAGGTCCCAAGTACCAGATAGGTGCACTAGCAGCACCTACGACTCCACAACCTCAAACTAGTGGCAGCAAGTTTTTCAAACATCCAAGCACACACAATGGTGCTTTAAGACATGGAGAAAACAAATCCACACATGACCACAGCCGCCGCAGTCTGGAGGGATCTGGGTACAAATCCCAGTCTGGTCAAAGCTCAGATTTAGATCCTAAACCAGTGGACATCAAATCTGGCCATGGACACAAACAACGGAGTGATGTGAAATCTAGCCATGACCACAAAGCAGGGTACAGTGACAAGAGAAGTCGAGACCACAGTGCTGACTCTTCTTACAAAACGGGAAGAGAACACAGAGGCCATCATAGCAACCATGATCGAACTAGAATGCCCTCAGATGGGGGTGGGGGATCTGAAGGTGGTGGTGGTGGTGGAGGAAGCAGGCGAAGTCACTCCAGTGAACGCTCCATCCATTCCAAACAGAGTAGCAGCCACTCTCAGTCATCCTCTTCTTCACAACAGTCTAGTCTATCCAGTTCCCAGTCCCCTGCAAAACCCAGTTTCCCTTCAATGCATTCACCCTTGTCATCACAGAGCAAGTATCAGCTTCATTCCAAACACTCCACCAGCCCAAGTCCTAGTCAAACTGCCAACAAATCACAAACTTCATCCAATGTCATTGTCCCGTCTCCCAAAAAGTCACCAGGCTCTGCCAGCAAGCCTGTGTTCCAGCCTAAACCTTCATCTGGTTCTCAACACAGTACTTCTTCAATTGCCCCCAACCAGGCCAGTAACATGCCTCTTAGGGAGTCAACTACTCCACCAAACGGCATTGTCAGTCGGGGACCACTGGTCAAGCAACAACAGAAAAACAAACTGCCAAAGCTTCTCATCCAGTCTGAGGTAGGATTCTTCGTTAACATCTATAGGTGTTCATCAAACATTGCCTGGAAGTCTGTCAGTGATACGAGTAGTAAATAATTTTTGGCAAGCCCAACTATTTTTTTTAATAGGTATCAAATCTTTGGAAGGTTTATATCAATTTTGGTTTTCATTGTGATTTTATGATTGATATGTTTGTCAGTATTTCCAAACAATGTTGATAGATGGACTGCGTTTGATTTGCCACTACTTGCAGACAACCCCTTCACCCACTCCCTACACCCACACCCACACCCACACCCCCTCCAAATTTTTATTGGTAAACATATGATTGAGAAATGGATACTATTACTAGATAAGATGTTTCTTTTCAATCTTGAATTACCCAGTAATTGCTGGCATGGACATGTTGGACATATTCTTACATCTTTTCAGAATAATGCCCCATCTTTTGGAATCGAAGGACTCCATGACATATTCAATGTAAGTATATCTTCTTGGTTTTATTGTTTAGAGAGCTTAATTTAACACTACAATATAACAGTATGCAATCACACATACAGTGTATCCAATACTTTGGGAGGAGACAAGTTAGCATTTGAATGATCACCTTCTGATGTATAATGCTTCATCTGTCTTTGTTTTACTTGGGTCCGTCAAATTCAAGGTATATATTTTTATGAGTCATCCAGATGGTCTCCACTTAGTAATTTAGGATATTGCTTCCTTTTTTTTCTTTCTTTTTTTACTTATGTCAGCATGTCAACAATAAAGCACAAGGCTATTCCCTCTTTCTCACATATATGCCAACTCGTAAAAGTGAATAAAAAGTAAGAAGGGATTTTTTTTTTTTTGAACATTAATAACATTTGAAGATGAAATATTATTAATCACCTGAAGTAGTTTCAAAAACACAATTTATTTGCCAAACTAACCCATCTGCCAGAAATTCAATTTGCTATGGTGTTTCAGCATCCAACAAATCTGAGAAGATAAAGATTTTATCTGAGACTGTCCTGTCATCAGGAGTCAATTACCCAGCCAGACCTTGATACACACCATTCATACAGCTAAATTAAAATACGAATATTGCTGAATTAATTATAACAGAGTCTCCCTTGATGTTGGTCACTGTGGTAAATTTGCCTAAACTAGACTTGACTGGCGAGACTTTTTCTCTCTGTCACTGTCAAATGAACATTTGCCAAGCATATTGCTTGTTTTTGACAAGTGAGCATGAGTCTGGAAAACCTGCAGTATTCTTATATTTGCAATCACTCCACCTTGTTTCTTTGTTAAAATTGTAGAAGATATTTTATGTGATTGGTAACTAACTGCCTTCTACCATTTTATTGAATTATTTGTATTGTTTAAAGGATGAATTCAATTGTATTTTGTTATTTGTTTGGCAGGAAATGAGAAGTATACCTGCACCTGTGTCAGAAATTAATACACCAAGAAAATCAGAAGAAAAACTGTCGTTCCAAATTCCTCCAAAGGTTGGAAAGGTAAGAAAGTGAAGGAGTCATTTTTATGGATATACCATTTGTCACTGTTTATGCTCTAATTATGCAGTAGAGCTAAATGAACCGTGCAGTAAATTAAATCTTAGTTCGAGACATTAAGGATAACATCTAAGTAGCAAGATCTTCATGGCCCTTCTATTGGAATGTTACTGTTTGGGGGCTGAACAAAATTCAGATCTGAACTTCTCCTTTTTAATCTTTAGTTGTCAAGCAGTATTTAATCTCAATAAGCTAACATGGAATTATTTTGTATGATACAATTGTGTCACAAGGTCTCTTCTTTTATTCTATGTACCGTATTTTCTTGAGTATAGTGCGCACTTTTTTTCCAAAAAACACAGCTGTGTAGAAGGGGGTGCTTCCAAAAAACACAGCTGTGTAGAAGGGGGTGCGCATTATACACGAATTATGAGTTTGGATGTTTTTTTCCCCCATGGAAAGACATTACCGTGAGCACGAGACACCGGAAATACGATGTCAACAAATCCATACTGAAGTACGCAAATTAATCATGTAATTACACTGTCTGGCTATAAAAAGTGTTCTTTGTATATCTGGACTTATGTTTGTAACTTATTTCATTAATTTTATTCAAAATTCCTTTTAATATTGTTTTTATTAATTTCGGTGAAATCGTGTGTGAAGCGATCGGAAGATCGCACAACTCACCGTTATTAACGACAACCATGGTCAGATTACCGCTATTGACGCCTTGAAACGAACTTTAATTGACAGAGAATGGATACATATATCATAAATGCCATACTTTGGCTCGTTAAAAGTCATATTTGTTTTTGTTTGACGATTCTATGTCAACACGTAATTCTCGTGATGACCGTGCGAGTGAGCCTTGACGGTGACTGGTCAGACTGGTTCCATGTAAAAAATAATACCCGGGAATAGCAATCAGCTGCTTCGCTTACGGTTATTATTATTTTAAATATGTTTAGTAAAAGCTGCATCTAAATTAACAAGATATTGGAATATATTATTCCTGATAGTTACAGATACAATTTTTGCCGATCCTTGCATAAAAATCCTGTAAAGTTATATCATTGGGTGTGTCTTGACCGAATCACCGGTCGATTCCAAGAAAACGTGTGTACAGCTGATTGCTGTTTCCAGCTTAGTTTACGAGAAAATACACAAGGTAATCTTAATCCCTGGATATAAAACAATGCCTAGCAGAAAAATAAATACTATTTAAACGGTAAATCAACATGTCTGGTGCTTTTTTTATCTCAAATTCACCCGTTCGTTTGCTGGACTTCGCTGAAGGGGTACGGTGTAATTTTTTCTGCACTTGGTATTTGAATATTTTTTTTCCCACTAGAGGGGGGTGCACACTATACTCAAGAAAATACGGTACATAAATAAGACAACACGAAATATGTCTCTGGTATATGCATTGTAAAATCTCTAAAAGTGTGACATTAGTTTTCCCAGCAGTTATGAGTATTGGTTTGTGTATTGTTTGATGTCCTGGTTCTCAACCATATCTTTCTAGCAGTAATATGATCTATATTAATAAGTTCAAGTATTGATCAGTACCTTGATGAGAGACCACAGAGACAATACAACACACAGATAATGGATATAGCATATTTACGTTGCACTGGAGAGGTGGAGGTTTGGTGGGATTTTAGCAGAATATCAGCATTACGTTTAGTATGCTCCAGTCTTTTCATCACTCAGTCTCAATTAATCTTGTTAAAATCAGAACTTAGTACTTGCTACCACTACACAATGATCTGAGGACATCCTATTACAGGTCATGCCAGAACGCCTTTTCGTAAACTTTCACTGACCAATGAAATAACTAATTCAACATCAACCAATCAGAAAGCACCATTCTCAAGCTTTATGGCACTAGTTTCAAAATTGTGACTCCCA
The DNA here is from genome assembly GCF_023055435.1 of Haliotis rufescens. Lineage (NCBI taxonomy): Eukaryota > Metazoa > Mollusca > Gastropoda > Lepetellida > Haliotidae > Haliotis > Haliotis rufescens. Next base: position 20,618,365 of record NW_025964361.1, read on the forward strand.
TTCTAGACTCCTTTGAAAAATATTTTGACAAAGTTGTCAATTCAAAATTTGAAAACGGAACATACCTTTCCACTGGCTACGAAAATTCTTTTCCATTTTAGATCCCGAGCTTTTCATGTCCATGTCTAGTATTCATGCAGCACGTAACTGTCTTTAGAAATGTACCATGCTCAGGGTTCACTGTTTGAATTTTCTGACATGGGCCCTTAATGTGACAATTTCAAATATTCCAGAAATATGCCTATAGAGCACAATGTTAAAATGCCCCATTGTATTTGAAAATGTGGGCCTTATTTCAAATTTAGGGGCTAAAAAGCACAAGGCCCCACCCTAGAATTATTCCTGCGTGCTAAGCTTCTTGAGGTTGCATGATAAGTAAACACATTCAGACTTTCACTATTGCAATCTTGTAAGTGACACTCTAATTGGTTGGATAAAATGACCTATAATAGCAGAAGCGAGCACTAATATCAGATTTTAATGAGATTGAATCTTTTACTCTGATACGATACTTATATGCACTAAGATCTGAGGACACCTCCATAGACGGCTGTTGCTTCAGGTGAACACTGAACTTTGACGCCCTAATTTTAGTGAGGGAAGTATGGGTTCTTGAACTGATCAGATATCAGCTTTCAAAAATGATTTTGATTCATTTCTTTACCACCTTGATTCGAAAAATTCGATCTTTGCAAAAGAAAACCTTGCCAGGAAACAATTAAAATATACACCCTTTTGGGATGTATTATATATCCATGACTATATGATGATCAGATATGTTTGTCTGAATGCCTCTCTCACTCATTCCAAGACTTTTTAAATCTTGACACTGATTAACCGATTAGAAAGTTTACCTGATATGACCTCCTTTGAAGGTGTCCTCACACCTTCATGCACAGAGCTGTCACATTGGAGATAAAGTTCTGAACATGAGGTGATTGGTCATCACTTAAATTCTGTGTCTGTATAGGTCCTTTGTACTTAAAACCACTACACGATTGAAGTAAGAAGTGATTGGAATGGAAATCAGGTGGGACAATGTGTCACTTTGCTGATTCTGTCACAGACAATCACAGATTTGTCTGGTTCAGGCTGCAGGCTTTGTAATGGCTAATTGTGGCTTAAGAAGGTATTTCCTCAGTCGTAGAAAAGGCAGAAAGGCTACTTGTAGTTGCAGGTCTGCTATCATCGACAGCCATTGCACTTCATTGACAGAGGGGTTTATTGGGTGAGAGGAATACCATTACAGTTTAATATAGTTATTTTACTGTCTCTGTTCATATTTTGACCTCAGTTGAGATGTTTCTGGTGACAAGTAGAAATGAATAGTCGCCGATTCTCACCAATGAAATTAATTGTATCAATGTTTTGATGGTGGTTTTGTGCAGTCAAAAGCCTTTTTATATTATTTTATAATCTGACCATCCAGCCACTTGGATGTGTCTGAATTCTTTTTGCACTTAGACATGGAGAATACATTTGATGACTGAAGCTACTGTAAAAGCATAATGAATTTTCATTTTTGTAGATGATAAGTATGCATCAATGAAAGTAGATCTCACATGTGGGATTTCTCCACTTAGCTATTACTTATCCCTTTTCTTTTAAAGTGTAATGACATTTGGAATCTATGTGCAGTTAGTTGTGAGGCTTATTTATATGTTCCATTTTTTAGGGATATTTTAAGTTTTGACCTTTGACGTTGAACTTTGACCATACCATACTGCATTGTGAACATAGTCTCTGCAGAGACCACTGGTCCAAAGGAGCTAAAACAGTGATGACACCTGAATTTGTTCAGGAAGTTTGAATACGATTTTCAATATCATGGCAACAACATTGAAAAAAGCTGTTAATGGCCATTATTGAGTCATTATAAGCTGACATGACTGAAAGTCAAATTTCCAGTGTCAGTCATCCATCATCCATCATCAACACCATCTTCTCAGTAATCATTGATCACTAATGACGGAACAATTGAAGTTGAAACTTTACATACTTGTTCCCTCCCACAATGATGGCACCCAATTACGACCTCGATTCCACTGTGATTTGACCCCAGTTCTTTGAGCATGTTTCATATTTGTTAATATTTAGGCCTCAGCATTTATGCAGAGAATATTTGAATAACAATGCTAACAGCAACTTTTGTAAGTTGATTTGTCTTTGTTGACATTTTGAACTGTTGACTACATATTCAGGGGAGCTACTGTGACACTATTTTTGTGATTTGATACGCATTTCTTAGGGAGGGGGATATTGATGACTTATTTTTTTTCATGTTGGCAATTCTTTAATTCAGTGTTCAGTGTGTTACTGTTTTCTGTTACAGGATGTCACACCACCAAATTCTGACATTGGGAAAGGTATGTGTTATGTTTACAGGATTTGGATGACTTTGATGTTGTGCATAGAAGTTGTTTTAGTTTATGATTGAGACCAACCAAATATATTGCTATGCACTAGAAAATTGTCCTAAGACATGTTTTTACCAGTCTGAAAGAAAACATACACATTTGACTGATTGTCAGTGTAAAATATGGAATTAGCACCCAAGTCACACAAGACAGATAAAACATGTGACGCTATTCTTCTTTGAAATTCCATTGTAATTGTTAATAATCACCCAGAAGTTGGTGATCCAGCCAGTTGTTGTATAGCCCAAAGAGGCTACAATTTGACTAAACACTGTATGATAATAATAGAAGACACCATGGCTTACATTATGCAATCACACAAGAGCTAACTGGCTGGCAGGCAGGCCCAGCAGGTTGGCCAGGGATGGCTGACCGACTTTTCAGCTGACAGTGTTTGGCATAATGCCGTACACTGGTGTGTGGCTATGTATGCAGTCAAAACGAGGACAAACAATGTGTTTCGTTAGCTGTAATGTGAGCAATTGCATCTGTTAATTATTGTCTTTCTGTTTGCTAACATCAATCTAGGCAATGATTTTCTAATGTGTCAAGGTGAACCCTTTGTGTATCAGCAACAAAATATTTTATGTTGCCTGATCCATGCTTATTACAAAAAATGTTGTCAATGCAATTTAATCAACTTATTGACAATTTTTTTAAATAGAAATAAGTCAGCTCTATGTGACTGTACACAACAACACTATGTTGTTTAAATTAGTTTGACACAACAGCTGCACCTTTTGAATGTCATCTCCCACATGAGACATCATTGTGAGGGGCTAATTTTGTCACAAACACTGTTACATTTGGTTACTTGCTCTTTCGCAACACTATTTATAGAACTGGTGTAAAGCAGTGACAAATAACACAATGGCAAGCTGGGTGATACCAGTAGGTACGCTCTTGATGTTGATTAATCCAACATTTTCCGCAGTTTTTTAATTTTTTATATGATATGCGGAAATTGAAGACGTAGTGGTATCTTTGCAGTCAAAACAGCAAGCGTTCTGGATAGTGTCCTACTTGGCAAGTTACATTTTCACAGGATTCATACCTCTTAACCTGTGGGATATCTTGAAGTATTGCTATATTTAGCACTTTATGTAGGCAAAGCTTGCTGACCAAAACTTGTTTGTATAATGACTCTCACTCACTCAAACAATAAAATTATAACCATATTAAATAGTATGTTAATTCATTTATGATAGCATAATTATATTAATAGATTTTTACCATATCTACTGTCTCTGTGAATTAAGTGGTTTGATTGCTGGTTATGAAGAGCAGTAGTAGGATAAATTAATGTTTGTAAATGTCACAACACGACAGGCGGCAGGCGATATGTAGGCAGTGTGTGGGCTGAATCAACAGTCTACAGTTTTGTGAATAACATCACCTCATTCCTAGCATCAGCTACAAACTCCAGAGCATAGTTCTATGTCTTCATGGTTTAAATGTCAAACCTCTTTTTGAAAGGCTTTATTACCTCATGCTGTAGTTAGAGGCTTGTATTAATGTACTTCATTTCTGCATTGTTTGCCAGAAAAAAACTACCAAAACCTGTAAGCCTATTATCCTCAATTATTGATGAGAATAACTTGATATCACCGAATATATGATTATGCATTATTTATTTCGGTTTATGTTTTAGTTGCCAGGCAGTCCTAATAATTGGTCTTGTTTAAGATGATGCTAATTTGTAACTTTTCTGAAAATCAGATGGTACTTTGTGACATTGCACAGAAAGATGTTACTCTTGGTCATTATTGTATATTTGTCAGATCAAGGATCTGCTGGCACCATTTTCATCTAGTATGGAAAAATCCTTTTTATAATTTACATTTATTATTTTCAGCCAAGACATTACAAACAATAATATCTTATGCTTAGTTCAAAGTAATCAACAATAATAATATACTGAATTTGACATTCATGTTTCCACAAATACAAACCTGGGTGTCTCTCCCTTATCACATAGACTTTAAAAATTACTCCCTTTGTCTTAACACCAACATTTTGCTCACTTCCAGAGTTTGAAAAGCAAAAGGTGGTGGAGGCTGATATAATTTTTTGCTCACCTGACTGTCATAGCCTTCTTGTTTGGCGTTGGTGTCTGTAATCATTTTCTCCTCAGATACCACTGGACCAATATGGACCAATATGTGAAACTTCACATACTTGTTCCCATCAATCATGACACCTTAGCTTGTTCAAGAGGTTCAAATATTCCAATCTACAAAATCTAAATGTCCTTAGATGTTAGCATGGGTGCTTGGTCAACAGCACAGACAACGATATGAAAGTGAAATAGAATAAGAATTGCCATTTGACAACTCTGCCTTCCAAAGTTTGTTTGTTGTTTAAATATGCACTTAGCAATATTCCTGCAAAATGATGGCAGTCTGTAAATAATCGAATCTGGATCAGACATCTCAGTGACTGACATCATGAGTCATTAGTCCCCACTTACAACAAGCATGGGCTGCTGAAGACCAATTATAACCCCAAATCTTCACGGGACCTTTCCAAAGTGAAGAAAAGAGTGGATGTATTATACCAGCTATTTTCCTTGTTTTCTGTACCTTCTGAGTGTAATTTGTAATGCTTAATGTTATTATTTCAAAGGGGCTTCAACTGGGGGGTTGCCTTTTTGACGGGGTCGTTTTTTCTTTGGTGATATATGGTAAGTTTCATTTTAAGTGGATCAGATCTGATTGTAGCAAAAAATGTAGCTGGTCACCTTTGTCCGATGTCATGATCTCATGTTTGTTTGAAATTGTGTCTTTCATATAATTTGCAATGAAATGTTTGATGCTCAAGAAATTAAATTGACAAGATTCAATCAGATATGGCTCACTACCGGTGTCAGTAAGTGTTTTTTCTAGGTAGACATGAAACACTGTTTCTGATGTGAGTATGACACTGAGTTATGAGCACTCAAGCAATAGCTTTTGAAGCACTAATGTGGTAGTGGAGTAGCCTTGTTGTAAATGTGGATTGTCATACTGAAGACACAGGTTTAATTCCCCACGTGGGTACAATGTGAGACATGATATTACTTGCATAGTGCTAAAGGCAGTGAAACCCTGCTACCTCTTTAATACTAATACATTGTAGTAATGCTAATGTTGGTGATAGCAGAAGTAATACTAACTTGGTAATACATGCTTTTTATCTTGACCTGCTGAGAGGCCAATAATTGGCCCGAAGTCTGCAGCAAATATCTAAAAAAATTAAATGGGAATCAGACTATTCTCAATTAATTGTGTATAACTATCAACTAATGGAATGGCTTGGTCAAAGGACCAACAGAGAGGAATTTTACATTATTGCATTGAATTTAACTTTAAGATACCCCTGAATTAAGAAAATTAAGCACTTTTCAAAATAAATGTAATAGTTATTAAGGTAGTAGATACTGACATTCCAGCCCTCAACATTGCATCAAACTTGGTTGTATACCCATGAAAATGTCAATTAAAAAACTGAATTATTGTGATGTGACAGTTTAATAAAAATGAAATCTTTTACTTCCATGCGACACCTCCCTGTTTGATCTGAGGCAGCACCACCCTGAGTGTCCTTTGACTTCAGTTTAAATGAAGGATGCATTGGTTCATGAGCCAATCAGATGTCAGCTTTCTAAAATGTTTCAGTTTCAACCATCTCAATTCAGAAAATTAAAATTGTAACAAAAGAAGCTCTCCACAGAACCAAAATATTCTTTCAATAGCACTCCCTTTTGGTTGTAGATACCATTGAGCTCTGAAATATCCACAACAATATAATGGCACGGCATTCATTATATCTACATTCAGAAAAGTTTTTTTTATGTTATTTTTCAACGGGCGTGGGGGCAACCATGATTGCTCATCAAGCCAAAAGTCTGGTTTGATCCCCCACTTGGGTACAATGTATGAAGCCCATTCTTTGTGTCACCTGCCCATGTATTTGCTGAAAGTAGCATTAAACCATACCCACTCGAGATACAGAAATCAGATATGCTTCGCCCACTCATGCAAAGAATTTAGATGCCAAAATGCTGATTGGCTGATTAGAAAGTTCACCTAAGGAGGTGTCTGATCTTCATGAAGAGAGGTATCAGATCACAGTATAAGATCTGATTTTAATGAGATTGCCTTATTTTCTGTCCTTCGAACTTACCACAATAAAAACATAATTTTTTACTTATCCTGCATTGCTCCTTAATGCATTCACTGCTTACCTTACGACAACAAGAAGACTGCGCAATGGCGATGGTCTTGGGTGAAGAAATATGGAAGATTGTTGATTCCAAATCCCACTTTTATATGGACCTTGATGACAAGTCACCTTCTTCACATCACTGTCTGTCGCCCTACAGCAAGGACGTGTCCCAGCCGAGCTCGTCAAATTGGATTTATTTAGACCTTCAGTTTTCAGCTATAATTCTAAAATTGATCTGTGAAGGGTGATGTATTCCTTTCATATTACTTTCACCATGTTGTGTAGTTTAATGTGGATTATTTAGGTGTAAAAAGACGTGATTGTTGTCCAACATTTTAAATTTGTGTTACAATAATTGACCTGCCAAGGTGGTCAGATTGTTTACACTTCCCAGCTACGTATGTATAACATATTCATGTGTTTTTAAATACTAGTAGCCTTGGCGTTACATTGAGTTGCATATATCAATATTGTATACACTTTCAACTCATAAAAAATAATTGCCGATAGAATATTGTTTAATTCTATGGCACTCTTCCAATCCCGTTTCAACAACAATTCTTTATTTGCGTAACTTATGATTGTGTGTTGTACCAATTGTCGTGGGAAAAAAATCTTCCAAAGATCCTTATCCACGTTGTTTAGCATGCACGCAGATTTGCTCTAAATGTAAATTTTGTGTGACTCTCTCTCCAGCAAGTTTTACAATATATAGGCAGGTTACACACAAACATATTTTGCAGCAATCCCGTCATGTGGTGACGAAGATGTCACAATCGCCAGATAGCAATGGACATGTTTCTGTCATTACCACGCAGCCATTATCATCGATGGGTAATAGGGCTCCCGTCACTGTGACTGCAGAAGTGCACCCTCCGCCGAAATCAACAATACCGGAGGAGATTGTGAGTGTCGTAACTGCTCCTAATTTTCAACCGCCTGAGACATACAACTCTTCAAGATCTACGACGCCAGCGCCAGCGTCTCAAGATGCGCAGGCACAAATCATGATCAGGTCAGCACCAATGAGCATTGCGTCTCAGGGACCTGCGCTGAGCGCAGCGCCTGCCTACTACAATGACATCAGCCCCAGGGCTTACATCATACAATGTTACGCAGGCGACGCATGATCAGCTTAGCGCTGCACCAATGACTTACCCTACGCAGCCGATGCACGCTCAGGTATCAACACCGTTCCAGAACATTCATTGGATGCAAAACTTCATACAGTTCATGTGGCAGCAGTCTATGGCATACCAGTATCCTGCGCCCACCCTTATGCCAATGTATCAGACCCCAGCGTCAGCTACAACAATGACACAAGGCTTAGCGCCTCCTCCGGCACCCAACGTCCTGCAATATGCCTATTGCATGTCCTGGTACAGTGATCCCTCGCTACAACGCTACCTTCGGGGTCCAAATAATTGATGAGCGTTACAGATGATCAGCGATTTAACTGACGTTGAGTGGTAGGTGGTAGATGACCAACAAAACAGTATACATGTAGTAGGCATTATTTTATATGCAGAGATTAGGATTACCTTGTGTATTTTCTCGTAAACTAAGCCAGAAATAGCAATCAGCTGTGCACACGTTTCCTCCCAATCTACTGGTGATTCAGTTAAACATTCACTGTAGGAACTTCCCGTGCTACATCTATTTTGATTGCGAAAACCGTATGTTGACATTTAATATTCAAACTGCCTCAAATATGACTTTTAGCGAGTCAGGGTACAGCATTTATGATATATGTATCCATTCTCTTCTCAGTTTGTTTCAAGGCATCAATAGCAGTAATCGGACTCTGGTTGCTGTAAATAACGTCCGAAATTATTGTAAACATTATTATAATTATTGAATGAAATTTTGAATAAAGTTAATAAAATATATTGCAAACAATAGTCCAGATAAACAATGAACAAATTATTTTATAACCAGATATTATAATAATAAGAATTATTGCGTACTTCAGTTTGGATTTGTTGACTGATATTTCTGGTGATTGGCTGATAATGTTTTCGGAAATGGGGGAAAACATCCTGTCATTGAAAAACTTGATTAAAAATATTAGTAAATTTTGAGAGCCATGCTTTACCGCGCACTATAACTGATTTAGCACTATATCGAAGAACTCAATAGCGAGGGAACACTGTACAGCACATTCATTGCTGAGCAGCGCTAGTAACCCAGAGCGTACATGGACATCAGTGCATGACTCACTCTCACCAGGTGGCTCATTCAAGCCCTCTATCAGAGGTAGCACTACACACTCGAGCAGAAGCCAATCGCCATCTAGGCGAACACGTCAACATTGTTCTGACTTGTCAGACTCATCAAATGACGATTCCCTGGTAGAATGGAATATGCATCTCGGCTTAGCGCAAGTACCCGATTGTGTAGCGGACCATCTCGTTAGTGGCGCCTTCCCTTGGTAACGGGGTGCATAAAAAGGACACCTTATGGTCGCATCCTACATCGATTCCTATCGACCCTATGCTGACAGATATGACGAGGTCATTGGATGAAGACCACTTGCGCCATCATTTAAGCCACCCAAGTTTAGGAAGGATGAGTTTCCTATCCATGCGTTTGTGGTACCAGACCTAGCTCTTAGTTTGGATGAAAGCATACAAAGGATGACAGGCTCGTCAAGGCCAACCACCCTTAAGGTACAGGATACCAGATTTATTGAAACGGAAATCAGACGGGTATTGAAACCTTTGTCAGCACTAGCTTCGTCAACACATGTGGTAGAGCAGAATCTATCAGAGGACAACGTATTTTCTTGAGTACAGTGTAGAAGGGGTGCGCATTATACATGCCATAATGAGTTTGATGTATTTTTGCCCCCAAAGCAAAGACATTACCGTGAGCACATAACACCGGAAATACCATGTCAACAAATCCGTACTGAAGTACAGATTATTAATCATGTAATCACATTGTCAGGTTATAAAAGTGTTCATTGAATATCTGGACTTACGTTTATGGACTTACATTAATTTTATTCAAAATTCCCTTTAATATCATTTTAATTAATTGTAGCAAAATCATGTGTGAAGCAAGGGGAAGATCACATGACCGTTATTAACAGCAACCACACTCAGATTACCGCTACCGACGCCTTGAAACGAACTTTAGTTGACAGAGAATGGATACATATATCATAAATGCCATACTTTGACTCGTTAAAAGTCATATTTGTTGTAGTTTGACAATTCTATGTCAACACATAGTTCTCATGATCATGTGCGCAGGAGCCTCGACGGTGACTGGTCCAATTGTTCCATGTGAAAATAATAACCGGCAATCGCAATCAGCTGCACAGAAGTTCTACACTTTGGGTTATTATTATTTTAAATATATTTGATTAAACTAAACTAAAATAACATGACATTGGAATATATTATTCCTGATAAAAAAATAGTTTCAGATACAATTTTTTCCGATTCCTGCATTAAAATCCTTAAAGTTATATCATTGAGTAAGTTTTAACTGAATCACCGTTAGATTCCAAGAAAAGGAGTGTACAGTTGATTGCTGTTTCTGTCTTAGTTTACGAAAAAATATGCAAGGTAATCTTAATCCATGGATGTAAAACAATGCCTAGCAGAACAAAAAATATACTTTACATGCTGGATCAACATATCTGGTGAGTTTGTATCTCTAATTTCAAATTTGTACTGACCAAGTTTCTTTTCAACCGTTTGATTACCAGAATTCACTGAAGGGGTCCGGTGTAATTTTTTTCTGCTCATAATTTTTTTCCAAAATACTGAATTCGCTAGTTGGGATGTGCATTATACTTTGGTACTATACTCAAGAAAATATGGTATATCATTTCCAAACTATAGTGGACTTCCAACTGTGTCAGATTGACTACAAGAGGAATCATCTCAAAGCTGCTCTGGTGGAGATTACTGTCACACGCAGACTTGGCTATTAAGTGTTTTCTAACTCGGATTCTGAGGCTGCTACGGCAACCCTCGTCATCTACTTCTCTGTTCAATGAACAGATCACAGACACGCAAGTCAAAGTTTGCAGTTACTTTTGGGATGAGACAGCGCTCAAGGCTCTAGAGCACATCTCTCAAAGTTTATCCCAGCGATCTGGCAAGCCAGGCAATTATAAGCCTAGACGCGTGTCTCTCAAGGACGGCCAAGACCAGGAGTACTTTTGTAGGGAAAGGGCATGGCAGAGTAAAACCTCAAGGTTCTTATCAGTCCGGTCGTGGTAGATCCAGGGCAGAGGAGGTGATAAGAGGGGTAAACACTGAAGTGTTGGACAGTCACGACTAGGAACTCCCGCCCCCAGCTGTCCCAATTGTCAACTTCCCCGTAGGCAGGAGACTGAATCAGTTTTTGAAGAACTGGAGCATCCTCAAGGACGATTACGTTCTCAACGTACTACGTCACGGTTATCATGTAGACGTAGAGATACTTCCACCGTAGACCACAGGTCCACTCCATTGGAATTATCAAAGGAAGCAACATCTGCTATTAAAATTCAACGCACCCCAGCATTAACACCTGGCTTCTATTCTCACATCTTCCTGGTACCCAAGAAGGACTCAGGCAATCTCTCCTTGTTGAACGAATGTTACCTGAAGCGTCCACCTTACTTCCGCCTCACCATGTTGAGACTGCTCAGAACCAGCATCAAGGCGTTTAATTCCTTGATCAGTCTCGACCTGAAGGATGCCGACCTGTATGTACCTATCCATCCCTCCAACGGCTGGTTCCTCAGGTTCTAGTTCAATGGGGTTCACTACCAATGGGCAGTTCTCCCATTTGGCATTTCAGTGGCCCCGTGGCTATTTACACAAATAATGAGGCAAATAACTTCTTTTTTACACCTGAGGAACATTTGGTTCAAGTCGTACATAGACGACAGTCTCCTGCGTCATCAACACACGCCGACGTTAATACGCACCCGGGAATTCACCAGACAGCTACTCTATCAATTAGGATGGATAATCAACGAGGCGAAGTCAGAGTTAACTCCATCCTTTCGACTCCAGTTCATAGGAGGCCTGCCCCAGACAGACCAGGATCTCCTATCAGTACTGAGGGACAGATGGCACAAAATCCTACACCTCTTGTCACCCATGCTACACCAACCACGCACGCTTCACCAATGGCAAGTGTTGCCAGGATTACTCACTTCGGCACAGGACTTAACCAGTAGAGGCCAATTACAGCTGCGCCCAATTCAACAAATCCTGAACCCTTACATCAGGCGTCAGGATCCACTCAAGGCCATCACTATACCGGCTCATCTAAGACCTTACCTCAATTGGTGATAAGGTGGAGTCGAATGGCTTAGGAGGAGTTTCTTTATCGGGGTTATCCCTGAGTCTACACCTGTTCATAGATGCCTCCCTTCAGGGATGGGGTGCGCACCTGCAGGGCCAGACAGCCTCAGGGCTATGGTTCGGCGCTCATCGAAGGTGGCACCTAAACAACTTGGAAGCGTTATTTCTGGCCATATCCCATTGGCAGAATCAGTTACAGTCCGCCTAACTCGCAATATCCACAGACAACAGCACTGTGGTGTGGTTCCTGCGCAATCAGGGAACAACACTCACACTACCTGCTTCAACAGACATTTAGATTTTTCCATCTAGAGGATCGTCTAGAACGACAATTCATAGTTCAGCACATCCCTGGATGTCGAAACATGCTTTATCGATGCGTTATCGTGCCCAGACAGGGTGGCTCCCATAGAGTGGAAACTTCAATCAGAAGCATTCCAGCTACTGCTTCAGAAGTTTGGGCAACCAAACATTGACCTGTTTGCTCTGTGCCAAAACCGCCAACTTATGATGTATGTCTCCCCATTACCGGTGACTTGGGCGGTGGAAGTGTTCAGCATCCCTTGGGAGGGGCTAAAAGTGAATGCTTTTCCGCCACCTGTTCTACTTCCCAAGGTGATACAAAAGATCAAGGAGACAAGGAATCTTGCTCTGACTTTGGTCATGCCCTCATGGCTGGCAAGAGGGTGGTTCGTTGAACTCAGAAATCTAGCAGAAGACGATCCACTACACAGTGGTCCAACCTACTTATCCACCCTCACAGCAAATTGCCTCACCCAATGCCAGCCAAATTTCGTCTGCATGCTTGGTTCGTCTTATAAAGTTGTTAAGTGTGAAGGGCTATTTCAGCACGGGCAGCAAAACCTATAGCTTTAGCTCATCGTCCCTCTACCAGAGGACTATACGATGACAAGTGGGGACCATTTGAGACTTTTTGCAAAGCAAAAAATCAAGACCCCATGACTGCGTCACAAAATTCCTAGACGACTACCTCCTACATTTGCGTACCCAAAGACACTGTAAAAGTAGCACCATTACTACGTACTTGGTTTCACTTAACTCAGTGTTGGTCATTCCGGAAAATCGCAAGATGACTTAAGGTCATAGGACTTCAGGTACTACAGGCCCTACTACGCTCATTCAGGCTTGAGGATCAGAAGGCCCCCCTGCTTGGGACTTGAACGTGGTACTTCGAAGTTTGCGAGACCCCCCCCCTTTCTTTGAGCCCCTATATGCATTCTCATTTCATCATTTTATGACATCGTCACAATATGGCTGAAATATTGCTGATGTGACGTTAAACTTTAACTCACTCACTCACTCATTTTATGACATCACCAAAAAAATAATATTTCTCTTGGCTTCAGCCACGGTGGCACGGGTGAGCGAGCTGCATGCAATCGACATCACCCGGGTGCGCTTTGAGCATGGGACGCACGGAGCAGTACATCTCTGGTTGTCCTGGGATTTTATAGCAAAAAATCAACTACCAGGCAAACCTGAATGTTCCTTCACCATCCCACCGATATTGACTATTGGGGGAGCGAAGGTGAGGGTGAACTTCTCTGGTGCTTTGTGCGAGCACTTCGAGTTTTCATCCACCGCTCCAAGACTAGGCGTGGTTCGAGAAAGCGGTTATTTATACACGTGTCTCCTACGTCCACGACTGATGTTAGTCACAACACCATATCCCTATGGTTACGTGAAGTCATCCTTCAGGCTTACGAGATTGCCAAACTGGATCCTTCGAGAGCAAATAATCCTCACGAGATCAGGGCGCTAGCCTCTACCATGGCGTCGCACAGCAACTGTTCTATAAGAACGATCATGGAAGGATACATTTGGAGGTCCGACACAGTTTTCGCTAGTCATTATCTGTGCGATGTGACTCTTGAGGACGTCGAAGGTGTGCAAAGTTTTGGCCCTCTGGTGGTAGCCCAGTTGGTTACCAACCCCTGATGCAAATAATGAATTTGCCCTAAACAGAGCCAGTCTACTTCCCCATGCAAGTCACTGAGATTCGGCCAGTGGAAGGAAATTGATAACCTTATTTTTGTCAGGCCTTGGCTCTATGACATAGTAAGGAAAAAATTAGCTGCTTAGCTAATAATTTCTATATTACTAAATATATATTGGGAACTACTCTATAAATTCCTATGTTCAATCTGTATGATATTGGAACAACGCTACCGTAAAGGCGTTTTTCTTTATCGTCCAACATGTGTCGTGTTTTTTAGGGTGTGAATTAGTGAGGTTTCAGTATTTCTGAAGGTTTACCCACCTCCAAACCACATGAAAGAGTAATGCAGGATAAGTAAAGTCTAAATATTTTTTACATTTGTATACTTATCCTGCATTACTAAGTTCAAGGACCCACCTGTCGCACACTTGCCTCCCCACTTTGGCTTCAGAAACCTCAGAAGTATGTTTTTTAAGCTTGGGAGACGGGCAGTGATGTGAAGAAGATGACTTGTCATCAAGGTCACATGACAGCAGCGATGGTCCGTATAAAAGTGGGATTTGGAATCAACATCTTAATTTCTTCACCCATGACCATCACCGTTGTGCTGTCTTCTTGTAGTCGTGAGGTAAGCAGGGGGGGGATGAATAGGGAAAGAAACAACAAATATCTAGGCTGGATTGGATGTTTAATGCAATAATAAGGGAATTGTCAACATGTTTTAATTATGGTGTTTAAATTGTTTGTTGATAACAACTACAAATGAATTGTGTTTTCTTCTACATCTTTTTTGTTTCTGGTTGGAGGAATAAAAAAATCCACTGCTTTTTTGTTTTTTGGCTTTTCACATTTCAATTCTTTTTGAGTCAGTAGATTCATAAACCAAGTTTCAAACAATAGCCTGGCCTTACATGCCTCTACTAGATTCCCTAACCCAGTTGATACTACTGTTTGATTTCACTCAATTGCATATAGTGGACATGGTAGGTGTACTCCATATTCAAGTGACTGTCACTATTTAAGTACTCTGGGAAGACACTGGTTAGAATTGGTCTTCAGCAACCCATGCTTGTCGCAAGACTAATGGGTTCAGGTAGTCAGGCTCACTGACTCGGTTGATGCATGTCATCGTATCCCAATTGCGTGGATTGATGCTCATGATATCAATCACTGGACTAATGAAAGCAGCCACCCACCCACACGTGCATGCATGTTGCTGTGTAAGTGAAACAGCCTTGAACACAACATAAAACCCCATTTCACCTTACTCCCAAATAGCTTGATATATTTAGTTAACAAGGCTTCATTGTTTTATATTCATTTGCACATTTTATGCCATTAATTCTCTTTCCTAATCTGACCACCTCCGTGGTCTTGTGGTAGAGCGTCCGCCTGGAGAGCGGAAGGTCCGGGGTTCAATCCCCGGCCGCGCCATACCAAAAGCATTAAAAGATGGTATTTGTTGTTACCCTGTCTGGGCGCTCGGCATTAAGGGGCTAAAACAAGGACTGGTCGGCTCGGAGTCAGTATACTGTGTCTGAGTGGGGTATACATGTTAAACTGCGGCATGGTATCTCAGTGAGCTAGCACTATAAATCGGCATCAGTCCGGACTAGTACAAGCAGCCACACAAACACACACACGTACATGCACGTCACTATATAAATGCAATAATCTTGGACGCGACGTTAAACCCAATTTCACCTCACCTCACCTTTCCTAATCTATCAGCTCCCTTTGTTACCATGTGACATCGACATTATCTTACAATTATGCTTTTTCTCATCTGATGTAGTGATTTTATTGAGTTTTGTCCTTTAAAAACTCTCGACAGTAATTCAGCAACCAGAGAAATTTACAACCACCATGACAGCAGTCATTAATATAGCATGAAAATATCATGGTTCCAGAGGAACAAATGTACAATGGTTTCTCACTGATAGACCAGAAAATGTCTGCCTTAATGGCCTAAAATTGCTCTTATGCTACAACTGTTGAAAAATGTTGATGCTTGTTTCCATGGATACGAGACCACCAACTGTGGCAGGAGCTATTAAGAGATTTTATCATATGTTAGTATGATTGAGATGAAATGTTCTTTATGCAACCCAAATGTACAATAAATATGTCAGAAAGCTGAATCCAGCAATAAATGCTTTTTATGTGCTTAATATAAAAATGGATCTGTGCTTGGTTTACCACAATGAAATTTATTAACCCCCTGGATGCCAGAGGGACATATATGTCCTTCCTCTACAACCCTCACTTTGAAGTCGAATAAAATTCAACATACATCATGCACACTAATACACATCACAGTTTTGAATAAGGTGGGAGATTCCCTGTTCTGTGATATTATTCATTGGCTTTTTAGGCCAAGCAAAAGTACAAAAAATGACCTCTGAAAATTAGGTACTTCATAAATGTCGCCATGTTTTACACATTACTAAATCACCACTCGCCGCGTTATTTACAGCATGTTCTGGAATCTAAATTTCGGATATTTACTCCGAGAAATGAATTTTAAAAATAGCATATTAGTGATCACGGGTATCTGTCCTTTATGAAATCACCAATGATCATTCCAAAACGTCTCCGATAACCCTAGAATCGTTTAGAATGTTTTGGAAAATACGCAAACACGAACGCCGAAGTGAACTTTCCGCCATATTGGATAGTGTTTACAAAATCACGTTTCAGGTACACCGGTTATGAGGTGCCTGTAACATCCTGTATATTCCAACCTTTGCTGCGATACACACATCCTTGAATTCCTCATACATTTTAGAATCGAATGAACAATGGTCTTTGTCACCAATACGAAGTGGCTGGATGAAATCAAGCAATATAAGTCAGGTGTGAAAACGAACGCTGTGCTCGAAACACTGCACTTGTTTGAAGTGTAAACAAAGTAAAATACAGATTTTACACACTGTAGCATTTTCTCCTATTTTGAGCTATCCATTCGTCTATTCGTTCAAAATATTGGCTCAACATTTGCAGAATAGTCATGGGAAGAGAATCGTAGGAAGAAATAGGGAATTTAAAATAGATACATTGACAACTTCTGTTGAAAATATCAAATCATTGCAAAGTATCCGTCCTGTGTGACGCCATGACTGACGCAAAATCACGCACAAGGACAACGGTTTTTATCGGAATTTCTGACTATTTCGGTTTGTTTCAATGAAAATTATGGCAACAAATAACAGTACATAGATTGTCAGAATGTTTCTGATTACTTACATGTCACATTTATGTAAATACGATCCCTGAATCTACGAAAGTCCCCTCGTAAAATGTTGACAGTGAACACGCCATTTTGTAAAAGTGGGTCACAGGTAGTGATGTCATACGTCAACATTGTTGTACATATTTGGTAATTTCTTTGAGGTGAAGGTCTTTGAATGAGAGTGCACACGATCATTGTACCATGCTGTTTACAGTTTCAGTTATGATGCAGATTTTGCATATCTTTTATACATTTTTTCACACAATTAGATTCTAATTTCACTTTGGACATTTGTCAATGTTCAAAATGATATCATACGTAAATATCGGCCACAACATGTATGAAGGAACCTTGATAATCTCCTGTTTGTTTGAACATTGTTTACATAACAATTGATAGGTTTTTAGTGTCGCATATGATATTTCTTTCCTTTGGACAAGTGTTACAAGAAGTGTAAATGTAACTGCAGCATGTACGCATTTCTTGGGATGTGCAATAGTCATTATTATAAGTTCATATTAGCAATGTCCATGAATAGCCGTTTCATTTTATTTCATAACTAAAACTGAATATATTACTTTTACAAAATAAATTCGGTAAAATATATGCACACATTTCTGAAAGAACTGTCTTGGTCTTGGAACTGTTTTTGATGTCGTTTGATACACAGAACAGTGATTTCTAACGATTCGCCAGGTGCGCGTTAGTCACACACATTTTACGAATTATTCCTCTCGTTTTGCATTATATAATCAATGGGTTCATTCTTTTTTCAATATTGTGATCACAGGATATTAAACTGTTTACTTAATTTCTCCAGAAATTTTAAAATGTATAAAATAAAATCCATGCCAGGTACCCCGTTGGTTCAACCTTATACGATTATCCTGATAATTCTATACCAATATGATAGTGCTTTCTTCGCATCTTTTATTGTTTCATTCTGAGACGAGATGAAGAGAAATACTAACATGATAATGAACAAATATATGTCCAATACTGAATATAATTTTGGTTGTTTTGAAATATTCTTTTGTGAATTTCATAATGTAAATTGATGCCAAACAGGTGCGTGTCCTGTCCAATTAAGATACACGATAAACTATCTAATTGTTTACATATTCAAGACATTATTTACTTGGTGAAAGCAGTCATTTTATGTTGTGTCGAAAAAGCGTCAAATTCCGTTTTACACATCGAGATTTTCCAAACCATGAACGAAAATTAGGGGAGATATATATAAATCAAAATACCAGTGTCGTCTTTCTCCGACGTTATCAAAGACATAAAACCGGCCACGACGTCAAAAGGAATGGTGTTATTTTGGGGTATTTCACTACATTTGATGATAAAGCTAGTGCTCCATTAATAATGGTGCACCATAAGTCAAATTACACTTACACACTCAGGAGAACGTTGGAATATAAGGACTAAGTTATAGGTTAGATAGGGCCATCCATTTCTCTATTACCTCTTTTTTATGAAGTACGATTTCATCGTTTCTTGTGTGTTTAATTTACAAGAAAACGTATACAGTTTCAATATCGATATTTGTGTTGGAATAGTTTGGTTCCTCGTGAACGAAACACAAAGAAAATACATTGTCCTTACCCACAGCTAATTCTCACAAATTGACCTGAGTTACAATAACCTAGTGCTAAGCATAGCGGAGTTATGCCCCCTTTTCTTTGTACACGTGTAACCTCTCTGTCGCCTTTTGACGTCATAGAGAAAAATCAGTTTTCGTCATTTACGGCATGCTATTTTTGGCATTGAATGTATGTCGTTACACATACGCATATAACTCCATTTCATATATAGTTATGTCGTTCAGATATTAGGCAGTATTTTGTTCGCTGACAGTTTCCGTGAAGCTTCGCAATAAAAAACATCGTCGCACAGTACTTTTATCGATGTACGATAAAAAGCGGAGAAATTTACTGTTTTTCAACGCAGAATAAATTCTCGGACAACACTTAGAAGCGTATTTCTTTAAAAACGGTTTAATATTTGCAGTTAAGTTAACACCATCAAATAGGAAATTTAATATTCTCCACCTCTGCGTAAGTTTATAGCGAGAGGTAGATCCAGTGCCGCGTGAGCGCAATTCTCGCACAACCTTCACTTTTCCGATCTAAGGAAAATGTGCGTCAGAAAAAAAACTCGGCATCCAGAGGGTTAAAGCATCTTTGCTTATTTGGTTTAAGTACAACATTGTGAGTGAGAGATTAGGTGTGTGTGTGTGTGTGTGTGGGTGGGTGGGTGGGTAGGTGTGTGTGTGTGTGTGTGTGTGTGTGTGTGTGTCTGTGGGTGTGTGTGTCTGTGGGTGTGTGTGTCTGTGGGTGTGTGTGGGGGGGGGGGGGGGGGGGGGTGTAGGTGGGTAGGTTTCCAACTGAGCACAGCCTAATATTGATACTGAGGACTTCTCTGGCTTGAATGCTTGGATTAAGGAGGCTTTGAGGCAGGATAATGAATAGGGAAAGAAACACCATTGACGACAAAGGAAAGGGTATTTAAGTTTGTGAATGACCTGATTTATGCCAAAAACTTTACTGTTGGAGGTATGAAGTGAAGATTTGATAAGGGACAGTTCTGATTTATGTGTGCATAATTTGCATTATTTGATTCAGTACCATGTCTTCTTTTTCTAATAAATGATTAAGCAAATGAATTATTCATTGTTTTCACTAATTTCAGTTTTGATGCATTGTGTTTCATTTATCACATCCATAAGTGTAATGTTGAATGTATTTATAATCATTTGTATGTGTCATTTTTCAATGTGTATGTAGAATTTCTTTCGACATTGTTAATGAAGCCAAGATTGACTGTTATAATTGTACATTTGTCAAACAATGCTTATCACTGACTTGTTATTAGCTTCCCTGACCTAATTAAGGCTAGCTCAAGGTTTCTGTTACATTTAATTATGTTTGTATATCAGGTTAGGTCGTAAACATACTGGCATGGCATCTTTGATTATTCTAATTTTCTCAAGTCATGATTGAGAAATCTAGATTTGGATGAGTTTCATGTCAGTGAAAATGCCATCAATATCTGTTTACAAGAATACTTGCACGCAGAACCTGTGTACAACCGAGTTTGCCGTGTATTGATTGTCTGTCATAGAGTGTCTTCATTAGATGCGCATGAAGAATGGCTTACTTAGTCAGCTTCTAATATTCACTGATAGATGTGGTTAAACTTTGTGAAGGATAAAGCATGACTCTGAGGTTATGGTCAAGGAAGTAAGACCGAGGCAAGAGGGTATTGACAATGTAACTGGTTTCATGACATGTAAATTTGAACAACTTTTCATCAACTGTCCTGGTGGCTCGGAAGGAAAACAGTGGGTTACAAAACTAAACATGATATGTGAGTTTGTAGGTTAGATTCCTGTCATCCATGATGAAAACTTTCATTTCTTGTCTTCGATTTTAGAACATTGGACGTTTTCTTTGGAAATTTCATGGTCTTACTAAGAAAAAGTAAAACCTCATACCAGGTCTTACCAGGAAAAAAACCCTCATACCAGGTCTTTTGGGGAAAAAGTAAAACCTCATACCCGGGATGAGGTCTTACAAGGAAAAAGAAAAAGTAAAACTTCCCAAGGCAGAAAGATGCCTACAGTACAATACAGGAAAATGCAAAAGTGGCAGTAGGATTCTACACATTGCTCAAGACACTTGCAAGTTTATCTGTCTTTTCTTTTCTAATTTTCTGCCCTTTTCACCATTTCATTTTTCCAATATTTCTCTTATAATGAGAATTACTTTCCCAAATAAACAATTGATCAACTGGTCGCAATTGATTTTAAGTGTATGGGTGACCATCGAAGCAGATTTCATGGCTGTCACCGTCCGAATGGATTGTTTGTCATGATTCTGTAAGAACTTGTTGGGTCTATGATTAACCACTTGACATGCACAGTGATCAAATTGGAATTTTGCTGGCATGGTAGCAGAGATATACCAGTAATTATTCAAGAATATTTGACTTATTCAAACTAAGTCAAGCGAAAGTAGCTCCTTAAGATTTTCAGACATCTATTTAATTTCACTTTGCAACATACAATTGCATGACAAGTCCTTGAAGCCAGGAAATCATTAGTTGCAATATTCCAGACAGACAAGAACAGGATTCAGCCAGTGTAAATTACTTATTGTCTGACTGTAGCATTCCATTTGCAAATAATATTTTCAGGATACTTTGGCAGTAAGTCCCACTTTGATGCTAGTATTGCTACACTGACAATCAAAACTGCATTGTCATCAGGTGGAAGGGAGATAACTCTTGCTAATGGCTACTTGAAGCTCCCAAGTTCTTCTGAACCATAATGATAGCCTTAGTAAGCCTGGTCCAGCTCCACTGACATTGTGACAGCAATTTCTGTCTCATCATTAATTATTTATAATCATTTATGCAATGTAGTATTACATGCCATTCTGATGAATGTGAGAGCCTTGTGGCAGTGCTGTACAAATCAACATTGATATAAACCTGTTTTTGCCAAGGTAATTGATGCCAAAATATCAGAATTGGCTCCATAGATTTATGAATTATTGTTCTAGTTGCTTGTAAATGGGGAGTTAGGAGAGTGAGACACCGGAAAAAGGGAACATTGAGCAGCATCATATTGACATCGATATATTGATTTGAGGTATACTTTGATAGGCTAGAGATGGGGTATGGCTTCTTATAGTTTCTTCACACTCTTTATCAGCTTGTGTGCAACTGACTATAATGTAAAATGACAGTTAAAAACAATTTATGTTTACTTTGCGTGATGTGTTCAGAATATTATGTACTGATTAATTATTGAAAGCCTGTATGTGGGTCCTTGTCAGTTTTATTCTGTGAATCATCCGCACATTGATGTATTTCTCTGATGTATGGAATGTATGCTCTCTATTTGGAGTTTTTTAAAAAACATTTTTCACTTTGATAAGTTGTTTTCATTGAACTAATTTCCGTTGATCATCAGTTAATTATGATTGCTGAAACTGACAAGTTCTGTTTAAGTATTTACTTCTGCCCAAAGCAGTTTTAGCATTATAGGCTAATTTCAAATATTTGTTTAAAACAAAAAATGAGTTTTCTTGACTGTATAGGGAAATGCTACCTTTTAACTTCTCAAAGTAAACTAGTCATGAATTGGCTATATACTTTTCTGAAACAGATTTCCAAGTTTTGTTTGGTGAAATGAGCATGATACACATTAATTGACAGTGCAGTGATTTCTGTTGACATTTTGTCGCACAGTTGGCTTGGAACTGTCATGGGGAATGAGTGTGAACAGTGATGTATCACCCAAGCAGTAGCTCTTTATAGATGATGGACATATTGTGGTGCACAACAAAGTGATGCTTTTGATGTGATTGATAGAATGGGACTTGTGGGATGGTTTGTTACACCTGGGCATGCAACAGTTGGTCCATTATTACACTTTCTGTTTACCTAACAACCAACTGCAGCTGTCATCATGCTCAGGTCTTCCTTGCATAAATGCCACCTATAGATGATAAAAACAGAATTCTCTTGCATAAGAGTAATTATTACTTGTTAGTTTTTCACATAAAACTTCTGTCAGTTAGCAACAAATTTCATCAGTATACAATTGTATTTTCTATTACATTCATGTCAAGAGTGAATCTTTGTACTCAGCAAAATTAATTTTTAATTTCAGAGTTGTGTGGTATATACTGCTTGCTATTCTTGGATGTGGGCCGTGATATTGATTTCCTTGTCCATTGCTATTGATGTCAGACTTCCATTTTACCTACCACACTTCCATTATGAAAGTAAAGCGATTCCTTCTAATTGGTTCCTCTTTTCCAATGTCCTTTCAGCAAAACCAGAAGACGAGGAAGAAAAGTCACAAGTATCTTCTCTTGGGCTGTCAGAAAAGTAAGTAATTTGAACATTTGTTACAAGTTGTTTTTCTGATATGTGACATGGTAGGTGTTTGGCTAGGGATCCCGAACTATTATGTTTGGAAGAAAATATTAATCAAATTTCCATCCCTTCAAAATGTGGATAAATGATTACAGCTTTTTGGACTGAGTGAGGAAAAATAGCCTTTTTCTTTTTGTTGCACAAGCATCCTATTTTGCTGATATAATTTTCTCTTCCATTTGTTTGTGTATTATTCAAAATAAAAAAGTTATTGTGTATTTATGTGGTTAAAAAAATGATTGTATCTAGCTCTTTTAATTCAGAACACCAGAATAAGCCTTTGCAGTAATGAATGTTAATGCCATGCCTTTATGGCTTGTAGCCAGAAAGATCCACCATGTAGCATGTTCAGTATTTTAAAAGCTGACACTAAACACAAAAGCCAAAATGCCACTCTGCTGATTATTAACTTATTTATAGCATCAAATAGACAAGCCTTGAGTTTGATCAATTGTGTTGTGTGTAATTGTTGTTAAACTGGGACTGTACTAAAGCTGCTTCCGGTAAGGCAGTTGTTGTGGTGGTTCTGCTGCTCGGTTTGAAAGTTGTTGCTCTACTGATTTTTGAGTGTTTTGACAAAATTGTGACGAAACATAAGAGGGTTTTTTGCAAACATTTCACAAAGTATCAATTACTGAATGTCATAGTTGTTGGAGTGAAAACATGGAAATGTCAGTGGATCAAAGTGAAAAGGATTGATGGCTGAAATGATGAATTGTATTCTAGGAACTTGATATTTGTTTCTCCATTTGAGGTAATCTTTCTTGCATTATTCCAAAAAATCCATTGAATTGAAATAATATGAAGCAATTGAGAGTCATATCTTTTACAGTGGGAATGAGTTGATTTGAAAAACTAATGAATATGTATCACAATATTTGATTCACCGGGAGAAAAGGGACCTTATGGGTGTGATGATACAATAGTGCTATGACATCATAAAGACATTAGACGTCAACATACTTCAGTAAAGATTGATATGTGTAATATCATGTATCTCTGTAATAAATATGAATTGAAGTTTGGGGATTGTATTTTTGTGTTCCGAAGATGCTGTAATATTAAGATACAATGAAAAGTCCAAATGTGATTTTTCACCCATAAGGCCCCCTTATCTCATGGTTGGTCACGCATATTTGGAATGTAACGGTATATTGCGTGTTTCAAAATCATGCATATTTTCATCTTGTTGGCAAGGGAGTTATCTGATTCTAAAAAAACAGTTTCCACCCTTGCTGAACTAGGCTGGAGTTTCTAGGCTCGATCGGAGACTTACTTACCTGTGGCTATTACAAGTTATGTCCCTTCTATGTCCCTCCTATTGACCAATCAGATTCCACCTCTCATATCACTTACATTTGCTTCAAACGAAATGGAGTCTTAAACGTGTCTAACCTCGCCAAGTGCATCAAGTCAAGTGAGCACCTTGATTAAAAACGAGAAAAGATTTGGAAAATATCTGTCGACGCCCAGTTGACGGGACACATCTGTAGTCGATCAATATCTGCACATTGAAATCCATGTTGTTTACGAACAGGATGTCTAGTTCGTTTGGGCGGTCGGGTAGCCTAGTGGTTAAAGCGTTCGCTCGTCACGCCGAAGACCCGGGTTCGATTCCCGACAGGTACAATTAGTGAATCCCATTTCTGGTGTCCTCTGCCGTGATATTGCTGGAATATTGCTAAAAGCGGCGTAAAACTATACTCACTCACTCTAGTTCGTTTTGCGATTTTGATTGGACTATGCATACATTCGTTCAGCCAAAATATAACTCCATAACTGCAGTCTAATTCGGCAAGGTTGGAAACTGGACTTTTAGAGTCAGTTAACTACTTTTCCTCGGGAAGATGGGTCCCTGCATATTATATTTGTATATTACACATGTGTTGAGACCATAGCACCATCCAACCAAATGACAGACGAAGTTGTCAGAAATGTACGAGGGAAGTCTGATGTATAGATCCATTTGGGTTATTTTTATTCAGGTTTGTAACAAATTTTGGGTTAAAGAATGCAATATATTGTGTTTTATATTGAAACACATTTATCATTATTGCAATAAATTGCAATTTGAAAGTCTTGCCAATACCCATGACTAAGTCTATGGCACTGGACTCATTGTACAAAGTTGCATTTCTCAACTGTGCTTATGGTCCATTGGTTGTCTAAATCCCAGACTTGGTCTGTCAACAACTTGTCAATGCTCATGGTTTTCACACATAGCAGATTCTTACAAAGGTTTGCACATCAGTTTTTCGATTCATACCTCAATGAACCGAAAAAAATACACAGTCAATGCTTATAATTAAATTCGACAGTGAAAACATGTTTTATCTACAATAGTTTAACCCAAAACAGTTGTTTATATCAAAGCAGACAAAAATGTCGAGATTGATAAACATTCTTGGTATAGGAATACATACTATGGGGTGACATGAATCAGGTGATTGTTTAATTTATGCATATAACTTGACACGCCTTCAAAGTCAGTAGCCAATCAACGGAGGGTATGATAAAAACAAAGTTCATAGGACCTGTCAATCAAGGCAAGAGGCGAGAATAATTGCAACAGTCAGACTGTAACGAACCGGACCAAATATGTTCGAGAGAAGGCGAATTTTTTCAAATGTCATGGTCAGTTACTGCCAGATTCAAACATTAGTTCCATGAGAACGGGAAGACACAGTTGGAAAAATCCTAGTTAGAAATAAAACCTGAAGACATGAAAGTTGTGGAACTGAGACGCGTGAGCCTGCACTTTGGTGTTTCATTCCTTCTCGGCCTTCGGTCTCAAAGAGTTGTTTAGACAATGAATATGCATGAATTTTGCTTAATATCATGTGCATGATGATACAAGTGAGCAGAAAGAGAATTCCCCCGACATTCCGCAGTAATAAGATGGGCGTGGCTTAATTTTTTGGAAATGAATGCAATAACACCAATTCAGCTAATCAGAATGCAGGAATTTCAATGAACACACAAAAATTTAATTATATTCCCATGAATGTATTTTCTGTATCCAGGATAGACATGATCAGTGCTTATTTTCAGTGCACATTTTGTGAGGTTGTATATTCGGTTGTTTCTACAAAACTGCTGAGCAGTACTTAGCCATTAAGACATAACCATAAATAACTGTAAATAATCAGAATTTTGAGGACCAGAAAAAAGATTCTGTAGAGAGGGGTCGGTTTATGTATGGGTGACACTTTCATCAAATTCTTTTTCTGTTGGTAAAAAGAACTACATCGTATTGCTTCAGGTGAATGAACAACGCTTAAACAAACTTTGTCAATGAAAAGTGAAATGTGCATTTAAACATCACTTGACATGATAATTTACCATTTCAATTGTATTTCTTGTTATGCTAGGCATGATTTTATATGCAGGGATAAAGATTACCATGTGTATTGTCACATAAACTAAGCCGTAAATAGCAATCAGCTGTACACAGGTCGTCTCCCAATCTACAGGTGATTACTTTAAAACATTCCCAATAATATAACGGAAAAGTATTTTTATGAAATGATCGGAAAAAATAGCATCTAAAATTACTATTTTACAATGAATAATATATTCTGATATCGTGTTCTTTTAATTGCAGATTTTACAATATATCTTCAAAATAATTATAACGATAACCTGGAGTATGCAGTAGCACTTTTTT
Organism: Haliotis rufescens; assembly: GCF_023055435.1. Classification (NCBI taxonomy): domain Eukaryota; kingdom Metazoa; phylum Mollusca; class Gastropoda; order Lepetellida; family Haliotidae; genus Haliotis; species Haliotis rufescens. The sequence goes on from NW_025964361.1 coordinate 20,645,117, forward strand.
CGCATGGAACAATTTGACAAATCATGGTTAAGGTTCCATCACAGAAACAATATGTTGACATTTAATCATCAAACTACAACGAATATTATTTTCAACGAGTCCAAGTATGGAAGTTATGATATATGTATCCATTTTCTGTCAACTAAGATTCGTTTCAAGGTGTCAATAGCGGTAATATGATCATGGTTGCTGTAAATAACGTCAGTGACCTTATGGAACGGGGCAAATGGAAGTTGTAAGTACCGGATGGACACTGAAATTAATGTAAATATTATTGAATGAACATTTGATTTAAATTGATAAAATAGATTACGTAGATTACAAATATGTGTCCAGATATTCAATTAAACACTTTTTCTTACCAATGGTGTAACAGCTCAATTAACTTGCGTAATTCAATACGGACTTGTTGATATTTTATTTCCGATGACAGATCATGAACAGACGTAGTTTGAGGTTGGGGGTCGGGTTTATCTACTGCACTAGACCAAGTTGATACCTCGGCTTATCTGCGGTCATATAAAGTACATAGATCCTTTTTAAACTTGGTGAACACTTTCATACCTATAGGAGAGGTGCAGTGTGAAATTTGATTTCAATATTTAGATTTTCTGAAAAATAACAGTTATTTTTCATTTATTTAAGTCGATTTTTTTGGCTTAAACATTTGTGCGACCTACAACTAGACAACGACTTCAAGGATTCTTTTCCATTAAGTCCAATTGTTTTGTACTTAGACTATTTTTGTACTTCAACATTTGTGCGAACGAAAACTGCTTCATAGATTCTTTTCAAACTTGAACACTATTTATAGATTTGCAGTGGGAATTGTGATTTCAATGTTTTTATTTTCCGAAAACATACAGGTGTTTTTCATATTTTTAACTTAGACTGTTTTTACTTTAACATTTTTCCGGGGTAGAATAGGTCTTCAGCAACCCATACTTGCCGTAAAAGGCGACTATGCTTGTCGTAAAAGGCGACTAACGGGATTGGGTGGTCAGGCTCGCTGCCTTGGTTGATACATGTCATCGATCCCAATTGCGTGGATCGATGCTCATGATGTCAATCACTGGATTGTCTGGTCCAGACTCGATTATTTTACAGACCCGCCGTCATATAGCTGGAATGTTGCTGAGTGCGGCGTGAAACAACAAACAAACAAACAAACTTAAACATTTGTTTGACCTATAACTAGAAAACTATACTTCATGGATTACTTTCAAATTTGATAAAACAGTTTTGATACTAATAGAAAAGAGGTGCAAGCATGATATGTGTATTTCCTGAAGAAATATGATTTAATTCATGTGGACTTTTTTTACTACAACATTTGTGCGATCTAGAACCTTAAAAACTACTTCATGGATTCTTTTCCAATTTGGGGTACAGTTTCTTTACCAAAAAGAGGTGCTGTGCAAAGTTTGATTTCGATGAGTGGATTTTCTGAGAAAATGTTGCTTTTTTCATGTTTTGAACTTAGAAATATGTTGGAGTCGAAGTCAGGGTATTAGTTTTTGTCTTGTTAATAATGATTATTGTTTGATATTTCAGTATATGTTTTTGTTATTTTGCATTTAAAGTTATGTTAATGTATTTGACACATATTCCTAACTCAGGGATACAATCTTGTACACAAATCTTATTAAAGTAAGTCTCAATATGCTGTGTCAGTGCGACTTCAAAATTGTGTAGGTACTGGAACAGCAGCAATATCATATTCACCATAGGGTTGGCCTTTGTAGATGAAAGTAAAAAGGAATTAGACACTATTGATTCGTCGAGCAAATAGGCTTTATAATGTAAGTTCATGAAGAATTCATTACTTCTGGTGTAATCGCTGAAGACCAACTACCAGGTAAGCTGTGATTTGTTGACAGTTAGTGCTGAAGAATAACCAATTACACATAAACAGCTTTTTCAACTTTTACATTCTTGTCCCATCATGCAAGCCTATAAAAATGTAATGACTCTGATTTTATCATTGTTATCGATTTTTTCTTCATAATAACACCAGCAAAAGAACCGTTATGTGCTAAATTTAGAAAATTTGAAAAGGTATTAACAACCAAATCAGTTTTGATATGCAATTCAAAACTCAGATGAATTAATGGGATAAGGGAAAATGATTATTTCCATACAACAAATTAGCTTGTGTCTTCAGATAGTTTGAGGTTTCCTAATGTTTTCAGTGGAGCATGCTTAGATGATAGTGACTTATCTGTTATGGCTTCCAGCTACCCACAGCTATATGAAGCATGAGCCAATGACCTTGGACGAAATAGTACATTACAGGAAACTTGCAAATGTGGGTCTTCCTACATCACTTCGCCTATCAAAATACACATTCAGTTATCAGTTTAGATTCTAAATATTAAGTTATTGCAAACTTATTATTATGCCTCAGCTGAGGTTTAGTCCCAGACATAAAGTTGTCTTATTTAACAATATATATCTACAAGATAAACAATAAATCCAAATGTCACGTCATTTGGATAAACAATAAATCCAAATTTCATGCCTAGAGCTGAGGCAGTCTGGACTTTTGCCTCGCCTCTCCGTCTGTCCGTCAGTCTGTCCGTAACCATTTAATTTCTAGAACACAACTCAAAAACCATTCAATATTTTTCAACAAAAATTGGCAGATATATCAAACAGTTCTTTAGTGGTTCCTTTTGCTATTTACGGATTTGGGCCATTTTTATTTTTCATGGATTCCATGAAAACAATTTGTACTTTGTCATATAAGGGGGCTGTGGCCTTCGTTTCCAGAGCCCAACTTGATAACTCTGAAAAACTTTTCATCCAAACCTGGTACATGTATTGATCAAGGGTTGAAGTGGTGCCTTATGCTATGTAGTTATTTTTCAAAATTTGATTTTTCCCTCTTTCCATGGTAACAAGTTGGACAAGTTCCGGAACTAAAAAAACTATTCAAAAAATTTCATTCAAACATGGTACATGTATATATCAAGGCTTGAAGTGGTGCCTTTTGCTATTTAGGAATTTAAATCTTTTTAAAAAAAATTCCTGTTACCCTGGCAACAAGATTGACTTTGACTTTGTTCATAGTGTATGTTTGTCTGGACCGTATCTCAAAAACTAAAAGGTACACACACAAATACCAGGTTGTCAACTGGTGCATTTAGCTATTTAGAGATTTTTAGAATTTATATATTTTTTCTGTTTCCATGGCAATAAGTTTGACTCTGTTCAAAGTGGTGTGTACCCAACATAGAAATACAAAGTTCTGAATCTCAATTACATAGTATTGTTTTGATAGCTTCATGACTACTCTTGTATATGGACACATAGATTAGATAGAAATTCTCTCATCAAGTTGGACTTAAAGTAACAGTCAGATGATTTGTTTTTTCGAATTTTGGGGGCCAGAGCTATTTGTCATCTTCCAATAACTCTTGTTAATTTATTCTCTGGGGTCTGGGAGACTGACTATATTATACCCTACACAGTGGATTACCTCATAGCAAAATAATGTTTAGAGATATTGTCTGAAGATGTTTGAAGATTGAAATGATAATGAAATAATTTATTGTCATGATGATATCAATTTGTGTAGTTATTCAGGCAAGTAGATTTATGAAGTAAATTTGCTTTACCTTCAGTCATTCACATTCTTCAGAGTTACTTCCCTTGGCATGTATTGCAGCTGCATGGGAGAGCTAGAGGTAGATCTCTGAAGTTGTGTCTGGCAGATCATGGGCACAGCCTACATAAAAGTAAACAGATGGCATGCAACATGTTTACTCTTTGTGAAACATTTCAATGGCCAGCAGCGATAGAAACTAACATGTTTAGTCCACTAGTCCTTATAATGATGACACATAACAAACCCCTTAAATATGGCAAATTTCTTCTCGTCCTTATGATACCTCAACTATTGGGTAGTTTGGCAAGGAGTAGAGAACTGGTGCCAATTTCTATTGCTGGTCATTCTACAGTTGAAAAGAGAAGTTCAGGCTGATGTAATAGTCTGGAACTTCTGTATGTACAAAGTTTGTTATGAGCTAGACTAAATTATACAAGAATGTATGGAAGATAAAAATTGTAAACGAAAGGATTTTTGTCAAAATCATAAATCTGCAAAGATATGTGATGGAATTCAGTCTTAGAGACCAGCACCAACTCAGATTAGCACATTAAAGCTCTGTCCAGTTGTCATTCAGTCACTGTTGCAACGTACTTATCCAAATTAATGTCTTTACTAACATGGCGACATTCTTCAACTGCAAATATAGTTGTCATGCTGAACCCTTTTTGTTCACTCAATTCTGGAATTGTTTTGTAACACCAGGATTGTCTCAAGGAGAAGGGGAAATCTACAATAAGAAGCCCTGTTTTTACTTGTGTTGTTGCTTTTGTTTAATTTTAGACACATCATAGAGAATTTGATGTGTCAGTTCTGACCCTTTCCCTGCTTATAAGGGCACACTGCTTGTCTGACACATTATTGCAAACACAGTTATGTGGACACAGTGCCTGGTATGATGGGGGAAGTTCAGCTTAGTGCATGGTCGGCCAACCAAACTCTGATCAATACCATAGCAGCTTGTATGCTGGTGGGCTACCGGCTTTGCTTCGTACAGCCAACACCACAGCCCTCTATCTGCATGCATTTGCTGCTGAAATCTTTCACACTACTTGCTTGCAGGCGAAAAATGGCTGATTTGGAAGATAGATGTTGTTTACAAATTTAGCTCAAGTCGACTTTTGTGCAAAGATTTGTGCGTACATTGGCTAATGGGATAATTTATGGATACCGCTTGTTACAATGGCTGTGCTGCCTGATGTGAACTGCTTACTCCTTGGGTAAGGTGAATTACTCAGCTCTCAACTCACTGCTCTCTCGCACACATACCTATCTACATCAATAGCAACATGTCAGCGTGCCTATTGCGCTATACACTACCAATCTCTGTGCGCACTGCTTTGTTGACATTGTGTTTATAGTTGTTTGAATAGAGAAGGATGACTATATTTATATCAAAAATCACAAAGCATGTATCTACTGTTACTTGGGCATGTAATTGTTTATGTGGATAGGAAAGTATTGTTTTCAGTTAAAATCTATTGCTGCAGACACAAAATGATTAAACTGTATTATGAGTGTGATAATTGATCAGACTTCAAATATTTTGCTTTGTCATTTCTATTGATAAATTAGGTTGAAGTGATATGCATGCATTTTTGGTGATGAATTATATTTCTGATATTCTACTGATTAATCTTGTCGTGAAACTTTCTTTACTTGCTCGTCATATTGTCTGTCCAAGTTGAAAGCTACAACCCTGCCTGGCAGTGAACATAGTGTTCCTTCATGGCCCAGATTGTTGACATTATCCACATAGCTGATGTTTTGTTGGTCCAATCAACCAAACATGTGAACAAATGTTCACATGAGCCTCTTTCATTTCTGTGAGGATTACTAGAAACATGCAACAGGACTTTTGTTTTGGTTATCTTTGTTGTTGTTATCATCGAAGTAAATCCTGTATATTGTCCCTGTGAGGTGTCATAGTTTGTAGCTGAAACATGTAGCTATTAGGCATTCATTTGGCTTTCTTATATATCATTCATGCATTGATTTCTTCTTAACAACATGTTTTTATGACATTATGTCATAAGTTTTCTTGTGAAAAAAGCAAATGACACTTTGAAAAGGCATGCCCCTGTGTGAATTAATCCCTAAGTTTGTTGTAAGAGGCAACCAAATGGATTAGGTGTCAGACTCCTGTTGACTTGACTTGTCATCATACCCCAACAGCATGAATCGTTCAGCAGTCAGTGGATTGTCTGGTCTCGACTTGATTAATTACTGTCCACTATCATACATGAGGAATAGACATGTGAAGATCCGGGTAGAATAGGTCTTCAGCAACCAGTGAATGTCATAAGAGGCGACTAACGGGATTGGGTGGTCAGGCTCGCTGAGTTAGTTGATGCATGTCATTGATCCCAATTGCGTGGATCGATGTTCAGGATATCAATCACTGGATTGTCTTGTCCAGACTCGATTAGTTACAGACCGCCGTCATATAGCTGTAAAATTGCTGAGTGCGGCTTAAAACAACAAACAAACCAACCAACCAACCAACATCAGGAATAATGATGAGTTCCGCATTGAACAACAAAGGAAGATAGGTTTGGCATTAAACACATTAAATGATGAACTATAGCATAAGATGGGTTCATATGCTAGCTTGTACACACATATTTTTAAAGGAATGTACCAACAATATGATTTATTTCCTTTTGTAGCATGGCTTGTTTCAGTTACAACATGTACCAATTTGTTTTTGTTCATCTCTGTGACATCATGAGAGGCACATTCTGAAACATCCTTTGGTAATTATAATCATCTTGCAAATCGATGTTTGATAAAAAAAACAGAGGTATCACATGGGGATTACATCTGTAAGATATTTCTGGATTTTCATAAAAACTTTTTTGATGACATTTAACACAAACAATTTTCAAATCAAAGGTTTAAGGATTGGCTTTTGAGGAACAATTCATATGACGCTTGCAAAGATTTCAGTTTTATTACGGGACGTTGCCGAGACAGATCGTGAATTTTGGATCAATACATGAAATTAGATAGTGCTATTGAATACCCCATTTATATGAACATACTAAACATAAAGCATGTCAGCTTGCTAAACCTTGCACAATATCATAGCTGATTAAATAACGGTTATTGCAGAAAAATAATAACATTTTTCAACATTTGAATTGACTGCTGTGAAAGGGATAGGCCTTGACAAGAATGTTATTAAAATAGTGCCACTGTGGTGATAAAATTTATCTTGACCTTGATCTACATTATGTTGTATTACATTACCTTCTGATTAGTGTGGTTAATTAAGCAGGTGTCCCCCTTCTCATCAGCACTCTTTGATAGTAAACCTGCCTTCAATTTGCATCCATATTTCCAGGTGGCTTCACTCAGAGTAAGGCTTTATCTATTTTGGTTTTCACAGTTACTGCTCAATTTTAAATAGTTGACAAATTTATTCATATATTTATTCAGATATACAGACTATAAATGAGTTTTTTATCTTGTTTTTTTTCACAGTCATTACAGTTCTAAGGTGACTCTGCTTGTCGTAAAAGGCGACTAACAGGATCGGGTGGTCAGGCTCACTGACTTGGTTAATGCATGTCATCGATCCCAATTGCGTGGGTCGATGCTCATGATATTAATCACTGGATTGTCCCTTGAAAGATGTTTATTTTTGTGTATTATGATTGTATATTTGTCTTGTTATGATTTTCCTTAGTGCACATTTCTGTAGATCTGTATCTTCAAAATATGAGTGTTCAAGTTTAAATTCCTCAATATAATTTTTGTGTTAAAATTCTTCAAATTTCCAATTCAACCAGACACATTTCTCTGGTTTGCCAAAATTATGCATTTTCGGATGTAGATATGCGTGATAGGTTTGAAATGTCAGGAATGACAATATGTAATGTCTTATGCATGAATGTGTCCTACTTTCATTGCCATGTGTAATGATGAATGCAGACAGAATTTGGCAACCATTTTCAACCATGACATAACCTGTTTAATATCTTGTACTGACTTTATCATGCCAACAGAGCAATGGCATAGATTATTTAGACAGTTGTTTTGAAAATGTTATATATGACAGTATATATGACACTCTCTGGTCTCCTGGTGTTGTTGCTGCTGCAGTTATGATGGATGAAAGGGCGATCTTGATGTCTAGACTCCAAGTGGCAAGACCTTTTCATAGACTAATGCTAATGTCACATCACTTGGAACAGTCTTGGAACAGTCTAACTAATTTGACAGTCTGTATAAGCCACTGGTGTTTGGCTTTAAGAAATAAGTAGGTACCTAAGGCAGCAAGGTTTGCTTGCAGATCTAACTAGTTTTCACCAAGTCTAGACGATTTTCCTTTGTTGTGTTTAGTCTCCTCAAAACAAGAAATGTTCTGTTAGTGCTGTTTGATGTTCATTGACTTCAGATTGCGAGGTTGGTGGTATGGATAAATGATACTACCTATTTCGGCATTAATATGGAATGTTCATGTAAACAGTGTGAAGCATATGATCTTTACATGGTTTAAATAGGAGTCCAGTCCAACCAAATACCTCAAGATAGTAGATATAGTGTTTTAATTGTATATTAATTTTTCTGTGGCTATCGGAAAATATTGTTACTCAAGGGTTGTATTTGATATATGTATTGCTGAAGGTTGTATTGCAATAAACCGGTATACCAGTTACATCGCATACCCTTATCAGGCATTATTTTATTTTTCTCTCATAACCAGTAAAAACCATATTCATTAGTAATGAATAGAACAACCATTACAGATCTGCAGTGCAATTTGATGAAGTGAAAAAATCCATGTAGATTTTTATCATTAATATTTCATTAAAACTAGTCTATTTGCCTGCACATATATATATCTATTGCAGCTTATTTGATCATGATGGAGAACGCATGAAGAGTTTCAACAGCTTGTTTACCATTCAGCATTAATTTACACAGTGAGCACCTCATGACAAGCAGTGTTGACTTCTCCTAAACAGCATGAATATTACTCAATTCATATACAAACAAGTGTTTTGTATATGTCAAACAACTGTATGTGAAGAAACTATGATACACAGAAATTTATCAGGATATGTAATGTAATATCCTTAGATAGAATAGATTTTTCTGAGTGTTAATGACATGCTCCCCCAGGGATACAAACAACTGTAAGTTAGTGAGATTGTTATGTCCTTACAACATCACCAGCAAATGCACATCATGCTTGTGGTATGCTTTCCTAATCCTATTCAAACACAACAGGAACAGTGGTTACAAAATGAAAAATGACAATATGTTGAATTGTTTCTGTTTCAAAATTAATCTTTCCTTTGGCCTACAAAAACGTTAAGGGGTGATGTTGCTTGGTCAAACAGGCCACAATCAGGCTTGGATTTACGGCAATCAGATGGAATACTGACACCAACCCAAGTCATAATTTGTCACCAGCATTCAACATTCCAATCAACACTAAACTGCAACAATCAAATGACACTAGCAATGCTACTAAACCCCCAAAATGACTTACAAACCTATAAAGCACTAGGCATATATCTAATCAAAACAGGCCTATTCCGCCGCATCTAAAAAAGTACAACAAACAAGCTGTTAATAAATCCTAAAATTCTAAACCTATAAAAACACACACTCACAAAACTCCATTTAGTCCTATCCCACCCCCACATGCATGGCATATTTCAAAATTCCAAATTTGTTCTACAAATTAAGCAACCCTAAAAGCACCTTTTCGTTTCGGACATACCCTTTTTGACCAATCACTAAATGGCCTTGCAGGCCTGAAATACTCATATGTCAGAAAGCGCACGTTAAATTCCCAATTTTAGTAAGTAACATAATAGGGTGGACACTGTTCCACATCTCTTGGATCACTTCCACAACAAATAACATAGCTTGTATGTTGTAAGAGAAGACACTTTACATACATAAATCCTCTATAAAGTAGCATCTTTGAGCAGGCAGATATATGATGCATTGTGAACATTCACTTCAGCTATAAATATCTTTTGCAAAGGTAAAGTTGTCTTGCTTCGGAATGACTGTCTTGCAGCTTCAGTGATTATGAAAATTTGCTAAAAGTTGACATTTGATACCTGTCAGTTTTGCCCTACTGATAATGATAATGGCAAGGGAAAGCTGAATGTTTTATTGAAACATTACTTTGATTATTGATTACTGTGATTCCCTATGGGCAAATTTAGAGATCTGTTTACTGAACCTATTTTGTTCTACAATGGTTATCACTGAGTATTGACTTCTGCACAAGACTTTGAGAATATTGACTTTTTCTTGCAAGAAATGCTTGTGCAGTGTCATAGTACTTGCTTTTTCCTGATGGTACCATAATTTTGCAGATATGAGCCCATTAACCTATCTTTAGACTTAATTCATTTGTCAAACGTTTTGGGGCAGGCTCAAGATATCCACTGTTCATAACAGAATAATTGATATCAATTAATATGATGTTGATCTGGACTGAAAGTCAAGTGAGCTTAAGTCATGGTCTGTTTCTCCAGCGTCCAGCAGCATTGGTGTCTGTAGACATCTTCTCCTCAGAGAACCAGTGAAACTGAAACTAACATCCTTGTTGCTGCCAATGATGACACCTGCATTTGTTGAAAGAGCTTTGAATCTGATTTTCAAGTTGGTCACAGCTGCCGTATTAAAAAAACCACTATTGACCATTACTTGCTCATATTTGTTGAAATGTAATGCATTTTTGTGTATATGGGCTCAAAATACATCTAAAAGCACTATTAAAGATCCTTCCATTTCTGAGCTGTATGGGTCCCAAATGTAGCTTTCCCTGTACTTCTGATACCTGGCCCATCATATCCACAGGTGATGGTTACTTGACCCATAATTATACTCACATCACTCTGAATGTCTGTAGTTACTGTGTTTACCTAGGACAGAGATCTATTCTTGATGATTAATTGACACATCGTAATGTGACTCCAATTGTGTACAGACTGCTCATTACTATCCTTTTGAAGGGGAACAGTTTTGAAAGAAGACATGCTCATACATATTTTCTTTGGTTGTTTGTCTCCTGTCTCATAGGCATTCACCAACAGAATTTGTCTGACATAGAAGTGTGATATAAAGCCCATATCAATGAATGTTATGTGTTCCTCTGTTGACACTTTGCCACTACCAATTATATTAGTCAGGTTCAGGTTCTGTATGAATGCTGTTAACCTACTTTCTGTTTGCACTGGCTTAAGGACAGTTGAATTAACAATGTAGATCTCTTTGCTTCAGCTGTTGAGAATGTCAGTGAAAGTAAATATTATTTTCTCTCTCTCTACAAACATACTTTTGCCAGATTTATGATTTATAACCTGTATTATATGAAGCTAATTTTCAGGTTAGAAAGACCGAACAGGGGTAAAAACAATTTGAAACAAGGACAAACATTTATATGGTTTGTTTTAATATCTATCCATTTGTATCTGGCCAGTATTTGTTGAGATTGCTTCATTGTCAATAACACAAACAGGAAGGTCAACTGGGTCCCACCAAATGTTCCTGGAGCATTAGCCAATTATCGAGGCACAAAATGTCTTCACTAATAAGGAAACTTATAAAGAGTACTAACTCTACATAATATATGTATATGTTGAGAATGGATGTTCTGACTTCAAAAGAATTTGTTTTATAGTAAAAATATATTACTTGCATAACTTGAATGAACAGATCACTTGAGCATGGTGCATTGCCAGTAATTCTTGTCCCACTCATTATGACTATTTTGTTACATGAGTGGAAATTTGTATCCAAATGTTTCTAATCACTAGATTGATCTAACATTTCTGTGTTGATACTGTTATGGGTGTTTTTCAAGATTGAACAGAAAGAGAGATCTTGAAGAAAAATTGTCATCGACTTTCAGTGGTATAATGAAGCTTCTACAAATATCTTCTACAGCAAACTGGCATACATTAATTATTTAAAATTATTCTGCATGTTCTATTTCTTTCGTTTCAGCTCCCTTGCTGATGACCTACATGTCAGTGATGACAGTGAAACAGAGCAAGTATGTATGAACTTTAATATCTGATATTTACATGACACGACAATAAAATCCTACTTGACACAGCAGGGTCATTATGTTTGTCAGCCAGCTCTCCCTAGGGATTCGCCTCATTGTTTTCAGGGAAATAAACATGGTAAAAGTCCATTCCACATGATAATGGCTTGCTGTCAAATGTTTTTGTAATTTCATGTAATGGATCAAAATGCATTCATGTAAAGTAAATGGATGAAAGAAAATCTATCATGTGTCATTTTAATGAATAATTACAAGTTTTGGAAGCCTATTGCTAGTCTGCAGTATATTTTCCAAATATTTAGAAAAATGATGGAAAATGTGTGATGTTTTTGTCTGTTGTTACAGTCCATGGTCTCATCATTGCATTAACAGTGCAGTACATCATAGGGGTTGGAGTTAGATTTTCTTAGTTTCTGTTGTCCATGGCTTTTCTGTTATATATCAGAATTGAGTAATGATGACTTGATATGATATGTAGCTTGTTTGGTCAATAACATCCACAGGACATCAATGTAGATTTTAAAATGTTGAACTTGTTAGTCAAATTGTATGAGACACTGTGATTCAATCATTATGCTTCTGTTCTATTTCTGTACTTTTGCCCACACATTATTTTCAGTTTGAAGTTGTATAGGCGTCAGGTGTCAATGTCTATTTACCAATCCTTCTGCCTGCAGTAGGATTAGGAAGGTAGCATGCAAGTGTGGCAGATTAAATTGAAACGCATGCACCCACGCACGCACGCACGCACACACACACGCACACTCACACTCTCTGCATGTTTTTTTATTTTACTTCAGATACTTACCATGACAACATGTGAAATGTTCTATAATGAGAGGTTTGAAACATGACTTGAATTCTCAGTGAAACTGTAGTTATGTTGTGTTCTGTAAACTAACGCCAACAGTCATATATGTTTTTTTAAAAAAGCAGTAACAACAGCAATGAAACTGTGGTTGTTAAAAATATATATAACCTATTGTGCCAAGCAGAGGGAAGATGATGTTGCAGTACACAAGTTCAGATTGCCCACAAACCTGTGTGATAGTTACGGATGTCATTGTTTTTCGCGGTATCAATGTAACAATAACGTTTTAACTCTTTCATCACTGGCTGCCCCAGAGTTATGTCCCTTGAGACCCTGCAGTCCCTGACACTGACAAGGCCTGTACACTGGCCTCCCTGGCAGTATTATTGGAAAATCACACTATCATTTTTGATGCACTTTTTCTACCAGAAACTTGCTTTTAATATACATTTATCATATACCATTGTAAAGAGGATTAAGTATACTTTAATATTCTTTATTGTTATTGTCTCTAACCTTTGTTATTTTCTAATTACAGGTGTTTACAAGTGAAATAAAACTTGAAAACACTGAAAAAATGAAAACAGACAATGAATTTTGGCTCAAATTGTATTAAAAATCACAAAAATAAATCACAGATACAAGGTAAACATAACACAGTGGTCTTGTCATCTTGGACGGCACAGGTAATCCCAGGTGTTACAGGTAAATTCTCTTCATGCACATCTGTAAACAAATAAACAAGTTTACAACTCTTGGTACTGACTTTGTTTTCTATACTGATGTCACATATTACTTATGATACACTTACAGCCTCTTAGGTAAACTCGTTAACACAGGTAAACTTGTTAACGCAGGTTAACTCGTTAACACAGGTAAAAACACAAATATTTGATTTATTTTGTTCTTTTTCAGGATTTGAAACAAAAATTAAGTTTTTAAGTTTTTAAATAGTAATTTATCACATTACCTGAACATTGAACCACAGCTACTATAAGAATGACATCACAGAGAAGATATCACAGATTGATCTGAAAGGAGGGAAAAATTGTAAAAGGATGGAAAGATCGTAAATTCAAGTTCTGCAAATATACAAGTTGTGATAACATATTTACAATACACTGTTATTTACAACTGCATAATAAATTAGATGAGTACTTTATTACATCAATTAATAAATAAATAATCATTACAGTTACTAAAATTTAAATTAAGATGTAAAAAAACAAGAAAACAAACATGAATATGGAAATAAATTTTATTCAAATTGAGTGAAATATAAGGACATACGACAAACCGGCAAACTACAATTCGGATTGCGATCAGAAACTTAAATTTAAAAAAAAAGAAAGAGATACGTCATGCCATTCACCTTTGTTGTTGTTGTGATCACTCGTTCACCTGTAGGCTGCATTCTCATTCGTCGCACTGATAATCTGTTCAAACACAGAATCATTGTAAAACAGTTGGAAAAAGTCAATAGCACGATATTTCACTCACCGTGTCAATATATATTCTTGAGTCCGGTCGCCTCTTCAAAATCCCTCATGTCTCCACCGTTCTTGGCGCGGGGGGGGGGGGGACATCTCGTCGAAACAGTCAAAATCTTCACCAAAATCTTCACGAAATTCCCTCTCCCCTTCACGTAAATTATTCAAATCAAACACATTATTATTCCCGATAGAGTCGTTGTTAGTCATCTGATCGCTATCCGAATCGTAGTTGGCCGCCTTTACGCTAGATTTACGATTCAAGCGAGAAAAATACCTGTCGCGAAAACAGGTGACATTCGCGATTTTCGCGCCAAAAAGACTGGGAAATTCCATCGAATGACGTGTCAATCACGTGTAGATCTTGTTTCCATATTTAGAACGAGATTACACACGAGAAAGGAAGTTGAAAGAGCGATTTTGTAAACACGGTCGCGCCGCCCGATTTATCGGGCAGCCGTGTCTGGGGCTTGGACAATAGCCGCCCGATTTTTCGGGCAGCCGGGTCCTGGGACACGGTTTATGCTGCCCGATAAATCGGGCAGTCGGGGCGAAAGGGTTAATGTCAGTGCTCTATCGATAAAAATGTATGAATATTGATACCAAATTCATAATTCAGTGCCACAGAAATGTTTACAGCTGTTTCGATGACCATAGATGAACTATTAGAAGGCCATAAATTCAAAACAAAAAGAATGGCATGATTTTTCATCAGTAAGTATTTTGATCTTAAAGTAAATACTGAAAACTACCCCACTTGCTGACCCAAGCATTGGGACCAGGATGATAAGCCAGTGCCTTGTTACTCCTGACCTGTGTTGAATGAACATTGGACATGCAACATTAGTTATGTAAACTGGCCCAAACACTAATTCTTCACATGTTCAACAAAATCTTATCTTCACTCCTAAAACTTGGCTATGGAAGGGCATAAGGCATGTGATGGGTTTCATTAGATGGGACTCATTCATAATTAGTCACAATGAAGCTAGCACGGCAGGCATTCTGTGATATGATTCCTCCCCATAGGCTGTTGATTATCCTCATTGTTTAAGAAATGAATGGCTTGTTAGTTACTGAAATGAGACTAGCTGGTATTTGTGCATCTATCAGGTCCTCCATGACATTGTTTAAGTGGTGCTAGTTTCAAAGTTTGTGTGGGGGTGGAGTGACTTGTCACAACTTGGGCAAGGGAGACTAAAATAGATCTTACATTTAGAAATGGATGACACTTTGACTGGCAGTCTGATGCAATAGAGGAATAAGTTACTTTCAGCTTGTCTGGACATTTTGTCCCACTTTAATTTTTCAGAGATTTTAGATAGATATGTCACATAAATTAATCTGGAATTGGAAAGAAAAACAATGAGACAGCATAAATTGTGTGTCTCCGCTGCTTTTATTGATTGAAAGGAATGCATTTTCTTTGTCCTTGAAAGCGGAATCAACATTACGTTAATCATTTGGATTGCACCTTGAAAAATAATGTTATAGCTAGATTTCAAGATTACATTGACTACCCATTGGTATAAAATCTAAAGTTAATATTAATTTCAATGGAAAAATTTGAAGCAATTTGTCATTAATCAGTTGAGTGACAAGTCTCAGCTGGAGAATACCATTAGTGGCAAAACCACTGCATGCACAAAAAAAATGGTTTGACAAAGTGATGAATGATCTTTTCATGCATGTTGGTTAATAATGTCCTTTGTAATTTCAAAAATTTGCTTGAATAGAATAGATCCCCAATGCCTAATGCATGTAAAGCTGTGCTAACAAGAAAATGTGATAGTTGTGATGTTTGACAAGGCTGATCATCTTTGTACCCCAATGACCTGGGAGGTTACTCATTTATCAAGCACTGATCTGCCTTGTTCAGGCCCATTTATTGCTGATTGAAAACTAACTTTCACTCATGCTAATACGCTTGGCTCTTTTTGTTTCTGGAGCAGAACTATGAAATCGCCAGCAATGTCTTTTTGGAACTTTGCACGTTTATTCACTAAGTGGTATATTGAATTTGGCATGATTTGTACATTCTGTCCTTTGAAGAACATAAAGTAAGAACTGGTCTTGAATCTGGAGCACCTTCGAGGTTTTAGGGTAGATTGAGTCCAAAGTACCACCAGCAAATGAGGATCAGGATTAACTGTATGTGCAAGCTGGCTGATTGTGTGTCATTGGAACACCACAGTGTTGATGTTGTTCATAGTCATATTGCTGACTGTGGCATTATGCACATTCACTTGTGACCAGGGCAAAGCTAAAATAAACCCTTAAAGATATCCTCATTAAACTTAGTGGGGTAGGTAAGTGTTGCTTTTGGGTCTGAATTGTTTTTGTCTTCTCATTTTAGGGGCAAAATCAAAATTATCCTTAACATATGACAGGATGGCAACAAAAATACTCTTCTCACTACGGTATAAATCCAAAAATTTGGTGGTTGAATGACAACATTCTTTGTTAAATTCTGCAGTAAAAACATAACCTTTTCCCCCTAAAAAATTAATACAAACTCATCTTTCAAAACCTCGAATCCAAATCCAAAACAATTAATTCTGCTAAGTATCATTATAAACTGTTATTTGGTAATACATAAAATTATGCCAATAAATATGCATAGTGTCACTGCTATTTATTTCTAGGTTAGATGTAAACATAGTTTATCTTGTCATATTACCACAAGAACATTTATGATGAGAATGATTTGCAAATGTCATTGCAGGATTCATATTTTGTATGTTGAATCACATGTTCAATTTTTGGGGGCATAATTCAAGTGCAAAATTTGATAATAAAGTTTGAAGGAAATTTTTTGTATTGATTGAATAAAAAGTGCACATTCCGAGACTTTTCTGCTTTTCTAAGTTGTGTTTTCTGCAAATCTTTCAACGGTAGTGCAATCACAGAATTTGTATGGGACTGCTAGATGGCAATATTGGATGTTTCTTTCACAATATTAATTTACCTAAAGTCTAGAATTAGCTTTCAGTCTAGTTTTGAAACACATTGTGCATTAGTTCTCAATAATGTGAAAGCACAGTTTTGTGAAGAACATTTCAAATTGTTTCCTAATGTTAGATAGAAAAAGAGTTGTTAATATATTTATGTTGTCTGGTTTCCATTCTAATGTATGAAGATGCTTGTTGAGATTCACAAGACATTCACTGTCTCCAAATTCTGCTCTCTAACCAGACTATTTTGTCATTTAACATGGTAAACATAATACTTTGATATGGGAATTTAATGTAAATAATATAGTACATATCTTTTTCAAAGCCCATTTCAAATTTTTTTTTTCCGTTTATATTTACAGTTTTAATAATGGAATCATTTTTAAAGAAGGCCATGATGTGTGGTGGAGTTTTTTAACAAGAAATGAAAAGCCTAATATTAATAAATTGTACATGATAGAAATTATAATGTTAAATATAGACAAGAGAAATAATATATCAGTATTGTCTGCCAACATGAAAAGTCAATTGATAGGTTGTCTCACAGACAGGTATGTTCATGTGCTAATAATTGTTTGTAAATTTAGTGCTAAAATGAAGAAATGTGGAAAAGGAAATTGTGCTATCCTGTTACGAAAACCACTGGAGTTATGTGTTATTAAACTGCTACAAGATATCCCAGCTCAATCTTTGTTTAGCAGCTGGGTTAGCATACCTAGCATGGCCACTCAAAGGGAGGGGTGATAGCTGGCATGACACTCATTCAAGTGACAAAACACGAAGATCATAGTCAAAATTCCATGTCACTTTCCCAGTTTCATTTTGTGCATGCTCTATTTACTCTCAGGCTCAGCACAAGCCCCTGCAATTACCCCACCCATTTAATTTCTGAGAAACTCATACCACCCTGTCTCCCCCTTTGGAGGAAATGAACGCGACCACATCTCATATTTTTAGTGTGGCAAATGACTTGTTCTAAGGGCACACCGTGACTGTGTTGTGGATTTCCGGCAGAGTTTCCGATTCAGGATTACTTTCTATGGGGAATGTTTGTTAAAAATGACACTTTGTTCCTATCTTACCTTCAGGTACCCATGGATATCCCATCCATTAAAGCCCCAAGCGTGATAGCTACTAAGAAAAGGTAAGTCCTCATTCCACCTTCAAACCATTCACATTTGTTTCTATGGCGACACAAAACCATTTAGGATAGCAGTTACTTTTACAAGCTCGCTGTTTACAAATGTATGGTAGACTAAACAAGCTTTACTAACCTAGGAAGAGGAAGAAACCCATAAGGTGAGGTAAGTGTTTGTTGATGTTTTTGATCCTGCAAACAATGACGGAGGTAGACCACCAACTGACTATGCCAAGTGGTGTACTTTTGTCACAGTATGCCTTGTGTATGTGAGTGGACACACACTGTAGGCTGTACATACTATTATAACTGTGTGATAGTCATAAATCCCAGCTGCTTCCTTTGTTTATGTTCAGTTTCCTGTAATAGATTTAAGGTCAAGTTGCTAGACAGGCCTGACTACACATCTTTACTGCTGATCGTAAAGCTAGGCATTCATACAAGTTAGACACAGTGCTTGCATATTTGTAGGCATTTTGAAGCCATTTCAATTTTGATTTTTGAAATTAAGAAAAGATTTCATGGTTTAGGACCTTGATGATGTATTATGTTATTTTAGATGAATTTTTTATTGTATCTCGTATGTTGAACATTAAGTAATTATGCTTCCGTATTCTGATTTTTCATGCTACAGACAAATGTAACAGTTAAGTTATGATTTGTTGGGGAGGATTATGTTAGGTTATGGTAAAAATAATGTCATTAACTATTTAACTTGTGGATGTCTTTATGACGGAAGAACAATTTTAGTGGTACGCTATGAAAGTTGTCTGTTATGAATCTTATGATAGTTTGATAAAAAGATTGGTTATTGAAAGGCGATACATGTTGCTTGTGGCAAGTTTGCCTGATGAAATTGCGGATTATGATCTGTAGAATAATAATCAATATTGTCCTGGTTGCAGCAATGGCTAGCTTGTACATTTAGCATGATTGAAAACTACACCATATCAAGTTGGGCCAAACTCATCTAGATATCATGACTAGTTATTTGAATCTGATAGTTTCGGCTCAAAACTGGAGTATATGATGGAAAATAGCAATTTACTTGCAGCGTGTCAGTTTCAACAAGATATAATTTGTATTACGCACTATACATCACATTTGTTAAATATTGATTACCAAATGTCGCCCAGCCATTGTGGATGGAGACAATCTGCAGGGTTTCAAATAATTTTATGCAGCATAATAAGAGAGTGTTTCTGTAAGAGATGAATAAAGACAGTTTACACCTGACACCAGAAATGACATTTATTAAACCATAGCGAATGGAAAAAAATACTATGACGGTGGTGCTGTATGTGATCTCATACCTGTCCACTCATTCAAACAAATAATAACATTTTTATATGTAATATCAATATGCCTCAGAAATATATGTCTTATGGTCAGATTAATTCCAATATAACATTAATATGATACTGAAATTTTACCTCCAACTCACTTCCTGAAATTCTTTTTTTTTTGTAATCTTGTGAGGAACTGGTATTATTAATTTGTATGTTGAGATGATTATTAATGAATATTAAATAAGAAATCTCCCTATGAGGGATCTGGTGATTTGGCAGCCCAGTGGCTCCTGTGCATGATGTCAATCACTGGATTGTCTGGTCAAGACTCAATTATTTACAGACTGCAGTAATATATCAGGAATATAGCTGAGTGCAGCGTTAAACAACAATTAAACAAACAAATGTTCAGTTTGATTAATTTTATGCCAAACAATTTTTGAGTTTCATTTTTGTTCATGCAAAAAGCCTGCCTCTGATTTCTGACATTCTTTTCAATTTGTGAAGTCCAGTCTTGTATTCCATGTTGGGATATTCATATGAAGTGGAAATGTAGGTTCTTCTATGCTGTGATTTGGCAATATAGAAATAATTTTGTTCTTATTCAGGGTCCATTAGAGTCACAACCAAGGCTATGATGTGATTTGTTAGCAACCAGTGCCAGTTTAGAAGGTGGTAGTTAATTTCATTGGTGACATTAATTACAGACATCTTTCCTTTTAGTATTTATGGGTCAGGGCCTAGATTTTCAAAATGATGGTAGCCTAAGATAAGATATCGCAAGATTGTCATAAATCTAATATAGACCCATACCTGTGGTAAGTTTATTTTATCTCCATCCAAGATACACAAAACATACCTTTTCGATAATTTGGGAAGGAAAAAAACGGAAGGTGTCAGCAGGCTATGGTAGTGACCGTGACCTTGACAAGGAAATACATATGATCAAATACGTTTATATAGTATATTTGTATAAAGAGTATATTTAATGTTTTTCTAGCAAAAGTAATTGTATTTTGTTTCGTTTTGAAAACAACACCAAAGTTATCTATTTTATTGAAAGAAAAATAAAATATTTCATAACAAGTAATTAAATATTGTCTGTTGAATAATTGCATTCTTTGAAAACAGGTGATTAACGCCATAGATGTATTCCATTGAGACTAACATCTAGTCTCTGAAATAAAGATATTATAGAGAAAAAAACAGTTGTTCAATTATCTTAATAAAAATATAATAAAAGGGAGCCCTGAGACTCATTTTCAGTAGTAATCTAGACTTGCCAAACATTATAGACTTGCATGGGCTGTATTTGATATATATTTGTATCAGGGTCTGTAAGACAGACTATATTCCATTAAATATAGCAATTTATGGATATTTTGACAGCAAAAGTTAAGCACATAGTTTCATATTGTATTGTATTTTCGAGAATGGTGATTAAAAAAAATCAATAAAAAAGAGGGTTCCCATGCTAGTTATGGTTTTTAATATGGTCAAAAAGTAACGTATTTTGAACAGTCCAAAATTCACTTTCCAATATATTTTTTGCAGAAAATGTTTATTGAATGAAATTTATTGATCAATATAAAATAGACATTTTCACAACAATAATCTTTGAATTTTGCGGAATAATCAGTTTAAGCTCTCCTTAATTCAAAGGGATAGAAAAGGACTACATTATATGTATGTTCATGTTAACTTGTGGCATTTTCCATGAGAACATAACTTGACAATTCCTAAATTATCTCCCTCTGTAAGTGAAAATTAATGTCACTTTCAAATTTTGATAAAAAATATGGATCTAGATAGAATAAAAAGAAAAATTACACCTTCTAAAAACAAATAGCTTGATATTGTATTTGAGTGCTTTTTTTATTCGTGAAGTATATTGGATATGTAAATAACAAAAGAACCGTAAATTGTCATTATAATTCGCTTGTGGTTGCACTGCTTCCTGAACAATTTTTGTTTTGAGTGTTTCCAGGTATAATGTTGGTGTTTTTTCTATAAACTTGACTTTTCATGTAAACACGAAAAAAACAAGCAGTATTGTGATTTGACTTTGTACGCAATGTGTTGACATAAAGTACTGCACGCTCGCGAGAGGATAATTTGAAGGGAATATAGTGAAGTATCTCTTTTGCACATTATTTCAATTCTAATAGCTATATTGTGGTAACACAACACTTATTGATTGGGTTTGAAAAATGCCTTTGCATGGCACACGAATAGTAGTCATCTTTTATCATAAGAACAAAACGTCTACATGTAGGACATATACAGGATAGTACGGAATGTTACTCAAATAGTTGCGTGGTAAACAGTGTGACCTGACAATGTGATCCTGAATTCCGTGTCACTTCTCCATGTGTATTGCGGAGTGCAGCGTTAAACAACAAACAAACACTTCTCGATGTTGTTATTGCTAGTGGCTAGGAAATCCACTTGACGTCACTGGGAAACACCCCGCCTTTTCAGTCTCTAACACAAATGAGTTCTCTGTCAGAGTTACCAAAGGCTCCATAGCTCTGTACGATCTGCGACAGGTTTACGATAGTTTCTAAAATCTATCTTATCTTAAACTTAAGATATCTTATCTTTGAACGCAAGTTGTTAACATTAATTGTAGCTAACATCGTTTCGAAAATCTTGACACAGAGATGCTTGCCTGTCTATATCAAGTTGATGTTAGTGGTAAGGGAGATTCTGATGTACCCCAATAACTGACATATCTCTTTAAACTGTCACTGGCATGGTCTGTTTCCAGATGTGCCTCTTTGTTGCTTCATGACTTTTCCTTCTGAAACAGACCGTGTCTGTGGTCTTGTGGTAGAGCATGGGCCTGGAGAGCGGAAGGTCAGGAGTTTGACGTTAAGAAATGGTACTTGTTGTTACCCTGCCTTGCACAGTGGCTAAAAGAAGGACTTGTAGGCTCGGAGTCTGTATACTGTGACTGAGTGGGGTATTCATGTTCAACTGCGGCATGGTATCTCAGTGGACTAGCACTATAAAATAAAGTGTGGTCTGTACTAGTACGCACACACAAAAGCACATCGCTATATAAGTGCAACAATCTTGAACGTGACATTAAACCCCATTTCACCTCGTCTCACCGCACATCCTTCTGAAACACACATGTTGAAAACATGAAAGAAATAATTATCTTCATGATGAGAAGACCCATGAAAATATTACCAATCTCAATAAGAACTTGCGAAGACATTCATCGTAATTGAATAAAGACAGTACATGAACCCTGACTGGGTCAATATCAAAGAGATTAAAATCAAATTGTATTGTGTTGCACTACCTTGAATTCAACTGTTTCCTTGAGTTAATTAGCAGTTATGCTGGTTAGAGATAGGAGGACCATATGATGTGGATGAGACTGATTTAACAGACAAAGACAGGTATTGATCTGAACCCCCTGCTTGGTTGGATTGACAACAGGGAGCAGTCATGTTTCCATAAAACAAGCATGCACTGGTTCAGCACAGGCACCTCCTCTAGGTGAACAGTGCTTCATACTTCACATACTCAATAGTACAGCCCAGATGCTGTTATTGTGTCAATATTCCTGTTAACTGGTAAATCTGTCAGTTTACTTGATTAATGTCAATGACTGTCATGACCAGGTCATATCTGAAGATGCTGGTTTTGGATGTACTGATTTATTGGCCGAGGTTACAGTTTAGGCTTCTCTATTATTGAGAGTATTGTGTTTCAAAAGTATGTGATTACTGTTGTTGCTGATGTTTGAAAAGCTGTGTATATGAGCAACCAGTGTTGTCAGTGTAAATGTGTGCTTGAAGCGATACCAGATGACATGACAGGCAGCCAGTCATGTGTGGGTGTAAGTGTGGGAGAGAAAGTGTCTTGGAGTAATGGTGCTAGGGAGTCAGGGCAATACAGAAGGCTTGGGTTGATTTACTGTCAGAATGGATATGTCAGGCAAATAGATGTACTTGATCACCATTACTACCAAGGAGGGAGATATGTAAGGAATACCTTCACATTACTAGTGAGTAAATTATTGTTAATATTCAGTATTTCAGATTATCAAGGCCCCCCCTAATACCTAGTTTTTAAGGGAAATGGGAAAGGGAAATGTTCAAGTCACCAGTTTCCTGTCATAGACGCCAGCTAGATGATTGATGTGGTTGTGCGTCATCCTATCACAATGGCCAGGATGGTTGGTTGTGCTATTAACCACTGGATTTGGTGGGGGTGGGGGTCTAAAGAATGCAGACATGAACTGTATGTGACTAGAAAATAAGAAAATTGCAATGATAGATAATCAAGATATTTTCAATAGAACAATTCTAAAGACATGCTAAAATTCTGTTTCTCTATTAAGGTTACACAGAATCACATTAAATGTTGCATTGTGTGATAGATTATCTTATCAGAAATGTTTTCTTCAGAATATGCTCTTTGAAAAAATGCAAATATTTCTTTTTTAATTTCACAGGTTTCCAGGTGATAAATTGCTTAATTGGTTGAGTAGAAGAGCGAACATGATTGGTAAATTTTGAATATAAACATATAGCAGAATCCCAGTTTAAATTTAAACATATTAATTTGGAACATTATTTCTTATGTACTTAAATGTACATGTATATTGTCTGAATTATTATTTCATAAGTCACAAAATTCATAATATTTATCTAAAACATGGAAAAAGCTGTTTATTAAGAAATTCAACATGGATTAAGGTCCTGTATGTTTGTAACAATTTGTCTGGTATATGTGAACATAATAATGAAAGATTGACAAACAAGTATTACATGTTTGCTGATGACAGTCCCTGTGTGTCCAAAGAAAATATCCCACCCACCTCCTGTCTGCCCACTATCTCTTCATGATGGCTGACAAACTCACTCCACCATTGCCGCTGACATACATGGCATATTTACATTTCTCTATGTTTAGCTCTAAAATGCATGCTCTTATCACTCAGTATGCTTGTCAGTATCCAGTTATGATGTAGAATATTATGAGCTTTCATGTGAAACTGAAAGCCTATTCTTTGATCTTGAAAGTGCTGTAGTGAAATTGACCATCCTGCTGATCTGTGGTGTCATGGATGGAAGCTGACATGAAAGCTGTTCCTTTGCAATGTGAGAGTTGAAGTAGTAATGTGTTGTTCCATTGTCTGAAAGCATTTGTTTGTAATGTATGGATTTTCTTATCAGTTATGACATTGAATTTCCTTTTTAATGTTTACTATTTTGGAACAGTCTTCACATTTTCTCTTGGTTTATGGTGTTCATGTTTTAGCTTTCAAACATTTTGTTTAACAATTAACTCAATATTATTATTTGCTCCAAAGGCATTCATTGAATATTGTTTTGTGTTGTCCTTTACCTTAATGCTATGGAAAGTGAAGTCTTCAATATTATCATACTTATAATACATATTGCTCCTGAGACGTGTCTGTGTGTCCGGGACCGCCTCTGTGGTCCTGGCGCGTCATACCAAAAGACGTTAAAGGATAGTACTTGTTGTTACTCTTTTGGTGCTCGGTGTTAAGGGACCAAAACAAGGACTGGTTGGCACGTCCGTCTGTCCGTCCATAATCATTTCGTTTCCAGAGCGTAATTCAAATTTCAATATTTTTCTACAAATCCATACTGAAGTATGCAAATTAATCATGTAATTACATTGTCTGGTTATTAAAAGGGTTTATTGTATATCTGGACTTATGTTTGTAACTTATTTCATTAATTTTATTCCAAATTCCTTTTAATATTGTTTAATAAATTCGGTGAAATTGTGTGTGAAACGATCGGAAGATCGCACAGCTCACTGTTATTAACAGCAACCATGGTCAGATTACCGCTATTGACGCCTTGAAACGAACTTTAGTTGACGGAGAATGGATACATATATCATAAATGCCATACTTTGACTCATTAAAAATCATATTTGTTGTAGTTTGACGATTCTATGTCAACATGTACTTCTCGTGATCACATGCGTAGAGCCTCGACGGTGACTGATCCAATTGTTCCATGTGAACAAAAGTAACCGGCAATAGTGATCAGCTGCACCAAAGTGCTATGCTTTGGGTTATTATTATTTTTAAATTATTTAGTAAAAGCTGCAACTGAAATAACATATTGGAATATATTATTCCTGATAAAAAAATAATTTCAGATACAATTTTTCCAGATCTTTGCATCAAAATCCTTTAAAGTTATATCATTGGGTACATTTGAACCGAATCACTGGTAGATTCCAAGAAAAGATGTGTACAGCTGATTGCTGTTTCTGGCTTAGCTTACAAGAAAATCTGCAAGGTAATCTTAATCCCTGGATGTAAAACCAGACCAAAAATTACAATTAAACGGTAAATCAACATGTCTGGTGATTTTTTATCTTAAGGTAACAGTCAGATGATTTGTTTTTTTTAATATGTTGGGGCCGGGGGGATATGTCATTTTATGATGATTTTTGTTTAAAATGCTTCTGAAGATCCTTAAATTAAAACAACACAGTGGACTCAATCACTATTGGTGGGTTTTGTAGTGTGTTTTCAAATGGCAACTTATCTCAGTGACTCTTGCTCTGACAGTGAGAGTTAGTTCACTTGCTGCACACAGTGATGTACAAGCTGTAGTAGGGCCAGAGCAGTGCAAATATTTCCTGCTGAGTGTCAGTGTCGGAAATGTGTATCACATTGACCCTGCTTACAAGCATGTTGTCTAATTAGCATGTCTAGAACTGCAAGTTGCATGTGAATAAAGGTTGGGCCAGCAATTAACATTGGTTTATGACATTCCCAGGCTGAGAAGAATTCACTGCTTTGGATTTATGTGTTTCATACTTCGCTCCATCTCCAATTCCTTCACTGATACTTACTTATGTTGAAACAGAATCAAAGGACAGTTTGTTTTTTACCAGAAGAATAAGTATGTAAAATTTACTTTGTGAAAGGTTACGGTTTGTATGACATATTCCAGATTTGATGTTGTTCTCAGTGACTGAGAATACACATCATAACATTGTTGACTTGCATTTATTTTAGGATTGGAAAGTGTTGCCACACAGTGGAGAACATGTTTGAAAAAGCCCCTTTCTGGTTTGAATTAGCATATCAGAGTTTGAGATAGAGTAAAATTCATGATGGCTTCCTCATCCTGAGCTGTCTTCTTGTCTGTATCAGCATGTAGATTACCCTGCACAGATAGATAGGCCAAATTGACTCTGAAACAAATAAGGATTTGCCAATGTTATATTCAATGAGATTTTACTTTGGATGGGATTGTGGAAGAGTGTGATCCATCTCAGTAGACATTTGCAATCGATCAACATTTGGAGGCACAGTAATCCCACTGAGATCTGCCATTTATCTTCATCCTCACTCTAAAAAGAAATACTGCCATCAAAGACCTGCAGAGATGAATAAAGTGAGCTTCCCTACTGCTTTAAAACATGGATTAAAGTTATGTAGGTGAAAAGCTATTGATTCAGCATCTATAAGGATGACTGTGTGAAATCATAAGTAGAGGTGAATTAAAAGTGAACAACGAATAGAATTTAAGGAAAATTTTTAAATATTCTTTGCAGACAACATTGTAAATAGCCATTTGAACAGGGTAAAGGTCAGTTCTCCATATATGTTACACAGCTAACTTCAGTCAATTTACATCAATGTTTGGAATATTTGAAAATCTACAAACAAAAACATTATTGTATGTCGAAATAAGAAAGAATTTCAATTCATTCTACAGTTTATAATAAGTTTTTCTTTTCTATCAACACACATACATACACTGATGTAGCTCATACAGACAGTACGGAATAATTTGTTGGTGAAACAAAATCTAGTTATGACATGAAATTACATAGCCTGCTAGTAAATACACTATATATATGGTATTTACCGATAGTTTTTGTGGTTGTTTATGCATCAGCTGGACAGTTATAGGTCAAAGACTGTGAGATCACTGTGATGAATTTGATGATTCCACCAGATTAGTGTAAATCCTGGGTAGTACGTGATTCTCATTCTGCTGGTGTTGGCACTGTCAGTGACACCAGATGCATGCCTTCTGATTGCATTTCCCTTAGGGCCTTGCAGGATTGTCCGGATAAACAATTCCAGCCAGTTAACCTTGGCCTGAAGTTCTTTGCAGCTCTGGTATCAATTATCCATTGACTTTACTGGATGTGTCATCACTCATCCACCCTAATCAATGTCTAGACAAGACCAAAAGAGAAAACACTAGTGTGAATACAGGGCCATCCAGGGTGTCAATTACACGTGAATTTCCCCTTACTGCTGGAAGTAAGTAGTGGGGATGGTATTCACTGTATACTCCAATAGTCATTAATTACACAGATTGACTGCTGATATGCCAATTCCATGACATTTTATACAAAGAGAACTTTACTTGGGCTTGTTTCTAACTTGATTCTGAAATATGCAATTGATGGTTGTACTTGTAGCAATGATTGGCCATTTCTTTTTGATAATCCTCATCATTTTATCAATTTTCTTTGTTACTCAGCCTTAAGATTTGGCAATCTACAGTAACAATGCATGCTATAAATGTACTACTGTTGTAAGGTTCTATAAACCAATTCATATCTTTGTATGGAGAGTTCTGGTGATTGAAAATACAAGAGCAGGTGTTTATGACACGCAGGAAACTGTTATCCTTCAAAACAACAGCTGTATGTGTCAATGTTGTGGGAATCAGAGAGAATTATCTGTGAGTATGTCATCTTACGATCAAGTCTCGAACAGTTGAAATAGTTCCTACTCTTCTGCACTAAGCTCTGTTGGTATCTCTTTCCAACCTCACATTTTCATTATCAACAAGATTGTTTTTATTTCAGTGTCAACAACTGCACAATGTGAGCATAGGGTGATTTTCATAAAGGATATGGACCTTGTGTTATGACATGTTTAAGAGAACTATTCAAAGAAACTTTTATGCTTCATGTAGTCAAGTACACTGGAGCAAAACAGACAGCTATGTGCAATCAGACACAGTTGTGCTTCATCCACTTGTTTGTGTAAGCTTGTGCATGGCCCACCCATCACCGACATAAACAATTCGTGTATCAGTTTGTTAATCAGCCGAAACCCTCTTGCTGTGGCTCTGTGGCTTGTTAGACCACCAAGCAGTTGTCTTGACCCTGTGCCAGGCCCCGCTGAGTGATACATATATACCAAAGAATGACTGAGTTCATGTAGCTTACTGGAATTATTTATTGTTATAACAGATCTGTGAATTAGAAGTAATTATCTGTGACTTTCCTCCATGATTGATTGCACGTAAGACCACTTTTTTATACAAGCTTTGCAGATTTTGTTGAAATGGGAAGATATAATTTAGACTTTGCTCCTATTTTTTATCCTGACAATGAACTGATGGCATATTGCACCCAAAAATATTTTAAAATAAGGACCCACAGAAGTAAACATCTATTAGGAATCAAAATAAAGTTTCTTGTTATTCCTGAATAGATATATAATAACTATAGGATGCATAGATGCAAAACAGTCTTCCCGCTTGATTTGTCAGGTTTGCATTGTTTTAAAGCAACAGCTGTGTTGCAGGCTCTCATAAAACATTAAACCATTTTTTGTTTTTTTTATACCAGCAGACATGTTGTGGAAGAGAAAACTGATTTTTAAAAATTAGAATTGCTTTTCTTTTTTTCTTTCCCCCCGCCCACCTACCGAGACGAATTGAAGAATGAAGTCTTTCCAAGGAGACATGACCACAACTCTGATCTCGTCATGCTAATTGATCACTTGCACATGTGAACACCTTTTGTCATATTTAAAGTACAGGCAAATCCGCTAAATGGAAATTGTATTCTACTTAATTTTGACCTGTGAGTCAAGGCGCAGTGATTTGGTGCAGGTGATTGACATGTTTAAGAATCCAATACCTCTCTCATTGAATAGAAAAAAAAGAATTCACTGAATTGTGATTTGATGTTTTGGATGATTTATGTTGCATGATCGTTTTAAATCATGTATTTCTGTTCAATATGGAAGGTATATAATGTGGGTGGATGATTGTCTGGAAGGGTCTATTTGTGCTTGCAAATCCATTCTGATGTTTATGTGTATGGCCCAATATGCTAATTTTCTCCAAACTAGATTCTTACTTGAACAGTGTGAAACAGTTTGTTTCAAGTATCATGTTCTTGTCAATGTGTTTGTAGGCTGTGGAGTTAAAGCATTTGCTCATCATGCTGAAGATCTAGGTTTGATTCCTTACATGTTCCATGTGTTAAGTGCATTTTTGTGTTCACTGCAGGGATATTACTGTAATATAATGTTATGCACTTTTCACTCACTCGATATGCTTACTAATTCATAAGACAGAATCTATGTCTTTGTTGAAGAAATTAATAATTCTTTTGTTCACATGACAACAGTTCAGACAAATCAGTGATGTCTTCGTGCAGAGATTAATCGGCTTGTTCATCCTGAACTAGGACTGGACATTTTGTAATGCAAGGCTATAAACAGTCTGGCAAACTTTGTGTTATTTACCACTACTGTCTGTAATCAGGATAGTGGGCAATGGAAATTGAACACTGATTAGACTGGATGGCTTATGTGGTTTTTATGTGTCCATTACCTAATGGCAATGTGGGCAGGAGGTTCCACAAACACCAGTAAGAGGTCCTGTCCAAGTGACCAAGTGCCTGCTATTGGAGGTTGGAGCTCTGAACAGACAACTGTTTACACCCACTGGAGTCCTGTAATGTTAATCTTCAAGCTGTACTTGATAACTTTGTGAACCCCCATTGCACGTAATTGGATTCTTTGAATGAAACATGAATATTGATGAAAAAGATATACATTGACTGTTGGGATTTCCCATTTTTTGTGTGATGGCAGAAATGGTGATGATTTGTTGGTGATTTCAGTCAGTTGTAGATATGACATGTTTAAAGTCAATGTCAGAGTCTTTTTGCAGTCGTTGGTAAGTGACCAGTCCTAAGCATGTGCTAAGTGCATACCTGTATCAATGTCAAGATTTGATAACCCACATAAGTAAGTTATCTTCCTGTCATTTGCTAGTCCTGCTATCCTATACACTCATATCCTCTATTGTATGATTTTGCTGTACATAAGCTTCTTATGTTTGATTAGGTCTGGTTAGATATGGTACAGAAGGGTTCACAACTTAATGCTTGTCTGGTGAGGTATATTACAAGCACGGAGAGAGAAAGCTTGCCATTGAGAGCTTTCATTCTGAAGCTTTCCTTTAGGACTGGTATACTTGCAGGATCACATTCATTCTGAATATTACTCAAGCTATGTGTTACTATTATTATTCCTCTCTCTGTGTGTGGTCCAGAGTAGACCAGTAATACTGGAAGGGAGTGCAGGTGTAAAATGACATACAGTAGCAGACAAATTGATGACATCCAACTCGTAATATGATAGTTGGTCTGCATGTCAGTTACAGATATAAGTATCTTGTTAAAATACTATTTCTGTCTCTTGACACACGTCCTACCTTTTTTATATTTGGATCATTCTTGTTTTTATGTTTAACACCACACTCAGCAGTATTCCAGCTATATGACAGTGGTCTGTAAATAATTGAGTCTGGACCAGACAATCAAGTGATTGACGTCATGAGCTTCAATCGGCAATTATTATACATCAACCAAGTCACTGAGTCTGACCACTCGATACTGTTATTCACCTCTTTTGACAAGCATGGGTCTATCCTGGATCTTCATGGGCTTTTGATCTTTGAAATGCACAATGATGTCTTCTGCTATAAGGAAACATAATTTGGGCAGTTATACTAACAGCTGTGTAAATTGTAAGAAAACTGCTTTGCGTAAATATTCCTTCTATCCTACTGATGAGTGAAAAGAACAAGAATTGAACATAATAATTCTTTCATGGGGTCTGTAGTAGGTGCCAATGAAAGTTAGGCTCTTTTTGATGAAGTACATGTAATGTGTTGAGGGATAAAGCATCTTTGCACAAGGTGTCATTATGTGCTGTGTGGCCAGTGTTGCATGTCTACCAGCTATTGTAAAATACTGTGAGGGTGTTACTTGGAATTCCCAACACCTAGTCCTGCATTGTTACCTGAGAAACAGACCTTCATAGACCATATTTCGTTTCGTTTTCTGTATATCTAACACTGTTTCTTTTGTCAATGGGGGGCACGGGTGTGCAGAGTTGTGTCCCCTGGACAAGCCAGAAACGTATAATTGTGGGTTCGAATCCCGGTTCACCCCAATTATGTTTCTAGGTTTGTCAGCACCATACCCGTGCTCTTGGGTTTCACCGAAGTGGTAAACGTCTGAGACCTGCATCACTTCGGGCTTTCCTCCCACATTAAGCTGACATGCCGTGATATAACTGTAATACTGTTAAAAAGCGGCGATAAACCCAACTCACTCAATCTTTTGTCAATGTTCACTTTGCAGCTGTCCTGTGACTGCTGTCAAGTTACAAGAAACAATTATGTGTAGATATGTAATCTTTTAAGGAATAGCTTATGCCATGGAATGGTATTATTTGATGATGGTCAAGGATCTCATCTAAAGCAGCAGCAGTCTGAGTTTGAATGTATTGATTTCTGTTGGGGCTTACCAGTAGGACTAGATGTCTAGTTAATGGTTCCATTAATTGCCTGCTATCAGCTTGACTTGATTCCACAAATCCCTGATATTGTCAACACATTGCATCTTCATTGCAGCACACCTAGAAATTGATTGGTAATAACTCAGTAAATTGTTTCTCATAACATAAAACACTGAGAATTGATTGGCAAAAAGTTCACTGGGAACACATGCATTGGTTTACTAGTGTAGATTTGTTTTCCATTATCAAATATTTTGTTGTTGAGCTTTGTTCCCAGATGTGGTAGTTACATTTTGATGGGGGCTTAGGTGGGTATGACATCTGTTCAGTTAGAAGCAAGTATTTATCCCCCGCCGCGCGAAAGCGCGAAGCGGGGGATATAGTATTCACGACCGTCCGTACGTCCCACCTGTTTGTTGCCGCGATATCTCAAGAACTAAACACTGGATTGTCTTCATATTTGGAACTATGGTGTATATACAGACTCCGCAGACACCAGTCGGTTTTGGTGACCTTGATCCCATTTTCAAGGTCACAGCAGACAAATCTGCTTTTAGAGTTGGAAAACGGTGTTGCCGCGATATCTCAAGAACTAAACACTGGATTGTCTTCATATTTGGAACTATGGTGTATATACAGACTCCGCAGACACCAGTCGGTTTTGGTGACCTTGATCCAATTTTCAAGGTCACAGCAGACAAATCTGCTTTTAGAGTTGGAAAACGGTGTTGCCGCGATATCTCAAGAACTAAACACTGGATTGTCTTCATATTTGGAACTATGGTGTATATACAGACTCCGCAGACACCAGTCGGTTTTGGTGACCTTGATCCCATTTTAAAGGTCACAGCAGGCAAATCTGCTTTTGGAGTTGGAAAACGGTGTTGCCGCGATATCTCAAGAACTAAACACTGGATTGTCTTCATATTTGGAACTATGGTGTATATACAGACACCGCAGACACCAGTCGGTTTTGGTGACCTTGACCCCATTGTCAAGGTCACAGCAGGCAAATCTGCTTTTGGAGTTAGAAAACGGTGTTGCCGCGATATCTCAAGAACTAATCGCTGGATTGTCTTCATATTTGGAACTATAGTGTATATACAGACTCCGCAGACACCAGTCGGTTTTGGTGACCTTGATCCAATTTTCAAGGTCACAGCAGACAAATCTGCTTTTAGAGTTGGAAAACGGTGTTGCCGCGATATCTCAAGAACTAAACACTGGATTGTCTTCATATTTGGAACTATGGTGTATATACAGACTCCGCAGACACCAGTCGGTTTTGGTGACCTTGATCCCATTTTAAAGGTCACAGCAGGCAAATCTGCTTTTGGAGTAGGAAAACGGTGTTGCCGCGATATCTCAAGAACTAAACACTGAATTGTCTTCATATTTGGAACTATGGTGTATATACAGACACCGCAGACACCAGTCGGTTTTGGTGACCTTGACCCCATTGTCAAGGTCACAGCAGGCAAATCTGCTTTTGGAGTTAGAAAACGGTGTTGCCGCGATATCTCAAGAACTAATCGCTGGATTGTCTTCATATTTGGAACTATAGTGTATATACAGACACCGCATACACCTGTCAGATTTGGTGACCTATCCCCATTTTCAAGGTCACAGCAGGCAAATCTGTTTTTTGAGTTGGAAAACGGTGTTGCCACAATATCTCAAGAACTAATCGCTGGATTGTCTTCATATTTGGTACTATGGTGTACAGGCGGGGGATATTTCGTCACTCTGTGACAAATACTTGTCTTTCTTGTGTTATGTCTTGTCCTTGTACACTTTGAGAGATGATTTTGTGTGACTGGTAAACTGTGTGTTCATGAAGGGATGACATGATGGATGCAAGGTTTCCTGCTCTCTTCATAAGCCACAGCTTCCTGATTGAGGTAGAACTATCTAAATCGTGTAACTAATGTGTTGTGTAATAGGTGAACAATCTAAACAGCACCAGAACATGAAAGAAAAACAACAGAAAATTGAAATGATTGACAATTTAACCAACATTTTGAAGTTCGTTTAAGATGAAGATCGCTTTCATTATATTGAGGTCTTCATAAAAATGTTTAACAGTCTGGTTGAAATATGTGGCACAGATGGGTGAGCTGAAGTTTGGACTTTGTGTTAACCCATCATCATTTGTTTTCTCGAAGATATGTGTTATCACACATAGTCATTTCACTTTCCTGCTATAGGTTTTCTTTCCTTGTTGCTCATCAAGTTAATGACAACTGAACAAGATTGATTCAATTGCATATAGAGGCTTACAGCAGCAAGAAAAATCAATGGCTTCTCAAACAAAATGAAATCCCTGGACAAATGATTTTAGCATATGCAAGTTTTTTAGTGGCTGTTTCAGGTAGCGAATTGGTTTGCAAGGGAAAGCATGACTTGTCAAGTGATTGCATTGTAAAAGATGTGAAATAATAGTTAACCAGCACTTTGAGGTTTGGTTTGATTAATTTCATTTTGTTAGTGATGAAGAGTTTGGACAGGATTGATGGTACTGCTGCTGCTGCATGTGCATTGAAATGTAGTTGCTGAGGTTCACTTAGGATGTGTTATGATGCTGTACTCCTTTTGGTCAGTTTGCACTGTATATTTCAGTAGTAACACACTGATTTATCTGGATTACTGACTGATGATCAGTATTTCTCCTTGGGACTGTGATAAAAGAGGCAAAACGTTTAGACTATAGTGGATGCAAAATGACTGAATGATCAAACTGAGAAACGATCAAAGAAATAACAATAAATCATTCACTGTAGGTCAGTTGCAATCTGCTGCAAGAAACTAACCTGTGCTCAGATGAAATATGAAAAGTATTTGAAACATCCTTGTTTGAAGTTTGAAACCATGTTTCTGTCTCACTGGAACTGGTTGGCACACTTGATCTTCAGTGAGGAGTTAGTCATGGTTTTATCTCCACCCATTTGTTCCATGTTCATATTCCATGATATTTTGCTCTTTTTCTTTGTGAAACTTGAGATGGAAAATCATGGCAAACCCTACACCACAGTAAGGTCTATGCATAAGTGGAGTCTTTGATAAATTTAGTCTTGATGTTATGAATTATTCATTTTTAATGGCAGCAGAAAATATGAATTCCTTTGCTTCAAATGTGGTAGAGTTCATTACAATGAGTGGGCAGTATTAAGAATTCTGATGTAAATTATTTACATTCATGCATGGAGAAGAGAGTAATGTTTTGTACCCCATCTGCCTGCTAGGGGGAGGTGGTGTAAATCTGTCAGTGTGTCACGATGTACATAGGAGACATTCATCACATATGTATGATACCAGTATACCTTTCACAGACCAGAGGATTTGCAAGGCATGTAACATGGGCTATGTGGAGGTCGAATATCGTTTTTGGTTAATTTGTAATGCATATGTAACAGCAGTATATTCCTGAGATGTTTCATGTCCATCCCACATTATCAAATTTCAAACCGAGAAAAATCTATAATTTGAAATACAGCCATGTTTGTACATCACGCAATGAATCACCGTTTGGTCACACTGTCTTCTGTCAACCAACAATTGTTCCATGGGGCATAGGCCCAAACAAGTACTGAATAAAGAATTAGACTACAATTCCATACCCTAAATGAATCAGTATATCAATTTCTTCCTATGACATGGTGTGCATAGAAAGTATTGCATTCTGTACTGTATGCATAGACATTGAGAATTGATATCTTAAAAAATATCCACTGTGAATCCCAGGGATGCAAATAAGTATGAATGTTGTCTCATTGAGACTAATTCAATTGTAGCATGCACATCAGATTGAACTGATATTTTATTCTGATAAGAAATACAATCAAAGTTCGGTGAGTTGCATCTGATTATTTTCACTCAGTCAATAAGTTGTGATTCAGACAAGGAAATCTCCATCTATGATAAGCATAAGGTATCACAAGTACATGTACCTGTTATTGTATGTGTTGTTGATACAGTGATCACCTGGGGACCCCCCATTTTCATGCCAATGACACCCCTACCAAAGGTAAATCCCTGTAAACTGTAAGACAACTGAACAATGAGTCCTCTGTTTCAAATGAATTTCAGGTGAGAAAGCAATTCTGATATAAGCTAACACTGCATGTGTAAGGTGGACATAGAATCTTCACCCAGAAGCTTTTTAATTTTGTATCCTCCCTATGGAAAACACTGGTGCTGAAAGGCATCCATGTGTTACTTCTGATAGGGTGTCAGACAGACATATGTTACCTGAAGGCACTAATTAACAATAATGGCCATTTAATGCCTGTGTCACAGCACCATGACACAGACAGCTACTCTGTCATTTTCTACTTTGAAGTAACTTGTCCTCATGACCTCTGTGTTACTACTGTTTCTTCAGGGTGTTGTGTGACACTATTGGTGCATGGTATTGATTCTAGACAGGTGACTGTATATTAAAGGGTGCACTTTCATGCTCATGCATATCTCCCATTTACTTCCACAGTTCACAGATTTATTGCAGTTATTAACATGGATCCAATGATGGTACTGAAATAGTATAGTGTTTTTAAATCCAAGATGTTATTAGTTTTACCCTCAGGCAATCTCATTGAAATCAGAACTTAGTGCTCGCTATTGCTTAAAAAAGATCTATGGACATGTCCCAGTATGGGTCATGTGAGAACCACCCTTCGTAAATGTTGACCTACCAATGAATTGACAGGAAGTAGACATTGGCCAATCTGAAAGCAGCTTTCTCGAGCTTTTTGCTGTACTAGTTTCAAAATGGTGACTTCCATTCCAGACTGCGCTTTGAATTATGGTTTATGTTATCAAATCAAAATTTGAAAACTGAACAAAAGAAAATTCTGTAATGTCTAATGGATGGTCGATATTGTATGGCAGTACTTCCAAGAGGCAATTGAAAGTCTCTTCCAAATGTTGGAAACATTCGTTTCTTTCTAAATTCCCTGTGTAACCTTTTTGGGGGTTGCATGATTACAAAATACATTGATACTTTCATTCTCAATC
This sequence comes from Haliotis rufescens, assembly GCF_023055435.1. Lineage (NCBI taxonomy): Eukaryota > Metazoa > Mollusca > Gastropoda > Lepetellida > Haliotidae > Haliotis > Haliotis rufescens. The sequence continues at coordinate 20,682,064 of NW_025964361.1, forward strand.
TCGTAGGCAACGCTCTGATTGGTCATTCTGGCATGACCTGTAATTGGATGTGCTTAGATATTTGTGTGACAGTAGCGAGCACTAAGATCTGATTTTAATCAGATTTATCTCCAGGAATAAGTTTCTGAATACAAATAGACCTTGAAAAGAAAGTTTGTTATTCATAATTTACAGGATATTTTCTACAGATCTGAAACTGTAAACTCTGTATTTCATCTGAAAAGAACAAGTATCCTGAAAGATAGGTTTGTCAAAACAATTCTTCTGTTTGCAATGAAAATATTTTGCAATGGACATTTTAGGTTTTGCTCATTCCTAAGTGATTGAACCTAGTCTTCAAGATGTTAACATGCACGAAACCTGTCCACTGAGATGAACACATCAGTTGTGTTTAGATCGTGACATGAAAGCCAAGTGCTGCAAAAAATGCAATAATATCATTTGGGAGAATTCCCAAGTTGTCTTGGAATTGAGGGTTTCACTAATGAAGGATATTTCTTTAGCTGTGAGAGGTTATTAAATTACAGCTAGTTACCTTGATAGAAGAAGTAATCCTGCCTTTGCTGTTCCAGTAGTGACTGAACATCACAGGCTGCCACTGTCGCTGTCAGATGCTTATATAACCATGTTGACAGATTTTTATTAATAAGAAACTTTCTAAATAATTGATGTGATTCTGATTAACTGACCTGACCTCATGTAGTAGTTGAGGCAGTGACCCTATCAGTTTCTCCCTTTTTAGTTGTTCTCCAGCATAGATGCTCGGATACTGAAACAGATAGGAGAAAAAGCCTGCCAACCTACACTGTTTAAGAAATAAAGGAGAGTGTAAATCATGAGGGGCGCAGTTGGGAGAAAAAATCAAGAGGGGCACAGTTGGGTATTTCCCCATATTCTCACAATCCTCACATTGATTACTTGTACTTTTTCTCCCAATACCGATTGTCATATCTCTCTCGCTTTTGGATGCGATCATTTGGCCAGCTACATCTCTGGGGAACAACTCTCTAGACACTCCCCTCTCAAAAATAACGTTGTCATATATATGACATCAAGTTGCAAGCAAAATAGTGTCCAAGTAGCTTGATGCAGTCTTTCTAGGTGTGGTAGCAGGAGTCCCAACTTACACGAGATAGGTTGACAAGGTCATCTACCATTGTAATTAACAGGTGTTTTCCTATGGTCTCTGCATGTTTCTGTCTGCATTTACATAATTTTGTCATTTTATGTTAGTGGATGTCACAGTCATCATATTTTAGAAGTAAGCTACTGCATTGAAGGGTAGATAACTCTGATTATGATAATATGAATAGATTATATAGCTATAATTATAAAGAGATAGGTATGATACTAGTCCATTTTGAGCACAGGTGGGTATTTCCTGCATATTCTTACGTTGATTACCTGCACCTTTTTTCCCAATACCCATTGTCATATCTCTCATGCTTTTGGATGCGATCATTTGGCCATCATGTTTATCTGTGTTGCCCAGCTTCATCTATGGGGAACAACTCTCTAGACACTCCCCTCTAAAAAATAACCTTGTCCAATATACGATGTCATCAAGTTGTGAGCTCATGTTTGAATCTCCAGAAATGAGGTCATGATAGAACGATGTTTTATCGTGAAATAAACTACACTTCGTTCTGCATTGTTCTTTGCAATCTATCGCATAGCAATGTTATATTTTGAAGTAATGTGTAATCAGAACCACCACATTATATTGTAAGCACTTGTACTTTGAAAATGGATTACACGGTTATCACGTTTGTTAACTGTGATAGTCAAAAGGTATGAAGCTAAAGAATGATTGATTATAATTTTTCTTTTTCAGGTTATGCTTAATATATGAGTTTACAATAACATAGCAATATGTTTATACTATTTTAATGCTGAAATAAGTATCTTATAAATATTTACCTTCCAAGATGTAGATGCTGCAAATCAAACATGAACTTCTGTTCAAATTGAAATAAAGAAGATTGTCATGGTGACTTTAGTTTTGCAATAGTATGAATTTTCTAATTTGACTGCAGTTTCATGTTTAGTTATTTATTGATCTGACTCTCATATCTGCTTCTTATGTTAATAGTTATTTGAAATGTTAAAGTTTGTTACAAGTACATTGATTGAATCACTGACGTCATTTGATTTGACTGATCACCAGCATTTAATAGTATCACAAACCATTAATGATGAATTGATTAACATTTGAAACTGAAACTGAGTGATTGGTTATTTTTCAATTTAATATGAGTTCATTTGAAAGTCATTATTTGAGATAATGAGCACACACACACACAAACACACACACACACACACACACACACACACACACACACACACACACACACACACACACACACACACACACACACACACACACACACACACACACACAGGGAATACTCTAACACACACTTGGCCCCACAAAATGCAACATGGCTTTTCACCCCCTGTATCCAAGGATAAGTAGAGGAGCTATACCACAGTCCTATGGTACATCCATCCCTGCAGCTCTTGTCTGCTGTTGTTGGTACTTGCACACAGGCTATGTGGGAAAATGTCCAGCATGAGCTCATATCAAGCAATGATGATCGATTGTCACGCTCAATCTCTTTAATTTAGAGGGAAATGGGAAGAGTCAGCGAAACATGGCTTAAATAGGGATCACAGGAATTGTTCTTGATTGAGACTCTGTTTGACTTGCAAGAGAAGGCCGATCAAATACTTGCTTTGAAGGTTCTTGTCAAAGCCAAAAACTATTGGACTGATTTTCTCACTTTTGAGTGTTGTAATATAATTGAAAAAGACTACAAAGGCATTTCCCAAAGGTGCTTGATCTCCAACAGTCACTTCAGCATGTCACATTATTTTGTAGTCAACCTTTGCTGTCTCAGAGGGTATTTTTGTGTTAATTTGTATTATCATTTTCAAGAAGTGATAATATGCGCTATATATAATCCCAGCTCAACATCTCACAGAAGATGCTCTAGTTGTCAAGTTATGGATCACCAGTGTATTTGATGGTATGTAGGAATAACAAAACCCTACTCATGTATTTTCATCACTGATGGATTACATAGGTTGTGATGAAATCAATCTTTCCATCAGTTTGATATTTCAAAAACCATTTATTTGCCAGTGTCTGACAAGATCTCATGGGCTCTGAGCTATTACGTGACTGCATGCGTCTCCTGTGTACACCAGTGTTGGGGTAATTTCTCACACTAACCTTCTGGTTTGTCTGGCCCAGGTCAGATCACTATATAGAATGGGGGCTGTAACATAGACATCTGCATCCTGAGACACCTTTAACCCTCTTGCTCATATTTCATTGAAAATCTGTAGGATGACAAACAGAATTGTGTTGTTTAAGCCCCCTGTTGTGAAGGTGGTGCAACCAGGCAGTGATGACAGGCTGTAGTGTTGTACGGAATGTGAGATCCATGTTTGAAATGCAGTATCTTGCCTAACGGTGCACTCTTTCACCTAACTGAAATGTTTACTCAGTCATCTGGCGGAATGACAGCACTCTATATGACTTCAACGAAGACAGGAGGAAGTGCCTTTACTTTGTTGTATTGTCCCTGCAAAAGTAAATTCACATTTGATTTAAAAACATATATAATTCTACTGTGCTTACCATTACAAAATATGGAGATGGAATGATGAATTTTGTTTTCCCTCAGTTCCCCTCAGCAATGCCAAGATAAATGTGTATCTTTACCTCATCTATCCATGAGAGTTGGAAATAAAAAAAATAGAAAATTCAGAAACCATATTCAGTGGCCTATCTGGATGTGTGCATAGAAATTCAAAATCATCGCAACCTTTGTCTCAAGCTGTATGATGAGGGATGATTTGGGTTTTGTAATAATGAATTTCCCTTTCATATCTAGCAAAGTTTCTGACATCTACATTTCCCTTTTCTGACGTCTACATTTCCCTTCATATCAAGCAATGTAGCATCGGCTCCAGTTTCTGACGTCTACATTTCCCTTCATATCAAGCAATGTAGCATCGGCTCCAGTTTCTGACATCTACATTTCCCCTTCATATCAAGTAATGTAGCATCGGCCCAGTTTCTGACATCTACATTTCCCTTTTCTGACATCTACATTTCCCTTCATATCAAGCAATGTAGCATCGGCTCCAGTTTCTGATGTCTACATTTCCCTTCATATCAAGCAATGTAGCATCGGCTCCAGTTTCTGACATCTACATTTCCCTTCATATCAAGCAATGTAGCATCGGCTCCAGTTTCTGATGTCTACATTTCCCTTCATATCAAGCAATGTAGCATCGGCTCCAGTTTCTGACATCTACATTTCCCTTTTCTGACATCTACATTTCCCTTCATATCAAGCAATGTAGCATCGGCTCCAGTTTCTGATGTCTACATTTCCCTTCATATCAAGCAATGTAGCATCGGCTCCAGTTTCTGACATCTACATTTCCCTTCATATCAAGCAATGTAGCATCGGCTCCAGTTTCTGATGTCTACATTTCCCTTCATATCAAGCAATGTAGCATCGGCTCCAGTTTCTGACATCTACAATTCCCCTTCATATCCCTATACAATGACTCTTTTATGGAGTTTTCACACCTTACTCACTGTGTGGCAAGCTCAGTGGCATAGTTGATAATGTGGCATTGTACCCCAATGCTGTGGATCATTTCTCATAATAACAATCACTGGTTTGTTAGGTCAAGAATCATTTGTTCACCGTCAATACTGAGTGTGATGATAGGCTACAATAAAACAAACCCTTGCCTTTTGAATGAAAATTGGGTTTCATCACTATTTTGCCTGTTTCATCCTATGGAATCTGTTTCTGCAGATATTTGGTTCTAATCATTCTCTGGCGTTGATGTTGTTAGCTGTGACAGTTGTGTTGGATCTATTATGTGCTGTTGAAAGTCACTGTAATGGATTAAAATGTTACTGAGACTAATTTTGCCCAGTATGATATGGATAGTTAATGTGTATCTATGTGTTGCCAATTGATCCAAGGGAACTGAATGGGTCATTGGGGGACTAGTTTCATTTAGATTCTTGGGTATTAATGCTTCATGGAGCATTTATAGCGGATCTTGTGGAGAATTACAGTTTTGCAAATTGTATCAATTGACATGGACTGGGTAGAAGTCCATTAATTTTCTTCTGCTGACTCAATAAGGAAGTTAGTGTGAGGATATAACTCTCTGATGAAATCTTTCACTGCCTTGGTGCAGAAATACATTGACATTTTTTTACCAATTTTATGAATTGATTTCCTGAAAGCTGACTGGAAATTTCTTTAAACCACTTCAAACTACAGGCCTGGGAAATCAATAATTTGAAACGAAATCTTTACTTTAAGTTTTGTATTGAGAAATTAATTTCCATGTTTCCCAACATAATGAGAGATGACTCTCTGTAAATGAAGCCCTCTGGCGATAATGATGGTTTAATCTTCATGTCAGCCTCTTTAATTGAATGTGTTAGTCTAGACAGATAATTCACTATGTACAGCCATCTCACTCAAGAGTTTATATTTGACTTCTTGATCTCAATCATTGTGAAAGTGATAGCTCTTCTATGTGAAATATAATTTGACATTATTTGCTTTGTTACCATAACAGCCTATAGTGCAATTAGATTGCCTTGAACATAATTATGTGAGGGTTGTACTTTAATGATTTAATTAAACTGGTACTGTAAATATGTTATCCTGCATTCTTGCTAACTAGATCCTTGTTCTAAGACTATTTCTGACTTAGTATATTTGTTCCATCTCAATAATGATTATGTATGTATGTATTTTGCAGAGAGGTGGAGCCAGGAGTTAGCGGAATGTCCTCAGGCTCTGACAGTTCCAGTGATGGGAGTGACAGCAGTTCATCCTCGGAGGGGGAGACATCATCTTCTGAAGGGGAAGAGGAAGAGGAAGGAAAGAAGATGGAACAGGTGGAAGTGACGAGAGAGGAAGAGCAAACAGCCACACCAAAAGAGGTGACACAATACTTCTCTTGAGACATTCATGGCATTTCAAACACTATGGATAAACAAGAATTTAGATATTCATTGCATACTTTCGAATATTTTTGCACATGTGTCAAGCTATTCATGTCTCTTCTATTTGCTCCACCTGAATTATCATCTAATGCAAGATACATCCCAATTCAGTTCTTCTGAATACATGTATCTATCATTTTTGCATTGAAGAGATGTTACATGAGAACAAATGCCATAGAAGCAAACCTCAAGGACTCCCTTAGTTTCAAACGCTGATCATCATGTTAATAATGATGCTTCAAGGTCTTTTAGTGAACTGAGCCTCCAAACAGAACAGCAGAAACTGTTTGGCAATGTCCAGGAAGTTCTGCTAATGGATGTTACCTTTGTGGATGCAGTACAAAATTTCTAGGTGCTAATCAGCATATGCAATAAAAAAAATCCAATTCAATCAAATATTTGACATAAGGCTTTTATTTTTAACTCTGATTTTGTGATACTGTGATTTGTTGTTGAACATTTGTATGGAATGGTTGGTTATCATTATTTTATTTTACTGTTGTAGACACCTTCTTGGGGCTTAGGCAGCTTTTTAAGACAACTAAAGCAGTCGTCTCCTGAAGCTCCAATTCCTAAGAAGTCATCTGAGAAACAGAAAGAGATTGATGAAACCAATGATGAAATGCTTGATGAAATTTTGCACACCGCAATCACTTCACAGACACCTCTGAAAGACATTGGTCATGCATCCACGTTGCCCTTCCCCACAGACCATCTGGATCCAGACTTCAGTTCTGAGCGTCATCAGAATGGTGCAGATTCTGGTTGTGATTTGCCAGGTAACAATGACAGGACTAACACCAGTCTGGGGAGCCTTGGTTCTCCTGACACTGCCAGTACATGTAGCAGCACCAGCTCAAAACCTTCCAGTGGAAAACCTGAAAAGAAAGGGCGAGGTAGGCCCAGTCTTAGTTCCATGTCTGATAGTTTGCATAGGACGTCTAAATCTGAGGGTTCTGATTTATCCAGTTCTCTCAGTAAAAGCAATAGTGGTGCAAGCAAATCTAGAAATACACCCAAGAAAGACTCAAAGAGAGACAAACCTAAATCAGCTCATGATGAAAAGAAACGAAGGAAAACTGATTTCAAATCTAAACCAACAATATCTGACAGTGATGATTCTGAGATAGATGTTGTCACTGTTACTCCAGGCAAAGTTCCTGCAACAATGGCCAATTCTATTGTTGATGAAGATAAAGACAAAAGTTGCAACAACTTATTTTCCTCCCCTAAGGCGAGTAAAACATCTCCTGTTAAAGTTCCTGTTTCTCAAGAAAAGGAGGAAAAAGACAATAAAAGTGTATCCAAAGTTAAAGAAGTTAAACATAAACCATCAAGTCATCGTAAGAAAGAACGTGATAAGGACAAAGATAAAAATGATAATAATAATGAACGTAACCGAAAGAAGGAGCACAAAAATGTGTCTTCATCACCACCAGTGTCCGATTCCAAAGTGGACGTGCATAGTGAGAAACATGTTGATGCCATCATTGAGACCACAAATGAGTTCAAACCCCCATGTTTACTTTCCCCCTTTGCATCCCCAACCAAGACCCCCATTGCCCCATTGCTGTCCCCCTTACCAATCCCACCCCAACCTTCTTGCCCCCAGTTGACTTTCTCCAATGGAAAGCCGGCCATTATGGTGGAGATTAACCTTTCTTTATTGGATCATATTCCTTCCAGTGCTAATTCACTAAGTGCTTCAGCTCCATCTTTACTCAAATTGGAAAACAAAAGTTCAGATTTTTCAGAAACCGATAAGAAAAGTTCTAATGTTGGAGCCAAATACGCTGATTTATCTCATAAAAATGCTGATATTAATCCAAAGAGTGCTGATGTGACACCAAAAAGTGCTGACAATTCGCAAAAGGGAGTTGATATTTCTGAAAAATGTGCAAAAAGTACCGAAAAGAGTACAGCAAGGAGTGTGGAAAAAAGTACAAAAATTGTGGCGAAAAGTGCATATAGTGTGGATAAAAGTGCAAATAGTGTTGAAAGGAGTGCAAATAATATAGATAAGAATGCAAATGCATCATCACCGGGATATAAAGAAGAGGATATGTGTGATGGCACTAAGGATAATGATTCCCAGGTGACACTGGATAAGATATCACGGTCCCACAAACGGAAAGGTGACAGTGAGCGACAGGAGAGTACTGGTAGCAAAAGACACAAATCCACTTCCAAATCCAGCAAGAAGTCCTCATCAGAAGACCTTCAGTAAGTACTGTTGTCAGATGAAGTTATTGATGATTTTGTTTGGGATTTGGTATGGATTAAATCATGAACAGAATGCACATATTATCATCAGGATTTGCAATCATTTCTATTGCTAATAATTGGAACATTGTTTAGAGCTGTAGGGGTTTTAAATATATAGCAAGGAAGTCTTAATTACTCTTTTTATTTGAGAAATAAATGACTCGTGGTCCTTGTTTGTCTTACAATAAAATACTGCAGGGAGAATAAACCATGAGGGGCGAATGGTTTATTCTCCATGCAGTGTTTTATTGTACGATAAACAATGACCAGGAGTCGTTTACTCCTTATATTGGATCTCAACATTATGTACAGCCTGTTTATGGATGATTATAAAATGTGCAGGCTTTAAAATATTTACCCGTATTTAAATAATGATGACTCCCTCAATAGAATCCGACCTGGGCAATGTCGGACAATTCCATTTTATGCACAGGTGGGTATTTTCCGCATTTTCCCACAAGCCTCACGGTGATTACCTGTACTTTTTCTCCCAATACCGATTGTCATATCTCTCACACTTTGGGAAGCGATTGTTCGGCAATCTCGTTGATCTGCGTTGACCAGCTACATCTCTGGGGAACAACTCTCTAGACACTCCCCTCTCAAAAATAACGTTGTCATATATATGACATCAAGTTGCAAGCAAAATAGTGTCCAAGTAGCTTGATGCAGTCTTTCTAGGTGTGGTAGCAGGAGTCCCAACTTACACGAGATAGGTTGACAAGGTCATCTACCATTGTAATTAACAGGTGTTTTCCTATGGTCTCTGCATGTTTCTGTCTGCATTTACATAATTTTGTCATTTTATGTTAGTGGATGTCACAGTCATCATATTTTAGAAGTAAGCTACTGCATTGAAGGGTAGATAACTCTGATTATGATAATATAAATAGACTACATAGGTATAATTATAAACAGACAGATATGTGTTCATATCACATTCTTCATATATATTTGTTATATTTTTGTGTGTGTTTTGTGTATCCCATGTATGTGTTGACAGTATGTGAAAGAATGAATATATGTGGAGGAACAATGTCTGAAGAGAGAGAATAGGTCTGGTCACGATCTCAAATGAGTTCGAAAATTGGTGTTGTACATTCATTTTTTTTTAGAGTTATGGTACTTGCTCCAGTTTTTTAACTTAGTGCAGTGTGTGAAATGGGGACAACTTTTCTCAGAAACTACTGAAGTTACATAAATGAAGGTTTACATTCTTATCTAAGAGATACTTGTCAAGACAGAGTTCGAAAATTGGTCTTGTAAATTATTTGTATGCAGAGTTACGGCCCTTGATCCATGTTATTTCCCTTTGTGCATAGTGTTTGCAAATGGGTCAAGTTTTCTCAGAAACAATGAAAGTAGGTTATGTAAAAGGTACTTATCAAGACTGAGTTATTTTTTCTTGAGAAGGGACCTTTTAGTGTATTAATTTCACATTTCGTCAATTTTTTCGGTTCACTCACAATTGTTAGACATCCCATTTGTCAGACGACCCAATCAGACAGACCAGTCAAGTGTGACCAGTGTAACTGCCTCGTCTTACCTTCTAATTGATGAGATATGCTCCCAACTGTGGGCAACTTGTTAAGTGATGCAGATTAACCAAATTAACCAGATATGACTTGATCATTAAAAATGCATAATAAATATATCCTGTAAATTCCTAAAAATGTGTGTTTTCTGGTCTGTTCCACTCAATGAAAGGTAAACAGGTAGCTATTGCTTGACTTACCAACCTTTACTAATCCTGGTATAAGCTGTCTGACATCTGGGACGTCTGACAGGTTACAAATTTTTCTGATGACGTAAAGCAGCCCAAGTGGCTATCTCTTTTTAAGGCTTTATAGGACTTTTTTTTAATAGTTTAGATTCACTACTATATGAACAAACAAAATTCTGAGATAGTGATAATGTTGTTTTCTTGTTTGTCTTCTTTACAGAAAGTATGCTTTGTTTCAGGACAGTAGTCATAGTCAAAAGTCAAAATTAGTTTATTTGTGTGTAGACCTTTGGCCCATATACAAGAAATGCAATGTGAAACACATTACATGGATTTTACAACATCATGTCTTTTTTTGTATGCATTATATACATAATATTGTAGATGTTTTAATAACTCAACCTGAGTTGTACACAACAAACTTTTGAATTTATGTAAAGTTGGAAATTTCAAATACAAATACTTTACGCAGTTCTATATAATGTTTACTGATCAATACGAAATGATATTCACCTTCAACAGACATTGCAAACAGGAAACATGTAAACATGATTCAATAGATTGCCATCTACCCTCGTTCTGTCGGAAAGGTAAAACATTACATCTTAATTTAATAAAAACTCTGCGTATTACGGTATATGTTTGCTATTGTAAATGCTCAAATATCTTTCAGGTTGAAACAATGTTTGATATTCTTTATACATCACATATCGGGTACTACTGTTGAGTGTTGACATCCAGTTTTGACGAAATAGTCAAACAGCCTTGATGTTAAATTGGCAGGATATATTATGCTCTTTTAAAATATAACTACCATTTTATGCTGCACCGTAACATGTAGTGACAAGGACAGGCCCAAATGGTAATATGCAAACATTACTTCCATTGAGCCGATCTCTTGAATCATTCTAAAGCTGTCTGCATTGCCTAGCATGTCAGTTTAGCTCATTTTGTGGGGCACTGATGATTTTACCAGAATGATGAACGTCTTTTGGTAATTTGTTATGAGTCCAGGGTTTGCATAGATTTGAAAAGTTGTGAGGTTACGCCTCAATCAGAATGTTGAGATTGTGTAACAAAGCTTTTTGTGTAAAGTGCTTAAAGTTCATGATGACCAAACTTTCATTTGTGAGCCAAGTAAATAGTAGTGGAAAAGGTACTAGGTTTTCCCCTTTACAGATGCATGGACTGAATTTGGAAGGTTTAAACATTACCAGCATTACCAGATTCTTTAATAATATAAGTAATCCAGAACTAGGCTGGCATGGATTCCTTTTACTTTGAAATGTATTTGAGTTTTTGTCTCCCATGGGAACTCCTGTAATAACAACATAGAAAACCTTTGAAAACATTTCAACACTTCCATCAAGAGTCATATCAAGTATTGTTTCCTTTGAGGTACTATTTGAAAAAGGATCCCCATGGTAAGGAGACTTCAACATCTGATAAAATCCCATGGGTGATAGTTTTGGAAAGTTTATTTATTCAGTCATCATTTCAGTCTCTCTTGCTTTAGTCACTAAGTCCTGTTTCACAGAGAATGTGTAGCAGAATTGAGTTTGTTGTCTTTTTAGTGAGCTGATAAACAAAGCTTTCATGTATGTTATCTTTTGTTCGTAGTGTTGTCATTCATTGATTAAAATGCATAGAGTGATCTGATGCAGAAGTGTTCACCAGTCACGAATATTTATGATTTAGATCATGTGTGTAAGTATATGTTGGGACTTCTCTTTGAATAATAGCTATTAATCATAGGGTTTTTGTCCAAGCCCAGAACAATGTTTTTTTTCAGAAAGAACTCTTACATATCACTCAAAACAACATGTGAGTCATAATTATTTGGGGGCAGAACATGCAGATTTGTGCCCTTAGCCTTCTCAGGATCCACTGAATGTTGGTTTGAATCCTACATTTACCTTTAGCCTACGGAATCTTTTGCACACTTCTTACCCCCACCTGCTGGATATGTTTTAACATATGGCACTGGCAGCTTTATAAACGTTATGAATGAACCAATATTTTGCACATTTATTCCTGATAGAAAAATAGTGAGTATGGTTTTACGCCGCTTTTAGCAATATTTCCAGCAATATCACAGCGGGTGACACTAGAAATTTGGAAAGTTTCTTGAACTTGCAGGAATTACTTCATTGAATGTGGATTTTTCCCTCAAACAAAACACTGTTTAGATTTGTTGGACAGTCCAGCTTTAGAAATTGGCACTAGTCCTGTAGTCCTTACCAAACTGCCCAATAGTAAAGGTATCCTAAGGACTAGTAGAAATTAGCCCATTTTAAGGGTTTTGCTATATGTTATCATTATAAGGACTAGAGGACAAAAACTGTTAGTTTCTAACCCTGCAGTCTCCCTTATAATATGTTTACCAGTGAAGACAACCACAACTTCTACCAAGGTCAATCAATAGTAAACACAGGTGAAGATGATAAAATAGTTAACATGGTAATTATGTTAGGTCTTTTGAATTTGGCAGGGTTTGAATCTATTCTGGAATTTTCTCGTGTAAATTACCAACTTTTGCATATTTTCCCTCGATGTGTGCAGTGTTGTGCATGCTTCTGGTTTCAGCAATAATGGAGAAAATTGCAAATAACTGATTATTATTCTTGATCTGCATTCTAGAAAAATATGTTTGATATAAAAAAAAAGATTGTAATAATATTATGTTATAACAATGCTGTTGCCATGATCATGATGATTTTGTCCTTTTCATCCAATCGATGATGTAATGATTCAGATTGTTTTTGTTTAGAATTAAGTCAGCTGAAAGTTGCTATTTTTTAGAAATTAGGGAACTAGAATGGGATTTTTCATACTAACAAACAAAGTATGATCAAATGAAACAGATGTTCACATTATGAAGAAAATCTCCATTCAACATGTACGTACCTCAAGTCAACAATGTCTGTTACAGGTGGTTGGTATTGACAATATTTTTTAACATGTGGGAATTTCATTTTGAGGAACATAAACTACTTAAAGGGGCACTGATCTAACGCAATTCCCCGGGACTGGTCGTTGCCTTTGTTATTGTTTTTTCCCAGTGAGAACCCGGATGTATAGCAGAAATCTAGACTAGTTCGCGACCTCTGCTGCGCAATTCGTAAGCGCATCAGTCACTTTTATGGGTAGTAATAAGGGCGTATGGTCACATTGATCAACAAAATGAAATACAGTTTTCGAGATAATAGGGAAATGTAGGTATCTTTGTGGGTAGCATTGGTAATGGTGACGAAGTTTTGATAAGTCACTTGCTTGGTAATTTTGCGATTTTCGTTAACACTATTTTGACTTGCAACACAAAGTAAATATTTCACCTGAGCATTGCTTTTTTTATAGTGTGTATATTTTTTTACTGTCAAAATGTGTAACATTTTCAAATTAATTTTAAAGTCTAAATATTGAGTTATTTTACAAAGTGACTGAAAAACATTTCCATCTGTATTATTATGATAACGAATTCCAAACATTTTGATGTTTAATGTCATCACCAAAAGACTGAAAATGTTACGTTGAAAAGTACATGTCTATGTTGTGTGGCTTCTAATCCTACATAATAATCTGTTGTGATGTTTGTAGGCCCTTTGGATCATCTTAATCAATCTGGACAGATTTTTTAGTCAAAATGACTGAAATATTTACACATTTTATAGATTGCCTGAGAGAATCACATTTTACAAATTGACGGTAATATATACACGCTTACAAAGGAAAAGACCTGTGAAAACAACGTCTATCGCGCATTGAAGAATTTCCCAACCAAGACGTAGAGAAACAAGACCGAATCGGTTCAAATGAAGGAAAACAAAATGCAAATACCATAATTGCAACCTACCAAATTTATGTGTATAAATTTTAGGAGCTTCCTTGTTCGAGGAATGTATCCGTGAATATCCACACAAATTAACAATATCCCACTCGTCTGCAGCTGTACAAAGAAACTTATTTGATGTCACGTGTCTCTGTAACAATCAAATATTTTAAAAGATATATATCGTTTCGGGATATTATAACCCGTGTTCGTTTCTCAACTGATCACTCGGATTGTTTCAGGTGTTTCACATAGGTGTCAAGTCTCAAGGGTCGGCTGAGAAAGCCCACGTGACAACTATTTTCATAACACCCACGGTTCCTAAAAATCCATTGAGTGATAGATAACAATGAGCAATCAATCAACGTGTTATCAGTTAACCCTTTGAACAAAGTATGTTGTTTTTACATCGGCACTTCACGCCATGATATGAGTGTATTTATTCCCTTTGTTTTAGTAAACCTAGACATGTAAACACTCACTTTTGACATATCCACTGTGCAAGATAACAGTGATTAATCAATCAACGTATTTTCTGTTAATCCTTTGATGACTAGGAACGATCTGTTGATTTACAACAAAAAAGTCAATCAACTGATCATTCACCTCTTGCTGGTCTGCCACGTGCATATTACATAACACACATTTCACCTCACTTCAAACCTGGATTTAGATTGAATAATTACCCCAGACACAATAAATGCCAAATGGGAACCTTTGTCAGGTAATCTAAGTGGTGCTACCAATAATTGTACAGGTCTGTAATAAATTCATTAACTGAGCATCAAGTGAATGACGACAAATACACAAGTGTAGGGTTATACGAGAAAACGTGGATGACAACAAGGGATTGGTAATCGTATTATCGACGCAATCCGACTATAACTATAACTATAACCATCTGGGGTATTTCCAAATGAGGACATCCGATGAGCTCTGCCGTTCTTTTTGTCTGTTTAGGGTGAAGAATTAATTAACATGCGCCCTTTGTCGAAATCTTTATAGATCACAGTTAACCAATCAGTGTTTATGCAAAAATTCGTAAAACAAATATTGCCTCCAGCCTCCAAGTTTATTTAGCTGTCCTTGCAGACGGTAGCCCAGTCTCCGGTCACGCTCTGTTGCGTTGCGTTGCGTATCATCCGGGTACTCACGGGGAAAAACCAATAACAAAGGCAACAACCAGTCCCGGGAATTGCGTTAGATCAGTGCCCCTTTAAAGTTTTGATGTTTAGAAAGCTTTGCATTTATAATATCATACATAATTAAAATTATACGTAAAGACAACTTGTTGAACAGTTACTGCAAGTTTTATTTGGGGTTGTTCTTTTGCTATAAGCCTATCAAATGATAGCCTAGTTATCAGATGCACAGTTAGCGACACACTCTGGTGAAGCATTGAAGCCATTAACCTTGTTTACAATCCTTGATCTGTCTTACTGCATGTATCTGCTCTTAGGTTTCACCAAAGTGATAAATGTCTGTAACTGCATCACTACTGGCATTTCTACTACAATAAGCTCACATAGCTTGAAAGGACTGAAATACTTCTAAATCAGTTTAGTTCAAAGCACTATCAATAGCACTATTAATGGCCTGCTTCATATCATTGGGGAGATGTGTTACCTTCTGACATATCTATGGATGTAGTCCCCGTTGTGTAAAAGGTGACATGGCAGGAAGTTCTTCAGGATATGACAAATTTGAATACCATATCAAGATTTTGTCAGTGAAAAAAACCCTACCATATTCTACTTGTCTTATGTCTTACATGTGTCTCATAAAAACTTTTGAGTCTCCTTTTCACAAATCTTTGCTTTAATTTTGCTATCTTTTTCAGTAGGTCACATTTTATAAGTATGGGTTGCCATAAGGTAAGCTTTATAGCTACCATATGTTATTTGACTCGACTTGGGATTCGGATTTACAACAAGATGGGGGTTGACTTAGGCATGGTATTTTATTTTTATTGCACATGTCTGTAAAAGTGATACTGTAACTGTAAGTTATAGGTAGCACATCTTAGAGACATTGACACTACAGTCTTGATTTACCTGATTTTCATAAAATCTTTTATCACATGCATTGCATTGATGTGAAAAGTGATGATCTGGGGGTCTTTCCTTTAGCATATGCAAGTAAATATGTACATTGTCTCCTGAGTATGTGGCACAACTGGGTGTCATGCAGTTGATGACCACAGTCTGTGATATGTGTCCATGTGCAACAACATAATCTATTATGCAGTTGCAACAACAGCCTAACTTACAAACTTTCTATTTGACTTAGGACCTATTTGCTTGTGACTTGCAATGGACCTCTAGAAGTGAAGGCTGTATAGGGGAACACACTGTATGTGCATTTACTTCCACTATAATGAGAAGACACTGGCCCATGTCCAGGAGGTTGTATTGTGTTTAACTAGCTGGACTTAAGCAAACTCAGCCAAGTAAAGCAGTTCAACACAAGATGATTACGACTGCCATAGGACAACAATAATAATTTCTTCCAGACCTCGACAACAGTGTCAACAAGTTTGGAAGAATTCAGTTCAAACACTAAAGAGCAGTGCAATCATTTCCTGGTTTGCTCAGCAAAACCATAATATGGAACTTTTTGCATATTTTCAGACAAGTAGATACAGAAGTTTAGTTTTAGCACAAACTGTATACAATTGACATCCTTCAAACTATTCCATGGAGGTATTTTTTTATTCACTCACTACACACTTAATTTTCTGAGTGTCACAAGGTAAATATCTACTTCTAACTTGTAAACATCCGGGCTAGAATAGGTCTTCAGCAACCCTTGTCGTAAGAGGCGACTAATGGGGTCAGGTGGTCAGACTCGCTGACTTGGATGATGTTGATTGTATCAAATTGTGTGGATCGATGTTCATGATAGCAATCATTGGATTGTCTGATCTAGACTGGATTATTTACAGACCACTGTCATATACGAGGGGTGTTCATTAAAGATTTCCCTGACCCACTTCCGATGGACCTAGTGGAATGAAACTTGGCATAGGTATTAGTCTTTTTCCACATAGAAACCACCAAGAGTTACACACTTCTCCCATCGTTTTATGCAACTATGGAGACCTTGCTTGTAAAAGCCCTCATTTTGCGTCTCAAACCAGGACTTGACTTCAGAAATCAGTGTTTCATCATCTGTGAAACGTTTTCCCTTCAAAAATGACTTCATGGTTGGAAAGAGGTGGAAGTCAGATGGTGCAAGGTCAGGAGAGTAAGGAGGATGTGGAAGGATTTCATAGCCACAGGACCGCGCTTCTGTCTGGGCAACATGAGAGTTGTGTACTGGAGCATTCTCTTGCAGGAGACGGACACCCTTGGTCAGCATGCCACGCCTCTTTAGCTTGATAGCATCCCGCAATTTCCGCAGCAGTGAAGCATAATAAGCTCCTGTAATTGTGGTACCCTTTGCCAAGAAATCCATCATCACTATTCCATGCTGGTCCCAAAACACTGTGAGCATGACCTTGCCTGCAGAGGGTTGGACACGTGCCTTCTTTGGGGGTGGTGACTCCACATGCTTCCATTGCATTGACTGAACTTTAGTCTCAGGATCATAGTGATGGACCCATGTTTCATCCTGTGTGATAAGTCTGTCAAAAAAGTTTGCCTGTTTTTTTTGGCACATGTCCAAAAGATCCTTTGAGCTATTGACTAGTTCCTCCTTTGGAAAGGTGTGAGCAACCTGGGAATCCATCGTGCAGACACCTTATGCATGTTCAAATTGTCATGGATGATTTTTTCCACAGACCCTACACTGATCTTGACTTCTAGTGCTAACTGGCGAACAGTTATACTTTGGTCTGCCAAAATGGCGGTCTCCACTTGATGGATAGTGTCCTCATCAATGGCTGAATGGGGGCGACCAGGAATGGCAGCTGTTTCCACAGATGTCCGACCACACTTGAACTGGCGATGCCAGTGTTTAACAACATCATATGATGGAGCATCTTCCCCATAAGTTGCTTTCATTTCATCGAAAGTCTCTTTTGGTGTGCGACCTTTCAAATATAAAAACCTAATCACTGCTCGGTATTCTACTTGCTCCATTGTCACAATCTACTCGATCATAACACCTGTAAAAGTGGTAAGATTAATAGTTCGGTGCTGCAATTTCAGACATAACCCATAGATACATGTATCATTACACATGTGAAATTTCAACCAAATATGATAACCCTAAGTGGTTTAGGGGAAATCTTTAATGAACACCCCTCGTAGTTAGAATATTACCGAGTGTTGAATTAAACAACAAACAAAAAACTTCTTGGCCTCTGGTATTGTGTCATGAGTGGTTCTTTTCATGTTACGTTAATAATATTTCAATTTAACTTTTCCAGTGCCAATATGTGACATGTGGGGCTCTGTAGTTATGTACCTGCCTTCCCGGTTTGTATTGAGTGGATCAGCAGAAAGTTTTGTTTTGTACCTTAATACTCCTAGAAATAAAAGTGACAAAACCGTTCCTGTATCATCAGAAATCTCTGCTAAAAAGTCTATTGTAAGATTCCGAATATATAATAAGCATGTGTTTATAAATTGCTATCAAATAGTGATGATACCAGGTGTTAGCAAAAAGGTGAACTTAACCTGCCCTGCCAGTGGCACTCATCACAAAGCGCATGCAAAGACAAGTAGAATGCTCACCTGAACAAACACATGAATAATAGTTTTGTATTACCATTGTAGTTTATCCCAAATATGAGTTAAGGCAGAGTTCCTGTTTACCGGTAATTACCAGGTATTTTTACCGGTACCTTTAGGCTTGGACCAGTAATTCAAGTGACTGTCTTTGTTGTTGAACGAAACATCATCAATATTCATAGAAGTATATTTTTCAAATGAAGTCAGCTTGTCTCTTACAATCAGCGTTTCCCCTTGTCTATTTTTCGTGCAAGGAAATGGCATTTTGCTTTGCTTTGAGGTTAAATATCCATTTGTAGCGACTTTGTCTTGAAATATTTAAAGAAGAAAATTGTGACTGTAGTTTGTGTGAATGATGTGTAGATCTAAGTAAGTTACCTCAGAGATGACGTCCTTGCACTGAACATGACGTTGCAAGAATTAAAATCAGGTAATTTTCATACATGTTTTTGTTAGTTGAAAGTTGTGACTGACAAAAAGTAGGGGGACCGGTAATTTTTAGAGTTGCCTTTCCATCAGGACTGGCAGTTTCAAAAGCAATTGGGGAACACTGGTTAAGGATTATGAATTTGTGACTTGAAATGAGAAGCTGATATTTTGATAACATATGTTGGGCTATATAAAGCTTGGCAGAATCAGATGTAAACTGTAGGTGATTGTTAGGGTAGTCTCCATGGATAATAATTTACGCAAAAAAGAAATGATTCTGTCACTTTGATGAGATTATGCTAACACAAGGGCTTATTTGGCTTGCCCACCTTAAAGTCACATACAGTATGGATAAGTTTATACACCTGTACATGTTTGTAGGTGAAAACTGTTCCCTGTCAGTTGCATGTGCCTTTACAAAAATAGTTGTGACCACATTCAAACTACAGTCAAGTCTCGTTAATCCGACATCGTTGGTTGCACATGATTGTGTCGGATTAACGAGTATGTCGGATTAACGAAATTAAGTGATTTGTGATCGAAAATCGGACGTCTTCACGATAGATAATAACCGTGTGTACCTTGTAATAAAATCATTAAAAACAAAATATTAATATTGTTATGTTGTTTATTCATTCATTCCTTAATTTATAATTAATGACTGTGCAAAAATAATAATAATTTTCCCATTTATACATAACAATAGAGACATTACTCACTGAATTTATCACATGATCAACGACACGTTTCCTCGTGTAAATGCAAGTGCTACTGTCTTAACAACTTGCTTCATCTACTTAAAATAGTCTGTCAGTGTTTTCTGTTTCTAACATTTTGAAGGCACATTTCTCAAAGTCCCCTGCTCGCTTGACGTCTAGTGCTTGTGGTTCTTCAGCATCAACATTGTCGAGGTGTAATTTCATTTGCTGTTTCTTATAATAAAGCTTGAAATTCTTTATGATCCCGGCATCTAGTGGCTGAATGTGCGATGTGGTGTTTGGTGGCAAAAAGTGACATTTCACATTAGTGATGTCGACAGTAGCATGGGATGGGGCGTTGTCCAACAGCAATACCACGTGGCGTTGCTTCAATCACATTTGCCGATCCAAGATCAGTAGCCAGGCTTTGAATATTAATGAAGTCATCCATGCTTTCTTGTTTACATACCAGTCGACCATGGTGAGTCGTCCATGTGTTATATACCTGTTCGTATTTTAAACTGGCTTCATGCACATTTATCTGGCTTCAATTTGTAAACTACATTTGTATAGCTTTGTACATACAGGTTTGAATAGCTTTTCCTGTTAATTGTTAAGTTAATCTCTGCAGCCAGTGCGTGTCAAAACACGGGGTTGTGTAGTCGCGGTCAGATGACCACGGAGTACGCTGATCACTGTGTCGGATTAACGAGACTGTTTAATGAGTGATATCGGCAATTCGTTGCAAATTAGGTGTGTCGGAGTCAGAGTGCGAGAATGTCGGATTAACGGGACTAAATAGCACTGAATCAATCGGTTCCCATCATTTGTGTCGGATAAAGCCGAGTGTCGGATTAACGAGTGTCGGATTAACGAGACTTGACTGTACCGTATTCGACGTAATAAGCGCCCCGCTCTAATTAGCGCCCACGGCGATATTTGCTAAGATATTGGCTTGTGAACAATCTCAATTAGCACCCCTTCCGATTGATCAATGTACACAAGACTTATCTTTTCGTGTATAATACGCACTAGTGTCTTATATGCACACTTAATTATGGGCAGTTAAATTCTGGAAAAAATTATCTGTCGTACATAAACATTTCAGGATGTCCGCATAAACCACAAAATTTATCTTTCAACTTTTTTTTCTTCACCAAAATAATATTCTAATAACAACCCCCTATTTCTATATTTTGAGAGCGCCCTTGGCGCTTATTACGTCGAATACGGTATGTCAAAAACCTTCTGAACTAATATATGGAGCTATTAATTACTATTATTGGGGAAGTTTTCTTGACTGCTGTACCTTTTACCTGATTTGAACTTTAAACTATTGTGGCTAGATTATCAGCCAATAAAGCATTCATTTTGAAAGATGAAGTTTCTTGCAAGATTGGTTAACGTATTCTTTTTGCAGCCCTAATGAACATTTACAGAAACACATTCATAAGTGACATTTTCTTTCCTATTTCTTTAGATGACTTGTCGCGGCGAAGTCGAATGTTTGAATAATGTATGATATGCAAAAACACTTTAAATGTAACTGTGACAGACTTCCTTGTGGAACCAAGAAATTAACTGAAATATGTGAATAGAATCATGTTGAGTTGTTACTTCAAGGTTTGGGTATAATTGCTAATGTCTTTATCGCTCTCAAACACTCTACTACTGTGTAAAAGACAGCAAATTTTATGGCAATTATTACAGAATATTAATAAGAATGTTTCCTTGCCCGAGTGTGGAACACAGACATACCAGTAGGTTTTGGGACCCGTGAAGATCTGGGGTAGAATAGGTCTTCAGCAACCCATGCTTGCCGTAAAAGGCGACTATGCTTGTCGTAAGAGGGGACTAACAGGATTGGATGGTCAGGCTAGCTGACCTGGTTGATGCATGTCATTGTATCCCAAGTGCATGGATCGATGCTCATGATGTCAATCACTGAATTGTCTGGTCCAGACTCGATTATTTACAGACCACCGTCATATAGCTGGAATATTGCTAAGTGCCGCGTTAAACAACAAACTAACTCAAATAGGTTTTGGTGACCATTGGGTCATCCTTTGAAGTTGAATCACACGACAAAGATTGGTTATGTTTTGTGTGTATCGTAGGTAAATGAGGTCCAGTTTCCACTTTTACTTGTAGATGTTACTATATTCTAAACATTTTAGGTTGGTTTTCTTCAGGGATTGTTTAAATAGGGAAATTTTAGTGTTTGATGCTATGTATGCTAGCACACCCTCTGGATGACCATAAGTGTCATCTTTATCTCATTTATCCTACTTTCAAAACATGTATAGATTGTGTGAAGGGAATGTATGTTTGGCAAACTGTATTTTAAGGGTGCTTCAAACACCTGTGTCTGTTTTGAAAGGTGACATGCCTTTTTAAATCTGTGATTTACTTAAAAGTTACTACTCTAAACTCCAAAGCCAGACTTTCATGAAAGGACATGATCAGACCCTTTTTGGTAAACTAGATCTGTATTACTTATTAAGTGGTCAAGAATTGAAAAGTTATTGTGAAATCAAAGGTATTAATATGAATGGCAATTATTTTTTTCTGTTAACATATCAAACACTTGCTTGTTCACTATTGTCTAATATTTGAAAATGAAAACTTAACTCAAATTTATTTTCATCTGTAAAAAAATAGTGAAGACAATATTTATTGATCTGTTGAAAGTTCCTTTAGGATTCCAGGGTACCACATTTGACACAGCCATTCATCTGCTAGTCTACTAGTCTAACACTTGAGAACAATTGTATTTCTATCAGTGTTCATTCTATTTGGATCCCTTATGAAATTTAATTTGAAAATAGTGGGTTCCTTTGAAAAAGGGGAACTTCAAAGAACTTGGTGATCCTTACTCTTAGCATGTCATGTCAGTTTACACATACTTGTTACGAAGTTTGGCGATCTATCTGTCATTTATTTTGATTTCTTGTGCTTGATGTCCATTTTACAAGTCATAATTACTCATTTACGTAAAAAGACATCCAAGGAAATAAAGCCTAACCCTTCTCTTTCAATAAACTATCTGTCATAGTGTGATAGTGACAGAGGGGTTGTGACATTTATGTTGATAATTTCTGACATTTAGAAGAGAATTTTACACATGTTAGCATAAGCCTATGGTAACAATGTTTATATGTGACAGAAGCTGTTCAAAAAGCCTGTTGTGTTGTGTTTCACTTGAAGAACATTTGACACTTTAATTTGCCAAGTTTCATCTTTTTAATATGTCTCAAAGTATGTTTACAGTGTTTAGACAAATAAGGTTTCTCATATATCTATCCATGGAGATACAGTCCAAAGGCCAGACCTGTTGTTTCATTCCTCTATCCCACTGCTGACTAACTGAGGATGTGTGATTGTGGTGATTGAAAACAGTTTATGGCCACTGAGTATGACAGATGTTTTTGATCTGAAACACATTCCTTTGTGGTGTTTTTGTTTGTTTAAATATTGCCTGAAGTTATAACAGTGATTTTGAATGCAAGGTGTGACATCAGTATTTGATCACCCATACATGCATTTAAGTGAACTTACAATACAGTAATATAAATGGAAAATAATCCATCACAGGATTCAGGAACTGTAACCAATCGAACAGAGATGAATTTGATTATTTGGGAACTCTTGGTAGGGTTTGAGTTGTATCTTGGGTTTCTTCTTCTATTCTGGCCAAGAAAAGAAGTGTTTTGTTTGACCCTGTTTCTTCTCCGGGAGGGGATAATGATGAGGGGAGTGTTGTATTAATTTGTAACACTGTTTTTTCTCTAGTAATGGCAGCCAGGAAGGGGAGAGTGAAGGTGGTGGCAAGTTGCGAGTGGGGGAGAGACGGAACAGTTCATCAAGCACATCTAGTCGGCACAGTATTACCAGCAGCAAGTCTAAGAAGATCAAGATTGAAGACAAAATCAAGAAAGAGCCTTCAAGTCCAGACAAGCATAAAAAGGTAAACATTGCCTTTACAACAAGTAAAGTAAGTCTCTTTTTTTTTAGTTAAGTGTACAAGACTACAATTGAGACACATGTACCAAAGAGAACCAAATAAATTGAAGTAGGATTGGTGTTGATACTATCCATGTTCTCCCCTTTCTAAACGTTTCTCCAGTTCAGAGGAAAACAGCAACTAGCCAATATGCCCTCTAACATTATTTGTTTATCTAATTCCATGTTTTAACAGTGATAGGCACAAGTGGACTGCTGTCTTCATAACAAGGTTTCATTTACAAACTAATGGGTCATTAAAACAATCATTGACCATTTATCCAAAACAAATGGTTTGCTTACCTCTTATTTTTGCCACTTGAAGGAAACTCATAATATACCGGTATGTTTATTGTTCATATTTGGGACTATATACACTGAACAACAAAAGTTCCTGTGACATTGAATAAGATTTAATGCAAAGTTATGTTTTTTTCTAAATCTGAAACAATTTCGGTTTGCAACAGATAAAAGACTCCTGTAAGTGTTCAAATGGTTTAATTTGCCATACTGACTTCAGAAAATGCGTGATTTTATAAAAAAAAACACGAACATGCCAAAATGTCAATTTACAAATCAATAGCATGTGTGTCCACCTCTGGCTGCGATGCAAGCAACACATCTTCGTCTCATGGAATGGACCAGGCGTCGCACAAAGTCCTGTGGGATATCTGCTGGAGCATGTTTCGAAGTTCCTGGAGTGTCTGTGTAACATGTGGTTGACGTCGAAGGCGCCGATCCATCTCATCCCACATGTGCTTGATTGATGAGAGATCAGGGGAGCGAGCCGGCCAGGGGATGACATTCACGTTGTTTTGTTGAAGAGAATCCTGAACAAGTCGAGCAATATGAGGTCATGTTGAAAGGTAATGCCTGGGCCATGACAACGCAAAAACGGTAGAACAACAGGGCCGATGATCTCGTCGCGGAAGCGCTGTCCATTGAGATTTCCCTCCACCACTATCAAACGGGTCCTCTGTCTTGCTGTAATCCCACCCCATACCATAACGCTGCCGCCTCCGAACCGATCTTCTTCCATGACACAGTGACTGACGTAACGTTCACCTCGACGTCGGTACACTCGAATCCGTCAATCGCTGTGGCTGAGGTGAAAACGAGACTCGTCAGTGAATAGAACTGGTCCCCACTGCATGGCCATCCAGCGTAGACGCTGTCTGCACCACTGTAGACGTGCTTGACGGTGGTTTCCTGTCAAAATGGGACGTCTGGCGGGTCTTCCGGTGACAATCCCTGCACATCTGATGCGGCAAGTAAGGTTTGTGAAGATATTTGTTAAAGGCCAGGGATGCTTCTTGCAGTCACTGTTGCTGGCTGGAATCGATTTCGTAGGTGTGTTGTTCAAATCCAGTTGTCTTGTCGATTATTGGTTACGTATGGCCTGCCACTCCGA